>NC_064928.1:23307500-25707500 GCF_023897955.1 Schistocerca gregaria | reverse complement strand
GGCGAGTGGCAAACAACTGAATAGCCTATTCGCACTTCTTCGACGTTTGCTGGGGCTTCATTGTGTAGCCAAAAGCAAAGCATTCGAATTAGTGCAGAATTTTTGTCCTGTCCTGGACGACCATCGTAGAACAATAAAATGTAATGGACGATATCTTGAAACTTGGAATTTGCCAGGCAGTTATACACTGCAGATGAAACTTCGTTTGACCAAGTACGGAACTGTAACAGTTCCCCTGTTCTGCGGCGCCCTCGAGCCGCCACCCCACGCTGTAAAATTATACGCATACAGCTACCTAGCACAAAACGTTACAGTATCGGCAAGTGTTGGTAATCTGGCGTAAGAAAGAAAATTTCTCTGCACTATGTTCATCCGTTTGTATTAACTTTTTAAATATATACACTCCACAGTTCGTTGACTATGGCCAATGTTCGCAAACTTTCAAATATCACTTTAATTCTTAAAATAAATTTTATGTTGATAGATAATAGGCATTACGGAATCGTCACCTGTTAAATCAAATATGGTTGCGTGGGGATTATGTGGTTGTTGGAGACAACAGTAACAATCCACGTTTTGGAACTGATAGCCAATTGGATATGACAGTGTTCGCGAATGGAACATTCATTTCTGCGGTGACTTTTGCAGCCATCGTCCACTTATCTTTCGTTACAATCCTCTTCAATGGGGCGTCTTTCACGAATAGAATTGTAAGACTGCCGCAGGCTCGTAGCCACGTTATTTGTACGTGAGGTGCGTTGCATACGTATCGGGCACTACCGTATTTCGATCGCTTTGTTTGCGTATGCGATGAGTGTCTTATTAGTTCCACTTAGAAACCGGGAGAGGTGAACCCTGTATAAACTGTGTGAGGAAGGCTGCTTAACCTACGGAACACTTTCGTTCTACGTAGTTACCCTCCTGTCGGTTACTTAAAACTAAGCAATGTCTATAAAAAAATTTAAATTGTCAGTATTCAAAAAATTGCTGATTTCCAACTTTAGCTAGTTTGTTAATTAGCTACACGATGCATAGATCATTTGAACGATTCTTTTATCGAATGATGTTGAACAAGTCACTTTACAGGATATGTATACATGATAGATGTTAATATTAATGAACACATTATTATTTTACTCCTACTCATGCTGCTACGCGTAAAAACAAGTAGATTTTCTATACTGATTACCAGTTTTTAAAAGAAATTCGTCAGTAAAATAGAAGTAGAAAAGATTTTAAATTAGTATTAAAACTTGCTTCGCTACCTGTCATATTTTATGTTTTTGGGCAAATGTTCAAAAATTTCTATTGTTGCGTATTGAACTTACCTTTGAACCACTGACGGGTTTAACAATGGGCAATAAAGGTCATTTCCCCTCTATTGTTGTATTTATGAAGATCACTTTTCTGATATTGTGATTGATTATTTATGACGAATTTCATTAGCGAAAATATGTGTTGAAACGGCGCAGTTAAAATGCCTAGCTCCCTTAAGAGGCACCTAGATCACGTCCGTGGATGAACGTCCTATATTACTCTTACTGCTCATTTTTGCGCAATTAGTACTTTCTTCCTGAGCGGTAAGGTCCTCAGAAAATTATTCAGTCCGAAGTTAGTAAGTGTAAATATACAAAATACGTGAGGATGTTGATACGTTTAGAAGGTTAGCAATTATACGAAAAGCAAGAGTATCTTAACTTAATTCTTTCAGAAGCTCAGTAACATGCTTCTTCCAGTTCGAGTTTACATCAATAGCGCGAAACAGAGTTTCTAGGAAAAATATAATACAATACAGAGTTATCATACAGCGCTAGGACACGAAATATCATCAAAAAAGGAAAAACTAAAAAACCGCGCACCAAAAACTTATCAATTATCGCTTCAGTACTTCCCCGAGCTTACATAAACATGTTTCTGATATTCATAAATAACTTTCGCACCTATCAATAATAACAGGAAACTCTATTAAGTACAAAATAACAACAATAATTATATAGATAGTTGTATGCTAGTGCGTTTAAATTGTAGCTACATCAAAAGTAATTGCTTGCGCAAAAGTTACGCGATCCACCAATTATTATTATTTAGAAAATGCAGTTTACATTATGTAAGGATGCAAAACGCACAGTGGACTAACCATGAACGATTTGCGGCTGTAATAATGTGCAAAACAGACAAACAAAAACCAACGAGAAGTCGCCGGCTCCCAGTTTCTCTCTCACACATTTATTTAAGTTTCTTTCCTTACAATACTACCGGTAATCCTACCATTTAGTACGTCATTTGTGTACTGCACCAAAACTACGAAACCGTAGTTTTCGTACAGCGCAACTCTAGTTACGAACAAACAGTACACACTTGCTCTGCGTTGTGACTTATCGGATGATTCTTCTTCTGCTTTCCCTGTAAGCGGTATAAATCTTCGATACTGTGCCTGTTGAAACACCAATTGCTACAAACACATCGGTTACGGAAGCAATTCTCAAACATCTGCCCACATCCAAATTCACTTGGCTCCGTCACGATGCACTCACAACCATACAGAACACTCTCCAGCCCACAACTGACACTTAAAACGTATTGAGGACACTGCAAACGTGCCGTTCGTGGTCAAATACAAAAGCGCCACGTGCACATCTGCCCGGGATCTGTATTTATTTTTATTTCTCGCGGTTTCTGCATATTTTTGTCCAACCACAGCACATCTCAGGTACGGCTCCGAATACACGTTAAAAGAAATCAGCGCTCGAATGAAGCCATACGGACATTCAATCCATTTCCGAGAGGGATAGGAAAAGGGAATGGCAAGCAGTGGTACAAGGCACCGTCCCCTATGTACTTATACGCACATGGGTGGTTTTAGAAGTCTGGATAATTTCCAGGACAGAACGGAACAGAATGAGATTTTCACTCTGCAAACAATCCCAAGGCTGTGGCTAAGCCATGTCTCCGCAATATCCTTTCTTTCAGGAGTGCTAGTTCTGCAAGGTTCACAGGAGAGCTTCTGTAAAGTTTGGAAGGTAGGAGACGGATACTGGCAGAAGTAAAGCTGTGAGTACCGGGGGTGAGTCGTGCTTCGGTAGCTCAGTTGGTAGAGCACTTGCCCGCGAAAGGCAAAGGTCCCGAGTTCGAGTCTCGGTCGGGCACACAGTTTTAATCTGCCAGGAAGTTTCAGAACGGAACAGTTTCGATGCGCCTTCACGATTGGTAAATATATTCCAAAGACTATATAAAGAATTTCAATAGCGTTGTTGTTGTTGTGGTCTTCAGTCCTGAGACTGGCTTGATGCAGCTGTCCATGCTACTCTATCCTGTGCAAGCATCTTTATTTCCAAGTAACTACTGCATCCTACATCTTTCTGAATCTGCTTAGTGTATTCATCTCTTGGTCTCCCTGTACGATTTTACCCTCCACGTTGACCTCCAATACTAAATTGGTGATCCCTTGATGCCACAGAACATGTCCTACCAACCGATCTCTTCTTCTAGTTAAGTTGTGCCACAAATTCCTCCTCTTCCCAATTCTATTCAATACTTCCTCATTAGTTATGTGATCTACCCATCTAATCTTCAGCATTCTTCTGTAGCACCACATTTCGAAAGCTTCTATTCTCTTCTTGTGCAAACTATTTATCGTCCATGTTTCACTTCCATACATGGCTACACTCCATACAAATGAAACGATTTCCTGACACTTAAATCAATACTCGATGTTAACAGATTTCTCTTCTTCAGAAACGCTTTTCATGCCATTGCCAGGCTACATTTTATATCCTTTCTACTTCGACCATCATCATTTTGCTCCCCAAATAGAAAAACTACTTTACTACTTTAAGTGTCTCATTTCCTAATCTAATTCCCTCAGCATCGCCTGATTTGGTTGGACTACTTTCTATTATCCTCATTTTGCTTTTGTTGGTGTTCATCTTGCAGCCTCCTTTCAAGACATTGCCCAATCCGTTCAATTGCTCTTCCAGGTCCTTTGCTGTCTCTGACATAATTGCAGTGTCATCGGCAAACCTCAAAGTTTTTATTTCTTCTCTGTGATGTCGATAGTTACGATGCCACGGCGTAGGTGAAAGTTCTTCAGTTGGCACTACGGCAGGCACCGACGACTGCGCCCTCTAGCCGGTGCTGTGGAGGTCTACGAGCTCCGTTACAGATTGTGCCCACTTCATCAGGAGCAGACGGCCGGGACACTTTGCTCCACCTACGACGGGTTTAAGGCTTACTCATTCTTACAAAGTTATGTATGCCCTGTATATATTCAAGCACTAGTTGCAAGTAGGCTGTTTAGGTTTTCTTATTGGTAACGCCACCTAGCGCTCTGTATGAAAAATCACTGGCTGTGCTGTGCGCAGTCTGTGGCTAGTTTGCATTGTTGTCTGCCATTGTAGTGTCGGGCAGCGGCAGCTGGATGCTAACAGCGCGTAGCGTTGCGCAGTTGGAGGTGAGCCGCCAGCAGTGGTGGACGTGGGGAGAGAGATGGCGGAGTTTTGAAAATTGGAACAATTGGTGTCATGAAGTGATATATATATTATGACTACTAAGGTAAATACATTGTTTGTTCTCTATTAAAATCTTTGATTTGCTAACTATACCTATCAGTAGTTAGTGCCTTCCGTAGTTTGAATCTTTTATTTAGCTGGCAGTAGTGGCACTCGCTGTATTGCAGTAGCTTGAGTAACGAAGATTTTTGTGAGGTAAGTGATTTGTGAAACGTATAGGTTAATGTTAATCAGGGCCATTCTTTCATAGGGATTTTTGGAAGTCAGATTGCGTTGCGCTAAAAACTATTGTGTGTCAGTTTAAGCACAGTCGTGTATAAATTGTTCTAAGGGGAAGTTTCACAGTAAACAACTTTTACTTTCTTGCAGTACCGACGTGTATTACCTTTTCCTGCTCCTAATCACTTCCTTCATTCGTCCAACCTTTCAGTTTTCAGGAGCAGACCCACGCGCCGCCTTGCAGGTGGGATACAAAATTCTCCATGGATTTTAATTCCTATTCCGAATTTTTCTTCTGTTTCGTTTAATACTTGCTCAATGTATAGATTCAATAACATCGGGGATAGGCTACAACCCTGTCTCACTCCTTTCCCAACAACTGTTTCCCTTTCATGCCCCTCGACTCTTATAACTGCCATCTACTTTCTGTACAAATTGTAAACAGCCTTTCACTCCCTGTGTTTACCCCTCCCACCTTCACAATTTGAAAGAGAGTATTCCAGTCAACATTGTCGAAAGCTTTCTCTAAGTCTATAAATGCTATAAAAGTAGGTTTACCTTTCCTTATCTATTTTCTACGATCAGTCGTAGGATCAGTATTTCCTCACGTGTTCCCACATTTCTAAGGAATCTTCCTCATGGTCCGCTTCTATCAGTTTTTCCAACCGTCTGCAAAGAATTCGTGTTAGTATTTTGCAACCGTCACTCATTTAACTGGTACTTAGGTAATTTTCACACCTGTCAACACCTGCTTTCTTCGGGATTGGAATTATTATACTCCTCTAGAAGTCTGAGGTTATTTCGCCTGTCTCATACATCTTGCTCACCAGACGGCAGAGATTTGTCAGGGCTGGATCTCGCAAGGCTATTAGAGGTTCTAATGGAATGTTGTCTACCCCCGAGGCCTTGTTTCGACTCAGGTCTTTCAGTGCTCTGTCAAACTCTTCGCGCAGTATCGTATCTCCCATTTCATCCTCATCTACATCCTCTTCCATTTCCATAATACTGTCCTAAATGGTTTTCCATCTGAGCTCTTGATGTTCATACAAGTGAGTCTCTTTCCTCCAAAGGTCTCTTTAATTTTCCTATAGGCAGTATCTATCGTACCCCCAGTGAGATAAACCTCTACATCCTTACATTTATCCTCTAGCCATCCCTGCTTAGCCATTTTGCACTTAGTGTCGACTTCCTTTTTGAGACATTTGTATTCCTTTTTACCTGCTTCATTTACTGCCTTTTTATATTTTCTCCTTTCATCAATTAAATTCAATATCTCTTCTGTTACCCATGCATTTCTACTAGCCCTCGTCTTTTTAGCTACTTAATCCTCCGCTGCCTACACTATTTCATCTCTCAAATTTACCCATTCTTCTACTAGTGTATTTGTTTCCCCTGCTCTTCTCAGTCGTTCCCTAATGCTCTCTCTTCCACTGTCTACAAGCTCCAGTTCTTTCAGTTTACACTGGCTCCATCTCCTTAATTCCTACCATTTTGCAGTTTCTTCAGTTTTAATCTACAGTTCATAACCGATAGATTGTGTTCAGAACCCGCACCTGCCTCTTACCATTATATAGCCTCTTCCACGGATACAACCTTCTTTCAACAACTGCAATCAAAAATGTAGTAAATCCGAGTTTCGCGGTGTCGCTAAACATTTTCGTTTGAAGCACTTCATTGGACTGCCGCACCAATCAAAACGGAGTTGGATGAAGTTGACGCCCACTCAGCACCATTATTGACGACAGTTTACTTTCGGATTAATGAATTTAAACGTGAAACGTGGTCGGAAAGCAACGAAGATGAATTGCGCTCATTCCGTCGAACAGAGGAAACCACTGACATGATACGATATCGCAAGACTGCCGACTAAAAATTCGTGAGGTTGCGGAGACTGTATGCATATCAGATGAGCGAGAGCATAATATCTGCATGTACTTCTACATGATTACTCTGATATTCACAATAAAATGCCTGGCAGTGAGTTCAATGAACCACCTTCAAGCTGTCTTTCTACCGTTCCACTCTCGAACGGTGCGCGGGAAAATGAGCACTTATATTTTTCTGTGCGAGCCCTTATTTCACTTATTTTATCGTCATGATCATTTCTATGTAGGTCGGTGCCAACAGAATGTTTTAGCAAACGGAGGAAAAAACTGGTTACTGAAATTTCATGAGAAGATAACGTCGCAATGTAAAACGCCTTTGTTTTAATGACTGCCACTGCAATTCACGTTAACATGTCTGTGGCACTATCTCCCCTATTTGGCGATAATACAAAACAAGCTGTGAGCGAATGGCCGTAAACAGCTCGCCTCTGTACACAGCAATCATATTTCTTATCCATTACTGCAGTCGCTCCTGTTTGAAGCTCATAAAAATATACAACAAGCGAGCGGTGTACTCGCCTTTCCAGCAGCAGGAACACGAGGTGCTCTGTCTCTGAATCCTGTTTGGAGACTGTGAGGACACTGCGTGAGACGTGGGTGCTGCAACTGCTCACAGTCGCCCAAAAGCGCTTCCGGCCCAACGTTTCAGCACAATGTCTGCCTATGTTTATTTTCGATCCGCATGTCTTTATGAGCCGAGTTGTGACTGTTGATGAAATGTGGACCCATCGTTACACTCCAGAGTCCAAACGGCAGTCAAGACAATGGACAAAGGCTGGTGAATGTGACCGAAGAATGGAAAGACCATTTTGTAAGGTGGTACCATCAGTTTTATTGGGGGGGGGGGGGGGATTTCCAAGAAATAACCTTCACAGATTGAAAAACTGCCTATTGTCTTCTGTCTCGGGTTCTTCGGCCGACGTTCATCTGATGACTTTACTGGCTTTTCGCCAGCACGAGTGGCCGGCTTTGTCAAAGCTTCACCCTTCATTGCCGGTGGTGAACTGGAGCCGAGCTAGCGGCAGCAGACTATATGTACCTGGCGCGCCAACGTCCGAGGGCTTCTCCGCGGTCATTTCCGGTGCGCTTCTCCTCTTGCTACCTGCGACGGTCGTTCGCTGCGGCACGGGAAGCCAGGATCCGTTTACCTTAAGGCTTTTCTCTTTCTTGTTGAAACTGTTCGCGTGTTTTTGTATTGCTACAGCTTCTCTGAACAAGCGCGTGTGATGGTGCTTCTCTACAGCCAGAACTTCCGTGTCGACGAATTTTATTACGTGGTCGGTCTCATTCAGTGCGTGCTCTGCCACGGCCGATTTCTCAACCTGCCCCAATCTGCAATGTCGCTTATGCTCTTTGATCCTCGTGTTAATTCATCGTCCAGTCATTCCGACCTAAACTTTTCCGCATGTGCATGGTATACGGTATATTCCCGACATTGCAAGTGGGTCTCTTTTCTCCTTCGCTGAACTAAGAGACTCTTTGATCTTCCTTGTCTGTTTGAAAATCGTCTTTACGCCATGTTTGCGCAATATAATAAAATTCGCCGACACGGAAGTTCTGGCTGTAGAGAAGCCCCATCACACGCGCTTGTTCAGAGAAGCTGTAGCAATACAAAAACACGCGAACAGTTTCAACAAGAAAGAGGAAAGCCTTAAGGTAAACGGATCCTGGCTTCCCGTGCCGCAGCGAACGACCGTCGCAGGTAGCAAGAGGAGAACCGCACCGGAAATGACCGCGGAGAAGCCCTCGGACGTTGGCGCGCCAGGTACATATAGTCTGCGGCCGCGAGCTCGGCTCCAGTTCACCACTGGCAATGGAGGGTGAAGCTTTGACAAAGCCGGCCACTCGTGCTGGCGAAAAGCCAGTAAAGTCATCAGATGAACGTCGGCCGAAGAACCCGAGACAGAAGCCAATAAGCAGTTTGTCAACAAGTGACCACGAAAGCCTTAACAACTTCATAGATTACTTGGAAGAAAGCAGAACTGTTACTAGACCCTATTATATTTCATTGGTAGGTGTTTTGAAACTTGTGTTGGCTGAAAAACAGACCAAGGGTGGCACGCAAAATAGATGCTCTTTCACCTGGACAAGGCACATCCCACATATCAGCCGAAAGTAGACGACTCGGGTTGAGTTATTTCTCACTGAGCCTATTCACCTAACTTAAAATTTGTGCTTGCTGGGAAGAAATTTTCTTTTCATCAAATGAGGAAGTGATCGTTGCAGTCAAGGAGTATTTCTCCAATGCGAGACTATGTCGAGAAATATGGAGAGTTGTTTAGGAAACAAAGATCATTTTTTACCGTTTTACCAGACATTTCAAACAACGCTCGTCGACGACTTCGGTACTGTGCGTCAGTAGCGGCACGGCGCATTGCGCGAAGCGCAAAGCAGATGCGGGACTTATGGACGCCCTGAGCGCGTGTGATAAGGCGGGAGAGCTGCTGGCCCGACGTCACGTGCCCGGGCCGTGACGTGGCGGTCGATGCAGCGGTGACGTCACGCGCCGTACGCAGCCATTCGGGCAGGTCGAGGTGCGATCAATACGGCTGCCGCGCGCCGCCGTGTCCTCGAAACACCGCCCTCTCTCCGGGTCGCCTCTCTGGCCCACGGAACACCTACCAAGGCTACGGGGCCAGCACTGACATTCAGCCTATACAGAGTTATTTCGGTAAGAGGGGCAAACTGCTGGTCTGAATCACACAGTGTTGGAGGGGTAGAAAATTTTAGCCGACTGGGGAGAGCTCACGTTGGGCGTCCCACAGGGTTCAATTATGGGTCCACTCCTACTGCTTATACACTCCTGGGAAAAGAATAGTACAACTGGAAGGACGATTTCGATTTCGACCCGATGATGGGATATGCCACATGGGGGGCGATAGATGTACTCATAATGGTTTCAACGTCGCCCGCCAACTGATACTATAGTGGCAAACCTTCCAGAGCGCCTTTAATAGGGAATGCTCACAGCCACAAGATTCAGTGTGGTGCAAACGTGTAAAACAAGCAGGTACTATGGTACAGAGAGGCACTCGTCCTTTCTACAGAAAAATGTGCAAGTTTGAAAGGGGTCAAGTTGTGGCCTTCTGAGTGATGGATCACTCGGAATGCAAGCCGCGATCTTCAGTGATGAGTGAAGATTCTGCCTCCGTGCTGGTGATGGTAGTTTCTGCATATGACCTACACCTGGCAGGCCCTGTGTCATAAAAGTGCGTTCGTCCTACACACTGGCCCCATCTCAGGTACTTTCATCTGGTGTGCAGTACGCTACAACTCTCGTTCACCTTTTTTATGTTATTGGTTGATATTAACTGAATACCATTTTGACAGGTTAATGTGTTCAATTTAAATTCATTCATGCAGGTTTTATTCTACATTACTCGATGGGACACCACTCAGTGCTTGGTATGTGCAGAATGTTGTTAGAGCCGTTCTTTTGCTGTTCATACAACAGGAAGGCGATGCGGTGTTCCAACAGCATAATGCTCGCCCATACACTGCCCGTGAAGCTTAACGTACCCTGTAAGTCACGCAGCAACTTCCCTGTCGAGTATGATCTCTGGACTTGTCACCAGTCGAGCATGTGTGGGATATGATGGGACAAGAAGTGAGTCATGTGACTCATCAGTCAACAACTCTTACAGAACTGCATGAACAGGTCGACAAGCTGTCCCAAGACAGTACTCACCAGCTATACAATCGACTGGATGCCAGTCAGCATCTGTTAGCCACCTGTGGATGCTACAGCACATACTAATATGGGTGTTTCAGCATGGGTCAATACCTGGTACCACAGAATTGTGCTACTGATTGGTAAACGTAATCATTTCATGAAATCCATATACACTGTTGTAACAATAAATCTTGAGTGAACTGGAAACCCCTATATGGTGTACTATTTTTTCCACCAGTGTATATGTGAATTAACTTCCATTTCATTCATCACTTACACATAAAGTATCGATTGTCAAAAGCGAGAAGTAAGAACAATATGTAGTGTTCACCAGTGGACATCATGTAAGGACCTCTTCAAGGAGCAAGTCCTTTTAACTGCGCCATCACAGTACCCATATTTGCTACTGAAATTCATTACAAAAAATGCCATCAAAATTTGAAAAGAACAGTGTGTATATATACCTACAACACTAGAGACCAAATGGCCTTTGTTACCCATTGTTAAATATGTCAGTGGCTCAGAAAGGAATTCAATATGCAGCAACAGAAAGCTTTTATCATTTGCCCAATAACATAAAATGTCTGACATTTAACGAAGTAAGTTTTAAATATAATTTAAAGTCATTTCTCTTAGACAACTCCTTCAATTCTATTGACGAATTTCTACTTGAAACTAGTAGCTCGTAAAAAGAAATTAATAATAATGTAGTCATTAATGTTAACACTAGTCATGTATAAATATCCTGTAAACTGACTTATTTCACAACATCTTCACAAAAGAATCAGTCAAATGATCTATGAGACATGTAACTATCTGACTAACTAAACGACCCATAAGGGCATAAGAAGCAGAAAACATCGTAAGGACATACGTCTGGAAACGACTTCAAACGGAGGTAAAGTGAAATGAAATGATGATGTGGCATTGATGGCCAGGAGGCCCCAACTGGGGAAATTGAGCCGCTGGGTCGCAAGTCTTATTGGAGGTGGCGCTACATTGGACGACCTGCGCGTCGGTGGTGGTAAGGAACAACACAACAACCAGTCCACAAGCGAAGAAAATTTCCAACCCAGCCTGAAATCGAATTCGAGCCCACTGCATGGTAGGCGTACATATTACTACCCACTTTAAGGGATTTCTGTTATGCATCCTACTCACAGATCAGACAACCATTACGACGAACAGTATTGTCAACCTCAACAACAGCCACTAGTACACCATGAAGAACCTCCACTCTATGGTGGCAGCGAACCATCAACACCATTCAGCCTCAATGTGTTGGCGTGGATTAATGGTGAGTGTCTCACGGTACAAGTCAGCCCAGCACAATGCCATATAGTTTACACACAACAGCACTTCACTGCAGATGACCCTGTCTTCCACACTGGAAGAGACGCCTTTAGTGGTATGATAGGTAACGTGCTTACTTAATGATGGCGCTGCAGCACCCATTCACATATCTGCGCAGAGGCAATTTGACCACATCTACCCAGCCTGATGGACTGGACCAGGTGGTCCAGCCACATGGCCCATCATGTCACCGAGTGTCAAACCTCTAGATCTCTACCTGTGAGGGCACCTGGAAGAAAACATGCTTGCAAACCAGCCCCAAACGTGCAGAGATTGGAACAACGCATTCATGCTGCCTTTGGTGCCATACTGTTGCAGGATGGCAGCTTCTAATGCATGCATCAGTCTCTGCTGTCTTCCTTTCAGGCACGCTTAGAGGTCCTTATCTGATGGCGATCTCATCACAGTATGTCCTGCCGTACATGCACGATGAATTGATAAATACTCTGTCAACAGTCTTGCCTCAAACGCGATTTCAAGTTAGCATTGTTGGGCTTGGCTAGCACTTGGATGGGTGACCATCCGAGGCTGCCAAGCGGTTTTGCCAAGTGGGGTGCACTCAGCCCTTGTGACGCAAACAGGAGCTGTTAGACTAAGAAGTAGTGTCTCTGGTCACGAAAGCAGACAACGGCCGAGAGAACAGTGTGCTGACCAATGCCTCTCCATGTCTGCATCCAATAATGCTGATGATGACCATCCGGTCGATCAGCACTGTTGGGCATTTCAAGTGAGCTCTTTCGCTCCTCATTCTCTCAGTGATCATTTCCTCTACCTTGTCCCCATTCAGAACAATAACCTGGATTAATAACAATCACTGTATGTATGTATAGTATCTATGTTTCATATCTCCTAAACCACTGGATCGATTTCAACCAAATTTAGCACACATCTTACTTTTCTCCTCCATCAGTTTTCTGACTGTTTGATGTGAGCTATCACGACTTCCTCCCCTCTGCCACTCTCTGTTCCGAAGAGAAACACTTGCAGCCCACCTGACTCCACACATTGCACTCTTTCCTGACTCCACACATTGCATTCTTTCCTGACTCCACACATAGCACTCTTTCCTGACTCCACACATTGCACTCTTTCCTGACTCCACGCATTGCACTCTTTCCTGACTCCACGCATTGCACTCTTTCCTGAATCCACCCATTGCACTCTTTCCTGACTCCACACATTGCACTCTTTCCTGACTCCACACATTGCACTCTTTCCTGACTCCACACATTGCACTCTTTCCTGACTCCACGCATTGCACTCTTTCCTGACTCCACACATTGCATTCTTTCCTGACTCCACACATAGCACTCTTTCCTGACTCCACACATTGCACTCTTTCCTGACTCCACGCATTGCACTCTTTCCTGACTCCACGCATTGCACTCTTTCCTGAATCCACCCATTGCACTCTTTCCTGACTCCACACATTGCACTCTTTCCTGACTCCACACATTGCACCCTTTCCTGACTCCACACATTGCACCCTCTCCCCCTACAGTTTCTAACTTTTGCACTGCCCTGTGGTACCACGCAAGTTACTCCCACATCTCTTAATCATGTCCTACCAACCTGTCGCTTCTTCTTGTCAGTGTCACCAAAGGTTCAATTCCTCACCCATTTGCGGAGAACCACCACATTCCTTATCTTAACAGTCCACCTAATTTTCAATATCCTTGTATAGCGCCAAGTCTCTAATGCTTCGATCTCTTCTTTCCCTGTTTTCCACAGTCCATGATTCGCTACCTTACGATACTATTCTCCACACGTACATTCTCAGAAATACCTGCTCCAAAGTGAGGGCGACTTCTTTTGGCCACGATTGCGCTCTTTGCCTGTATTACTCTGCATTTTATATTATGCATGTTTCGCTTGTTATGTGGTACTTTGCATCCAACGCAGCAGTTTTTTTCACGTCATCTACTTGGTCGTTATCAATTGTGATGTTTACTTTATCGATAATCTCATTTCAACTGTAATGCCCTGCGGTCGGCAGGAAAGAACTAACGATCAAGTTTGAATACACTTTATTATAACTAAAACGCCTTCTTGGTGTGCACTAAATTCCAGGCAAAAGAACAACAAGAAGTACAACAATTCCTGTGGTGGAAAAACCAGGTAACCGTACAAGACAACGAAAAGTAAATAATAACCAAAATACTACTGAACACAATTACAAAGATGCAGCTTTCTACTGAAGGCTACGACGAGTTTCTACTGTGCCAGAGCCGTAGTAGGTATTAGCCGGACCTGTCCCAGCTGTAGGTACGCACTGCCGGCGTGCTTGTAACGCCGATTCGGCGGAGTGCTACACGTAGTCACATTAGGCCCAATTGGTGGACCTCTGTCACATGGCTTTTCACGAAGTAGTTCCGTGTTTATGTAGGAAGTCTTTTATTGTTTACATCCATTGGTGATGTTTCGAACTGAGCTTTTGATGAGAGGTCAGCAACGCACCTCGCTTGTGTGCTGTGCGGGCTCTCTAGCTGATAAGGGGCCGCTACCACACCAGCTACTACTTACTAGTTTCGCCTTTCTTCTGGTTACTCTCAATCCATATCGCTTACTGTTGTGCCAGACGAAAACACACTCATCGGTACAACAGTGGGTTCTTTACCTTGCTCTGGGTGGAGACTGAGTGGATACTATAACACACAAAAAATTAGTATGCTTTATTATAAAATACATACCAAGAATTATTTAACTTTGTGCGGTACATTTCACCAGTATTGTAATGGTTATTTACAACTGCCTCTGAACATTAACATAACACTTGAGTCACACAAAATACAAGTCTCTCGCTCAGAGTGCATTAAAAATGACTTCCACGTAGCGTTCTGCTGATACACTGATTACCAGCTGGCCTACCAGAAGATGATGCTGTCGTCCTAGTTGATGATCGCGGCCTGGCTTGAGTGGAACTGTATAAGGATGGTTGTGACAGTGTAGGGAAACCTTTCTGGATATGGCTACGCTTGTGTCCCTCATTCATTGGTGTGGCTTGCAGCAGCTGTCTTCCCTTGTGCCCCTTCTGATTGTGTTACGAGGTACCAACCTTGCTGTGATACCTCGCTCTCCTTAAAAAACCGCACTTATTATCTGGCAAGAATCACAGCGGGGGCAAGAGCCACTACCTCCTATAGGGGCCAGAATATCGGCGAAAAGAGCTCAATAACACCTCGAGCAAATTCAGCAAAATTTGGTATGAACATAACTCGTTGTTCGCATAAAAATATTGTGCAACCCCATTATCGCTTGGGTTTGGGTTGGGGATGAGAAGAAGTGACCTGCAAAAATATTCAGAAACGAGCTGTTGGTAATCCCTGCGTGTATTTCGTTGCCATATGAAGTGTAATGTGTCCTATTCCCATCAAAAAACACACTTATCTCTTCCATGTGTATACATATTTTGAGATATCCATTTTCATTATATCATCATGACAAGTCCTGTGGCACTTCGAGACTATCACTAGCTGAATGAATAAATAAATAAATCAATGTTGTTTTTATTTGTGTTGCACAGTGCGTCAATCAGGCTGCGAGCATGAACACTGCAGCGAGCCAACAATTTTGTCAGCGCGTTTCTGACTCAAATATCGTGCCACAAGGGTGAAGACCACAGCTAAATTTAACATCGTCTCCGGAATCGCTTGGTGTAAAGCAGCAGAGAATCAGACATATCGTAAAGAAATGAGAAGAAATACTTATAGAATTATTTGTTCTTCTTTTCCTTCAGCGTTTGTCCCACATGCCTGCAAGGTCCGCTACATAGGTCTGTTGTCTCCATTTTCACTCTATCACGGGCTGCATCTGGGTGGATGTTCACACATTTAAGGTCTTTATAAATCGTATCGGCCCAACGTTGCTTAGGTCGTCCTTTGGGCCTTCTTCCGATGACTTCAAGTCTGTAACCCGCCTGTAAAACGTGCCCAAACTATGGAAGACGACTCTCACACGTCTTGGTTTAATGCAACGCCAAACTGTTTCCTAGTGCTGTCATTGGAAACGTTATCTAACTGCCCACCTTAGCGTCTTAGTTTCCATTACACTTGACGTTTTGTCTCAACATTAGTTGGCCAGCACTCACAACTGTACAAGGCGACTGGTCGGATGACAGTGCGATAGATTTTTGGTTTTAAATTATCTTTCATCCTGCGGTTACAAGTGTCTCTGATTGTTGTACGCCACTTCATCCAGGCTGTCTGAGTCCTGGTGTTGACCTCTTCGGTAAGTTGGCCATCAACAGTGATTGTGGAACCGAGGTACTTAAACTTACTCTCACGAGTCTGATCTTCACCATTTCATGTCTTTCTGATGTCATGTACTCGGTTTTCTTCAAATTAAGGCGCAAACCGTGTTTCGCCAACCAGTCACTCCATTTTTGAGGTTGGCCCTGCGTATCAAGCTCGTTTTCTGTTACCAGCGTCACATTGTCAGCATAAAGTAGGGCCACGGTAATGTCTGGTACAGGTCAACTGTCACGGCGACCATTACAAGAATGAACAGAAGTGATAATGGACGCCGACTGTGATGGGGAAGTCCTCAGATAGTCCTGAGGTACGAACATAACTTCTTGGCCATGCATAAGGTAACTGCATCCAGTTAATAAGTAGCTCTGGCACATCATGCTGTCGAAGTGATAGCCAGCAGCACGAATCGTATCAGTTGTGCTGCAGTTGTTTACAAATTCAGCTCAGTTTCTCGAAATGTGTGTGACCACGGATCCTTTGGCCCAGAATACGATCTAAGATTTTCGTGGCGTGCCAGACAAGTCGAATTGTAAGAATTTTTGTAATTTTGTAAGAATCTTTAATTGTAAGTATTTCTTCGAATAAGAATTGCTAATATAAAAAGAGTTTGTTCCTTTGTTATGACTGAAAAAGCTGAAGAACTGTCCACGAGTTATTGCTTACATATTGCCCTCGACGGATTACTACAAGGAACCAAGGAAGCACGGGATTTTGCTCTCCAGACACCAAAACGTAAAGTAAACATGTTAGTACTGAACGCAATGAGAGTTGCGCCTAGTACGTTCCTTCCGTTCACAGTGAGACACTGTCTGTATTACAAAGGAGACGTCCAGTGTGTGACTAAACCGGCAGCGCTTGGCCCGCTGCACGCCGCGCAGCAGTAGCGGAGGCTCCAGCACGGAACCGCGAGGAGCACCGCGCGGGAATCCCCGCCGGCCGGCAGCCAGCAGCTACAGCGCGTGCTGGCCGGCGCCCCGGGGCTCTCGCTTTCCGCAGAGTGCGATCGTTACTCACGGCTGCCCCGCCAGACCCGCCTTAAAGCGGCGCTCACCAGGGGATTCCCCCTTCCACATCTGCATCGACATCTGCATTTACATCTACATCCACATCTACATGATTACTCTGCAATTCACATTTAAGTGCCTGGCAGAGGGTTCATCGAACCACAATCATACTATCTCTCTACTATTCCACTCCCGAACAGCGCGCGGGAAAAATGAACACCTAAACCTTTCTGTTCGAGCTCTGATTTCTCTTATTTTATTTTGATGATCATTCCTATGTCGGTTGGGCTCAACAAAATATTTTCTCATTCGGAAGAGAAAGTTGGTGACCGAAATTTCGTAAATACATCTCGCCGCGACGAAAACGGTCTTTGCTTTAATGCCTTCCAACCCAACTCGCGTATCATATCTGCCACACTCTCTCCCCTATTACGTGATAATACAAAACGTGCTGCTCTTTTTTGCACCCTTTCGATGTCCTCCGTCAATCCCACCTGGTAAGGATCCCACACCCGCAGCAATATTCGAACAGAGGACGAAAGAGTGTAGTGTAAGCTGTCTCTTTAGTGGATTTGTTGCATCTGCTAAGTCTCCTGCCAATGAAACGCAACCTTTGCCTCGCCTTCCCCACAATATTATCTATGTGGTCTTTCCAACTGAAGTTGTTCGTAATTTTAACACCCAGGTACTTAGTTGAATTGACAGCCTTAAAAATTGTACTAATAATCGAGTAATCGAATTCCAACGGATTTCTTTTGGAACTCGTGTGGATCACCTCACACTTTTCGTTATGTGTCAGCTGCCACCTGCCACACCATACACCAATCTTTTCTAAATCGCTTTGCAACTGATACTGGTCTTCGGATGACCTTACTAGACGGTAAATTACGGCATCATCTGCTCAGATTGTCACCCAGGTCATGTGTATAGATCAGGAACAGCAGAGGTTCCAGAACGCTTCCCTGGGGAACACCTGATATCACTCGATGATTTGCCATCTACACTCCTAGAAATGGAAAAAAGAACACATTGACACCGGTGTGTCAGACCCACCATACTTGCTCCGGACACTGCGAGAGGACTGTACAAGCAATGATCACACGCACGGCACAGCGGACACACCAGGAACCGCGGTGTTGGCCGTCGAATGGCGCTAGCTGCGCAGCATTTGTGCACCGCCGCCGTCAGTGTCAGCCAGTTTGCCGTGGCATACGGAGCTCCATCGCAGTCTTTAACACTGGTAGCATGCCGCGACAGCATGGACGTGAACCGTATGTGCAGTTGACGGACTTTGAGCGAGGGCGTATAGTGGGCATGCGGGAGGCCGGGTGGACGTACCGCCGAATTGCTCAACACGTGGGGCGTGAGGTCTCCACAGTACATCGATGTTGTCGACAGTGGTCGGCGGAAGGTGCACGTGCCCGTCGACCTGGGACCGGACCGCAGCGACGCACGGATGCACGCCAAGAACGTAGGATCCTACGCAGTGCCGTAGGGGACCGGACCGCCACTTTCCAGCAAATTAGGGACACTGTTGTTCCTGGGGTATCGGCGAGGACCATTCGCAACCGTCTCCATGAAGCTGGGCTACGGTCCCGCACACCGTTAGGCCGTCTTCCGCTCACGCCCCAACATCGTGCAGCCCGCCTCCAGTGGTGTCGCGACAGGTGTGAATGGAGGGACGAATGGAGACGTGTCGTCTTCAGCGATGAGAGTCGCTTCTGCCTTGGTGCCAATGATGGTCGTATGCGTGTTTGGCGCCGTGCAGGTGAGCGCCACAATCAGGACTGCATACGACCGAGGCACACAGGGCCAACACCCGGCATCATGGTGTGGGGAGCGATCTCCTACAGTGGCCGTACACCTCTGGTGATCGTCGAGGGGACACTGAATAGTGCACGGTACATCCAAACCGTCATCGAACCCATCGTTCTACCATTCCTAGACCGGCAAGGGAACTTGCTGTTCCAACAGGACAATGCACGTCCGCATGTATCCCGTGCCACCCAACGTGCTCGAGAAGGTGTAAGTCAACTACCCTGGCCAGCAAGATCTCCGGATCTGTCCCCCATTGAGCATGTTTGGGACTGGATGAAGCGTCGTCTCAGGCGGTCTGCACGTCCAGCACGAACGCTGGTCCAACTGAGGCACCAGGTGGAAATGGCATGGCAAGCCGTTCCACAGGACTACATCCAGCATCTCTACGATCGTCTCCATGGGAGAATAGCAGCCTGCATTGCTGCGAAAGGTGGATATACACTGTACTAGTGCCGACATTGTGCATGCTCTGTTGCCTGTGTCTATGTGCCTGTGGTTCTGTCAGTGCGATCATGTGATGTATCTGACCCCAGGAATGTGTCAATAAAGTTTCCCCTTCCTGGGACAATGAATTCACGGTGTTCTTATTTCAATTTCCAGGAGTGTATTACTACGAACTGCGACCTTCCTGACAGGAAATCACGAATCCAGTCGCACAACTGAGGCCCGCAACTTTATTAGAAGTCGCTTGTGAGGAACGGTGTAAAAAGCCTTCCGGAAATCTAGAAATACGGAATCAACTCGAGATCCCCCGTCGATAGCGGCCATTACTTTGTGCGAATAAAGAGCTAGTTGTGTTGCAAAAGAACGATGTTTTCTGAAACTATGCTGATTACATATCAATAGATCGTTCCCATCGAGGTGATTCATTCTGTTTGAATAGAGTATATGCTCCAAAACCCTACTGCAAACCGACGTCAATGATATAGGTCTGTAGTTCGATGGATTACTCCTACTACCCTTCTCAAACACTGGTGCGACCTGCGCAATTTTCCAATGTAACTAAACTAAGGACATCACACATATCCATGCCCGAGGCAGGATTCGAACCTGCGACCGCAGCAGTCGCGGGGTTCCGGACTGAAGCGCCTAGGACCGCTTGGCCACCGCGGGCGGCTTCAATACTGCTAGCACTCTGGAACTGACGAGGGACTCCTTCAGCTGATTTCATGCGATTCGTCTTCCGCAATTCTGGATGGTCCCTGTTGGTGATTAAATGACGCCTGTTCAGTTTTGGCTTAGCTACGGTTATTCCTTAGCGTTATTACTTCACAACCACACCAATAACAGTCGACGTAGACTTGTGACGCACGTTCGAAGTCACTGATCTCGCCTGACCGTCCCATTCCGCTGTTAACAGTTTCACTTCTGAAAACTGAGCAGTCTCCGCCTTCTTTTGTACTACCGGATCCGTGTGTCGCGACTTCTAAGAAAGCAATATATCGATTCATTCTTATAGGAACGAACGCTCTCGGAACTTTAGCAGTAAGGCACGCCCCGATGCAGAACAGCTCTCTTGCAGCGTCTGCTTCTGGGAATGACTGAGCCACTCCGTCACGCTTTCGCGCTTACTGCACTGAAGAGCCAAACAAACTGGTATACCTGCCTACTACGATGTGAGCCCCCGCGAAAACGCAGAAGTGCCGCAGCACGACGTGGCATGGACTCGACTAATGTCTGAAGTAGTGCTGGGAGGAAGTGACACCGTGAGTCCTGGAGGGCTGTCCATAAATCCGGAAGAGTACGACAGGATGGAGATCTCTTCCTAACAGCGTGTTGCAAGCTAATCCAGATATGCTCAATAGTGTTCAAACGTCTGGGGAGTTTGGTGGCAAACGGACGTGTTGAAACTCAGAAGAGTGTTCCTGGAGCCGTTCTGTAGAAATCGAGGACGTGTGGGTGTCCCATTGTCCCGCTGGAATTGTCTGAGCCCGTCGGAATGCACAATGGACAGGTGACAGACAGGATGCTTACGTATGTGACACATTTCAGAGTCGCATCCAGACATATCAGGAGGCACTGGGCCAACACCATTACAGACGTGAACACTATTGAGCATATCTGGGTTGGCTTGCAACACGCTGTTCGGAAGAGATCTCCATCCCGTCGTACTCTTCCGGATTTATGGACAGCCCTCCAGGACTGCGTGTTTGCGGGGGCCCACATCGTATTAGTCAGGTATACCAGTTTGTTTGGCTCTTCAGTGCAGGACTGCTCAGTTTTCAGAAGTTCAACTGTTAACAGCAGAATGGGACGGTCAGAGGAGATCATTGACTTCGAACGTGAGTCACAAGTCTACCGCGGACATTCAGCCCGTCTAAAGCTGCCTACGTGGACTGTTATTGGTGTGCTTGTGGAGTAAAAACGCTAAGGAATAACCGTAGCTAAGCCAAAATTGAACAGGCGTCATGTCATGACAAACAGGGAGCATTGAGCATTGCGGAAGACGAATCGCATTAAATATTCGCTCGTGAGTTTCAGAGTGCTACCAGTATTGAAGTTAGCACAATAGCTGTGTGTAGGGAGTCAAAACTAATGGTGTACAGAGGTCGAGCAGCCCCTCATAAGCCACACATTCCTGTGCTAACCGGCGCTCGAGACACTGTAAAGAGCCACGCCAGTGGACAGTGGTTGACTGGAAACGAGTGATTGCAGGGGTGAGCAATGCTGTAGCCTGTGGCAATCCGATGCGGGTCTGAGTTTGGTAAATACCTGGGAAACATTACATCTATCATGTGTAATGACCATGGTGATACATGGAGGAAGTATTTAGCTGTTAGGGTGTGGTCACCTTGTTACACTTCACCTGGCAGTGGTGTAGCCTGGAATTCTAACGTCAGTAGTGTACGGTGTGTAGTACACCCCGCCTAGCTTTTTTTTTTTACATATTTTAAATATTTTAATGTTGAAATTAGTGATTTAACAAGTGTAAGTTACTACTATCGATTAATACGAGGGGCCGGCCGTTGTGGACGAGTGGTTCTAGGTGCTTCAGTCTGGAACCGCGCTGCTGTTACGGTCGCAGGTTCGAATCCTGCCTCGGGCATGGATGTACGTGATGTCCTTAGGTTAGTTAGGTTTAAGTAGTTCTAAGTCTAGGGGACATGACCTCAGATGTTAAGTTCCATAGCACTTAGAGCCATTTCAACCATTTTAATACTAGAGTGGTTTGAAAAGTTCTCGGAACGGAATAGAAAAAAGTGCTTACATGAGCGAAACATGATGTTTTCCACCTTCCCGTTATGCGGTATTAATCTCGGATACAGTGCTCTTGACATACTAAACACTACGGCTACGTAGACTTCGAAAGCAACCACATCACACGAGCACCTCGTTCAAACTCACTTATCTGTGACGTAATGCACTCACAAGTACACGGTACCGTGTTCTGACCGCAACCGGCGCATCCAAAGTACTGCGGACCTTCCGGAGGTGCCGTTCGTGGTGCAACCTGCACGCATTAACGTTCAAGTACGCATACTTCGCGCTGTTTCCATGTATTCGTCGACTCCCCCCTACATTTCAGCAGCCAGGAGAACACGGCAATTATAGCTGGAGGTGTGCTACGAAACTGACATCGGAGCAGATTACGCAGTATATGCAACCCACAACTACGATCGTCGCAACACAAAAACACTGTAGCGCCAAAGAGACTGCCATAGGCATGCCTATTGCAATACAGAGATATGTAAACAGGCAGAATACGCCGCTGCGGTCTGGCGGATTTGTTACGTCGGTTACTGCTGCTACAATGGCAGGTTATCAAGATTTTAGTCAGTTCGAACGTGGTGTTATAGTCGGCGCACGAGCTATGGGACACAGCACCTACGAAGTAGGGGCAAAGAGGAGACTTTCCCGTACGACCATTTCACTAGGGTGTCGTGATTATCAGGGATTTAATAATACATCAAATCTCCGATATCGCTGCGGCTGGAAAAAGAGCCTACAAGAACGGGACCAACGACGACTGAAGAGAATCCTTCAACGCGTCAGAATTGCAAAACCTTCCGCAAATTGCTACACATTTCACTGCTGCGCCATCAACAAGTGTCACTGTGCAAACCATTCAACGAAACATCATTGATATGGGCCGTCTACTCTCTATGACTGCATGACACAAAGCTGTACGCCTCGCATGGGCCCGTCAACACCGACATTCGACTGTAGATGATTGGAAACCTGTTGTCTGGACGGACGAGTCTCGTTTGAAATTGTATCGATTGGATGGAAGTGTACGGGTATGCAGACAACGTCACGAACCCACGGACCCTGCGTGTCAGCAGGGGACTGTTCAAGCCGGTGGTGGCTCTGTAATGGTGTGGGGCGTGTGGAGTTTGAGTGGTATGGGACCCCTGAAACTTCTACATACAACTCCGACAGGTGACACGTACGCAAGCATCCTGTATGATCACCTACATCCATTCATGTTCCGTGTGCATTCCGATGGACTTGCGCAATTCCAGCAGGACAATGGGACACCCCACACGTTCAGAATTGCTACAGAGTGGCTCCAGCAACACTCTTCTGAGTTAAAACACTTCCGCCGGCCACCAAGCACCTCACACACAAACATTACTGAGTGTATCTGTAATGTCTGGCAACGTGCTGCTCAGAAGAGATCTCCACCCCTTCGTACTCCTACGGATTTATCGAGGATTGACGGTGCCGGTTCCCTCCAGCACTACTCCAGACGATAGTCGAGTCCACGCCACGTCGTCATGTGGCACTTCTGCATGCTGAGCATGCGATATTAAACCGCTGTATCAGTTTCTTTGGCTCTTCATAGAACATCGATCATTACGGCCCATACCAGTACAGAAAAAATGTTGCAAAACACAGTAATCAATGAAGAACTCAACTACATACAACGGGCATCAAGATTAAATAAAGCGCCGAAATCACTATTTCACATCATCAGCTGACATTTTACCACAATAATGGACATGAATGTAACTATATGAAAGAGCGAGTGACTTTCGAAACCATTCACAGGCTGAATAAAAAAAGACCTTTTACAGAATACCAACTATTGGCCTTTTCCGAACTCGTGATATCTCACAGAACACAGTGCTTTCTGTGGCTTACAGTACCTTTGCTTGATGGTTTGCGCCGAGTTACCCGCAACGGCATCAGATGACCTGTAACGGAAGAAGAACCTCTTAGGTCTGCAATTTTATAACCTTATCCAGTGTTATACGAGCAAAATTAGGAAGTTTTACACTATGAAGCACAGTCCAATATATAGGGCTTAATGAAAAGGTGTGGTCGAACTATCAGTAAAGATTACTTACACATAGAGGAAGAATATATGTTATATGGACATTGATCCGGAAACACTTTACTGCCTAGTTACAGCTCATTTTCTACTTTTCCTCATTGTCTCATTAATCATGGAAAACACACAGAAATAGAACGTACCAGCATTACATGAATCGTTATCTTACATGAAATCTTCAGCATAACCTCTTGGTTACGGTATGAAACACTTCCCGAAATGAAATGTTCAAAATGCCCGTCATCGTACTGAATTCCTGATGCACTGGTGTAACCTGGGAGATTTGCGTATTCTTTCACTGTCTTTAACAATACGGTACCTGTACTTTGTACATCTTGTACATGGCTGTGCTATGGCTGGCGAATCTTCTGGATTTTGCAAGATGTATGTGTCTTAAGAGAATTCAGTGCGCTGGGGAAGTAGGTTTAACTAGCAAAAAAGCACAGATATGCCAAGATGTTTGGATGTAAATGTCGCTGAACGTGCCAGGTAAGCGGAAAAGCTAGGTCCCTTCCTTTACATTTCTAGTTCTGCGCAGGGAGTATTCGCCTTTTTTATGGGGTGTTAGGAGCATTTTTCATTCTCGTTGCCAATTTCTACTGTACCATAATTTTGGCATCAGATCGCTATAGCTTGGCAACCGATATAGAGTTTTGTTGACTCGGGCGACGACTGTTTCGTTACTGTCCTTGGAACCATGTTGCTTGAGTTAGGTATTGATAGCCTAGCTGCTCCACGGTTACATGCCTGGTAAGGTTGACCACGCTCAGCGTAGCCTCTTGCTTTCTCGGAGCACACTAGCCTTCATAGTGTTACGTGAAAGCTTACTATTTCGCAAGCTCAACGATTAGAGCAACAAATGACAAGCTATTGACAAGCATACATCTTGTTATTATCTGTTATCTTAAAATTCTTGTCTTTTTTATTTAAAAATATGCCGCAGTGAAAACTGAAAATTAAGATAACGTCGCTAGAAGAGCTCGCGCCAATAATTTTGGAGCGAAATTTTGTAACAA
Organism: Schistocerca gregaria; assembly: GCF_023897955.1. Classification (NCBI taxonomy): domain Eukaryota; kingdom Metazoa; phylum Arthropoda; class Insecta; order Orthoptera; family Acrididae; genus Schistocerca; species Schistocerca gregaria. Next base: position 25,682,498 of record NC_064928.1, on the reverse strand, counting down.
TGAATCCCAATTAAGTATGAGTATGATTGGTGGAGACATCCAGAAGGACTACGAAACAATGTACGCACAACAAAATACTATCACTTTTCAATCCTGTACAAAAACTGACGAACTTAGCTTATTTTCAGAATAAGATTTTCACTCTGCAGCGGAGTGCACACAGTTTTAATCTGTCAGGAAGTTTATTAGCTTGTTTTGACAGATAATAAATTTTCTACAAGATAGCATTGTAGTTTATGAAGAAAAACGCATTAAAACATTTTCTATTGGTTTGAAAAGAGGTGACCTTTTTTTCTGACAATGATTTTATAGCAATTTTGGGGTTAGTTTAATTTTATGCTTGGTCATGGATAAAACCATAAACGCACGATGAAACAGTATACAGTATACCATTTTGTACAGGGCTCGGCATAATTCTGGTTTGGTAGATGCATTGTTTTGACGTCCAAAGATTTTTCGATGTTTTTATGCTACTGGTGAACAAAATCTTTAACGTATAAACAACTCCAGTTACCAGTTCTTCCAATTATATCCAAATTCAGCGCTTAAAATGCAACAAATTTCTACGAGACTGAGTTTAATACGCGAACACCTGATTTTTCGCACGTAAAAGCTGAACAATGAAAGTTTTTCGCAAACGCTTCTTACATTTACCGCAAGATTATATTTTTTATTTACTATATGCACCACTTTAAATCGTATTAGCAAGCGGGTTTCGTGAAAACCAGATTTTACGTGCATTTTATGTGCAGCTTTAAACCGCTATATTGTGGCAACGAGTAAAGCTTCCACACAACAATAGGACGACTGTGACTTACATTTATTTGTCTTCCTTCTTTGAAAATTTGAAACGATTCGCGCAAGTCTGACACATAGAAGTGACACGCGTAGAAAAACTCACAAATACGTGTTTTTCGCACGTAAAATCCGAATTAAGCTAAATTTTTGAAAGCGAGTTTTCAGTTTTATCGTACAAATGCATTTTTTTATTTATTTAATTCACTTTAAAACGCTTCCACAAATTCAGTTCATGTCATTCTACGCGATACATTTCGCTCGGCTTTAAACTCGGATCTCAACAACGGATAAAGATTACTGGATAAAAAAATTTCGTTTTGACTTTATCCATTTATCTACCTTCGTACAAAGTTTGAGCTGATTTGTACTAGTCTAAAGTGTCAAAGTGACGCGCTTCAAAAATCTCCCAGAAAACATGTTTTTTGCATGTTTTTGCACATTGCAACGGTGCACATTGCTTAGAATTCATTTCAACCAAATTAAAATCTTTTGCAAAAATAATTAACCAGTTCACACAGTTTGCTCGGGCGCCAACTGCAGTTCGCCGTTCAAAGCTTGCTTAATATACCGTAACATAGCCACAGTACGACAGATTCAGAATGAAATTTTCAGTCTGCAGCCTAGCGTGGGCTGACTTGAAACTTCCTGGCAGATTAAAATCGTGTGCCGGACCGAGACTCGAACTGGGCACCTTGGACTTTCGCGGACAAATACTCTACTGAGCTACTTTTACAGCAGCGTTTGGTTTTTCACCCTGTAAATTGATGTTATTGGCCACACACTGAATGGCGCATCATAGGTAGATTTCAGAGCGAAAAGATGTGCCAAGTACATTGAGACTAATCTAATAAAACAAGAACTCTATTCTGCATGGAGCTCTGTGCAGTTCTGTATCCTTCACTTTGTTGACATGTACAAGAAACGACAGCGTCCCTTGCTTCTTTCCTCATTACACACGTATATGGGCTAGCAAAGAAGATGTAGCTATGTTTTTTGCAAACGTGATCCTTAAAAATGTAGTGCACGCGAGTTGAGTAAGCAAGCAAATTCTATAGCACCATCTCCCTTCTTTTTTTTTTTTGCCTCCATGAACGATACGGAACAGAAAGTAGACTCCGTGTGCTATGAGAACAGACTGGCGTAGTTGGCGATTGTTTTTAATGGTATGCTACGCAACGGATACGAAACGCTTTTACAATCGCAGTTACAAAGGGGGAAAAAAGGACAAGGAGAAATTTGAACAGGACATTCATCAACGCGGACTGTGGGGTGATACTGCTGCCAGGAAGTATACCTCAAGTATATACTGGAAATCGCCAAAGGACTGGAACGTAGAAATAACACAAACACTCGTAAGTAGCAGCTTTGATTTTGCTATACGCTTAAAATGATATTTTCTGCGAACGGTCGCTGGTAGTTGGAAGATGTCAGAGGAATTTCATAGGGATCAATTCCAGTGTCCGGTGCCATCCGTTAGCTTTGATCAGTGACGTCCTCTGTAATGTCATGAGTTTACGATGCAAAGAATGTAAGTTGCCTGCTATTAAATGTTATCTGTGATTGTTTTGCTAACTGACGTAAACTATGCTGTATATTATAAATATGTCGCGATTCCCGACGGTAGGGTTAAGCAGGAATCTGGGGTCAACTGAGGAATGGGATACAATTCGTCGGCGTTGACTAATGACGTCATATTTTAGTCACAGATATAAATTTGTTCATTTTCGAGCGATAGATAACAAATCTGTTATCTCCTGTAAGCGTCACAGTCGTAAATACAAATAAATGAATCTTTTATTAGGAGACAGGCACTATGTACGATTTTTGTCGCTTTTGGTAATTTGTAACTATGGCTGCATGACCAGGAAGGGTTCAGGATTCACACTCGTAGCAGCGGAAGTTCAAAAACATAACAAAAAAAATTTTTACATGTGAAATTTCATCATTTTATCACTTACTATTGGCTGCATTTGTTGCTATAGGTACACCTTTCTTCATAAGTAATAGAGACTGTTCGATGAATTTTGCATACAAACCATACTTACAGGTGTCTGAAACTCTAGAATCTATTTAATTTATGAAAAAATTAATGAGCTGTTACGTTTTAAACTTTATGTTTAGAAAAAAATCAAATTTTGTAGTTAATTATCTCAATTTTTACCACAGTTTTTAATAGATTTGGAAAATTCTAGAGTTTCATACACCTGTAAGTATGGTTTGTATGCTGTGCAAAATTCATCAAATAATCTCTCTTACTTGTGAAGAAAAATGTACCTATAGCAACAAATGCAGCCAACAGTAAGTGAAAAAATGATGAAATTTCATATCTAAAAAAATTTATTTTGTTATGTTTTTGCACTTCCACTGCATTGAGAGTGAATTCTTCCTGGTGACTCTAACAAAGTTTTATGAATTTATTTGTAAAATATTGTAACAAATAAGCCCTCGGTCACAAATATTAAGTCAAAATTTACCTGGTTTCGAAGGTACTATGAGCGTCGTCTTCAGAATTAGACTAACTATACTAAAACGTTAGGTATATAGTGCATTAACAAAATTAAAGTTTTTACTGACTCGAAAAGATGCAGTACTTACAAGGCACATATTAAAAAAGATCTCAGCCAGAAAGGCGACGTTAAGAACACTTGTGAGATGGTGAGCCGCTAAGGGCTGCTCGTAATGTGAACAAGGATTGCAACAAGACCGAGGGCTTACTTGTTACGATATAATTCTGACACGGTCACTGAACCTTAGCAGCTATGTTCAAAGTTTTATTTGTAAAAGTATAGACAGTAGAAAACAAAATGTCCTGTGGTGCCTCTCCTGCTCCAAGTCAGCCCCTTTGACGTCCTGCCCCCGTTAAATCCTTACAATGACTCATCTGTGGTAACTTGTAACCTCATTTGCCAAATCCTACGGGTTGTGCCCTGTTCTTTAGTATTCCCACCGACAGGACAGCTTAGGTTGCTGCGACTGGAACGATCAGCAATCGTGTTTATAATCTTGGTTCTCAAAAATATTTGGCTACTTATTTCCGAATATGGTACGATTTCAAAATGTGAATATGGTCAGGAAACTAACAGCACAGCCTACATTAATGCCAGTGACGATGTGCAGTCATAATTAAACTCTAAGTTCTCACAAATACACTGATCAGCAAAGGTTTGGAATTAAGTCGCAAATGTACTAGAAGTCTCATTGACCTAGGCACTTTATGCGTTATCCAGCCTATATACTGAACGGTGTTTACTACTGGCGTGCTTTGTGGGCGTTTGCCAGTCACGTCACGGTGCCACACCACGACAGTCGCAGCTTCAGTTTCCGTTCAGCACTGCAGCAACATGTCACGCAGAGGCATACAACACTTTGACAGGGACAGGATAGTGGCTTTACTTTCAGCAGGTCATACACAGAAAGATGTTGCCGATAGGTTAGTGTCACTGAAAATAGTGTGTGTAAGGTGTGGAGAAAGTACAAAGCGACTTTACCTCCAAGAGGTCCTACAAACGATTGTAAGGCCCTACAGACGTGAAATCGCCGACAACTTCATCCTAGTCGCCGACAATGCGAGGCCGTACCGTACTCTAGCAGTGTCTCGGTATCTTCAAAGATGCGACATGAGCCGAATGCGTGGGACCCGTAAAAGGTGGCTAATGCACTGCGTCCGGATGCACCTGAAAATCTTCAGGGCCTCGCTGCAGCTGCAGCTGCAGCTGCCGTTGAGGAGCGGGACCTCATACACTACGATACACTTGGTGGTCCGATCCAAAGCGTGCCTCGCACAGTGGAAGAACTCGTCCGCGTGCGGGGAGGGGGGGGGGGGGGGGACATACTCACTGCTGAAGACTGATAATCGTCCTCACGAGATCAAGGCTTTCACTATTTTTGTTTTCGAGATGTTCGCTTAGGAGAGAGTCTGCTTTGTCTCTTAATGAATTTTTTAACTACCCAAAATAGTTCTTGTTTTCATTAAGAATTTTGTTAATAATGTATTGTACTAACCTCAATGGGTGTACTATAAAACGCCGTTGCTGCCGTGGTATTCCCAACTTTTGTGGAGGAGTGTATTTGGTTGCTGTTTCCGAATGTGGCACGATTTCTGAGAGTGAGGTTAAGCTCGAATGACAGAGGATAGCTATATAGGTCAATTATAGTTCTACAGCACACGGTTAGTAATTTTTGGTGACGCTTAATTAAGTGTGTATTCTTATTACTTTTAGGATTTATTTTGTTAGTTCTTGTCTCTGTACTTAAGCTATATAGGTCACGTCTAGTTGTCGATTCCAGCGTTTCTTATTACTCGCGTTTTTGCAGTAGAATAGAGAGCGATACGAAAAAGTTATATCCTTAACGAAATAATTCACTGCCAGTAAAAAAACAAGAAAAATAACAGAAAGTGAAATCGACAATTCGATTGATACTTTGCACGACAATTCTCAAAGACTGCACCGTACCAAACTACTGCGTAGCACAGAAACAGGAATCCTGTAACAAACCACTGCACACAACTACTGACAAAACGTCGAAAATAATGAACCGTGGAATCGGTAACAAGCACTGACCTATATATGTCACTTCTAGTTAACGATTCCAAGCTTTGTTATTTATCGTAGTAGTACAGAAAGCGACATGGAAATAGAAATCGAATAGCATACACCTACAGCAGAAACGCTCAAAACACTTGTCGTTACTCACAGTGGCGCTGAGAGCAAAAGCAAAACTAGAAATTCTTCAACGAACACACCACTGCACCCGCCAGCTCTGCATACTTTTAGAACATCCACATGTTGTGTCCCCCTAGTTGCCCATTCCACGTTCCTTTATAATGTCATTTTCATCAGGTGTGTTTCGCTGATTCCGAAGGGATTTAACTGTATGGTATCGCTTCTTCGCTTCCTTTACCGCAGAAAAAGACTTAATAACAAACCTTGGAATCGACAACTAGAATTATTCATTGTAGCAGTATAGAAAGCAAAACCAAAAAGAGAAATCCTGCAACAAAGAAATTGTCGTATCCTATAAACGCTGAAAATGATGAATCTCGGAATCGATAACTACAACTGATCTATATACCTCAATTTTAGTTACCGATTTCAAGATTTGTTATATTCTCGTGAATTTTCGTTGCTTGGGTAGTGTATTTTCTTTTAGGAATTCTGTATTGATTTCTGCTTAATTCCTGCTTAGGTTCTCCTTACGTTTCCTGAACGTTACTATTTATTTCATTTTGCGGTTGTTGTACTTGATATTATTTTCTTTCTGTCCCCACATTACCGCAGTAGCCCCTTAGATTCAATATTTACTAAGGATTACCGCTATTCGATAATATTGCGAGTTTATTACGCGTGAAATTGCAGTTGACTTTAAAGGTCGTCTGTGGTTCTGTCCTTACTCGTGTAAACTATAATATTTTTTTCCAAGCACCATGTTTCGTTGTCTTCTGTTACTTTTTTGTTCATTGTCTCAATTTCTTTAGGATGTAGCTCATGACTGTATAATTGATCACGTGAGCTATGACGGTATTTTATCGTATGTAAGTGATTTTTTTTTCTGTGCTACGTTCGCATATTTACGAATAAGCCTCGTTTCCTTCAGATGTCGCCTCTACGTAGCGTTTTTGAATTAGGTAATGTCATTGATCAAAGCCGAGAGGTGGAAGCGGACACAAGAATTTATCCTTTCATTGTATGTACAACAGCTGCTCTTGAGTTTTCTTTATTGATAGCTAATTCAGCAATTGGTTCTACACTACACTGGTCCATCCACAGGCTACCTGTATTACACTCAAGAGCCAAATAAACTGGTACACTTGTCTAATATCGTGTAGGGCCCCGCGACACGCAGAAGTGCCATAACGCGACATGGCAAAGACACGACTCATTTCTAAAGTAGTGCTGGAGGGAATTGTCACCCTGCATCCTCCAAGGCTGTCCTTAAGATTGTAAGAGGACGACGGGGTGGAGATCCCTTGTGAACAGTACGTTGCGAGACATCTCAGATATGCTCAATAACGTTCATGTATTGGGGGATTGGCGGCCAGCGTAAGTGTTTGGACTGAAAAAAAATGTTCCTGGGACCACTCCGCAGCAATTTTGGACGTGTAGGGTGTCGCATTGCCTTGCTGGAATTGCCCAAGTCCGTGGGAATTCCAATGGACAAGAATCGGCCCAGTTGATCAGACAGGTCGCTCTCGTACGTGTCACCTGTCAAGAGTCCAATCTAGACGTATCAAGACTCCCATATCATTGCAATTGCACACGCCCCACACTATTACAAAGTCTCCACCAGTTTGATCAGTCCCATCCTTACATGCAGGGTCCACGGATTCATGAGGTTGTCTCCATACCCGAACACGTCCATCCATTCAATACACTTTGAAACGAGACTCGTCCGACCAGGCAACATGTTTACAGTCATCAACAGTCCAACGTCTGTGTTGTCGAACCCAGGGGAGGTGTAAGGCTTTGTGTCGTGCACTCATCAAGGGTACACAATTGGGCCTTCGGCTCGGAAAGCACATAACGATGATGTTCCGTCGAATGGTTCCCAAGCTGACTTTTACTGATGGCCCAGCATTGAAATCTGCAGAAGTTTGCGGAAGAGTTGCACTTATGTCACACTGAACGATTCTCTTCAGTCGCCGTTGGTACCGTTCTGCAGGATCTTTTTCCGGCCGCAACGATGACGAAAATTAGATGTTTATCGGATTCCTGATATTCACGGTATACTCGTGAAATGGTCGTACTGGAAAATCCCAGCTTCATCGCTACTTCGGAGATATCGTGTCCCATCGCTCGTGCGCCGACTGTAACACCACGTTCAAACTCACTCAAATCTTGATAACCTTCCATTGCAACAGCAGTAACCGATCTAACAACTGCACCAGCCAATTGTTGTCTTATGTAGCCGCTGCCGACCGCTCGGCCGTATTTTGCCTGTTTACATATCTCTGTATTTGAATAGAAATGCCTGTAACAGATTTTTTTGGAGCTCCTGTGTAGTTTGTCGCGGCCCAAAACCCCCACTTTCGCGCGGTAGCCCCCTAGATTCAGTACTTATTACGAATTACCGCTATTCCACAATATTGTGAGTTTACTACGCGTGATATTAGAGTTGACTTTAAAGGTTGTCTGTGGTTCTGTCACTTACTCGCGTAAACTATGATAATAATTTATTCCACGCTCGTATGTTTCATATTTGCTGTTGTTACTTTCTATTTCGTTACCTCAATGTCTTTGCGATATAGCTCGTGGCTGCGTAATTAATCATGTGAACTGCGATAGTACTTTATCGTATGTAAGTGTATTATGTCTTTTCTGTGTTACGTTCGCTTGTTTACGAAGAAGACTCGTTTCCTTCAGACATCGCCTGTATGGAGCGTCTTTGACTTAGGTATGAGATCATTGGTCAAAGGCGATGGTTGGAACCGGACACAAGAATTTATCCTTTCATTTTATGTACAACAGCTGCTATTAATTTTTTATTTATACCTAATTCTGCAGTTAGTTTCGGTCTGTACTGGTCCATCCACAGGCTACCTATATTATAAAGGAAATAATATTGCAGAAAGTGCCTACACATGTACTGAGTCATAATTGCTTGTTTTCGGGATCGGCCGCAGGAGCATTTTGTAAGCATTAACTGCAGTCTTCCTCCTGTTTTACCCACGAGTGAGCATATGTGATCATTCCACTTCATACACTTAGCAGTATGACAGCGTGTGTATGAACTGACTCCAGCTGTGACGCACTACTATTATAGTCATAGGACACTACAAGTCTACGTTTAGTGGGGTGCGCACTTTTACGTTTCTCAAAATTTAACGCAAGTTGGCAGTTTTTGCTCTACTTTGGAATCTAGTCAAGTTTGCCTAAATATTTTTGCAGCTTCGGATAGTACTACTACTTCTTTATAGATAGTAACATTTGCAAAATGTCGGAGATTACTACTAATATTGTCGCTAAGTCATTAACGTATATATGAACTGCAAAGGATGTAATAAATTTCCATAGGGAACACATGACGTCCTTCGCCGGTCGATGAATCTCCATCCAAGCCAATACGTTGCGTTGCCAATGTCACGAAATTCTCAATACAGGCACAAATTTGGCTTACAAACTAAATTTTATCGTACATTTCTTAATGTGCGTTGATGTTGTACCGAGCAAAATACTTCACGGCGGTCAAGAAATACTGCAGTCGAAACTTGGGACTATCAGATTGAAACTGCGTGCCATACTGGTTCTCGAACCCGAAACCTTACCGACTGAGCAATCTCTCTTCTCTCCTTATTTTAAGGCTTTTATATTAGATACAATACGACAATGTTGTACAAATGTTGATGCAGGGTGATTCCATTGTTACGGACGGAAGATTTGTACAATTCAAAGTGATGTGTTAACCTGAAAATAAAACCGAAATGCATATCTGAAAGACACTTGCATCGAGCTACATAGACACTGTGAAATAGGGCAGCACGGATGAGCTTGGATTTGTTTGAGTCATGGGGGAGCGTCGCAGAGCTGTCCCGTGAAGTCTTATGTCTCCAGTGGAGACTGCGAAAACAAGAGTACATCTACAACTTCATGGATACTCTGAAAAACCACACTTAAGGGCCTGGCAGAGGGTTCATCGACCCACCTTCACAATAATTCTCTATTATTCCAATCTCGAACAGCGAGCAGAAAAATAGAACACCTATATCTTTCCGTGAGAGGTCTGATTTGCCTTATTTTGTTATAATGGTCATTTTTCCTTTGTACGTCGCCGTGAACAAAATATTTTCGCATTCAGAGGAGGATGTTGTTTATTGAAATTTCGCAACGAAAAACGCCTTTGTTTTAATTAAGTCCATCAAAAATCCTGTATTATGTTCGTGACACTCTCTCCCCTATTTCGGGACAATAGAAAACGTGCTGTCCTTCTTTGAACTTTCTCGATGTACTACCTCAATCCTATTCGGTAAGCACCCCACACCGCGTAGCAATGTTCTAAAAGAGGGCGAACAAGCCTAGTGTAGGCCGTCTCTTTAGCTTTGTTACCCTTTCTAAGTGTCCTGGCAATAAAACGCAGTCTCTGGTTACCCTTCCCACAACATTTTCTATGTATTCCTTCCAATTTACGTCGTTCGTAATTGTAATTCCAAAGTATTTAGTTGAATTTATAGCCGTTAGATTTGACTGATTTATGGTGAAACCAAAGTTTAACGGATTCCTTTTAGCTCTCATGTGGATGACCTTACACTTTTCATTACTGAGGGTCAATTGCCAGTTTCCTCATCATGCAGATGTCTAGCCTAAGTCATTTTGCAGTTTGTTTTGATCTTCTGATGACTTTACTAGATGATAAATGACAGGCAACATCTGCAATCAACCTAAGACGGCTGCTCAGATTGTCTCCTAAACCGTTTATATAGATAAGGAACAGCAGAGGGCCTATAACACTACGTTGGGGAACGCCAGAAATCCCTTCTGTTTTACTGGATGAGTTTCCGTCAATTACTACGAACTGTGACCTCTCTGAAAGGAAATCATGAATCCAGAGTACGCAATTACAGCACACAGAGGCATTTAATCAGTCATTCTTTTCGAGCTTTATAAGTTAGTGGACTGGGAACACAGCCCTAATAGCTGGTAGAATGGGAAATACTCTTAGCAGTGTATGGATGTAAAATTAGATTGCTACACCTATGTATGTATTTGAGTGGATACATTGACATATCTGTCTGTCTGTAGAGGCAGCACACAAAGATTTTTTTTCTAAGTAGGGGAGGAAACCATGGTGCCCTCCCCACCCCCCGCTGGGTGTATCACTGCCTGTTGACCAGGGGTCTCCAACCTGTTGTCCTCAGGCCGCATGTGGCACAATAAGCGAGCATTTATCACACGACCGGTTAAAAAAAGATGCATTTATGTAATGTTAAGATAAATTGAATATTTTCAATTTGGAGCTCCCGCCACACGATCCTAATCTCTCATTGGTCCGTCCCACTCCTAACACTGGCGCCCGCGCTGTACTAGGATATGCAGAATCTCGATCTCACAAACGGCCGGTCTATCAGGCCAGCTGGTCTGTTATCTTACCGCTACTTCAGTCGCAACTGCGAAACTAGAGATTTAGAGATGTAGAACGAAATTAATTTGTGGAAATACGAGAAAATTCTTTTTTATTACTGTGCAGTTATGATAAAGAACATTTTTCACTGTAGTTTTGATCACTACATGTCGGTTACAGATCTTCATGTGGTTTGTAATTGCTCCAATTTTTATGACGCAACAGTACCTCAATTCCGTTATAAAAGGTTTAATTTGATATCACACCCATTGCTGCAAATACGAACCACATTTGAACATGGACGAATCTAGAATGGGATTTCACTTAGTCTTTTTATTTTCATGTGCAATTTCTACCATAGTAAATGATCAGTACAAATAAATGATCTTTAATTCAATTCAATTTCTTCATTCGTCAGCCCACGGACTAGCTTCCTATGAGAGTCGTCGCCAGTTCCAGGAATTCCTCGAAGTTTGGATGCTGAGTATGATGATGATGATATTGTATATTTTACAGAAGTAAGTTAGCTCAGTCAAGTCAAGACAGTGACAACATTTTATAGCAGAACTGATGGAGTAAAATTGTTCATGATATCAAAAGGAAAATCTGTGTGAGAATTTGTGAATGGCAGATTTAGCCATTTTGACAGATTTGACTCCCACTTACGTGACTTTATCAAGCGTCTTCAAGGGAGAAACCTATTTATCATACAATATTTCCAACAATAAATGCGTTCCAAATGAAGCTGAAATTAAGGCGAGCACAAGTAAATGAAAATAATTTCTGTTCATTTCAACACGTCAGTCTTAAAGACTTGATGAAATATGCAGCCTTACTTTCCGACTTAATGCAACGATCTGAAAATAGAGTTCACGATCTCCGGAAAAATAGTTAAAATTGTTGTAATTACGCGACGCCTTTAAAGAAATATGAAGATACGTTGCCAGAAGATTTTCAGATACAAAGTTGCAGTCTGGGATCCAACTGAAAGAAAAATTTAATTCCGCATTTTTGTTCGCCTTTGACGAATCATACCTGCCCAAAGAGAAATATCCCTCGATTCAAGGTCGTGGATTATATATGCCTCTATGTATGGAAGCACGTACCTTTGCGAAAACTTACTTTCAAGAGTAAGGCACAAAGAGAGTAAAAATAGAACAGAAATACCAGGTGAGCACCTAGAGAACATGCTGAGAATTGCAGCCACTTCGATCGAGCCTGATATTGTTACATTAGTTTCCCAAATTCAAAGTCAAATGTCACATTAATTCTATGATTTGTAATTACTTATATAAAAAACTATAAATGAAATCTCACATATAAACTGTCAAATTAATTCCCACTTGCTTTTGTACAATAAAAAAATTAGTAAATTCCAAGTTCTCGAATATGTTAACTATATACTTCCGTCTGCCCGTATTTTTCTTTCCAAAGGTTGTTGTTTGTTTTGATTATATTGTGTGCGCCCCAAAGCTTCTCCTCTTCTTCCAATGTGGCCTAGGTTAAGGTAAAAGGTTGGCTGAGCCAGCTGTACACGGTGTGTTGGAGACGCTGAGCTACTACACTGTTCACCCGTGCAGTCACGCCCCTGACGTAGCAGCGGGGAGCCCCCGGTGCTACAGCTGAGCGGGTCGCACCCGCCGATCGATAGCTCGCAGTCGTTCCCGGCCGTATCGAACGGATACCGGCCCCACCGCGAGCGCTACGGCTATGCTATGATTCACAGCCCTGCGTCACCCCCTCCCCCCCCCCCCCCCCCCTGAACCCCACCACCAATCAGCCTCCTTGCAACACCGCGACGGGACTGCAGCTCCCTGGCGAACATTCGAGTTGGCTTGCTTTAACGTAGCACTGCCTCCGCGGGGCGCGCATAGTCCGGAAGTAGTGAAACAGCTACTACAAATGCGCTACTCGTCGAAGCCAACGGATCGAACCTCTTCCCCCTTTTATTGTTATTTCATTCCCTGCTGACGGGCAAGAATGCAGGCAGGGTTCGATTCCCGTGAACGGCGAGGGGGTGGCGAAGGGAAGAGAACAGGGGTCAAGACAGGTTAAACCCTGTAACTGAAATGGTATATATACAGGATTTCCAGCGAAGTAGTCCCTGAATTGAAAATAAAGTTTCACGAAAACAGAAGAACGATAGACGTGTGCAACAAAAGGTACATTTAGTGCGAAAGGTGTAAGAAGTTTATACAGAAATTATGTAAAAGTTCCTAAATTTTTCGAGAAGCTTCTAACAGATGGCGTTGTACGCTGCGAGCCCTACAGCAAGCAGCGTTTGCAATCGCATCCCAATCTTTCCGAAATGTCCACGCAGTACGAAAGTAGCGGCAACGAACAATGAAACTTGCCCCCACATCCTGTAGTGTCGGAAATGGATTCAGAGGCCACACAAATCGCCGATTCCAGTTCGTCCAACTAGACGGGATGAGCCTGATAGACAGTGTCCTTCAATGTGCCCAAAAAAAGTAGTCACTAGGAGCCAGATCGGACAAATATGGATGCCGATCTACCCCTGCGCCAGTGAGTTTGCAATAATTCAGTGCAGTGACTCTATTGTCGAAGTATTCAGCAGGCAAGCGAAACACCTGTGTGGTATGGTGTGGCCCCATCTTGCATGAGCCAATTCTAGCCCAGCCATCGCGCGACGACATTCGACATGCTAGCACAGCCGTAGTCTCCTGGGCTATAATGCATTCCGCTGCTACGAAAGTCCCTGGTCATGATGGCATTCAAAACCGTGTCCTCCAGGAGTTCACGGATAAAGCTACTGAGTACCCAACACACATAACGAATGCCATACTAAAACACCAACACCTCCCCGCCTTTTGGAAGACGGCCAACGTCCTGACGTTCAGGAAGCCGGGGAAAGACCACAACCTCCCACAAAATTACCGACCCATCAGCCTTCTGAGCTCGCTCAGTAAGATTGTTGAGAAGGTGATTCTGAAACGCATCACTAGGCACTGCATAACAAATGACATCCTAAGACCGGAGCAATTCGGCTTCAGGAATCAACACTCCACAACACAACAACTCTTATGGGTCGTTGAACATATAACACCTGGCTTCGACAAAAAGAAAGCAACAGGGGCTGTGTTCCTGGACATCGAAAAGGCTTTCGACCGTCTATGGCACAACGGCCTCATTCGCAAACTCAGCGGCACGGGATTCCCCGACGGGCTGGTGCGTCTAATACACTCATACAGACAGGAGTTTCAATACTGACTTGCAGGGAAAACAATCAACACGACACGGTATACACGCGGGAGTACCCCGGGGAAGCATCCTAGGGCCCCTACTGTTTAACCTCTACATAAACGATCTCCCAACCACACACAACACAACGATGGCAATCTACGCGGATGACACAGCCATCCTGGCGTAAGATTGGAAACCATCAAACATTACGTCACACTTACAGACTGCACTCAGAGTGGCTGAGCCTCGGTTAGAGAAATGGCGTGTTAGAGTAAACGTCGACATGTGCGAAGCCGTTATGTTCACTAGAAGACCGAAGCAACTGCGCAAACACCGAGACTGCAGACCAATAACTCTACATGCACGCCCAATACGTTTCCGTGAGAAAGTCAAATACCTCGGTGTCTGGCTGGACCACATACAACACATGACCAACCGAGATAGCGCGAGGCTCAAACAGCTCTATCTTACTCTCAACAGGCGCACCACACTGAACAGAAGGGTGCCGAGGTCCATGTACATGACACTTATTCGACCCCTGATGACGTACGCAGCTCCTGTCTGGGGATACGCTGCGCCTACACGCCTGCACCTCATACAAAACAAAGTACTCAAAACCATAAGCAATGCTCCACGATACACACGCATCGCGGACCTTCACCGGGAATACCGACTTGAGACTCTCACGGAGGTAATCCACAAACTCACCACAAGACTATACAGAAACTCCAGACATTCGCAGATCCCGTTTATTCTGAATCTGGGGAACTACGATGCTGGAACACACTGCCGAATAACAGACACCACGCAGGGAAGTCGTACCGTACACTGCACGCAGACAAGCTCCACGCATCCCCCACACAGTGAGATGATCTATGGCCGATCTCCCACTACTACATAACGATCTTGATTGTTCCAGGAATTTAGCGGCTGCAACAACTGGGATACATCGTCATCACTTGCCATGGTAATGATGCATGATACCCATACTAACAAATCCAACCATGCATGAACTGTCGCAGCTAGTAAGCCACTACTGCTCTTACTACCTACCCATCCCACTGTCGCAGGTTTTTTTTTCCCACGGCGCGAGCCATGGCACTTTTTTCCCTCTGCTCTTCAAATCGCTACCCTCACTCGCGTTTCGTCCACTATCTATCACCTGATGGACCGTGTTAATGCGTAGTCTTACCAAGACGCACTGATAACATCATAGCCCAGCATCCTGTAATCGACTTATTAGATAACTAACATGTTGACGGAGGTGACAGTGGAACTTTTGGTTTGGTCACCACTTTGGTGCGAGCGTGGAGGAGCCCCATCTCTATTCGGGTGCTTCGGCGATCCTCGAACGCTCTATGGCGAGAAATTGTTCCAAAATTGCAATGTAGCTCTCGCTGTTGATCGTCTCCCGCATATAAAAAGGAACAATAATACCACAACTACATACCAAAACCCACGAACTTTGGGTAATACAGTGTTTTCACTTGACATAAACAGGGATTTTCCGGGATTGTTTATTCACGCCGTCATTGAGGTGGAACTGTGCTTCACCTACGAACGAGATGCACCAACATGCAATCCATCAATATCAACCATCGAAAGAATCTGGTTCGTAAAGTCAGCCCTCTGTCGCACAGCTCGAACACGCTTTGGATTTTGAATGGAAACGTGTAGGCCCTGTCTCAGAATTTTCTGCGTGCTGAGATGCTTCAAGCCAGTCTCTGCTGAAATTCTTCAGACGGATTTCGTTTGATTTTGCTGACTAATATTCCGGAAGCCCAGGCGACACTTTCGGGAGTAACTGCAGTTTGCCTGGGGCTAATATTCCCCGCTACGTCATCAGCCACACTGCATGTCCATTCGAATTTGGCGAAGAGCTTGCGAGTTGTTTTTCCATCGGGTCGTCTTGGGACATTAAAGCATGTGCCTTGTTGCCTTAGGGCTGTGTTGTAATCTGTACTCCAGTGCCAGGAAAAACACTGTATTTAATGAAATACACGATTTCAGTCTTCTCCTTCGATTACGCTAACCTCCTCTCACGTTTCAACAGTGCAACTTATCGTTCTGCTGCTGTTGCTGCGCGGCAGAGATGGGTCTCTCGTGCTGCGGAGTTCTATTTGGGTAGCTACGCTTCTAAAATGACGATTGTTGTGGTTGTGGCCTGGCGTCTTGTTTTTTCCTAACGATTTGCTTTGTAGTTGTTACCCAGGTGTGCTTGTGACTTAGCCGTCACGAAGCAGGTGAGGTCATCGAGTATTGTTGACACGCTGCACCGTTTGTCCCAGTGTGCGGAAATGTCTACTCGTCGATTGGACGGTCTTCTTGCAGAAGATCCGAGCAGTCTGTCGAAACGTGTCGTTGACGGCAGGTGTATTCGAGACCTTAGCCCTCGTGAGGCAAACTGAGAATCTACTCGATCGAGAAGTAGCGGCTCCGGTCTCGTAAACTGACACCGTCGGGAGAGTGGTGTGGTGACCACATGCCCCTCCGTATCGGCGTCCAGTGACGCCTGTGGGCTGACGGCCGGTAATGTCGGGTCTCCTTGGCCTGTTCGGAAGGAGTTTCGTTTTAGATTATATTTGAGACTCGCGTGAGGCTGACCGTTGGAAATTCCCGTAGCAGATGTGAGAGCAGCCGCACAGGCTGGTTCTGAAGTCGTTGCAGGCGTCCAGTGGGAGTCTCCGCTGCCTTGCCCCAGACCGCTGCGGCCTATTCGAAGATGTGTCTGACGAGGGTGATGTAAATCGCCACACTTAGTTGTGGAGGTAGTGCCGTCGATGGGCTCGGGAAGGGGCACCGTTGGGTCAGCCGCTTTTCGGGCGACTTGGTCAACATGCTGTCGCCGCGTTAGCTACGCTGCGGTGCACTACTTATAGGCACCACGTATTGCCGTTAAGCGCCATCTGTTAGCAGCTTATTCAACTGCTAGTTCTGCAAAGTTCGCAGGAGAGCTTCTGTAAAGTTTGGAAGGTGCGAGGCGAGTTACTGGCGGAAGCAGAACTGTGAGGACAGGGCGTGAGTCGTACTTGAGTAGCTCAGTTGGTACAGCACTTGCCCGCGAAAGGCAAAGGTCCCGAGTTCGAGTCTCGGTCCGGCACACAGCTTTAATCTGCCAGGAAGTTTCAGCTTATTGAACTATTTCGAAACTTATGTTTAACTTCTGTATAAAATTTGTACAGCTTCCACATTAGTTGCACGAGTCTACCGAGCTTAGTTTTCGAGATGTTTAACTTTAAAGTGACCCCTTGACTGGACACCCTGTATATATCACTGATTGTATTGTATTGTATGTTAACTGGGGACCTAGAAACGACGGAGAGGATCCGTCCCCGCCGCAGCGCAGTGCTCCACAACCCCACGACGACTACCGCAGTCCACTTCACCCCTCCGCCGCCCCACACCGAACCCAGGGTTATGGTGCGGTTCGGCCCCCGGTGGACACTCCAGGGAACGTCTCACACCAGACCAGTGTAACCCCAATGTTTGCGTGGTACAGTAATGGTGGTGTACGTGTATGTGGAGAACTTGTTTGCGCAGCAATCGCCGACATAGTGGAGCTGAGTCGGAATAAGGGGAACCAGCCCGCATTCGCCGAGGCAGACGGAAAACCACCTAAAAACCATCCACAGACTGGCCGGTTCAACGGACATCGACACAAATCCGCCGGGCGGATTCGTGCCGGGGACCAGGCGCTCCTTCCCGCGTGGAAAGCCGTGCGTTAGACCGAAAGGCCAACCGGGCGGGCTTATATCACTCATAGTTCCATATGTAATTGTATTCCCTGTTGCATTGGTACGAATATTCTCCTTTCCGTACCTCGTGGTAGACTTTTTGCTTTTGAGTCATGTGAGTTTGATGCAGCCCGCGAAGAATACCTCACCTGCGCCAACCTGTTTACCTCACAAAGATACGTTACCAACCTGCTCCCATATTTTAAGGACAAAAAAGCACGCTTGCAAATCATCAACCCCAGAAATCGATGCCGCGGGAAAATTTGCGCCATAATTCTAACAGTACGCAGTTATGACTGTCTGAAAGTACAGCTTTTAAACACGTGCGCGCACCAGCTGCCTTTTTTTAAATTTATTCAATATAATTATCGGCCTTTGGCATGAACCATTTAGCCAGAGACGTAAGTAACTACACGTTCGCCCGCTTGGTTAGCCGTGCGGTCTAATGCACGGCTTTCCTGGCGGGAAGGAGCGCCTGGTCCCCGGCACGAATCCGCCCGGAGGATTTGTGTCGATGTCCGTTGAACCGGCCAGTCTGTGGATGGTTTTTAGGTGGTTTTCCGTCTGCCTCGGCGAATGCGGGCTGGTTCCCCTTATTCCGACTCAGCTCCACTATGTCGGCGATTGCTGCGCAAACAAGTTCTCCACATACACGTACACCACCATTACTGTACCACGCAAACATTGGGGTTACACTGGTCTGGTGTGAGACGTTCCCTGGAGTGTCCACCGGGGGCCGAACCGCACAATAACCCTGGGTTCGGTGTGGGGCGGCGGAGGGGTGAAGTGGACTGCGGTAGTCGTCGTGGGGTTGTGGAGCACTGCGCTGCGGCGGGGACGGATCCTCTCCGTCGTTTCTAGGTCCCCGGTTAACATACAATACAATACAACGACAGGTTTGGTATACAATATCACGCATACTGGATACACATTAGAAATGGTGCAGTCTGTACTGTACATTGACGCACCCAACTCAGTCCATATATCACAGCTTTTTACGCAAGAGGCTTTGAGTCTGCCTTATAACTGGATATCCGTTTCTTGCTGAAACTGGGCAACACTGACATAGCCCGTTGTGGTCACCTGTCGAAACAGGTCCGTCACAGATACAGGTTGAGCAATTCCTGCTCTGATCAAGGCCTTAAGAAACGTTGTCCGACACAGCACGAACATTCTAGTATCGTGTGGTCGAGCACCGGCTGTTTCTAACTCGCTTCGCGCTACTGCGGCCCCTCAAGGCCCGCGCGCGAACTGAGGTAAGAGGCACGTGTAAAACTGTTTTGACAAAGGAAACACGCTTTTTGTCCATTGTGTCGCAGACCGCGTTTCTAAGCTGTATCTGCGCGGCTCCCTCCGTCGGGGGTTCGAGTCCTCCCTCGGGCATGGGTTAAGTTAGCGTTAAGTTATCTTATGTAGCGTGTAAGCTTAGGGACCGATGACCTCAGCAGTTTGGTCCCATAAGACCTTACCACAAAGCTGGCACTGATAAAGCGAAATACGGGGGGTATTCAACAAGCAGTGCAGCACACATTTTTTTCAGGCCGATTTCGGTTGAAAATATGTGGAAATTGTAGTGGGACGTCGTGGAATATTCCCGCTTCAGCTCCTATAGCTTACCGAGAGAGATGGCGCAATGGTTAGCACACTGGACTCGCATTCGCGAGGACGAGGTTACATTTACTGAAAACAAGCTTCGGGCCTTGAAACCTCTCCCCACGGCTCGGACGACGTCTTCACGCCCTTCTCGGCGGGAGGAGGTCGTTTTGGCCCGGTTACGGATTGGACACTGCCGGTTCAGCCACGCCATCTGCTGACGGCTGCGCCGGTGCCGTTCTCCCCGTGTGGGCAATTGCTGACGGTACGCCACATTTTAACGCCCGGTCCGAATTTTAATACATTGTGCATTGATCTTTGCCTGCAATGTACTCTGGATGAAATTTTAGCGGATGACCCAGGAGCAGCTGCTCGCGTTCTTCGTTTTATCCACTTGACAGACCTGTGTAAGGACATTTGATTATGCTGTTTTCTTTTAATCCCTTGCCGGTTATTGTGCCTTTTATAGTGTTGTCCTTTTTAGTTGCTGTTTTAACATTGTGCCTCGCAGTGCATTGATAATTTAGTCTCGGCGCTAATGACCACTGTAGTTGTGAGCCCTAAAACCACAAAAAAGGACTAGGTTCAAACTCGCGTCTGGTCGTTCTGTTTAGATTTTCCCTGGTTTCCTTAAAATCGCTTCAGGTAAATGCCGGGATGGTTAACTTGAAAAGAGCGCGGTCGACTTCCTTCCTCACCCTTCCCTCGCCCGTTGGGCCCGACGTCTTCCGGTTTGGTCCCCTCCCCCAACTCACGCCTGTAGGTTCATGAAGTTCCGATATGTGGCGCCTCCACATGTAGCTTTCAAAATGGTGTCTGTAACGGAGGGTTGTGCCAGACAGATCTGTCATTGAGTTTCTTTTAGCGCAAAACCAGAGCATCGTAGGCGTTTACAGAATGTCTACAGAGACCCGATAGCAATAAAAGCAAGGCGAATCGTTGGGCGAGGCGATGTCATTATGGCACCAAGGTCGCGCAAACCTGTCGGATCCGCATACCGGCCGACCGTGCACGGCTGTGACTCGTGCAATTGAAGAAACGAATTCAGCATGTTCGTCGCCACCGAAATGCAAACGAACTTCTCCTTCTCCACGACATCGCAAGGCCTCACACAGGTCCGTGCAACCGAGAGCAAATTACAAGTCACTGGACTGTTTTTGCTCATCCACTCTACAATCCAGATCCGACTCCGTCTGTTTGGCCCAACGAAGCACGCACTCCACGGGAAGCAGGACCTGGAGATGGGGAGGCTGTTGATGCAGCGAGACGGTGGCTCAGACGTCGACAAGTTGAGTGGTACGATGCGGCCAGAGAGGCCCTCATAGTAAGGTGGCGCAAGGCCGTCGATTTAAACAGAGATTATGTCGAGAAATGGAGTTTTGTAGCCAAAAGTGTGGGGAATAATATCATGTATAGGAATCCTGAATAAAACAAATCCACTTTCACAAAAAAAAGTGTTGCATTGCATACTGAACGCTCCTTGTACATTTGGAAGAGATGCCCCAATTCTTGGGTGTGATTGACATCATTATAGTTGTTGTTGTTGCGGTCTTCAGTCCTGAGACTGGTTTGATGCAGCTCTCCATGCTACTCTAACCTGTGCAAGCTTCTTCATCTCCCAGTACCTACTGCAACCTACATCCTTCTGAATCTGCTTAGCGTATTCATCTCTTGGTCTCTCTCTACGATTTCTACCCTCCACGTTGCCCTCCAATGCTGAATTTGTGATCCCTTGGTGCCTCAGAATATGCCCTACCAACCGATCCTTTCTTTTAGTCAAGTTGTGCCACAAACTCCTCTTCTCCCCAATTCTATTCAATACCTCCTCATTAGTTATGTGATCTACCCATCTATTCTTCAGCATTCTTCTGTAGCACCACATTTCGAAAGCTGCTATTCTCTTATTGTCCGAACTATTTATCGTCCATGTTTCACTTCACTTCCATGCAAATACTTTCAGAAACAACTTCCTCACACTCAAATCTATACTCGATGTTAACAAATTTCTCTTCTTCAGAAACGCTTTCCTTACCATTGCCAGTCTACATTTTATATCCTCTCTACTTCGACCATCATCACTTATTTTGCTCCCCAAAAAGCAAAACTCCTTTACTACTTCAAGTGTCTCATTTCCTAATCTAATTCCTTGAGCATCACCTGACTTAATTCGACTACATTGCATTATCCTTGTTTTGCTTTTGTTAATGTTCATCTTTTACCCTTCTTTCAAGACACTGTCTAATCTGTTCAACTGTTCTTCCAAGTCCTTTGCTGTCTCTGACAGAATTACAATGTCATCGGCGAACCTCAAAGTTTTTATTTCTTCTCCGTGGATTTTAATACCTACACCGAACTTTTCTTTCGTTTCCTTTAGTGCTTGCTCAATATACAGATTGAATAGCATCGGGGAGAGGCTACAACCCTGTCTCACTCCCTTCCCAACTACTGCTTCCCTTTCATGTCCCTCGACTCTTGTAACTGCCATCAGAGGTCGTCGCCCACCTCCCTAGAATTTACTGGAATTAGGTGACTCGCGTTTAGAGATTTCGCGCCAGTTCCCTCCGGCGACCTCCCGAGGCCGCACCATTTCCGTGCGATGGTGCATCGCCACTGTTATCCGTACCAGAGGTGGACGTATTGGCTATTAAGTAGGTGCCCATAGTGTATTGGCTGATCACTGTGTGTGGGGTTAAGAACCACCGGGCTCCTATTGGGGTGACGGTGATATTGTGGAGAGAGAAAGGAGAAGGAGGAAGAGGAGGAGGAGAGAAAGACTGACAGACAGAGAGAGGGAAGGAGATCTGCACAGATAGGAGGGAGGAGGCGGTGGAGAGAGAGAGGGAGATGGACAGGGAAAACGCAGAGGACGAGATGGACTGAGGAAGGAAAGAGGACGAGATGGACAGAGAGACGACAGGAAGAGATGGACAGAGAAAGGAAAGACAAGGAGATGGACAGAAAGGGGGGAAATGAGCAGATGTTCAGAGAAGGGAAAGAGACGAAGAGAGTGGAGAAGACAGGCAGAGAGAGGTGTGAGGAGGAGGTGTACAAAGAGAGGGAGGTAAAGCGAGGGAGGTGGGGGAGATGGAATTATATAGGGCAAAGGAGACGTACAGAGGGCGAAAGAGATCGACAGAGAGGGTGAAGGAGGAGATGGTCAGAGAGAGAGAGGCAAGGATGAGATGCACTAACAGAAAACTGGAATAAATACACATCTGGGCAACCAGGGCACTGAACCAGTAGCAGATAAATAAGAGGTAAACAGCAGCTTTACGGTAAAACAGAAAAGGCAGCACCTTTTTTCAAAGAAGTAGCTTTCTTACTAATTTACTTGATAAAAAAATGAAAGTAAATGATGGTACGGCACTGTTGGACAGGAGGTCCCATTCAAGTCTGGCCACCGAGTGCGAGTCTTATTTCAGTCGGCGTCACATTGGGCAACTTGTGGGCTGTGATGAGGATGAAATGATGATGATCACAACACGACACCCAGTCCACAAGCTGGGAATCAAACCCAAGGCAAGCACGTTACCACCCAGCTAAGCAGGCGGACATTTACTTGATTAAAGCTGGTGTAAGTATTAATAGGATTAAGGAGTATAGGATAGTTTACTGTTAAAAATATAGTACAGAGTTAAGTTACAGCAACGTCTTTGTCTCATGTTAATGTATATTGTCACTTGTTCTGTGTCCCTGGAGGTTCTGCGGAACATTGTGAATGAATGAATGAATGAATCGGGGGAGGGGAAAAGGCAGTGTGCTAATCTGCATTCCCCTCCCTCGCTTTCCACAGAAGAAATTGATCTTGACAAATCAGACTTGCATTCTGCCCTCACCGCACAGATAAGACATTAGTATCAGTTTGAAGAAACCTGGAACATGTAATGAATACTTACTTTTAACAAGGGTAAGCAAGAACTGTCATGATACCTTATAACTAATGTGAATTGCTCCTCCTGCCCCCCCCCCCCCCCTTTCCCAACAGAGCAGACCCTGAGCACGCTCTTGTCGGTAGATCTATTTTCATAATCGTAGCACTTAGACACGTAGTGATAATGCTGAATGAACACTTGTATTTTATATCATCTAAATTATGACATTGTCAAAGCTGTAAGAGCTAGTTGCTATCATAGTTCTGAATCAGCTGTATGATACAGGTACCGCTGGAGTTTTCAAACAAATGCTTTTAACAAAAGTTTGTCATACTGAGACTCGAGCTTGAATTACTCACTTACTCCGAGCGGCTGTCTCAACAGCCTCAGTTATCTGCGCATGCTTCCGGGACTGATGCGAATCTCCATGTGCCACAGTATCTACACCCCCATTGCTCGCAGCTTACCTGGATTTCCAAAATGAGGTTAATGGAACAAATGTGATCAATAACAGCATTATTGTCATTGTGCCCATCCAAACCTCCATATGCCACACTGTCTATGCCCCCGTTGCATGCCATCCTACCTGGATTTCTGTAACAGGACTAATGAGACAAGCATGAGGAAGGATGGTATTATTGTTGTTTCCCCTGACTATGCTGAAATACTTTTTATTATAATGTTCCTTCAGAAATGCATGGATGTCTAAAGGAACAGATATTGGTAATGAGCTTCAGCTGTAGTAATATTAATCCTGCTACAGGAATCCAGGTAACCTGCAAGTAATGGGGAGTGGACACTGTGGCATATGGAGGTTTAGATCAGTCCTGGAAGCCTACAAACACAGCTGAGAAGGTCGAGACAACTACTTGCGAAAAGCAGGAAATCTGAGTTCAAGTCTCAGTACGGCACAAATCGTCATATGTCACCAACAGATATCATTTCCATTTCTTATGCAGCAGATGTCAAAATATTCACAATTTCAATAAACTTTCATTACATTACTACAGCTGCAGATCATCACCAATATCACACATTGTAATAATAAAAATGTTTTTAACAGATGTATTACTTGGTACTGCAGTTTCTTTTAAGTTACATTAAAGGAATGTAAACAAATTATTATTATTTTAAAACATTTTTATTATTGTTACTTATCATTATTATTATTATTATTATTATTATTATTATTATTATTATTCACTTATAGGCCACTAGAGCACAGTGAGAAGTGTGCACATGATGTGAGATTTTTGCAGGTGCCATGCTTCTTTCAGCTTTTCACTATGCATTGTCTTTCTTTTTCCAATAAAATCATTCCTATACATTTTAAAATGTCTACAGGTGGCTAAATAAATAAATAAATTTCTTCACCTCCTGGTTCACTTTCCACTTCAGTACTTTGTGGCAGAAAACACTTCAGTACTTTGTAGCAAAATGTTTGTGTGTCCTGTATATCAGAGTTTGTTATTCCAGCATCCTCTTAGTTTTTCTGATTTCAGTTATCAACTTCATGTTCTTGATGTTTTCTGTGAACTCTGTTTAGTTTGTTGAGTGGCTGGCATTCTCTTCGTATGCCCACAAAATTTCAATCAGCACTTCTTCACGTCAAGTGCTATGACAGAATATCAGTTCGGTCTCTTCTCTACTCTGCATTCTGTAGTCTACTTCTGTCTTATTGGCCCCTACAATTTTTCTAATGGTTATTTTCTCTAATTTCTTGATATTTTCTTGTGCACCTTTCTGATCCATGACTAACATTTATGATGTGTACAAAGTGTCTAGTTTGTTGATAGTATTACAACATCTCACTTTTACCATATGTGATTCGCATGATTTAATATAATTTTTCCCAATCTTCTAGAATGCCCTAGTCACTTTTATTTCTGTGTTTTTAATCTTCTTTCCATATCCTATTTGCCTATATCATTTCTCCAAGATATTTAAAGTGTTTTATTGTTGTTATTATTAAAGATTATTAAAGTTTATAGTATCTTCAGAATGTCAAAAGTAGTTGTGACAGAATGCTATATTGGGGGTGAGGGGACAAAAATTGTGAACCCTCCCAGAACATGGTCGACATGACCCTTCTGGCTCTTGAACCTCCTGAACTCAAAATCGTCATCTACATTTCCATCAAGGAGTACAAATTCAAACAACTGCAAGTTCTTCCTGTGGGGTGGGAATGGGCAGAAGAGAAGCTGTATCACGCCAGACCAAAAACTAGACTGGGTCTGTGCAGCACTCCATGTTAACAGAAACTGCAGAATACACCACTTTAGTAGCCAATAATGGAAAAGCACTGCTTATTTCATGAAAATTGTTTTGAAATTTTCACAGGCTTCTAGTTTTCCAGTGAAAAGAGCCATTCGTTTGGGGCAAAGAAACTGTTGGAAAGGTTCCTGTCAGTGGTGGGAAATAAAAAAAATTTGTTCTAATATTTTTTATGATCAAAGCAAGCAACATGTATGATTCTATCTATGTACACCAATTTTTTTAAAAAAATTATTGACAATTATGGCCCTTTGTATGGTTTCTTTTGGCTCTTCTTATGAAATTATTGCTATTACAGTGCTGAAATTGTGCATAAATGGAGACAATATAAAACTGAATTCTTCATTTATGTGTGTTATCGAAAGATGGTTGAGGTAGGATTCACTATGTTTTCCGGCACCTCCTATACTAAAACCAAGAAATACATTGTGATCAATATTCAGCATTAAACTGCAGGTTCTTCAATAAATGATTTTCCAGGACAGTTCATAAGTCAGGAAAGATATAATACTTCCAGTTGTATCAAAACCAGTCAAGCAAATTGGTGTCCAAACACCATTTAGTATGCAGAATTAAAATTTCACTCTACAGCAGAGTGTGTGTGCTGACATGAAACTTCCTGGCACATTAAAACTGTGTGCCAGACTGGGACTCGAACTTGGGGCCTTTGCCTTTCGCGGGCAAGTGCTCTACCATCTGAGCTACCCAAGCATGACTCACAACTGTACTCACAGCTTCAATTCTGCCAGTACCTCATCTCCTACCTTCCAAACTTCACAGAAACTCTTCTGCAAACCTCCTGGATGAAATGATATTGCAGAGACATGGCTTAGTCACAGCCTGAGGGATGTTTCCAGAATGAGAATTTCACTCTGCAGTGGAGTGTGTGCTGATACAAAACTTCCTGGCAGATTAAAACTGTGTATCGGACCGAGACTCAGACTCAGGACCTTTGCCTTTCGAGGGCATGTGTGTGAGGTCCGGGAGTTCGAGTTCACTCTGGCACACAGTTTTAATCTACCAGGAAGTTTCACCCATTAGAATGGTTTCTAATGAAGAGATTAACACCAACTACAGTCAGGATATACGGAACATTCTTTGACAAACTATTTAGAAATTAGTATTTGTGTACATTTGTTATATCATTATTGAACATATTTCCTTTTAGGTGCATTCTCACTTACAAAGTAACTTCCTTGTCTATTTAAATGGCTAGTCTTATCACAATAAGGGGATTAAAATATTAAAAAACAAAATTTTAAGAAATGAAGTCAGGCTGCCTCTCTGCTATGGATAAGACAAAGTAGACACACAGGTACTAAGATTTGACACCAACTTTCCGACCTTCATTCTTTTTTATACTTAATTTCAAAAACTAGTGATTATCCAATCTTTATGTGTGTAAATACATTACATACATTTCATCTATAAGTAAGTGACACTCTGTTTCCATTTATTCTACACAAATGGTGAAGTACTTGTTTTACCATTACATCTCACATGATCCTACACTTTTTCTGTCAATGTCATACAATCTGCTTTTGTAAGGAAGTAGATAGTTTACAGTGATGAAATATCCAGTATGGAATACAATATATATTTAATATCCAGTTGACTTGTGGTTCATAAGAGATGATGCATAACCTTAGCCCTTTATGGTAGGACAATAAAATAGCTCCCTCCTATTTGTGAAAAAGATTTGAGTAGAACCTGTAAAACCTAAATTGGAATCACCAAATAAAGATTTTTGAAATCTTGCACCTGCCAAATATGAATTTAGTGCTGTAAAGACATGATAACTGGACCATCACACTCGAAAAATGAGGACTATCACACTGATCGAACAACGGTAGAAGCAGACACAGCATTAACTACAGTACTGGAGCCGTCACACTGTAAAAAACAGGAAGATCACAGAAAAAAACCAACTGCTGCAACATTAAATGTAACAACTAAACCATCATACACAATACTGCCAAAAGAATATGAAATACATCAAAGTATGAAAAAGCAGCAACTGGCATCTCCAAATGTTGCAAAAGAACAAAGGAAACACAGTGGACCCCACAGAGAGTACAAGCAGTTCCCCGCTGCTTATCAAAAGATTTTTTACTCCACAGCCAATGAAAGAGAAGAGGAACAAGATAAATAATAATGAACACAGTGTGCTCACATGCCAATCTCCAACTAAAACAGATTTTCAACAACTCAGAAGTCATCAAAAGGAAAATAACATTAAAGTCTTGCTGCAAACCTTCAATACACAGGCTACAAAAAATTAAAAGTAGAGATTTTCCTGAATGAAACATAACCAGATGTATTATGGCTTAGTAAGCATGGGCTAAATGAAACAGAATTTCGCATTCTAATAACATTTCTATGAAGGATAAAAACAGCCATACAACTGCACAAATTTTATTGATATCAACTAAGGGTATTTTCATCAGAATAACCTTTAAAAACCATACTGTTGTTATTCTCTTGATTTAAAAATTTTGTTATAGGTAATTGTAATTTGTTGTGATGAAGATACCTTTAGCTGGTATTGAAACCAGACCAATGCAATAAAATTTGTGCAGTCAGTTCATGGTATTCTCCCTTTGTTTTAAACAGTTGCTAAATGTCAGCCATCAGAGACTATGATCTGATTAATTATTTCTGTAGGTCATAACATAACATTGAGGTGTTGCTAGTTCTCAAGACACTGAATAGTGTAAATGTATAAACCTTGTTGCATCTACTGACAAATATTCAGAAATTACTCACACAGTGAGTGAAGAACTAAGAATTTTCTTTGTATACAGGTCTCTAAGAGGTAATATTCCAACAGTTTTTTAAAGAACTTGCAAAACTAACACTGAAGTTTAAAATGAGTGACGTAGTGTGTGGAGACTACAACATAGATATGTGTAAAGAATCAAAATTAAAACAAGAATTAAAAGAAACATCATAATACTGTAATATTAAAATAATAATAAACAAACCTACAAGACCAATGGATCAATCAGACCTTAATTGACGACATTATCACAAATATTAAACATAGTGAATTTGAAGCAAAAGTTCTACTAACTGCAATGCTTGAACATATTGGTGTAATGTTTTGTATCTACAAAAATAGGAGCTCAAAAACAGAAATAAAGCAAAACAAGAGTGAAGCCTACATCTACATCTACATCCATACTCCGCAAGCCACCTGACGGTGTGTGGCGGAAGGTACCCTAAGTACCTCTATCGGTTCTCCCTTCTATTCCAGTCTCATATTGTTCGTGGAAAGAAGGATTGTCGGTATGCTTCTGTGTGGGCTCTAATCTCTCTGATTTTATCCTCATGTTCTCTTTGTGAGATATACGTAGGAGGTAGCAATATACTGCTTGACTCTTCGGTGAAGGTATGTTCTCGAAACTTTAACAAAAGCCCGTACCGGGCTACTGAGCATCTCTCCTTCAGAGTCTTCCACTGGAGTTTATCTATCATCTCCATAACGCTTTCATGATTACTAAATGATCCTGTAATGAAGCGCGCTGCTCTCCGTTGGATCTTCTCTATCTCTTCTATCAATCCTATCTGGTATGGATCCCACACTGTTGAGCAGTGTTCAAGCAGTGGGCGAACAAGCCTACTGTAACCTACTTCCTTTGTTTTCAGATTGCATTTCCTTAGGATTCTTCCAATGAATATCAGTCTGGCATCTGCTTTACCAACGATCAACTTTATATGATCATTCCAATTTAAATCACTCCTAATGAGTACTCCCAGATAATTTAGGAAATTAACTGCTTCCAGTTGCTGACCTGCTATTTTATAGCTAAATGATAAGAGAACTATCTTTCTATGTATTTGCAGCACATTACACTTGTCTACATTGAGATTCAACTGCCGTTCCCTGCACCATGCGTCTATTCGCTGCAGGTCGTCCTGCATTTCAGTACAATTTTCCATTGTTACAACCTCTTGATACACCACAGCATCATCTGCAAAAAGCCTCAGTGAACTTCCGATCCCATCCACAAGGTCATTTATGTATATTGTGACGGTCCTATTACACTTCCCTGAAATCACTCTTACTTCAGAAGACTTCTCTCCATTGAGAATGACATGCTGCGTTCAGTTATCTAGGAACTCTTCAATCCAATCACACAATTGGTCTGATAGTTCATATTCTCTTACTTTGTTCATTAAACGACTGTGGGGAACTGTATCAAACACCTTGCGGAAGACAAGAAACATGGCGTCTACCAGTGGCTCTCTGAGTCTCGTGGACGAATAGCGCGAGCTGGGTTTCACACGGCCGTCTTTTTCTAAACCCATGCTGATTCCTACAGAGTAGATTTCTAGTCTCCAGAAAAGTCATTATACTCGAACACAATACGTGTTCCAAAATTCTACAACTGATCGACATTAGAGATATAGGTCTATAGTTCTGCACATCTGTTGGAGGTCCCTTCTTGAAAACGGAAATGACCTGTGCCCTTTTCCAATCCTTTGGAATGCTACGCGCTTCTAGAGACCTACGGTACACCGCTGCAAGAAGGGGGGCAAGTTCCTTCATGTACTCTGTGTAAAATCGAACTGGTATCCCATCAGGTCCAGCGGCCTTTCCTCTTTTGAGTGATTGTTTATCCCTCTGTCGTCTATTTCAATATCTACCATTTTGTCATCTGTGCGGCAAACTCTTTGCCTTTAATTATGTCTGCTTGTGTCTGTATATGTATGGATGGATTTGTGTGTGTGTGTGTGTGCGAGTATATACCTACCCTTTTTTTCCCCTAAGGTAAGTCTTTCCGCTCCCAGGATTGGAATGACTCCTTACCCTCTCCCTTAAAACCCACATCGTTTCATCTTTCCTTCTCCTTCCCTCTTTCCTGATGAAGCAACCACCGGTTACGAAAGCTCGAAATTTTGTGTGTGTGTTTGTGTGTTATTTTATTGTGCCTGTCTACCGGCACTTTCCCGCTTGATAAGTCTTGGAATCTTTGTTTTTAATATATTTTTCCCATGTGGAAGTTTCTTTCTGTTTTATTTACAGTATCAAGAAAAACGTTTTTGACAAGCCAATGGTGAGAAGACGAGGACAAAAATCTCTCTTTTGATGTTTCGGCATAATTATACTGTTACAGATATAGTTCTATCCAAGAGCACCCATATGATAGTTTGTGGGGTGATGGAAGACCTTGGGGAATGGAGTTTTTTTAAAACTTTGGAAGATGAATGGCTACTTGTAAGTAGCCATAAAACAGCACCAGTTCCCACCCTGTTAAAAGCCTGCATAATACTGGCTTTAAAATCATCTCCTTGAAAGAAAAACACCTGAGTACACTATATTTTTCTCTCCCCTAAGAGTTAGAGGCAATGGGGTTTGACCATACCCCCTTGCCCCTAGGTATGATGTTTGGTTTGTGGGGCACTCAACTGCGCAGTCATGAGCACCAGTACACATTCCCAATCTGTACACAGTCCAGTCTAGCCACTTCCACAAATGATAATGGAAGGATGAGGACAACAGAAACACCCAGTCCCCGGGCAGAGAAAATTGCCATCGAACGTGGAACCCTACAATCCAGAGATAGTAACGCTAGCCACTACACAACAAACTGCGGACGCTCCCGAGTACGGGTGCCCTTGGTGCTATCTCTCTATCTCTCTTGTAACAGTTAATCTAAGCTAAGAATTGAAGAAAGTAATAAACAAGTATAAATGAAAATCAGAGACAGTACATTTAAAGTGGCAGCATTCAATATATTTTTGTTTCTGTCCATGAAATCACATTTAGAATTCTGTTTCTTGCATTTTTTACCAGAACCTATCCCACCACAAAAAACAGTTGGACATTGGACTAGCGCACAGGAGAATAAGAGTTTGAATCCCCAACCAGCTGTCCTGATTTAGGTTTCTGTGGTTGTCATAAGTTGCTAAAAGCAAAAGCTGCAATGCTAACTTTAAAAAAGGTTGTGACCAATAACCTATCTGATGACCACATCAGTGACAGGTCGGGCTTGGTGGGCTACCAGGTGAGTGCATGCCTGGGAACTGAAAGGTCATGGGATCAAATCTACATCGGACCATGAATTTTTCTTCCATGTTACACTGTAGATCCTCCTTCCACAGTTGGACAAATGGGGTAGCTTAGGAACATGTAAGTCACCAAAGTGGCGACCTATAGAAAGACTTGCAACAGGCCATTGAGCCCCAAGAAATTATGATTATTCTCAGCGATAGGGTGTTAGACCCAAATTGTCCTTCTACTTTCAAACTCACCAACAGACTGCTGATAACTAACATTATTTTCCATTTCTGTGCTATTAATTGCTATCACACCTGCCTCCAAATCAAATGCTGCAAGTGGAAGATATCCTGTCAGTAAACATTGAATTCAGGAACCTCTGAAAGCAAATGAATATAAATAATGGACATGGATGCAAAAGATTCATTTACCTTTTAGTGCCAGTAATTTAACCAAAAAAAGCCTTCCAAGGACACAGTACAGAATAATGTTTAATTCCATGGGATTCAATTTGCCCCATGACCATGATGTAATCCATACAGAAAGGGGGTCAGCATCAATTGTAACATCATGTCTGAGTCAGATTGGAATGTATGTTTTTATAAATACGCTCAGTCTACGTGACTACTTATAATGCACTTATGACAGCTGCACTGTCGGTTGAAATCTAGATCTGCAAAGCAGTAAAAGGATAGGTGACATTATGACCAATATTGACCTTCTTTCTGCCCTATAATACAGAGTGACACAAAGTTTCATATTACTGCTTGCCTCCCGTATTCTTTGCAAAAGAGGTTCCCAGACTGTAGTATGCATACCACTGGTGGTACACAGAGACTCAGATGGTTTCATACAAGTAAATAAAACTTTCATTGACATGGCTAGCCACAGTTCAGGGGAAGATGCCTTCAAGAGAAAACTTTTGTGTTCTTCCTGGATGAAAATAAAAGTGCATTGCTCTTCTCTTTTCAAACAAGGAATCCTGCTTTTCGTGCCCTGTGTTACTACTTACATATGTGAAAATGGCTTTTCTGTGTTATCATACATTAAAAATAAACATAGAAAGAGACTTAATGCTGAAGAAGACTTGAGAGTTGAGCTGAGCTCAATCGAGCCAGACTTTGCAGCACTGGTTACAGATAAACAGCAACATGCTTCCAACAGAAACATGTACGTCTTGTTTCATTGGGACATAAATTTGATAACTGACTGATTACTGATTTTGAAGTCTGATTTATCATCAAAGCTTGATCTGATTCTGAAGTTTTTTGCTTCCTGAACTCTAATTTATTATACTCCTCGTTGCACAAATGGCTTATATTATTAGTGATGTAAAAGTTTAATAAATATTTTAAATGTCATTTCTTTCTTCACTCTTATTGATTATTTGTATCAGAATCAGCTTATTTCATTTTGTGTTATTTGTTACAGGTAAGTACCACATGTGAAGATGAACGACACTATAAAATAGTGCTCCCGTGGAACCCTATTACTTGTGTGCATCTCATTTCTACCAACATAGTAGTTAATAGGTATGAAACAAAAGCTGTATGTAGGTTGTCAGCAATGAGCAAGATGGTTGAAGTTATCCCCCTCCCCCATACTGTTCCCCACTACAACAGTTGCCACTCACCACCCCTTGCGCATACCTCTAGGTTCATTGCCCCTACAACAGCTGCTGCTCACAATCCCTTCAAAAGTAAATAAACTATGGTGCTACATTCAAATTTCTAAAACTATCAAGTGCGACTCGTCACAAAACATCTGCTTTATGATACTGTTCATTATATTTTGCAAGCTACACTGCATGGGGCAGAGGAACATCACTATGATACGGGACAGAGGAACACCACTATTATATGGGGCAGAGGAACATCACTATGATGTGGGGCAGAGGAACATGACTATGATATGGAGCAGAGGAACATCATGTACCATTATCAGTACATTCACCCTCCACCTCTTCACCTTCGTGAGTCATCTATGATTCATGCAAAGGAGGAATCACTATATGGAATAAGTCTCTGTATATGACAAAATTTCTCTGGTTTGAGAGTCTTGTCTCTGATATTTTATTTCACATAGGAGTTGCTTCAAGGCAGACATTTGTTTGTTATTAACTGCTTGTCATGAATACATTTATTTCATTTATTTATTTATTCATCCTTTGACCACACAACTCAACAATATAGACTGTTGTTACATACATTACAGATATAAGATATACATTTATAAAACACGTACAGACTTGGATCAGATTAGGCAAGGATGTAGCAGGAAGTTGGTCATTTCCTTTTGCATAAAATCATCCCAGCATTAACCTTATTAACTTTTGAAAACTGTGGAATACTCGAATCAGAGTAGCTGGACATGGGTTTGAACCAGCGCATCCTGAACAATGAGACAAATTAAACAAAGTAAGTACACTGATAATTACTTCAATACTAATCACCTGTGAGACAGGATGACCAAATGGTCAATACCTGAATAGGAAAATTTTTGTGGCTGGCTACAGAACCATGATAGTAGCCAGGTGTGTGCATCTCCGTCCAAAGCAAATTGATGGCTATGAATGTCTTTCTTCAAGGCTCCAGAAATATGGAAACTGCATGGGGAGAGATTGGGACTGGTGAATGTGTAAGGGCCTCCCAGTGAAAGTTCTGCAGAGTAGTCAAAACAAATTAGGTGACATGTGTTTTGAATGGCCCCATGAATGAGGACTGGATTTCTATTCTCAAAAAAATGAATCTACTGTTTAAATGGACTTGGTGATTATGTTATGTATCTGTGTCGCACTGAGGTGTAGTGCAGAATTCTGTAAAAGTTACTTTGCATGCCATAATAATGTGTACAGAAATGTCCAGAAAGAAGAGCATGATTCAGTCCAGAAATTGTGCAATTACATAAGAAGCAACATTCTATACAAATGAGAATAGGAGGTCTAGGTTGGCTATGGGAAGAGAAGCTGTCACAGAAACTATGTCACAGCTGGGGCACTAAACTAAACTTCGTTGTGATGGTAAAAATTTGATGTGCAATGGAGTTCGTAAAAATATACTGCATCCACACACAGAACAAGATCTCTAAAATGAAACTATAACCAAACACATATAAAAATTTCTCAGTGAACTGCTGATGACACAGATCTGAAAAATACATTACATTTCAAGCAACAGCCAGCTTCATTTGGTAAATGTGACATAGGACTGGAGGATCTGAGGTTATCTTCAAATTAATTTCATTTTTTCTTCCTTCACATGTTTCCTTGTGTGTTTGGTTTGACCTAATTGATTCATTAATTCACGCTTAGTGTTTGATCAATCCCATTATGAAGGAGAGTGTCTAAAATTGTGTGGAAAGAATCAAGTCATACTTTAACAGGCAGAAGCTACCATTGCTTTCTGCTTCTGTAAAGTATACTATCGACAAATTATGGCTAGCACTAATCTACTCACACGATAATAATATGTTAGTTACTGTATATCTGTACCAGCTGCAGTCTGGTATCTGTAGTTCTGTTGTGATTGGTCATGATGTATAAATATGCTATTGTCTGTGCAATAATGTCACCTGCCCTCATGTGTCAGTCTGTTCGAATAAGTATAGGTCGTGGTAAGCACTGCTACCCTCCCCGTCCCCATACTGTCCCAATGCAAGATAATGGGGCACATGCAACACTGCTGCTAAGCAGTGTGTAAGGAGTGCCTTGGACAGGACCACACATATGTGTATTGTGTAGCTATACATTTTACAACATGTAAATGATGCAATATATTTAATACTTTTTATCATTGTTTATGTTCACTGAGGTAAAAAAAAATTGTTCCATTCTCTACTTCACGTTTCATCTTTGTTTCTAAAGTAACTTAAGCTTGAATCTCCATACCAAATTTCACCAAAATCAGTTCAGTGATTTAGTCATGAAAATGTAACAGAGAAAGATGCTTTTACACTTATAATATTGTACTACAGTACAGAAGTATTGATTAAACAAGAGGACTGTATAAGCATTATATTCAATACATTGAATTGTGTTATGCAGAACGTATCATAGTTTAATAAATATGATAAAGTTCAGTAGTCAAAGAGTAAATAGTTTTTTCTGAAAACAAATATTTTTCCCTAATTGGCATAATATTCTTCATATAAATAAATATTTTGTACTAAACAGTTTCTAAAGTAGCCTAAGTTCTCCCTCAGCGTTCAAGCTATCTGCATACCAAATTTTGTCAAAATCAATTCAGCAGTTTAGCCACAAAAAGTACCAGACAAACACACATTGTCTGAATGATGGAACCATTTTAACTACCATAGGCTGTCAGTTACTTTTTTTTAATGTACCATGCATAGAAACTAAATTGCTGGCCAGCTTTGGCCTGAGGCTAATTTCAAATGTCTGCAATATAGTACCAAAAGTACAGTAAATAGGTAAGACATATTAGTGAACAACATTATGCTTGCATATTACAATTGTTGTTTAAATAACTTACAAGTACATCATACTGGTGTTGTTTGTGACACATTGAAAAATAATAGTTTTGTGTTACGTGGATAGAAGCAAATGGATAGAAGAATGTTATAAACATAGTCTTGCACATATCACTCCTACCAATTTATGTAAGTAATGTAAACACAAAACAACAAACTTGTTCCAAACGCCGGGAAAGCTTTAAACATCACAACAACAAACTTCATTCTGAACCCCAGACTAGCATCTTGGTCTTCCTTTACTGTATTTACCGTCTGCAGCTCCTTTTAGCACCATGATGGAAGTTATTCCCCGATGTCTTAACAGACATCCTATCAGCCTGTCCCTTCTCCTTGTCAGTGTTTTCCACATATCCCTTTCCTTACTGATTTTGCAGAGAAACTCCTCATTTCTTACCTTATCAGTCCTAATTTTCAACTCTTCTCTGTAGCACCGCATCTCAAATGCTTCTATTCTCTTCTGTTTCAGTTTTTCCACAGTCCATTTTTCACTACCTTTAAATTGCAATGCTTTGGTCCAAACATACTTTCTCAAAAATTTCTTCCTCAAATTAGGAACAATATTTGATACCAGTAGACTTCTCTTGGACAGGAATGCTCTTTCTGACAGAATCAGTCTGCTTTTTATGACCTCCTCACTGTGTCCATCATGTGTTATTTTGCTGCCTAGGTAGTAGAAATCCTTAACTTCATCTACTTCACAATCAACAATTTTGCCTTTAAGTTTCTCACTGCCCTTATTTATTTATTTTTGTGGTTCTTGAGTTTACACTCAATCCACTCATTAGACTTTTCATTCCATTCATCAGATCCTGTAATTCTTCTTCACTGTCACTGAAGAAAGCAATGTCATCAGTGAATCTTATTACCAGCATTGTCATTGCTTCTTCGATGTGTAAATTGAACTGTAGGGCTGCAAGGCTACATCCCTGTCTTACACCCTTTTTAACCTGAGCTCTTCGTTCTTGGTCTTCCAGCCTTTTTGTTCCATGTTGGTTCCTATACATCTTGCATATTACCCACTTTATGCCACTTACATGGAAATCACTTCTACATCTAGTCTTTGTGGTTGTGACTTGCTGACTTCATCCTAAATGTACTTGTGTTATTAATTACAAATGTCACTAGAGAGTGTGTGTATTGCCAAGTAAGTATAACAATCCACATGTCCCTGAAGAGACTTCTGCTACAGTTCTGTTATCAACTCCACACAATATTCTTATTCCACACTTTAGAATAAATACATTTTTCAACTTAGCTTTAACATCCTAGACAACTATGCCACTGCACAGAACTGAATAAAACCATGCAAAGTTTTCTAGCAATCTTGTCTACAGGTCAACACAGTGAGAGAGAGTTCTGCCTGCTTAGCAAATAGAAATAAGCTTTTTTTTAACTTACCCACAAGCTGGCAACTCCTCAGTTTATTATCCACCTAAATAGCCAGGAACTTCACACATTGAACTTCTAAATTACTCATTCATTCATAATCTAACAAAAACTCATATTATAAATCCCAAATAAATACGAATTCCTAGGCATCAAGAGTGGATGACAAACCAAGGCAGTAACAGCATGTGACTAAGTCAACACAAAACTCACTTCTGGCTGTTTTGCATTTAAAATTCATTCTTCTACAGCGACCAGCAGATAGGATTACTAGCATACTTTTACACTTTCACTTAATCTACTGAAAAGAGTGCAGCTAAAGTCAAAAGAGTATTTATTCTGCAGAAGTGCACAGCAAGGATATTATGTGAAGTTGATAACCAGATATCCTGCAGCAGCATCTTCAAAGACCTTAAGGTTCTTACACAAACATGCTAATGCATTTACTTCCCAATGACATTTGTGAACAAAGAACGAGCTTAACAGGAATTGTGGAATTCACAGTTACAGTACTAAAGGATAGAGTTTTCATGTAGTCTATGCATCCTTGACTATGATTCAAAATGAAGTTTTATGTCCTGCTGAAAAACTTTTTCATCTTCAGAAATCAGTCAGGAAATTCAAAATTCCCAAATATACAAAACTAAACAAAAAATAGTACCTTGTTAACCATTCTTTTTATAAGTGACCAGAGTCTCTGGACCCATTGATCTCGATTCTAGGACCTATTTTGTTTCTGTTCTATGTTAATGATTTACCGAACAATATAAATGCTCCATAGATTTTATTTGGAGATGACACGTCTGTATTAATTGAAAACTAGGAGCCAGAAAGCATCCCTCTCTACATAATAAACACAATGAACAAACTAGAAACATGGTTCCAACTGAATGGATTAAGATTGAACATCCCCAAAACCCACATGGTCCAGTTCAGAACAAAACAGTCAAAGCCACAAGAAATTAAAATAACTCATAAAAATCAGGATATAGAAGAAGTGGATTCTGTGAAGTTTTTAGGGTAAAACCTAGATAAAAATTTAAATTTGAATAAACATGTTGACTACCTGTTAAGCAAACTATGTAGCTTTGCATTTGCTATGCAACTATTAGCTGGTGCAACAGACATGAATACAAGGAAAATTGCATACCACAGCTACTTTCAATCAGTTGTAAGGTATGGTATTATTTTTTGGGGAAATTCAAGCAATATATTGCGCATACTAATGTTACAGAAAAGAATAATAAGGAACATGTGTACTGCCCATCCAAGGACATCATGTCGCCCAGTATTTGAAAAACAACAGTTATTAACACTTCCCTCCTTATACATCTATGATATTATCATCTTTCTACATAGCAGTTTACAGTTACTGGAGAAAAACTGTTTCAATCACACGTGTAACACGAGGAACAAAGACAATTTTATGCTTCCCACTCATCGCTTAAACCTATATGCAGAGTCTCCTCAGTATATGGCAATGAAAATTCATAACAAGCTAAAAGGAAAGAATGTTCTGGGTATGAACCTAAAGACACTGAACACAAAGCTATATGATATACTTGTCAAACGCTGCTGCTACACTGCTGAGGAGTTTATGAAGGATGAACTGAACATTTGAGCAGGATAAATTTACATATTGTCTTGTGTGTAAATGTAGCTGTCCTTCACAAAAGGGAGGAAAGAAAAATAAAAGTTTATATTAATGTTAAAATTCTTTGTACCATTTAGGCCTAAGTTGTGTTATCCATTTTTTTTACGTGTCTCCTGTACACT
Organism: Schistocerca gregaria; assembly: GCF_023897955.1. Lineage (NCBI taxonomy): Eukaryota > Metazoa > Arthropoda > Insecta > Orthoptera > Acrididae > Schistocerca > Schistocerca gregaria. The sequence goes on along the minus strand of NC_064928.1, from coordinate 25,643,313 downwards.
AATCATATGATTAGAAATTGTATGTTATGAGATGAATAAAACATTATTCACTATTCTGATAACATAGTGTTTTGAATAGCCATGGAGTTTCATTACAGTCTATTTCAGTTTGTAACATATTGTACATCATCATGTAGATAATACGCAGTTAAGTTGTTAAGAAATAAATTATATGCATAAGCAGTGACAAGGTTCTGTTTATTGAATATTTGTCATATAGAAATCTACATGTACATTCTGCAAGAGCATTCATAGCTATAGACAGTCTTATTGGGTAAGGCTTTTGTGGCTTCACTAAATCACATCTATGAGAACCCAGGTATGATTCCTGATACCACCAGAGACTTTTCCATGGTGGTAGGACTGAAATGATGTATCTTAAACAGAACAACCTCCTCTATGGCAACCAGCATGGATTTCAAAAAAACACTTTTTCTCGTGTGACATCTTGAAAGCCAAGGATCAAGGCAATCAGGTAGATACGGTATTTCTCAATTTCTGAAAAGTATTTGACTCAGTACCACACCTGTTATCAAAAGTATGATCATATGGGGTATCAGATGAAACACATGATTAGAGTGGGGATTTCTCGGTAGGGAGGATGCGGCATGTTAGCTTGGATGGAGAGACATCAACAGACGTAGAAGTAACTTTGGGTGTACCAAAGGGAAATGGGCTGGGTCCCTTGGTGTTTATGTTGTACATTAATGATCTTGTGAACAGTATTAGTAGTAACCTCAGACTTTTCACATATGATGCAGTTACCTACAACAATGTACAGTATGAATGAAGCTGTAAAAATATTCAGTCACTGCTTGATTAATAAATGATTGCTTGCTTACTTTAAATGTTCAAAACTGTAAAATTGTGCACTTCACAAAATGAAAAAACATAGTATCCTATGAACATAATATTAGTCAGTAACAGTTGGAATCTGTAAACTCATACAAATACTTTGGTGTAAACGTAGGGACAGAAGTGGAATGATCATATAGTCTCAGTCATAAGCAAATCACGTAGCAGACTTCAGTTTATTGGTGAAATACTAGGGAAATGAAATCAATCTCCAAAGAAGACTGCTTACATATGAATCACAAAATACAGCTTTAAATGGTGACTCAATATACTACAACCTCCAACATATCGTTCCCATATGGATTGCGAGGATAAGATAAGATTAATTACATAACACACAGAGATATTTTCCCATGCTTAAAACGTGAATGGAATAGAAAAAAGCCCTAATAACTGGCACGATGGAATGTACCCTATGCTATGCAATTCACAGTGATTCACAGAGTATATATGTAGACATAGAGAGGGGCACTTAACCTGATGATGAGAACTGAGGATCTACATGAGTGGCAAGTAGCCATTCCAAAGCCTGGAATCTAATAGTGGGTGGAGAGCAGCATGTTGACTCCATGTCCCTCCATATCATATCTGTATGATGCCACTGGCAGAGGATGACATGGCTGTCAGTCAGTTCTGAATGATCCATCAGAGCTAGTCTGAGAAGCTTGCTTTGTTTTGCTAAAATAAAACTTTTTTGGTTGAGGCAATAATTTTTTTGTAGTTAGGTAATGTTTTATCTGTCTATTAAATGTTAACACTTAGTTCATTACTACATTATTCTCAGAAAAAAATAACTTGTAAGCTAAAACAAATTTAACCTACAAACATAGAGTTTCCTATTTCTACTACAATGTCAACATCAATGGCTGAGGAGTTACTGGGAGATTATTGTCACACCTCCTGCAAAGAGAGGCCTTTATTTCAAATACTTGCTGAATGACAGCACTCACATACACAAACTGTGTACCTCAGTCTCAGTTATAGAACAACTCCTCAAAAATATAATGAATTCAGACACAGCACAGGACTACATTCATGCTGATGGAGAAGCCACAGCTTCCTCCTGACATACGGGGTGTTACAAAACGGTACAGCCAAACTTTCAAGAAACATTCCTCACACACAAAGAAAGAAAATATGTTATGTGGACATGTGTCCGGAAACACTTACTTTCCACGTTAGAGCTCATTTTATTACTTCTCTTCAAATTACATTAATCATAGAATGGAAACACACAGCAATAGAATGTACCAGCGTGACTTCAAACACTTTGTTACAGGAAATGTTCAAAATGTCCTCCGTTAGCGAGGATACATGCATCCACCCTCCATTGCACAGAATCCCTGATGCGCCGATGCAGCCCTGGAGAATGGCGTATTGTATCACAACCGTCCACAATATGAGCACGAAGAGTCTCTACATTTTGTACCGGGCTTGCTTAGACAAGAGCTTTCAAATGCCCCCATAAATGAAAGTCAAGAGGGTTGAGGTCAGGAGAGCATGCAGGCCACAGAATTGGTCTGCCTCTACCAGCCCATCGGTCACTGAATCTGTTGTTGAGAAGTATACGAACACTTCGACTGAAATGTGCAGGAGCTCCATCATGCATGAACCACCTGTTGTGTCGTACTTGTAAAGGCACATGTTCTAGCAGCACAAGTAGAGTATCCTGTATTAAATCATGATAACGTGCTCCATTGAGCATAGGTGGAAGAACATGGGGCCCCATCGAGACATCACCAACAATGCCTGCCCAAACATTCACAGAAAATCTGTGTTGATGACGTGATTGCACAATTGCGTGTGGATTCTCGTCAACCCACACATGTTGATTGTGAAAATTTACAATTTGATCACATTGGAATGAAGCCTCATCTGTAAAGAGAACATTTGCACTGAAATGAGGATTCACACATTGTTGGATGAACCATTCGCAGAAGTGTACTCGTGGAGGCCAATCAGCTGCTGTACATGGCACAGAAACAACTAGTTCTCCCATAGCACTCTCCATACAGTGACGTGGTCAACGTTACCTCGTAAAGCAGCAACTTCTCTGATGCTGACATTAGGGTTATCGTCAACTGCACGAAGATTTGCCTCGTCCATTGCAGGTGTCCTCATCGTTCTAGGCTTTCCCAGTCGCGAGTCATAGGCTGGAATGTTCCGTGCCCCCTAAGACGCCGATCAATTGCTTCGAATGTCTTCTTGTCGGGACACCTTTATTCTGGAAATCTGTCTCGATACAAACATACCGCACCACGACTATTGCCCCGTGCCAATCCATACATCAAATGGGCATCTGCCAACTCTGCATTTGTAAACATTGCACGGACTGCAAAACCACGTTCATGATGAACACTAACCTGTTGATACTATGTACTGATGTGCTTGATGCTAGTACTGTAGAGCAATGAGTCACATGTCAACACAAGCACCGAAGTCAACATTACCTTCCTTGAATCGGGCCATCTGGCAATGAACTGAGGAAGTACAGTACATACTGACGAAACTAAAATGAGCTCTAACATGGAAATTAAGCATTTCCAGACACATTTCCACATAACGTCATTTCTTTATTTATGTGTGAGGAATGTTTCCTGAAAGTTAGGCTGTACCTTTTCGTAACACCCTGTATAATAGATTGCAGGTAAGCCATGGGACACTATGCATTCTTCACTATTCATTGCAGCAACACGAGCATTATTGCTGTGTTAATTTACACTCACTGCATACAACCTCTATATTCACTTCGTACACTTTTTACATTCTTCGTATGGTTAAGAGAACATAAACACCTTCACTCATTCACTTAAAAAATCTGGTCCAGGGATCAGCAGAACATCTTGATTGGTGAAATCATCCAAGGTGCAAATTAACAGAGCTGCTGACTTCCCAATTACATTATGCTGTTTATCTGCATCTGGCTGATTGACATTCCCAAATGTAAATGATAACTGTGAAAATATATTAGTAATCTGTATAATGTATGCCTACCCCCATGAACCATGGACCTAGCCATTGGTGGGGTGGCTTACGTGCCTCAGCGATACAGATGGCTGTACTGTAATTGCAACCACAACGGAGGGTTATCTGTTGAGAGGCCAGACAAATGTGTGGTTCCTGAAGAGGGGCAGCAGCCTTTTCAGTAGTTGTAGGGGCAACAATCTGGATGATTGACTGATCTGGCCTTGCAAAACTAACCAAAACGGCCTTGCTGTGCTGGTACTGTGAACGGCTGAAAGCACGGGGAAACTACAGCCGTAATTTTTCCCGAGGGCATGCAGCTTTACTGTATGGTTAAATGATGATGGCGTCCTCTTGGGTAAAATATTCCACAGGTAAAATAGTCCCCTATTCGGATCTCCGGGCGGGGACTACTCAAGAGGATGTCAATATGAGGAGAAAGAAAACTGGCATTCTACGGATCGGAGCGTGGAATGTCAGATCACTTAATCGGGCAGGTAGGTTAGAAAATTTAAAAAGGGAAATGGATAGGTTAAAGTTAGATATAGTGGGAATTAGTGAAGTTCGGTGGCAAGAAGAACTAGACTTCTGGTCAGGTGACTACAGGTTTATAAACACAAAATCAAATAGGGGTAATGCAGGAGTAGGTTTAATAATGAATAGGAAAATAGGAATGCGGGTAAGCTACTACAAACAGCATAGTGAACGCATTATTGTGGCCAAGAGAGATACGAAGCCCACGCCTACTACAGTAGTACAAGTTTATATGCCAACTAGCTCAGCAGATGATGAAGAAATTGAAGAAATGTATGATGAAATAAAAGAAATTGTTCAGATAGTGAAGGGTGACGAAAATTTAATAGCCATGGGTGACTGGAATTCGGTAGTAGGAAAAGGGAGAGAAGGAAACATAGTAGGTGAATATGGATTGGGGCTAAGAAATGAAAGAGGAAGCCGCCTGGTAGAATTTTGCACAGAACACAACTTAATCATAGCTAACATTTGGTTTAAGAATCATAAAGAAGGTTGTACACATGGAAGAAGCATGGAGATACTGACAGATTTCAGATAGATTATATAATGGTAAGACAGAGAATTAGGAACCAGGTTTTAAATTGTAAGTCATTTCCAGGAGCAGATGTGGACTCTGACCACGATCTATTGGTTATGACCTGAAGATTAAAACTGAAGAAACTGCAAAAAGGTGGGAATTTATGGAGATGGGAACTGGATAAACTGAAAGAACCAGAGGTTGTACAGAGTTTCAGGGAGAGTATAAGGGAACAATTGACAGGAATAGGGGAAAGAAATACAGTAGAAGAAGAATGGGTAGCTCTGAGGGATGAAGTAGTGAAGGCAGCAGAGGATAAAGTAGGTAAAAAGATGAGGGCTGCTAGAAATCCTTGGGTAACAGAAGAAATATTGAATAATTGATGAAAGGAGAAAACATAAAAACGCAGTAAATGAAGCAGGAAAAAGGGAATACAAACGTCTCAAAAATGAGATCGACAGGAGGTGCAAACTGGCTAAGCAGGGATGGCTAGAGGACAAATGTAAGGATGAGGAGGCTTATCTCACTAGGGGTAAGATAGATACTGCTTACAGGAAAATTAAAGAGACCTTTGGAGAAAAGAGAACCACTTGTATGAATATCAAGAGCTCAGATGGAAACCCAGTTCTAAGCAAAGAAGGGAAAGCAGATAGGGGGAAGGAGTATATAGAGGGTCTATACATGGGCGATGTACTTGAGGACAATATTATGGAAATGGAAGACGATGTAGAAGAAGATGAAATGGGAGATACAATACTGCGTGAAGAGTTTGACAGAGCACTGAAAGACCTGAGTCGAAACAAGGCCCCGGGAGTAGACAGCATTCCATTGAAACTACTGACGGAATTGGGAGAGCCAGTCCTGACAAAAGTCTACCATCTGGTGAGCAAGATGTATGAGACAGGCGAAATACCCTCAGACTTCAAGAAGAATATAATAATTCCAATCCCAAAGAAAGCAGGTGCTGACAGATGTGAAAATTACCGAACTATCAGCTTAATAAGTCACAGCTGCAAAATACTAACGCAAATTCTTTACAGACGAATGGAAAAACTGGTAGATGCGGACCTCGGGGAGGATCAGTTTGGATTCCGTCGAAATGTTGGAACACTTGAGGCAATACTGACCTTACGACTTATCTTAGAAGAAAGATTAAGAAAAGGCAAACCTACGTTTCTAGCATTTGTAGACTTAGAGAAAGCTTTTGACAATGTTGACTGGAATACTCTTTTTCAAATTCTAAAGGTGGCAGGGGTAAAATACAGGGAGCGAAAGGCTATTTACAATTTGTACAGAAACCAGATGGCAGTTATAAGAGTCGAGGGACATGAAAGGGAAACAGTGGTTGGGAAGGGAGTGAGACAGGGTTGTAGCCTGTCGCCAATGTTATTCAATCTGTATATTGAGCAAGCAGTAAAGGAAACAAAAGAAAAATTCGGAGTGGGTATTAAAGTCCATGGAAAAAAAATAAAAATTTTGAGGTTCATCGATGACATTGTAATTCTGTCAGAGACAGCAAAGGACTTGGAAGAGCAGTTGAATGGAATGGACAGTGTCTTGAAAGGAGGGTATAAGATGAACATCAACAAAAGCAAAACGAGGATAATGGAATGTAGCCGAATTAAGTCGGGCGATGCTGAGGGAATTAGGTTAGGAAATGAGACGCTTAAAGTAGTAAATTAGTTGTGCTATTTGGGAAGCAAAATAACTTATGATGGTCTAAGTAGAGAGGATATAAAATGTAGGCCGGCAAAGGAAAGGAAAGCATTTCTGAAGAAGAGAAATTTGTTAACATCGAGTATAGATTTAAGTATGAGGAAGTCGTTTCTGAAAGTATTTGTATGGAGTGTAGCTATGTATGGAAGTGAAACATGGACGATAAATAGTTTGGACAAGAAGAGAATAGAAGCTTTCGAAATGTGGTGCTACAGAAGAATGCTGAAGATTAGATGGGTAGATTACATAACTAATGAGAAAGTATTGAATAGAATTGGGGAGGAGTTTGTGGCACAAGAAGAAGAGACTGGTTGGTAGGACATGTTCTGAGGCATCAAGGGATCACAAATTTAGCTTTGGAGGGTAGCGTGGAGGGTAAAAATCATAGAGGGAGACCAAGAGATGAATACACTAAGCAGATTCAGAAGGATGTAGGTTGCAGTAAGTACTGGGAGATGAAGAAGCTTCCACAGGATAGAGTAGTGTGGAGAGCTGCATCAAACCAGTCTCAGGACTGAATACAACAACAACATAATGTATGACCAGGGTGTGATCCCAGTGAACAGTTTGTTATCTTGATGTCAAGGGAGATTACAGAAACCCATGATCTAGACAAGCACTATCTGAAGAACAGTTATTAATAAGATAAATCCTTTAATTGTGTCCAGATTTATAGGGATTCCCAATTATTGTGTTATATTTGTCGGTAGATGTTTTACTGTTAAGAATATCTCCCTATCAACCATTTTTACTGACTGCTAAAGTGTAGTAAATTGTAAAATCACGTGACATAAAGACACAGCTCTCTCTCTCTCTCTCTCTCTCTCTCTCTCTTTCTCACGCACACACACACACACACACACACACACACACACACACACACACACACACACATACACATAAGTGTGATTTTAACATTTATTGCTCTCCAAAAATATGAGATAGAGATTGGGACTCCTTGTAAATTCAGATGTAATTAAAGGATGCAACACATAAGAGGAGAAATTATTTCCATTTGAGAACTGTCTACAGCTCTTCATTGTACACTGTCTGATCAGTTCCAGACACCTGTTACTGGGCATCAATATAGGATCTGATGCCCCTCACCTTTAGGATGATTTGACCTCTGCTGCAAGTACTTTAAATGAGATGTCTGCATGTGTGTGGAGGAATGGCAGGTTATTCTCCCCCATGTGCTAGAGCCAGAGAAGGTAGTGGTGTTGGACACTTGGGTCTGGAGCGAAATGGACATTTTAACTCATCTCAAAGGTGTTCCATTGGTCTCAGGTTGTGACTCTGGGCAGTGCAGTCCATTTCAGGAAAGTTGCCACCCACAATCTGTTGGCACACAGATACTGCTTTATGACTGGCACAAACATTTACTGTTAGTAAACTGATGAACTCTTCCTCTACTGTATGCAGTCCACAATGCTGTAAAATGTGTTAATATCCTGTTGCATTTAGGATTTTCTTAAAGTCAACTCTACCACACCCTAACAATGAAAGAAATCCATACTATAACACTAACTCTCCAATACTTCACTGTGGGTACTACATATAGCAGCAGGTAGTGTTCTACAGGCACTTTCCAAGCCCAAACCCCTCCATCAAATTGTCACATTGTCATCACACTACATCACTCGTTTCCAATCATCCTCTGTCCAGTGGTATTGTTCTTTAGACCACCTCAGGGGTAACTTAGGATTGCCTATACAAATGAGTGGGTTATGAGAAGCTGCTTGACCACCGTATCCTATTCTTCTAACTTCCTACGCACAGCCATTGTGGTAACTGGACTGTCAGTAGCACTCGCAAACTAAAGAGTGATTCCTTCGTTAATTTCATGCAGTTTTCCTCTGCAATGCTCGACAGTCCCCTGTCCGTCTAGTTTTGCTTCAGCTGTGATTGCCCCTACTTCACAATCATATCAGCAACAGTTGTCTCGGGCAGCTTTAGAAGTGCTGAGATGCCTCTCATGGATTTTTTTCTCAGATGATATCCAATGAGTAGTCTATCTTTGAAATCCTGACAATATTATGAAAAGGATAGACTGTTACTCACCACATAGTGGAGATGTTGAGTCACAGACAGCTGCAGCAAAAACACTGCTGAACACGTAAGCTTTCAGCCAAAACACCGAGTGAGGTGGTGCAGTCGCTAACACACTGGACTCGCATTCAGGAGAACAACAATTCGATCCCACGTCCCGATTTAGGTTTTCCGTGATTTCCCCAGATCACTCCAGGCAAATGCCGGGACGGTTCCTTCGAAAGGGCACAGCCGGCTTCCTTCCCCGTCCTTCCCTAATCCGATGACCTCACTGTCTGGTCTCCTCCCCAAACAACCGACCCAACCCTCAGCCAAAACATCTTTGGGCCAAAAGCTTATTTGTACAGCAGTCCTTTTGTTGTGCTTAACATCTCCATTATCTGTCATTTTCATAATATTGCCATTATTCCATCCTGGATTTTCCATTGTTTGATGTCACTGAGCTCTCCTTACTCATCAGATTTGCTGCTACTACTTCTCTACTGACAACAGTGTACTTCCCATCTCCTTCTATACGTGTGGATTTACCTCTCGTAACATCTATCAGACAATTTCACATTATGTGAAGGTGTCTAGATACTTTTGATCAGATAGGTACATTAATTATTTTCAAACTTTGTAGATAGACTAGCATTAATCCTGAAGGAATTGTTGAAACATTATATCAATGAAAATTTTCATGTCATTGTTGATGACTGTTTGTTAGTGTTTCATGCTTTTGCACTCTTGCTCAATGGACAAACTTTCACTCTTTTCTTAGAGAATACCTGTCAGATCTCTTAGAAGGTGAGCCTTTATCAATGTGATGGAACTACCACTCAGATTCTAAATAACAAGTTCCCTGGCTTCCACATTTTCCATACCTAAACAGGGCAGTCTCATATTCAGGCATTTGAAATCTCTTGCGCATTGGATCCTGGTATGAGATGTAGAGATTATTGTGCAAGACCGGATCATATGCAACAGACCAGTCATACATGAGCACCGCTGGAATTCAATACAATGATAGGTTGATAAGTGTAGCAATACTAAAGGGAAGAATTTTGAACATAGTATGTTGTTGTTGTTGTTGTTGTTGTTGTTGTCTTCAGTCCTGAGACTGGTTTGATGCAGCTCTCCATGCTACTCTATCCCGTGCAAGCTGCTTCATCTCCCAGTACCTACTGCAACCTACATCCTTTTGAATCTGCTTAGTGTACTCATCTCTCGGTCTCCCTCTACGATTTTTACCCTCCACGCTGCCCTCCAACGCTAAGTTTGTGATCCCTTGATGCCTCAAAACATGTCCTACCAACCGATCCCTTCTTCTAGTCAAGTTGTGCCACAAACTTCTCTTCTCCCCAATCCTATTCAATACCTCCTCATTAGTTACGTGATCTATCCACCTTATCTTCAGTATTCTTCTGTAGCACCACATTTCGAAAGCTTCTATTCTCTTCTTGTCCAAACTAGTAATCGTCCATGTTTCACTTCCATACATGGCTACACTCCAAACAAATACTTTCAGAAACGACTTCCTGATACATAAATCTATATTCGATGTTAACAAATTTCTCTTCTTCAGAAACGCTTTCCTTGCCATTGCCAGTCTACATTTTATATCCTCTCTACTTCGACCATCATCAGTTATTTTACTTCCTAAATAGCAAAACTCCTTTACTACTTTAAGTGTCTCATTTCCTAATCTAATTCCCTCAGCATCGCCCGACTTAATTCGGCTACATTCCATTATCCTCGTTTTGCTTTTGTTGATGTTCATCTTATACCCTCCTTTCAAGACACTGTCCATTCCATTCAACTGCTCTTCCAAGTCCTTTGCTGTCTCTGACAGAATTACAATGTCATCGGTGAACCTCAAAATTTTTATTTTTTTTCCATGGACTTTAATACCCACTCCGAATTTTTCTTTTGTTTCCTTTACTGCTTGCTCAATATACAGATTGAATAACATTGGCGACAGGCTACAACCCTGTCTCACTCCCTTCCCAACCACTGTTTCCCTTTCATGTCCCTCGACTCTTATAACTGCCATCTGGTTTCTGTACAAATTGTAAATAGCCTTTCGCTCCCTGTATTTTACCCCTGCCACCTTTAGAATTTGAAAAAGAGTATTCCAGTCAACATTGTCAAAAGCTTTCTCTAAGTCTACAAATGCTAGAAACGTAGGTTTGCCTTTTCTTAATCTTTCTTCTAAGATAAGTCGTAAGGTCAGTATTGCCTCAAGTGTTCCAACATTTCGACGGAATCCAAACTGATCCTCCCCGAGGTCCGCATCTACCAGTTTTTCCATTCGTCTGTAAAGAATTTGCGTTAGTATTTTGCAGCTGTGACTTATTAAGCTGATAGTTCGGTAATTTTCACATCTGTCAGCACCTGCTTTCTTTGGGATTGGAATTATTATATTCTTCTTGAAGTCTGAGGGTATTTCGCCTGTCTCATACATCTTGCTCACCAGCTGGTAGAGTTTTGTCATGACTGGCTCTCCCAAGGCCGTCAGTAGTTCTAATGGAATGTTGTCTACTCCGGGGGCCTTGTTTCGACTCAGGTCTTTCAGTGCTCTGTCAATCTCTTCACGCAGTATCGTATCTCCCATTTCGTCTTGATCTACATCCTCTTCCATTTCCATAATATTGTCCTCAGGTACATCACCCTTGTATAAACCTTCTATATACTCCTTCCACCTTTCTGTCTTCCCTTCTTTGCTTAGAACTGGGTTGCCATCTGAGCTCTTGATATTCATACAAGTGGTTCTCTTTTCTCCCATGGTCTCTTTAATTTTCCTGTAAGCAGTATCTATCTTACCCCTAATGAGATAAGCCTCCTCATCCTTACTTTTGTCCTTTAGCCATCCCTGCTTAGCCAGTTTGCACCTCCTGTCGATCTCATTTTTGAGACGTTTGTATTCCCTTTTTCCTGCTTCATTTACTGCGTTTTTATGTTTTCTCCTTTCATCAATTATTCAATATTTCTTCTGTTACCCAAGGATTTCTAGCAGCCCTCATCTTTTTACCTACTTTATCCTCTGCTGCCTTCACTACTTCATCCCTCAGAGCTACCCATTCTTCTTCTACTGTATTTCTTTCCCCTATTCCTGTCAATTGTCCCCTTATGCTCTCCCTGAAACTCTGTACAACCTCTGGTTCTTTCAGTTTATCCAGGTCCCATCTCCTTAATTTCCCACATTTTTGAAGTTTCTTCAGTTTTAATCTTCAGGTCATAACCAATAGATTGTGGTCAGAGTCCACATCTGCCCCTGGAAATGTCTTACAACTTAAAACCTGGTTCCTAAATCTCTGTCTTACCATTATATAATCTATTTGATACCTTTTAGTATCTCCAGGGTTCGTCCACGTATACAACCTTCTTTCATGATTCTTAAACCAAGTGTTAGCTATGATTAAGTTGTGCTCCGTGCAAAATTCTACTAGGCGGCTTCCTCTTTCATTTCTTAGCCCCAATCCATATTCACCTACTATGTTTCCTTCTCTCCCTTTTCCTACACTCGAATTCCAGTCACCCATTACTATTAAATTTTGTCTCCCTTCACTATCTGAACAATTTCTTTTATTTCATCGTACTTTTCTTCAATTTCTTCATCATCTGCAGAGCTAGTTGGCATATAAACTTGTACTACTGTAGTAGGTGTGGGCTTCGTATCTATCTTGGCCACAATAATGCGTTCACTATGCTGTTTGTAGTAGCTTACCCGCATTCCTATTTTCCTATTCATTATTAAACCTACTCCTGCATTACCTCTATTTGATTTTGTGTTTATAACCCTGTAGTCACCTGACCAGAAGTCTTGTTCCTCCTGCCACCGAACTTCACTAATTCCCACTATATCGAACTTTAACCTATCCATTTCCCTTTTTAAATTTTCTAACCTACCTGTCCGATTAAGGGATCTGACTTTCCACGCTCCGATCCGTAGAACGGCAGTTTTCTTTCTCCTGATAACGACATCCTCCTGAGTAGTCCCCGCCCGGAGATCCGAATGGGGGACTATTTTACCTCCGGAATATTTTACCCAAGAGGATGCCATCATCATTTAATCATACAGTAAAGCTGCATGTCCTCGGGAAAAATTACGGCTGTAGTTTCCCCGTGCTTTCAGCCGTTCGCAGTACCAGCACAGCAAGGCCGTTTTGGTTAATGTTGCAAGGCCAGATCAGTCAATCATCCAGACTGTTGCCCCTGCAACTACTGAAAAGGCTGCTGCCCCTCTTCAGGAACCACACATTTGTCTGGCCTCTCAACAGATACCCCTCCGTTGTGGTTGCACCTACGGTACGGCCATCTGTATCGCTGAGGCACGCATGCCTCCCCACCAACGGCAAGGTCCATGGTTCATGGGGGGGAACGTAGTATGTAAGAGTTTGAAAAGTAATCATGTTAGACAGTGTATAACATACCATTTGATCTAATAATTTAATTACAAACCCAATACATCTGTATTTTTTTATCCAATAATTTGTCATTTTATGGTTTTGGCATTAATACATAATTTTGAGTAGAGAATTAACACTTTTGGTTATTAATTTGAGTATGTTGTTTCATTCAGAAATTAAACATTGCAGTTGGTGAAACTAACACAGTCCAATGAAATTATGTAAGTGCCGATTACTTCATTGTAAGCTATGCAGTTTGTATCTGTAAATGTGCACTCTGCAAATAAATAAAAGCAGTACATTCTCAGCTTCATTAATATGTGCTCCTGTCAGAAACTAATACTATGAAAAATGTGTTTCGGGCGGCAGACAGCGGACGTTTTATATTACATGTGGCATGTTGGTACATACCCAGGCACTATATAAACTACATACACAGGCTCTGACATGCTATCAGAACAGACTGACCGCCATGCCATTCTCTGACAATAGTGTTATTGGATACAGTATGGAGGGGCACGGAGCCAGCACACCACTTTCCAGCCATTGTCAATTTTCATGTCTTGGCTATTCCTCAATCAAGCATCTCCTCAATCAGCCTCATGGTACTGTCCACCCCACTCCAGGCCTCCCACCAAGGAAAAATCCCTAGCAGTACCAAGAATCAAACCTGTTTTCTCCAGAGAGCAGTCAGTTATGCTGACCATTCAGCACAGAGGTGGCCACACAGGATACAGAGTTATATAAAAGGAGTTACAAAATGGAAACAAAGCACTTCTGGTCCCTTCCCAAACAACAAATTCTTCTTTAAATTTAGACACCGCTCAAGTTAGTAACATGCCACTTGTGCAAAATCTGAAATTTGTAGTAAGTTCCTATGGATCCAAACTGCAGAGGTCATCGGTCCCTAGGCTCACACACTACTTAATCTAACATAAATTAACTTACGCTAAGGACAACACACTCCCATGCCCAAGGGAGTACTCGGACTTCCGACAGGAAGAGCCACACGACAACTTGGGTAACACAGTAACGAACTGGTCACAGGCCAATATATCACATAGACAATTATCACACTGTACAGCTGTAAGAAACTAGCCTTCAACATAAATAAATGTACTATACTGCCTGCACGTAGGATGAAAAATATATTGCAGTTTGATTGTATGATTGGCAATCAATAACAGTAAACAGTAGCACTATGAAGGATACATTCAGAGTTTCAAAACCATGCTAAAAGTAGTTGTAGAAATAGCATATTCTACTCTGTGATTTCATGAAACAGTCTTACAGATATGTGAGAGACCCAAGTAGAAAGTTGAATGCAAAACCTATGTTTGATCAATTCTTGAGCACTGCTCACAAGTCTGAGATAATAGCAAAAATACATAGAAGAACTGAATAATAGCAGTGCACTTTATGACAGGTGGGTTTAATATGTGTGAGAGTGTCGTGGAGATGCTGATGCAACCTCCAGTGGCAGACACTACAAGAGAGGATTCGTGCATCAGAGAGAGATTTCATGATAACATTCCAAGAGTGTACTTACAAGGAGAGTCACACAACAGTGTTGATATGTCTGAGTAACTGTGGACACCTATAACAATGGTTTTTCTTGTGTACTCTTTGCAAGTGGAACAAGAAAAGGATGAAATGACAATGGTATATGCAAAGAACTATCTGCTTGTGGGGTACAATGGAAGAGTAAACACATATTCACTAAAAATAATCTGACACATTTCACTTGTTTCTTCACAACTTAATTATATGTTACTTTTCTGAGCTGTCATAATGTTTTAGTAAACAGAAGTAGACCACAATGTAGCTTAGTGGCAGTTCAAAATAATGTCCTATCAGAACATCACACATTCTGGCAACAGCCTAGTTTCTGAATGGTTTCTGTAACTCTCTTAGTTTATATTACATAGTTATTTCCACCTGTTAGCATTTCTTTCTTGACAGGCTATCTACACATGATGAAGCATACCCCTTGTTCTGAGTTTCATTAGTTACGTACCACTGGCAGTTGCTCTAACTTCTCAAAATAAATGGAAATAAAATTTTAAAAATAAACCTCATTGCCATCATTAAAGGGAGCTCAAATGAGTATGCAGCTCTGTGGGTACATTTCCTGCTGGTCTACATGTACTAACAAAACATAGGACATGCCCCATGTATCCCTACCAAGTCCAGTGCATGCACGTGTACGTATATCCCACGAGCCCTGGGCAATGTATACACCTGGTTTATACATCTAACCCATGCGAGGTGAAAAACAGAGTTCCTGATGCTTTAAAAATGGGGCCTACCAGCTAAGGGAGCCAACCCTAACAGAAAACATCAACACTTCAGGATCGCTGAAGTTTGGCATTGGGCTGACAACCCAACCTGTAAAAATCAAGTGTTCTTAAATCTAATGAAGAAATTCCTGGCCACATCTGTTTATGATGAACAGGTAAAGGTGTTTGGTACAAAACGGGAAAGAATAGAATAATCTTCTACAGAAGGCCCAGACCTAGCCCGCAAACAGATCTCTCGTGCCATTTCCCATCACACCCCCTTTCCTCCCACCACCCAAAGAACCAGTCTCAAAGACGTGCACCCTTTGTCACCCAATACCATCCTGGACTGGAACAACTGAACCTCCAGATTTTCAGAACTGTGCAAGTGTGAGATATCCTTACAACCGATTCCCCCCTCCCAGAATTATCCCGGTCTATGATAACATACTGTCCTCACACCTTCCACCCAACAATTTCCACCTCCATTGTCCTATCATCTCCTCCCAATTCTTATCTCCCAACCTCTTTGTGTGCTGCCCTCTGCCAATGCAGCTGTCCATCTTTCCCCACTCTTCCTGTTTTTTGCTCCCTGCTCCCCTTGCCCCCCCCCCCCCCACCCCACCCCCCCCTCAGCTCCCTGCCCAACAACCTACCGACATTGCACCTTTCGGCAGTCGAGTCTCCGTACACTCCACCAAACAGGTCTTCTCTCCCTCCCACCCACATACTGTTATCCCCACTGCCTCCAGACTGCTGCTTCCATTCTATGTGACAGTTGCATTCTGGGCCAAGCTGCAGGAGATAGTGGTCATGTGTGTGTGAAGTGTGCTTGCTTGCTTGCTTGTGTGTGTGTGTGTGTGTGTGTGTGTGTGTGTGTGTGTGTGTGTGTGTGTGTGTCTGTGTGTGTCTGTGTGTGTGTTTGTGTTTCTTTTACTGATGAAGGCTTTGTCTGAAAGCTAACATGTAATAATATTTCAGCGTGGAGTTACATTGTTTGAAAATGATGGTCCAGCATTTTCAACACAGAAAAAAAGCCATTCTTACAGAAGAAGAATTGTATGAGTACAGGATGGCTATTGGACATGTCTACTGTCACTGCAACTTTTCAAATGGAGATCACAACAGATAATGCCAAGAGAACATGTAGATAGAACTTATGACTAACTTTTGACTTAGAGAAAGGATGAAACACTGGCCATAAAGGCATGAGGGCATCATACTGAAAGACAGTTGGGCTGTCACACAGTGACTGCAGAATGGGTGGTGACAAGATGGAATCAGCACACCAGGGTGCCAAGAGAAGATTGTAAGATTGTCTGCATGGCTATGACAAACAGATGGCTGACAACAGCTGAAATCTGGATAGAGATTACATAATGGATGGGTGCCACCACAAAGCACCAAGAAACGGTTAGTGGATGGCTGGGGTGAGATGCTAAGCCACAGACAATAGACATTTGCACTGCACAGAGACAGAGTCAACAGCAACACTGAATGGCAGTCTGTGGGTTCAGCGACAAGTCTGACTTGTGTTTGTCGTTGTCTGATGTATGCAAATATAACTGGTGAAAGGTCACAGGATCTAGCAATTCTCTAGTACTACACCTATATTATTACTGGAATTGTGGATTGTAGAGAGCAATTGTATATGTCAGCACGACTGGTTTACTAATCATTAAAAGAGAGTTTGAATACTTGGAGTGGCACAGGAATGGCAACCTTTTTTTATATCGTTCATGAGCCAGGTAACAAGTGGCATATTCCAGCAGCATATTGCAAAGTGTCATGCTGTTTTTCACACCATAAACCACTTTCAGAAATGTACAGATCTTTGACTGACCGGCTCGGTCCCTCGATTTGTCACCCGTAAAACATGTCTCAGATACGATGGGAGGGTATATACTTTCATGTCATATATACTTTCATGTCAGGCTCTAGCCTGCAAGCTACATGAACTGACACAGATGTGTTTCAGGCATGACAAGAAATTCTTCAAGGTAACATTCAGATACTGTTGGCTTCCCTATCACAATGACTATATATTTTTCTGATTGCACCCATTGGAGTCACAACTCATATGATGTTGACAATGGACATCAGTTACAAATGGAATGAAGGTTTAATCACTTTTAATCACTTAATTATTATTATTTGACTGGCATCTGGACAAAGTTGGATAAATATGTGATTGTTACTTCATGATGTAACACTTTCCATTTCCATCAGACAATACACTCCATATGTAAATCAACTCCCACATCATTGTGCCTGTAGACAGCATTTACACAGGAAAACAAAACAGCTGAGCACATGAATAAAATAAAATAAAGAGAGGAAAATAAAGAGAACTTATTTTCTCCCACAACGTTCATCTCAGGTGATGTCCCCACCATATTCCATCACTATGGAAACTGCAAGATTAAACTTGCACAGTGGTAGGAGGAAAGTAACTGAAGATGCAACAGAAAGACAGATACAGCAAGCAGTACAAGCATACATAAATGAAGAGCATTAAAAGATGTTCCATCATTGATAAGGATGGCTTTTTAAAAGAATCCTCCTGGCATTTCCCTTTGTGAGATTTAGGTAAACAATAGAGAATTTGTTTCATTCAATTGCAGGGTTCAGATGCATTAAACTTGACATCATCTTACACGATGAGTTTATATAAAGTGAAAAAAAGTCAGCAACTTTTTCCAGTAACGAAACCTTAAAAAAAAACTTGTCTACACCTACACCTACATCCATACAGGGCAAACCACTGTGAAGTGAATGGGAGAGGGTAAGTCCCACTGTACTAGTTATTTAGTCTCTTCCTGTTCCACTCACACACACGCACACAGTGCGGGAAGAATGATTATTTAAATGCTTCTGTGGCAGTGATACATAGGGAGTTGTAGTGATTCCTAGTCGCCATCTAAAGCTCAATCTTGAAACACTGTTAGTAGGCTTACTCAGGGTAGTTTGCACCTATCATCAAGTATCTGTCAGTTCAGTTCCTTTGTGCGTCAAACAAACCTGTGACAATTCGTGCTGTCCTTCTCCAAACAAATTCATCATTCCCCAATAGTACTATTTGATGCAGGTTCCACATACTTGCGCCAATATTCTAAGATAGGTTGCACCGGTGACTTGTACACTGATTGCATTTCCCCAGTATTCCAACAATAAACCAAAGTCTGTTACTGGCTTTACTTATGACAGACTATGTAACCATTTGATTTCGTATCTCTACAAAGTGTTACACCCAGGTATTTTTATGAGTTGTTGTGGAGTCATCGGACATCACATTTTTCACTTTGTGAAGTGCACAGTTTTACATTTTTTAACATTTAAAGGAAATAGCCACCTTTGCACCAGTTTGAAATCTTATTAAAACCTTACTGAATATTTGTGCGGCTTTTCTCTACTGTATAGATAACTGCATCATCTGCAAAACGTCTTGAGTTACTATTAATACTGTCTGCAAGTTCATTAACAAACAACATGGACAAGGCAGCCAACACACTACTCTAGGGCACTCCTGTAGTTACTTCTATATCTGTTGATGACTCCCCATCCAAGTTAATATGCTGTGCCTGCCTTCCCAAAAAGCCATTAATCTGGTCACAAATTTCACTTGATACAAAGTTCAGTGGCAGGAAGAACAGAACTTCTAAGATGAATACAGGGTTGTAAACACAAAATCAAATGGAGGGAATGCAGGGGTAGGATTAATAACGAATAAGAAAGCAGGTATCCACGTAAGCTACTATGAAGAGCATACACAGACACGACACCCACACCCACAACAGTAGCACAAGTTTATATGCCAATAGTTCCACAGATGAAGAGATTGAAGAAATGTATGATGAGATAAAAGAACTTATTCAGGTAATTAACAGAGACGAAAATTTCACTGTGATGGGAGACTGGGGTTTGGTAGTAGGAAAAGGAAGAAAAAGGTAAATTGTATGTTAATATGGAGTGGGGAAAAGGAATGAAAGAGGACACCACCTACTGAAATCTTGCACAGAGCATAATTTAATCATGAAATCAGGTTGCATACGTGGAAGAGACATGGATGGAAACACAGGAAGGTTCCAGATTGATTATATAATGGTAAGATAGATATTTCTGAAGTAGATTTTAAATTGTAAGACATTTCCAGGGGCAGATGTGGACTCCATCTACAATTTATTTCTTATGACATGTAGATTGAAATTGAATACATTGCAAAAAGGTAGGAAGTTAAGGAGATGGAACCTGGATAAGTTGAAAGAACAAGAGGTTACTGAGAATTTCAGAGGGACCACTAGCCAACAAGTGACTAGAACAGGGGAATGGAATACAGTAGAAGACGAATGAGTAGTTTTGAGAGATGAAGTAGTGAAGGCAGTAGAGGATCAAATAGGTAAAAAGGCAGAAGCCTAGCAAAAATCCTTTGATAACACAGCAGATATTGAATTTAGTTGATGAAAGGTGAACACATAAAAATGTAGCAACTGACACAGGCAAAAGGAAATAAAAAAGGAAAAAAAGGAGATTGACAGTACATGCAAAAATGGCTAGAGGAAAAATATCGCTAGGGGAAAGATACAGGGTAACAATTATTGAACTAAAAAAGGTAAATTAGTTACCAGCTATGACATGCACACACTTTATTCAACATGTAAACATCACTACAAATATTCGGATTTAGGTTATGACATGTTTGAGATGCCGCCATCCTTAGCAATGATGAGGCACAGACGAATTGTGAAATTCTGCACGATCAGTTGAAGTGTCAGAAAATCAATGCTGTCAATGACCTCCTAAATAGCTGTTTTCAGCTCCGCAATGGTTTTAAGGCTATTGCTGTACACCTTGTCTTTATGATAGTCCCACGAAAAGGAGTTGCATGTGCTAAGATCCAGAGAATACGGAAGCCAATCATGGCCCATGCCTGTGACCTGTGGGTACCCCAGAGTGAGAATACGATCCCCAAAGTGCTCCTCCAGGACATCAAACACTCTCCTGCTTCGATGAGATCGAATTCCGTCTTGCGTGAACCACATCTTGTCGAAATCAGGGTCTCTTTGGATAATGGGGAGGAAATTGTCTTCCATTTACCATTCAGTAGTCATTGTGCCATCAACGAATATCGCACTAATTATGGAGTGTAGCTGTGTACGGAAGTCAAATATAGATGATAAACAGTTTAGACAAGAGGAGAATAGAAGCATTTCAAATGTGGTACTACAGAAGAATGCTGAAGATTAGATGGGTAGATCAAGACTAGTGAACGAGGTACTTAAAAGAATTGAAATGAAAAAAAATTTGTGGCACAACCTGACTAGAAGAATGGATAGGTTGACAGGACATGTTCTGAGACAGCAAGGGATCACCAGTTTAGTATTGGAGGTAAGTGTGGGGGGTAAATGCAGAGATAAATGCAGTAAGAAGATTCAGAAGGATGTAGGTTGTAGTCCTTAGAGATGATGAGGCATGCGAAGGATAGAGTAGCGAGGACAGCTGCATCAAACAAGTCTTCGGACAGAAGACAACAATAAATCCCCAATTGTTGTAATTCTGATAATGAGGATAAATGTGGTACTGAGTCAATCACTTTTTGGAAATCCAGAAATACTGCATCTATCCAACTGCCTTGAGCCATAGTTTTCAGGATATCATGTGAGAAAACTTGGGTTTCATTTGATCGATGTTTTCAGATTTCAGACTGATTGGCGTTGTGCAGTTCAATCTGTTCGACGTACCTCATTGCATTTGCGATCGGAATATGTTCTGAGATTCTGCAACAAATGGATATAGGAATACTGAACAGTACTTCTGGTACACACACTGTAATGTAGGACCTAAGCCTCGCTATAACAGCATATGCCTGGTTGTAGTGAACTTTCTACAACACCCAAGCAGCAACACTTGTGTCCCTAACCCACCACATGGGCTTAAATAAGCCCGACTGCACTAGCACGTGGACACTTGTGGTGCAGCATTGCCTCAGGTATGGCCCCCCACCTGACTTTGGAACTTGGCTATGTCCTGCTCTTCTCTATTACACCTTCCAGTGTTTTTCTTCTACTTCTTCACATCTATTTGTCTATTCATATAATTCTCTTTAGCTTTTCTCAATTTCAAATATTTTACTTGTTTTGTGACAATATGAATGTACAGACTGACACGAGTGACATTGTATTTTATCTATTATTATGTTTTGACATTCACTAATACTTCACTCTCACCTGATTTCTCCTCGTACACTTCTTTTCCTCCATAAATCTAGGGCCCTGAAAAGTTTGCCTTTATAACCTCTGAAAAGACTATTTTCTTCAGCCCTTAACTCTGAGGTATTCAATTTCATCAAAGCTAGTGAATCTGTCAGCTTTCGTGTCTTTCAATTTGATGACTGCCCGGTAAGCAGACTTTAGTTTCCATTATCCATAATTGAAAGTACTTCCATTTAGGACTGTAATCCTCCTTACAGATTCAAAGCGACATTTCTGACACACTGCACTGTCTGTGAAACAGCTGGTCACACACCTGATTAATTAGTTATCTACTGGTCTTTGGTGATGTTGGTGGTGGTCACGATGAGGTTGGTTCGTGGGCGCTCAACAGTGTGGTGATCAGTCCCCATACAAATTCCAAATCTTTCCATTTGCACTCTCAGTTCTTCCCAAATGATGATGAGGACAACACAAACACCCAGTCCCCAGGCAGAGAAAATCCCTGACCCGGCTGCAGATCGAACCTGGGAACCTGTGATACAGAGGCAGCAATATTAGCCACTAGACCACATGCTGCGGACTGATTTTTGGGGCTTCAATAGCCCTGAAGCTACAGTGCTGGCATAATGAAACTGTGTTTTTGTGCTATTTTTTGCAGGACACTGTCTGGTATTTCAACTACTAGTTCCAAATCTTGTTTTAACATGTCTGTCTACAGCTTAATCATATATTTCAATGAGGAACATTTACGATGAATAGCCCGACTGCACTAGCAGATATGCACTAGCACACGTATGACTTATATATTGATGTCCATGAAGACAGGATTTTATAGCAGTATTACCCCATCTTCAAGAATATTGTCAAGACACAAAGAATGATTGTAAGTCATGTAGGAAGTAAAGTAGACCCATCTCAGAAATCAGATCCTCAGCAAAGTTTACTTTTCTGTTACTATATTTATTGTGAAGTTCTGCAACCTTTGTTCCTCCTTGCTAGCCCAATAATAAATTTAAAACATGGCTAAGATGGTTGGTTTGCATTTTATCAAGAAAACTATAAGTTTCTAAGTGCAGACTATATGCTTACAACCATTTAACTCCAATAGTTATTTATAACACTGCTTCTTCTAATTACATTTACAGTTAGAACATTAATATTAGATACTGTTATACAATGCTCAGCCAGAACATTATGACCACCGACCTACTATCGACATAAGCCTGTCCACACGATAGCAGCGTCACCTGGTGAGGAATGACTGCCAGTCAAGACACACGCACGGTGCATGTAGTATCAGTGAGTGTGCTGTCCATAAGCAGAATGGGGAAGGTACTCGCTCTATCTGAGTTGGACCGAGGGCAGATTGTGGTCACCTGGAAACAAGGCACGAGCATTTCGGAAACTGCATGACTTGTTGAGTGTTAAAGGAGTGCTGTGGTGAGTGTGATCACATCCAGATGTTTTGAGATTGGGCAACTGCCCCTCATTACCGATGTCAGATGTCACACACAGGCTAGGCAGACTGGTAAAACAGGACAGGCAGTGAACTGTGGCTAAACTAACGTCATTTTAATGCTGGGCAGAGTACAAGCATGTGAGAATGCACAGTGCACCGAACACTCCTAACGATGGGCCTCTGCAGCCACTGATCCGTGCCTGTGTCGATGTTAACACAACATCGGTAACCGTGACCGGAATGAGGGCACTGGACACTAGTGCTGTGGCAAAGCATTGGATGGTTTGGTGAATCCCAATACCTCCTCCATCATGCTGATGGGAGGGCATGAATCCGTCATTTTCCAGGGGAATAACTCCTTGACATCTGTACTGCACGACGGAGACAAGCTGTCGGTGACTCCATTATGCTCTGGGTAACATTCGCGTGGGCATCCGTGGGTCCAGTGGAGCTTCTTCGAGGCACCGTGATGGCCAAGGAGTATCGTACACTGGTTTAGACCATGTGCACCACTTCACAAGGACCCTGTTTCCACATGGCAGTGGTATTTTTCAACAAGATAATGCACCATGCCACAAAGCCAGGAGTGTGATAGAGTGGCTCGAGGACTCCAGTGGCAAATTCCAACTCGCCAGATCTGAACCTGATCAAACACACATGAATGTTGTGTCAAAGCTATCACCCCCTGGAATTAGGTGACGTGTGCAGAAGTGGCGGCAGCTCCCTCCAGTGACCTCCGAGGCCTCGTTACGTCCACGCCTCAATGTGTCGCCACTGTTATCCCTGCCAACAGTGGACGTACCGGCTATTCTGTAAATCATAATGTTCTGGTTGATCAATGTAGACGTCCTTCAACAGACCCACCGACAATCTTAATTATGAACATTGAAAATGAAGCCATTGCTCTTCTCCAATAATTCTGAGGAATGACAATTATAGCAGCCTATTTAACCACAGTCCTTCAGATTTGGGTTGTCAGCATAAGAAGCCAATCACTGTGCCAACTAAATAATTCCACATTTCATTGGATATAGATTCAAAACACACAACTCTGCTGTAAATCCATATAATTTTTTGTTTTCTTCAAATAACTGGGTGTAGGCGCTATCCAACACCAATTTGCCTTGTTCACTTTGTCTCAATGCCTGTTCCAACGACATCTCCACCGATATTAATTAATCAACAGAAGCAATGTTCTTGCCACACTGATACAGTACTAACTTGCCAACAATTGCAATTGTGTGATAACTACATCCCACCATCCCTGTATAAAAATTATGAGTTTTTCATTGTTACCACTTTAACACATTTACATCACCTTGGCACAAAATATTAACATACTTGCTTCCCTTTTACCTCTTATGACATTTTTCAAGATAGTAAAAGTTCACAAAGCCTATATAATCTTAAGAAATATGTCGAGTGTTGTTATTGTCTTTGTAACCTTATTCACCACAATACACTATCTCTCTTTTTTTTTCCTTCACAGAACAATTTTCTTTTTCCCGTCTCTTAACACAACCATCTACTTCATGTGGAGCCTCCTTTCCATTTGATTGACACACAACAAAAGCTGTACATGATTATCATTCATGTCGTGTTGTACATTTCTTGCTTAAAGCTGCTGACAAATAAAACTCAAATTATACGCAAATTTTGAAGAAAGCACATCATCAAAATTCACTAAACCAAGAGATACATCCCCGTGCAAAATGAGATGCTCGAAAATATGAGATACAGTAACAACACAGTTCAAGATAAATTACTAATAGAGGTGCTATTGAACAGCAGACAGGCATGGTTACCTGTTGGATGTTTCATTTCAAGTGAAGAAACACACACACACACACACACACACACACACACACACGGGGCCACTATCATTTCCAGGTGCTGTGGTCTAGTTATGGCAAGAGTTGCTGTGTGTGACCAATGACTCTGCTCAATAGTTAGAAAAACTGTTTAATATCTACTTTTAAATGGGCCCGTCTTCTGTTTAACACTTCCTCCACGTGGTGAGTAGCAATTTATACTAATTCGTATTGTTAAACAAACTACCATGTTCATAAGTTTGTGTGATTTGTAACACAGTCTTTCTTCTCTTTCCTTTTATTGCGATAACATGTCAAGTTAACAAATCATTTACACGATTTAGCAAATTTAATATAACTGATTCTGTCACTGAAAAATCAAAAGTGCAAACAAGAATGGATGAACTCTACCTTCAATCACAAAACAATTTTATCTTAAATTATACACTATTGATCCACAACATCAAGCAGCACAATTTAAAGAGAGCTGTTTATGGATCACAGTGAAATTTGGAAATAGATTCATTTTAGTTTCCACAATTATAGGTCAGTTTCATATTACTGGAAATAATACTAAACTGTGTATGTGAGACTCATTCCTTAAAATACAGTTTTGGGTGATGCGTTTTAAAATACTTGACTGCTCATATACTGTTAATTACACTCAACATACGGATAAATATAAGATGAAACTGTTTCAATGTAAGCCACACTTCCTAACCTCAAAATAGTGTAAACAGTTCAATGTCTTATAACATTTGTTCAAAGTGCTTCAGAGGTATAATAATTGTTCTGCTCACAGCCAAAACAAAATAAATATTGTGTGTGACATATGTCCTTCAAGTAAAATTACAAGGTGACAAACTATTAGTTCCTTTATTAGGCAGGAAAGAGTGATAATATTCGTAAACGATGTGAATCAACCACAGGTTTCCTGTACCCGGAAAGCAAAAGACGAGACATATCAGATGTGAAGACAAGTGAACACAAACACTTTTCACACCATTTTGTTGTTGGTGTTTCATCTACCAGTGGTGCTGACCTTTCACACCCCAAAGCAAGTACTGGCCAGACCACCACAGAAACACACTGCTGCACGCTTCATGTATGGTATCCATTTGTTGGGTTAAGAATGGGGCCTGCTGTGCCAACCAGCCTGAATGTGCTTTTTAGGTGTAACTAGAAGAATAGCATGTAACTAGAAGAATACTGACCCGGTACACCTGTCCCACCTCGTTTACATGATTCAAAAACATTTAGAAAAATTTCAAACATTTTTACACAGGATAACACCAGATGCACGCACACGGTATAAACAAATTCTGTCCTGAGGATGAGAATGAGCTGGTGAAAGCTCTACCATTACTAAACCCAAAAAAATAACGTGCCAACCCCATGTGGTTACAGGAAAAGCTAAGGAAAAAGAAAGTGTGTACGGGTCAGCACACCTCCAAAATAATCAGCACGACCAAACAAATCCAGTTTACCACCATAAAAATAACATCTGTGTATCAGTTTAAAAAAATAATAATAGCTTAAAGCCAACAATTTGTAGCAAAGAGAAATCATCATACAAAGTTATAATGGTACCTGTAATTTGTAAGCCACAGAATTCTTAAACAGAGTAATAAAAGTTGCAAAACAGCTTCAAAAACAGCAATCTCAAGTCTACTTTAAAATAACATTGCATATTATAAAGCTTCGGTGTATAATGAATTGTTCAACTCTCAACACACTAGAATCTGTTATCAAAGCCGAGGAAAACCTCTGCCATAGCTAACAATCTGGTTGTCTTTGCTATTCAATTCTTGTCTGCATGGATATTAGAATACTGCACAGTTTCATGTATACTGAAGTTCTATAACAGTGAGTTCAATACATATACTAATGAATTAGCACTGAAAGACTGATATCAGTGCTTTTTACTAATGTACTCAAATTAGTGCAGGCCAACTTTCACCTGTAGCAAACCTTTAATAAAAAGACAAAAGGAAAACAATTACGAACATTGTCCACATGGAAATAAGCTCTGTATTAATAGAACCGCAACAGCACTTAGCAGTTAAGATGACCAAACAATACAATGGCACACAAAAATATTTTCTGGGAAATATTCACATTGTAACACCCCCCCCCCCCCAACACCCACACACACTCACACAAAGGTACAGTAGGAATAAAGGAAGGGTGGTCATTTATATACAAGGGGAAAATAAATTGAGCCTCACAGCAGTTGGCGACTTTAGCCTACAAGATTTTTTATTGCCATCTTTCTTTGTCGATTAATCCAGAAGTAAAATAGCTTCGAGATTAGCACACACCAGAGTAAAGTTTCTCATAAAGGGTGAGGAAACACAAATAATGCAAATCATTATTGTAAACACCAAAAAATATTTTATTTCATGAGCATATAATTTCTTCTGCAGCATGTCAAGTATGGTTACAAGCATCAAAAAACAATAAACACAGGCTTCACGTGTACACAACTTCTCTACAGTACTGTACTAATATTACATTTTAGACATTATTCCCTAATGCAGCCTTCTAAAGCAAACAGATTGTCTAAGATAAAAATCAGCACATTCAGACCGAGAAACAGGCTTGCAGATCCTGTCTCTCAAATGGTGTTTCAGGTTCATCACAGCTGAGTCTACCACATATGACAATGAATCTTATGTACATAGCCTACTCTTATGAAACTGGCCTACAAATAACTTGTATCTTCAAACCTTAGAGAATCTCATTTGCTTTCAAATAAGTAACACTACCAGTGCCCCACCAGGAAACCTCAGCTACTGTGTTCAGTACTTTTTTTACTATGCA
Source organism: Schistocerca gregaria (assembly GCF_023897955.1). Classification (NCBI taxonomy): domain Eukaryota; kingdom Metazoa; phylum Arthropoda; class Insecta; order Orthoptera; family Acrididae; genus Schistocerca; species Schistocerca gregaria. The sequence continues at coordinate 25,615,709 of NC_064928.1, read as the reverse complement.
GTATGGCCAGCAGAACTTTAATAACTAAAGACAAAGTAGATGTGATACACAGGTTCCAGAGAAGCAGTACAGCAAGCAATGCCCCAACTGACCACCTGCAACAATTCTGCCTGCCATCTATGCTACTGGTATCAGAAAATGAGTTTCTGGCATGGAAGTAATAACTGTACTTCCACTGCGTGCACATTTCAACCACTCTTCAGCACAATCTAATAAGCTCAGGACATATGAGCTTCACTTCAGTGTCACACTTTCGTGAAATTGGGGAGGGGAGGAGCTATTCCAATGCCATCCTGGCACAGAAGTGGCTAATGTAATAGGATATCCGAGTAGAAAGGAAACTTAGTACCTGCAAGCAAAAATGAGGGGTTTCATGATCTTGAATGCCACTAAGCCCAAAGGCACAGGGCAGCAAAAGGAACTGGATGTGTAGGATCAAAATTGAACACCGGAGTGTATTTTGTAGCAAAGGGCATACAGTAAAAAGTTACGAAGGAAGGTGGGTACCACAATTTCTTTAGATTACACTTCTTTCATAATTTTTTTTCTTTTTAGGAAAGTGCTGCAAAACACCGCCACCTGAACAGTAGTTCATGGTCTTTTTTTCAATTTCAGGACAGTAATATGCCATGCTGTGACTACACACTAGTGTCTTACTCTCTCCTGCAATTTGGCACAATCAATTTCCAAGTTAGTCTCCTGATGATGAGTTAAGGTTTCAATGCAAATCACTTCTCCTTCCACTGTCTCCTTCTGCTAAATAGCTTCTAGGTCATTTGAAGTAGAGTACAGTGCTCTCACACAGATTCCTAACCCAGTTCAGAAATAAATTTAGAATTATAAATTATACGTAGCAATTTATGCTGCACATACTGTAAAAACATCATTTCACAGCGCTGAAACAATTTCTTGGACTTCAGTCATTGTGTAAGTCAATTGTAGTGTGCACCATTATAGTGATGGAAGGATTACTAAATCATTTACTGCTTGCAATGGTCACTGTCCACAGAATGAATAGAACTGTGAGCGCTGTCTCTAATTGGTTCCAAAATTCATGCAGCAGAATATATTCCTAAAGTTAATCCTCTACTGCTACTGAATGTGTGTGTGTGTGTGTGTGTGTGTGTGTGTGTGTGTGTGTGTGTGTGTGTGTGATCTTTTAGAAGGTGTAGTTCGCACAAGTCTGCCAGAGCCAAATCACATTTTTCACTACCATTTTTCAAAACCCACAAAAGATGGTTATTGCTGTCTTGATTTCAAACACATCGACATTGCGTGCAGAAAAATGGAATTGCCAACCCAGACCAAAAAAGAACTACAGGCCCTGAAGATTCCGCCACATGAACAGGCTGACATGTCATCCTCTGGCTGTGACATCATTTAAATGCAGTATGGAGGGCCCTATGGTAAGCACACCACTCTCCTCACCATTGTCAACATCCTGAGCCACTACTTTTCTATCAAACGGCACCTCAGCTGGCTTCACATGGCTGAGTGCTCTCATTCCAGTTCTCCCATCCTGCAAAACCATCCCTGTCAGAACTAGAAACTGAACCCAGGCCCTCTGCATAGAAGAATGACCCAACCAAACTGCTCAGCTATGGAGGCCGATTGACCCAGCGTAACAATGTGTGATTACCACAAGTTTCCAAAGTAGCGAATGAAAGGATAAATTGTGTGTGTGTGTGTGTGTGTGTGTGTGTGTGTGTGTGTTTGTTTTTGTTCTTCACAAGCTGTTAGTGAATTAGATGGCTATGGTTTAGAAGCTAGAAGTCATATTTATCACACCATTTATATACTTCAACTCAAGCTGTATTACAGCAAACATATTTATTTGTACAAGGCAAAAGGAACATCTAAGTTAATTCATCATTTCAGTAACAATTATAATTAAAAATAGTCCATCTGAGCTATCACTGACCAAAAAAAACTTTACCTTTTTACAAAGTTACTTGTTATACAATAGAGATAGTTTTGCTGCAAAACTACCTTTCATTAGAGACACTATTAGTACTAAGTTTTGCTAGTAAAATTTGTCTTACTACACAAGGGTTTTAATCAAATTCTGATTAATTGTTAAAACACACCAGCGAGTTTTGGAGTTCCTTTATAGGACATTGCAGTCCAGGCATTGACTAGGGTAAGAAGGTTATCTACTACACAATAAAGTGTGGCTGATGACTGCAAAAGCTACAGGAAGTTAAAAACAAAACAAAAAATCATTGCTGCAGAAAAAAAGCAAAATATTCCTTATAATGTGGCAGCAATGGTCTACCATATTGTGAGAAAACTTATCATATAAGCAGCCAGTGACTGCCTGCGATCAAACAGCAAAAAACGTTATTAAGCTGCCAGACTCATTTTCTGATGCTTCTGGTCCACTGTACTGCAGCAAAGAAAGAGAATATTGGGCTTACACAGCTGTAGAACTCGAGATAACCTCTGGATCTATTCCCTTCATCAACTAGCTCATTTGACCAACCAAAGATTGTGGAATTGCCTCAAACAACTAATCTCTTTATTTCAACATTTGAAACATATTGATGTACACTGGCTATTTAAGTCTGGTGTGAAAGATACCTACGTTTTGCATGTGATAATTACTTTTAGTCTACAGTACTTCACTGTACAGTCTGGCAATGACTATTTTTTATTGTGAAAAGGTTATACAAAACAAAATAACGTGATAATATGTATTATGTAAAAAACCGAACCTCTCCACATAAAATGTGCAGCACATATTAGTAACAACAGAAAACAGGAGTTTCTTATCCATTCATACACATACATCACTGAAGACAATTTTAAAAGCATTTGAAAACTCATCTATAAAATTAATTATCTGCAGCCATTATCAGAACTGCATAAAATTGCCATCCTTTCCTATACGTAAATATTTTAGAACATTCTTTTATTAACAGCAGTAAAGTTATTCTGATTCTATAGGTAACATGATCATCACAATAACAGGCCTACAAGCGGTGAAGAGACAAGAGTACTGAAGCCATAAATGGAGACATAACATAATATAAAAAATCATTTGAAATGGGCAGCCTCACATGTCAAAAGAACATCAACAGCACATCACAATCCACATATGATACACAATCGACAAAAGTAAAACAAGGTATGTAGCTGAGACTTCACAAAGATCAGACATTAAACAAGGCTTGACACACATGCATTCAACCACAGTCAATTCAACAAAATTACTCTCAAATGCTACAACATCCACACACAAAAAAAACCACAAAAATATTGTGCAACCCTGTTTTGAACACTTTCACTCTTTATTTCAGTCCTTCAAATCCAAAAGAGTAGCTGAACTAATACATTTGTCCAGCACATATTAGTTTGTATACAAAAAGATGAATACACACCTAATTTGTAAACAAGTTAAAAAATCACTCCTAAACTTAGTAAGTAGCTTAGTGCTAAAAACTAAGAGTCAAAAAGAGTTTATCACTGTTTGTACCTAGGAATCATTTCGGGAAAAAACAAACTTTCCAGTCCCTTTTCATGAAATGTTACAGTTAAAATTTAACTGTGTAAGATCTACAAGTTAGCCTTAATTTTAAAAAAGTCTACAACAGTTCAATGCAACACTATATAAAGGGAAATTAATATATACTATGTACAGTTCATTTATTTACAATAAATGATATATTTATATACACTGTAACGACTCCCCATGATGTGTACTTTTGTGCACAGAAAAACTCCGTAATGCGGCTAGCGCAATTACGCAGCTCGATATAAAGATCAATAAAAGTGGAACAGATTCTGTGAGGGGTAAAACAGTCCCCTCTACCTGGTACTCCACGAGTAGTGAATCCGTGGCATGTCTCTTGCATAAATGCATCACATAAGTGTAATGTGTAATACACAAAGCACTGTAAACTGCGTATTTACATTCAGAAAAAGGTATGAGTTGTTATTCTTATTATTATGAATATTAATATGTTTATTTATGACTGATTTTTATACTATATACATAATATTTGTTTGTTGTCCCTACTAGATACAAGCGCTGCTAATACAGTCAGTCCGACTAAAAACAATTCTGACAAAAGTCTCAGAGGACGTAATTCTCACCGTGCAAATTAAATCAAAAACTGCTATCAAAACTGAACAGCAGTACAATTTCAGGAAAATTCTTAATACCTTCCCAAGAAGACTCCAAATACACCCTTCCGCACCGTGGAAGGTTATTCTATATACACAAAATGGTCACTGAGAACAGCTAAATGGCAAGACAGTTTGACAAACGGTCTCAGAGAATATATCACCAACATTGTTTCCATCAGCAGATTTACTTGTTTGTTGCTTTTAGAAAAGGTCTCAGCTTCGGGGTTAAGTATGATACACTGCCATTCTGTGACAGCCCATTATTTCTCCAGTGACCAGACAAACAATAGAGGTGTACCCCCTCCACTCTCTCAGGGAAGGGGGGCCGCAGTGTTAGACCAAAAAGACAAGGGAGGGCTCTCCTCAGGCCCCTTCTGGCCAGCCGCAGTAAGACGGCAGCGGGGGTGTTCTCCGCAGGCACAGGCGCTGCCGCCCCCCCTTCGTGCCCCTGCCGAGGCTAACGACTAGCGACGACTCGTTCTGACCCTCTGCATCTGGACGTACCCCTAGGTCTCCTTCTTCGTTTTGAACTCCTCGCCCAGGATTGTAGCAATCTCTCCTTGCATGAATGCCCACGGCACATTGGAGTTAGCCAGTGGGCACTTTTCACCACTCGGGCAGTATACCTGTGAACACATATGCCAAGTAAGTGAATTTTAAGAGGTCTTTCCATTCGGACATGTGATGCATCAACTGATATCCGTTATGGATATATCACCATATTTTATTCACATGTACCAGTATGTAACGCATGTTGTTACAAGTATGAAAAAGTTGTTATAATGGGCAGCTAATTGTTTTATAGTGCACCCAAGCAAGTGTGTGAGGAAGGGTGCACAGCACAGATGGACGAGTGACAGTCACTTTTCATAGCCCAAATTTCATTCTTGCACAGAGAAGGAATACATATACACATACATACATACAGGGCTGAGCACCACAAACAATTTTCACTGGCCAAAAAGTTATACATTACTAATATTGAAATTATATTAAAAACAAATAATCCAAGACTTACCAAGCGGGAAAGCTCCGGTAGACAGAAACAATAAAATACACACAAACACACACACAAAATTAAGAGCTTTCGCAACCGGCAGTTGCTTCGTCAGGAAAGAGGGAAGGAAAAGGAAAGATGAAAGGATGTGGGTTATAAGGGAGAGGCTAAGGAGTCATTCCAATCCCGTGAGCGGAAAGACTTACCTTAGGGGGAAAAAAGGATAGGTATATACTTGCGCGGGCCCACACACACACACACACACACACACACACACACACACACACATACATATACAGACACAAGCAGACATATTTAAAGGCAAAGAGTTTGGGCAGAGATGTCAGTCGAGGCGGAAGTGCAGAGGCAAAGATGATGTTGAATGACAGGTGAGGTATGAGTGGCAGCAACTTGAAATTAGCGGAGATTGAGGTCTGGTGGATAATGAGAAGAGAGGATATATTGAAGGGCAAGTTCCCATCTCTGGAATTCGGATAGGTTGGTGTTGGTGGGACGTATCCAGATAACCCGGACGGTCTATCACTGTGCCAAGATGTGCTGGTTGTGCACCAAGGCATGTTTAGCCACAGAGTGATCCTCATTACCAACAAACACTGTCTGCCTGTGTCCATTCATGAGAATGGACAGTTTGTTGCTGGTCATTCCCACATAGAAAGCGTCACAGTGTAGGCAGGTCAGTTGGTAAATCACGTGGGTGCTTTCACACGTGGCTCTGTCTTTGATTGTGTACACCTTCCGGGTTACAGGACTGGAGTAGGTGGTTGTGGGAGGGTGCATAGGACAGGTTTTACACCGGGGGCGGTTACAAGGGTAGGAGCCAGAGGGTAGGGAAGGTGGTTTGGGCGTATGGATGGATGTGTGTGTGTGTGTGTGTGTGTGTGTGTGTGTGTGTGTGTGTGTGTGTGTGGGCGCGCGCGCGAGTATATACCTATCCTTTTTTCCCCCTAAGGTAAGTCTTTCCGCTCCCGGGATTGGAATGACTCCTTACCCTCTGCCTTAAAACCCACATCCTTTCATCTTTCTTCCCTCTTTCCTGACAAAGCAACCACCGGTTGCGAAAGCACATAATTTTGTGTGTGTGTTTGTGCGTATTTTATTGTGCCTGTCTACCGGCGCTTTCCCGCTTGGTAAGTCTTGGATTCTTTGTTTTTAACATATTTTTTCCCATGTGGAAGTTTCTTTCTATTTTATTTACATCATTAATATTGAAGTTATGGTTGTTTCTTCTTTCATGGTTTGTTCTGTTGTGTGAAGGCAATTTTGATTTTTCAACAAAACATTCTCTGCTGACTACACTTAATTTAAAAGAAAACCTGCCACGAGAGTGAGTATTATGTTTTTTTTTTTTTTTTTTTTTTTTTTTTTGTTTTTTTTTTTTTTTTTTTTTTTTAAGTGTCAGTAAAATACATTTTGTCACCTCAGAAGTCTACAAGCAATGAGCACTGACAAATTACAAAATTTTCAACAAATACAGGTAGAAATTTTCAACAAATACAGGTAGCTCAGAGTTGTAGACGGACACAGAAAGAAGACGGTAAAAAATGGTTACTTCACATAGCTGCTATACCTTCCTTTACAAGATGAGCGGTTGTCTTTATTAACGACAATGTTTATTTAACAATCAAGAACAGAGCCGTATGTCGTTACAAACATAATCCTAACAAGTCTCCTTCCTTTAATTTTAATGAAGTGTTTACTGAGACAGTCAATGTGGCTTCTCCAGTTGTTACATATCCGAGATAAAATAACAGCACAAGAAAGGGATCAAGTTGAATATTTGATAGTAGTTGTCAGCTTCATCTAGTGGCATAATGTTAATGGCCTCTGTGACAGAACATTTTGGTGCGCATATTAACAGTTTTGCTGTGATTTGGCAAAGCCAATGAGCATGAAACTAAAACAAAACCTGGCTGTGTGCCAGACTGAGCTGTGGCTTAGCTATCTGTAGGGGGGAAAACCACAACTAATCATAAACTACAGTCGCCCCATTGTTTACAGGGTTTGTCAAAAGTTTCCCACATAACTGATCAGTCTCTGACTTAACTCTTATCACAAAAAAGTACAACAAATAACAGGGGAAATAAAGAATAGAGTGAGGCATAAAAAGTCAGTTTGATGAACTGAATGTTCACACCCCTTTCCAAAATTTTCTAATGTGATAAATATCACTTGTCTGTTAAGCTGTGATTGAAATATTGAGAGACTGTCGTCATGTGGCATAGCAAATTGGGTGGATCCCATTTCATGGCAGCAGAACCATATACCATCATTGAAAGAAAAATATCTGACATCTGAATTTTGTCAATTTTACTGCTTCAGTTGGTTGTGGGATATCGTGTTCAGTACAAATGAAATCAAATTTTACTTGTAATATTGTGCAAGTTTTCAGCAGTATTATATGTATGCAGTAAACAAACTTTTGAAATTGCAGAACTGCAAGTACTAAGTGCACTTTCAACAGAAATACGCAAAAAATTATCACGTTCATTGAAAGTCAGTGTCTTTGAAGCCATACAATAACAATTCAATACACATCTCTTAGGTCTGCTGACAAATCTCACTTTCTAAATCCCACAACAGTTCACCAAAGCACCCGCCCGACACCATCAGGTGGTGGCTGCCGCATATTGCCGGTTCGATAGCAAGAGTGAGTTGTTACTTACTGGCAGTAACCGGCAGTCACCACCCGAGAATGCCTAAGAGCTGCTTTGATGAAATAGTGTTAAGGATTTACAAAACTTGACCCGGCAGCAGACCCAAGAAACACTGAACACATCCACTGGGCAAGCCTAAAGGGTCATAATATTAAATATTTTAAGCCAAGCTACAGAAAGGTCTGGGCATATAAATACAAGCAATAAGCTGTTGCATGTACATGTAAATGGGCATTGCTGGGAAGTACTTGTGCAACGAGCACTTACCTCAGCACCTGCACCTTGCCTCTTGATGGACTCTCTGCTGCACGGGAAACAGAACTTGTGCTGTGGAACAGAAGGACACTGCACGAAGTGCGTGTCTTCCAGCCTCTCCTGACACAGCGTACACTTCAGTGTGGTGGCAGAGCTGCCGCCGGTGCCCGCCGCACTGCCGCCGGTCCCCGCCGGCGTCTGCCCGGGTCCCGAGGCTGTGGTGGAATTTCCGTCGTGCCCGGTAGCAGCTCCGCCACTACCCGTGCCGGCAGCCGCACCGTCCGCTTCGCTGGACGTCGTCACTGTGGTCGAGCTCACAGTCCGGCTTCCAGAACTACGGCGACTCCCCGTGGAACCTGAGACATCAGTTGAAGGGCCTATTTTACAAGAAAAATTGAAACTAGCTGAAGGCAGCTACATACTTCCAAAACTCGATCTTTATTGTACCTCCCGATGCGTGCACACGAGAGAGAGAACTTATCTTCCTTCTCGAAGCTATAGAGGGGTGAGACGGGATGGAGCGGTGACTGGACTCTTGTGGAAAAATGTATTAAGTTTCCAATATCCCACAGATTGGACCTATCAATGCTACTAGATTATGATCTTTACTTTCATGTATGTGAGTGTCAAGTCAGTTGTGGTCACACTGTAAAGTCAACAGAACTAACGAGTCACTCGTAGAGCTCGGATGTTTACTCTTCAGGTATAAACAGTGTCGCAACTTGGTGGTTTATGACGCAAGGCTGAACGTAGAACAGCCAGAGCATCTAACAGGCAAGTAACGTGCCACCAGTGGAGGTAAGACTGACAGTAAGAATAATGTGTGCATAGGAACAGGATAACTTTATTGCCAGGGTGAGTAATAAATGTAGCCAGAGTGGTAGGCAGATTGGTGACACAGACCCGCAAGATACTACATTGGAATAACTATTAACATATGGACAAAAACCCATATAAAAATAATGAAAAGCAGCACAGCTGACCGAAAACGTAGTGAAGTGCAACACAGTATTCAGAATTGCGATCAATGAAAGTATTACCACACAAGGATACCAGTGGAACTACAGGGATCAAGACATCGGGTAGCAAAGAAGTTTCAAGAGGAATATTTGACACGGCCTAACAACTCTGAAGGTTTTACCACCAATTCCCTCTGAAGTTCAATAGTAAAAATGAGGACATTGTCTCAGTGGTACAGGTTGTACATATGCTACAAAGAAAGAAATGACAACTTACCTGAGGAGTTGGGAGAATGCTGGGAGCCCCTGGAAGCAGAGCGCGGTGGGCCTGGAGGGCTGCCTCCTGCAGAGCGCGGAGATCCGGGTGGCAAGTTGTCTGCCACTGACATGAGAGCAGCCATGGGGGACTGTCCAGGGGCGGCGGCTCCAGCGCCACTGCCCGCTGTGGCAGCCGCAGACTCCGGAGGCGTGTTGGTGCGCGGACCCAGCGGAGAGCCCGCTCCACCCGCACTCACGCTCATCGCCACACCTGGGTATCCTGCAACAGCAGAAACACTGCTTCGTCAGAAAACACTGTCACAAATGAATCACTGAGGAAACAGCTGCTGAAGGCATAAACATTGTTTGAAAATGTCTTATCATACCAAAGTAATAACTAAAAACTAAATGTTTGAGGGTTTACAATTTAGCACTCTCAATTCGCTTCCAACAGGTTCATTTGGTTTTGGCCAGAAGCAAGATATGTACAGATATTTCTCTGCTATTTTCAGGTTACAGCAGTAACTGAAAGATTGCAAACTATTTTGTTTACTTCCAGCACGGCACAAGAATCTTATATATACTTTATATTATGTTATTAAATTTAAAGTGTGTGTGTGTGTGTGTGTGTGTGTGTGTGTGTGTGAGAGAGAGAGAGAGAGAGAGAGAGAGAGAGAGAGAGAGAGAGAGAGAGAGAGAGAGAAAGACAGACAGATAAAAGCTGTCTGTTACTGAAACAGTTTTCACAATTGGTGCATGCAAACTTCATCTGTCTCCTCTTGTGAACTAGCTGAATGCTATGATGATGAAAGCTATGTCAAACAATTTAACTGTACATTACTAATTTTATTCCAGTAATGTGAATATGTCCAAGGACAATAGTGAAAATTTAATCAGCCGTTACAGTGCATCATGTGAAAAGCCACAGAGGTACTGAAATGATTTGTAAAAAAGGCTGAAACAAAATCCACACATTCTGTCTAAAGAATGAGGGGGTTGACAGCTGCTACAGATGTACTCTAAGAAGAATTCTGGCGTATTCTCTGAATCCCCCATCCCTTTTTCCCACAGCCACCACGAGGGAAGTTCAATACAGTTATCTTTTTGACACCAGACTAGGCACTTCAGCTGCACTAATCAACAGTTTTCTTATGTGCACAATGCCCAGGATGTTAAAATGGATCCACTGACTGGTGCAAGTAACACAACAGTCATCCCTCACACAGTGTTTTACGTACATAGCTTTTTTGTTCGAAACTTGTCCATTGCATAATACAGAACCTTTTGAACATGCCTAATAGTTTTTGTTTCAAGTGCATCAAACAGACTGTAATTACACAACAGGCTACAATACAGATGAATCTGTTGCCATTAACTTCACATTGCCATTGTTGACTTCGACGATTACCATCCTAATCAAATTTTTACCTTCGAACCTAACCCTGACCACAGGCTATGCTACAGACGATTAAAAACAAAGATTCCAAGACTTACCAAGCGGGAAAGCGCCGGCAGACAGGCACATGAACAAAACACACAAACACACACACAGAATTGCTAGCTTTCGCAACCGATGGTTGCTTCTTCAGGAAGGAGAGGGAAAGACGAAAGGATGTGGGTTTTAAGGGAGAGGGTAAGGAGTCATTGCAATCCCGGGAGCGGAAAGACTTCCCTTAGGGGAAAAAAAGAACAGATGTGTACACACACACACACACACACACACACACACACACACACACACACGTGCGGATGGATATGTGTGTGTGTGTGTGTGTGTGTGTGTGTGTGTGTGTGTGTGTGTGTGTGTGTGTGTGTGTGTACACATCTGTTCTTTTTTTCCCCTAAGGGAAGTCTTTCCGCTCCCGGGATTGGAATGACTCCTTACCCTCTCCCTTAAAACCCACATCCTTTCGTCTTTCCCTCTCCTTCCTGAAGAAGCAACCATCGGTTGCGAAAGCTAGCAATTCTGTGTGTGTGTTTTGTTCATGTGCCTGTCTGCCGGCGCTTTCCCGCTTGGTAAGTCTTGGAATCTTTGTTTTTAATATATTTTTCCCATGTGGAAGTTTCTTTCTATTATATATATATATATATATATATATATATATATATATATATATATATATATATATATATGGTTGGGGGACGGTGTTTGCTGTATTATCACGCTCTAGGCCTGCACATATGATACCTTCCCAACATACACGGCAATGCAATTCTCTTTTTTTCTTCTTATTTTTGTATACTGAACTAACACAACATTTCACTAATTAATATTATACCCCTGATCACGACCAATATTACGCTAACAAACGTATGTGCTTAGTCACGCCGTAGGCGCCCTGGTTCTGAAAACGACATTTAATTTTAAGTAACAGATACCGCTACTGAAGAGTTAGTAATGTGATTCGATTAACTCTTAAGCCTTGGCTAATTTAAAGTGCAATTTCTACCTCCGTAACCGCTTAAAAAGAAGGTACGTATTGAATGTTGAAGGCACTGCCGGAGGAAAGCGTTAAATGAATGAGGCTTCTGTCATATTTCAGTAACTTTCACTTTTTATGTGTCAATAATTAGGTTCAGCTGAGGTCGAGCTTAAATGTTGGGCATTATTTAGAACTACATACACGTATCGGTTAGTACAACGGATGTACGTGAGCGCTCCCGGCCGCTAGAATGCTGTGCAGGTGGCCACGGTGACGTCACAAGCCGTGACCCCAGGCAAGGTCGTGGAGGGCTAATAATACGGCTGGGCCAGCACCGCTGCCGACTGCTATCGCGGACACGTCGCGCCTACGTGCTCTTGCGCAACGCGTCGTGCAGGCTCGTCTTATCTGACAGGGCACAGTTCACCGTCTCCCCCTCGCATACGTAAGACGTCCCCAAGCACACAACAACCAACCCAACCGCTAATGCAAATAACAAATCTGGTCGTTTGCACAGATGACATTGATATCTCTGCTGGAAAGCGGGTATGATACAATACTTTGAATTTAGAACCATGTCCGGTAGCAAAACGGATGCACTGAGCGACCGCAACCGCTGGGCTGCTGTGTAGGTGCCGCGGTGACGTCACAAGCCGTACACACATACCAGAAAATACACACATCAAAAAAGGTTTGCATCGTCCCAGTTCCCAGAACTCCTGAAGATCGACGTTGCCTGAGTATATTGTATCAGAGACACAGTCCCTTTGACTGTTCAGAAATGTCACTAAACCCGCCCACAGATGTAAACAACCATGCATGAGCAGCGCCATTAGACGGAGGGGGTCCGACGGCCGATCAGTTCCAGTCATTCCACCGGGAAGGAGGTACACGGCTCCTGTTGTCTCTAGTTTAACCTTGCCTAGACGGTCAATACCGCACTTCTATCGCGATTGTTACTTTGTGCGAGGAAGGGCTCTCAACAAGGGATGTGTCCTGGTATCTACGAGTGAACCAACGCGATGTTTTTCGGACATGAAGGAGATACAGAGAGACAGGAACTGTCGACAACATGCCTCGCTCAGGACGCCCAAGGGCGCTACTACTGCAGTCGATAATCGCTACCTACGGATTATGGCTGCTCGGAGGAACCCTCACACCAACTCCACCATATTGAATAATGCTTTTCACGCAGCCACAGGACGTCGTGTTGCGACTCAAACTGTGCGCAATAGTCTGCGTGATGCGCAGCTTCACTCCCGACGTCCATGGCGAGGTCCATCTTTGCAACCACGGCACCATGCAACGCGGTATAGATGGGCCCAACAACATTCCGAATGGACCGCTCTTCACCTATGAGTGTCGCAGATGCCTTCAACCATACAATCGTCGGAGACGTGTTGGAGGCAACCCGGTCAGGCTGAACGCCTTAGACACTATGTCCGGCGAGTGCAGCAAGGTGGAGGCTCCCTGCTAGTTTCGGGTGGCATTATGTGGGGCCGACGTGCACCGCTGGTTGTCGAGGAAGGCGCCGTAATTGCTGTACGATGCTTGAATGCCATCCTCCGACAGATAGTGCAACCATATCGGCAGCATATTGGCGAGGCATACAATTCGCGCCCCATCGTGCACGCGTTATGAATGACTTCCTTCAGGATAACGACCTCGCTCGACTAGAGTGCTGACCACCATGTCTGAGATAGATGGAAAAGGGCTGTTTATGGGCGACGTGATCCGCCGACCACTCTGAGAAATCTAGGCCGCTGAGGAGTGGAACCATCTGCACCAACTGTGTGTCTTGATGAACTTGTGGACAACATGCCACGACGAATACAGGTATGCAGCAATGCAAGCGGGCGTGCTACTGTGTATTATAGGTACCGATGTGTGCTGCAATCTGGAGCATTACCTCTTAAGGTCTCGCTGTATGGTGGTACAACATGCAATGCGTCGTTCTCATGAGCAATAAATGGGCCGAAATGATGTTTATGTTGATCTCTATTCCAATTTTCTGCGCAGTTTCTGGAACTCTCGGAACCGAGATTGCAAACCTTTTTTATGTTAGAGTGGATAATATACTCTCGCGCTGCTGCTCCGCAAGGACATGCAGAATCATTCTGTAGAGTATACACCCGGAAGCTTTTCATGGCGTGTTTCGTACTGTGCTGTTATAGTTGTTAATACATGTTAGTATTCGTATCGTTAGGCTTGGGATGCAACAACATGCTACTGAGAACATTTTCATGTGTACCAATGCACTCTGTGTTATCCTAGGTACATCAACTTGCTAACATGACGATAATGGAAATTAAAACATTTCTTAACAGCAACTGAAGCGACGTTTTACATACATCTTAGTCAATTTTATTTACAGGTGAAACACTTTTTTGGGCCAAATAGATACGCCTGCACTGTATTCCGGTATAATTCTCGCCACCTGTGGCACACTGAAGGTGAGTGTGACAGTAGTTATATTATGAGGGAGATCACAAATCAGTACAAAACTGAACCACGTCCCACCCCCACATCAGACCCGCTTCCGTACAATAGCCTACGAGCAAATAGCAAACTTTCTGAGCGAAGTTAGATCACAAATAGAGATCTACAGATGGCAGTTCATCGGTTCGTCTACTCTTGCCGATCATGTGTCTTTTCGTGCGGAGACGTCAGATTCGAGTGGAAGTGGTAGAAATAATATTCAGATTATTTCGCAGGCAAGGCGAAAAGTGGTTGTCATTTTCCGTGGGTTCACTGCCTGGTTCACAAATTTTCCTATTTTGGTGCTGGAGTGTAGCGCACAATAGTGATAAGTGTTGCAGTTCAGGAAAAACATGACACCCTGCGAAAAGACATCTCGACTGTTACTGAATTCGAACTTATCACAGGTGTGTGTTTTGGCGAGCTATATACTTTTCTAACAAGTTTGATGCGCCTGCTCCGAATCCCGACAGCGCATTACTGACAAAACAAAATACAGCAATTTGTCACCCTAGTCTTATGCAATTTTCTCCACATATAATAAACACTCCCTTAACCATTCGAACGCCACTGTGTCACAGAATGACATACTTTAGAGCTCATGCGGATCTAACGTTTCACAGAGAAAATAACACCACACAGCAGTTCATAGTCCACAGTCTGCGATTCAATGACAGCAGGCGTTGTAGCGTAATGCCCCGCCAACGCCAGCAGAGCTTTGGCAGTCTTCTGCCAAGGAGGCAAAGTCCTCAGATTACATCCTCAAATACAGCTTACCTCGGAATCACATTCAACAACTCGTGGTGTTAGCTTAACAATGGAATGTCCCGCCATTTCTACAGCCCTTGAATGTGGAGTTTCTCGTGTCGTCTAGGTGGCCTCGTCGTCGATTGGGCGAACGCCCACTGGTGTACGGAAAAAAAAAAATCTGGACCCTATGGAAACACCCGAAACAGTGCACGAGCATCAGTGCGACATTACTGACGACACCAGTATTCATTCCATATGTTACCATATTTCGGTGGTTGATCTGGCAGTAATATCAACAAGTGCCTGGGGTACACGACCAGGCATTATGAAACCTAAGCTCTACTAAGGCACCTGCAGAACCGTGCCAGCCGGAAGCCACTGACGCCCACGCAGCCTAAAATCCCCTGAGCCGTCGCTATTTCTGAGCTGCCGTGCGTCAAACTGCTTTGCGGCAGCTTGCTGGGTAGCGTGGAAACTTGGGCTGTTGCTGTTCGTTCAGCTTGCATCTTCTTCGACGCCGACAATACTTCCACTTTCACTGAATTCAATGTGTAACTGATGTTGAAAGTACATACTTTAGTAAACCTGTGAACTACATCGGACGTTGGGAATCTTCGTAAAAAACTGTTTATGATCGTCTTCCTCTCACATGTCATGTAGAATCACAGAGTGCAAAAATACTTAAAGGGTGTCGTCGGGGCTTTAAAAATCTCCATTTGACAGTAGGATCGTCAACAGTCACGTACCTTCCGCTGGACGAGACACGGAGGATAGGTTTTCCAACAAAACCGCAACGCTGCCACTATCGTTCTTCACCAGGTAAACAGTGGCGACGAAAATTTCTGCGAGCACCATGGTTCGAATAAGCTGCCTCCAGACAGAGTGCCGCTACACTATGTGAGTTTACGAGCTGTATAGTAACGTAATAGAACGACATAACTCCCTCCTTAACCTTTGTTCACGTGTGTGCACTTCGGTGCTGATGGCAAAGATCTTTAGTTACGGTGTATTTTTAAGACGGAGTTAACTTTAATCTTCTACGCGCACTCTTCGACTTTCGGCCATGGGGATGGTCGGAGTAGCTTAACTTCAGCTACATTACATGCTATCTCGGGGTAACACGGCGATTAAAAGTATTATTTAGATTTCACAGGCAGAATTTCGGCGAACGATAGTTCCGCGCTTTGCTTCTGTACAAGACGCAGTGAGCAGAATTGTCTTAACGCTGCCAGTGCTCAGGAGTTAGACAATACTGATCGACACTATTCCATTTTTATAGTTGAATGTATTTCCACCGACAACCTCGCCTAGGCTAATAGTGCGCTTACAGCAGTCAAATTGGTTCTCATGGGGACGTTACGCTCCACCTTTTTGTAACAGCACAGTTTATATGAAGCAAGATGGTGAATGACCTCCGGCCTTGATACGTCATCATAGTGAGGTATTGATAGCAAGAGGGAGGAGAGGGGCGTGAAGGCTACGTCAGAATGGTCTGAACCGTACCACATCTGTCGCCTCAATGTCAGTATTTTACTGTTACTGTTCGCTATTCTGTAGCGGGAACATCAGCAATTCGCGATCGAACGTCATCGACAATTACGACGCACAGCTAGTTAACAACGATGTAGTGTGGATGCGGTCGGTTAGATGGAAGCACTGGTGCAGTGTACTTGGACCTGGCTTGGGGGCTAGGGACCGGGGATTTTCCTGGCGCGTTGAGAGGGGGAACCACACCGGACCAGGTCCGGGCGACCTCAGGGGAACCGGCCGCTAAAGGTCGCTCTATGCTAATGCAGGACCCGGCCAAACCTGCACCGTTACCAACTGCTGCTTTCCGCGGGTGTGCACAGTCGAAATAGCAGCTGATACCATGCTACGTCCCATCTCAGCAACGCCTTACTGCGGATAAATGTTTATTTCACTCCTGAAATCTTGACAACGGATGTTTCTGCGATGGTATGGTGTTGGACAGTAATAAACGATTCTATACGGTAGTTAATTTTGAATAGCTTCTCAAGTTCTTTACCAGAAGGATTTTCCCCACTTCTATTTCACAAATATGGCAATCTGTCGCTTCCCCGTTTAGTCTGCACGTGAGGAATACCTTTATTGACAGCGCCGAAATCCTGCACATCCAACGCATACAGCAGCAGTAGGCCTACGCACACAGCAGTACTCACGCACGAGCGACCACGTCAGCGCTGGCGCGATGCCAGCGCAGCTATCCGACACTCCCGGAAACTTGTCAGCAGCTTCGACCACCATTCGCACGCTTTTAGCTTCTCACCTGGCGATTTGTTAGCAGTCACCGCGCAACAGATACAGCGCTTAGGAAAGATACGAGTTATTTTCGGAAAAAAATACCTACAACAGAAAATATTCCTGAATCAATTATTTACGTGAATTCTGAGGTTTTCCCAGCGTTTCGATGGACGGGGCATGTTTTCGGATTTATTTGTATGTTTTCGGCGGGTGGCGTAGGTGAGTGGCGTATGGGGAATATCGAGTTGTACTGACGTATAAAACCCCACAGATGATTTATACGGGGGGCACGTTTGCGGAAGAACAGCATCTGTGTCTAATAATGAAGATCATGTAATAAGATGAAAACTATTAATGTACTACTTCCATAAATGCAAGGCAACTGATCTTTAACTGCGCAATAAACGTAAAAAAAAAGGTTAACTCCCCATGAAGGTATAGAGACAGGACTAAGTCAGTTTCGTGTACTACATGGAGAACTTTTTTTATTTTAGTTTGAATAACTTGTTCTACAGCCGTACCTGCTAGTTGCTAATAGCTCTTTAGTAGGACATAATTTCTTCACTATTTCGTTTTGTAATTCATATTGTTCATTTGCACTGTTCTGGGTGGACGGATTAAGCCGATAGCTTCCGCTGTTTCTGCCGAGTTGGAACATTAGCTAATGTCAACCGCTGAAAGTGCTTTAATTGGATTCTAATTTTACATGATAGGAATTTTAAGCAGTCTTTAGCAATCATGTACATATTTTGCACGTTTGCTCTAAATTCATTCGCCCGATTTGGCATCAACTAATCAGCACGTTCTACTTTGCCACGTTCGCTCAACGTGTAGCGTTGCTGTGACATGTGCGTCTGATTTGTTCGACCTACGGAAAAAAAATTTGGACACAAAATAACATTGGCTAATACATCTATATACCCTTTTGCGACCTCATTCATTGCGCTTACGTCATTAGCCCACTGGAAATGCGGACCCCTTCCTTCCTTCCCCCACCCCCAAAAAGAATTTGCGACGCAACACTAGTTGCCTCACCCTACATACAATGAGGTTACAAAATTCATGGAATAGCGATTTGATAAAAAGGGCAGTGCATTGGTGGAGCTGTCCTCTGGTCCAACTGGACTTGACTGACTACTCGTATACCATTTGGAGCCATTGACTGATGAAATTTTTATGGATGACAATGCGCCATACTACCCGGACACGATTGCTCGCGACTGATTTGATCCGGACCCCTCATCTCCTCAGTGGGCCCGCAAGGCGCGCGTTGTTCAGGCCGCTGTCGTGTCGTGCGGTAGGTCGCGGCAGCTACCCTGTAACTGCATTTTATTGCTCCGCAGTTAAGTTTAACGACTGCGGTTAAGAACAACGGCGCGTGACCCGAGCTGGCAGGAAAGGTCGCAGTGCACAGAGGCTAGCGAGAGCTGACGCGATGGTTTGAAAAGCTGCACACGCATTCCAGGAAACAGGCGATTCAGATTTAGGTTTTGCGTCGTACGATTTAACAGACGTTGAAGCATCTACTGAGAAACTTTATACGCCCACGGTAGAAGGGTGATTACTGTGTTAGCTTGCATCGCTTTAAAGCAAATCCCACGAGTTATTTTTTCCCGTAAGCTTGTCCAATATTTTAGAGGGAGAATTTTCTTTGAGGCTACAGCTGGACAACTTAGCTGATTACACGAACTGAGAATGGGCCTCCGATCGCGAAACTATTCGCAAACAAAGAAATGTAAGAAGTATAATGGAAAAGAAAATGCAGTTGTGGAACTAATATTTCCAGAAATGCGCCAGGGCAGGCATAATCGAAAGGGCCGATTTCCTTCCCCAATGTGACCGTTGTTCCTTTGCTTTGTCGGCAATGTGGCGTAAAAGCTGATCACTTTTACAAGCAGCGAACCTATGGCCTGATTGCGATGGTGCATGTCAGAGCATTAATGCGGTTCAATCTTCAGTTTGTTCAAACAAAGAAATGGCGACTTCGCTTCCGTGCACTACGGTGACTGATAGTTCTTTTCATTTATTGGCTCCTATCTCTACCCAGTCCGCCCCGAAAGCTGAATGGTCAGCGTGACGGACAACCGTCCTAAGGGACCCGGGTCAGATTCACGGCTGGGTCGGGGATTTTCTCCGCTCAGGGACTCATCATCATCATTTCAACCCCATCCGGGGCGCAGGTCGCCCAATGTGGCGTCGAATGTAGTAAGACCTGCACCAAGGCGGCCGGACCTGCCCGTAAGGGGCCTCCCGGTCAATGACGTCAAACGCTCATTTCCGTCCTACCTATACAGCTATCTTCACACAGTTTTTTTTGCATTTAACTCTTTTTTTGGCTGGTTTATGTAAGTTGGATACAATATTTACAAAAAAGTACATCGTGATATATATCTAGTTATAATGAAGGTTCATAATTAGATACTATTTGTAACTGCATTTGGTCAATTAAAACGAAGTTGAGAGTAAAATAGTAAGATAAAGTCGTGATGAGAAGTACACACTAAATAATTGTATAACAAAATACATTTACGTTACTGATACAACTATTGCCAATATATATCCTGCATAAGTCAGTCGGTTGCACTTCACTGCATTGTGTACACTAACAAGCAAATTCAAATTTACAAATCTGTTGCACCTTGATTTAACACAGATTTATCTGATTGCCTATGTCTATACTACTACTTATTTTTTCTGCACACAAGAAGCGAAAGTGTTCCTTGTACATCCTGTAGTCTCCTGTCGCCTGAAGCGTCAGTGGAGGTGTTGGAACAGAACATTTTAACGAACTGCTGTCTTCGATTACCAAAGAACAATTGGTCGTCGTCTCTGTGACTCCACATTCGCAAAGCGCAGAGTTTGAAGAAAGCCAGAATGTGTAATGGATACTCACTCACAGCACTTGTACCCAGACTCATTTCGCTATTAACAGTGAAACAAACACTTCCTCGTGTAAATATTCTCAACGATGAAGTGCATATGATCTACGTCGCCGTGAGGATTTCGTTTATTTTATGATGGCTCCTGTATCTACGTAGCAATAGTTTTAGTATTCGACTTTTAGAGTCTGGACGCATTCGTTATTCAGTGTATACATTACACAAGACGTTAGGTCACTGCTACCAGAACTGAAGAGAGGTTGGCATCGACAGGGGAAAACCAAGATAACGCTGCAGCAGAAGGTATTTATCTAAAGTTGGAGTGAATAACGAATGTTCAGTATCCACTGAACAGTGGACGCTACTTGGGCGACTTGGGTGTCCCTAAACCTGTAGGGGGAAAAAGTATCGACAGCTTAACGGGTAATCGGAACAGCGCGTTGCTTCACTTTGTCGCCGTGGTTACATGAACAATTACGACGTTTTAGAGAAGAATTTGATTATACCTCACAATGCAATTTCTATGTGGAAAATTTCGACAGCTGCGAACGGCCCGACGAGAAGACTGAGTTCGACAGTACTGCGATGATCCACTGCGATGGACGCAAAGAACAGCTAAACGAAGCTTCCAGGCGTCAGAACGCCGACGACCTGGCAACATCGCACGCGACTACGCCCGCCGCGCTCTTGCCATCGCCTTTAGTACTCAAGCCATACAGCATTCTATCCTGTTCTGGAGGGAAAATTTGCCCCTTCTCCCGCTGCGGGAACCCCTGCACTTTGTGAAACAAGGGATTGTTATTGACAGTCTTCTCCCCTACATGTGGAGCGTCAGATTAACTCAGAACAAAATACACCAGTGGTGGATGTTAAGTTGTAACAGAACGTAAATTTCCCATGATCCTACAGAAGGTAATGCGCCGTGAATTTAGAAAGTCACATCACAAAGTCGCAACAACTGAACTTGTTGGAAATACTCCGCAATAAAATTGCAAAGAAACTGGAAGACTTTATATTCAAATAATGACCTGTATTCATAAGGAAACATCCATGGATGAGACGTGTGAACGTTTACGAAAGAATACGAAGAAACACGATGAACTATTGACGTTTAGATGAAAAATTATCAAGGGATATTTAGGACATGTAATGGACGATGATACCAGTGAATGTAGGCTCAGACAAAAAATTGTACAAACTGTTGAAGGGGAGTAGGTTGAGCTGCATAGTAAGTGTGTGACGACAGAACCTAATACATCACAGTTTGGAGAAACAGTTGTTGGCCCGTGGAGAAAAGGAGAACCCAGAAGCCGATGCGGGTTAACAATAAAGGTGACGCAGCAAAAATAGATAGAATAGTCATCCAACGCATTAGATAGAAATAACTGAATGAGGCTTATGGAGTAGCCATAAGATCGATAATGCCCTAGTGAATAACCAATAAATAAATCACTTAAACTATATATTTGAGACACTCTTGTTCGCCCATGCAGGAGCAAGAAATCAACTGGAATGAGCAAGGGCAGAGTAGCCTGAAGTTCCTATGAAGTTAAAATTGTATACGAAAGCGCCGGATACCCGCCGTTTTTGGTCCCCCCCCCCCCCCCGCCGTTTTATTTCGCGCTACCCTTACGTCATGTTACTACACACATCAAGATGGTGCAGAAAAAAAAATTAAACTTGTTTTATAGTTTCTGTGAGATAGGGAACACTGTCGATTTCGCCGTTTATCAGTTTAAAATACTGACTACGCGTCACTGCAAACAGTGCACAGTCTTCAAGAATGAAGCAAACATTGAGGGGAAATACTGATTATAGGGCTCTAATCTTATCGGAGCCAGTGTTGCGAGTCACAGCAGCAAGTTGTAAATAGCACTCACAGAGAGAAAAAGCTGGCCGTTATGTCAGACGGCATAGCTCTTAATGAATGGCCGAGACAGCAAAACACCGCCTATGTCTGACCTGGTCTCCGTTATCATACCTACCGTTTAGCAGAGAAGGGATAAACCATAGTGGAAACATACTTTTCATACCTTTTAAAATAGATTTTTTATTCCTTCGCAGCTAATCGAACTATAAAAAGGTAATCCAAAAGACAATTCCGGTAGTTACATGATTCCAAAGTAAGCGACAGAAGTTACTCGTATCCTGACTTCAAGTCTAGTTACTGTTCAGCGTGTGCATAATTCACGGAAGATCGATAAGCAATTAACTGAGTTTTTAAACATACCGACAGCAGCGAGTCGCTTATACTTAATAATTTATCGATCTAATGTTCGTTATGGCAACCCCAAATACACACGGAAGTCAATAAACAATGCGACTGTGTGAATGCGCGGAATACTGGCCGAAGAGTCTGCGTTCTCACTGGTCGTGCGATCAGAATCCACTCTCTTCCTGTCTTTTCGACGAGCGTCCCACTCCATTAGAATTCTGTTTAGCCTTGACAAACATCTGACACAGAAAATATATACTTTTTGAAATGTATCATTATTAAACAGGCAATTTCTACTTTTTGAAATGTATCACTATTAAACAGGCAATTTCAAGCGTAGTACTTACACTAGAAAAAACTTTTTATAACTGAAAAATCGTTTAGCAACCCTCTTCCAACTGTTTTCCTAAACGGCGTAAGATGATAACAGTAAAGAAATCGAAATCAGCTATAAACGCATGTTACGTTCTCGCTCACGAAACTTCGAGTACAGCATTTAATATTGAAATCAATTTCCAAAATTCCTAAATAAAGATACGCAAACACAAGTTATTTTATGAGACAGCAATGATCTTGCGAAGGAAATATTCGTCAACGGAAAACATTTTCACATGTAGATCTATTTCAAAACACACGGGAGTAAATTTGATGCGAATACAAGCATATTTTCCGGTAACATAAAGGGCGACTCCGATGTAATTTTCTGAACTGTTTCAACTACTTTCGAACTTACATGTGATATGGAGACTTACTGACTGAAGTTCGGATATAATAAACTACACCGTGTTGCGTTCCGATCAATGCTGACATCGAACCCCTGTTAGTTAAGGAAATATTATGCAATTTCATGACAAAAACTGAACTCTGGACAAAAGAATTATTACACCTTCGTAGCTCTGTAGTTCAAATTGCGTAAGCTGAAAGGAGTGGGGTACGTAGCGCGCTTGGCGTGAGAAACTGAGCCGTATCACGCCATGAATTATCCCACTCACGCCACGCAAGCAGCCAGGCACGCACGCTCGCACACACAAAGGCCTGCTGTCGCGTCCGCTCGCGGCTACCCAACGTGGCAACGCCGCCGGAGCGATCGCGCAACACCGCATGACGCGTCCGTTGGCTACGTGCCCTGCCGCTGTCGCTGCAGGCCAGACGGGGGGGAAGCCGGGAACGTTCGTTACGCGCAGCGCAGGGACACGAAAGGACGTGGAGGAAAGGAAGGGGGCACGAAAAAAAGAAAGAAACCGGCATCGGGGGGGGGGGGGGGGAGGGGAGGAGAAAACGAGTGGCACGCTGCTACGTCGGCCGCGGCGGGCAGGCTGCCAGGCGTGGCGAGCCATGAGAAACGAAACGGGCTGGCGGCGCATTCCAGGCGCCGAGGCGCGGCGGAGGCAGCCGAGCGTGACGTCACGCGCGACGCCAGCGACCGCGTGACTCACATTGCGCCGCCGCAGCCGCCATCTTGCGCGTTACGCGAGGGCCTTCTCGCGGCTCATCTGCACTCGAGCATAGTACGTGGCAATGGGCACACACATGGTGTACAATCATGGCTTTAGGCTATACACAGCAGACATGGGCATGTCTGTTGATTAAACTATGAGAATCAGGCGCACCTATTACGCAAGCAACTGTTCTTGTCAATGCCCAATGTTTCAGCACTCAATGTCTACAGTGGACACTTCGTCAATTCTGTAAAATTCAGCCATGTTTTACGTGATTCCTAAGCTGAAATTGCGTCTAAAACTTTTATGCCTTCTGCAAATATTAGAACTACTTGACATTCTACAAAAGACTGAAATCATCTCAACAGGCATAAAAATATTTGGGGGTAAATTTCGTTCTTTACACATGTTTACACTGTACGAAACTGAATAAAAGCATAAAAGCAACATTGGCACAAATGTGCTAAAATATATCTGAGCATTACATAAAAGTTAGCTGCGTAATAAGAGAGCGTGAATTCTCATAATGAACTGCCAGTTTCAATTGCAACCTCCTGTTCCAGAGGCGGGCCGAAAGAGAAGAAAATTTAGTATTACTCTACTTTATAAGCCAAAATTTCTGTAATTTCACCCTCGTGGTCATCACCTGAGATAAGTTCGAGAAACTGATATTTGTCTACTCGCACTGGAACACGGGCTTTTTTGAGTACGGGTCTCCACCCTGCGATGTTCAGTGAAGACGAAAAGACTATTTTACAGAAGCGTTTGCACTATTCATCAGGTTTCATTTCCAATACGCTTCCAGTTTAGGTGGAAAAAAATTGTGTGATTGTCTACAATGTCTTCAAATCGAATTTAAAATTTTTCCTTTTGGCATAGTCCTATACTTTAGTTCCTACCAGTAGTTGACAATATTTTTGCTGTATTGTGTCATTAATTCCCGTAAAGCCTCATTTCTTCGTGCTTCATGTTCAATTTATAAATTTTCTAATCATCCTGTGACCTTGTACTGATTCGTTTCATGACTGAGTAGCTTTGGCTCACTTGGAAGTTATTAAAATCAATAGTGAACTTACCGTTAAACCTTTGACTTACTTAACACCAGTTAATATTTGTGTTCTATTCTAATAGCAAGTTGCGGTAGAGCTGCGCCCTGGAAGGCTTCTTTGTCCGAGAGTTACCCTCCCTCAGGCAGTGCGCGTAGCTCCGGGTCGGCCTTTAAATTTAGCGCGGAGATACTGACCAGCGCCGTATTTTTGGCACCAACGGACAAGTCCATCCCGTTGCGGGGCACGCCGTTCTAGTATTATGCCGGGGTTTTCCTTCACCACGGGTGCATCGTACCACCAACACAAGGGCAAGTCGTAGCCCCCTTCCACTATAATAGTGTCCTCCGCACTTTCGAGGCCATGCATCGCCAATCGCGACGCAGATCTTGGAACTGTGAGAGTGGATTCATGTGTTCTGGAGCCTCCAGAAAGATTACTCTTTCAGAATACTATCAGTGCTGTAGCTGAAAAAGTAACAGGCCATCAACGCACTGCAGAAACCTGTGTCAGAATTAATTTTCCAATGTCTGGAAGGGAGTGCAATTACCTTATGATACGCTGACATATTAATAAGTAGTGGAGCCGGAAGTACTAGACTAAGTGAGGAAATATGTCTACGGAACTTCCGGGAACATTAAAACGGCGCCATGGCAACGATCTTACCGACAGAGTTCTGGTTCACAGCCTTACCTCTCTCCCAGTACCTCTCTCATTCCTTCCAATCCCCACAGTTCTCCTACATATCCTTTGTTACAGGAGTGGTAGTCCTGCTAGGTATATACAACTTCGAAGTTACGATTGAGATACACTGCACAATAATCAATACTGCCATGTATGCAACACTTCACCTCAGGAAACTTACTATATGCACGAATGTGAGTAGCCTTACAGATGCAAACCTTTCTTCGCTAATGTATTGATCTTTAATTTCGAACTCTTCATTGCAACACTGTGCTAAAATAGCACTACCGCTGGCGGAATGAGCGTCGACTGCACGTTTTGTTATTATCAGTTGGATGCAATGACTTAGCCTCTCCAGCTTCTGTTGTCTCGTGCCTTTCAGGCACCTGATTTGTTGCTTACAGTGCGCCTGTAGCTTTGTAGCATTCAATTTCAAAGGTACAATAATAAGTCTTCTAATATATGTTTATGCAACCTACGAATCTTACACCGAGAGTTCACTCACTATCCGTGACCATTTAATATTCTAGATTTGCTTCATCACTGTGTCTGATGTCTTTTATAATTCTTTACGGACTTTTAAGAATTTTCATATTAAAAATTCTGGGCTGTTACCTTTCAGCAAGCCCTTTTAATTAAAACAAAAATACTATGTCGGACCAATGGAAAGATTTCACGTCGTCATATGAGTTAATGCCGATGTGTAGATTATTTTATGCTTCAACCATAGACATATATACCATCTGGGAGTCGATGCGGATCAGATTAGATTGATTAGTCACCGCAAATCAGGAAAATGTGTTAAAATGGGGCGCGGCGATGGTTGCTTCGGTAACAAAAAAGAAGATAAGGTAATGATCAATAAGAAGACAGTTTTAACCGCACGGGGGGGATTCACTTGAGCCAGTGGTCATCCAGCACGTTACTAGGAAGGGTATGCTCTTCCAGTCACTGTCCTACTCAGTATTTTGCCAGCGTTACAGCTCCAAATAATAACATGCTCCTGTAATACAAGGAGATTTTTTTTAATCACTATTTCTGACAAGTCATATTCTTCTTCATTTTCAGGCAGTGCCTCAGTGAAAACTCATCTTTTGCTAGGCATTTTGAAATAGACGAATGTTGGAGTGTGTAACATCCTAACGACATCCGAGACCATTATCAGAATGAATAACAGCTCAGTTGGGCAATGCTGGGGACAGAATAGTCATGACCTTCGCAGACACCAGGAAATTCCGTTTATTTGGTACTGCAAAACTGGATGACTTTTAAGGCGACTAAATCCCGCTACAACAAAATACTAGTACAACGTCATTTGGAATTCAGCCTTCGGCTACTTTTGCCACTATCTCTCCCAAACTGCCAAAACTAAAGTATTAAACTATGGCTATAGTCTTCATACTAGACACCGTGAAAACTTGTGATAAATACCGAGGAAGAGGCTTACTGAGCTCGGCATATTCGAATTTTAGCAACATCGTCAAAAATAAACTGTACTCATTATGAACCGATCATGGGTGACGGGTATTTTTCACTGAATCTACTTAATACACAACATAAAAACAGAGTTCAATCTAGAAACACACATTGCCTTTATCGACTTCAAAACTGTTGTCAACAGAAACAAATTATTACATATTCTGCCAGATGATTTGTGTTCTCCAGCCATTTATCGATAATATATACAAAATTTACAGAACACATTTAATCTGTGTCAAGAAAGAGAGATGATTATCAGAATGGGGCAGAATACACACAGGAGTACCTCTGATCAATCTTCTCTATTATTAATACGAATACAATCAAGTGTAGACAAATGCCACACTACTGTATTCAAATAAAACATACAAATCGACGTGTTTTACTTTTGGCAAATAATTAACATCTTATAGAATCTTCTGAAGCTGACCTGCGGTGTTCTGTACACAGGTGTTATATCTAGAAATACGGCGTGGACATCAACACAGAAAAAAAACTATGACCCTTTGCGTAAAATACCTAGCACAAACAAAAATATGTTTGAAAAAATAAAGCTCAAGAATGACTGAAGGCATTCACATATTTAAGCCATACACTATCCGTCAGGATGAAATAAGACCTAGCTAAAAAAAGCCATCAGGTATACAAAAACTTTGACAATCATTAAAAATGTAGTGAAACCACCTACAGTAAAGAAGCACACCACAGAACGACTTTACCAGACCATTTGAAGACCTGTTCTGCACTGTGCTTTGGCAAAGAAGGTGGGACAATAGAGGCAAAAGGTGTGAAAAGACACAGCCTGAGAAATGAAATTCAGACTGATAGCTGGTTATACAGCGTGGAATTACAAAAGGAATGAATATGTGTCTAAGGACCTACAAGTAGAACCCATCGCACATTATACACGAACTACGAAAACAATTGGAGAAACGTGTTACGAAAACAATTCGAGAAAACTTATCACGCATGGGTCCAAAGAGGATTCCAAAATCCATGGCACACTACCACGCCAATAGTGGAAGATCTCTAGATTGAATAATAAAAGAAATGGCACGAGACAGTACAAACGGCTTAACTTTTGGAAGAATGATGACGATGATAATGACGAATCATCCTGCCGGTGGACGAAGGAAACAGACTATTCACAGTCCAGTACGTAACGATAGAGGAGCAGTGGTTGGTACCTCTGAATGTTTGTGACATGAGTAAAAACTTATATCCGCAGCGAGCAATTACAATTACGATCTACTCTGGTAGCAACAGGAAAACCCACTTCGACTGCAATAGCCCAATGGCTGGAAAGTTTGCCCGCACACCCTACGCGGGCCCCAAGCGTCAAGTTCAAGTATACCGAGAGAGAGAGAGAGAGAGAGAGAGAGAGAGAGCATGTACGCTCAACGGCCGTGGGCAGCGGACGGGATACAGCTGCGCGCTGGCGATCTGCCAAAGGCTTGCTGCGAAATTGTTGGGCAACCTCAACAGCCCACTGAAAGCTATACTCTCTCAACTGTTCACCGCAATACAGCCGATGACACAGGAAAACGCATCAACACACACTGTTGCGTGGGCGTGAACAGCAAATGGGATATCAGTTTATCCCTTAAGCCTTAAGGCGTTAAGACATCGCTAAATCATATTGGGTGTGAGCTTAGAAATGCTGCAAAGAGACGTCGCTCAGAGAAGTATTCTCCACTCCATTACATTTTGACGCAGTATCGGTATATAACGTAAGGCATTACTACCTGCAAATTCGACACGTAAAGGGTAATTTCGCGTTCTGAATTTAGCTATGTGATTGCATCGCCTTTTATCTCCAGGATACGTCTGCTTCAATCTTTACCCCTCCAACGTGCCTTCATTATGCCGCAGAGGGTGAGAGGAAAACAAAGACGCGACGTACTTCATTTCGAAAGATGATCTAACAGCATTTTTAAGTATCGCCATCTGGGAGGTGCCAGAAGCGTAGAAATGCCCTCATTACACCGAAGTTAAATTACGGCCAAACTAGTTCCGCTTGTTTTTCTTCTCCTTTAAAAAGTACAGTGACCAACCATACTCTCCTGCAAAAGTCAGTACTGTCATACGATTATATTCAAAAAATGGCTCTGAGCACTATGGGACTCAACTGCTGTGGTCATTAGTCCCCTAGAACTTAGAACTACTTAAACCTAACTAACCTAAGGACATCACACACATCCATGCCCGAGGCAGGATTCGAACCTGCGACCGTAGCAGTCGCACGGTTCCGGACTGCGCGCCTAGAACCGCGAGACCATCGCGGCCGGCGTCTATATTCAAAAGCGCCACTGATCATATCTGCTACATCGTTTAGCTCAACAGAATAATGGTAATTCTATTGCGCTTTCTTACGGCATTCAGGTCTTGTTTTCGTTTCTGTTGAATAACAGTCTAGGATTGGCAAATGAGTTCTACAGGTCCAGAATTCAAATGGTTCAAACGGCTCTGAGCACTATGGGACTTAACATCTGAGGCCATCAGTCCCCTAGAACCTAGTTAAACCTAACTAAGGACATTCGCACACATCCAGGCCCGAGGCAGGATTCGAACCTGCAACCGCCACGGTCGCGCGGTCCCAGACTGAGGCGCCTAGAACCGCTAGGACACAAAGGTCAGCATGTCCACAATTCTGTTCGGTAAAAATGTATCTCCGAAAGTAGTTTGTGTGATTATCTCGAGTACCGGTTGACAAAGTGGTGGGTCGTTAATCAATACCCCCACGCTCCACCAACCTCGATGTGAACTAGTGATGGTGCAAATTACATGTTGGTGTAGGGTGAGCAAATCGTACGACCCCTGCCGTTTAGCGCCTTTGCCCACGTGGCGCTCCCCACACACGTGCTCTCACAGCTGGTTGGCGCCACTACCTGCGCATTCTGCCTTGCCGCCCGGAATAGTCGCCCGAGCCTATTACCCAACGACCGGGAATGAAAGGGGCCCCGAGAGGAAATAAATAAAAAACGGCGCGCAGCCAACGCAGCAGAGGCAGTGGGCCTAGCGCGCATGCGCGAGCGGCCGCCATGTTGTCTACTGACGTCACGTCCCGGACGTGACAGCCGCGTCCATTGGATGTGGCCGTAGGTAAGGAAGCCAGTGCCGCCTCATCTGCCTTCCTCGGCACGAAATTTCAAGCGATTACCGGTGACTTGAAATTTGGAATGAAATTTTGGCATTTATCACTGCGTGACATACTGACTGCAAAATCTCGTCTCCCTGTAGCAAACTTAGAGCGGGAAATCGATGGAAGTCTCTTCCAGAGACTGATGGTTCCGTTCATTTCTTGACTACAGATCTTTTTACAATGAAGCCTTATGCATGAAGAGTTCTCCACACCCATAATTGTATGTAACATAAAACATAGCATTAATCACAACAGATGCTGAACGTTCTGGCAATCTTCATATGCTGTGCTACGACCCTTACCTGACTACACGCATTCATTTACAATGAAATTGCAGACTATGCCTCAATACAAACAAAACATTAACATTTGGACTGTTGATCGATGTCTGGCACTAGAAAATACCCTATGCTGTGCGTTCTTTACCCACACAATTCAGAAAATGTGAAATAATCTAGAAAGTCTGGAGCCTGAGACATTTGAAGGCATTTGAACGGCGTTGACTGAGCCTGTTCCTACAAAACATCCCTTTATTAAAGTAGTAAACATTTATTTAATGTAATTACTGCCAGGGCGTATATCTGGTAATAACTTAGCAGGTACAGCCACAAACTCATAATAACGAATAAGTAAATACCGAATGTTGCGAAAAGTGTCTTATTTTGATGAAGGTGGCCAAGTTAAATGGTAAATCCAATAACAAGGCTGAAGTAGCCAAGCTTACATATGTCAAGTCACAAGAAGATTAAATGGTAACTGACATATCTTTTAGCTTTCCTTTTTAAAAGTCAGTAAAAAATAGCAAACTTTCCCAACGATTTCATTTTAAATGTAAACTAACATACAAATGACAACCACATACGTTATACTTATCAAACAGCTCAGCTCACCGAGACGAAAAGCTATTTATTGGGCAGTGAAGTAAGAAGTCGCGCGAAGGGTCAACTAATAGCAGCTGGAGTCCAATGGAAATTATGTTGCTATCGATCTCCATCGCCGTGTGGTTTCTCTCAATTTCTTTGAATCACGGCGCAAAAAAAAGTTACAGAGGATATTTCTTGTAAAACAGTTTGTAACAAAATGAGAAACAGAGAGAGATGTGGCAAGAGAGGAGACGCGGAATTTGTGGGGTTTCTCACGCCAGAGGTTCACACGCAGACTTAGTCCCGTGGGATAGCACAAAGGCGCCCGCCCAGCACTGGCAAAGCCCACACAGATGCTCCCCGCGGTAAAACCTGCTTTATGTGAACCCTTGGCATTAATTTCCGTTAGCCACCCCTCTGCTCCATTTACGTTCTTGTCAATACCGACACACTTCGTCTTCCCTCGGTGCAAAATGTTAACTCAACTTATTATTGTACACGTTAAACACGTTTGAAAAGTCGAAGAATGAAGAATTGAATTGGAATAATTCTTATAAATCCCAAATGCAATCATACTACCAGGAGCTTTTCTCCTAAATTGCCAGAAAATGTGTTTATAAGTAAGATGGCAAAGGATTGGGAAATGTTTACGGCTGCAGTGGGAATCGATTTTTTTCTGATGACGCTAGCATTCATCTGAACTGACTTACGAAAAGTGTAAATTGTATGGCACCTAGTTCTCCAGGAGACAGGCGAATACACGATTTTTCTGGTCAACCTGTGAGAATAATCTTCCAATGGTGTTAGGCCACTTTTCCAAATTGTGTTTCACTTGGATAGACCTTTTCCGTGAGTTTATAGAAGAAATGTGTAATATAAATACCATTTCGAAAAGTCATTGTGTTACCTCCAAAGCACAAGCCACTGGATCCCAGAAGAAAACCGTATGTACAAATCGATTGTATCTCGTTGGTTTATGACGATACTGATAAATGTAACGGTGAACCCTGTCGTCAGATCCGTAGAATGAAATTAGGATATACGATAAGATATTAAAAGGAATACTGGGTCACTACATTGTGACAGAGAACAACCTATTATAATCAACACAATTACCGGTAACGACCAATGGTCTCTATATGTTTAGGATTACCTGCAACTGGGCAATGTCAGTGGTTCCTCGTAATGAATATCGCTGCTCAAATCCTATAGCATTTTGTAAAGCTCTATATCTATTGATCGATTTATAATCTTCATTACGTTTTTTTTAAAAAAAATGTTGAAATGTACAAGCTAGGATATTATCGAATGTATATGCCGCTTCCCTATGTTCGAGATTATAGTAGCTTGGGAATTATGCTGCTACAGCGTTAGTAGTTGGAACATATCTCTTATCAACAATGTTTTATATATGGAATTAAAATACTGAATGTACATGTTAACGAGCTTTGTCATACAACCATTATGGCCGATTTCCGGTGTGACTACACAATCTGTATTAATACTAATATGTACGTTCATGCTTTTACTATGTTGTTGCAATACAACCCATAACTCCTGCAATACCAAGAAGCGGGGGGGGGGGGGGGGACACTTTATGTCCATCTTTTGGTAATATTGCGATCTAGTCAGTTACTTCATATTTTAAAATTTTGAAAAATATTTATCTTTCAATGAATTCTTTTATCAGATTTCGAACATGCTTTGTTGGTTCTGAACCCTATTTACATATCAGTACCTCTTGAAAGAGGCATTTTATTAATATAATTCAACAAAAATCAGCGCGTTTTGCTTTTAAAATTATTTTTAGGGTGAACGTAAAGTACCGCCCCCCCCCCCCTTAGTAATTTGCGTTTGGAAAACGCCTTGGTATTGCCAGGATTGATATCTTTTCATAAAATCCGTATTTGAAGTCACAGAGATCTGATGACAAAATTATCAAGAAATGTGTCATGCGATAAAATTATGTTGCCGATCAAGACCATTCAGTGCCAATGTGGCCACAGGTCTCCTTAGAGCACATTTGTCTCAAGTGGTAAAACGAGGAAGACTACGTCACATAACAGCTGTAGGACCGGAATACGTCACATAACCGCTGTTCGGCGGAAGGTTATGTGTGAGCCATAAATATATTCTTGGGAGTAGGATAAAAGCGTCGCGTGGAAAAATTTCTCACTGCTGCAGCATTTCTCAGGTTCCGTGGGCGCGTTATTCTACGTTGAAGCCTTTCAGGAACTGTCTCGGAATGTTTCAGCTGTGCCAACGGAGGAATGTCGTAATAAGCAACATACGTAGCAGAGAGAACGAATCTGACACTGGAATGCATTGCACTGATGCATGCATTAGCTTCTGTACAACAACGTGCATCTGCTGAGCAGTGGCTACAAGCCACAGTCCCAATGAAAGAGTCCGATGCGAACGCAACCTTTCAGCACAATCGTCGCTAACCAGCTTATACGCAACTGCAGCAGCCTGCACCGGACCAGACCTCGCCAAACAGGCTTGGGGCAATCTCGTTTGGACCGCTAACTGCTTCCACAAATAACTGGCTTTCTCAAGAAATCTCCGAGTGTGCATATCGCATAAACGTCGGAATAAAAAATATTTACGACCTTTGCTACACAAATTGTATCGAAAGCACTTCACTATATTAGTTAGTGTGTGTGTGTGTGTGTGTGTGTGTGTGTGTGTGTGTGTGTGTGTGTCCGGGGAGGGGGTTAATTGGAAGGTACCTGAACACTAGGGTTGCTGCTAAGGTGGGTTGACGGTATGTGGGAATACTGGTGAATTGGTAAGCTGTCAGTTTTTAGAACGATTAGGGGAGCGAGCGAGTAGTCTTCCTGAAATAACAAGGGGTCACAACCGGTCTCACATTAGCGTGGGAAGCGTGTATTCAATGGCGGGACGGGAGGGGAAGGCGGGGTGCGGGGGAGATACGGAAAGGAACAGAGAAACTACTTCCTCTTCGTTCGCCTCCCAGTTCCCACACATACTTTAACAGTTATTGTTTGCGTTGACCCCAGTCTTACAGTAGTAAGCCTGTAATATAAACACCATGTGTCTTTCGAACAACTGTTTTAATTTTCACAGAATCAGCAAAAGTCCCACGAAAATCTGCCCCGAAAGGTTGTGATAGTGAGCGACTAGAAGTGTTTGCGCCATGTTGTGTTGGCTGATTTACAGTATTTCAATAAGACTGGATTATTTCCGTGAGCACGACGGCAAATTCGGGCTATGGGAACAGCGGAAAAGGAAGAGGCGTTTTGTGATGTTATAAAAGGATACAGAAAGATAACGAGGTCTGATACTGGTAAGCTATAAAAACGAAAAGGTTCTCGGCAGAATCCCGACACGAAGGACTACGTAGAAAAAACTTAACTGAAAGTTAAGTATGACAGGAGATCTATAAGACTTCAGGGAGTAACTGGCACGGCAGTAGGAGGGGCTGTAGAGAGCAAAAGGTGTAGATTAAGGAAGAAGTGGGAATATATCCAAAAATTAACGGTCTCTGGGAGATGATGAAATGAACACAGAGCGATTCGTGGCTTCTGGGGTCAATGCCCATGACCCCATAAAGAAAAACATCACCAGCCCCTTCTATTTATCAGCAATGGAATAAGCTAATACTAAAAGTTTGAAAGACCTTACGGGTCACAATTATTCAGTTGGAGATGGCACTATGTCAGGTCTCTCAAAGTCAATAGCAACGTGTTCCATAAATTTAAAACACAAGGAGTCAGTTGACCTAGCAGAAACAGAGTTGCAAATTTTCCAAACGTCCCAACAAAGAACACGGAGTCATGTCCTCTTTAGTGTGCTGCGACAGGCTTCGATGTCCCCGGCCTCTCCAGCACCACCAGAGATAAAAACGAATCACATCTTAAGGTGGCTCGAAGGTTCCAGAAAGCTCGGAATAGCATCTTTCAGGAACACAATTTTTACCTGTGATTACAAACAGGCACAACAGTATACGTTTAACGGTATTGTTTTTGCGCACACGTTAAAGCCCATTTTTTCCGACGACTTATGAAAGCGTCTTCCAGAGATAAATTCCGAAACATGGCTGCGTGTTGCTTTCATTTATCATCTTGCTAAAACCGAAGTCAAATGTTTCAACTATAATAATCTTCAACTTCCTTTCCATGACGATATCCCCGAGTTGACAACAGACTTCATTCCAGAAATCCACCAGTGCGACTGGCCCAACAGCATCTTATTGAGCCTCCGGTCTACAAATCACGGTCGCTCGGTTCCGGTTCCAGACTGCAGCGTCTAGAACCGCTCGGCCACCACGGCTGGCACTTAAACAGGTGACAGGAAAAAGAAATCTAAAGCCCGCCCTGACGATTGGAAGAAAAACACCAACACAACTCTGAGAATGCGCTTAGAAGCATATATCGGATATAAATTAAGTCGAAGCATATATCGGATATAAATGAAGTCGAAGTGTCAAAAATATTCGTCATAATCCAAGAGAGGCATGGTAATTGGGTCCGATGTGTACTTCAAAGATGTCAGAAATCCGTTCACAGGAAACGTCATCAAATTTCTGCTGGTGACAGGCAGGCAATTCGCAACGCTGTCTGGGAAACGATGTTATGGGATCACAGGAAAATTTACGAAATCGATCTTCACGGCGTAATTCAACCAAACGTCCTGGGAAAATCACTGGTGAATCAAGGAGAAAAGGCAAGCTGGTTTATTATCTGAGAAATGATACGGGAAAAATCATGTCTGAAATGAAAATGTTTTTCAATACTCTTTGCGCTGAAGAACGGACCGTTAGATATTGGCTGGATAATTCCACATACAGGATTCAGGATCGTTAGGTTCTCGAGTAAAACATAAAGCAAAAGAAAAAATTCGCAAAGGAACTCCTGGACTGTCTTCCGAAACTGCAGGAAGTCATCCTCCAAGATGCTGTACAAAGCAAACAGCTGCATGGACTCGTGCCGAAAACGTGGTAATGAACAGGTTTCACCACTGAGTCGGGTCATCTGTAA
Source organism: Schistocerca gregaria (assembly GCF_023897955.1). Classification (NCBI taxonomy): domain Eukaryota; kingdom Metazoa; phylum Arthropoda; class Insecta; order Orthoptera; family Acrididae; genus Schistocerca; species Schistocerca gregaria. Next base: position 25,579,774 of record NC_064928.1, on the reverse strand, counting down.
CTTTATCTTCAAAAAGGGCAACCTTAGCTTATTTTCCCCAAAGAAAGACCAATGCAACATGTGTTGTAGTTACGGGCTCCGAAACTTGAGTGAAGACATGTCGAAGCAGCACATACCACAGAAAGAGCAGTCAAGATTGCAGAAAGATCTAGATGAGAAACATGTCCGGCGGAATCTCTGCACTGTCTACACTATGGAGTAGCAGACCGTGAAGTAGCAGAACTTTTACTGACAAGTGGAGTTTATTATAAAACAAAATTGGTTGTCCATTGCTTTACAATGCATAACTTAAAAAGTTATGGTGCAGTGTACTACTGGTTTGATGACACCCAAGGTGAACTGACTGCATTGTGTACTACAATGTCGAAGGGTATTAAGGAAAATCCTGTCCCAGTTATTTTGAGTTCTAATGGCTGTACATATCAGAATAGAAACGTGATATTATCAAACGCTCTTCTACGATTAGCGCTTGATTCAAGAGTATTTATTACGCAAAAGTTTTTGCACAAAGGTCACGCTCAGATGTAAGTTTTAGCTAACTATGCACAGAAACGTTTGTGGCTGTATGATTCAACTGAGCCGGTAAGAGCTGCAAAGAATGTGCCCGTTAAAGACCTGAGGGCGTATGACTCAACTGAGCCAGGAAGAGCTGCAAAGAATGTGCCCGTTGGGGACCCGAGGGCGATACTGTACCGCCCAAACGCTATTATTTACTACAAGTGCACTTTCAACGAAGTGTGGCAAGAAATATCAAGACGTCCGGGAAAAATATCCAAAAAAGTTTGTTCCCGAAACTATACAAAGAAAGGCTGAAAATCAAGAAAGAGGAATGGGACCATTTACTACAATTTAAAGCCGCACTTCCTAACGATTGTCACTGCTATTACAGCAACACTCCTTACGAACGATAATCATCTTGGATGTTACTGTTTCAGTAAAGACAGAGCGATGTAGTTCTTTCTTCGGCAGTTTGTCCTTGAAGAAATCTACAGACATTATCAGACTTGTATGAACAGTGTGCATATTGGCAGCAGTTCCCATTAAGTCTTTCAATAAAGTCTTTCCAAAACGTTGTTTTTACTGTTTTTCAGCACCACAAACACGTGATGGCGGTAAGTCGTACAGAAGACTCAACTATCGCGTAAACAACATTTCTCTTTCATAAATACCCTGACAAGTCTGTGGATCTGACGTGATTAAGCTTTCTAAAAAGTACTTTCTTTGTTTCACTTTTTTGTTATGATCTGGAATATCAGTGTAGTGCAACAACGCAAATTTCGTGATTTTAAAACATATTAGGTATTCTAGAGAGTAGTTTTTTGTCTCTTCTGTACAACTAGTGTTTTGTTACTTACACGCTATTTTTTCTTCACCGACGATTTCTTCCCGGCGAAGCCAGCCTTGCCTGAGTTGCGTGCAGCGTAAGAGGGACCGGATTCCGGATTGGAAGAGGGGGGGGGGGGGGGGCACCGTTGGCTGGTGTCTGGTCGCGACCTACCTGTCTGTAGCTACTCCCCCCCCCCCCCCCCTTAACACGACGCCCTTAAAAGCGGTCGCCGTCAAACCGGTTCTACTGGGGAGCGGTGAGACTGGAGGGAACAGGCTCCAGTAGCCAGCCAGACTATTTCAAAAGCGAGCAAAAGGTCTGCAAGCAAGAAAAACAACTGGGCGAGTGGCTGTGCAGCGCGTGAGTCAAGTGCGCCGCCCAGGGCTGTCCAAGCCACTGCAACCGGAAAGTCCAGATTTCAAAGGTCGCCCACACTACGCTCTCCATACGTCATTCACGTCCAATCACTTGCACGACGGCAGGGGTTATTCCCTTACACCTATTTCTGTGGTCTGCCACAATGACACGGTTTGGAGGCAAACATATTTTTCAACAACTGAATGCATTCACAAGTCTGAAAACTGAGCAAGCTTCCACGACTAATGTCAACACGAATAAAACCCTGTTGGGTATCAGAGCGTGCTAAAGCAACTATGAAACAAAACCGAAGTTTCTCTATGAGTTTGCAGCGTTCCTCTTCAGGGTGACGAAAATCTTACTGGTTGGTCTCTCACCCCATCAGTTATATTGCGCTGGTACATTTATACGTAAAAACGTATTAAACCGCTTGTCAAGAGTTCTCTGATACTGTAGCCTTTTTTACCGTTCTTTCAGAGGTGTCAAAACAATCTCTTCACTAGCGCTACTTAGAATGGCATTTTACCACTAAACACTAAGAATTCTGTTGTCAGTTTTATAGTGTTTATGATCATAAAATCACAACACTCAAGCTTGGCGTAGAAAACTTTATTTTGTAAGAAAAATTTATGGATTATACTTAAAAACAACCAGAGTGAAGCAAATAAGTGTTTTAATACTGCTAACAAAACGGCGAACAGGAGACTCTAGCCCCATTAAATCTAAATTAGCTGTAAAACATGTATTACATATAAAATACCAAACATACCAAAGACAAGATGTCTAATACCAAAAGGGATTTAACAAGTTTCTTATTTTTGTCTAATTCGCTCAGCACTTGCGAAACTCAGCAGCTGCTTCAACTGGCGCCGAAATAGCCATTGTTATAAATTCCCAATATGTACGCCACCTGATAGTCGCGGTTCGCCTTAAGACCGTAACAGTTATAAGAGGGAGGTGACGCAGATGACATCAGAAGCCAAGGCAGCATAATACGGAAATGAAACATGACAGATCACGCCAAAAATTGTAACAAAGAATGATAGCCAATTAAATTAAAGACTTGATTAGAGACAACAGTGACTGTCAAAGCAAATAGAGTAAGGTTGTTGTTGTTGCTGTGGTCTTCAGTCCCGAGACTGGTTTGATGCAGCTCTCCATGCTGCTCTATCCTGTGCAAGCTTCTTCATCTCCCAGTACTTACTGCAACCTACATCCTTCTGAATCTGCATAGTGTATTCATCTCTTGGTCTCCCTCTACGATTTTTACCCTTCACACTGCCCTCCAATACTAAATTGGTGATTCCTTGATGCCACAGAACATGTCCTACCAACCGATCCCTTCTTCTGGTCAAGTTGTGCCACAAACTTCTCTTCTCCCCAATCCCATTCAATACTTCCTCATTAGTTATGTGATCTACCCATCTAATCTTCAACATTCTTCTGTAGCACCACATTTCGAAAGCTTCTATTCTCTTCTTGCCCAAACTATTCATCGTCCATGTTTCACTTCCATACATGGCTACACTCCATAGAAATACTTTCAGAAATGACTTCCTGACACTTGAATGTATATTCGATGTTAACAAATTTCTGTTATTCAGAAACGCTTTCCTTGCCATTGCCAGTCTACATTTTATATCCTCTCTACTTCGACCATCATCAGTTATTTTGCTGATAGCAAAACTCCTTTACTACTTTAAGTGTCTCATTTCCTAATCTAATTACCTCAGCATCACCCGACTTAATTTGACACATTCCATTATCCTCGTTTTGCTTTTGTTGATGTTCATCTTATACACTCCTTTCAAGACACTGTCCATTCCGTTCAACTGCTCTTCCAAGTCTTTTGCTGGTTCAAAAAATGGCTCTGAGCACTATGGGACTCAACATCTGAGGTCATCAGTCCCCTAGAACTTAGAGCTACTTAAACCTAACTAACCTAAGGACATCACACACATCCATTCACGAGGCAGGATTCGAACCTGCGACCGTAGCAGTCGCACGGTTCCGGACTGCGCGCCTAGAAACGCTAGACCACCGCGGCCGGCAGTCCTTTGCTGTCTCTGACAGAATTACAATGTCATCAGCGAACCTGAAAGTTTTTATTTCTTCTCCACGGATTTTAATACCTACTCCGAATTTTTCTTTTGTTTCCTTTACTGCTTGCTCAATATACAGATTGAATAATATCGGGGAGAGGCTACAACCCTGTCTTATTCCCTTCCCAACAACTACTTCCCTTTCATGTCCCTCGACTCTTATAACTGCCATCTGGTTTCTGTACAAATTGTAAATAGCCTTTCGCTCCCTGTATTTTACCCCTGCCACCTTCAGTATTTGAAAGAGAGTATTCCAGTCAACATTATCAAAAACTTTCTCTAAGTCTACAAATGCTAGAAATGGAGGTTTGCCTTTCCTTAATCTTTCTTTTAAGGTAAGTCGTAAGGTCAGTATTGCCTCACGTGTTCCAGTATTTCTACGGAATCCAAACTGATCCTCCCCGAGGTCGGCTTCTACCAGTTTTTCCATTCGTCTGTAAAGAATTCGCGTTAGTATTTTGCAGCTGTGGCTTATTAAACTGATTGTTCGGTAATTTTCACATCTGTCAACACCTGCTTTCTTTGGGATTGGAATTATTATGTTCTTCTTGAAGTCCGAGGGTATTTCGCCTGTTTCATACATCTTGCTCACCAGATGGTAGAGTTTTGTCTGGACTGGCTCTCAAGGCCGTCAGTAGTTCCAATGGAATGTTGTCTACTCCGGGGGCCTTGTTTCGACCCAGGTCTTTCAGTGCTCTGTCAAACTCTTCACGCAGTATCGTATCTCCCATTTCATCTTCTTCTACATCCTCTTCCATTTCCATAATATTGTCCTCAAGTACATCGTCCTTGTATAGACCCTCTATATACTCCTTCCACCTTTCTGCTTTCCCTTCTTTGCTTAGAACTGGGTTTCCAACTGAGCTCTTGATGTTCATACAAGTGGTTCTCTTATTTCCAAAGGTCTCTTTAATTTTTCTGTAGGTAGTATCTATCTTACCCCTAGTGAGATAAGCCTCTACCTCCTTACATTTGTCCTTTAGCCATCCCTGCTTAGCCATTTTGCACTTCCTGTCGATCTCATTTTTTAGACGTTTGTATTCCCTTTTGCCTGCTTCATTTACTGCATGTTTATATTTTCTCCTTTCATCAATTAAATTTAGTATTTCTTCTGTTACCCTAGGATTTCTACTAGCCCTCGTCTTTTAACCTACTTGATCCTCCGCTGCCTTCACTACTTCATCCCTGAAAGCTACCAGTTCTTCTTCTACTGTATTTCTTTCCCCCATTACTGTCAATTGTTCCCTTATGCTCTCCCTGAAACTCTGTACAATCTCTTGTGCTTTCAGTTTATCCAGGTCCGATCTCCTTACATTCCCACCTTTTTGCAGTTTCTTCAGTTTTAATCTACAGGTCATAACCAATAGATTGTGGTCAGAGTCCCCATCTGCCCCTGGAAATGTCATACAATTTAAAACTTGGTTCCTAAATCTCTGTCTTACCATTATATAATCTATGAGTAACGTAGCTGGGAAAATTGAACTGTGCACAAAAATTAATGTTTAGTTCTTTGAATTATTGCAGATCTTGGTCTACTAGCCAAAACTAAAGAACATCTACCAGGAATTCATCTAACGTAAGTCCGCCCCCGGTAGCTGAGTGGACAGCCGGCACGGTAGCTCAGCGTATTCGGTCAGAGGGCTACGTGCCTTCTGTAATAAAAAAAACGGATGTCTTACGTCCGCCCCGAGCAAATGAAACGAACAAAAGCGAACAAAACGACATTGAAAAAAAAAAGTGGTCAGCGTGACAGACTGTCAATCCTAAGGGCCCGGGTTCGATTCCCAGCTGGGTCGGAGGTTTTTTCCGCTCAGGGACTGGGTGTTGCGTTGTCTTAATCATCATCATTTCATCCCCATCGACGCGCAGGTCGCCGAAGTGGCGTCAAATCGAAAGACCTGCATCAGGCGAACGGTCTACCCGACGGGAGGCCCTAGCCACACGACATTTCATTTAATCTAACGTAAAGCGTATTCTATACCGCACAATGTGAAATAGTTTTCACGGCAGCGTGGCCACGACGTTGCACGACCTGTGCGTCCGACGGCGAAAGGAAAGCTAGCTCGGATTGCAGCTAAGCTCGGCAGCGCTGGAAAAAGGAATTATACGAAAAGGAGAGAACGGGCAGAAAAAATGGCCCCAACCTGCCGAGCTGGCCACCACCTGGCTTCCATTCAAGCAGGCCGGGACGGGGCCGCATTCCGCGGTTGCGGCAACACCGCCGGCGCTCGGCAACAAGCCCGGCCTGGCGTGACGTCACGGCGCGCGGTTGCCGCCTCGCGCCACTACGCATGCGTGACTGAAACGCCGGCGCTCCCTTGTTCCCGTGCTCAGAATGCGGTCGGCCGTTGGGAGGAGCGGATGCAGCGCGCTGGTCTGCTGCACGCCCTCACCGCTGCCTCATTGCACCGCGTGACCTCATACGAAAGACAATGCAAAACTATCTGTTTATAAGCAGTGGCGTACCTGAGGAGCTGCGGAGCGACTTGCCGTCGGCACCGAGTATCAGCTCTTTGGGGGTTGTAAAACGAATTTTTCATAGATTCTTACTGACAGTAGGCAGCGGACGGGTAAGGCTGGCCTGACACTTCTGTATTCACAGCGTGTAAACAAGTCAAGTTCTACCTCAGCACTTCAGACAGTGATACCGATTAAATAGACACGCTGACATCACCAGAAAGATCGATGTTGAAGAGTGCATTGACAAGTTGCTGTAAAATGACACGAGTTGGCAGAACTTTGGAATGCACATTAACTCATGTCGCTGTTTTAGAAACACAGCAATCTGCTTAAAATCTCAGAAATGGTACTTCCAATAGCTGTTTAGAGTTCAGTTGACAGTTATGATAACATTGCTTAACATGGTATCCTTTTAGAAATTCCATGCCTAAGACGATTCTGCAACTTGCCCGAGTCGGACATCTTTAAGATTCTTAGCGCTCATGGATGAATATGTATTTCCTGTAACTGTTCCCACCTTAATTTTGGGTTGTACATTTTTTTAGCTTTGTTTTGTTTCGGTAGCGTCATGTGAGAACTGTTTTTCAAAACTCTAAGACCTGTCTTAGGTCCTTTGTCGATCAAACCTAGTCTAGCGAAAGAAACGATTTTGATGACGCAATTTCAACTTTTGCACCACGCAAACTTTGAAGGATGGGTTTCTAAGCAACATTTTGTCCCCCACCTCTAACAAGAGTTTGATTATTTGCACTGTTTTATTAATAATCAAAGCGTGTTATATATAAAATAGAACTGTTTACAAAATAGCTAACGTATTATGACTACGTAACCGTCGCTGTATCAAATATGCTCCGCCAAGAACAATTTTACGTTTGTATGGGATATGAGGTGGTGTGACAAGCTTATTCTCCCAAATTACGCACGGACGTTCGTTGGATAAACTACCATGATTTGTTGCCTCGTCATGTAACATACACCATTACTTTAGAAGCAAAAATGACACGCAACTGTCTAAGTGACAAAATATGCATCCACCAACTTCACGCTGAGTATCACATAACGAATGACGGTACAATATTACCGAAAACTGACACTATGATACGTTGATAAGGGCCAAAACCGGTTCTTAACGCCATGAACGCTTGTAACAAATTTGTGATATGGAAAACGCAACTATAGTATACAGTTCATAGCCAGCACCGGCTAATACAACCACATCAGCGTCGCTCACTCAGATTTCTTTAAGTGAGACCAGGGGGGCTACAGAAGGTATACTCACGAATGTTAAAGTTATAATGTGAAAAAATACTAAAATTTAAACTGCTTGCACAAGAGTTTTGGGAAAGCTTACATGCACGAGCAGGTAAGTTATAACATATGATAAACAATCGCCATTAAGCCCACTCCATGTTTTCGCTCCGAACAAAGGATCACATTTTGGATAATACACGCCATCCACTGTGTTCAGCATTTATAATAAAGCGTTTAGGTAGACATCACAAATATGCAGTTGAATAAACCTATCATGTACAAGTTGGGTGAGAAATTTGTTCACCAATACTTCCACCACCAACTGGGCCCACAGAACTCGTCCACATGAGCGGTTATTGCTGCACGAAATCCTTAAATCTTAATGTTACAGTATCATGAAAATCTTCTCACATTCCTCCGTCCGCGCTGTGTTATCACAAACACACTATCTTAAGTTTTATCTGTGTGGTTCTTCGCCTTGATGATACGGAAGAAAGCATATGTGACCTATTATCAGTTATAGAGCAAATTAATTCATCACCGATAGTGACACAGCCGTTTGACCAGTGATAAGAAAGGTTCACTAAACTGAGCAAACATTGGTATGAAGAAACTGGCCTATAATAGATAACGGATTAGAAGCCTGAAGACACGTGACAGTATGTCTTTTACGCAATACTACGGATAAGATTACTGAATAACAGCTCATGTGACCACATTTAAACTCAACTCCAAAAGTAACATCGCCGTTTTCATACCTAACACACTTCCTATAAATTCAATTCCACCTGATGTAGCTGAACTTGTGATTTTCTAAAATATATAAGATATTAATTAGAAGAAGAAATAATGAAGCATATTTATAGACGCACAAATGGAGAATGAAAATTAAATTATTATAGTCTATGACGTGGAGTTACTGAAAAACGTCAATACCATGTAATAATATGAAAAAATACACTTTAAGCTAAAAAGTTTTCAAGCACTTTTTAAGTGAAAACTATTTTCACCTAAGACCGAAAACGGTGTGGGATTAAGGAAGCAGTTTATCTCACCTGCAAGTGTGAATCACGGCCACTTGTAACAAGAGGAATTAAAGCATCGTGCAATTGACAAGTGAAGCTACAAACGAATTGGTTCTTTGTTCGTGCCTGTGCTACGCCAACATGGCAAGGCGTACCTTCAGGGAGTCCCTACAGTTGGGTACGAGATAGTATTAGATAGCGTATTTAAAATATTATACATGTGATCAGAATGAGCAAAACTGTCTTGGAAAGTTTCATAGATCGCGGTTCACGAGGGCATAAAGCGATTTTTTCCTTAGCTCCGTTCGTGGACTGAAGAGGGCTGAGACGTACTATCACTTGGACGCAGTGCAGTCTGCCGTATATACAGTAACTCTCTAGTACGGACGTAGACATTTACTGCACACAAAGATGGCTGATGGTACACAGAGTTGAACAACATGGCGTACAGAATGAAATAATTGAGACTAAATTAAAATTGGGCTGTCATCAACCCTTAGGTTAGTTTGAACACCACAGTGTTTTGTTTGGCACGGTCCTACCAAGTTAGTGTGACGCCCTCTGGCTTTCACCGACATATGAACTGGTCAGTTGTACAGGTACCTACAGTTTAACGCTGACTCCAAACACCGATGCAACTTAGCATGTTGGCTGTTAACAAATAATTGTTAGATAATAGCCGAGTGACAAAAAAATATTATGACGCACTGAAAATTGAAACCCAAATCCAGAAGAGGAAAATCGCGTTGCATTCAGTCTGCAGGTTGATAACATGCATAGTGTCGCGCTTTATGCGAACACCTGTGCCAATGTTCGCACGTGCGACTTGATACCATCCGTTACCCTCCGACGGCCGCGTGTATCTACCAGGTGGTTCCAACGCGGCACGTAAGCAGACTCGGGTAGGCGGTTGAATAGCGGGACAGGAAACCTGGGTGCCAGTGAGAGCCTGAAAAAGTAACGGTGCATTTTTTGGCCGCGGGAGCCGCTGTGGAGACCGTTAGGCAGCCGTTAGCTATGACCGGGCCAACCGCTGGACAAGTGTCGTCACACAGGTGTCCGAGCCAGCCTTATAGCCCTGCTGCACTCGTCAGCTGTCCGATATCTCACCCACACATCGGCCTAATTTAGGGTCCAAAGTATCTAAATAATACCAATAATTTGAAGCAACGAGGTGTATGAAAAAACTTAAAATAGACTGTACTTCTTTGACAAAAAACCCAACATCACAAACGTCAAGGTTTACAGAAGTTACGAAAGATCTACAAGAGTTTGAAGTAACAGACACATAGTAAACAGGTATACAGTCAAAGAAGAGTTACAGAAAAGTCACGGGTTTCCAGACTAAAACGAAGAGACGAGACGAGGGAGAAGGACAGGTAAAAAAACAGAACAGAGATCAAGAATGAAGTACTGGGAAGCCAAAGAATTGGAAAAGAATGTAATAAATCAGCTGTTTCGTGCGGTCTTCAGTTGGCCAAGTTCGAATAATAACAGTAATAATAAATTAATGAGCATTTCAATGCGATGATACATATAGAATTCAAATAAAAGTAAAAACAAGTTGCGTGATGCATGAACCTCGTTGATTACAAAATTGGAACGCTGCGAACGGCTCTGTTGAAAAGGTGGAAATTTTATATACATGGGTATTAAGACATTTATTTCGTGTGTTTTAGGCAAGTGCATCATATTTATTTAGACAAGTCATGTTCACGCACTGACCTTCAAAGCCTATGAAGAAAGTCGAAGACGCCCGTCCGCCTTCACAGATCGAAAATCCAAGCATAAGAAACATTTGATTAGGTTACACACGTGTGACGTGACGGTGATCGTTTTCAAATCCCACAAATAAAATTCCACCTCTGACAATATCCTCTATTAAATGCTACTAGTTTTGGTGGATTACTATATCTTCACGCAGTTTAACTTTGATACAATAAATTTCTCTCGTCAAACTTGGGGTCCTCAGACCTCAGACTACAGGTTTCTGTCAGCAATGACCATCTTCAGATCTGTTTTATAAAAGCATGTCCTAATACAGCGGAGCCATAGGGGCATCTCCAAATGCTAAACACGATGTCATTCTGGCACCAGTATATTAGGACATGAAACAGGTCGGAAGATGGTCATTGCTGACCAAAGCCTAGTAGTCTGAGCACATACGAGTGTGTGACCACAGACGTGAAACAAAAGAAATTTATTCTAAATTTTCGGGTCACTGTTCCATTCGCGACCATGTCGCAGCTTGTGTTAACTTTGATAATTACAGCAAATTGTAAGCTATCAGTCTTCAATTATATTTGAACCGCGACACTGGAAAACTAAGCACCATGCGAAAAGTAACACTGTATGTGACGCCAAACAGCGCTATCGACATACGTTCACGAAGAAATTCTTGCATGGACCTTTATGCAGCCAACGTTATGTGGATGCTGGCTGCATTCTTTGCCTTACGGCTGTAAAAGTCCACATCGAAATACCTGAGGACGCGGCAGCATCAATCTTGCTAAACTGGGAGCTTCAACAAACGGAATTTGGCAAGTATTTTAAACAACAGCACTGCTTAAATTCTCATCCCGAAATAAAATCATTGGAAAATGGTTTTCTAAATCTATAGCGCCCAGACAAACGGTATTCACAAGATATCATATTTGAATTTGAACAATTCTCGAGTATCCACCCGGGTACCACCGTAATCGCTACCCGGTCGGATACCCGAGAACTGTTCAAATTAGAAATACGCCGGGAAAACTTCACACCGCATACATCATATTTGCTCCGCATTCCTCTGTGGCGAACGGTTGCTTCCGTGTACCCTCTCTAATAACGAACAACGCAGAGAAATGTGTAAGAGGGCACTGAAAGGAAGATATCCTTCAAGATGTGTGTGGTGCCAGACCGGTTCTACACTGGAAGAGCCCACTATTAAGTGAACATATCTGGTAAGTACAAACATCTACATCAGCTGTAGTTTGTGTCACCCCCTCGCGCTGGATATTGTGTTCTAAGAGCGCAAGAGTATGCCTCCAGCAAACGCTCACCCACTGTCAATGAGTTGGTCGTTTTAGATTAAACTCTTAACGAAGTAAGGCCAGAACTGGAGATCTGAAGGGTTAATCCTCGGCAATTAATAGACCCTTGGCATTGTTATTCATCCGCGTACACGAGTGCGCTGCGAACGTTAAGTATTGGAGGTACTCAAAACACATCGGGAGGGGAAAGGGGGGGGGGGGGGAGTCACAAATGGCACGGAAAGTAGGAAAGCGCCGTTGCTGGAGAGGGTAACGGCTGCGTGCAGACGTACTTTGCGGAAGTCTCTTAGGCAGATTCGGTTACTCGGGCGCACAGTTAGCGAGCGGTGTCGAGTAACGGAGGGCAACGTTCTACCGCTCGCTGCCTACTGGCCGCGGGACAGCCGGTTTCAGTCCACCCCTACAACACACTCGCAGCTAACAACACACCTGTCCTGCTTCCTGCTGTAGGGTTTAAACGGGGGGGGGGGGGGAGGGTTATGTGCTCGTTAAAACGAATAATCCAGTTGTTTATTAGTCATAGCACAAATTTTAAAACAAAAGTTACAATATTACTTATTGTCTCGGTGGGTAAATGACAAAAACATATAGTCAGGGGTTCGAATTTTCTGTCATATATCACTTCTTTCGTCTCTGGCAGTGGTCTGCGTATGTCAAATATGCCAAGCAGCATTGTGGTTCAAGGACTAAATGTAACTGTAGCTACCCTACAAGTAGCTGAGTAATTCGGTTCAAAGGCAAGGGTACACAATTTCCAGTAGGACCATACATATAGTAAGGCACTATTACATTCATAGCGACTTTTGGATTCAGGGTAGCTTTGCTTTTTTCTATAAGGAAACACACCTGAACCGCCTTGAATGTTAATTAAATGTTGCATGACAAATGTATGTAGAGTTGGAGTGGAGGATACCATGCAATCACTTAGTGAAAAGTACGCCTACCTGTTCAGTTAATCAGCTGCCATATGACTCTAGACTTCTGCTCAACAGGACCTTGAAGGTGGGAATCTAGAGTCATATCCAGAGAGTATAAAAGAATTTAATCCAGCAGATCCATTCCAATATTCGCGACATTTACTAGCGAAACATGCCTTCAGCAATTTGGCTCATAAATGTTGATAAAGCATCCAGAACAAACGTGTGTGAGCACGATTTTCGATGCACGTGCGACAGTCAATCCGAGCAGGGAAGCATGGATATGGAACGAAATTATCACAGTTAGAGATGAGGTACACGGCAGGCTTCGGTTTATTTGGTAGGATCTACATCTGGTTACATACTCAGCAAACCACCGTACGTTGCCTGGCGGAGGGGCTTGCACCACTAGTAATCATTTCCCTCCCTGTTCCACTTGCAGAGTATGGGACACAAAGACCGACTATATGCCTCCGTACAAGCCCCAATTTCTCTTACGTTCATGGTCCTTCCGCGGAATGTATGTTAGCGGCAATAGGATAGTTCTGCAAACAGCTCAGTTCTCTGAATTTTCTCAATATCGTCCCTCGAAAAAGAACGTCGCAATTCACTCCAGGGACCCCAATTGAGTTCCGGAGACATTTCCGTAATATTTGTCTTGTTTATCAAAGCTATTGGGAACAAATCTAGCATCTCGTCTCTGTACTGCTTCGATGTCTCCCATAATCCGACGTGGTGGGGGATCCCACATACAGAAGCAACACTCAAGAATGGGTCGCACTGGTGTTCTATATACGGTCTCCTCATTCGCCTTTCGCATTACGATCCTTGCATAATAGTAGGGTTCAGTCTATGTACAGCAGATCACTTACGAAACCCTTATGCGTCCCTTGTTAGAACACTGCTGAAATGTGACTCATACCAAATAGTTGTAATGTGGGATATCGAACATACACAAATATGGGCAGCACTGATGGTCGGAAGTTTGCCTGAGACATGGGACATAACCACTGATACTATGCGAAAGATGAACTGACGTATGCTTGAAGATGAACGTGAAGTATTCGACGAAAGTTAAGTAAAGTACCAGTATTGAGTGGTGAATCTAGGAACACACTTGAGTCCCCTGAGTCTAGAAACACGTGTCCCCTTAGTATTTTTTCCGTAGTGGCAGTGAAGCCAAGATTTGACAAATGCATTTGACAAGAACAGATGCATATCTGCGGCCATTTTTCTCGCGTTCCATACGCGACTCGAACGGCAAGAACCCTCTAACGTTAAGTACATACATTTAACAGCTGTTTACAGACCATGTATGTAACTTTTTACGTACTAGACTGAAATGTAATAGGCCATTACAGTTACAATGAAAAATGGGTGGTAGTGGCTAAGTAGCGAGGAGAATAGTTGATGGATTAACGTCGTTCTCTGCTGGTTTCCTGTAGATAAATCCGGGAAGATCGTAATGGAAGGTGGATAGATGATCAGAAAGCAATTTTAGTGACTGACAAGGGTAGCTAAAGACCGTTTTGGATGGAAAAGTGTAAGGAGAGCCATATTCGAGAGACGGTCACCAAGACCCACTTTGTCACTTAACCTCAAACCAGTGGCTCGTTCCGCGCCGTGGCGTGACTTTCCCTCGACACACCTGCGTCCAGTGCAACAGCGATGACGAATGTGGCGGGAGCGGACGGCTGGCGCGGCCTCAGCTGGGCCGCTTTCTCCGGCCTGAATGCCATGCCCTGTCCTCTGACGTCACGCGCCCACAGCGCCATATGAGCGCGCGTGACGTAACGGCGAGACGCGGCCGTCGACCTCGCGCAGGTACTGCCCGACGCACTCGGCGGCTCGCCCAGCTCTGACTAGTCGCTGCCGGGGAACGTCAAGTCTGTCGCAACGTTAACGGGATACTTCAGCCGGATTACTGCGTGGCGGATCTTTCAACAAGATGCAGCTTGTTTGTAAATTATAGATCGCAGCGATCATTTGTCGTTTTTAAATTTTATTGTGCAGATCTAGATTTCGGCTGGAAGCTAGTCATTCCCAATACACTAATATTTTCGCTCAATGCATGTAATTCCCTGTTGGTCGGGCTTCATCCACAGTTTATTGAATACGTGAGTATTCAATGAACTGTGGATGAAGCCCAACCAACAGGTAAATACATGATGCATTGAGCGAAAATAACAGTGCATTGAGAATCGCTAGCTTCTAGCCGAAATCTAGATCTGCACAAAAAAATTAAAAAATGACGACTGATCCCTGCAATCTATAAAAGTCAATATAACAGTCGCTGAGTGCAACAACTTTCTGAATGGAAGGGAACCTGATACAGCTGGTTTGTTTATCGCACCTGCTTAAACAAGCTGCTAGTTGTTTCCAAAATGATGTAAAGATCTTATCTGACTGATGTAAAGATCGTTTTGTTGTGAACTACATTCTGGTTTCCTTATGCAGATCTTCATCCAGTGCAGCCTACCCAACAGGAGTTTTTCCTAATTTTTAATAGACATTCTTGTATTTTACAGCACTGATTTAAATGTCATCGGTAACAAGCTTCTGTGGTCTTCTTCGATCTTAACTTAAATCTTTCGTTTGGCTATCTTTTTCATCCAGTTCTGCAACCAACTCAGATTCCAATAGGATATGGCCGTTCTGACTAAACCACAGATTCGCGTTTTTTAAGTGTGAAAACATGTTTTGCGTGTTTTCTACGATTGTCATTCTGCCAAGCCGCCAAGAGCAAGTTTCTGACGACACACGCTACAATGCGTCCTTGTCCTCTTTCAGGAATTTCCTCTTCTGCGGTATCCTGCAGAATCATCAGCTACAGAGGACAAAGATCACGCCCACTAACCTAACCGCTTCCCGCTGTCGTTAAATAGTGTGCCAGAATCTGATACGAGGTTCTTCGGAAATACTCCCGTCGCCATAGTATCAGCATACATGATTCTGGTATTAGGGTTCACGGCCGAGGTCTGTGAATGTTCTTTCCAGGTGTCTTGTGATTGGGATACTAGGATACGCGACGAGAATACTTTTCTCAAGACTGCACAAACATCCACTCTATATCTCTTCCCTCCTTTCACGTCGTGATTATGAAATAGGTAACTCAATGTTCCAGACATAATGACCTAGTTCTCTTAGTCTGAGAACGAGGAATAGGTTGTATGGCACTTTTCTTTAGCAAGCATTCGAAGTAACACAGCCAACATGTGGGTACTGCTCACAGAGTGCAGCTTGCAAATTAGAAGAGTCTGAAAACAATGAATTTCATGTGTATGCGAAACACCTTTAACAAATTGCAGACTAACAGATTTAAGTTTAAAATCATTATTGATACGTTTTGGCTCTGAAATTCTATTAAGCTGATAAAACATTCAAGAGTTGCTGCATCCTTCATGTCCTCTTCCAAACTGAGCTCTATGAATAGTATATCCTGTTACAGTAGGCGGTGCATACACGAATCTTAACTTTATCGTTTTCGGAACAGCTATTAATCATGACTTCAAATTCACTACACCGTACTGTCGTCGTCCAGTGTTTAAATCAGTCAGTGAATTTCGTTTAAATCAGTCAGTGAATTTCCTTAATGGGAGATTTCTCAAGCTGAGTTTAAGTAACAGCATCTTATTCACCTGCCTATATGGACCTCTCAATCACGTACGTACACCGCAGAGTTCTGTTCACGTCAGCTTTGAAAAAAACCTAGACGAACTTACATTCCGATCTTAAGAGTACACCAGCTCCTTCATAGTGATTTCATGTGCTTCCAAAGGCGTTACTACGCAGCTAGTGGACCATAGACGAAACAATTGACTAGCCGGACAGAGTGGCCGAGCGGTTCTAGGCTCTTCAGTTTGGAACCGCGCGACCGCTCCGGTCGCAGGTTCGAAACCTGCCTCGGGCATGGATGTGTGTGATGTCCTTAGGTTAGTTAGGCTCTGAGCACTATGGGACTCAACTGCTGTGGTCATCAGTCCCCTAGAACTTAGAACTACTTAAACCTAACTAACCTAAGGACATCACACACATCCATGCCCGAGGCAGGATTCGAACCTGCGACCGTAGCGGTCGCACGGTTCCGGACTGCGCGCCTAGAACCGCTAGACCACCGCGGCCGGCATTCGGTATCAGAAGACCAATGGAGGAACCTATGATCTAGCGACAAGAGTCCGGTCATAAAAAGTGCTCGGTTCCAAGCATCAAATCTGTTGAAATGAATGTGCAACCAGGGGCTATATTGTTACGTCCACCATTCAAAGGAGACGCCGCTACCTGCTAGATCTCTTCAAAGTACTGACAGTCATGCCATGGTAATAAAAGGAAACAATTTTTGTACCATGTTTGCATATAAAAGGAAATTATTTTTCAAGTGTTCAAGTTAATATGAACAACTAACGCACTGTTATAGCACTTTCTTGTAGCTGCACTCGCAGAGGGCACTTCCATATCAGTAATCAAAGTACAGTGCGGCGATGTTCCAAGACGCAGCGCTTGCGTCAGCAGGCACAGCTGTACGTGACGTGTCGTGCTTCTCCAAAACAAACAGGAGCCAACAATCTCCGATCACAAGCAAACAACGAGGCCAAGATAACGGCAGACACTCCCAGCTCTCCAATCGGCACGGAAACTTCCGGAACGGGAACGCGACTGCAGCGCCAAGAGCGGCGGCGGGCGGAAACTAGTCAAGGCCACTAACTGTCGGCGCTGAGCTTTCTGTGGATGCAGCTTGTTGCCGCTGCGTATGTAACGAAATAAAAACACACGAAATGAGGCTACAGGTGGGGCTAACAGGGAATAATTAACTGGCAGCTCAACATTCTACATTACGTAAAAACATTCGTATCCGGTGAATCTCAGGTCAAATGGTAGTTGTCGGCTTCTCTTAAAATAGCTAACGCGAGACAGAAGTGTCCACATCAGCCTGATCACAATTCTCTCTCTCCGGATTCCCTTGAACTCTTAGAAAAACTAACAAATAAAAAAGGGCTTCTAATTAACATCACCTATAACATATTTCCTGCAATATTATGAATTTTTGTGTATTTTAACCGTACAATCACGCCAAGTACGGCATTCCTGATCACTTCAGCACTTTTCCAATCTACTAAAATAACCATAATTCAACGCATTTGTTGCATCTGAAACCGGTTTCAATCAGTACAATCACCAATAGTTTGCGATTGTTTCCTATAATTACTACTACTTCGGCTGTTCCAGCACCAGTCGCCAAGTTCTGCCCACGCATATAACAATATTTTGAAATTATTTGTGACATACAACAACAAAGACGGCTTTACATCATAATTATTCGTAAGCTACAAAAATTAGGCGTACCTGCTGCCGCTAAAACGGCCACGTCTATTGTAGAAATCACTGTCGTGTTGAAACTAACCTTACGATTTGCCTTTGTAGTGGTGGTGTAAGCGTCTGTGCATGTTGTGTGAGAATGTTCGGAAACCGTCGTTGCGTTATTATTCATATTGATGGAAATTTTACGGCGACTGATATGAGTCAAACGACGTGAAACGCCATATTACTTAGGAAGGAAAATATAAACACTGAGAATGGACGCAGTTCTAATACTTCAGAAACTTAGCAAATTAAAAAATATAAAGATAGCTCTAATTAAGTTCTCTCGTAAAGTTAGTTTCGTTTTTTTCTTAATAGACGATAAGCTATATGTAAATCATGTGAAATACGACGTGAAAGATGGCTTAGTGACTATTTGCTCTGGTGACCGCTCCTCGTATATTGGTAAGAGGGCTTTCACGTTTTTTTTTTTTTTCTTTCCCAAACTTAACAGAATCTGTAGACCAGGGCTCTGATAGCAGTTACCTCACGCAGTATTATGATATTGCCAATTAAGCACACAATATTTCTAGCTTCTTAACACGATAGGTGAGTGCATGCCGAATGCATACCATATTTGAAAAATTCTTAGTTCGCACGATTTATAATTTTTTCTGTTCCTTTTTTGAAGTTCTGTATTTCTCATCAAATGGAAATATCAATCTACAACCGCAGTTTAAACTTTCGTTAACGACAGCTGTATCAGAGGAAGGAAAGCTGTGACGTTGCTGGCCAGCAACAGCAGCGCAGGATCAATAAATTCAGAGCCTGCACTTCAACTGCAGCGTTGCCAGCTCTCACCGAAAATCCGCTGCCGTCCTTTTTCAAAGCATCTTTGCGTTTCTCTTTCTGCAAAGGCGAAGACGTAGCATAAACTGCGCGTCTGGAGGTCCCAGAAGATTACTCCAAATGGAATAATGCACGTTGCACGAGAGCACAATTTCATAACTAGTCTAACATAATGTAGCGTCAAATGACAGCACTCAAAACGAGCATCCTGTTTGCGTGGCCAAATTCTTGTTTTGAGACGAACGCAGATATTTTCTCCGTTGCCACACGGAGTGACTACTTTGCATTTTTATAAATGAAAAGCACAGAAACACAGATATTCTACAGATAATGAGAAGTACATTCTTGTGCTCTATTTTTTGCTATGAAACTGTTCTACCATGTAGCAGGTGAAAAAACTGGTGAAGAAACATCACATTAACTTACGCCAGACGTTTAAAGATTGTCCCAGTATAGCTTCAGAAGTTGTATTTCAAGTTACTGAAGCCGTCCTATTCGTGGGAAATTAGTGGTAATGATAACGTAATGTTCCAAAACGTCAAAAGAAGTATCCATATTGTATATTTCAAACTTTTTTCTGGCGAGTTTATACACACATACAAATGAACTTTTTTAATAGTCAATATGCTGGGGTGCTACATGTAACGGTAGTAAAATATTGTAATCTGTGTAGGGAAGGTGTCACTTCTTAAGCGAAATCAGATAAACAACCTATGAGACTTTCTTCGAAAGCACCCTTTACTGAGAAGGGATGAGACATTATATGAGAAATGTCGCAAATCGTAATTGATAAATTGCCTCCGGAAAAGTGGAAGTTCGAAACGGCTTCGTCTCCCGAGTAATTATGTAGTCTACTGGCAGTCAATTTTTCTTTAAGAGCGCACTTCTATGTGCTAGACCTTGAAGCAATCTGGAAATTTAGGGCACTGATGCGTTATACCGGTAAACCCAGCTGCTGCTGTATGCTATCGGACTACAAATGCAATAGTCGCGCGAAGTAATAACGCTGGACACATTTAGCAGATAGCATTTGGCAGACTGTACAATTTCAGACCAACATGGCGCAAAGCCTCGCTGTATGGAAAACGAATTAACAAAGCGGCATCGCTAGCGTATAGCGCGGCGAGAATGGGTCATGAGCGTGAAATAGATGTCTTACTTGCAACTGGCGTGTTAAGATTGCCTACAGAGTCTAGTATAGAAGCGATATCGTTTTTCCGTTCCTGTAAGTTTGCTCACAGAAGTATTATCGGTGTTCTTCGTGTGTACGTTCCGTATGTAGTGTAAAGATAGGCAACGTTGTTACCTGTCAAACAAGCAACTTCCACCTCAGCAGTAGTAAGACAGTCCTTCGTCTTCATTGTCAATTGCAATACGCGTAAATTCACAATAACATACTTTCGAAGGTAAGGTACTGAAATGACATTTCCGAATTAAAAGTTTCATTTTTGAAGTGCCTTGTATTCATTACGTGTAATTATGTTCCTTATATGCCTGCTGTTTTGATCTATGGCACCACATGGGTACCACTTTGCAACGCTATTTCGCAGTCTTACAGTAAATCTCTCTCGTGCTTTCGTCTATGTTGGCAATATTGTACCTGCAAGCGCCCCCCCCCCCCCCCCTCTCTCTCACACACACAAAAGCATTGACACACGCAATAACCGGTTCTTCCTTTCCGTAACGACAGACGCACGCCACTCTGTTCGTCCTTAACTAGCCACATGCAACTGCCACAACTTCTGAATGACGATACTCTTAGTAGTCGCCGCCTGCCTAATACACTTCAAATGGCCCCTAATGTCCATGTTTATTTTCCTTCCAGTTCGGGATCTAATGATCCAGTTCTATCATGACATACGCTCTACAGCTATAACTCGAGTGAGTTTCCTACACGACCACTACGCAGTATTATATAGGAAACCCCCTGCGACATGGAAAAGCTCCCAGTTGTTAGTAAGTGACGTTATAGTCGCGGCCCCTCTCTCCTCCTGCTTCTTCTGGAATGAATCGGACTTATTCCAGCTCGGCGAACTTATTTTCCATAGTACTGGTAGCAGCAATTGCAGAACACTGCATGCGTGACGATAAGCTGGACGAGGCTACTCTAAAGCAGGCGAAACATCAAAGACAACGTCGTAGCAGACGTCCTTTTCAGGGCGAACAGCTGCTGCGAGGCGTCACGTGTCAGTAGTTTGGGCCGGGCGTTACGTAACAAAGGCCTGTGAACGAAGCGCGTAACCTTGGGACCCTGCTAGGCGCGGCACGACAGGACGGGCTGCGCGCGCAGCCGTGACGTCACGCACTTCCTGGCTGCGCGCGCAGCTATGCCGCCGCCAGCCAGATGTGGGTTACGCGACCGACGCGCCGCCATTTTGTGCCCTTGCCCGGCTCCGTCAGGAGATAATATACTAGCCACGCGACGCGAGGCGTGCAGTCAGGCCACCATTATTACTAATACGGCTAGCACCTAGCCTGCGGCGCTCATTATGAAGCTCTGTAGGTCGCCCAGGCTACGTCACAATGCCAGCGATGACTAGTACGATGGGGAAGGAGCAAAGCGCGGGAGGGAAGGAGACGAGAGACCGCGAATCGGTTGCCAGAAGACCCCTCCCTTCAGCCTCTGTGGCCTTTATGCGAGGTAAAATTAAAATTGCCCTGGCTCATAGCCCAAGAACGGCAGAGTAGAGAGGCAGACAACATTAGAGTACACCAGGACACTCCCATCCGCTGACTGAGTTCCATCTGTCGATTTCCGTTCTGAAAAGCCCAGTCCTTTCGTATTATGCCTAATAGATCCAATGAGTTACCTACATCAGACGGTTACCTACCCATTTTCCGTCCTTTCCTCCACTATTTTAGTAATGCCACTGGGTTACTGTTCAGCCTTTATTTCGGGTGTGGGAGTGGTCGGTATGACAAGAAATATCACAACGCCACCGGCACTGCAGTACTATATGAGATCCTCAGGTCTTCAACACCACACTTCGTACTATGTTATATTCGGAATGTTTGTCTCTCATTATCGTCTGTTATAATGACTGGACAAGCCAGCAAAACCCAACATGACGAAAGCGCTGCTCTAATTGTAATCGGTGGTACAGTTTATCCACCTATTACTACCAGCGAGGTCTGCTTCTGGCTTTTGCTCAAGTCTTCGGTAGTAAACACTTCCAAAATTTGTGAAATAATACTAAGACGACGACGTAAAAAGCTACCATACTGTTCCATCGCACTGTGGTGCATGCAGCATTTCAACACACGTCACCCTTAATCGGTGGTACAGTTTATCCACCTATTACTACCACCGAGGTCTGCTTCTGGCTTTTGCTCAATTCTTCGGTAATAATAACTTCTAAAACATGTGAAATAATACTAAGACGACGACGTAAAAAGCTACCTTACTGTTCCATCGCACTGTGGTGCATACAGCATTTCAACACACGTCACCCTTATTGGCTAGACTATACAATTGCTGCATATAACTTCTGTTAACGCTTACCTGCCATCGGTCCTCTTCAACGTATAAAACATCTTTAATTTTAACTGAAGTACATACGTCCTTCACAGGATCGACCACGAATATCAATGTTACTTCACACAATTGTTGGAATCTGCACTTTAACCAACGACAGGGCGCTAATTTGTACGCGGAAAATTTTACAGTTTAGAGCGAATAAAAGTAAGAACTTTAACATTACTAGTAAACACAAATTAGTCTCCTACTTTCAAACGAAATATGCTCTCTCAGTGATAAAGCACAGAAACGCTTCTTCGCTATAACGCACGATGATAAGACTTGACTTCAGATACTGCTTCTAACGCATCTTGCTGAAACATATTTCCAACATATCTGAATATACGGATTCACGAACAGTCCAGTTTCAAATACTCTAATCACAGTGCGAATGTACAGCAATGAGAAAATTGTTGCTATTTTCATGTCCAAGGTATAGAAGTCGCATGCGGGCATAACTAAAAGCTCCGGAAAAGGTGCAGCTGTGATGTATACAATGGAGTCAGCACCTACTGTGACGTTACGACGAGATCCACTATATCGCATATTTGCCAAACACAAAATTTTAAAAATTGGAAATAAATACAACTTTTATGCTCAAGGGCGTATTTTTCCCTAGACTGGTACTACCTGTGACCGTAATTCAAATCGAATCTAAATTTCATTTGGCAGCCTTGTCATGGTGTCGATCTCTTTTGGTAACATTGGCACGGAGTAACATCAGTAATTCATTCAGAAGACTTCCGTTTCCTCACGTAAATTTATTACTACTTTGTTCTCTTTTATAGTATCTCCATTAATCTATTCATACCAACCCCTCTGGATGTGGAGGTCATTGCCATCTGTGTAGATAATTCAGAATGAAACATTTTGTGTGTGGAGGGAAAATGATATCTGTAAATAACAATATTCTATCCGATTGGGGTGTGTTTCAGGCAAGTTTTCAATGCATTATAACCTATATTTGTACAAGTGTTTTTATTTCTGTTTTTGAAACTTTTTGTCCAAGTACAAGAATTTATTACGCAGTAATTCGAGATCAAAGACTAAATAAAAATTCTGGACGTAGTACGGACTTTACAATTCTAGTTTATTCAAACTTTCCTTGTCCAAGTTTCGACCACTGTTGTTTTTACCAGAGAAAATTACTATATCATCTTAAACGTCTGGGACAGATTTCCAAATATTACGTGTTTAGTTATCATGTCACTGAGCACTTTTAAACTAATCTCACACTGGAAACACAATCCCTTAAATACATATTACAAGATTTATTGCCTATTCTATCACAGGCAAATTTTGCCCCTAATTGAAACTTCCTGGCAGATGAAAACTGTGTGCCGGACAGAGACTCGAACTCGGGACCTTTGCCTTTCGCGGGCATGTGCCCTACCAACTGAGCTACCCAAGCACGACTCACGCCGCGTCCTGACAGCTTTAATTCCGCCAGTACCTCGCGTCTCCTACCTTCCAAACTTTACAGAAGCTCTCCTGCCAACCTTGGAGGGCCAGCAAGCACTCCTGAAAGAAAGGACATAGTTCTGCAAGGTTCGCAGGAGAGCTTCAGTACAGTTTGGGAGGTAGGAGACCAGGTACTGGCGGAATTAAAGCTGTGAGGATGGGGCGTGAGTCGTGCTTGGGTAGCTCAGTTGGTAGAGCACTTGCCCGCGAAAGGCAAAGGTCCCGAGTTCGAGTCTCTGTCCAGCAAACTGTTTTAGTCTGCCAGGAAGTTTCATATCAGCGCACACTCCGCTGTAGAGTGGAAGTTTCATTCTTTGCCCCTCATTGGTGCCCCATATAACGTAAAACATCCGTGTGCTCTTAAAGAGATAAAAGTTCGCACAAACATGGGTGGGGCTGTAATTCTTCCTCACTCATGAATGAAAAGTACAAAACATAACTAGTGTTAACTTCTGCCAATACATACTGCGGCTACAACCTGTGCGAGATCCACAGGCAGAATTCGACACGCCGCCGAAGGAGGACAACTTTGGTTGGCAATGCGCTCCGCAACTTAACCTTTCCCTCGTTTCTAATTAAACTGTGGTGATTGAGCGCACCTAAAAGAACAGACACGACAAAAAAGTAGAACCAGCCACGTTTGTTTCTCGTGTGCCAGGTTGTTGCGTCCCTGAGAGTAGTTTAACGTCTCTCGTCGCAGCCAATTAAAGTGAAGGAAGGAGACAAAGATGTACAGCTATTCTTTGCCCCCGGTTTGATTAGACAGCGAAACGCTGGACTACTCTTGCTCCTACCAAGCCGTCGTCGTTTGAGCTAAATTATTAATTATACATGCCTATTTCTCACTTTCGGTCACTTTTATAATCACTTACTTATAAGCACGCCTATGTTGTTATACACAACTGATATATATTTAATGAGTAACATCCCGACTACAGCAAATCAAAAGGAAAAATCTCGTCATCTCACATGCACCGGGAATCAATCTTTATATATATCTAATACCAAGTGATGGCAGCATGCTACCGAAACGTGTAGCGTCAATATTTGATTATAAAAATGGCTGAAGCTAAGAAATTTGTACCTATTTTACAAAATTCGTGACACAATTGCTGGTATTAACAAATTCTATACATTATGGGCAAACTGAAGTTAAATGTCATTTTACCCTGGATATTACTTCATCCCTAACGGATTTCAGCTGATGTAACTGGGTCAGTCACATCTCGACTGGCTGTACTGGGCATGCTCAACTAAACATCCAAAAATCTAGGGCTTGTCAATATTACATTACTCATTTCCAAGCTTATAAAGGAACTATACGAATTGTACAACTGAACTGTAGCACGCCTGTTAAAATACGAGGAACAACCATATGAGTAAACAGCAAGGAATCATGTAATGGAGGTATCTGACATAAGCTTATTTTGAAATATAAATCAATGACTGGCTCTCAGATTTACGAAATTAGTTCCCTGTACAGCTTTCGCCGGTTCACTCAGCTACACCGACGTGGCATTTCCTTTATGTGCAGATCGTGAAACGACCATTAAACGTGTCTTGGTTATGTCATCTAGCAAGACGTGTCATGACACAAAACCTTTTAAAAGACAGGCAAGTTGTCAGTCACACTGTTGCTCGCAGCCAATAGTCGGTGAAAAGTGTGTTATTTGCTTTCGTCAGCTTATGCTGAGACAAAAACAAATGTCAGCTGACGCTGCGGCGTAATCTCTCAGCGCACTTAAGGTAACTGGAATTTTTTCCCTCGAATGGCATTACTGCTGCGTTAATGCCTTTGCTTGTCTTGGATAAGACAAACACAGAGACCGGCTGTGAACGCCTGCTCAAGTTTTCGTTCTCATAGGAATAAATTGACGTGTCCGAGCGCTTGTGTAACACCGCTAAGTACATCCGAAACAAAGGATAAACATGATCACCTACGGGTATTCTCGTTAATAATGAAACGTGTTTATTTTATAGTAATTAACAATTCAACCATTACTCGGGAGAGTAATAACTGAGCACCTAAAGCTGCAAAGAATGCACATCATGATTTTATATATATAAAACCTGCCAAAATGGACTGGGGCAAAAGTAAATTCTTTGTTTCGAACCTGAACGACCAACCACAGGTGAAATTTACAAACAATTTATGTTAAATTCTCACAAAGGACCCAATAAATAAAGCGTTCATTCGATGTAATTATCTCTTATAACGATTGCCGCTTCCATTATGGGTATCAAATGGCTAGTATTTTCATTTTTAACCCATTTGACAAAATAATGGTCACTTTAAGAGATGTAACGTCGTAGAAAGACATCCAGACAGTAATTTTTTCATACCGGGAATTACCACTACCGATATTTTTAACCTTAAAAAAAAAGTAGCCTATTCAAGCTTTAGCTCGGAAGTAAGAGCACCTAGTAACGGATGATAACCGCGCTTCTGTGTTTAGCAGTTCTGAAATTGTGGTTTGGCGCTGTGTCGCGTAAGGAGATGCAATTTAGGGGGCTGGGAGAAGGCGCTGTGGCTTTTATGACTTGTTTACCAGTCAGGAATAGCTCGCCAGTGGCTAGCACTGCGATTGTTTATAAGTCTCGCGCGTTTGTGTTTACGTGAATGCGTGCTCCTATTGGCGTAATACGATCCGGTGAAAAGATACTCCGGTAAACATGAGAGTGAGAACAGCTGTTCTCCACACTGCAATTCGGGTCTCGTATCGTTCCGTAGTATCGTTATCTTTTTCTTTCTGCTAGAAACATGCCTCTTTGGCAAAGTATCCCCCCCCCCCCCCAGCTCCTTTCCACTGGTCAATGCACAGGATGCGTGTTATACCTTACCAATCTGTAACTTCAACTGTCCATGTGCTTCTTCGTGTGGGATTCTAGTCTGCCTTGACCATTCAAACAGTGGCCTGGATAGGAATCTTGTGTGACATTACCCTCCAGCGCAAGTGATTAAACTTCCACAATGCATCGGGCTCGTTATTTCGCAACTGTGGTTTGTATTTGCATCACACAAGGAGTTCCCATTTGTTACCAACCGTACTTTCTCATGAACGGTGCACTTTGGGGAAACACTGGATTCGACATCAAATACAGCGTAAATTGCAGTTTACTAGGTGGTAACAATTTTTTTATCTTTAATTTTTATAGTAATATTATAGCCTATCGCTAATATTATTCAATCTGTACACTGAACAATGGAAACCAAAGAAGAATTTGGGGCAGGAATCAAAGTGCAGAGAGAAGAAACAAAAACTTAAGAGGTTTTCTCGTTGCCATTGTAGTTCTGTCAGCGACAGAGGAGGGCTTGGAAGAGCAGTTAAACAAGTAGAGTTCTGGTATTTGGGCAGAAAAAAAACTGAAGACAGCCGAAATAAAGAGGAGGTAAAACGTAGTCTGGCAACGGCAAGAAAAGCGTTTCTGAAGAAAAATTTGTTAACACCGAATATAGATTTCATGGACAGGAAGTCTTTTCTGAAGGTGTAGCCATGTTTGGAAGAGAAACAAGCAGAATAAACAGTTTCGACAAGAAGAGAATAAAAGCTGTTGAAAATTGGTGCTACAGAAGAATGCTGAAGATCCGATAGGTAGATCATGTGTCTAATGAGGAGATACTGACGAAAATTGAACCACGACTTGGTTAAAGGAAGGGGTAGGTCGACTGGACACATTCTGAGACATCAAGGGATCACCAATTTAGTAAGAGAGAGAACTTCGATTTTCTCGTGTTTTAGTTCCTGCCTTTACGACAAAAGCAGATCGCTGTTCGACCATTACAACTCTACTGGGCATTATCATAAAGAAAGTAGTATCCTTTTCCCAAACTGAAGACTGCCAAATCTACAGTTCGATGTAGAATGCTAAATAAGATGCTATTTTACTTTTCCATGCAGACAAATCAGGGCCAGATGTGATCGTCACGCTAACAAGAAAAGGGCTCACTAACAAAGGGGATAGCATCATTGGCCTATTTATTAATAATTCGACGTTTGCACAACCATTAAGCCATGGCATAAATATTTTCCAATTGGATGTCAGCACACACATCTCATTGTTTGGACAATGACTTGTCTTCCAGACAAAATTTCTACGATTCCCCACCAACACACATCCACAGATTTCAGCAGAATACCAGGAGTGCATGTCGACTAGTATGTATTTAAGTGTCCAGGCAACAAGAAGAAAAAAAGAGTTCAATCACATACAGCGCTTCCACCTAACGGCTTTCACAGAGTACATCGGTTTCTTCTAGTTTAACTCGAGAATGCCAGGAAGCAGCAGACACACATCCATTATGCAACGGCAGTAAGGCAAAGATAAACTGAAATATGCCGCATGCAACGCTTACACGTGAATAAGGAGGGCAGTCGGAGCCTAACCCAATACAGCTGCTCCACCGCGTTTCCTGTGACCAGATGTGGGAACAGAATTACGTCGGAGCGTTCGTTTTATACGAGGATGTCCAAAACCTGGGTATACAGCCGTCACAAGGGACCGGAAGTGCCCATTATCTCACCCGCCCCGCTGCAAGAGTGTCACATGACATATCACTCAGGAGTGTAATTTATATTTCCCGCATGTTGCGCGTATCTCTGCGGTTAACCCAGCCTGTCGAGGCGCAACCCTTAGTCGGCTGTCCCACTCAGCTCTCCATACTATTTTTCTAATAGTGGAACTTTCCTGCTCTAATACGCCTCAGTACCATGCCATAATAGATTCAAGTAGCTAGGGTACATCTGAAAGACACGAGGTTACGAAAGAGAAGGAAGATTGTTTTCGCACCTCTTCAACGACGACATCATTTGAGACGGAACTCAACCTCAGACTGGAGAAGGGATGCGGAGGGTACTTGGCCGTAAACATTTCAAACGAATTTATGCGATTTAGGGAGGCCTTGGAAAACAGATGCGGATGACCAGTGGAAAACAGATGTGGATGGCCAGAAGTGAATTTGAAGCGTCGTCAGCCCGAATGCAAGTCCAACGTGCAAACTTCTGACCTACATTTATTTATTTTTTACTTCAATCCACTCAGGCGACTGTTTTTTGTTCACTGGTTAGAAACGGTGAAATCGGGAAAGAAGTACTTACCCTATCCACTTAACAAACTCTCCGTCCTTTAATGCATCCAAGACAGTTTTAGAACTATTTATGTTCCAAACACAGTAAATTCTGTGTATGACTTTAAAGGATGGTTATCAGTACCCAAATGCATTAAGACAATATTTTGGTAACTACAACGACCGATTATGTGACCTGAAAAAGTTTTACGGTGAAACTAATATCCAGTTCTAAATCAACTGTATGAAGCTCAACATGAGCCCTTAATAATGAAATTCCGAAGCTTGCAGACGTGCAAAGTGATATCGTGAAGAGTGAATTATGCTGTTATTACTGACAAACTGAGTTTTGTACAGCTACAATATTAATAAAATAATTAACCAAACGGATTTTTACACTTTATGCTACTGTAATGGTAATGAAAAAGTAACTGATGCACCGGATATCCTGCCTTCCTCCGTACGAGTGGAATCAATCTTTTCTTGGATGTCATGCTCTTGGCAACCTAGCATCTGCGATAGTTTCTGCATCAACGGAGTTCTTCACCTTTGTGAACTTCGCTACAGCTTGTTTTTCCAACTCCATAAACGTTTTAAATCCTTGTTCAATGAGTTATTAATCCGAGTCTATAAGGCAAAAACATTCCATCATCACATAAGAGTCGAATAAACCTCACGAACATTTGTCTAAATAGCTCCCTGGGTTTGAACCAAGATTTTCGTCACCGATAGAAAAGTAACGACACCGACTGTTTCGGAAGAGCCCAAAGTTGTAAACACTGCCTTCAGAAATTTCTGCCTAGCAACTGATTATAAAGTCCACCTCGTAGCGGAAGGAAAACAAGTGCCCAGCGTGATATCGTTTTGGTGATGTCACGCGCTGTGGAAGCGGAGGCACTGTTCGGCTGACAGCAGTGTTGCACACGGCACATCGCTGTCGTCACCGCTCGCTTGCCAACATCCTGCCGTTACTTCACGGAAGTTCACACCTTGCCTACAACAGTTTACACATGCTCTGTACATCCTACTCCACTTCCCGTACATGAATTGCTACAACGAAAGCCGATTCCAGGAAGCGCTTTCGTCGAATCATATATCGCACCTAGAAGTTCAAATAACAGTCGGGATTCCCGGTCGAGGTACACAAACAAGCAAACACGCTGGAGTGACGAATGACTGTCTTCTACATGGCTATCAATTGTAGTACCCGAGTATTTCCCCTTCATAAGTCATCAATCGGCAGAAATCTTTAAACAAACCGCCTGCCACCGTCTTCCGAGAAGAATAACATTTTAAATTTGTTTTACACTAAGAAATAACTACTTCACGCTTGTCTAGACTGCTGCAGCGAAGTACGCGTGTGATTAAACGAGCAAAAATGCACGAAACCTTTCCGGAGACATTTCTCAGCGATCTCCAAAGCATCTACCTTGTCCATACGAGGTTTCGACGCTCGTTCAGTAGACAGTTTCACTACGTATGGGTGATCGTATGCGATTGCTGCCACTCTTACTTTCGGAATACGTTAACTAGAGTCTACAATTTTCAGTGCGATAGGATCTGCAGCTGCGATACATTTTTTCAAATGGTTCAAATGGCTCTGAGCACTATGGGACTCAACAGCTGTGGTCGTCAGTCCCCTAGAACTTAGAACTACTTAAACTAACTAACCTAAGGACATCACACACATCCATGCCCGAGGCAGGATTCGAACCTGCGACAGTAGCAGTCACACGGTTCCGGACTGCGCGCCTAGAACCGAGAGACCACCGCGGCCGGCAATATACATTTTTTGAAAGATTTCATGATGCCTTCAGCTGTCATTCTCTTTTTCATGTACGCTTGTACAATTCCGGTCTTAGACCATTTTCAAGTATTTTATGGATAGGAAACTATGCACTGTATGTTGTTGCTCCTATGACCATGTTACGCTAGTGAAATAAATCCGAAATGTTTTACGCTCGAAACATAAATGGCATAATTACGTGTAAAACACCTCCAATTTATTTTACGAGCATGACATGGAAGTCTTAGGAGCAACAATATACATGGCTAAAAGCAATACCAAAAACCATTGATAAATACTTGAAAATGGCCTACAGCCGGAATTGTACAATCGTACTTGAAGGAGAGAATGGCAGCTGAAGGTTTCACGAAATCTATCAAAAAATTAATTAGATTGCTTCCAAAAGTAAGTTTTCTGCTTTACACACAAATAAATCTCTTTAAAACAAGATGAGATGGAGGTTCGAACCACAATAATACTGCAGCTCAATAACAGGCTAGTAGAGTGATGTCCAAACTTCCTTTCATGAAGGAAATTATTGTGAGTCCGTAATTCATATTTAAGGAACAATTCTGCTAGCGATACACTTCATATAACTATTACAAAAAATGGTTCAAATGGCTTTGAGCACTATGGGACTTAACATCTATGGTCATCAGTCCCCTAGAACTTAGAACTACTTAAACCTAACTAACCTATGGACAACACCCAACCATCACGAGGCAGAGAAAATCCCTGACCCCGCCGGGAATCGAACCCGGGCCGCGGGAAGCGAGAACGCTACCGCACGACCACGAGATGCGGGCTATAAATATTTCAGTCACACTCGATTCAAGACCGACTTCTGTGGGGTGGAACATGAATGGCCATGTTATTATCCGGTAAATACTGATGCCATATTATGGTTGTCTTGAAACAAAGACTGGAAAAAAACTGAAGCTAGAAGAGGTATTTCATGGTTCAACTACGAGAGAAGAAGTATTCCTGGGGCCTCACCTGACCAGCACAGAATTTGTTCCCTCTGAAACTGTGAAGCAAATGTACAGTTGCTCTGCATGCCAGTTTCAACATTAACTGGTCGATATGAAGCACACAGTACTTGGCAACAGAACTGTAGCCATTTACGATGGAGGTGCTTACTGCTCTAATTTACGGTACAAATAATGAGGTTGAATAGCTACTGATCGTTCAAAGACACACATCGTTGTTGCGGGATAACGCTTTATTTGAGCTGATTGAATCTTGACACCATGCAAAAACAAAAAGAAAATCGAATCGAAATTTGGAACACATCCTTCATGTGACTCCCCCCCCCCCCCCCCCCCCGAGCATTTGACCTACTGGAGCACAAGCAGTACTTCGTAACTAAAGTAATTAACGAGACATCCAATCTGGCTACTAGAGGCAGGTACAAACCAGCAGAAGTCGTGGCTGTGATGTATTTTCTGTGGATTAGTCCGTGAACGATGGGTTTACTAACGTATAGCTGATGAAAATCACGGCAGTAATGCCGATATGATACATAAAATAGGACAGCGGCAAATCACTAACAGTGTTACGTTCAAACTGTCTTTTGCTACGTTCAGATTAAATACTGGATGACCCTGGAAAAAGAGTTACCGAGTTGTATACTATGAATGTGGAACGATCAATGATGCATAAATGACTGTTCAAATTTATACCATCGCCGGTAATTTCCGAGAATGATTGCCTATCGAAGTAGCAAGGTCCAAACGATACATATCGAACGTGCGATTCGCAATTCGATCATGCGACTCTGGTGACGGGCGTTGTGATCAATTATTTGTGATTGTCATTTTTATCTGTCTTCCGTCGTTCCGTTAGTTGCTCTAAATTACATGCCGACGCGAATTATTTGAGTTGCTAGGGAATCCCTGACGATTTATGCCGTTAGTGAGTGGGATGTCTGGAAGAATACATGGTTCAACTCTTTCAAATTATCCATCCACACCGCTGTAATGGACTTTCACATGATGTCAACACCGATGACGAGCAGGGTAAGTCGTCTCCTTTTACATTATAAGTATTTTTGTAGCGCTCTTCTTTTGTCGTTGCTGTAGCGACCACCGTAAATATAATTCCCGCCACCAGAGTCGCATGATCGATTAACAATCGCACGTTCGATATGTATCGTCTGGACCCCCTGACTTCGATAGGCAATCATTCTTGCAAATTACCCCATCGCCACAATTAAAAATCCGTTAATTCCACGGGAATGAAATGTATATACAAACAATGGATGTGAACTACAGGCGAATGGAGTAATGTTACCATTTGAAGAAATTAGTATGTGACAAGTGAGACAACCTTTAAGAACTGAAGAAACCTTCAAAATGAGATTGATACATAGGTTGTATACATAACATTTTAGTTCCTTCGTCATACAGTTTCGTGGTTTTTTTTGCGTTATGTACGTCGTCTACAGTTAATAAAATGGCTCTGCTAAACAACGTCGTTACATAAATCTACCACATGGTATGACGGTAAGCTCTGTAAGCAGTGTTGCGTAAGACTTTGTGAAGATAAGCGTCCCTAGGATTAAGAGATCAAAAATTATCTCCCTAGAGAGAGCGATACAACTGATAAGTCAATTAAGTGCTGTGGCAAATGCGTCACCACTTTCCTCTTCCAAGTAGTAAGCATCAATAAAACCATCGCCGATAAGACATAGAGCTTGTTTCTGATTTCACGCCCGATTACGGCTGGTCACAGGGATCAGATGTTCTAGACAAAAAAAACTGTAAGCAAGTAGCAGTGAGCACTAAACCGCACGTCTCCCGGCAAGAATCTCCGATCCATATGTAAACAGCAGCTAAATACTAATTAAATTCCATCTTGTTTCATAGGCGAGTGCAGAGAACTTACATTCATAAACTTAAAACCCAACACGCAAGCAATTTACATACCACTTCCATCTGCAACATACTCCATCGAGAGCAGAAAATGTGTACTGCGTATCATTTGCCATGACTGGACACAATATCCTGCCATCAAATAAAATAATTAGCTTTCAATCGCAACTATTACGTCCACGACAACAATCAGTCACGCTAATCTTCAACCAAAGAACTTCGCAGTAAATATTGCGTACACGAAGAGCAACGATCCCAATACGCGAAACCAAAGAACATCGAACAAACATTTTACTCCTGGAATGAAATTAAAAACACTTAATAAAATTAAAAAAATACCTTACATGCCTGAGTGAGGCACTGTCAACTTATGCCAGAAAACATGTTAAAAAATCATAGCTACCAGTGCGATTATTTAAAAACCCATGTAAATGCATTAAGCCATTAATCAGTAAAGAAGTACATCGCTGACTCCATACAGGAACAGAAAATAATATAATGGAGCACCTACCAAAAACAAAACAAAAAAATATTATTGACACCTAGTGGTACGTTTTGCCAATATTAAGTGAATATAGCTACCAATACGCAAAAAAACAGTGCGTAATCTTAAGCAAATTTTAGATTTAGAGAAATTCGTTAATTATAATA
The DNA here is from genome assembly GCF_023897955.1 of Schistocerca gregaria. Classification (NCBI taxonomy): domain Eukaryota; kingdom Metazoa; phylum Arthropoda; class Insecta; order Orthoptera; family Acrididae; genus Schistocerca; species Schistocerca gregaria. The sequence goes on along the minus strand of NC_064928.1, from coordinate 25,545,803 downwards.
AGCGCACCAAAAATATTGAGCAATGGAGACGTTAAACCAATTGTTTAGCACAAAGCATAGAGCGGAGCACTTAAAATCGCAAATGAAGTCAAATGTAAGTGGGCAGGGTATGTATAGCCAAGAAAGTTGATGGTGATTTATTGAGGAGTTCTTCGCTGGACTCCGAACGACAATTTCATGGACAGTCGGTAGATGACATTATAAACATGAAAGATGGAAACCTGCCGTCTCTTTTTCAAAGGAACGTCCAGAATTCACCCAAAGCGATCTACGGAAATGTCTGGAAAATTAAACTTGATGGCCGAACGGTGATCTGAGCCGTTATCGTCTCGAATAATGAGTCAAGTGTCAACCACGCGCCAACTCGAGCGATGATAATATTTAGGAGCGTGGCACAACAGATCTCTTATTTCTGTAGTTGTGCTTTGGAGAGACACGAACAGGTAGCGCTTACTAATCTCCTTTCAAACATTCGTCCACGACCAGCTATAGTATTTGTAAAATATAAAATGGTCCATCTCCACATTTCGCTCTGTTCGACATGTTACAAGGAAATATTTACATAAACATTTGCATGACTAGCACGCAACAAAGTCACATTCTACTGCTAATGATACTCACATAACAATATGAGACCTATAAGCGCCAAAACTATTCTGGGGTAGGCATGGTGTGACAGATGAAGCCGCAGTCAATCGGGAATTTTCGCTTTAAATCGTTTAATTCCGCTATCCATCTCTTGAAATTATATTTTGATATGTTTACACACCTAACGTCTTCCACGATCCCTTTAAATTATACTAATCCATGACTTCTGCTGCCAGTGCTATCTTTTATGGTTATCTTTCCCTGGGGGTCTGAGATAAAAATAATTGCAAGTCATTTTCCTTTGTTGTAACAGTCTTTGGACCAACTGTTTAACTGACCAGTGCTATTGAGTATTTCATCTTAAATAAACAGCACTATATACCTTTGATTTAATTCCACTACTCATGTAGACATAAGTGTCAACTGTAGTTTGTGATGGTAGCGCCCCTTGAAATACTGACTATGGCGACACACTGATCCGTAGTGTAGCCCGAGACCTAGCTGATATTGAAAATGACAGTTTCGGTAGTGACGTGGCGAAGTCAAGGTGAAATGAAGAGAGTGTCATGTGAAGCTAAAACTGCAAGGTAAATTCAGAGTACCTATATCACATAGTGGGCAGCGACCGAGTCCTTTAGTATATGTAATACACACGAAAAATGCAAGGTATGGGAGAATTTCACTATGCAACTTTTTCCAGCGGTTTGACCCGATCTTACCAGTGACAACTATTACAACCACTCAACTTCTATCTAACGATCGGCCAAAACCGTGAACCCCCAACAAAACGTACAGACGATGCTCAATTCGCGAAGTGTCCAGGTGTCCTGTACCGCTCTTTGCTGATCTCTTGGGTGTCCCATACCTAGCAGCGTGCGCCATGTATGTCGCCTTACACCCAGATCAGAACATCGAAAGTGGTTTAACAACTAGTCGCTACCCTAATAACAATGGAAAACTTCGTAATTAAAATCGTTCTGATCCATTTATATATATTACGCTGTTTCGGCTACTGTAATCTTCTGATCTTCAGCGTTAAAGGAACACAGAATTAGAGGTACTTTATGTAAACCACCATGCAAATGTGTAACAATTTCTAAATCTTTGTGAGTTAACTTCTTAAAATTTGTTTTAAATTTTAATTTCTCCATCTTTTATAGCCACATAATTCGTTAAAAACCTTTCACTGTGTGTGCCATTAATCTCAATTGCAGATCTGTTGGTGGCAGTAGCCGAAACTATGCAACAAAAGTATTAAGCGACCTAGGTCTTTATTGACGAAGTACTCACAATGTCGCTAGCTCATTTGTGAAATTTAATTCCTTTATTAACAACTGCATAGGCTTGACTGTGCCTTCTGGCGTCTCCGCCTTCTAACGAACAATTGTGAATCGTTCGCGCCATTGCTTTTGGTTCTTACTGCCGATCTCTTAAAAACACATAAAAGAATCTGTTCGCGAATGGCGCTAGTTGGCAGCAAAATCATGCAGCTGTAACAAACCTGCTAGGCGAACTCAGTATCCCAGACTAACACAAATATTCGGTACTCAACTACACAGCTGTTACTGCGGCGGCCATATTGGGCGTTCTGGAGTACGTGAGCCGGCAACACGACCTGTCTACTCTTCATCTGTCTCGATTTATGTGGGTATAGTAAGCAAAACCAGTCGCTGTTTCAAGTTTTCATACGATTTGTTGAACGTCTTTGCAGCCTGATCAGATGGAGTTGTTACATGAATAGCCTTGTCGGTACATGTGCAGGCGCTGGAGGAAATAACGGAAATTAGGTATCGAAAAGGTTATGAAACAACACGATTTACATGTTTTAGCTTACTTAGACTGTACTGCCTTGCGATTTCAGTGCGTCATGGATACCAAAAAACAGTGCAATGTAAATAATCTAGAAAAATGATTATTCCGATTCACAAACCTTCCGTTAACTCAATATTTATTTAACCATACTTGTAGCTGGTTGCTGCTTAAATTATAAGTCTTCATATTGTAAAGCAGGAGCAGTTTCCTATATGCCAGCATTCGACAAGATTGCGAGGAAATAAAAGTATTCCCGCCAGAATCTGGACCATACGGTCTGCATGCAGCTGTAATGATCGTGTAACAGCTCAACCTGACAACGGGCGTCCGGTGATTTGAAAACTAGTTACTCATGAAATAAATCGCATGAAATTCAGGAAAGTGCCTGATTGCATGATTAGTATACCCACGCAAATCACAGATTTAAATAATTGCAGTCGGCGATTCGCAGTGGATACAGTGAGCCGATCACTTCGCTATTCTGATATAGGTGGGTTGGGCGTCGGGGCTTACCGTTGCTCTTGAAGGCGGTGGCCGTATCGAAGGAAGGCGCCCTCATGGGGTGCTTGTCCTTGAAGGACCTCTCGAGGAAGGGCGGCGTGCTGATGGAGACGGCGGGCAGCGACTCGCCCCTGGTGAGCGGCGGGCGGCCCACGCCCGCGGGACCGTGCTCGTCGGCCAGGAGCCGCTTCGAGTCGGCGCCGTGGTCGTCGTCGCCCGGGTCGGCCGAGGCGGACAGGCCGCGCTTGAGGCCCCCCGGGGGCCGGTGGGAGGCGACCGCGGCCGCCAGCGCGTGGTGCGTCGCCGACAGGTGCGGCAGCCGCACGCGCACCATGTCGTGCTCGGGGGCGGAGGAGCGGCCGCCGCCCCCGGCGCCCGCGGTCGCGCCGCCCGGCGGGGGCGGCACCGGCTGGTACTCGGCCAGCAGCCCGCCCGTCGCTCCTGCCGCCACCGCCGCCGCGGCCGCCGCCGCCGCGCTGCTGCGCGAGTGGTGCATCGCGTACCCCTGCGGAGGCGGCGGGGGCGGCCCGGGCGCCACCTGCTGCTGCTGCTGCTGGGACTGCGCCTGCCGGCCGCCGCCACCGCCGCCGCCCCCGGCGCCGCCGCCGCCCCCGTGGGCGCCGGGCGCCAGCTCGACCAGCCCCGCCGTGCCGTTCTCGTGCACGCCGGCGCGCGCGTGCATCTGCTGCGGGGGCGGCTTGCCCTGATGGGCGCGCTTCATCTGCCGCGCCGCCTCCAGCACCAGCTCGATGCGGTCGGCGCCCTCGTAGTTGACGCAGCCGCGGCACACCGCCTCCGTGAAGTCGTGCAGCATGGCCCACGGCATGCGCGGCAGGTCGCACAGGTAGCAGTGCTGTCTCTTCCCTAGCACCGACATCCTCATCGAAATTGTTCCAGTCCCTCCTCCGCGCCGGGGGAGGTCGCGCGTACTGACCACCTAACGACGACAACAACAAACACACACGCCCGCAGTACCTGTCCGTGACGCACTATAATATCATTTTGCCCGCGAGAACGCTCCGTGCATCCCGAGAAAACACTTTTATCGCTTCCCCCCACTTTCACACGTGAGACGTATGACAGGGACCGCTGTCTCTCCCTCTCCGACCTCCACCGGCAGTGACGTGCAGCACACAACTGGACGCCTCCGCCCGGCCGCAGCCAGTCGCGCCCCCCACCCCTCGGCGCCCGGCTGTGACGTGGCAGGCTGCGCCGCGTTACGGCGCATGCGCTACAACGAACTGCCGGTTTGTCTGTTTTAAAGCCGACGGACGGGTCTACAGTACTGGCACAACGCAGCGTTGCCGTTACTCGGATGTAGGCCGGCGCAGTTGCTTCTGGTGCAAAACACGAACCACTGCGACACTCCCATGTGGAGATAGTAAACACACTATTTGCTAACACCACAACAAGCAAATATCTGAACCGAGAAGCTATTCCTACAGAAACACGGCTTTCACTGAACGAAAATGTGGCAAATAGCACACAGAACAAACAATCACTGTACTTGTACACCGAAGATCTTCATGTCATAGGTTCGCAAAGTAAAAACCACTCGAGGCTAGGCCTGTTCCACATGGCTGAATGCGGCCGCCGCTTTTACACGACCGACTTTCCTGTCCCAGCTGACTACTCGAGACAAGTCACACACACACACACACACACACACTAGACGGGCAATACCGTATATAGTATCATTGGTGTCACAGAAGTCGGCATCTTAGAACCGCACTATGGTGCCAAGCGCAAGAGGTCGTGTAAATCAACTGTTTGTTCACTGACAAAAATGTGAAAAGGAGGTAAAATGATACAGCTACGTTCCTTTAAAGATTCAACACAAAGGTCTATACTTGTGTCGTGTTTCGCTATAATTTTGCGTACAGCTGACGGAAGATACAAAGAAATGAACATGTGTCACTGCAAGCATAACTAGAGACGTTTTACGTATCTTCGAGCATCAAAACGGATAAAGGGATTAGTGAACAAAAGGTTGGCGAATATTGTGACCCCCAAATCCTCCAAAACCATACGAAAAATATACCTGTTGAAAAAAGCAGGTAAAAATTCACCTGACGCCTTCCTGAAAGACAATCTCCACTCCTTCCAAATTGAATATAAGCGTACAGCAGATGTGGCGGCGTCAGGGATTTTCTCTGCCTCGTGATGACTGGGTGTTGTGTTCTGTCCTTAGGTTAGTTAGGTTTAAGTAGTTCTAAGTTCTAGGGGACTGATGAACATAGATGTTAAGTCCCATAGTGCTCAGAGCCATTTGAACCATTTGAAATAATATCGGCAGCAATTGAGAGATTTATACCAAATAAGTTAAAAAACGACGGAGCTGATCCTCCTTGGTACACAGAACGGATCAGAACACTGTTGCGGAAACAACGAAACGAACATGCCAAATTTAAACAGGCGCAAACTCTCCAAGATAGGCGATCTATTACAGAAGCTCGAAATTTGGCGCGGATTAGCTTCCTTTCAGAGTATGCTGATGAATTAGCTCCATACTTAACAATCATATACAGCCGTTCGCTCGACGAAAGATCCGTACCCAAAGACTGGAAAGTTGCACAGCTCACACCAATATTCAAGAAAGGTAGTAGGAGTAATCCACTTAATTACAGGACCATATCATTAACGTCGATATACAGCAGGATTATGGGACATATATTGTGTTCGGACATTATGAATTACCACGAAGAAACCTGCATATTGACACACAGTCAACACGGATTTAGAAAACATTGTTCTTGTGAAACACTACTAGCACTTTATGGCATGAAGTGTTGAGTGCTACTGACAAGGAATTTCAAATTGGTTCCGTATTTCTGGATTTCCCGAAGGCTTTTGACACTGTACCATACAGCCGGCTTGTAATGAAATAGCGTGCTTATGGAATATCGTCTCAGCTGTCTGACTGGATTCGTGATTTCCTGTCATCGAGTAAAACAGAAGGGATTTCTGGCATTCGCCAAGGTAGTGTTATAGGCCCTCTGCTCTTCCTTATCTATATAAACGATTTGGGAAACAATCTGAGCAGCCGTCTTAGGCTGTTTGTAGAAGACTGTCGTTTATCGACTAGTAAAGTCATTAGAAGATCAAAACAAATTGCAAAACGATTTAGACTAGATATCTGCAGGATGCGAAAACTGGCAATTGACTCTCAATAATGAAAAGTGTCGGGTCATCCACATGAGAGCTAAAAGGAATCCGTTAAACTTCGGTTACACCTTTAAGTCAGTGAAATCTAAAGGCCGTAACTTCAACTAAATACTTTGGAATTACAATTACGAACGACGAAAATGGGAACGAATTTATGGAAAATGTTGGGGGGAAGGCTAACCAGAGACTGCGTTTTACTGGGAGGACACTTAGAAAATGTAATATATTTACTAAGGAGACTGCCTACACTACGTTTCTCCGTCCTTTTTTAGAATACGGCTGTGCGGTGTGGGATTCTTACCAGATAAGATTGACGGAATACGTCGAAAAAGTTCAAAGAACGGCAGCACATTTTGTATTATCGTGAAATGAGGGAGAGAGTGTCACTGAAACCATACAGTGTTTGGAATGGACACCATTAAAACAAAGGTGTTTTTCGTTGCGAAATAATCTTCTCAAGAAATTTCAGTCACAATTTTTCTCCTACGAATGGAAAAATATTTTTTGATGCCGACCTAGACAGGGAGAAACGAGAACCTACTTAGGGAGAAACGATCACCATGATCAAATAAGGGAAATCTGAGCTCGTACGGAAAGATATGGATGCTCGTTCTTTGAGCGCACTGTTGAAGATTGCAATAATGGAGAGTTATTGGGAAGGTAGTTCGATGCACCCGCTGCCAGGCACTTAAGTGTGATTTTCAGAGTATCCATGTAGATGTAGATGCACTATAGGCAACCAAAATGGTTCAAATGGCTCTGAGCACTATGGGACTTAACATCTGAGGTCATCAGTCCCCTAGAACTTAGAACTACTTAAACCTAACCAACCTAAGGACATCAAATACATCCATGCCCGAGGCAAGATTCGAACCTGCGACCGTAGCGGTCGCGCGGTTCCAGACTGTCTACAGGCAACCCTAAATAATTACAATGAAGATTGTCTCACCTGAAAAAACCGGCAGTTTTATACTAGTTCACTTGCACATTAAGGGGTTCAATCATTGTAGTATTTTCAGACGTAGCTTAATGATGCGGCTTTGACCAGGTTTGATCAACTTCGGCTTTTCTTCGAATAGTAAATTCGTTATGTAAGTGCTCTTATAATCAGCACGGTTTGTTTGTGGTTGAGGACAACTGTCTTACTTATTTCACTGTTATTACGCAAACTAAGTCTGTTTTAAAAGTGTGTATATGCAACCTCATGTTCTTCTCACAACACGATTCTTGTATGCGGTAAACTCAACTAGTACGCAAATATTTTCTCGACTGCAGAACTTATTTATACCACCTCCTAAATCTTAAGCCATTTCATTTCATAAAATCATAGTTATGTCATTCAAAAACTCCCTGACGCCATAATTTTATCTCACCAAACGTCGGGCTTCAGTAAAACATACGTCTTTGCCAGTCTAGTAATGTACACTCATGCTCATAAATTAAAGATAATTGCAGAATGTGGTGCCACACAACAAGGTATTGCACAAAACTGGCGCTAATAGCATAGGCACATAGGGAACACACACGACACAGATCTATAACTCCACAGGACTGGTGATAAGTTGAGAAAATCGTCCCGAAACACATGTGCTACAAAATTCCACTTTTTCCTGCGCATGCACCTCGACATCAATATGGGATGTGATCACCATGCCGACGTACACAGGCCGCACAACGGTTTGGGATACTCTGCATCAGGTGGTCGAGCAGCTGCTGGGGTATAGCCTCTCATTCTTGCACCAGTGCGTGTCGGAACTCCTGAAGTGTTCTAGGGGTTTGAAGGTGTGCAGCGATACGTCGACCGAGAGCATCCCAGACGTGCTCGATGGGGTTTAGGTCTGGAGAACAGGCAGGCCACTCCATTCGCCTGATATCTTCTGTTTCAAGGTACTCCTGCACGATGGTAGCTCGGTGGGGCCGTGCATTATCATCCATCAGGAGGAAGGTGGGACCCACTGCACCCCTGAAGAGGCAGACACTGGTGCAAAATGACGTCCCGATACACCTGCGCTGTCTCAGTTCCTCTGTCAAAGACATGCAGGGGTGTACGTGCACCAGTCATAATAGCATCCCACACCGTCATACCACGACCTCCATACAGGTCGCTTTCAAGGACATTAAGGGGTTAGTATCTGGTTCCTGGTTCACGCCAGATGAAAACCCGCCGACTATCACTGTTCAGACTATACCTGGACTCATCCGTGAACATAACCTGGGACCACTGTTCCAATGACAATCTACTGTGTTCTTGACACCAGGCTTAACGGGCTCTCCTGTGACCAGGGGTCAGTGGAATGCACCTTGCAGGTCTCCCGGCGAATAAAGCATGTCTGTTCAGTCGTCAGGAGACAGTGTGTCTGGAGACAACTGCTCCAGTGGCTGCGGTAAGGTCCCGAGCGAGGCTACCTGCAGTACTCCGTGGCCGCCTGCGGGCACTGACGGTTACATATCGGTCTTCTTGTGGTGATGTACACTGTGGACGTCCCGTACTGTAGCGCTCGCACACGTTTCCTGTCTGCTGGAATCGTTGCCATAATCTTGAGATCACACTTTGTGGCAGACGGAGGGTCCGTGCTGCTACTGTTGTGTTTGACCAGCCTCGAGTCGCCTTAGTATTCTACCCCCCCATAACGTCATCAGTATGTGTTCTTTGAGCCATTTTAAACAAACAGTCACCATTAGAACGTATGAAAACGTCTGCACAGCCTACTCTGTCATGCTCCAGCATGCTCATGTGAACTGCTGCCAGCGCCACCGTGCGACGACCGCAGGTGATTTAAAGCCGCAAACCGTACACCAGAGCGTTGTTTCACCATGTATCAGCATTACCCTTATTTATGAGCATGAGTGTATGTCTGTGAGGCAGGTTCGTCTACTGCAGTTCCCCTGGCGTTTTATTCGCATACTATCTCACCTGTTTTGAACACTCGTTTTCGTTTGACGTCAGAATCAAAATTGCCGGTGTTGGGAGAGTTGCCTGCTGGGTAGTTTGGCACACGAATGGTGAAAGTGAGATTATGAAGGAAGAATCTATTTAAAGAAAAAAAACGAAGTCTGGTAAGAAAATGTAGGAACAAGCAATGGCAATGGAATTTTTTAATGACCAAAACAGAGTTCATAGTCGAAGTTCTTGTCGAAGGTCGGGTGGTGAATTGTTCACACTCGTGGCTCAGAACTGGAAGAATAGGAAACGTGCCATCCAAACATTTCAAAAGATTTGCACTTATTTGCTCGAATAAGTGTGGACTTCCAAACACATCGTACGATGTGTGGAACGCAGTAAATAGCGCCTTTTTATTTTATCTTTGTATGTATGTAAATGCTTTTTGCTACTTCGTCTTGCTTGTAGAACACTAGTAGGAAAAAAAAAAAAACAGCACCTTGTGTAACTTTTCAGTGTGCCACGAAAACAAAGGAAACAACATAACCATTAAGAAGACATGAAAGTTCAAAACCCATCAGTGAGCGCAACTAGAATAGATGCTATTAGCAGACGCCGCCGTAGGCCCTTCGTCTGTGTGCATGAGCAGTGAGCAGTATACTCGGATGATGATCGTTTTGTGGGGCGCTTAGCTGTTCTGTCATCAGCGCCCGTACAAAGTCCCAATTTTTACACAGTCCAGTTTGTACAGAATCCAATCCATCCACTGTCACGAATGATGGCGATGATGATGACGAAATGATGAGGACAACACGAACACCCAGTTCCCGGGGAGAGGGAAATTCCCCCGTCCCGGGAATCGAACCTGGGACCCTGTGATTCAGAGTCAGCAACGCTAGCCACTAGACATTGAGCTGCGGACCGCAGCATACTGGGAAATTTAGAACTCGGCGCTATCTATAGATCATTGGCGTTAATAGACACATTCGCGTCACGGTTGGTTGCTGATTTACAGGCACGCACGAACTTCTAGTAGTCGGCTTTTGAACAGAAAGTCATTCGTGTAAAACGGACTTACAGGGCAGTACGAGTAGCGCCCACGTTCGTGGGACACGAGATTAGCACGCCGCAAGTCTTTCTAGCCGGTATCGCTAGTGATTGTGTATGAATCCCGGACGCGCTCGATTCCCTGTGGGGTCAGGGTTCCCACCTGCCTCGAGATGACTGGCTGTTTGTGTTGTCCTCATCATTCCTGAAAGTAGCCGACAGCCGAGCAGCTGACCAAACATCGTGAACCCTGGTGATGCCGCTGCTTCTCTATTATAGCACCGCCTCATTTGCCTTCACGAGGCTGAACGGATCGCGGCCCATGCCTCCGTACCTCGTTCAAAAATCAGAGGAAGTATCGGCAATGAAACCTAGGTCCTTCCACACCGAAGACAGCTAGGCTTACCGATTTTTTCTGTTAAATGTGAATAGCATCAGATATGTTTTTATTCCAGCAGATTATTCTGTTACAAACAACTGAAAAATCACACATGGAAGACCTCACGGGCCGAGGTGGTGCAGTGGTTAGAACACTGGACTCGCACCCGCGAGGACTGCGGTTCAAACCTGCTTCCGGCCATCCAGCTTTAGGTTTACCCGTGACTTCTCTACATCGCTCCTGGCAAATACCGGGGTGGTTGCTTTGAAAGGCCACGCCCGACTTCCTTCCACACCTTTGACACAATCAGCTTGACTTCGGCGTCGACGGGACACTAAACCTAATATTCCTTCCTTCCTTCTTACGAAAGACCTCATCAGCAGTAACAATAAAAAAATTAACGTTAAAGGAGGAAAACTGGAGCATACTAATTACATACCATGAAACATTTAGCATAATTTTACTTTATAACAACTGTTGAACTGCTGCAAGTCTGTCTCGATCCATTCGACTGCGGAGGCAGCCGTCCTTGAAGCGTGTCTGCAGAAAACCAGTCTGGGACTGGAGAATTGACTTTGATGTCCCCAAAACCACGCGCCGATCTATGAATCGACTCCGGGATAGGGTGTTAGTTCGCAACTTCGTTACTGCCTACTCCCCATCTTCAAAAATAGATTGTTGTCTCCCTCACTTATAAGTAGTCACAGATGCATAGCAGTTTAAAAATAATAGCGCTATAGTATAACTGTTGAACTAAACATTTTAAATAAATTGTTTATATAAGTACTTAGTATATCGCTTCAGCATAACTTTCAAGAAATTGCAGTACAGATAAATGTATTATCTGAAAAAGATTTGCACAAAAATTTGAAAAGCATCTTTAGTATGCAATTTACTTTAAGAATTATTAAAGCAACAAAAATGGTATGTGTGACTTACGTATCGTATTCTATTCCTGTCAGCATTTTTTCCAAGCGAGGTGACGCAGTGGTTAGCACGCTGAACTCGCACTCTGGAGGACAACGGTTCAATACCGCGTCCGGCCATCCAGCTTTAGGTTTTCTGTGATTTCCCTAAATCGCTCCAGGCAAATGCCGGAATGGTTCCTTTGAAAGACCACGGCCGACTTCCTTCCTAGTCCTTCTCTCATACGTTGGAACCGATGACGTCACTGTTCGGTCCCCTCCACAAAATCAACCAAGCAACCAATCCGTCGCTCATCCTTCGCTTTCATCTCTGACACTCTTGATTAATGTGAAAACTGCCAAATTTTCTCTGTGGTCCGGACTCCACGTTATACCGCAGGCTTCCCAATAACTGCGTGGGTGTCAGTTCAGAGGTCAGGGGAAGGCAGCGGTATGCTACTTGCGCTTGAACTACGGCACTCAAACCTACCTTCGGGTTGGTCACAGCTTTTCACACATGCTGACTTATATACCGTTGATTCCGTGACAATGTTACAAATTTTCAGGGCTAATGGACGAGGGTAAACACTTTAATTTGAAATAAGGGACCCTCCCCGGAAACGAACGAGTCGAAATTGTGAGCGAAAATCGTTCTGACTGTGAAATGCATTTTGTTTCTAAGATTGCAGGGTAGGAAGCTTCCGTGAAATACATTTTGTTTCTAAGATTGCAGGGTAGGAAGCTTTCACAAGTACGGACGAACAAGAAAAAATGTGTCTAGTGAACATGGGTTCTAAATTGCACACCTCAAGTGCTATAAACACTTGTTCATCTTCTCTACAGTGAAAACTATCCCTGCTACGCGACAATACGACGGCAAGTGGCGTATACTGCTCAAATCGTTTAATTTATGTGAAATTGATGATATTCAGTTATCTGTTATTGTTTTTAATCTTTAATCGGCACAACAGCTACGACGCGTTAGTGAAGCTCCTTTCAGAGCTGCAGCCTTATCCTCAAGGCCTACGTTCACGTTTTACAGTGAAGAGCCAAACAAAGTCGTAGGCCTGCCTAGCGTCATGTAGGGACGGAGCGAGCGCGCAGGAGTGCCGCAGCACTGGACTCTGGAGAAGAAACATTAAGGAGAGGCAAACCTACGTTCCTAGCATTTGTAGACTTGGACAAAGCTTTTGACAATGTTGACTGGAATACTCTCTTTCAAATTCTGAACGTGGCAGGGGTAAAACACAGGGAGCGAGAGGCTATTTACAATTTGTACAGGAACCAGATGGCAGTTATAAGAGTCGAGGGGCATGAAAGGGAAGCAGTGTTTCGGAACGGAGTGAGACAGGGTTCTAGCTTGTCGCCGATGTTATTCAATCTGTATATTGAGCAAGCAGTGAAGGAAACAAAAGAAAAATTCGAAGTAGGTATTAAAATCCATGGAGAAGAAATGAAAACTTTCAGGTTCGCCGATGACATTGTAATTCTGTCAGACACAGCAAAGGACTTGCAAGAGTTGAACGGAATGGACAGTGTCATGAAAGGAGGGTATAGCATGAACATCAACAAAAGCAAAACGAGGATAATAAAATGTCGTCGAATTAAGTCGGGTGATGCTGGGAGAATTAGATTAGGAAATGAGACACTTAAAGGAGTAAAGGAGTTTTGCTATTTGGGGAGCAAAATAACTGATGATGGTCGAAGTAGAGAGGATATAAAATGTACACTGGCAATGACAAGGAAAGCGCTTCTGAAGAAGAGAAATTTGTTGGCATCGAGTATAGATTTAAGTATCAGGAAGTTATTTCTGGAAGTATTTGTATGGAGTGTAGCCATGTAAGGAAGTGAAACATTGACGATAAATAGTTTGGAGAAGAAGAGAATAGAAGCTTTTTAAATGTGGTGCTACAGAAGAATGCTGATGATTAGATGGGAAGATCAAATAAATAATGAGGACGTACTGAATTGAATTGGGGAGAAGAGAAGTTTGTGGCACAACTTGACCAGAAGAAGGGATCGGCGCGACTGCTACGGTCGCAGGTTCGAATCCTACCTCCGGCATGGATGTGTGTGATGTCCCTAGTTTAGTTAGGTTTAAGTAGTTCTAAGCCTAGGGAACTGATGACCTCAGATGTTAAGTCCCATAGTGCTTAGAGCCATTTGAACCAAATGTTGATGGTGTTAGGACAGCAACCAGCCACAAATTTACTTTCAGTTCCTTTATTCAAAGGGTACCGTTACTGGTTTCTAATCGTTGTGATTCATCCTCAGACGGTTTACACGCTTTCTTTATGACATGTGGTGTCTTTTTTACAGATCAATTGTCCTAAAATATAAATAATACATAATTATAAACACGCCACACACAGATGGTTGCGTTACAGATTTTCGTTGCATGTGACTTACGTGAAACGTCGGTTTGGAGTGTTTGTTTCCATAACATTCGTCCAAACGATGTAGATACGTTCCCACTGCATTCTTATTGCTGCACACGTAAATTGTTCTCACTGAACACTTTAGATTTATCACTGAGAAGATTTCTATCACGCACCACATCTTTTGATACATACAGAGAGCTTACAAACGTATGAGTATCACAGATGCTATGATATATCGTAACAGTTGACGATGATGTCCTATGTTTGGAAAGGATCATATATTCATTTACGCAACTGTAATGCCTTTTACACTAGTACAGAGACACTGAACTTTTGAGTTGATATTGTAAAAGTAATTATATATATATTATTTAGTTACATTTAGTATCATGAGAATTATAGTAACGTATAAATTTGCTACTTGATCTGCAGATAGGTGTACTAATATTATTTGCTTAGGAGGCTGGGAAATTTTTCAGAAAAGGCGTGTTAGCTAACTCTGTTCGTTAAGGGTATAGTCTGGGGTGCTGTTATTATGTGTGTGTATTTCTAAGTCTTCTAATATATTCATAGTGGCTCCTTTTTCTGCTAGATGCAAAATTTTTAAGTTGTCCTCAGTGTTTCCTATTGAATGGTTTTCTTCAGCAATACTTGCTGCAAATGCTGATTTGTTCAAGTTACCAAGTCTTAAAGCATCAATATGTTCTTTGTATCTAATTTCAAAACTTCTGCCTGTCTGTCCGATGTAGAATTTTGGGCATGTATCACATTTGAGTTGGTATATTCCTGATTTACGGTAGGGACTCTTGGAGGTATTTACATCATGGATTACTTTTTGTTGTAATTTATTATTTGTGGAAAAGCTGATTGCAATATTTTTCTTCTTTTCAAATAAGTTTTCTAATTGATACGATAGTGGGTCTATGTATGGGAGAGTAGCATATTTGGGTTTGGCTTCTGTGGCACACTGATTTGACTTGAAGAACGCCCTGTGAAGTGGATCTGTAGTTTTTGTCTGCATTTTGTTGCGGAGTTTTTCTATTATTATGCGTTTATATCCGTTATTATGAGCTACTGTTTTAATTATATAGATATCATTTTGTTGGTCTGTGTCACTGATTGGTACTTTTTTAATTCGGTGTAGCATTGTTCTGAAATATGCCACTTTTTGTTGGCGGGAGTGGCGAGATGATTTGCCAATACTGACATCTGTGGCGGTAGGTTTTCTGTAAATACTAAATTGATATTTACTGTTACTATTGCAAATTTTCAGGTCAAAAAGTTAATGCTTTTATTAGTTTCACGTTCAACTGTGAATTTAATATATTTGTGCACTTTGCTTAGATCTGCTGCTAATGTATCTATTTCATTGTTTGTACCATCAAAAGGCTAGATTGTATCATCAACATTTCTTCTATAGTAGGTTATTTTGTTTGAGATGTGCTGGTTGGTTGAGAAGAATTTTTGTTCTATTTGGTTGAACCATTTTCATCCAATCAGATTTGCTAGTGTAGACCTTACATCAAATTGTCCGATTATTTGAGGCGCAGTTTCTCTCTCTAATAATTACGCCGGCAGATAACTTTGTTTCACTAATATCTTTAATTTGTTTGAGTAAGTCGTTGTACAGTTTCGTTCCTTGGTAGGAATTGCTGTTTCGAGTTTAATGTTTATTCTTACTTGTGAATGTTATCTCGAACCACGATATTTCGGAAACGTTGGAGAAGCATTCGTTACAGTAAGCGTGTACTTCAGCTTTGCGCACGATACGCGAGTCCGCTGAGCCGCTGTCTGTATCCTTCGTTGCCTTGTGAGTGAGAATCAGGGCGCGCTACGTCACAGTCGGTCGGCTTTGGCGGCGCAACTCTAGACCGTGACGTCACAGCCTCGTGGGCTGGCGCAGCCGTCTGGACTAGAGAGGGAGAGAGAGAGAGGGGGGGGGGGGGGGGGGTCAGCTAAACCCGCAATCCGCCCGGCGGGGGATTTCGCAAGCCCGGGGCGCCCCATTGTTCGCTGCGTAACCAGTCTGCCACTTCAGCGAGGAAGCGAAGAACAGGTTTTACGAGCGGACCGTTTGCAGAAGTAAGAACTACCCTCAACTCGTGTGCGTGGCTCCCAGCAGGACAGAAGCGCGCCTGAGGAGAAACCTGCAGCTTCTCAGAAGCGTGCGTGGCCAGCCGCGCCGCTTGGTCTAGTTGCAAACCAGTCCAAGGCTGCTCAGCTGACCGATATACCAGGACGCCTTCACACCGTACTCCAGTGCCCATTTTACAATTCACTCACCAGTAATTACACATACCGCCAAAAATACTGTCTCTGTTTTCACCAGTTTGGAAAAGCAATTAAGCGTTCGATTAGAAGAAATATGCTGGCCATTAAATTGCTACACCACGAAGATGACGTGCTACAGACGCGAAATTTAACCGACAGGAAGAAGATGCTGTGATATGCAAATGATTAGCTTTTCAGAGCATTCACACAAGATTGGCGCCGGTGGCGACACCTACAACGTCCTGACATGAGGAAAGTTTCCAACAACAGTTGACGGGCGTTGCCTGGTGAAACGTTGTTGTGATGCCTCGTGTAAGGAGGAGAAATGCGTACCATCACGTTTCCGACTTTGATAAAGGTCGGATTGTAGCCCATCGCGATTGCGGTTTATCGTATGGCGACATTGCTGCTCGCGTTGGTCGAGATCCAATGACTGTTAGCAGAATATGCAATCGGTGGGTTCAGGAGGGTAATACGGAACGCCGTGCTGGATCCCAACGGCCTCGTATCACTAGCAGTAGAGATGACAGGCATCTTATCCGCGTGGCCGTAACGGATCGTGCAGCCACGTATCGATCCCTGAGTCAACAGATGGGGACGTTTGTAAGACAACAACCATCTGCACGAACATTTCGACGACGTTTGCAACAGCGTGGACTATCAGCTCGGACACCATGGCTGCGGTTACCCTTTACGCTGCATGACCTACAGGAGCGCCTGCGATCCGTGCACGAATGGCAAAACGTCATTTTTTCCGATGAACCCAGGTTCTGTTTACAGCATCGTAATGGTCGCATTCGTGTTTGGCGACACCGCGACGAACGCACATTGGAAGCGTGTATTCGTCATCGCCGTACTGGTGTATCACCCGGCGTGATGGTATGCGATGCCATTGGTTACGCGTCTCAGTGACCTCTTGTTCGCATTGACGCCACTTTGAACAGTGGACGTTACTTTTCAGATGTGTTACGACATGTGGCTATACCCTTCATTCGATACCTGCGAAACGCTAAATTTCAGCTGGATAATGCATGACCGCATGTTGCAGGTCCTGTACGCGCCTTTTTGGATACAGAAAATGTTCGACTGCTGCCCTGGCCAGCATATTCTTCAGAACTCCCTCCAATTGAAAACGTCTAGTCAATGGTGGCGGACCAACTGGCTCGTCACAATACGCCAGTCACTACTCTTAATGAACTATGGTATCGTGTTGAAGCTGCATGGGGAGCTGTACCTGTACAAGCCATGCAAGCTCTGTTTGACTCAATGCCCAGATGTATCAAGGCTGTTATTACGGCCAGAGGTGGTAGTTCTGGGTACTGATTTCTCAGGATCTATGCACCCAAATTGCGTGAAAATGTAGTCACATGTCAGTTCTAGTATAATATATTTGTCCAATGAATACCCGTTTATCATCTGCATTTCTTCTTGGTGTAGCAATTGTAATAGCCAGTAGTGTAAAAACCTACAGCCTTAGCGACGACGTCATTCTGCCAGAAACGGCAGGGCGGACATGAACTCAGCAGCTGAAGAAAGACCAGGAAGGGTCCACTAATCCGCCACACCGTATTTCCACAGCCCGTTACGTAAAAGAGGCTTACTTTTACTGTCAAGACTGAACGAAAACACACTGTAAGAAAAAAAAGAACTAGTCCTTATGCAAGAAGTTATTCGGCTCGGAATTTATGCATTGAGTGGTTGGATGTTCTCCTGAGGGGTATCGTGAAAAATTCTGATCAACTGGCGTGGTTCATCGTCAAAATACCGAACTGGTTGGAGGGCTCTGACCGCTATGCACCAAACTTGCTCAACTGGGGAGAGATGAGGTTACTTTCCTGGCCGAGGTAGGTTTTGGCAGGCACGAGGATAAGTAGTGGAAACTCTCGCCGTATGCAGGCGGTCTTTATCTTGCTGAAAAGTAAGTTCAGGATGGCTTGACACGAGGGGCGACAAAATGAGGCGCAGGATATCGTCGACTTAGCGCTGTGCTGTGAGGCTGCCTCTGATGACGACCAGACGGCTCTTTCAAATGGCACCCCAGACCGTCACTCCTGGTTGTCGGGCCGTACGGTTGGTATCCCACCGCTGTCCAGGGCGATTCCAGACACGTCTACGGCCTGGAATCCCACTGACTGGAGAAGGACTGTCTCCAGTGATGAGTTCCGCTTCGAACTGAGCCTCGACGACCAGCGAACACGAGTCTGGGGTCGCCCCGGGCGGCGGTGGGCTGCGAACGTGACAGTCACCCGCCATCCAGGGGTGCTCCGTGCTGCCATTTCATTTCTTGCCCCTTTGTTTGTCATCAGCGACGCCCGCACAGCACAGAGGTACTTCGACGATAGTCTACGCTCCGTTTTGTTGCTCTTACTAGCAAACCATCCTGGACTTATATTTCAGCAAAATAATGCATCCTCGCACGCGACGAGAGTTTTGACTGCTTGCTCTCCTGCTTGCCACGCACCACCTTGGAAAGTAAGGCACTCGGATCTATCGCCAACTGAGAACGTTTGGAGCATTATGGGGATTTTGGCGATCTAGTGCCCCAATGGGACAGAATTTGGCACAATATCCCTCAGGAGGATATTCAAGAACTCTATAAATCAATACCTTAATTCCGCCCGAACAGGCCAGGAAAGCCCAACGGCACCGACCTACCGCCATGTCATCGTCAGTCCAGTGGTCAGCTCACCGCTCTTCCGACCGAATGTCAGTTTACGAGACGGGGCCGCTACTTCTCAATCAAGCAGTTCCTCAGTTTGCCTCACAAGAGCTGAGTGCAAATGGCTCTGAGCACTATGGGACTTAACATTTGAGGTCATCAGTTAGAACTAACCGTAGCGGTCACGCGGTTCCAGACTGAAGCGCCTAGAACCGCTCAACCACTGCGGCCGGCTGGCTGAGTGCACCCCACTTGCCAACAGCAGTCGGCAGACCAGATGGCCGGTCACCCATCCAAGTGCTAGGCACACCGCGACAGCGCTTAACTTCGGTGATCTGACGGGTACCGGTATTACCACTGCGGCAAGACCGTTGGGAGTCCATCACAACAAACAATGTATTTACCTTAATAATGTACAAAAGTCATCACATATAAATCAGTTCTTGAGATCCAGTCTTACAAATTTCCTTTTTGTGATGGACACACGTCCAGATTATCCGGTCTCAAAATTCTGCCATCTCTCTCTCCAAATCCAGCACTGCTGGCGGCTCAGCTCCAACAGCGCAACGCTACGCGCTGTTCACATCCAGCTGCCCAACACTATAATAGCGAATATTCCAACAATGCAAACCAGCCACAGACTGCACACAGCGCAGTCAGCGATTTTAATACAGAGTGCTAACTGGCGTTACCAATATAAAAATCTAAACAGCCTACTTACAATATGTGTGCACATGTATAGTACATAAACTGATTTTCGTCCCATTCGGACAGAGTGTGTACACACATTATCTGATCAACACTATCCCGACACCCCCAAAAACGTGCGTTGTGCTGGCACCTACTGCCAGGTACTCCATCTCAGCGACCTCAGTAGTCATTAGACGTCGTGAGAGAGCAGAATGGGGCACTTCCAACGTAGTCAGGTGATTGGTTGTCACTTGTCTCATACGTCTGTACGCGACATTTCCTTACTCCCAAACATTCCTAGATCCACCTCTCTTGGTGTAAGCAGCGTAAACATTGGACGACTGAACAGTGGAAAAACGTTGAGTGGAGTGACGAATCACAGTACATACTGTGGCGATCTGATGACAGGGTGTCGGTATGATGAATACCGGGGTACCGACATCTGCCAGCGTGTGTAGTGCCAACAGCAAAAGTCGGAGGCGGTGGTGTTATGATACGGTCGTGTTTTTTATGGAGGGGTCTTGCACCCCTTGTTTTGCATGGCACTATCACAGCACATGCCTACATTGACGTTTTAAGCACCTTTTTGCTTTCCACTGTTGAAGAGCAATTCGGGGATGGCGATTGCATCTTTCAACATGATCGAGCACCTGTTCTTAATGCACGGCCTGTGGCGGAATGGTTACACGACAATAACACTCCTGTAATGGACTGGCCTGCACAGAGTCTTGACCTGAATCCTATAGAACACTTTTGGGATGGTTTAAAACGCCGACATTATGCCAGGCGTCACCGACCGCCATCGATACCTCTCCTCAGTGCAGCACTCCGTGAAGAATGGGCTGCAATTCCCCAAGAAACCTTCCAGCACCTGATTGAACGTATGCCTGCGAGAGTGGAAGCTGTCATCAAGGCTAAGGGTGGGCCAACACCATACTGAATTCCATCATTGCCGATGGAGGGCGCCACGAACTTGTAAGTCATTTTCAGCCGGGTGTCCGGATACTTTTGATCACATAGTGTATCTTTAATATGGGCCGGCAGTTGAGCTGTACGTGTTGCCATTGTGACAAAACAAAATCGTCTGTTACGATTGCGGTGGGCACGGGATCATTAAGACTGGAACGCAGATCAATGGAAATGTTTGCCATGTTGGCCGAATTACGTTTCTTGTCACACTAGATCGATGGTCGTGTTGAGAGCAAGCAGTATTGCTTTGTAGTGGGACGTTGACTTGCGCTTGACTAGAATATGTGGTAGTAACCGAAGGCACCAACAGAGCTGCGAACTAAGTGAACACCACTGGGAAGTACCTGGATCCCCTCGTATTAGGTGTATTCCCTGGCGGCGATGGCACCTACGTGCAGCACACCGAGTCACAAGGCCAGAATCGTGTTGCATCATTTTCAGGAGCGTGATGCCTTCGCCCGATCTGAACCCGAGGGAACATATCTGGAATGTTAACAGGTGCCAATTCGGCGCCCGTGAACCGCTGGCCCATAATGCTTACACATTTTGTGTCATGGTACTTCTGGAAACCTACCAGGGAACCTATGCCACGCTTAGTCGCTGTTCTACTGCGCTGCACATGTGGCGCAACAGGGTTATGCAGCTGGTTGTAATGCTTTGACCCGTCACTGTACACCACAGCTTTCTTATAGTGTAGCTTTCTCCCACTCTTCTGCTGATTTCAAATGTCTTTCGTCACTTTACCTTGTTGAAGTCTTTTCTAGATCAATAAATCCTGTGACCCTATGTTACAAATCAGATTTGCACCTACATCTACATGAGGACTCGGCGATTCACATTTAAGAACGTGGTAGAGGGTTCGTCGAACGACTTTCACATCATTTCGCTACCGTTCCACTCTCTAACAGCGCGAGGGAAAAACGAATACTGCGAGCTCTGGTTTCTCTTATTTTGTTACAATCATAATTTCTCCCTATTTTGGTGGGTGTCAACAAAACATTTTCGCATTCGGAGGAGAACGTTGGATATTGAAATGTCGTGAAAAGATCTCGCCGCAACGAGAAACGCCTCTGAATGAATAATTGCCATCCCAACCTGTGTATCATATCCGTTTCAGTCTCTCCTCTGTTACGCGATCATACAAAATGAAATGCCGTTCTTTGAAGTTATTCGATGTTCTCCGTCAATCCTATCTGCTAAGGATCCCATATTGCACCGCAGTATTCATTCTATCAGAGGACAAAGAAGCATAGTGCAGGCAGTCTGTACAGTAGACGTGTTTCATCTTCTAAGTGTTCTGCCAATAAAACGCAACCTTCGCTTGTCATCCCCCCCCCCCCCCCCCCCCATCATAATCTATCCAAGTTCTTCGTACTGTAATCCCTAGGCGTTACGTTGAATTTACAGCCTTACATTTGTATGATTGATCGCGTAACAGAAATTTAACGGATTTCTTTTAGTACTCATGTGGTTGACTTCATTTCATTATTTAATTGAATTACTACTTGTCGCACCGTAAATATATCTAGTCTAAATCATTTCGCAATTGGTTTTGATCTTTTGATGACTTTACTAGACGGTAAAAGACAGCATCATCTGCAAACAATCACAGACGGATGCTGAGATTGTCTATTTGGGAAACGCCGGATATCACTCGATATTACTCGATGACTTTCCGTCAGTTACTAAGATCTTTCCGACAGGAAGTCAGGAATCCAGTCGCACAACTGAGACGATGCCCCGTAGGCAAGCAACCTGACTGTATGCCGCTTGTGAGGAACAGTATGAAAAGCCTGTTGGAAATCTAGAAATATGGCATAAATTTGAGATCGTGAGAATAAAGAACTAGTTACGTTTCACAAGAACGATTTTTTTTTTGAAACCGTGCTGACGGCGTGTCAGTAGTTCGTTTTCGTCGAGGTAAATCATAATATTCGAACACAGCATACATTCCAAAATCCTACTGCAAATGGACGTCAGTAATTCATCGGATTACTCCTACTCCCTTTCGTGTGACATGTGCGAGTTTCCGGTCTTCATGTAGGTTCTTTCTTCGAACGAGCGGCTGTATATGGTTGTTAGGTATGGAGCTAGTTTATCATCAAACTCTGCAAGCAATCTGTTTCTGAAAGGACTGAACATGCAAGTCAATGCAACAACTGATACGACCATTTACGTCCAAGTCCGTGCAGTAAATTCCGGAACTTGGCCCAGAAAATTTTTCTAGGCTTACCTTGTAGTTTTGTGCATGACCTGCTTCAAAATATTCCCCTCCATAGTTGATACAGCGCTGCCAACGGCCAACGCCGCTTCCATTCCGGAAGCAGTCTTCGTACGCATCTTGCTGAACAGCGCGCGCTCTCTGCCAGTTTTCTAGTTTTCTTTTATCTCATCTATCGTTGCAAATCTTCGCCCTTTCAGCGGGGTTTCCATCTTTGGAAATAAAAAAAGTCCGTAGAGGCCAGGTCCGGAGAATCTGTTGTCATTTGCTCCTCGCAGACTGCGAAACGCAGGTCTCTGTGGTCTCGCGTCACGAGCCGTGGGACGAACTCGACTCCAACACGATGCATTCTCAGACGCTGCGTGAGGACGCCACGACGCGACCCAGCTGGAGTGTTGAGCTCTGCTGCAATCTGCGTTTCGCACTCACAATTTCAGTGTCGGCACACATCGAAGGCCGTCCTAAACTACGATATCTTGTTGTTATTCCGCCCGGGTCAACCATTCATAACACCGAGTACGGCTTAAGCACCCATCAACCGGAGGCTTTTTGGATCATTTGGTGTGTCGCTGTAAAGGGTTTGTCGAGTTTCACGCAAAATGTACCAGGTGTACCGGTATGAAATGAGCGTTTTTTTTTGTGAAAATGAAACACTAATTTTGAATTGAAAAGTAAAAACGTTTTATTCAAATTACTGACCATTGCTTTCTATACATTTTGACCACCTTTCTGGCAATGAGACGACACCACGCCAATAGAAACGTTCGTCTTTTGAAGCAAACCAATCAGACACCCAATTTTCGACTTCTTCGCATGAATCGAAGTGTTCCTCAGCCAATGCGTGTCCCACTGATGAAAACAAATGGTAGTCGGAAGGGGCCAAGTCTGGTGAATACAGCAGGTGGAGTATCAGATCCCACGCAAGTGTTTTCATTGTATCCTGAACCAGTTTTGCTTTGTGTGCAGGTGCATTGTCGTGTCTTCTGGCCCATTCTAGTCTTTTTTCAATCAATGTATAGTTCAAATTGATCATTTGTTGTCTGTAGCGATTAAGCGATTAGTATTCACGGTTTCAACGGATTTTAGAAGCTCATGAGACACCACACTTTTTTGATCCCACCAAACACAGAGCGTTGTCTTCTTGCTGAATCGATCTGGTTTTGCAGTCGATATTGATGGTTGTCCCGGATTAACCCATGATTTTTCCCGTTTAGGAGTCTTAAAATAAATCCGTTTTTCGTCGCCAGTAACAATTCGATGCAAAATTCATTTTCTTTCAAGTCTTTGATACAAAATTTGACAAATGGTTTTTTGGTTTCCCATCTTTCATTCAATTCATGTCGCACCCGTTTTCCACACTTTTGGGTATTTCCCATAGCTTTCAAACGATCAGAAAGTGTTTGTTGTGCAACATTTAGCATTGCTGCCATTTGCTTCTGACTCAAAGTATCATCTTCATCCAATATTGCTTGAAATACCGCGTCTTCGAAGTTTTTTGGTGGTGTTCATTTCTTACATCAAAATCATTATTTCTGAACCGTTGAAACGATCTTTTGCATGTTGCTTCTGATAGAGCATGATCACCGTATGCCTCGACAAGCATTCGATGTGCAGCACTTTTTTCAAATGAAAACAAAAAATTAATGCTTTCCGCAAATCATCACTTTCTGGTACAAAATTCGACATTGTTAACACGATGAAAATATATGATGTTGCTTGTTCCATGACTTGATGTATACTAAATCTCTTTGACACATGTCGTACCGACCAAACAAAAAAAAAAAAAATTAAGGCTCGTTCACAACAAATGTTCTCTATCGACACATTTGTATCTTAACGCCCATTTCATACTGGTACACCAGGTAACTCAGACGCGTTGCTCTTTTAACTCTAACATCTTGAAAATCGCAAACTGTGTGACGTTATACTCAATACGGCACTGAACAATAACATACAACAATGAAACTTTCGGCAGTTAAACATTAAACACAGGCGTGTACAGGGATGTCAATCGCGTTTCGGTCCAACACATCATTGTCGGGAAACTGCGAATGTCCCGGAATTTCTTGAACAGACCTCGTATTTCGACCCAACTCGCATATCAAAACCTGTAGATGACATGTCTGTTCAGGATGATTCAAAATCCCTACTACAGGCTTATGGGGGCCGTAGAGGGGATTTAGTTGACGAAGTTCTGACAAGGAAACCATGCCCGGACACGTACCGTTTAGGTGTACATTTAGTTTGAAGATCGGATCATTTCTAAATCTCCCCCTTCGCTGTTCGCACACAGAAGAGGCAGTTAGCTCTGACTTATGTTCTGTAGGGCTGTAGGGGCACGAGGCACGTGCAGTGTTTTTCTGCGTAACGTGGCACATCTCTGAAGTCCGCAGTGGACGGCGTCCGTGAAGCACCAAAGCCAACCCTTCCAGTTGCCAACGTGCCAGCTTCTTGCAGCGCTCTTATACAGGAGCTCTGCATAAACCTATACATACTCCTCAAGCCATCGTACGGTGCGTGGCGGAGGGTACGTTGTATCATTACTTGTCATTTCCTTTGCTGTTCCACTCGCAAACAGAGCGAGGGAGGACGATTGTCTGTACGCCTCCGTATGAGCGCTAATTTCTCGTGTCTTATCTTCGTGGTCCTTAAGGCCAATGTATGTTGGCGGAGCTGGAATTGTTCGGCAGTGAGCTTCAAACGCCAGTTATCTAAATTTTCTCAGCAGCGTTTCTCGAAAGAACGTCGCCTTTCCTCAGGGGATTCCCATTTTTGAGTTCTCAAACAATCTCCGTAACACTTACGTGATGTTCGAACCTACCGGTAACAAATGTAGCAGCCTACCTCTGAAGTGCTTCAATGCCTTCCTTCAGTCCGACCTGGTACGGATCCCAAACACCCGAGCAGTACTCAAGAATAGGTCGCACCAGCGTCCTATATGTGGTCAGTCTCCTTTATAGGTGAACCACATTTTCCTAGCGTTCTCCCAACTAATCCAAGTCGACCTTCGCCTTTCTTCCACAACCCTCACATGCTCGTCCCATTTCATACCGTTTGCAAAGCGATGCCCAGATATTCAAACGACATGACTGATAATACTGTATCAGAACGTTAAAGGTTTTTCTTCCTACTCATTCACATTAGCTTACATTTTCCCACATTTAGAGCTAGCTGCCACAGTCATTACACAAACTAGAAATTTCGTCCAAACCGTCTTGTATCTCCCTACAGTCACTCAACTTCGACACCTTGCCGTACACCAGAGCATCATCAGAAAACAACCGCAAATTGCTGCACGCCCTGTTCGCGTAGCGTGAAGTGAGAGATTTGAAAGTAATCCGGTCTTCGAAATTATTTTATATTCACACAGTAAATTTCCGGACGTGGGTTCCTTCTCAAAAATTCATCTGTAAAGTCCCTTCTATAGCCCCTAGAAGCCTGTAACAGGAATTTTGCATCACCCTGCGTACATAAGCAAGTTTGCACGTAAGCCTGGAATCGCGTGTCCTATTCGAATTGTCTGTTTTCCTTTCTTTCTTCTGGATACAACAAAAGAGACCAATCAACATAGCGGCATCGTCTTTAATCGTCCAGCATTTCGGACTGAACAAAATACTGCATACATTTTTTATTGAGCAGTCAAGGGTAAAGTTTAATGATGTTGCACACTATTGCGGTACGGTGACGCTGACTGCCCCTGACGGCGGGGCTCTCAGCACACGGCTGATGCCGCTACCTGCAGGAGCGAGGTCTTAAGGCGACCCTCACACGCTCAGTGAACTGCGTAGAGGCGCGGAGCCAAGAACGGCACGTTAATATTGTGCAATATTTATACCCAGGAAGTACACAATTGTAAACAAAATCGGGCGACTGTCTATAGACAGTGTAGGCGACTGTCTGTAGACATGTATTTGACGTGGCGGGCGTGCGGGTTGTAGTGAAGATACTGATGTGGAGTGTGTTTTGTTTGAAAGCGGTGTACGTGCCATTTTCAGTGTGCGCCATGGCGCGGCTTGGTCAGCATCATGCGTTTGTTGTGGAGGAATTTATTCGTAACGCTGGTTCTGTGATTAGTGCTCTTCGAGTATTTCGGAGACGATTCGAACTTGATCGACATGATCATGTCCTGGATAGAAAAATTAATCAACTGTGAGTGTCAAACTTTAGAAAGGCAGTTTCAGCACTGAAAAGAAAACCTACCGGACGTCCTTAGGATTGCAACGACGCCGGTAAATGTGGAGCGTGTGAGAGCGTCCGTGCACAATCATCAAAGCGTTCAGCAATTAAACATGCAGCTGCCCTGGGATTATCGGATAGGAATGTAAGAAGAAATCTTCATAGAGAACTTCGTATGCACCCGTTCAAAATCATGGTCACCCAGGAATTAAGTGAAAAAGCTGCGTGTGAGGAAATCCTTCAATACATTCCACCTGGCGCTTTCTTTATTTCTTCGGATGAAACCCATTTTCACTTATAAGGAACTGTAAACAAACAGAATTTGCGCTACTGTGCTGCAGAAAGCCCTCGTGAAATTCATCAGCGACCACTACGTAACGTTCATGCGGCTGTCTGGTTGCTGAATGCTTTGTGTGGGGACCGTATTTTTTCGCAGAAAACGGTTATTGTCAGATGCTAGAGACCTTCCTCCAACCTAGGCTAAACCAGTTTATTACAGATCATGAAGACGAGAAGTGTGGTTCCAGCAAGATGGAGCAACATCCCACACCTCTCGGCGTTCTACGGAAATGTTGCACGAGTTGGTTTCTAGTCACCTTGTCTCTTTACGAGGAAACGTCGCGTGGCCCTTAACGTCACCTGATTTATCCCCTTGCGACTTTTTCCTTGGCAACATTTAAAGGCTCTACTGTACAACCACATTGCAAGCACTTAAAGAGGCTATTACCCAAGAAGAGGCAGCCATTCCAAGATAAATGGCTCGAAGGTCTATGCAGAAGTTTTGGGATAGTATTTGTCAATCTGTCAGCAGTGGAGGACGTCATTTACGAAATACAGTTTATAAAACTAAATAGTCCAAAATGGAAAAGTACGTATTTCTCATAAATAAAAGTAATTTTTCTCCATAATATTTAGTATTGCTGTGACAACCTATTAAAATGACGGAGGCTTTATTGCCGAACACTGTATACAGGGTATACTTTCAATTGTTTATTGCACAAGAAATAAACATGGTGCAGATGTCATACGTGTTGCATTTAGAAGAGAAACTCTGAAAGTTTTTTTACAATCATTCGATATGAGAACCATGAATGACCCGGCGTACGTCAATACGGTAATTGAATTCTTGCCATACCTGTCCCAGCATGGCATCGTCGACTGTGGCAGTCGCTTCCCGTATTCTGTCCCGGAGCTCTGCTACATATATATATGAAGATGGTATCTGCTCTTTCAGACATGTCCGAGAGAACAATACCATCTTCATATATTTCTTTCACTGGTGCCATGTCCCGTGCTGAAGCAGGGTTGGCATTGTTAGGAACAGATGTGGCAAGGTTAGTGGAAAGGGGTGGCTGGATGTCCTTCCTACCGCCACCCCATACCTCCTGGGACGGAATCAGTGTCCCCGAACTGTCTGCATCGAGTGGAATTAATGGAATAGTGCGAGTGGGTTCAGATGTCTTGTGAGCTAGTGTAACTGAGGAGGAAATAGGGGACCATCCCGGTATTCACCTAGCGGGATGCGGAAAACCGCCTGAAAACCACATCCAGCCGGCACATCAGCCCTCGTCGTTAATCCGCCGGGAGGATTCGAACCGGGGCAGGTGCCCCTGCCCGAGTCCAGGAAGCAGAGCATTAGCGCTCTCGGATAAGCTGGCGGGTCAGATACCATCTTCATATATAGTTAAGGCTAACCGGTCATTGACCTTCTTCTTCTGTGCTGGATGTACACGCATTGTCCGAACTCTTACAGGAGCACTACGAATGTAGTGTGTGGACATTACGTTGGGAACGTGCGTCTCGCGGGGAGCGTACAAGGGATAAATCCCTGCAGTCGCATTATCCTCTATGCCCTCGGTGGCTCAGATAGACAGAGCGTCTGCCATGTAAGCAGGAGATCCCGGGTTCGAGTCCCGATCGAGGCACACATTTTCAACTGTCCCCGTTGATGTCTATCAGCGCCTGTCGGCAGCTTAGGATCTTGATTTAATCATCATCTGCTACATCACGTGATAGAGGCGGTACACACACCACATCTTTAATATGTCCCCAAAGAAAAAAGTCACACGGAGTGAGATCTGGTGTTTTTCTCGAACTCCAACACACAGAAAGCTCGCTTCGCATCTGAACTCTCCACGTTCGCGAATAGCGATATCGGAAAATTACCAAACTACGCTCTGGCGGTATACACGAAAAAAAGCTTTCAGTATTTCTCTTCAGAATGACTTATGTGTGATACCTGTACAATGTTTGGTTCTTGCGGAATAAATAATTGAAAGTGTTTCCTGATTTTATGTACACCCTGTATAGACAGTCTAGATACTCAATTGTTCCCCGATATTTGCTAAATGCGGCTTGTTCAGTGATAGTAATGGATGGTGTAAGAAACCGAAGTAAAAGTAAAAGACAGTACGGATTTTGTCCGCAGTGCTCACTGCTGCTTAGTGTCCTGTGGCCAGTTCCTCCACGGTCAACTTTTTCCTGTTGTCATTTTTATATTCGGAACTTCCAGCTCCCAACATACACTCCTGGAAATTGAAATAAGAACACCGTGAATTCATTGTCCCAGGAAGGGGAAACTTCATTGACACATTCCTGGGGTCAGATACATCACATGATCACACTGACAGAACCACAGGCACATAGACACAGGCAACAGAGCATGCACAATGTCGGCACTAGTACAGTGTATATCCACCTTTCGCAGCAATGCAGGCTGCTATTCTCCCACTGAGACGATCGTAGAGATGCTGGATGTAGTCCTGTGGAACGGCTTGCCATGCCATTTCCACCTGGCGCCTCAGTTGGACCAGCGTTCGTGCTGGACGTGCAGACCGCGTGAGACGACGCTCATCCAGTCCCAAACATGCTCAATGGGGGACAGATCCGGAGATCTTGCTGGCCAGGGTAGTTGACTTACACCTTCTAGAGCACGTTGGGTGGCACGGGATACATGCGGACGTGCATTGTCCTGTTGGAACAGCAAGATCCCTTGCCGGTCTAGGAATGGTAGAACGATGGGTTCGATGACGGTTTGGATGTACCGTGCACTATTCAGTGTCCCCTCGACGATCACCAGAGGTGTACGGCCAGTGTAGGAGATCGCTCCCCACACAATGATGCCTGGTGTTGGCCCTGTGTGCCTCGGTCGTATGCAGTCCTGATTGTGGCGCTCACCTGCACGGCACCAAACACGCATACGACCATCATTGGCACCAAGGCAGAAGCGACTCTCATCGCTGAAGACGACACGTCTCTATTCGTCCCTCCATTCACGCCTGTCGCGACACCACTGGAGGCGGGCTGCACGATGTTGGGGCGTGAGCGGAAGACGGCCTAACGGTGAGCGGGACCGTAGCCCAGCTTCATGGAGACGGTTGCGAATGGTCCTCGCCGATACGCCAGGAGCAACAGTGTCCCTAATTTGCTGGGAAGTGGCGGTGCGGTCCCCTACGGCACTGCGTAGGATCTTGGCGTGCATCCGTGCGTCGCTGCGGTCCGGTCCCAGGTCGACGGGCACGTCCACCTTCCGCCGACCACTGGCGACAACATCGATGTACTGTGGAGACCTCAAGCCCCACGTGCTGAGGAATTCGGCGGTACGTCCACCCGGCCTCCCGCATGCCCACTATACGCCCTCGCTCCAAGTCCGTCAACTGCACATACGGTTCACGTCCACGCTGTCGCGGCATGCTACCAGTGTTAAAGACTGCGATGGAGCTCCGTATGCCACGGCAAACTGGCTGACACCGACGGCGGCGGTGCACAAATGCTGCGCAGCTAGCGCCATTCGACGGCCAACACCGCGGTTCCTGGTGTGTCCGCTGTGCCGTGCGTGTGATCATTGCTTGTACAGCCCTCTCGCAGTGTCCGGAGCAAGTATGGTGGGTCTGACACACCGGTGTCAATGTGTTCTTTTTTCCATTTCCAGGAGTGTACATGGTGCTGTGTGAAAATCTACAGTCAGTTGTAACCCTTTCTCCACTGCCCACATCTTGATGAGTGATATTTACCAATAGTAAAAACAGAAATGGCGCAAAATTGACGAAGGTTTTTTCGTGCCACAAAGAGAATAACTGGAGACCATGTCTACAAACACGTCAAAACTACTTAACATTGCTCAGCATTGTCTACAGTTGTCTTATGCCTCCCATTGCAAACGGTAGTCAAATGTTCTGCGATTTAGTTGCAAAAGCGTGTCTATAGCCATGAATATCTCTCAGTTCTCTGTATACAGAATCTCTCGAATGTCTATTGAGACTGTCAAGGTGCAAAAACCGCTCGACTCTGTATACTAGTGGGTACAGGGCCTTACACATCTGCCTTCGTGGCGAAAACGTCGCATCTCTATGTTGTGAAACTCAACATGCGTTTCGGCTGATTTCCTTGCCTTGCAAAACACGAGCGGGTGTTATACAGAACGGTCGAAAAAGTCCGAGAAGCTTTCAATGAACATATCAATGGATCAGGCACTCTTTCGTGGCAGGATATATTCGTAAACAGCAATTACTTAACTTATACATTATCATGTACGTGTTCTGTTAACTATGAATTTCTCTACTTTAACTATTCCTGCAAAAGAAGTAAAATAGTTATGCTGACTGAAAGGTTCCATAATCTTATTTTGTGCTGTAACAACTGTCGCCAGAAAAAAATACACTTATACTCACTGGTCACCTGGTCTGTTCTTATTTGCCAATTACGAAAAGTTATTTAAGTAAAATAAACAGTTCTGCTTACTGCCATGACACCATGATGTTTAGTTTCCTCTGACATTGAGGACTACGAGACATCCGACGTTTTATGATCAATGGGGAGTTCTTTTCCTTCTGAGGACCACATGGCGCTTTCATATGGATCTTCCAGCCCACTTCCTGATCTTTCGTCTTTCTTTTTCAATTCTTGCGAAAATCCGTTCGTAGCGAGTTGAACTTCACTCGATCTCGGTAGGAACCGATGTGTATTTCACGATATCAGCCTCACACAGTTAAGTTGTTGTTCTTGTTGTGGTCTTCAGTCCTGAGACTGGTTTGATGCAGCTCTCCATGCTACTCTATCCTGTACAAGCTTCTTCATCTCCCAGTACTTACTACAACCTACATCCTTCTGAATCTGCTTAGTGT
The DNA here is from genome assembly GCF_023897955.1 of Schistocerca gregaria. NCBI lineage: Eukaryota > Metazoa > Arthropoda > Insecta > Orthoptera > Acrididae > Schistocerca > Schistocerca gregaria. The sequence goes on along the minus strand of NC_064928.1, from coordinate 25,514,035 downwards.
GTATTCATCTCTTGGTCTCCATCTACGATTTTTACCCTCCACGCTGCCCTCCAATACTAAATTGGTGATCCCTTGATGCCTCAGAACATGTCCTACCAACCGATCCCTTCTTCTGGTCAAGTTGTGCAACAAACTTCTGTTCTCCCCAATCCTATTCAATACTTCCTCATTAGTTATGTGATCTACCCATCTAATCTTCAGCATTCTTCTATAGCACCACATTTCGAAAGCTTCTATTCTCTTCTTGTCCAAACTATTTATCGTCCATGTTTCACTTCCATACATGGCTACACTGCATACAAATACTTTCAGAAATGACTTCCTGACACTTAAATGTATACTCGATGTTAACAAATTTCTCTCCTTCAGAAACGCTTTCCTTGCCATTGCCAGTCTACATTTTATATTCTCTCTACTTCAACCATCATCAGTTATTTTGCTCCCCAAATAGCAAAACTCCTTTACTACTTTAACTGTCTCATTTCCTAATCTAATTCCCTCAGCATCACCAGACTTAATTCGACTACATTCCATTATCCTCGTTTTGCTTTTCTTGATGTTCATCTTATATCCTGCTTTCAAGACACTGTCCATCCGTTCAACTGCTCTTCCAAGTCCTTTGTTGTCTCTGACAGAATTACGATGTCATCGTCGAACTGCAAAGCTTTTATTTCTTCTCCATGGATTTTAATACCTACTCCGAATTTTTCTTTTGTTTTCTTTACTGCTTGCTCAATATGCAGATTGAATAACATCGGGGAGAGGCTACAACCCTGTCTTATTCCCTTCCCAACCACTGTTTCCCTTTCGTGTCCCTCGACTCTTATAACTGCCATCTGGTTTCTGTACAAATTGTAAATAGCCTTTCGCTCCCTGTAAAGTATATTGCACTATATACTGTGCATGGGGGCTTTATTAAATACAATGCAAATAATTTTAGTTTTAGTCGCTGTTTGTCCGGTTACGCAGTCTCGTAACCGGTTGGCCCTAACTAGTGTTACTCCGCAATCTGACTGCACAGAACAACAACAAAGAATGAAAGGAAATTTCCGTTAACACAATTAATTAATTAAGTCCCCAGCAACTATAAAAGCTACGAAACAACGAAGCACAAATGTAACTGTTCTGTGTGTGGAAGTGCGATTCAACGTACACATCTGGCACAGTTCTTCCTCAATACGACAAGATGCTTAAAACGGCATTTACAATGAAGTAATAAAAAAAAACAGAAATATTATGATTGCACATAGAGACCAGAATTACAGTCTAACACAAGAACACGAGCCAGATGCTTTGTTGATTGAACCTGTGACCAAGAGGCATAAGACATTTGAAATAAAAAATTTTCTTTACCTTCAAATATATCGACGAAAAATTCACTCTGATCATTACAACATATCCAATTCAACAACATCTGGTGTCTTGCCCAACAGAACAAGTGCACACGACATGGTCGCAATTAGTACTCTAACTACGGCTACCTCAGAACTACTACTGCCCTCAACAACTTCTCAGCGGCAACTGCCAGTGGAGGCGGTTGAATAATACTCTTTGGCGCAATCTCTGGCGCTCTGACTCAGTATAGCCACCTTTCAACTCTCTTCCACATATTGTACAAACCATCTGTACCAATCTCAGACGTTCGGTACTATTGCACAATACCCACTATGGTGCAATAAATATTGAACATGTGAGAAGCCCTTTTGAGCTCCGCACACGTTCAATAATACACTCAGACCGCCAGTACGCTGAACACGACATGAGACTACTGTTGTCAATAAATATTGATCGTATACGGGCCGTTTTAAGACGTGAACACAGGGGGGGGGGGGGGGGGGGGGGAGAGGTCGTAAGTGACTCACGGAGGAGGTGGGTTGGGCAGGGGGCACGCTTTGGGAGGGGGAGGTGTGGCGGGTGTTTCCCGGCAGCAGGCCATACCGTGACGTCACAAATCGATACGGCATGGCCCGCACGCCGCCACGCCTCTCTCAGTCAGTCCAGCTGCCCCTGGTGGGAGAGCGACGGCTGGGCTGCCCCGTCCTTGAACGGGACGCCAGCTGACGGACCCCCAGTGCTGGACTCTCCCTCCTCAGGGGGCGGCTCTGTTCGCTCGAGACTTTGGTTAAGAACGCTACAGTCACCGTCTTTACATGCGACGCATCTTCCGAAAGACGAAATTTCCAAAACCGTTTTTCGCGGTCATGCTAAGGTCTGAAGTGGATTTGCTAGCCCAGTTCAATATTGCGCCTGGAAAATAGCTGTTACAATTTCTCATAGGGTCAGCACAATCACAATTTTTCTTCCTAATCTAATATTTTCGCTTCCCCTTCACTGTACAAAATGCCACTCCGTTCATATCACCCGGAATTTTTTTTTAAACAAGATAAAACCTGACAGCCCAATCACGTTCCAAAAGAGGTAGCATTTAAATGGTAGCAAAAATCTATTGCGGAATTGGAAAGCCCACAACAACAAGCGAATTTCCAGAATCAATTTTGAAGTGTTTACAGGATCACTCAGAAGTGGTATTGGGAATCGACTTACGATATCCAGTTTTGTGAGCCCCATGTAAACGGGGTGCCTCAAAATATACACACATGAAAGAAAGTTTTGCATCACCCTGTTTCCCAGAACTCCTGAAGATAGACGTTGACTCTGGATATTGCGTCATAGACACAGTCCCTTCGACTGTTCATACATGTCCCTAAACCCACTCAAAGATGTAAACAACCGTGCACGAGCAGCACCTATTAGACGGAGGGGGTCAGACAGCCGATCAGTTCCAGTCATTCCACCAGGAAGGAGGTACACGGCTCGTGTTGACCTTGACCGTCAATACAGCGGTTCGATCGCGTCCACTTTGTTACTTTGTGCCAGGTAGGGCTCTCAACCAGGGAAGTGTCCAGGCGTCTCGGAGTGAACCAAAGCGATGTTGTTCGGACATGGAGCAGATACAGAGAGACAGGAACTATTGATGACGTGCCTCGTCAGGCCGTCCAGGGGCTACCTACGGATTATGTCTCGGTGAAACCCTGACAGCAACGCCACCATGTTGAAGAAAGCTTCTGTGCAGCCACAGGACGTCGTGTGACGACTCAAACTGTCCGCAATAGGCTGCATGACGAGGTCCATATATGCAACCACGACACCATGCAGCGCGGAAGAGATGGGCCCAACAACATGCCGAATGGACCGGTAAGATTGGCATCACGTTCTCTTCATCGATGAGTGTCGCATATGCGTTCAACCACACAATCGTCGGAGGCGTGTTTGGCGGCAACCCGGTCAGGATGCACGCCTTAGACGAACTGACCAGCGAGCGCAGCAAGGTGGCGGTTCCCTGCTTTCTTGGCCTGGCATTATGTGGGGTCGACAATTCGCCCTCATCGTGCACATTTCGTGAATGACGTCCTTCAAGATAACGACAACCCTCGCTTAGAGTGGCTAGCATGTCCTCTAGACATTATGGAACGTGCCTGGGACTGAAAAGGGCTGTTTATGGACGACGTGACTCTCACGGGCGCTTTTGTGATCGTGGGTCCTTTCATACAGCTCTCGACCGTTTCGATCTGCCCTGCCGCACACAATCACTGTGACGGCCGGTTACCGACACAAACGGTGGACTGTTCCGCCGCTTTCAGTAAACTGTGACAGTCAAGCAGCCTGAAACACTCACGGATCACACGGCATATGGCAAGACGTAATTTCATTTGTCAGCGCCATCTACAATGGCAAATATAGCGAGACAAACTTACAGTCGAGGGGTTCAGAAGCAAAGAAATACAAGTTAGATTTTCCCAAAAAAATGAGTACATCTAGACCATGGTAAGCCATGTCATATGGTTGTGGAAAAGTGATACAAATCCAACTCAGTGCTGCTCGCTGATGAATGAAAAGGAAATTAGCTATAAGATGTCCCGAAATAGTTGGCACAAAAGGGACACCAGTGCACTTATATGTGAGTTTCCCACGTATGACCTAATAACAGCTGTCAGAAAAAGCAGAACTCCCACGAATGCCATTTTGTCAGTTCTGCACAACCAGTATCCAAAAATTGAGCTTCCTAAATACAAAAACCATCTGTACATGCTTCCATTTATCCTTCTTATCCATAATGGAGTCTTCCGCTTGCTTACGCATGGAGGAAGGACACCCAGGAAGAACAACTAGGAATGACCCATAGACGAACTTGAAGAATGTGTTTAAATGTGTGTGAAATCCTGTGGCACTTAACTGCTAAGTTAATCAGTCCCTAAATTATCCCGAGGACAAACGCACACACCCATGCCCAAGGGAGGGCTCGAACCTCCGCCATGACCAGCCCCACAGTCCAAGACTGCAACGCCTTAGACCGCGGCAAAAAAAGAAATTCCGGAATTGGATTATGACTAGACTTATTTTGCCGAACAATTTTGAAATCATGTGTCAAAAAAATGCATTATGTTCAAATAGGGTTTGTTGATTTTTTATGTCTTATATGTTTATAACACTTTTTATGATGCGTGAGAAGGGGAAGTGACCCAGGTGGTGCGAAATATTTTCAGTTACGGGGTAATGAGTTAAATAGCATTCTTCCTTATTTTGTTTCACTATTGTAAGCTACAGAATGCATGGTGCACATGTAGCAGTATCGTTCGATAAGTAACACAACATATTTTTTTCTGCAAGCAGGCTGGTTTTATTATCGATTTCAGTACACGGTGTTATTCCCCACCCTATTTTTCGAAACACTCTTTGTTTAGTGCCGTGCTGGTGGTACCTGAATGCCCACACGGTACCACTCTGCTAGCCGACGTCGCAGCCCACGTTTTTCTGCACCATAAACTCCCAATCATCCACGCACTGCTTCCCGTGGAGTGCGTCCTTCATTGGGCCAAACAGGTGGAAGTCGCAAGGTGCGAGGTGCTGGCTGTAGGGTGGATGAGGCAGAACAGTCCAGTGAAGGTTTGTGAGCTGCTCTCGGGTGCGCGAGGCCTCACATTATCATGGAGAAAGAGGTGTCTATTTGTGATCTGTCGATCTTGTCGAATGAGCGAACGCACCTCCAGTACTGCAGGAGTGCCAGTGTGCGCGGCCGGCAGGCACTAGGGAGATCGGACAGGTCAGCGTAACCTTGTTGCCATGACTACATACGCCTCGCCCAACGACTCACCGTGCTTTTGTTCTCTGTCGCTTCTCCGTAGACATTCTGCAAGAGCCTATGCGTATCTGGGATACTCTGGTTTTCCGCCAAAAGAACGTGAACGACAACTCTTCTTGGAATTCACGTCTGTTACAGACGCCATTTTAAAAGCTACGTGTAGCGCCGCCACCTCTTCAAAAATGGTTCATATGGCTCTGAGCACTATGGGACTTAACAGCTGAGGTTATCAGTCCCCTAGAACTTAGAACTACTTAAACCTAACTAACCTAAGGACATCACACACATCCATGCCCGAGGCAGGATTCGAACCTGCGATCGTAGCGGTCTCACGGTTCCAGACTGTAGCGCCTAGAACCGCTCGGCCACACCGGCCGGCGCCGCCACCTCTCTGAAGTAATGAAACTATAGGGGCTGAAGCGCGAATAGTTGTTCAAGTGTTGCATTATGTTATGTTATGTTGCCTGAAGGCCTAGAAACGACGGAGAGGAACTGTCCCCGCCGCAGCCGCTGTGCTCCACAACCCCACGACGACTACCGCAGTCCACTTCACCCCTCCGCCGCCCCATACCGAACCCAGGGTTATTGCGCGGTTCGGCCCCCCAGGGAACGTCTCACACCAGACGAGTGTAACCCCTATGTTTGCGTGGTAGAGTAATGGTGGTGTACGTGTATGTGGAGAACATGTTTGCGCAACAGTCGCCGACATAGTGTAGCTGAGGCGGAATAAGGGGAACCAGTCCGCATTTGCCGAGGTAGATGGAAAACCACCTAAAAGCTATTCACAGACTGGCCGGCTCACCGCACCTCGACACAAGTCCGCCTGGCGGATTCGTGCCGGGGACCAGGCGCTCCTTCCCAGTCAGGAAAGCCGTGCGTTAGACGGCACGGCCAACCGGGCGGGCTGTAAGTGTTGCAGTACTTACTGAAGGCGTAATTTACTCTCGTAAATGTTTTCGTATAGCTCTAAATAGCAATTTTATAATAACTGAACTGACAACAGTAATTAGACTTATAAAACATTGTAGAAAAGCACAAGTCAAACTTTCCTTAATACACAATATTCTGAAAGCAAAAAGATGCAGGTGCATACAGACTTTTACGAATTATTATACAAACCAGATCATTTAAGTTAGTTTGTTCTTCCAACAAGCAAACACAAACAGTATTTTACGTCTAAAACACACACAAAAAATTTGAAATTTCGCTTTACGGTTTCAGGACAATTCTTAAACCTCGTGAACTTTAATTTCACTTTCCTCACAACTGCAAGAAGTTATTTATACCACTTTGCTTCCTATCCCCTCAGTTGTTTTCTGCATAAGATGGAAATTATTTAATCATTTCCACTTTTTAGTAAAGTCCTAAGGTCACTGATCAATGTTTGTATTCAGTAGCAGGTACTTTGCAACATGTGAAATACAAGACCTGAAACAAGGCAGTGCAAAATTTCTTGCTGCAAGTTCGCAGATAAGGAAAGAAAAAATCGTTTTCTGTACTTTATGCAAGTGTATGTATGTATGTATGTGTGTGTGTGTGTGTGTGTGTGTGTGTGTGTGTGTGTGTGCATGCATGTCTGTGCAAGAAGTCATAAACAGTATGTATATGGGGCTTATGGTGACGGCCTTGACGCAGTGGATACACCGGTTCCCGTGAGGTCACCGAAGTTAAGCGCTGTCGGGCGTGGCCGGCACTTGGATGGGCGACCATCCGGGCCGCCATGCGCTGTTGCAGTTTTTCGGGGTGCACTCAGCCTCGTGATGCCAACTGAGGAGCTACTAGACCGAATAGTAGCGGCTCCGGTCAAAGAAAACCACCATAACGACCGGGAGAGCGGTGTGCTGACCACACGCCCCTCCTATACGCATCCTCAACTGAAGATGACACAGCGGTCGGATGGACCCGATGGGCCACTTGTTGCCTGAAGACGGAGTGCTTTGTTTTGGGGCTTATGTATCCCATAATTCAGAAAGTTTTATGGATAAATAAACACTGAGTTTCGATTTTTTAATTATTATTATATCATCAAATTAAATAGTTGATACGAGATTTAAATCGGAAATGATTTGACACTTGACTAGATGTTAGATGGAGGCCGACACTGTGTAGAGGACGCAGCTTTCTACATTCCCTGGTCTATGACGAGCAGTGTCTTGATACTGGTAGGAGCCCGTGTTTGTTGTCGTTAAATAGTACGTATTTCATATTTAGATGCCCGAAAGAACAGACATCACTTGTATGATTCAGCAGCCGCATTTCTCTATATAGAAAGAAAATTTTCAGCTTTCAGCTGCATACGGAAATTGCATTAAATACAACGGCGATATGTGAAAGTGTATTACGCGCTCAGATTCGAACCCGGATGCTTCACTTCTCACGAAGCCCGATCTCCCACAGGCCACACACTAGAGATGAAATATCCTCCCTCTAATATCCGTTCTCAGCTAGCAGCCATTCAAATAATGAATATCAGAAGTTTCGAGAACCACGCCACCACGAAAACAAAAGACGATCACATATCGCCACATCAGAACGAAGTACTGGACACGAGGCTTAAGTTGATCCACAAAGCAAGAAAACGCAAATATATTCCTTGTCTGTGAAGTGCATTGTACTACAACAGAACATCAGTGTATAGAACAACGTTAGAAACGAAGTGCAAAACAAAAAGTCATTGTAACTGTAGTAATTTAACAGTGTTCAGAAGCGTGTAAGACCTAGGCAAACAGGTTTTTAAGAGTAACCACAATGACCTCTGAAGATGCTGTAAAATAAAGCAAAACACGTATAGTCCAAATAAAATTTTTATTACGGTAGTAAAACACGGTATGACTGCGGCTACGGAAAAGAGTCATCTAAGCAATGTAGATAAAGTGCACTTTTGAGACAGTTCGTAAATACACTGGAACTGAACAGAAAGCATGTTGACTTCTTGCACTAGCTCGAAAGTGGCATAGTCCTTCAAATCGTTCAAATGCCTCTCAGCACTGTGTGACTTAACATCTGAGGTCATCAGTCCCCTAGACTTAGAACTACTTAAACCTAACTGACCTAAGGACAGCACACACACCCATGCCCGAGGCAGGATTCGAACCTGCGGCCGTAGCACCAGCGCGGATCCAGACTGAAGCGCCTAGAGCCGCTCGTCCACAACGGCTGGCTGCATATTCCTTCCTCTCCTTTGAACTACGATGGATGCACCGACTGTCTTCTACGCTGATGAACATTGCGAGTTGAAAAACCTGGAGCGTCGCAACGATGGTGTAGTGAAGTCGAGACATTTTGCTCTGAAACGAGAAGACGAAAGCGCTCTTGAAAAGAAGGGGCGGGGCTATTTCCTTTCCTATTCTGTTGCTGACCTGCGAGAGCAAGCTCTCCATCCTAATGATCTCACGGTCGACGTGACCTAGTACAGCAGTGTCTCCCCATTGTCTGATAGCGAGCCGTGAGAAGGGCCGGGCGGGAGTTTTGTGCCCGACTCTTGTGCTTGGCGGGTTGCCTGCCCTACACATATCAGGGGCTCCCCGCGCCAGCTACGATACGTTCAAAGCATCTCCACTGCAGGTACGGGAACGCAACTAGCGAATTGTTCGCCACATCCGACTTGTCGCATATTGGCCAATGTATGGCAGAAAGGGCTTATGATTATGATCAAATTGTGCGACAGCGTCTGAAAAAATTAAAATTATGTTTGTTGACCTACCTGTGGTTACACAAAACCACAATGGAGGAACAGCAAAAGAAAATCATAAAGTTATTTGATTATGTGGAATATCTCAGAGAATGGATTAGTTGGAATGCTGCGAAAGGAAAGCAATGGAATCCAGAAAAAATAAACTTGAATTGGCCTTCCAACTAACAAAAAATACATACAACAAAAATCCCTTTCGTGGGGGTCCAAACTTACACATTATAAGACAGTGATTACGCTAGAAGCACTGTATGCAGCAGAAACACTAAACATGAATTTCAAAGGCCAAATGGAGAAACTTGAGTGAAAGGAAAGAAAAAATTTAAGAAAAATCATAGGACCAAAATTTCAAGACAATAAGTTATATACATCAAAAATGAAACTCTCTAGAAGAAAATCGAAAAACTTTCAGATACTATGTAAAAAAGGAGGATAAATTTTATGGCCATCTTCTCAGAATGAATTTCAACAGATTAACGAAACAAATCTTTGACTTTTTCCGTAACCGCGAAACTAAACCCTACTGGTTTAAAGAAACTGAGAAAGACCAAGTAGAATTAAATATTTCAGAAAATTCACTTATCGATCGAACAGCTAAATTAATTACTAAAAATGAAAACATAAGGTTCCAAGACAAATCTACACAAAACTCCAAACCCTTCATCTCGAAAGAAGAGAGGAAAAGAAGGTCAGAAAGAATGAAGAAATACTAGGCCCTAAGAAAAGAACAACGCACAAAGAAATGATTGATCCAGCATACCCCAAAGAGGGTGAAACGCAAGAAGAAGAAGAGGAATCTACATTAATTAGTCAATACACTACGACCACTACCCACTGCGAGATGGAATGATACCTGATGGCGTTTCAGAACTTGACGCAGTAAGGGAAATACATGTAAAAAAAAAAGAAAAAAAGAAAAAAAACAAACACACACACATTGCGAAGGAATTATTCGAATATGACGGAAACTGGTAGATGCGATGTACATATAAAGACAAACAAATGTCTGGATGATGAATTCAAGAGAAAGAGCTCCAAAAATTGAGCAAATCAGTAACGTGTCGATCCACATCTGATCCTTACGCAAGCAGTTATTCGCTTTGGCATTGATTGATAGAGTTGTTGGGTGTTTGTAATCCCTGACACACTACTCATTAAAGCCTGTGCTATGGTGAGTGAGCGGGATTCACCTCATGAGAAAGGATTTTCGCATAGATATCGACAGTGTGTACCTGAATGGTGGCAAATCAGACTTACACCCACTCTGTAATAACAATGATCCGTCAAGTAAGTTCGAAATGCAATCACACGTCAGGATGGATCAAAAGCAAACCAGAAGCTGTTACCAACGTGACAATAATACGGTCGCCAGCCTATTTAGGTATTAACTGAGTTTCTTCCCTGTACAAGTTGGTATATATTCATGCAAAACAAGAAGTTGTAACACTGCATAATATAGTAGAATTTTAGAACCAAAAAATCTATTAAACTGATAGTTTCACGTTCTGTACTGATATGGAAAAACCATGAATACATAACACTACACTATAATGTTTACTACAAAACTTTCTACTGTGTATTAATCTGACTAAAATCAGGCATAGGTTACCCTAGAAATTGTACTTTCATGCCACACACACAGAATGTCAATTTTGATGAAGATAAAACACTGGTAAATTTTGACTTTTATATTGATTTTTACTTTTGCTGGTCAAACCAATTTAGCACAGTTCAGAATTCAAGTGAATTGGGGGGGGGACGCTAAAACTGTTATGATCGCTGTATTTAAAAAATTGATTACTTAATTTATTATTAATTCAAGATTTCCAGTATATAAGTTACTACTCTTTTCATCTTATGTACTGCTCATTTAAATGCCTTTAAATCTATCTCGAAATAATAAACTTCATTACTATAGCAATACTAAAGTTATCTTTCGACTTCGTTAGTCCTTCGCTATTAATTTACTGGTTCATTAACAAAACATTTCTTGAAACACCATTCTAATATAGCTAGTTCTGCAAATAATTATTATTAACACAATTTTTAATTTTGATTTCGGGACACTCGGATTGCATAACGTTTGGAAAGGAACCTGTCTAGGGTAGTTGTGAGGATAATTAAATGAAAAGTTCTGGTAAAATTTAGGTTATTATTGCACCATACAAACACAGTTCACTCTCTGGTCCATACGAATACATTACTAAAAGTTTCAACCTGCTGGTATCGATGCGGCGGTTGGAGGGCGGCAAGATGGCGAGGCACAGAGCACACACACAACCACAGCTATGGATCTTGACGTATCGGCACTTTAATTCTTCTTAGCATCGCAATACTTTTCCATTTAGTGCCTATGGACTTTTGCCGTGCTGTGTGGGCGTTGGAACGGCACACCCGAGGCTCAGTGCAGCTATTTCTACCAGGAGAGCCTCCTCGCTCCAGAAGGAGTTGCTCAGACCAGTGCCAAACTCCAACTACTGCTGAGCCCGTTGTGCCGTACAGAGCCCACTTGCATTGTCCCGCGCTCGCCTGCCATCCACCTTTTACCGCTCCCTGACAGACCGGGTATTCACCCGAGGTTTTGCATTCTACATATCCTAACACATTGCCTGCGTATGGACCAGACACACAGCTACAATTTTAAACATCTTACACCGGTCGTGAGTCGTGCTTCGGTAGCTCAGTTGGTAGAGCACTTGCCCGCGAAAGGCAAAGGTCCCGAGTTCGAGTCTCGGTCGGGCACACAGTTTTAATCTGCCAGGAAGTTTCGTCTTACAACAGTTTCAACATTTGTTACATATCAGTTCTACTACAATATTACTTGACATTTGACATAAACATTAACATTCACATTGAAACTTATTTACAGGTTTCTTAACATAGTGGCATGAAACAAAAAGAAATGAAATCAGAACATCAGTTACACAAGTATGTCGTAAAATCAGATGAAAAGAATTACTTATATGTACAACAGTAGAGAGTCGTTGTTGTTACATGTTCTACTGAGTCATACCGTGCCAGATTCTTTCCAACTGGCGCGTTACATGGTCAAAATCATGAGCTGGTCGGAGACCCCTAAACATAACACTCCAAACGTTCTCAACTGGGGAGAGATCCGGCGACGTTGCTGGCCAAGGCAGGGTTTGCCGAGCCTGAAGACAAGAAGTAGCATTTTCTTGCCGAAATATATGACCAGGATGGCTTGCCCTGAGGGGTAACAAGAAGGGGCGCAGAATATTGCCGTCGTACCGGTGTGCCGCGGACGTCAACCAGAGGATCCGGCAGTGAGTCGAGCTGCCGCCCAGACCATCAGTCCTGGCTGTCGGGGCGCGCTGTGGGCGGCAGCCCATCGCTGTCTGGGGCATCTGAAAGGGTCCTGTACCCACCTTTCAGTAGTCCGGTAGCCCGTTTCCACTAGCGTGTCTCTTTCTTGTTTGTCTTTCCTCATAACTCTTACAGTGGTGTATTTCATTGAATGTGGTTGTGTATCACGTTGCTAGACGGTGCCGTAGTCTGCTGCAGAAAGTCTGCGACAGTCGTACAGATTCAGCAGCAGTTGTACAGAATAGCCAACTCTCGTAGTGGTCAAGTAGGCAAAGAGGTTTGCGCTACTTGCGAGAAATCCACCTGCGTTAGGTTGGTGGCGGAAATGGCATCTTTGGGATTTCCGGGCCACGCGGAGCGTGGAGGAGGCTGGAGAAGAAAAAGGGAGGCAGTTTGCCGCCGGTACGTGAAGCGTCCATAGCTGTGCTCCAGTCGGAGAAGGGTGAGTTAGACCGACCGCGTGCCGCGTTGTTACTTGGCGAGGGGAGAGCTGTTCGCTTTTGGTCTCGCTTTTCAGCTCTGAGAGATTGCTTTGCCTTGTCGCAGCGAGGAATGCTAAACTTTGGCAGATGTTTCTTTTAGTAAATTTCTATAGCAGACTTGGATCCGCCGGAAGAGCGCCACACAAAGGTGTCGACAAGAAGTGAGCACTCGCTTCTGTATGAATGTCTCTTTGCCTCCAGGTGTGCCTGAATACGCTTTTATTTTTCTATATATTAATAGCTATCCCTTCTCGTAAATTTTCCTTGCTCTATGTGTCTTTCGTCCGTGGGGAGCCAACCACGTTTTGGGCTACCGTCATCACTAACTGTCCGATCTCATGTTTTATTTTAAAGAATGTTAACTGTTCATGATTGTGTGATGTGATATTGTTCAAACTTGGCGACGATACCTGGAAACTGCGTCTCCACAAACCACGTGGGCACGCGGGTGTACTGCGAAACGTGTAGCGTTTCTCGAGTTATTGCGATCAGTTATAAGGCAACAGCAGGTCTATGAGTGATTCACAACAATGATTTTAGGTGTAGATTAAAACGGTGAATGTATCGATCTTTTTCTTTAATGTTTTAGGAATTAATGTTATCAGCAGTTGTGTACGTGACTCATATCCATATCTTAGGAATAAATGATTTTATCCACAATTTTCTCTTGTGTTCCGAGGTTACGTTTTCGCACCTAAGCCACTCACCTCGTAGCTTTCCCGCTAGCACATCCAACGCGTTTCCTTACGCACAGGTCCAGTGATTAGTCTCCCCTTTTATTTTAAAACAAATGCTTTATATTAAGTCTTATTTTCAGGTATGTTACTGGGAGCTGATCTTATGCACAGTGTTGATGCATTTGCTATTTTATTTTAAACGTTTCATTCTCGAGAACAGTGCACGGGCAATACTGTTAATTACATCGCATCCCCTATGAGCCACATCAAAACTTATGCATTTTTATGTCTTTCTGGTCTGTGATCAAATTAATTTATTTTCCGACTCGGCCAAACCTTTCATTAGTTCTATGGTTAGTCGGTGGCGACCCTAATCTTAACGTAATAACCCGTAGAAACACGTTAGTTACACATCATCAGTTTTGATGTGGAACTCACCACTGAAGGCAATTCTATTCCAGTCAATGAGATTCCAGCTCGACTGAGCCCGACAAGACTACAAACGATCTCCTTGGAACACAGAAGTCAATGGTGATGATGATGGGGTCCCATACTCCGAGGAGTGTAGGGGACGATGCGGGAGACCCGCGCCGCCGGCTAGACGAGGTCCTAGCGGAGGTGGTTTGCCGTTGCCTTCCTCCGACCGTAATGGGGATGAATGATGATGATGAAGACGACACAACAACAGCCAGTCACCTCGAGGCACGGAAAATCCCTGACCCCGCCGGCAATCGAACCTGGGACCCCGCGGGCGGGAAGCGCGAACGCTACCGCGAGCTGCGCACAAATCAATGGTGGTCGGCACAAGCCGCGCCGTTAGCTCAGCCTGTTAATGCTTCTTGAGACACTGGAGTAGCAGTTGCACGTCAGAACCTTGAAAATGACGAACCCGGAGCTCTGAGTGCCTCTGATGATCGCTATTTCCGTATGTTCTGTCGTCTCTCTAGGTCGACCAGTTCCTTCTTGACGCTGTGATCCCTACAACGTCGAATGGTGGTGTCGTTCTTATTCAGATGTCGAACGATTTGACGATTAGTCAAACCGGGATCTTGAGCCCAACTTCATGTCCTTTCGAATGCTGACGCCGTTGTATATTGTTCAAGCGCCTGCCTGCGAGACAAAATTCCTGGTCGACTGAGTACACAGAATGAAACTCGTGAAGACTTTAAGTCCTGGAATGGACACGGCCACTGTTTACCATCAGTGCTAACTGCGCGATGAAAGTTTGCTGCAGCATCACACATCCATCCATCGGCCACTAAAGTTTTGAAACGTCTCTGTGAAGTCGTTTCATAAGAAGCTTATCGAATTCGGTACAACCTATTCATTTTACTACCTGATTTTAGCTCAATTCATGAACTCTTCCAGAAAGATTGAGCACTCAAAGAAGGCCTATTGATTATTATATGTGTGTGTTAATGTGGGTTTCTGTTTTGTTTTGTGGGAAACGCTGAGTTTGTCATAGTCTGCCGGGAGCAGACGGCGTTCGTAGGAGAGCACAGGATGACCAACCTAGGTTTCCCATACCTGAGCAGAGAGGTTTACCCATCTTAGTCGAAGACGGTGGCGAAGGCAGTGAGGTTGGTGACGGAGGGCTACCCCTTTGGTAGCTTCCACTGCACGGGGAGCTAGGTAATCTTAGAAAGAGAAAGGGGCACTCTTCGGAGAACGCTTGGTGAGTACGGATCGTAGCTCTTAAGGGGGGTTTCAGGTGATAGGAATCAGGTTGAGTTAGGACTTCGTTATGTTTAACTGTTGAAATACTTAAGAGCTTTAGCTTATCTGAAGCGTGTGAAGCGAATTTTTTTAAAATGATTTTTAATCTTATATTTTGTGGAAATTGCTTTTGTCTTTGTGTGTCGATTTTGTGCCACGTGTGTGGTAATCAATGACCCTTCTGGTTCACCACTTCACCGCAATAGGCTTTATGTTAACAGTTTGCTTGTGTAATGAGCTATAATTTCTGCAAGAATATCTGTTCTTTGGTGCGCTTTCTACAACGCAGAACAACAGTCTGATTCGGAACGCACCACATGCTCTAGTTCGGCCGTTTGCAAGCAGCAGACGCAGTTAGCATGTTAAATAATTATTGCACAGTCTCGTGCATTGGTTAAACCTCTGCCCAGAATAGTGCACGCGTAGAATCGTAAAGCAAATCTCACTGAGTTATTTATATCGTATGAATGCAAAGGAGATGATAGTATGATTGTCTTCCACCCTCGTTTTCTGTGTTTCTTCTTGCTGTAGTTAAATTGTCCTCTGTTTCATTCCCAAGTAATTCTTACTTAAATATTTCCAGTCAGGCACCAATTATGTGTAGTTAGGATATGCAACCAAATATTTAGTTACAATAAATAATTTAAGTGACAGATACATTCTTTAGTGTCGATCTTACCCCCTTACTCTGATTTCCATTCCTGAATTAATCAAGTTGCTTCATGCACGACATGGAGTGCTATTTAATTGGCTGCTTAAAGAGATTTGCGTACTAGTAATTAAATTATTAAAGTAATTAAACTAATAATTTTCCAGCTACGTTTTTTCTAAATTGTTAGGAAGGGCTTGGGCAGGTGGCGATCCTGAATCTCTGAATTTTTATCATTAATTGTGTGAGAGAAGCAACTAGAAATGCGAGCTAACGTATATGGCTCGATGAGCGACGTCGCAAACATAGTAATACGTTACAGTTTATACGAGGGTAAGTCAATTACTATCCGAAATTTATTGCAACCATATAAGAAACTTACAAGAACATCATTTTTCGACAGAGTCTCCTTGAGTTTCCACGCACATGGTCCATCGCTGTACAAGCTTCCTGATGCCCTCATAAAAGAAGGTCCTCGGTTGAGCTGCGAGCCAGGAATGCACCGCTTCTTTCACTGCTTCGTCCGAGGCAAAACGATGGCCCCTTAATGTCTGTTTGAGGGGACCAAACAAGTTATAGTCGAAAGGGGCAAGATCGGGACAATATGGAGCATGATCTTGTAATTCACATTTGAGTTTCTGGAGCGTTACTGCAGCATGCGGACGGCCACTGCCTTGCAGCAACACAACAATCGTTGGCGTTTGCTTCGACTTGCAGGCCTTGGCCTGTTAGTGAGCATCTCACTGTAACGTGCACCACTGTGGTGCCCCTTTCCCCATAATGTTCCAGTAGTGGACCTTGTGCGTCCCAAAAAGCCGTAAGCATAAGTTTTCCTGCGGACAGTTGGGTCTTGAACTTTTTCTTGCACGGCGAATTTACACGTTTCGAAATGGTTCAAATGGCTATGAGCACTGTGGGACTTAACATCTGAGGTCATTAGTCCCCTAGAACTTAGAACTACTTAAACCTAACTAACCTAAGGACATCACACACATCCATGCCCGAGGCAGAATACGAACCTGCGACCGTAGCGGTCGCGCGGTTCCAGACTGTAGCGCCTAGAACCGCTCGGCTACTCCGGCCAGTGGATGTTTCCATTACATACTCTGTCGTTTACTCTCCCTCTCGTAATAATGGAGGCACGTTTCGTCAGTGTCTGTCAGACCGTCAGAGACATTGCTAGTTCCTGCTACTACTAAGGCGAGTAGTCAGTTCGCTTTTTACGTATTTTTACGAGCTTCAAACAGGAGGAGTGCAGTAATGGGTAGGAGCTGTGATTGTCATGTACAGATGCGAGCCGAGCTGGCGACCCTTCGCTCACAGCTCCGGGCTGCGTTGGCTTCCATCACACAGCATGAGGCTGCTGCCGAGGGGTGTCCCTGTGGGGGACCGGACGCGGGGATGCGAGGGACGCTGAGCACATCCCACGTGTCCTCTGATCGGTCCACTGCTGTGACCTCCCTGGGTACTGCCTGCACTGAGGTTGACCCCTCACCCGTGGTCGTGTCTGGCAGGCAGCGAAAAAATCCGTGGGGGCGATCGTAGCGCCTCCCCGGTTCGTTTGACGAAAAGGTTTCGCATGTCAGCTGTGGCTGACGATCTGTCTGAGCCGGATGCAGTCGTCCACCTCATTCCACAGGAAGCTTCTCGGCCCGCAAGGTCTGGGCATTCGCAGAGGCTGGGTTTGCTGGTAGTTGGGAGCTCCGACGTTAAGCGCGTAATGTGGCCCCTTAGGAACATGGCTGCCAAGGAAGGGAAGGAACCCAGTGTGCACTTCGTGTGCATTCCGGGGGGAGTCATTCCGGATGCGGAAAGCGTGGTTCCGGATGCCATGAAGAGCACAGGGTGCAGCCACCTGCAGGTGGTGGCTCATGTCGGTACCAATGACGTGTGTCGCTTTAGATCAGAGCAGATTCTGTCTGGTTTCAGGCGGCTGGTGGAAATGGTAAAGACTGCCAGTCTTGCTTCCGAGATTAAGGCGCTCACCATCTGCACCATCGTCGATAGAACCGACTGTGGTCCTTTGGTGCAGAGCCAAGTGGGGGTCTGAATCAGAGGTTCAGGCGGTTGTGTGACCGTATAGGATGCAGATACCATGACTTGCGCCGTCGGGTGGTGGGTTTCTGGGTTCCGCTTAATAGGTCAGGTGTCCACTACTCACAGGAAGCGGCTACACGGGTAGCGGGGGATGTGTGAAAGGGACTTGGCGGTTTTTTTTAGGCTAGAGGGTCTCAGGTAACCACAGAAGGGGCGTCCGTCAGAAAGTGGGTAGGTAAAATACAGTAAGGTAGTAGTAGAAACGATTGGTACTGTAGTTGTAAACTGTCGTAGCTGTGTTGCTAAAGAACCAGATCTCCAGGCCCTAATAGAAATCACTGAAGCTCAAATAGTTGTAGGTACATAGAGCTGCCTAAAGCTGGAAATAACTTCAACCGAAATGTTTTCAAACGATCTAACAGTGTTCAGAAAGAATAGATTAAATACAGTTGGTGGTGGAGTATTTACTGCTGTCACAGGTAGTTTGCCTTGTAGCGAAATTGAAGTAGATAGTTCATGTGAAATAGTATGGGAAGAGGTTATACCTGACAATCGGACTAAACTATTAACTGGATCGTTTTACCGACCCCCCGACTCAGAAGACATGGCTGTTGAACAGTTCAAAGAAAACTTGTCTCATTTGAAATAAGTACCCCGCTCATGCAATTATAGTCGGTGGTGACTTCAATCTACCCTCGATATGCTGGAAAAATTATACGTTTAAAGCCGGCGGCAGGCATAAAACATCATCCGAAATTGTACTGAATGCTTTCTCAGAAAATTACTCTGAACAATTAGTTCATGAGCCCACCCGAAGCATAAATGGGTGGGAAAGCATACTTGACATTTTAGCAACAAATAATCCTGGACAAATATGGAGTATCGTGACGTATACAGGGACTAGCGAGCACAAGGCAAGTACTGCTAAGCTGAATACCGTAACACCGTCAACCATCTAAACAAAACGCAAAGTATATCTATTTAAAAAAGCTGATAAAAAGGCTCTTAACGCCGTATAAGGGACAGTATTCACTCCTTCCGATCTGATCATGTCAGTGTAGAAAAGTTGTGAAATGTTTTCAATGAGATAGTATCAAAAGCAATTGATAAATATACACCACATAAATTAATAAGTGATGGTAGTGATCCTCCATGGTACACAAAACAGGTCAGATCGTTGTTGCAGAAGCAACGAAAAAAGCATGCCAAGTTTAAAAGAACGCAAAATCCTCAAGATTGGCAAAGTTTTACAGAAGTTCGAAATATGGAGCGTACTTCAATGCGAGATGCTTTCAATAATTTCCACAGCGAAATTCTGTCTCGAAATCTGGCAGAAAACCCAAAGAGATTCTGGTCATACATAAAGCAGACCAGTGGCAAGACGCAATCAATACCTTCACTGCGCGATAACAACGGCGAAATCACTGATGACAGTGCCACTAAAGCAGAGTTATTAAACACGGTTTTCCGAAACTGCTTCACCAAAGAAGACGAAGTAAATATTCATGAAGAACAAATGCCAAGATGAGCAACATAGAAGTAGATATCCTCGGTGTAACAAAGCAGCTTAAATCACTTAGTAAAGGCAAGGCCTCCGGTCCAGATTGTATACCAGTCAGGTTCCGTCAGAGTATGCTGATGAAATAGCTCCACATTTAGCAATTATTTACAACCACTCGCTCACAGAAAGATACGTACCTAAAGACTGGAAAATTGCTCAAGTCTCACCAATATCCAAAAAGGGAAGTAGGAGTAATCCGCTGAATTACAGGCCTATATCACTAACGTCGATTTGCAGTAGTGTTTTAGAACATATACTGTATTCGAACATTATGAAGTACCTCGAAGAAAACGGTTTATTGACATATAGTCAGCACGGATTCAGAAAATATCGTTCTTGTGAAACACAACTAGCTCTTTATACTGGTGAAGTAATACGTGCAATCGACAGGGGATGTCAAATTGATTCCATATTTTTAGATTTGCAGAATGCTTTCGACACCTCTCCTCACAAGCGTCTTCTAATCAAACTGCGTGCCTACGGAGTATCGCCTCAGTTGTGCGACTGGATTCGTGATTTTTTGTCAGAAAGGTCACAGTTCGTAGTAATAGGCGGAAAGTCAATGAGTAAAACGGAAGTAATATTCGGCGTTCCCCAAGGAAGTATTACAGGCCCTCTATTGTTCCTGATCTATATTAACGACATAGGAGACAATCTGAGTAGCCGTCTTAGACTGTTTGCAGATGATGGCGTCATTTACCGCCTTGTAAAGTCATCAGATAATCAAAACGACTTGTAAAATGATTTAGATAAGATATCTGTACGGTGCAAAAAGTAGCAATTGTCCCTGAATAAAGAAAAGTGCGAAGGTATTGACATGAGTACTAAAACAAACCCGGCGGAGGTTCGAGTCCTCCCTCGGGCATGGGTGTGTGTGTTTGTCCTTAGGATAATTTAGGTTAAGTAGTGTGTAAGCCTAGGGACTGATGACCTTAGCACTTAAGTCCCATAAGATTTCATACACATTTGAAAATTTTTTGAACTAAAAGAATTCAGCTAAATTTCATCTACTCGATAAGTCATGCAAATCTGAGGGCTGTAAATTCAACTAAATACTTAGGGATAATAATTACAAATAACCTGAATTGGAACGATCACATAGATAATGTTCTGGGTAGAGCTAACCAAAGACTGCGATTCATTGGCAGAACACTTAGAAGGTGCAACAGGTTTACTAAAGAGACTGCTTACACTACGCTTGTCCGCCCTATTCTTCAGTACTGCTGTGCGGTGTGGTTTCCGCGTCCGGTGGGACTGACGGATGACATCGAAAAAGTACAAAGAGGGGCAGCTCGTTTTGTATTATCGCGAAATAGGGGAGATAGTGTCACAGACATGATACGTGAATTGGAGTGGCAATCATTAAAACAAAGGCGTTTTTCGTTGCGACAGGGTCTTCTCATGAAATTTCAATCACCAGATTTCTCCTCCTCTTGCGAAAATATTCTGTTGGCACCCACCTACATAGGGAGAAATGATCATCGCGATAAAATAAGAGAAATCAGGGCTTGCAGGGAGAAATGTAAGTGCTCGTTTTTCCCACGCGGCGTTCGAGAGACAGGTAGAAGGTGGTTGACTGAACCCCCTGCCAGCCCAGCAGCGCTAAACTTCGGTGATCTGACGGGAACCTGTGTTACCACTGCGGCGAGGCCGCTGGCCCGTCGGGAAACCACACTGGTATTGGGAGTTTAGACACGGATCACATGTTTGAATATATCCACAATCGTACCAAAATGCTCTATAAAATATTTCTAGAAATTGTGAAATAGGAAAACTGCACGGGATGGCGATTAATTAAGTTTGAAGATGGGAAACATTATGCAAAAGAGTAGCTGAGGGCTAGTTTTGTCACTACAGCACATGTTCCACGTGCAAAATTACATTTACAGAAAATGTGTAATTCCACAACGATTTCAATGATAAATCAAATCCAAACACATTAGTTACAAAAGAAACATCCGAACTGCGTTAAAAACGGCATAGTATTGACCTGATGGCCCAAACAATTTCACGAGCACGAGGTACTGCAAAGCTCACACCGCGTGGGTTGTACACAAAGAGAAATTATTAATTTGAAGAATTTCATAGAGAGAACACACTTATACGCACATTCACACTAAAGATTGATTATTTTAATCATAATTACGCCACATGACAACGTACTTCCACTTTCCTTTATTCAATTGGAAACAAAGCAACTACCGCAATACGGCGGAGGTTCGGCCGGCCGGGATGACCGAGCGGTTCTAGGCGCTACAGTCTGGAACCGCGCGACCGCTAGGTTAAGTAGTGTGTAAGCTTACGGACTGATGACCATAGCAGTTCAGTCCCATAAGATGAAAAAGAAACCAAAACAAAAAAAAAACTACCGCAATACACTCCGAAACCAACACTGAAATTGCACTGCATCGCGATTTAAAATGATATAAAAAACATTTTCGATATAGATCTGTAAGGAGAATAATTAATATTTCAGTTTGGCTGAAACTCAAGAATTTCGTTGCCCTTCGGACTCACCAAACTCGCGCTTACCCGGAGATGTTGCCACTTGAGAAAGTGCCCGCCGACTGGCCCGTCCTAGTGTGTCCCACAGGTACAACAGGGAGTGAGCAGACAACCTGACAAGGGACGGACAGGACCACACCAAGGAGACAAACCTCTTGGCCTTAGAAATCGTATCTACCTACTCAGACGCTGGTCCTACTGTTCTCTAGCAGACAGAACTTCTCTGCTACCACCGAGCATGCAACTACAAATACTTACATTCATCCTTTCACACCAGAAGGGAAGGAAACGACAGTATCTTGAGACATCATGCACACTACGTAAACGAGGCGGATGTGAGTTTAATAGGAAACTGTATGATAAGAATTACATACAAAAATGTATTGAAAGTGTTGTATGACAAGTTGTTCGTGTTTATACAGGCTGTTACAAAAAGGTACGGCCAAACTTTTAGGAAACATTCCTCACACAAAAAAAAAGAAAATATGTTATGTAGACATGTGTCCGGAAACGCTTACTTTCCATGTTAGAGCTAATTTTATTAGTTCTCTTCAAATCACATTAATCGTGGAATGGAAACACACAGCAACAGAACGTACCAGCGTGACTTCAAACACTTTGTTACAGGAAATGTTCAAAATGTCCTCTGTTAGCAAGGATACATGCATCCACCCTCCGTCGCATGCAATCCCGATGCGCTGATGCAGCCTTGGAGAATGGCGTATTGTATCACAGCCGTCCACAATACGAGCACGGGGTTGCGTAGACAAGAGCTTTCAAATGCCCCCATAAATGAAAGTCAAGAGGGTTGAGGTCAAGAGAGCGTGGAGGCCATGGAATTGGTCCGCCTCTACCAATCCATCAGTCACCCAATCTGTTGTTGAGAAGGGTACGAACACTTCGACTGAAATATGCAGGAGCTCCATCGTGCATGAACCACATGTTGTGTCGTACTTGTAAAGGCACATGTTCTAGCAGCACAGGTAGAGTATCCCGTATGAAATCAAGATAACGTGTTCCATTGAGCGTAGATCGAAGAACATGGGGCCCAATCAAGACATCACCAACAATGCCTGTCCAAACGTTCACAGAAAATCTGTGTTTATGACGTGATTGCACAATTGCGTGCGGATTCTCGTCAGTGATTGCGAAAATTTACAATTTGATCACGTTGGAATGAAGCCTCATCCGTAAAGAGAACATTTGCACTGAAATGAAGATTGACACATTGTTGAATGAACCATTCGCAGAAGTGTACCCGTGGAAGCCAATCAGCTGCTGATAGTGCCTGCACACGCTGTACACGGTACGGAAACAACTGGTTCTCCCGTAGCACTCTCCTTGTACAGCAGCAACTTCTCTGACGCTGACATTAGGGTTATCGTCAACTGCACGAAGAATTGCCTCGTCCACTGCAGGTGTCCTCGTCGTTCTAGGTCTTCCCCAGTCGCGAGTCATAGGCTGGAATGTTCCGTGCTCCCTAAGACGCCGATCAATTGCTTCCAACGTCTTCCTGTCGGGACACCTTCGTTCTGGAAATCTGTCTCGATACAAACGTACCGCGCCACGGCTATTGCCCCGTGCTAATCCATACATCAAATGGGCATCTGCCAACTCCGCATTTGTAAACATTGCACTGATTGCAAAACCACGTTCGTGATGAACACTAACCTGTTGATGCTACATAATGATGTGCTTGATGCTAGTACTGTAGAGCAATGAGTCGCATGTCAACACAAGGACCGAAGTCAGCATTGCCTTCCTTCAATTGGGCCAACTAGCGGGGAATCGAGGAAGTACAGTACATACTGACGAAACTAAAATGAGCTCTAACATGGATATTAAGCGTTTCCGGATACATGTCCACATAACATCTTTTCTTTATTTGTATGTGAGGAAAGTTTGCTGAAAGGGTGGCCTTACCTTTTTGTAACACCCTGAATGTGAATATAACATATTCCACTGCTCAGTCTCTTCCCAGATAAATTTAGAAATACGACAGTAAACGTAGAGGTGCAAAAGTATGATGTAAACAACAATAAATTGAGGAAAATAGCATGAAAGGAACCTAACAGAGACCGTTCAGTTTCGCGCAGTGTTGCTTGTCTCTTAGCACTGTCGACTCTGCCCAAACGCCGCTGCCCTCGGTCGCTAATTGAAGGCCATCCACCACTGCGTTGTCCGTGGTGGGAGGTGACGCCTGAAATCTGCATTCTCTGCTCACTGACGCTGTGGATCTCGCAAAATTCAATTGCCTACCGATTTCAGAAATGGAATGTCCCATGCAGGTAGCTCCAACAACCATTCCGCGTTCAAAACTTTTGTCATTGCAGTGTATTTCATCAGCTGCGCACCTGGAAATGGTCAGCAGCTGGAAGCGTCCCTTGACTGCTGTAGCCACCAGTATGCCGCGTTACACAACCTGCAGCAGTGAAAAGTCAGAAACGTGCAACAGAGATAGAGGCAGAGCCATTTCGAAACAGACTGACGGCAGCGTTATCTAACATCCCGATCAGTGTCTGGCTGACAAGTGTAGCTTTGCATTCTTGCATCCCGCCTTATCAGACACAGCCGTCTATCTCGCTTTTGTGCCATGACGCACACAATAGTCTTGAGAAATTTCTTCCTTGACGCTAACTTGGTGCAGAATGAGAGCGTACTTCTCTGTTTAGCAGCCCGCAAACTTTGCAGCTTCAAAGATCGGAAGTCATGATGTTCATAGTTCCGCCATTGTTCAAGTTGTATTTCACTTCAAACAGTCGCGGTGGGTCACGGACTGAACAAATCGTCCATATGTATAGCATGTTTCAGGTGGAATAATAATTAGCAATAACAAGCTCCCCTTCTCCCCCTCCTCCAAATCCCACTTGGAATAGAGCTGGCACGTACAGGGTCCATTCAATAAATTATCTGAAATGTTGTACGAGAGTTGCTCTGAGAGTAATGCAACCTATTTTTGTTCATGGAAACTACAGGAGATAGGTAAATCACAACAGCATAGCTAAATAGAGCAAAATTTCAGATACAGACTGTCATTTTTCCGCAAAGTCACCACCACTCGTTACGCGCTTTTGCCAGCGATGGACGAGAGCCTGAATGCCCTGCTTGTAAACCTTGGAACCAGCAGAGGCTAACCACTTCCATACAGCTTTGACAACGGCATCCGAGTCTTGAAAATGTTCGCCACGTAGTCCATCCTTAAGAGGCCCAGAGAGTTGTAAATCTGAAGGCACTAAATCGGGGCTGTCGGTGAAGGTGGTGAGGCAGTCCAGCCGAATTTTACCACGAATAGCGTGATCACAAAAGTGGTGTGTGCCCTGGAGTTATCATGTTGCACTCGAAAGATGGTCTTTTTCTCTTGTCTTACCCTGGAAATTCGGGCTTTGGTTCAAATGGCTCTAAGCACTATGAGACTTAAAATCTGAGGTCCATCAGTCCCATAGACATAGAACTAAGTAAACCTAACTAACCTAAGGACATCACACACATCCATTCCCGAGGCAGGATTCGAACCTGCCACCGTAGCAGCAGCGTGGTTCCAGACTGAGGCGCTTAGAACCGCTCGGCCACAGCGGCCGGCTAAATTCGGCCATTCAGCTTAGTCAGTATCGTCTTGCAGCGTCCTGAACTGACAGTTTCTTCAGGCTTCGTGACATCCAAAAGAAACGCGCCTTGACTATCCTAGAAGAGTGTGCACATCACTTTGACTGCACACAGCTGCCTTGAATTTCTTCTTTGACGGAGAATTCGCATATCGTCATTCCATGGACTGTCTTCTGTATTCCGGCTCGTTGTGGTGACACCCACCACGCCTCCGGTGACGATGCTACTGGAAAATTGTAACTTCCAGCTTCGAAAATGGCTCTGAGCAGTATGGGACTTAACATCTGAGGTCATCAGTCCTCTACAACTTAGAACTACTTACACCTACCTAACCTAAGGACATCACACACATCCATGCCCGAGGCAGGATTCAAACCTGCGACCGTAGCGGTCGCGCGGTTCGAGACTGAAGTGCCTAGAACCTCTCGGCCACTCGGGACGGCCCCTTTCAGCTCCATGTTGTTTCAGGAGGTGCCAACAAATTGCCATTCGATGAGCTTTTTGTTCTTCTGTAAGCATCCGCAGGACTCATATCGCACAGGCTTTGCGGTAACAAAGATGTTCCAACATTGTTTTTCAGGCATTACAGCCGACATTCAACTTTGCACAGAATTCTCTGGCCGTTATCCGCCTATCAGCACGGATGAGTTGATCAAGCCGTGATTAGTCATCCACACCCTTTTCACCACCTTGAAGATGCCGTACCCATCGCCTCACATTGCTGAAGTCTGTGGTATGTCTCCATACACCTTTAGCAAGCGTCGATGGATCTCAATCGGCGCAGCTCCTTTAGCAGTGAGGAATTCTATCACACATCGCTGTTTGCTACGTGCGTCCATATCAGACTCCATTTTGGAACACTCCTCTGCGGGCACCAGCTACCGCAGAACAACGGAACCACCTGCAAATGAAGGAGGAAGGTATTTTTTTATCGTGTCAGAAACACACTATAGCTTACAAGTTATACAAAATGTTCCAAAACATGGTATTATAAGCATAGCAATTGCAATTAAATGCGGCGTGACCACTATGGAGTAACTTCGCATGCTTCCTTGGTGGCATCGATGACATTCCGTGGCGAGCATGATGTTGGGCATAGGCTGCAGACAAGAAGATGACTCATTGTCTGTTCCTCACCACATTCACTTGCTGTGGAGTCGTATGCAAATCCTCACTTTTTTAAGTTGGTTCCAACTCCAGAACGCAGCCTGTTGGGGCTCTTCCATATTGACCAGCTTTCTTCGTGATCTGATTGGAGACTTTCGGTCGGGATCATCCACCCTGCAGGGTGGCTTGATCTGGAACGGCATGAGTTGACTCTGAAGTTCGAAGGTGGTTCAGTGAGGGTTTCAGTTGAACGGAGAAAGCTTTTTCTTGACTTGAGCCTTGGTATTGCTGGCGCGGATATTCTACGTGAAAGTTACCTCTGGAAACTAGGAGGCATTACTCTCGGAACGACCCTGGTACAAAAAATTTAAATTTCTACAGGTTTTGTGATTCTTTGTTATTTTTTAGAGGCGACGTAGGACTATTGTTAGGTTGAAGCTGACACTCTTGCCCCTTGAACTGGATGCAGCGAATCAGTGAAACACGACGGCGGCATCCTTGCTGGTTTGCTCAACAGTCGGGTAGCGCAATGTCATTAGAGTAATGATAGCTGAATGATCGTCAGTAGGCTGAAATGTATCTGAGACGAACATACGTGCTCGAATGGGCAGACAAGTTCAAACGTGGTGTAACAATTGTTGAAGATTAACCACGTCCAGGGCGCTTTGTTCGTGCAGTCACTGAGAATATCTCTGAGAGAGTCTGGCACTAACCCTCCTGCATTTAGAATAAACAATTTTGAAGCGCCCATCGATAATATTTACGTAAGAAACAAATCTTATTAACTAACATGGCAGTCAGAAATCGCAAAGATAAGAAAATAAGAAAAATTTAAATTTACGTACTGAGCTCACCATTCTGCTTTCCAGAATATATAATATTAAAATTATCACAGGCAATCCTTACACAGTAGACAAGCCCATTACAGCACTGAATTGATAGCTCACGTGTTAACATTACTCATACACAGCCCTCCTTCCAAAATGTGAACGACAGATGTTTCAACAATAATCAGATTATTTACGAACTTCGAGCATGCTGGTGTAACTTGCAATTTCTGTTAATCTATAGAATGAAAAACCAGTCCAAGTTGCAAATATATTATTTTTCCTTTGATGCGTGCGGTTCTAGGCGCTACAGTCTGGAACCGCGAGACCGCTACGGTCGCAGTTTCGAATCCTGCCTCCGGCATGGACGTGTGTGATGTCCTTAGGTTAGTTAGGTTTAAGTCGTTCTAAGTCCTAGGGGACTGATGACGTGAGAAGTTAAGTCCCATAGTGCTCAGAGCCATTTGAACCATTTTTGTATGCTCGGACCTTCGTTTACAGCCTGCTGTGGGGAACCATGCCAAACACCTTGCAGTAATGGAGTAATATGGAATCTGCCCTTCATCTGCCGAGCAAGCTGTATTTGGCACGAACGACGCATTCTAAGTCACAGCTCATATACGGGTAGATGGTTTACTCTGTGAAGGATATTTGGCATATTCCGAGTCAAGAATAATACTTCGATTAATACTAGGCACAGGAGCTTGTGTGAGCATACGTGTGTCTGAGAGAGAGAGACAGGGAGAGAGAGAGGTAGACAGAGAGTGTGTGTGACGGAGACACAGAGACAGAGAGGGAAACAATCGTTAAAGACATGGATTTAGTGATTAGGTAGGGGTGTGAGGGGGGGGGGGGGGGGCACTCGGACGCGATGTAGCGTCGTGGGGGAAGCTCCAGTGGCAAACATCGCAGACCTCAGGTGTTTTCAGGGTCACGCCACTATCCCAGCCTGGCTAACGTTACGCTGACGTCATCCGCTCCGCTGTGCTCCGAATGATAATACGATAATCACTTTGTGAGCATCACACACGAATGTTTTCCAGTATCCAGCAAAGACTGCTAACGAGGCCAAACTTTCTAATCAGTATCTACTTGCTTTTATCTGCACATGAAAAATTTCCACTGCACAACGTTTCATTGTAATCACCGCTGACTTCCTGCAACTCTCGCGATAAGTCACCTGATATGCCATACCGTCTGATTAATTACAGGTAACTGGAAAGTACATTAGAAAGGGCTTACAAGATTTAGGAAATCGTAATCAAGTAAACAGTTGCTGACAAGGCCAAATGTGTTATATTTTCAAACATGGAATAACTCAGTTGACAGGAGACAATTTTTCTCCTCAAACAAATCTCACGGAAATTCGAGAAATTGTTAGATAATAATATAGTATGTTCCTGAAGTCCCAGATGGTTTCGGATATCCTTAAACGGAACAATGTTCCGTTTTCGTTTTATAAACAATCAAGAGCTATTGAAAAGAGTGTAACAGTATAGACCTATTCGTAAATGTGGTGTCTAGGAAGCATGCATACTCGTTTCTCTAGACAAACTATCGAACGAGCCGTATTAATGGGTTTTAGTGGTGTAGCGTCGACGCTCCTATCGAAGACGCTGATCTTGAAGCTAGCCATCACCAGTCGGTCACGGCGCGCTAATGACCTCTTCACATAGGGGCCGCTGCTATCGTGTTGTCATCCTGGAGGGAGCTTCTCACACCCATTTCTTCTCTGTTGTTCCCGACTGCCGTTCCGGCGCTTGATTGTACGCCGTAACAGTAAACAGTCGAAAATTCAGCTAAATGTGAAGACCACGGCGATGATGCGAGTCTCGTTATGAAACTTTCATACCGCAATAGAGATGTAATTGGTACCGTGCCACTCACACAGTTAACATTGTTCCTGGGGATGTGTCAAAAACTTACATTGTGCACTCATATATATATACTACTGGCCATTAAAATTACTACACCACGATGATGACGTGCTATAGACGCGAAACATAACCGACAGGAAGAAGATGCTGTGATATGCAAATGATTAGCTTTTCAGAGCATTCACACAAGGTTGGCGCCGGTGGCGACGCCTACAATGTGCTGACGTGAGGGAAGTTTTCAACCGATTTCTCAAAATATCTCTGAGCACTATAGGACTTATCTTCTGAGGCCATCAGTCCCCTAGAACTTAGAACTACTTAAACCTAACTAACCTAAGGACATCGCACACATCCATGCCCGAGGCAGGAGGATTCGAACCTGCAACTGAAGCGGTGGCGCGGTTCCAGACTGAAGCGCCTAGAAACGCTCGACCACACTGGCCTGCACCGATTTCTCATATACAGACAGCAGTTGACCGGCGTTGCCTGGTGACACGTTGTTGTGATGCCTCGTGTAAGAAGCAGAAATGCGTACCATCGCGTTTCAGAGTTTGGTAAAGGTCGGATTGTAGCCTATCGCGATTGCGGTTTATCGTATCGCGACATTGCTGCTCGCGTTGGTCGAGATCCAATGACTGTTAGCAGAATATGGAAACGGTGTTTTCAGGAGGGTAATACGGAACGTCGTGCGGGATCCCAACGGCCTCGTATTACTAGCAGTCGAGATGACAGGCATCTTATCCGCATGGCTGTAACGGATCGTGCAGCCACGTCTCGATCCCTGAGTCAACAGATGAGAACGTTTGCAAGACAACAATCAACTGCGCGAACAGTTCGACGACGTTTGCAGCAGCATGGACTATCAGCTCGGAGACCATGGCTGCGGTTACCCTTGACGCTGCAAAACAGACAGGAGCGCCTGTGATGGTGTACTCAACGAAGAACCTGGGTGCACGAATGGAAAAACGTCATTTTTCGCGTGAATCCAGGGTCTGTTTACAGCATCATGATGGTCGCATTCGTGTTTGGCGACATCGCGGTGAACTCATATTGGAAGCGTGTATTCGTCGTCGCCATACTGGTGTATCATCCGGCGTGATGGTATGGGGTGCCATTGGTTACACGTCTCGGTCACTTCTTGTTCCCACTGACGGCACTTTGAACAGTGGACGTTACTTTTCAGATGTGTTACGACCTGTGGCTCTACCCTTCCTTCGATCCCTGCGAAACCCTATATTTCAGCAGGATAATGCACGACCACATGTTGCAGGTCCTGTACGGGCCTTTCTGGATACATAATATGTTCGACTGCTGCCCTGGCCAGCACATTCTTCAGAACTCTCACCAATTGAAAACGTCAGGTCAATGTTGGCCGAGCAACTGGCTCGTCAGAATGTGCCAGTCACTACTCTTGATGAACTGTGATATCGTGTTGAAGCTGCATGGGCAGCTGTATCTGTACACGCCATGCAAGCTCTGTTTGATTCAATGCCCAGATGTATCAAGGCTGTTATTACGGCCAGAGGTGGTTGATCTGTGTACTGATTTCTCAGGACCTATGCACCCAAATTGCGTGAAAATGTAATCACATGTCAATTCTCGTATAATATATTTGTCCAATGAATACCCGTTTATCATCTGCATTTCTTCTTGGTGTGGCAATTTTAATGGCCAGTAGTATGATACAGGCAAAGGTGGTAAACGTTGGTCTTCTCTCGCCACAATACACCGTCGACAACAACTTACAACAGACTGACGAACCAATTGTATTGTTCCTATTGGAACAGCATCATAGACTTCCTCAATTTGTACTTTAAGAGTGTGATGTGCGTACTGCAAGACCTTCGGTACTCACACCATCAGATTATTTGACTTGTCGCTCTAACGAAGTAGGCGAATGTCAGCAATATGTCTCGTGGTCTTATCGTGGCGTGTTTATCATCTGCTGTTAGGTCATACGATAGAAATTCAACTTGCACGCTTAGAGTACCAGTTTGACGGCGACCGACTTTAAACAGAACTTGATTAATTTTCACACACATTTATTAAAATAATAAAAAGTATAGACATTACGTAACTTGATTCTGGATGCTGTTTACAATTGACAGTCTGAAGTTTCTTTGGTCTTGGTACGTTGATCTTATTCCCAAATATCTCTGATACTTGACAAAGTGTCTATTCATTTATCTTCGTGGCTATGTACAGGAAATGATAATCTTATAAGGCGCAGACTGGTGCAGACTGATGCAGACTGACCAATCGGAGGTCTGTACACTCGTTATAATACCTCGAGCGTTCAGGTATCACTGCGCGAGTGTGATCCGCGAGGAGAAAAGGTTCTACGTTAGCAGCAATCTCATTGGCTGCGTTACATTAGGTCCGTCTCTAGGACAGCGCCATCTCGTAGTGCGGAGACGGACGAGCGCTCTAGTGGGAAAGTTGTGTACGCGCTGGCTACGCGGAACTATGTACACAACAAAGAGCATCTAGTGTTTGTGGTCTTGAGAGTACCTCATAGATGTAAGTGGAGAGAAGTTAAATAAACAGGCCGGTGTGGCCGAGCGGTTCTAGGCGCTACAGTCTGGAACCGCGTGACCGCTACAGTTGCAGGTTCGAATCCTGCCTCGGGCGTGGATGTGTGTGATGTCCTTAGGTTAGTTAGGTTTAAGTAGTTCGAAGTTCTAGGGGACAGATGACCTTAGAAGTTGTTCCATAGTTCTCAGAGCCATTTGAACCATTTTTGAAGTTAAATAAGGAAATCGTCCTATGAATTTGGGAGGCAATGTGCGATTGAGAAATGCCCTCACACAAAAAAGTCAATAAGATCAGGAGTAATGAAATGCTACATTGCTAAGTTATAGTCACCCATGGCAATGTTGTCAAAGAAGTGCGGCCTGATTATAACAACAACAACAACAACAACAACAACAACACGACCTGACTAACCCTCCAGAAGAGAGCCCATACCAGGCTGATACTCCTGGTAGGTCAACATGGCTTCCGTCGACTTCTCACTGACACAGTACCCGCAATTATGGCGGCTAATTGCTCCGTTAAATTTAAATAAAGATCGCTTCAGCCGACAAAAGCATTAGATCTTGGAAACGTTGGTCTTCTTCAGAAATGTTCAAATCTGCGTGAATTTCTAAGGGACCAAACTGCTTAGGTCATCGGTCGATAGACCTACACACTGCTTAAACCAACAAAGTAGCTCATGCTAAGAACAACACACGCACCCATGCCCGAGGCAGGACTCGAACCTGTGGTGGGAGGGTCCGCGCACTCTGTGACATGGCGCTTCTAACCCCGCGGCCACCCCACGCGGCAGTTCTTCTTCGCATCCCTTGATGACCCGCTCGCAAATTTCACTCAGTCTGTCGGGATCATTCTCTTGAAGAACATGGGAATGTCTGGGAATGTAAGGCTTAAATTTGTGTGTCCGAAAAATTCTTTTAATACTGCTTTTGCGGATCCAGGCATCATAGATTTTTCGGCGGTTGTGTGTTACGCCTAGATCACTGGATCAGTACTTTCATCGTCTGTAGAACGTTTCTTTCTTTCGCAGTCCTCTTATCGAAGAGCGTTCCTTCGACGTCAGACTTATCTCGGATTCTTTTAACTGCTACCGTTGTTGGCTGTGGTGTTCCAAATTCAACCCTCACTCACAACAGTGTTTCCCAGTGACACTTTGGTATCCATTTCCATTGATACAACGATAATGCCATATTTGTTTACCATCCTGAAATAAAGGAAAGCTTTGTTATGTTTTCCACCGCCTTCTGAATTACTACCCGCAAAAACTATACTTCTATCTCCTTTAATTGAAAATATATTCAGTTTTTAAAAGTGTAAGCATTATTTTAACGCGATTTTTTTTTATTCTCAACGTTGGAGACACCTGATGTGTTCTAATTTTTATATTAAGGGTTGAATAAAATATATAGGGCAGAAAATCCTGGAAGTCGAGACAGGGATTAATTTTTTTTCAGAACTTGACTACAAGGATTTTTTAACCCTTAATGTAAAAATTGCAACAGATCGCTTGTCTCCTATTTCGAGAATTGAGAATTTAAAAAAAATCGTTTTATGAGTGTAGTCCACTTCACACAAGCTCTTGAGAGACGTTATTAAAAAACAGTTTTTAACAGTCTGTTCTATTTCTGGTTTTAAATATTTTCCTGCTGATAATTGAAGAAACTTGCTTCGATTTCGACTGACATAACCAGAGGATGGATCAAGAATATTATCATAGCGGTGTAGTGTCATAACGATCGCGCGTAGTAGGCCACATACAGTACCTGTTGGAAAGTGTCCAGAAACCCCCATATAATGCAGAACTGTCACGAGAGACGGACGGGCAAATATAAAAAGAGAGTCTTGCGTTGTCAGTAGGGAAACGTCTAAGAGTGGAATGGGTCGTTCAGGAGACTTGAGTAACTTAGAAAGTGGACTAGTCACTGGATGTCAAGCTAAGCTCCACCCGAACAGACCACGAAGGCCCAACGGTGACGTGACTGGAACGGCTGCTACCAGTGCGGCAAGGCCATTGGCTACGGCAGCTGGACTGACCAACAAATCCATCACCGAAATATCAGACCCTTCTAAAGCAACTAAGGCGCGCCGGCCGAAGTGGCCGAGCGGTTCTAGGCGCTACAGTCTGGAACCGTGCGAACGCTGCGGTCGCAGGTTCGAATGCTGCCTCGGGCATGGATGTGTGCGATGTCCTTAGGTTAGTTAGGTTTAAGTAGTTCTAAGTTCTAGGGGACTGGTGACCTCAGATGTTAAGTCCCATAGTGCTCAGAGCCATTAACTAAGGTGCGCTGCTGGTATTGTGATTGTGATGTGGAACAATCACAGCTAAAACAAGCCCAGCCAGACTTCACGTACTGAAAATAAGGAACCATCGAGTATTGCAGAGAGTGCGTAAGGCGTCCGGATTTTACGGACCTTACATGAGCTTCATCCTCAACGACAGTATGATGAAGAATGACATGCTCAGAAAATAACAATTATATCAACAAAAGGCAATTGCAGTAATCTCATGTAGCGAAAAATAACAAAACAATATCCACCAATATATGGACAGGGGCACGAATAAATAAGTTAAACTG
Organism: Schistocerca gregaria; assembly: GCF_023897955.1. Classification (NCBI taxonomy): domain Eukaryota; kingdom Metazoa; phylum Arthropoda; class Insecta; order Orthoptera; family Acrididae; genus Schistocerca; species Schistocerca gregaria. Next base: position 25,479,728 of record NC_064928.1, on the reverse strand, counting down.
AAACGCATTTCGGAGACCAACCGAGCAGGTGGTTCATGGCGTCGGAAAACCCACCTAACAAGAGAATGGCGGGCTTCAGTGCAGGAAGGGATACGGCCGGAACAAGACATTATTCCTTTTAACGTAAATACAGCGGGGACTGAGGGTGGTAAGTGACTGGACAGCAATAACAGGGCTAGGCAGTGACCCAGCAAGGAAAAAAAAAAGCATTTATTCACCACGAGCGAGACGGTAATTGCCTGAAGCCATACTGGGCGATGCAGATGCGACACGGTGGGGGCGGGGGGGATCCCCATTATGTAAAAGCGTTTTCAGAACTAAAATTTCTAGATATCTCTCGTCTCGTGGTGGGCTGCACAATTGTCTGGAAAACAGCGAGGGCGTTGAGAGCTTTGCTTTCCGTGAAGGGCGGATGATACGCTTCACGCATCGTGGCGACAGCCAGCAAAGAGGCAGTTACTTCTTCTTGCGGGCAAAGCAATTGTGCACATCGCTCCAACCCTTAGCGAGTGTGCAATAGCCATTATTTCGACTATGGAAATAGGAACGTTCTACAGAAGGCAGGAAAGTTGAGACCGAATGAATTCAGCAGAGTAGGGAATTAGCGTTTCAGCTCCAGCACGGAGACGCCATTGCAGATGCCGCTCGGTAAAGTACCATTGTGCATTAGGCCACAGTAAATGTTGAGTCAAGATTTTGGTCACTCCAACTTGTGTAAACTTTGACGATTGAATATCAGATGATAGGACACTAACCTACCCTCACATTGAAAGTTTTTTCATTGGTTTAAAAACTACATTTACTCTGCACCAACTCAGTGCATTGACCAGCTACAACATTGTAGATGTAAATAAACTAATGAAGATTTTCAATCATTCTTTCCTGTGAAAAAAAAATTTCATAGGTAGAAATAATTATTTTAATAATCGTCAATTCGAATGCCCAAAAGTTAAATATTTTGTTATCAAGTGTCAAACGTAATTTAACATGAAATTATATGTAGAATAAAAAATGGAATAGCTGTTTTGTGTTTCAGAATAGATCCCAAACTTTCACTTTTATTGATGCATGCATTCTACGTACGTGACAGCAGCACTTCTAATGTACTTTGTCACGACCCGCACCTGATATTAACTGCCTTAAAGGGCCATTTTTATACAGAAGGTCTGTTTAACACCCTGGGCTTGAGAAGACAATTCAGATGTTTTGTCCATTTGCGCACTAAGTGGTAAGCTAAATTTGCACACATTAGTCCACTAGTTGTGTAGATACAAAGTGCTGACAGTCTCACAACCGGCTGTAAAAATCCCCACGAGATCAGGAAAACGAATCACTGGTGAGTTCCAAGGCGCTGCCAGCGCCCCAGCTGGTTCGGTGACTGTGCACAAGGAGGTGAAATGAGTGTGGTGTGTTGGACGAGCAGCCGCTCATCAGTGACGCGATTCTGCAGTCAGTGCTAAGCGACGCCGCTGGACAGGGGATGACAGGAATCAAGTCATTTGGAGTGACGGATACTGCTATAACATGTGACAAGCCGACGGAAACCAGTGGTTTCGACGAATGCCTGGAGAACGCTGTCTTTCTGGAGTTGTTTGTTAGGAGTACAGCATTGGACGGAAGTGAAATGTGGCCAATAAACAATTCAGACCGAGAAGAGAAGCTTTTGAAATCTGACGCAATAGAAGAATGATAAAAATTAGATGGATAGATCGGAGAGGTAATGAAGAGGTACTTAATCGAATTGGAGAGAAAATATATTATTTGCCCTACGTGACTAAACGCGAGGATCAGTTCACACCATAATTACTGAGACTTCGGAGGGGTGCAGTATCTGATCGAAGGTACCCGGACACCCCCAAAAACATAAGTTTTCCATATTGGGTGCACTGTGCCGCCACCTACTGCCAGGCACTCCTTGTCAGCGACCTCAGCAGCCGGTAGACACCGTGAGAGAGCAGAATGGGGCGCTCTGCGAAACCCCCGGACTTCGAACGAGGTCAGGGGCTTGGGTGTCACTTGTGCCACACGTCTGTACGCGAGATTTTCACACTCCTAAACATCCCTAGGTGGACTGTTTCCGATGTGATAGTGAAGTGGAAACGTGAAGGGACACGTACAGCACAAAACCGTACAGGCCGACCTGGTCTGTTAATTGACAGAGACCACCGACAGTTGAAGAGGGTCGTATGAGTAATAGGCAGACGTCTATCCAGACCATCACACAGGAATTCCAAACTGCATCAGGATCCACTGCAAGTAAGGGGGGAGGTGAGAAAACGTGGATTTCATGGTCCAGCGGCTGCTCGTAGGCCACACATCACGCCGGTAAATGCTAAACGACACCAAGGTTGGTGCAAGCATCGTAAACAGATTGAACAGTGGATAAACGTTGTGTGTAGTGACGAACCACAGTGCGCAACGTGGCGACCCGATGGCAGGGTGTGGGTATGGCGAATGCCCGGGAACTTCATATGACAGGGTATATAGTGCCAGCAGTAATATTCGGAGAGCAGTGGTGTTGTCGTGTTTTTCATGGAGGCGGCTTGACCCTTGTTGATTTGCTTGGCACTATCACGGCACAGGCCTACATTGACGTTGTAAGCACCTTCTTCTTCCCACTGTTGAACAGCAATTCGAGGATGGCGACTGCATCTTTCAACACGATCGAGCACCTGTTCATAATGCACGGCCTGTGGCGGAGTGGTTAGACGACAATAGCATCCATGTAACGGACCGGCCTGCACAGAGTCCTGGCCTGAATCCTATAGAATACCTTTGGGATGTCCTGGGACGCCGACTTCGTGCCAGGCCTCACCGACCGACATCGATACCTCTCCTCAGTGCAGCACTCCATGAAGAATGGGCTGCCATTCCCCAAGAAACCTCCCAGCACCTAACTGAACGTATGCCAGCGAGAATAGAAGATGTCATCAAGGCTAAGGGTGGGCCAACACCATACTGAATTCCAGCATTAACCATGGAGGACGCCACAGACTTGTGAGTCATTTACAGCCAGGTACCGGATCCTTTTGATCACTATTTGTGGTGGGGTGAAGCTGTAGAGGGAGAGGAAAGAACCGCGATATTCTCCTAGGTAAACTGAGGTTTTATGGGGTTGATCATATAGACAATCAATAGATAATACGACTAATCAAAAGAACGAAAAAAATTTACTTATTAATTCAATCAACGTAGTCCAGGGATATTTTTGTAGCGGGGAAAAAATCACGTATGTGTTTCTCCAAGGTTTAGTACTGGGTTCCACTATTATTTGGGTCCGCTATTTTTCCCCATATACGTAAACGATCTTGCATCTAATATATAAAAAGCAGAATTTGTTGTTTTTGCAAATGACACTAGTGTTGTAAATATTCCAAACAAAAATACAACAAGAAGAAATGGTAAACAATGTCCTTAAAGTGTCATTGACTGATTTTCTGCAAATGGTCTCACCTTCAACTTTAAAAGACGCAACTTATTCTTATACTGTACATAATGTAAGGTGGCAGTGTCTTACCATCATCAGTTCAATATTCTTCTAGGTTTATGTTTATGTTAGAGCATTGTTGACGATGCACAGTCGGACTGTTTGCCACTGATACTGGCTGCAGTAGTGCATACCTAGCCGCGATGTTTAAGGCGCCGTGCCACGCCTACAGCGGCGCCTTCCTCCGTAGGTTCGAGTCCTCTCTCGGCCGTGGCCGTGTGTGTTGTTATCAGCATAAGTTACTTGGGGGTAGTGTTTAAGTCTAGAGACCAATGATCTCAGCAATACGGTCCCTCAGGAATTCAAGCCAACACGCTGCACATCAAGGGAGTTAATTAGAACTGAGCTTTGACACAATGAGTGCAGTGGCCCACGAATTCCTCATAAGCTGCTACAGCCCAAAGAGGGGCTGAGAAGAGGCTTGTCATGTTGTGTAGCGACGGACATTTGCGGCCCTGAGAGGGAGCAGGGAAAGGAGGCGGCTTACAGCACTGCAGCCTCACAGCGTGGACACAGGGAGCGGGAGGTTACCCTCTGGTGACACAGAAAGAAAAAAAAAAAAAAACATTCGGAATAGCGTACCCGAGGAAGAGGAATGGCGGCAGAACAAGGTGGGAAGAAATTCTTTTAGTCTGAAGGAATGCGCGATTTCACAAACGATGGTGGTGAGCTGACCTCCAATGAGTCTTCTGTGAGAAAAACCCAGGACACACTTCCAGCTGAAAACAGGGGACTCGCTTTTGATGAAGTGCTGAGGATGTAAAAGAGGAGACGGAAACTTCCAGAAAATCTGCTAGGTCTACGAGCTTCAGGCGACTGGCGGGCAGCCGGCCGTTGTGACCGAGCGGTTCTAGGCACTTCAGTCTGGAACCGCGCTGCTGCTACGGTTGCAGGTTCGAATCCTGCCTCGGGCATGGATGTGTGTGCTCTGCTTAGGTTAGTTAGATTTAAGAAGTTCTAAGTCTAGGGGACTGATGACCACAGATCTTAAGTCCCATAGTGCTCAGAGCCATTTGAACTATTTGATTGGCCGGCAGATTTAGGACCCACGTAGTGTGTGGGCTAACATCCCACAGATGTTCGGGCACACTTGCGGTTCCTCTTCATCGAAATGTCTCGGCTCAAAGTCGTCTACGGGTTGAACCGCACATGTCGCACGACACGCTCTAAATTAGACATTTGTGACCCTTTGGTTAAATTGTCTGACTGATGGTAAGTTTGCGAAATACAAACTTAAAAAAACGTATGATAAAAGTAATAACAATATTGAGAACTAAATTAACGACCCATAAATGATGAAGGCACTACAGTTGCGATTTGGTTAGAATAATGTTTATTCAGAAAGCAAACTAATAGTGAAAGTGGTCGTATTTAGAGTTACTGTTACACTCTAGCGCATATCGGTATGACACAGTTCGATCACTCACAATCTAATGGCGAATTACAAGTGCAGTGCTCCACGTCGATATTTACACAAAAAGTTAGAGTTCCCGTAAGGCGCGCGGCTGCACACCGCTCAGAAAAGTCCCGCGATGCCAAACAACGCGAAATTTTCTAAGTCGTTTCACCTCCTAGCTGCCTGTCCGCTTTCGCTTCTGAATCAGAACTGTCTCCTTTGGTGTCTCGACCAGAACTGCCCTCTGCCCGTCTCCGACAGCGTTTCTGGAGCACGGAACACCATCGCTCGACTGACTAGCAAAGTTCCCTTTCCTGAAGCCGTCCATCTGATTTTCTACAGCTTATTGTACATTATTTTACATTTTAACATATATAAATAATCAAAGCTTGACTACTTTCACGTTCTAAACAAAGTAACAATAATATCCACTAAATAATAAACGTTAAATTCTTTTACATAATACCAATATAATTTTCTTCTTAATTTTGAATGTCATGGCCAGTACCCTTGCACCAACGTTCTTCCTGATATACGCTCCTGGAAATTGAAATAAGAACACCGTGAATTCATTGTTCCAGGAAGGGGAAACTTTACTGACACATTCCTGGGGTCAGATACATCACATGATCACACTGACAGAACCACAGGCACATAGACACAGGCAACAGAGCATGCACAATGTCGGCACTAGTACAGTGTATATCCACCTTTCGCAGCAATGCAGGCTGCTATTCTCCCACGCAGACGATCGTAGAGATGCTGGATGTAGTCCTGTGGAACGGCTTGCCATGCCATTTCCACCTGGCGCCTCAGTTGGACCAGCGTTCGTGCTGGACGTGCAGACCGCGTGAGACGACGCTCATCCAGTCCCAAACATGCTCAATGGGGGACAGATCCGGAGATCTTGCTGGCCAGGGTAGTTGACTTACACCTTCTAGAGCACGTTGGGTGGCACGGGATACATGCGGACGTGCATTGCCCTGTTGGAACAGCAAGTTCCCTTGCCGATCTTGGAATGGTAGAACGATGGGTTCGATGACGGTTTGGATGTACCGTGCACTATTCAGTGTCCCCTCGACGATCACCAGAGGTGTACGGCCAGTGTAGGAGATCGCTCCCCACACCATGATGCCGGGTGTTGGCCCTGTGTGCCTCGGTCGTATGCAGTCCTGATTGTTGGCGCTCACCTGCACGGCGCCAAACACGCATACGACCATCATTGGCACCAAGGCAGAAGCGACTCTCATCGCTGAAGACGACACGACTCCATTCGTCCCTCCATTCACGCCTGTCGCGACACCACTGGAGGCGGGCTGCACGATGTTGGGGCGTGAGCGGAAGACGGCCTAACGGTGTGCGGGACCGTAGCCCAGCTTCATGGAGACGGTTGCGAATGGTCCTCGCCGATACCCCAGGAGCAACAGTGTCCCTAATTTGCTGGGAAGTGGCGGTGCGGTCCCCTACGGCACTGCGTAGGATCCTACGGTCTTGGCGTGCATCCGTGCGTCGCTGCGGTCCGGTCCCAGGTCGACGGGCACGTGCACCTTCCGCCGACCACTGGCGACAACATCGATGTACTGTGGAGGCCTCACGCCCCACGTGTTGAGCAATTCGGCGGTACGTCCACCCGGCCTCCCGCATGCCCACTATACGCCCTCGCTCAAAGTCCGTCAACTGCACATACGGTTCACGTCCAAGCTGTCGCGGCATGCTACCAGTGTTAAAGACTGCGATGGAGCTCCGTATGCCACGGCAAACTGGCTGACACTGACGGCGGCGGTGCACAAATGCTGCGCAGCTAGCGCCATTCGACGGCCAACACCGCGGTTCCTGGTGTGCCCGCTGTGCCGTGCGTGTGATCATTGCTTGTACAGCCCTCTCGCAGTGTCCGGAGCAAGTATGGTGGGTCTGACACACAGGTGTCAATGTGTTCTTTTTTCCATTTCCAGGAGTGTATAAATAAGGAACAAAAGTATTATGCACGAATCCTTACAAAAAATATTCTCTTATCTAATGGTTAAATAAGGTGCCATGCTGTCGTCGTTCAGTGTGATTTGTGTCGAGGAAATGATGATCTGATGGTTAACTGAAAATACTGATAATTTAAATTTACTGGGAATTAGTGCAGTTCGGTGGCAGGAGGAACAATACTTCTGGTCAGGTGACTACAGGGTTATAAACACAGAATCAAATAGGGGTAATGCAGGAGTAGGTTTAATAATGAATAAAAAAAATAGGAATGTGGGTAAGCTACTACAAACAGCATAGTGAACGCATTATTGTGGCCAAGAGAGATACGAAGCCCACGCCTACTACAGTAGTACAAGTTTATATGCCAACTAGCTCTCCAGATGACGAAGAAATTGAAGAAAGGTATGATGAAATAAAAGAAATTATTCAGATAGTGAAGGGTGACGAAAATTTAATAGTCATGGGTGACTGGAATTCGAGTATAGGAAAAGGGAGAGAAGGAAACGTAGTAGGTGAATATGGATTGGGGCAAAGAAATGAAAGAGGAAGCCGCCTGGTAGAATTTTGCACAGAGCACAACTTAATAATAGCTAACACTTGGTTCAAGAACCATAAAAGACGGCTGTATACATGGACGAAGCCTGAGATACTGACAGGTTTCAGATAGATTATCAAATGCTACGACAGAGATTTAGGAACCAGGTTTTAAATTGTAAGACATTTCCAGGGGCAGATGTGGACCTTTACCACAATCAATTGCTTATGACCTGTAGATTAAAACTAAAGAAACTGCAAAAAGGTGGGAATGTAAGAGGATGGGACCTGGAAAAACTGACTAAACCAGAGGTTGTACAGAGTTTCAGGGAAAGCATAAGGGAACAATTGACAGACATGGGGGAAAGAAATACAGTAGAAGAAGAATGGGTAGCTTTGAGCGATGAGGTAGTGCAGGCAGCAGAGGATCAAGTAGGTAAAAAGACGAGGACTAGTAGAAATCCTTGGGTAACAGAAGAAATATTGAATTTAATTGATGAAAGGAGAAAATATAAAAATGCAGTAAATGAAGCAGACGTCTCACAAATGATATGGACAGGAAGTGCAAAATGGCTAAGCAGGGATGGCTAGAGGACAAATGTAAGGATGTAGAGGCTTATCTCACTAGGGGTAAGATGGAGACTGCCTACAGGAAAATACAAGAGACCTTAGGAGATAAGAGAACCACTTGTATGAACATCAAGAGCTCAGATGGAAACCCAGTTCTAAGCAAAGAAGGGAAAGCAGAAAGGTGGAAGGAGTATATAGAAGGTCTATACAAGGGCGATGTACTTGAGGACAATATAATGGAAATGGAAGAGGATGTAGATGAAGACGAAATGAGAGATACGAGACTGCGTGAAGAGTTTGGCAGAGCACTGAAAGACCTGAGTCGAAACAAGGCCCCCGGAGTCGACAACATTCCACTGGAACTACTGACGGCCTTGGGAGAGCCAGTCCTGATAAAACTCTACCATCTGGTGAGCAAGATGTATGAAACAGGTGAAATACCCTCAGACTTCAAGAAGAACATAATTCCAATCCCAAAGAAAGCAGGAGTTGCCACATGTGAAAATTACCGAACAATCAGTCTAATAAGCTACAGCTGCAAAATACTAACACGAATTCTTTACAGGCGAATGGAAAAACTAGTAGAAGCCGACCTCGGGGAAGATCAGTTTGGATTCCGTAGAAATGTTGGAACACGTGAGGCAATACTGACCTTGCGACTTATCTTAGAAGAAAGATCAAGGAAAGGCAAACCTACGTTTCCAGCATTTGTAGACTTAGAGAAAGCTTTTGACAATGTTGACTGGAATACTCTCTTTCAAATTCTGAAGGTGGCAGGGGTAAAATACAGGGAGCGAAAGGCTATTTACAATTTGTACAGAAACCAGATGGCCGTTATAAGAGTCGAGGGACATGAAAGGGAAACAGTGGTTGGGAAGGGAGTGAGACAGGGTTGTAGCCTCTCCCCGATGTTATTCAATCTGTATATTGAGCAAGCAGTAAAGGAAACAAAAGGAAAATTCGAAGTAGGTATTAAATTCCATGGAGAAGAATGAAAAACTTTGAGGTTCGCCGATGACATTGTAATTCTGTCAGAGACAGCAAAGGACTTGGAAGAGCAGTTGAGTGGTATGGATAGTGTCTTGAAAGGAGGATATAAGATGAACATCTACAAAAGCAAAACGAGAATAATGGAATGTAGTCGAATTAAGTCGGGTGATGCTGAGGGAATTAGATTAAGAAATGAGACACTTAAAGTAGTAAAGGAGTTTTGCTATTTGAGGAGCAAAATAACTGATGATGGTCGAAGTAGAGAGGATATAAAATGTAGTCTCGCAATGACAAGGAAAGCGTTTCTGAAGAAGAGAAATTTGTTAACATCGAGTATACATTTAAGTGTCAGGAAATCATTTCTGAACATATTTGTATGGAGTGTAGCCATGTATGGAAGTGAAACATGGACGATAAATAGTTTGGACAAGAAGAGAATAGAAGCTTTCGAAATGTGGTGCTACAGAAGAATGCTGAAGATTAGATGGGTAGATCACATAACTAATGAGGAAGTATTGAATAGGATTGGGGAGAAGAGAAGTTTGTGGCACAACTTGACCAGAAGAAGGGATCGGTTGGTAGGACATGTTTTGAGGCATCAAGGGATCACAAATTTAGCATTGGAGGGCAGCGTGTAGGGTAAAAATCGTAGAGGGGGACCAAGAGATGAATACACTATGCAGATTCAGAAGGATGTAGGTTGCAGTAGGTACTGGGAGATGAAGAAGCTTGCACAGGATAGAGTAGCATGGAGAGCTGCATCAAACCAGTCTCAGGACTGAAGACCACAACAACAACAATGAAATGTTGTCTACTCCCGGGGCCATGTTTCGACTTAAGACTTTCAGTGTTCTGTCAAACTCCTCATATCGCCCATTTCATCTTCATCTACATCACATACAAGTGGTTCTGTTTTCTCCAAAGGCCTCTTTAATTTTCCTGTAGGCAGTATCTGTCTTACCCCTAGTGAGATAAGCCTCTACATCCTTACATTTGTCCTCTAGCCATCCTTATTTCTGCCATATTTAACACTGCTACGTCTCCTCGGCCACAAAGAGCTTCTACTGTGTTTCCGTTTGACGTAGATTCACGTCTGTTTAACTCGCTCACTACAGCGCTTAGGCCTCATTCAGCACAATAGACGAATTCCCCATCTCGTGGCGAAGATATTCGTTTCACAATTCCTGAACTGACCCTTTCGCCCATATTCTTAAATGAGAGCGAAATGCTCGTTAACTCACCAGTGAGAAGTAACGTTTTCGAAATGATCACTGGGATTTTTCGCCTGATCGCAAACGTAGATGCCGCGGTCCAGGAGGGAGTGTTGCGTGGAGGTAGCACTTCCCTCCGGGGATCGATCGAGGTCATTTGCCTGTGGGTATCGATAGAACAGAATTACCTCCGTGGATCGAGCTAGAGACTCTGCTGGCGAGAGCCGTAGTGGAGAAACTGGAGGTGAGACTTTGCGAGGTGTTGTTTTCGACGCGGGAAGCGCATGGAGTCACTTCTCTGTGACGGAGTTATTCCGTTTACTCGAGAGATGATTGTTTAGCTCTCTGTGGAGTCTAACACACAATGAAGTGCGTCTTTACGGGAGAATACTTGAGTCGAATTTCTGTTACTGGCTACTCAGCAAACAGAAATCTTGACTCGTGTTCTGAGATAATTTCAGGCTTTGAGGACGGCATATTGCGTCCACTGTGTAGGCAGAGAATTGCACGTACGTCATCTGAACAGAGGCCAGTTGGTGCAGTAGAACTGCCGTCCATACTTTAAAAGGTGGTTTGCGCCCTCCGATTCGGCGGATGGGGAAACCGTCATCTGCATATCGATTAAGCGTTTTCTGAAAGTGTCATGTTGCAGGACTGTAGGCTAATCAGTATCAGCAAGTTTTACATACATATAATAAGGCGGGCGCGGTTTGAAGAAGTCAAAAATATGTTCTGCCAATCTCTAAACTACGTGTGTACTCCATATTTATTCACTCTGCATGTTTTCTGATAATAAACAATTGATGGTATCCATGTTGTGTTTCATTCTAGTAGCATCCAGCCAGGAATGATCGGTTTGACGTGCTAAAGTTGATGAGACCCCTGCTGTACCCGCAGGGCAGGACCCCAGTTTAATTTGTGGAAAGGGGCCGAAATGAGTGGCTGCTAGCTGCACCTGAACATACTGCTTTATTCATCTACATCTACATCCATACTCCGCAAGCCACCTGAATGCGTGTGGCGGAAGGTACCCTGAATACCTCTATCGGTTCTCCCTTCTATTCCAGTCTCGTATTGTTCGTGGAAAGAAGGATTGTCGGTATGCCTCTGTGTGGGCTCTAATCTCTCTGATTTTATCATTGTCGGTATGCCTCTGTGTGGGCTCTAATCTCTCTGATTTTATCCTCATGGTCTCTTCGCGAGATATACGTAGGAGGGAGCAATATACTGCTTGACTCCTCGGTGAAGGTATGTTCTCGAAACTTTAACAAAAGCCCGTACCGAGCTACTGAGCGTCTCTCCTGCAGAGTCTTCCACTGGAGTTTATCTATCATCTCCTTAACGCTTTCGCTATTACTAAATGATCCTGTAACGAAGCGCGCTGTTCTCCGTTGGATCTTCTCTCTCTCTTCTATCAACCCTACCTGGTACGCATCCCACACTGCTGAGCAGTATTCAAGCAGTGGGCGATCAAGCGTACTGTAACCTACTTCCTTTGTTTTCGGATTGCATTTCCTTAGGATTCTTCCAATGAATCTGAGTTTGCCATCTGCTTTACCGACGATCAACTTTATATCATCGTTCTATTTCAAATCACTCCTAATGCGTACTCCCATATAATTTATGGAATTAACTGCTTCCAGTTGCTGACCTGCTATTTTGTAGCTAAATGATAAGGGATCTTTCTTTATATATATTCGCAACACATTACACTTGTCTACATTGAGATTCAATTGCCACTCCCTGCACCATGCGTCAATTCGCTGCAGATCCTCCTGCATTTCAGTACGATTTTCTATTGATACAACCTCTCGATATACCACAGCATCATCCCCAAAAAGCCTCAGTGAACTTCCGATGTCATCCACCAGGTCATTTATGTATATTGTGAATAGCAACGGTCCTATGACACTCCCCTGCGGCACACCTGAAATCACTCTTACTTCGGAAGACTTCTCTCCATTGAGAATGAATGCTGCGTTCTGTTATCTACGAACTCCTCGATCCAATCACACAGTTGGTCTGATAGTCCATATGCTCTTACTCTGTTCATTAAACGACTGTGGAGAACTGTATCGAACGCCTTGCGGGAGTCAAGAAACACGGCGTCTACCTGTGAACCCGTGTCTATGTCCCTGTGAGTCTCGTGGACGAATAGCGCGAGCTGGGTTTCACACGACCGTCTTTTTCTAGTCTCCAGAAAATTTATTATACTCGAACATAATACGTGTTCCAAAATTCTGCAACTGATCGACGTTGGAGATATAGGTCTATAGTTCTGCATATCTGTTCGACGTCCCTTCTTAAAAAACGGGGATGACCTGTCCCCTTTTCCAGTCCTTTGGAACGCTTCGCTCTTCTAAGGACCTACGGTAGACCGCTGCAAGAAGGGGGGCAAGTACTCTGTGTAAAATCGAACTGGTATCCCATCAGGTCCAGCGGCCTTTAATCTTTTGAGCGATTTTAATTGTTTCTCTATCCCTCTGTCGTCTATTTCGATATCTACCATTTTGTCATCTGTGCGACAATCTAGAGAAGGAAGCACAGTGCAGTCTTCCTCTGTGAAACATCTTTGGAAAAAGACATTTAGTATTTCGGCCTTTAGTCTCTCATCCTCTGTGTCAGTACCATTTTGGTCACAGAGTGTCTGGACATTTTGTTTTGATCCACCTACCGCTTTGACATAGGACCAAAATTTCTTAGGTTTTCTGCCAAGTCAGTACATAGAACTTTAATTTGGAATTCATTGAACGCCTCTCGCATAGCCCTCCTCACACTACATTTCGCTTCGCGTAATTTTTGTTTGTCTGCAAGGCTTTGGCTATTTTTATGTCAGTTAACCACTCGTGATCTAGGGGTAGTGTCTATGATTCATAATCAAAACGTCTTCGGTCATAGGTTCGATCCCCGCCACTGCATGAATTTTGATAAATAATCAGCATTGGCGGCCGAAGACTTCCGGCATAAGAAGTCAGCCTCATTCTGCCAACGGCCTTGTCAAAGAGGGCGGAGGAGCGGATAGAGGTTCAGGGCACTCTCTTGTCCTAGGCGTGGCAAATGGCCCCTAAAGGCGGAAGAATCAGCAATGATCAACGACATGAGGATGCAGAAGGCAATGGAAACCACTGCATTAAAGACACGTAACGTGAATCCACAGGACATGTGGCCTGTAGTTCAAGAACTGTCATGATGATCTCTCCATTGGCAAAAGATTCCGGAATAGTCCCCCATTCGGATCTCCGGGAGGGGACTGCCAAGGGGGAGGTTACAATAAGAAAAAGATTGAATAATCAACGAAAGGATAATGTTCTACGAGTCGGGGCGTGGAATGTCAGAAGCTTGAACGTGATAGGGAAACTAGAAAATCTGAAAAGGGAAATACAAAGGCTCAATTTAGATATAGTAGGGGTCAGTGAAGTGAAGTGGAAGGAAGACACGGATTTCTGGTCAGATGAGTATCGGGTAATATCAACAGCAGCAGAAAATTGTATAACAGGTGTAGGATTCGTTATGAATAGGAAGGTAGGGCAGAGGGTGTGTTACTGTGAACAGTTCAGTGACCGGGTTGTTCTAATCAGAATCGACAGCAGGCCAACACCGACAACGATAGTTCAGGTATACATGCCGACGTCGCAAGCTGAAGATGAACAGATAGAGAAAGTGTATGAGGATATTGAAAGGGTAATGCAGTATGTAAAGGGGGACGAAAATCTAATAATCATGGGCAACTGGAATGCAGTTGTACGGGAAGGAGTAGAAGAAAAGGTTACAGGAGAATATGGGCTTGGGACAAGGAATGAAAGAGGAGAAAGACTAATAGAGTTCTGTAACAAGTTTCAGCTAGTAATAGCGAATACCCTGTTCTAGAATCACAAGAGAAGGAGGTATACTTGGAAAAGGCCGGGAGATACGGGAAGATTGCAATTAGATTACATCATGGTCAGACAGAGATTCCGAAATCAGATACTGGATTGTAAGGCGTACCCAGGAGCAGACATAGACTCAGCTCACAATATAGTAGTGATGAAGAGTAGGCTGAAGTTCAAGACATTAGTCAGGAAGAATCAATACGCAAAGAAGTGGAATACGGAAGTTCTAAGGAATGACGAGATACGTTTGAAGTTCCCTAACGCTATAGATACAGCAATAAGGAATAGTGCAGTAGGCAACACAGTTGAAGAGGAATGGACATCTCTAAAAAGGGCCATCACAGAAGTTGGGAAGGAAAACATAGGTACAAAGAAGGTAGCTGCGAAGAACCATGGGTAACAGAAGAAATACTTCAGTTGATTGATGAAAGGAGGAAGTACAAACATGTTCCGGGAAAATCAGGAATACAGAAATACAAGTTGCTGAGGAATGAAATAAATAGGAAGTGCAGGGAAGCTAAGACGAAATGGCTGCAGGAAAAATGTGAAGACATTGAAAAAGATATGATTGTCGGAAAGACAGACTCAGCATGCAGGAAAGTCAAAACAACCTTTGGTGACATTAAAAGCAACGGTGGTAACATTAAGAGTGCAACGGGAATTCCACTGTTAAATGCAGAGGAGAGAGCAGATAGGTGGAAAGAATACATTGAAACCCTCTATGAGGGTGGAGATTTGTCTGATGTGATAGAAGAAGAAACAGGAGTCGATTTAGGAGATATAGGGGAACCAGTATCAGAATCGGAATTTAAAAGAGTTTTGGAGGACTTACGGTCAAATAAGGCAGAAGGGATAGACAACATTCCATCATAATTTCTAAAATCATTAGGGGAAGTGGCAACAAAACGACTATTCACGTTGGTGTGTAGAATATATGAGTCTGGCGACATACCATCTGACTTTCGGAAAAGCATCATTCACACAATTCCGAAGACGGCAAGAGCTGACAAGTGCGAGAATTATCGCACAATCAGCTTAACAGCTCATGCATAGAAGCTGCTTACAAGAATAATGTACAGAAGAATGGAAAAGAAAATTGAGATTGCGCTAGGTGACGATCAGTTTGGCTTTAGGAAAAGTAAAGGCACGATAGAGGCAATTCTGACGTTACGGCTAATAATGGAAGCAGGGCTAAAGAAAAATCAAGACACGTTCATAGTATTTGTCGACCTGGAAAAAGCGTTCGACAATATAAAACAGTGCAAGCTGTTCAAGATTCTGAAAAAAGTAGGTGTAATCTATAAGGAGAGACGGGTCATATACAATATGTACAACAACCAAGAGGGAATAATAAGAGTGGACGATCAAGAACGAAGTGCTCGTATTAAGAAGGGAGTAAGACAATGCTGTAGCCTTTCGCCCCTACTCTTCAATCTGTACATCGAGGAAGCAATGATGGAAATAAAAGAAAGGTTCAGGAGTAGAATTAAAATACAAGGTGAAAGGATATCAATGATACAATTCGCTGATGACATTGCTATCCTGAGTGAAAGTGAAAAAGAAATAAATGATCTGCTGAACGGAATGAACAGTCTAATGAGTACACAGTATGGTCTGAGAGTAATTCGGAGAAAGACGAAGATAATGAGAAGTAGTAGAAATGAGAACAGCGAGAAACTTAACATCAGTATTGATGGTCACGAAGTCAATGAAGTTAAGGAATTTGCTACCAAGGCAGTAAAATAACCAATGACGGACGGAGCAAGGAGGACATCAAAAGCAGACTCGCTATGGCAAAAAAGGCATCTCTGGCCAAGAGAAGTCTACTAATATCAAATACTGGCCTTAATTTGAGGAAGAAATTTCTGAGGATGTACGTCTGGAGTACAGCATTGTACGGTAGTGAAACATGGACTGTGGGAAAACCGGAACAGAAGAGAATCGAAGCATTTAAGATGTGCTGCTATAGACGAATGTTGAAAATTAGGTGGACTGATAAGGTAAGGAATGAGGAGGTTCTACGGAGAATCGGAGAGGAAAGAAATATGTCGAAAACACTTATAAGGAGAAGCGATAGGATGATAGGTCATCTGCTAAGACATAAGGGAATGACTTCCATGGTACTAGAGGGACCTGTAGAGGGCAAAAACTGTAGAGGAAGACAGAGATTGGAATATGTCAAGCAAATAATTGAGGACGTAGGTTTCAAGTGCTACTCTGAGATGAAGATGTTAGCACAGGAAAGGAATTCGTGGCGGGCCGCATCAAACCAGTCAGTAGACAGATGACAAAAAAAATGTTTGCTGTGAAGTTCCCTTTGCTTCAGCAGCAGTTTTCTAACTCGGTTGTTGTACGACGGTGGCTCTTTCCCATCTCTTACTATCTTGCTTGGCACATACTCGTCTAACGCATATTGTACGATGGTTTTGAACTTTGTCCACTGATCCTCAACACTATCTGTACTTGAGACAAAACTATTGTGTTGAGCCGTCAGGTACTCTGTAATCTGCTTTTTGTCACTTTTGCGAAACAGAAAAATCGTCCTACCTTTTTTAATATTTCTATTTACCGCTGAAATCATCGATGCAGTAACCGCTTTATGATCGCTGATTTCCTGTTCTGCATTAACTGTTTCAAATAGTTCGGGTCTGTTTGTCACCAGAAGGTCTAATATGTTATCGCCAAGAGTCGGTTCTCTGTTTAACTGCTCAAGGTAGTTAAAAAGCACTCAAAAAAATTTCACTGGATTCTTTGTCCCTGCCACCCGTTATGAACGTTTGAGTCTCCCAGTCTATATCCTGCAAATTAAAATCTCCACCCAGAACTATAACGTGGTGGGGAAATCTACTCGAAATATTTTCCAAATTATCCTTCAGGTGTTCGGCCACAACAGCTGCTGAGCCAGGGGGCCTATTGAGACATCCAGTTACCACGTGTGAGCCTGCTTTAACCGTGACCTTCAACCAAATCATTTCACATTTCGGATCTCGGTCAATTTCCTTCGATACTATTGCACTTCTTATCGCTATAAACACGTCACCCCCTTCACTGTCCAGCCTGTCTCTGCGGTATACATTCCAATCTGAGTTCAGGATTTTTTTACTGTTTACATCTGGTTTCAGCCAACTTTCTGCCCGTAGTACTATATGGGCGTTGTGACTGTTTATTAATGGGAGCAGTTCTGAGACCTTTCTATAGACGCTCCTGCAGTTTACTATTAGCATATTAATACTGTTATTCCCTGTTGCATTTTGCCTACTCCTACCTTGCCGCGTCGCAGCCGTCTTTTCGGGCCTAGGGAGGGAATTCTCTAACCTAAAAAATCCACATGTGCACTCCACACGTACTCAACTACCCTTGTACCCGCTTCCGGCGTGTAGTGCACGCCTGACCTTTTCAGGGGGACCCTACATTTCTCCACCCGATAGCGGAGGTGGAGAAATTTGCTCCCCGGCTCTCCGCAGAATCGTCTGAGCCTCTGGTTTAAGCCCTCCACTCGGCTCCAAACCAGAGGACCGCGATCGGTTCTGGGAACGATACTACAAATAGTTAGCTCTGATTCCACCCCGCGAGCGATGCTTTCCGCCTTCATCAACTCCGCCAACCGCCTGTACGAACTGAGGATGACCTCTGAACCCAGACGGCAGAAGTCATTGGTGCCGACATGAGCAACAATTTGCAGTCGGATGCACCCAGTGCTCTCTATCGCCGCCGGTAGGGCCTCCTCCACATCTCGGATGAGACCCCCCGGCAAGCAAACAGAGTGAATACTGGCCTTCTTCCCCGACCTTTCCGCTATTTCCCTAAGGGGCTCCATCACTCGCCTAACGTTGGAGCTCCCAATAACTAATACACCCCTCCCCCCGTGTGCCTGCTCGGACCTTGCTGAAGGAGCGGCCACATGTCCACTCACAGGCAGAGCGGGCGATGCCACACGGCCAGCCTCCACATTGACCCTCCGCCTCGTGCGCCGCGAACGACGCTGAACCCGCCACTCCCCTTGGGGAGAGGGTGGCCCAACCGCGCCCGGTACCCGCGAAAATGTTTCAACAGCAGGGACTGTGGGTGAAGCATGTAACACCTGGGGTGTATCTTGCGTCGCACCAGACTCCCCACTGCCGCTACACTCCGAGGCAGCAGCCTGAAGACGGCTGACCGCGGCCATCAACACGCTCTGCTGCTCGCGAAGAGTGGCCAGCTCCTCCTACGTCCGTACACAGCAGTCACACACCCTATCCAACCTAAGGAATCAATTTACTGAATAGACTTTTAACTAGACTGCTAATTCACTAAAGGCGGCTGATTATTGACTAATCTGTGATTGCTAGCCACTTCTTGTAGAAAACAATGAAAATAGCAGTACCTGTCTCTGGACTGTATTCAAAACAAACACTGGCACTACTAGCACTATGGCTGACTAAAGGGACTCTCTCTGACTGTATTCAAAACAAACACGAAATCTATGGAACACTATTACTAGCACCCGGCAATTAAAGCTTCCTAAAAGCAAAAAACACACCGAAGAAGAAGTGACAAGTAAGAAAAATACAGTTAATACTTAAATTAAGGTAGCTCACTGCACAGCAGACGTGAAGCAGACGGCGGTTAGGATGACGTTTTAAATAGTGTGTCGCCTTTGGCACAGTTGTTTTACGAATCTCCATTGCACGATGTAATTTTAGTGTATTTTACTTCTGATGAAGGTATATTTAGACATACTGAAATCGGGGCCAAGAATTGTAATAAATCTTTATCTTGCAACACTTTTGCCTGTCACCATTTACCGTGAAGAATTTCAACAGTTGCTGTTGTAACAACAACGACTCTCTACTGTTGTACATATAAGTAATTCTGTTCATCTGATTTTACGATAAACCTGTGTCATTGATGTTCTGATTTCATTTCTTTCTGTTTCATGCCATTATGTTAAGAAAACTGTAAATAAGTTTCAATGTGAATGTTAACGTTTATGTCAAATGGCAAGTAATATTGTAATAGAATTGAAATGTAACAAATGTTGAAACTGTTGTGACATGTTCAAAATTGTAACTGTGCGTCTGGTCCACACGTAGGCAATGTGTTAGGATATGTAGAATGCAAAACCTCGGGTGAATACCCGGCCTGTCAGGGAGCGGTAAAAGGTGGATGACAGGCGAGCGCGGGAAAATGCGCGCGGGTACTGCACGGCACAACGGGCTCAGCAGCAGTTGTTGGAGTCTGGCTCTGGTCTGAGCAACTCCTTCTGGAGTGAGGAGGCTCTGCTGGAAGACGTTGCTTCACTGAGCCTCGGGTATGCCGTTCCAGCGCCCACATAGCATGGCAAAATTCCATAGGCACTAAATGGAAAAGTATTGCGACGCTAAGTGCCGATACGTCAAGAGCCGTAGCTGTGGTTGTATGTGTGCTCTGTGCCTCGCCATCTTGCCGCCCGCCAACCACCGCATCGATACCAGCAGGCTGAAACTTTTAGTAATGTATTCGTATGGACCAGAGAGTGAACTGTGTTTGTTTGGTGCAATAATAACCTAAATTTTACCAGAACTTTTCCATGATTTAATTATCCTCACAACTACTCTAGACAGGTTCCTTTCCAAACGTTATGCAATCCGAGTGTCCCGAAATGAAAATTAAAAATTGTGTTAATAATAATTATTTGCAGAACTAGCTATATTAGAATGGTGTTTAAAGAAATGTTTTGTTAATGAACCAGTAAATTAATAGCGAAGGACTAACGAAGTCGAAAGATAACTTTAGTATTGCTATAGTAATGAAGTTTATTATTTCGAGACAGATTTAAAGGCATTTAAATGAGCAGTAAATAAGATGAAAAGAGTAGTAACTTATATACTGGAAATCTTGAATGAATAATAAATTAAGTAATCATTTTTTTAAATACAGCAATCATGACAGTTTTAGCGTCCCCCCCCCCCCCCCCCCAATTCACTTGAATTCTGAACTGTGCTAAATTGGTTTGACCAGCAAAAGTAAGAGTCAATATAAAAGTCAAAATTTATCAGTGTTTATCTTGATCAAAACTGACATTTTGTGTGTGGCATGAAAGTACAATTTCCTGGGGTAACCTATGTCCGATTTTAATGAGATTGATAGACAGTGTAAAGTTTTGTAGTAAACATTATAGTGTAGTGTTATGTATTAATGGTTTTCCAGATGAGTACAGATCGTGAAACTATCAGTTACATAAATTTTCTGGTTCTAAAATTCTACTATATTATGCAGTGTTACAACTTTTTGTTTCGCATGATTGTATACCAACTTGTACATGGAAGAAACTCAGTTAATACCTAATTATGCTGGCGACCGTATTATTGTCACGTTGGTAGCAGCTTCTGGTTTGCTTTTAATCCATCCTGACGTGTGATTACATTTCGGACTTACTTGACGGATCATTGTTATTACAGAGTGGGTGTAAGTCTGATTTGACACCGTTCAGGCACACGCAGTCGATATCTATGCGAAAATCCTTCCTCATGAGGTGAATCCCGCTCACTTACGATAGGACAGGCTTAACGAGTACTGTGTCACAGACACTACACTGTTTCAGCCATGTTTAAAATCTTGAGATAAGAATATTAATCGATGAAGTTGAAGGTAGTGTACTATAATTGATCAGTGTCTATGACAGGCTCGATAATGTGTATCGCTGTGTGTGCGCGGACACAATGTCAGAGGAATAGAGCGCTGGGTGCACAGTCGTAGGTAGCAGCGGTCTGTGAGGGAAAGACGGTGGAGCAGGCGGTTGCTGTGGTGTGCCGTGTGGAGCCAGCAACAGTTAGGTTAACGTAGGTATGTCATTATTGTTGAACATGGAAGCACACGTCTTCATGGAAATAAGGTAAAAAATATTAAATACTTATGACTTATGGTTTTTTCCAGCACGTTAGTATAGATGCATTAGCTGATAATTTGTGGTTTTTGAGTGACTCCAGAATGAACGTAAACCGTTTTGAGAAAAGGACTAATTTAATGTTTCATTTTTGTAATGCTTTAAAGATTTGTTAACAGAGCTATGTGTAATTTGATGATTTGCATTTATGTTGGACTATGAAGTTAGATAATACTTGCTGTTTAAATCTGATTGTTTGTGAATCAGTTGTGAGTAATCTAATTTCAATTGTCAGATGTTTATGAAAAGACAAACTTGTAGTATAAATTTGCTAAGAAAACTCGTGTTAGTAATTCACAATAATCAGCACCGCCTCCCAGTCCATGTCATATATTTTTTTTAAGAAGTTGAATTTTCTTAAATGTTCTTTTTTATCAGCCAAGTATTATGGCCAGCCTGTAGCTACCAGTCATATTTTTTTTGAGAGACCAGAATATATCTGCCTCCAGGGGGGTGCAGTGGCACCCCTGCCGCTTGTGCGGACTTCCCGGTACCCCCACGGTCACACGCACAGCGGCAACGAATTTCCGTCGCCTGTTACACGTCATCCGCAACGACGTCCGCCAGAACCTGTTGCGCCGCCAGGACACACTTCAACGGGCTGAGTTTCTTAATCTTTATGTGGCATCGAAATTGGTCCACATCGCGCAAGTTCTCCCTCTGCCAACTGCAATTGGGCGCAACCTTCAGGCGGCTTTTGGCTATTATCTCACGGCTGGTTCCATGTTTAAAGTCCGTTATGAGACACTTACCCTGCCCTCACGGTATGGTGGCGTCGGGCTCGTCAATGTCCGTATGCGAGCTGCAGCCTTGTACATGAGTACCATGAGGAAACAGTGGACGGGCCAGGGTACATCTCCAACACGCAACTTGCTTGAGGTCCTCCTACCTGCTTCCACCTCACCACCGGTGTCTGTCGGCCAAATGGCGCCTCATTTGTCCCATATTTCTACCTTCTTCGTCGACTACAGATACACGCTTACCAGTCTCCCGTATACACGTCCACTCAGGAGTAAGGATTTTTACAGCCTGTTGCTGCGCTGTGTTCCCCGGAATGTGATGGTGACCAAACATCCCTCCATCCAGTGGCCCAATGTGTGGACTACCGTCCACCAGCCCTTCCTCCTTACGAACGTCCGGGCACTGTGGTATCACATAGTCAACAGGAAATTTGCGACGAAGCAAGGCCTGCACAACATTGGCTTGTCGGAATCCCCTCTTTGTCTCCTTTGCCAGCAACTGGACACTGATGAACACCGTCGTGCAGCAAATCACTACCTGCTATCTCCGGTGCCACCAGACACAATCGAACCTCGATTGTTTCTATACCCGGAGGACCGACATTTTCCCGCCGCCAAGTGTCACGCTATTATGTGGGTCAAAGGGTGAGCGGTCGCTTATCTCTTTCATGAGGGAAATGAATCCAGCCTCGACTTCTGGACCTATTTACGAACAGCCCATGCAGCCCTCAAAAACACGCCACGTTACCGAACATTATTTGCTAACTATCTTCGAGCGGTCTTTGTTACCTCCACTGAGTTGGGGGGTGCCTGGCTCAGAGGGCACCCACCCCTCCTCCCCCGGCGGTGTCTGGGTTTCAACCGCCGACGATCTATTCTACTTCTTACCTCCGCAGATGGGAGAGCGCGTCGCAGATAGCGCGGATTTTATTTCTTTTTGCTTTTCCTTTTTTTTCTTTAACCAGAATTTACATTTCTTTTCTCTTTCGCCGATGTGTTGACATAATTTCATGATATTGGTTAATATTACAAAACCACATGCAAATACATAAATAACAAAGCCTTCCACTACTGTTTACTCCTGTGTCTGCCACTTCCCTAAGCACCGCAGGCTCGGTGGTGGTGAGCCACTGTGGCCAGGCCTCGGGTTTCCACCCCTGGACACTTTGCTTGCCCCCGAGCCCCCAACGGTCTGGGGCAGGAGATTTTCTCCGCTCAGGCAATGGGTGTTGTGTTGTCCTCATCTTCATTTCATCCCCATCTCCGACGCGCAAGTCGCCCAATGTGGCGTCGAATGCAATAAGTATTTGCCCTCGGCTGCCGAACTTCACCGAACGGGGAACTCCTCGCCCACAGTGCCATACGCTCATTTCTCTTTTTCACAGATCAGACTTCATTTAACGTAATCGTAAACTTTATTACTTCATTTATTCAAAAGAAGTCCGCCCCTGGTGGCTGAGTGGTCAGCGCGACGGAATGTCATACCTAACGGCCCGGGTTCAATTCCCGGCTTGGTCGGAGATTTTCTCCGCTCAGGCAATGGGTGTCGTGTTGCCCTCATCATCATCATTTCATCCCCATCGACACGCAGGTCTCCGAAGTGGCGTCAAATCGGAAGACCTGCACCAGGCGAACGGTCTACCCGACCGGAGGCCCAAGCCACGCGGCATTTCCATTTAGTCCTTAAAAGCACGTTACAAGTGGGCGTCCACTTGCGGCACCGCCGTGGTAATTCTAGCCTGCGTCGCCTATGAACAGTCGTCAGCATAGGTGGGCCAACTATGCGCCTACAGCGGAGGCCCCTATGCAGGAACTTTCGCTGAACGATCGCTGATGAAGCACTGTTGGCAGCTCTTCGGTTCATCCGGGCGGTCTGCTCAACAGATCCAAGTCTGTTCTCAGCCGTCCTTCACCCCTGTCTCTTGTGGCCTTTGGTGCACCACAGTCTGCGCTGGTTTTGGGAACTGCCACTTCACCATGCGTGGTGTTCTTTAACCACAGCGGCAAGCAAACAATTTACAAATTTAGCCCTTTCGGGAATGCTTCCAGCGATGGTCCGACAGACTGCAGTCTGGAACCGCTACAGTCGCAGGTTCGAATTCTGCCTTGGGCATAGATGTGTGTGATGTTCTTAGGTTAGTTAGGCCTCAGCAGTTCTAAGTTCTAGGGGACTGATGACCTCAGATGTTAAGTCCCACATTGCTCAGAGCCATTTGATCAATTTTTGATGGTCCGAAAGCCATTCATCATGCCCTTCTGGAGGGCAGATAAATCGCTCCCTCAGTATTGTTTCCCTCGTTCCCCGACATGTTTTGTATGTTCTCCACTGATAGTGCTGCCAGCTGCCGGATGTGAGTTGTTGCTGCGTGCTGACGTCAAACATGGGCTGTGGCCACGTGACTGGGCATTTTAGCTGCTACAAGTACGAAATGAGTGTAGATATGATACTGTGACAACTCTGCTTTCGTCAGGTGAGGGATAGACTTCTTCCTGTAGGCAAAAATAGGAACTCGAAGGGGGTGGCTGAACGCATGTAACTCTGGCGGTTAATACACCACTAGCCATTAAAATTGCTCCACCACGAAGATGGCGTACTAAAGATGCGAAATTTAACGGACAGGAAGAACATGCTGTGATATGCAAATCATTTGCTTTTCAGAGCATTCACGCAAGGTTGGCGCCGGTGGCGACACCTACAATGTGCTGACATGAGGAAAAAAATGGTTCAGATGGCTCTGAGCACTATGGGACTCGACTGCTGTGGTCATCAGTCCCCTAGACTTAGAACTACTTAAACCTAACTAACCTAAGGACATCACACACATCCATGCCCGAGGCAGGATTCGAACCTGCGACCGTAGCAGTCTCACGGTTCCGGACTGCAGCCTAGAACCGCGAGACCACCGCGGCCGGCTGACACGAGGAAACTTTCCAACCGATTTCTCATACACAAACACCAATTAACCGACGTTGCCTGGTGAAACGTGGTTGAGGTGCCTCGTGTAAAGAGGAGAAATGCATACCACCACGTTTCCGACTTTGATAAAGGTCGGATTGTAGCCTATCGCGATTGCAGTTTATCCTATCGCGACATTGCTGCTCGCGTTGGTCGAGATCCAATGACTGTTAGCAGAATATGGAAGCGGTGGTTTTAAGAGGATAATACGGAACGCCGTTCTGGATCCCAACGACCTCGTACGAAATGAGTGTAGATATGATACTGTGACAACTCTGCTTTCGTCAGGTGAGGGATAGACTTCTTCCTGTATGCAAAAATAGGAACTCGAAGGGGGTGGCAGAACGCATGTACCTCTGGCGGTTAATACACCACTAGCCATTAAAATTGCTCCACCACGAAGATGGCGTACTAAAGATGCGAAATTTAATCGAGTCGAGATGACAGGCATCTTAACCGCATGGCTGTAACGGATCGTGCAGTCACGTCTCGATCCCTGAGTCAACAGATGGGGACGTTTGCAAGACAACAACCATCTGCACGAACAGTTTGACGACGTTTGCAGCAGCATGGACTATCAGCTCGGAGACCGTGGTTGCGGTTACCCTTGACGCTGCATCACTGACAGGAGCGCCTGTAATCGTGTACTCGACGACGAACCTGGGTGCAGGAATGGCAAAACGTCATTTTTTCGGATGAATCCAGGTTCTGCTTACAGCATAATTATGGTCGCATTCGTGTTTGGCGATATCGCGGTGAACGCACATTCGAAGCGTGTATTCGTCTATGCCACAATGGCGTATCACCCGGCGTGATTGTATGGGGTGCCATTGCTTACCTTTTTTGTCTCATTGATACCACTTTGAACAGTGGACGTCACATTTCAGATGTGTTACGACCCGTGGCTCTACCCTTCATTCGATCCCTGCGAAACCCTACATTTCAGCAGGATAATGCACGACCGCATGATTGCAGGTCCTGTACGGACCTATCTGGATACAGAAAATGTTCGACTGCTGTCCTGGCCAGCACATTCTCCAGATCTCTCACCAGTTGAAAACGTCTAGTCAATGGAGGCCGAGCAACTGGCTCGTCACAATACGCCAGTCACTACTCTTGAACTGTGGTATCGTGTTGAAGCTGCATTGGCAGCTGTACCTCTACACGCCATCGAAGTTCGATCTGACTCCATTCCCAGGCGTATCAAGGCCGTTATTACGGCCAGAGGTGGTTGTTCTGTGTACTGATTTCTCAGGATCTATGCACCCAAACTGCGTGAAAATGTAATCACATGTCAGTTCTAGTGTAATATATTTGTCCAATGAATACCCGTTGATTGTCTGGATTTCTTCTTGGTGTAGCAATTTTTATTGCCAGTAGTGTACTTAACCGCCTTACCCGTTCCTGCGGCCGTGCGGTTGGGCCGTGTACACAGGTTAGTACAGTTTGCGCCAGGGGAGTGCCTCAGCCGAGCTACTACAGTGTGTGGAGAATGATGCAATCGCGTCCTCAAACTCTGGCGAGTGCTCAGAGAGACTCTGCTCGCCAGCTATCTCGGCGACAGCGCAACACGTGATGTTCTGCTGATAAACGAGATAGCACTTTCGCAACGACCGTCTCAGTAATTATGAGGCAGATATGCACCATCTGATAGCAGAGACACTAATCAAAATCTTTATCGGCCATAAAGAGCGATACGACCGCGTCTTATGTAAAAAGAATCAAGGTTAGCTCTGTACTTTAACATCAGTGATTTCCACAATGAGTGGTAGCAGCAACCGCACGTGGGTAGAAATGTCTGCCATTGTTTTCTTGATCAGTGTCTAACGACAGGAAAGTCTACGTACCATGCTCAATACGCGGTTTTCGTTTACTGTTGTCACTGCCTCCATCACTTAGCACACACAACTGGTGGTCTATACACACATGCAAAAAAGTTTTGCGTCACCTCGGTTCCGAGAGTTCCGGAAACTGTACAGAAAATTGGAATGGAGGTCAACATAAACATCTTTACTGCCCTTTTTATTGCTGGTGAAAACCACACGTTGAATGTTGTACCACCTTACAGCGAGACCTTCAGACGTGGTGGTCCACACTGATGTACACGCCGGTACCTCTAATGTTCAGTAGCACGTCCTCTTGCATTGCTGCATGCCTATAGTCGCCGTGGTATGCTTTCCACAAGTTCATCAAGACGCTGTAGTTCCAGATTGTCCCACTCCTCAACGGCGATTCGACGTAGATCCCATAGTGTGGCTGGTAGCACACGTCGCTAATAAACAGCCATTTTCAATCTATTCCCGACATGCTTGCTACGGTTCATGTCTGGAGAACATGCTGCCCACTCTAGTCGAGCGATGTCGTTATCCTGAAGGAAGTCGTACACAAGATGTGCACCATGAAGATGCGAATTGTCATCCATGAAGACGAAAGCCTAGACAATGCTGCCGCTATGGTTGCGCTATCGGTCGGAGGGTGGCATCCACGTATCGTACAGCTGTTACGGCGCCTTCTGTGGCCACCAGCGGTGCACGTCGGCTCCACATAATGCCACCACAAAACAGCAGGGAACCTCCACCTTGCTGCACTCGCTGGTCAGTGTGCCTAAGGCGTTCAGCCTGACGGGGTTGCCTCCAAACACGCCCCGACTATTGTCTGGTTGAAGGCATCTGCGACACTCATTGGTGAAGAAAACTTGATGCCAATCCTGTGCGGTCAATTCGGCATGTTGTTGGGCCCATCTGTACCGCACTGCATGGTGTCGTGGTTGAAAAGATGGACCTCGCCATGGCCGTCGGGAGTGAAGTTGCGTATCGTGCAGTCTATTGCGCACAGTTTGAGTCGCAACACGACGTCCTGTGGCTGCGTGAAAAGCATTATTCAACATGGTGGCGTTGCTATCAGGGTTCCTCCGAGCCATAATCCGTAGGTAGCGGTCACACACTGCTGTAGTAGCCCTTGGGCGGCCTGAGCGAGGTACGTCATCGACAGTTCCTGTCTCTCTGTATCTCCTGCATGTCCGAAAAACATCGCTTTGGTTCACTCCGAGACGCCTGGACATTTTCCTTGTTGAGAGCCCTTCCTGGCACAAAGTAACAATGCGGACGTGATCGAAGCTCGGTATTGACCGTCTAGGCACGGTTGAACTACAAACAACACGAGCTGTGTACCTCCTTCCTGGTGGAATGACTGGAACTGATCGGCTGTCGGACCCCGTCCGTCTAATAGGCGCTGCTCATGCAAGGTTGTTTACATCTTTGAGCGGGTTTAGTGACATCTCTGACGAGTCAAAAAGGCTGTTTCTGTGATACAATATGCACAGTCAACGTCTACCTTCAGGACTTCTGGGAACCGGGGTGAAGCAGTTTTTTTTATATGTGTACAAAGAGTGGTTAAGCAATCGCACGTGGGTAGAAATGTCTGTCATTGTTTTCTTGATCAGCACCTAACGACAGGAACGTCTACGTACCAACCTCAATACACATTTTTCTTGTTACTGTTGTCCCTCCTTCTATCACTTACTACAGATGTATATATGTGATGTCAGTTCTTTTGCACATGTCCGAAAGGATACACACTATACATACACAAGGTGTGCGTATAAGTGCAGATATTTCTACTGGTGATTCAGGACAGTATACTGAACAACATTACCTAAGTGTTCAGTTCATTTGCAGACTAATAATTATAGCTATTAAGAGCAGTATACTTTTATTCGCCGATGAGCCAAAGAAACTGGTACGCCTGCCTAAGATCGTGTAGAGCCCCTGAAAGTACCCAGAAATGGCGCAGCATGACGTGGCATGGACTCTACAAATGTCTGAAATAGTTCTGGGGGGAAATGAATCCTGCAGCGCTGCCCATAAATCCGAAAATACGAGGGGGTGGAGATCTCTCCTGAACAGCTCGTTGCAAGGCATCCCAGATATGCTCAATAATGTTCATGTCTGGAGAGTTTGGTGGCCATCGGAAGTGTTTAAACTCAAAAGAGTGTTTCTGTAGCCCACTCTGTAGCAATTCTGGACGTGTGGGGTGTCGCATTGTCCTGGTGGAATTGCCCAAGCCCGTCAAATAGACTATGGACATGAATGGATGCAGCTGATCAGACAGGATGCTTACACACGTGTCACCCTGTCAGTGTCATACCTGGACGTATCATGGATACCACATCATTCCAACTGCACACTCCCATTGCAGAGTACCCAAGTCCGTCGGAACGCATAATAGAAATGAATGGATGCGGGTGATGAGACAGCATGCTTACGTACCTGTCATGTATACGTATCAGGGGTACCATGCCACTCCGCCTGCACACGGCCCACACCACTGCAGAGCCTCCACCAGCTCGAACAGTCCCCTGCTGACGTGCATGGACGGAGGATTCGTCAGAGTTTCTCGATACCCGTACCCGTCCATCCGCTCGGTACAATTTGAAGACTCGTCCGATCAGTGATCAACAGTCCAACGTCGGCGTCGGCGGACCCAGGCGAGGCGTACAGCCTTATGCCGTGCAGTCAGCAAGGGCAGATGAGTGGACCTTCGGGGCTGGAGGCCCGCGTCGGTGAATGGTTGGCACGCTCACACGTGTCGTTGGCCGAGAATTAAAATCTGCAGCAATTTGCGGAAGGGTTGCAGTTGTGTCACGTTGAACGATTCTCTTCACTCGTCGTTTGTCCTGTTCTTGCAGGATCGGCCGCAGCGGTGTGGGAGATTTGATGTTTTACCGGATTCCTGATGTTTACGATACATTCGTGAAATGATCTTTCGAGAAAATCACCACCTCAGCGCTGCCACGGACACGCTGTGTCGCGTCGCTGGTGCGCCGACTTAAGGTGGGTAGGGCGTCAAACGGGACGACCTGGAGCAGCAGAGACACCACAGGAATTTTTAATTCCACTGTCTATAAAAGCCCCCCCCCCCCCCCCCCCCCCCCCATGAACCATGGACCCTGCCGTTACTGGGGAGGCTTGCGTGCCTCAGCGATACAGAAGCCGTACCGTAGGTGCAATCACAACAGAGGGGTATCTGTTGAGAGGCCAGACAAACGTGAAGATTTAACTAATGAGTTACATAACATCGAATCGAAATGTCAAAAAGTCTGTAATGACGTAAAAACACAAATTTGTGAGCATTTCCAACCTATTTTTTCGCGGCATGAAAATGCATTACAGAATCACGAAGCAGCCATAAAAGAACTGCAAACTATTGTTCATGAAAATCATGAGACCTTGCAAGCTAAAATTGACTCAGTTGTATCTACAGATTCGGTTACACAACTTGCAAAAACTCAAGCGAACTTAAAGGACACAGTAGATACTCTGAAAATTGGTTCAGAAAGACACACAGAGGAAATAATTTCACTGTCGGATAAAGTAGCCGAACTTTCAGATCAGTTCACTAACTTATCTACGAAGGTAGATGATGATCTGAATGACACAAGACCTGTAGCCTTCACTGACACTGAAGAGTATGAACAAATTAGGAAATTCAAACAGAATCAAAAGCAAATCAACACACAGTACAAAAGAGAAATGCGGGAAGTACAAGATCAGTTGGCTCAAGTAATACAAGAATTACATATTTCAGAGGACACTCGCGCCCCAGTATGGGAAGAGGGACATAGCAATACAGAACAACCACAAAATAATAACACAGGGCATTTCGGAAATCATGAAAGTAATTGGCAAAGTGCACTGAATTTTGAGATGGAACCGCCGATACGACGTAACAATGACCGATATGCTATCCGCCGACACGATGATTTTGACTATAAGCTGTTCATTACTGCACGTAAATTCAAAACATTTAAGAATTCTGGCAACGACATTCATCCACAAGCGTGGCTCCATCAATTCTCTCATTGTTTTCCTCCCAACTGGTCATTAGAACACAGATTAGAATTTATGTGTGGCTACTTGGAGAATGAACCAGCTGTAAGAATGCGATCGGCCATTCACGACTGCCACAGTGAAGGAGAATTTTACCATGCCTCCCTCTCAGCGTATTGGTCTCAAGCCACACAAGACCGAGTAAAACATAGCATCATAATGATGAAACATTTCGAACAATCTGAATTTTCCAGTCTTGTCAAATATTTTGAAGACATGTTACA
Organism: Schistocerca gregaria; assembly: GCF_023897955.1. Taxonomy (NCBI): domain Eukaryota; kingdom Metazoa; phylum Arthropoda; class Insecta; order Orthoptera; family Acrididae; genus Schistocerca; species Schistocerca gregaria. Next base: position 25,448,985 of record NC_064928.1, on the reverse strand, counting down.
TAAGATACAGTATCTTTCAAACCCATACAGCCCCTCAGAACTCATCCGCATTTGCTTAATCAAATTACCTGAACATTTACGACAGATTATTTTAGCAGGACGATGCAAAGACGACATTGAAGCTTTTCAGGGACTCTTACAAGAATTAGAAATTGACACTGACAATCGCGGAGAGCGAAAACAGGAACACAACAATTACAGGTCATATCCGTCGCAATTCCGCGATGAAAGAAACAATAACTGGACACGACATGTCTATTCTTACAAAGCAAATCGTGACCAAAACAGACGCCACCCATATGACAACCACTGGCGGAGTAGTAATAATTACAGAGAAATTTCCGCGGTAATGACTATCACAGAGACAGTCAGAGAAACAGACAATACGGGAACCAAAATAATTATTATCAAGGGAGACGGAATAACTTCAGACGCAACGCTCCAGCGCGCAGTTACGATTTAGGGAGAAATTCTCCACCACGTGACCGACAAGAAATTAATTACAGGAACTACCGACATGACGACAGACGATATAATCATAATGATAGACCGGAAATCCATCAGAACTGGCGAGCTTCAAACAGGGTAGGGCCCTCTCGGCAAGGTGAATTTGTAGAAGTTAGGTCTCCTAATCCCAATAACGGCGCGCGCCAACAAAGAGACAGACAATGTCTTGCACCGCAGGCAGCCGCCTGCGTGGGCTGGCTCAGAGAAAAATAACATAGACGCTAATCTTGAGAAAAATTCCAGTATTCTTCACCGACGTATACCACATAATAATTGCGTTCAAGTTGAAACTCTGCGTACTAGGAAGAGTAAAGGTTTACACCACATTTCACATATAAAACCGTTTATTGAAATATAATCTGCTTTTTAACTTTGTCTTTGCGATAAAACTTTTCACTTCACATTTCTAGTATGCTTTGTCACACTGAGAAACTGTTAACATGTAACAATGTTTTGTAGTTCACTATCCAGTCTAGAACCTACGGAACATATTTAGACAGTATTTGCGAGTGCATTGTTATAGTGAACAGACATCACTGTGTTATTTCGTGTGTACATTCTTGCTTGTTAGTTGCAGGCTCACATACTTAGAACATTTACCAGTATTGCTAATGAGATTTTAATGCAACATTTTGGTTTACTTGAAAATACATTCTGGATTTAAAGTACTTTCTGTGAGATACCAGACGATGCAGTGGTCAGTTTATGTGACAGCTACACGATTTTATCACGACGCCACTAATGAGTGACAATTTACAATGTTGCTTTTGCAGTTTATCTGTTTTATATCTGCACAGTTTTTCTGAATTCTTCTGGAAAGGAAAACATGTTTTAGTAATAACTTTGTGGTATAGCTACAATGAGACAGCCTTTTCTGTAGCACAACAATACGTTACAGTACAGTACTTACTTCATCACGGCAATAAGCGTAATAACTAAGATATCTATACGCAAAGCATTTCAATTTCGTTTATCATGAGGTAAGTACATTGACTTCTGCAGAACTTACCTTTCGGAGGACAACAACTACGACACTTCCACAGAGATTGTCTTACAGCAAGACGCACATTTAGCGCTACAGGACACGCATTAAACTATTTATTTTTCAACATATTTGAATTACAAAGAAAGTTTTCCGCGATACATTTCATTCCATTCCTGTAATCTGTAACACCTGAGGATATAATTACATTAATCCTCAGGGGGGTACACGCTTACTTTGTGTACCATGTGTATGGCAAGCACAAGGAGCCCCTAGCTAATATGGTATTTGTTTATACAACTTTACACATCGGTACCATATTTCTCTAACACATAAATTACACAACTATCTGATCATTTAACTGAGAGAGACAAACATTTACTTTACTACATCAGTGACAGATGTTTACGTAATTACACCATTGGATAACTTCACACTTACGAAGTTGTATTTTGTGAACTGTTCATATTTTTTGGGAAACATTGTGATACTATGAGAGCTTTGAATGACATATTTGGTATGGGATCACGATTTTTAAAGTAAGTTTGAGGTAGATGACACTTTTGACATGAGCAGAGAATTTTTTTAGGTTTTGAAATTATTGGAGGAAGCTCCAACTAATTTGAGATTTGGCTGAGGTTTTATGATGTTATGATGACGATGTGTATTACGCTGTTGCGGTATGTTTATGATCAATAAGCTGATGCTATATGAGGAATTTGATTATGCTACGTATTTATTATGATGAAATATTGAAGAAGTGTCTAGGAATATGTATATGTGTAATTAAGCAAGGAATAACAAGTAGTGGTTTAGGGACTCTGGTTTGTGAAAAAGGTTGTTGAAAACCAAGAATCGTACTTTAAGAGTTATGAAATGTATGTAAATGCTTGAATCTATTACAATGGCGACGAAAATTTTTTGCACACTGTTATATTTACAGGATTTTGTTTCTACAGATTTGAAACGCAAATTCTCGACCTGTGAAATTTTTATATGAGACTGCCACTGTAGCGGAAACTGGTGTCGTAAATATTTCGATAAGGAAGTTAAGTGACCACCTGCATGCAATGCGTCGTTCGCGCCCAGCTGGGCGACAACCACCAGGAAACAAGCCATTAGTGTGTGCCTTTCAGTGGCACAAGAAAAAAAAGGGAGGCCTTTGTCCTCGCTATTGACATTCCTTTGTAGAAAGCATCGCAAAAACGACACGCTCATTACTTGGAAAGATACTTACCTCTCCACACTTGATTATGACAAGCGTCTTTCTACGAGAGTTGAGAGAATGAAATGTCACATGACTATTGAATGATATTTTTGTGCTTTGCTTTTCATGGTTGCTTATTTCATTTAATATCTGTTTTCCAGCTGTGTTGCATAATTGATTTTATAAAATAAAATTAAATGCATTTGCTAATGTGAACACTTTCTGCCAACAGATCTATTAAATAATAATTTTATGATCCATATTCTTCGAAAAAGGAGCACTTTGAATAGAAAGAACAATAAGAAGGGATGCCAGCTAAATAAAGGATTCAAACTACTGAAGGCACTAACTACTGATAGGCATAGTTAGCAAATGAAAGATTTTGTTAGAGAACAAACAATGTATTTACCTTAATAGTGATCAAAAGTCATAACATATATATGTCAGTTCATGACATCCAGTCTTACAAATTTACTCTCTCTGCTGGACACACGTCCAGATCATCCGCTCTCAAAACTCCGCCATCTCCCTCCCCACATCCCCTACAGCTGGCGGCTCACCTCCACCTGCGCAACGCTACGCGCTGTTCACATCCAACTGCCCAACACTACAATAGCGACTATTTCAACAATGCCCACCAGCCACAGACTGCACACAGCACAGCCAGTGATTTTCATACAGAGCGCTAGGTGACGTTACCAACATAAGAACCTAAACAACCTTCTTACAGTTTCATTGGGGCACTTTTTGCCACCGCAAAGAAAACTGCGTGATTTCAACACCCGGCACCGCGGTCCTGACCTCCATCGCGGCGGCGTCGAAGGAAGCGGTGAGATGTGGGTAAGAGCGGGCGGGTATCATGGTACTCCACGGTGGCGTTGGACAGAAATGTGGCAGCACTGGCAGCGTCAAGCCTCCTAACACCTCACAGGCACTTCCGAGCTCCGAACTTTTTTCTCGCACTCGTCGACACTTTGCTGTTTAAATCGTCGCCGAACCCAAGGGTGACGTCGCAGTGGCCATGCTTTTGCACAATTACAGAAGAAGGTTGTAGCCACCCCTGAGCCAAATTTCAATCTTACACGTTGCAGTGGGACAAAATTGTAGGCCTTTGGAATAGCGTTCCCTTAATTGTATTGTGTAGTGTATAAAAAGTGAAACTGATCTGAGTTATATCGCACCATTTCATCTGATACTTAATCTTCTGTCAGAGGACGCGTTAAATGAAAGCGCTATATCTTATCTTAAAATGGCTAAGCTGCTTTAGGTGCCAAATAAAGCAGAAATACTGATACAGCAGAGATAGTTAAGGAAGTAGCTCGTGCAGCACAGCTAGTTAACGAGGTACCTGATTTTTTATGTTCGAGATAAAAGGGCAGATGTGGAGCACTGACATCTCTTCGGCTTCGCTTATTTTGAAAGTTCCCTTCGAGAAATGCTTGCCGGCCGGGGTGACCGTGCGGTTCTAGACGCTACAGTCTGGATCCGCTACGGTCGCAGGTACGAATCCTGCCTCGGGCATGGATGTGTGTGAAGTCCTTAGGTTAGTTAGGTTTAAGTAGTTCTAAGTTATAGGGGACTGATGACCTCAGATGTTAAGTCCCATAGTGCTCAGAGCCATTTGCTAATAGATGCTTATCCAAACAACGAAATGGCTTTGAGGACATTTGTGGTGTCAAGAGTGTGTCGAGATTTCCAAATTTGCACACAGTTGTCAGTGCCAACAGACAAGCAGCACTGCGTGAAACAATCGCAGTAATCAATGTGGGACGTATGCCAAACCGTATCCGCTAGCGAAGTTCGAGGAAATGTGGCGTTAATAGGCTACGACAGCAGACGACCAACGCTTGTGCTTTGCTAACATCATGACATCACCTGCAGCGCCTCTTGTGGGCTCGTAATCGTATCGGTTGGACCCTAGATGGCTGGAAAACCGTGGCCTTGGCAGATGAGTCCCGATTGCAATTGGTAAGAGCAGATGTTAGGGTTCGAGAGTGGCGTAGATCCTACGAAGCCATGGCCCCCAGTCGTCAACAAGCCACTGTCCAACCTGATGGTTCTCCATAGTGGTGTGTGCTCTGTTTAAATGGAGCAGGCTGGGTCTTCTGGTCCAACTGAGCTACTTCAGACCATTTCAGTCATTCATGGACTTCATATTCCCCAACAACGATGAGATTGTTGTGGATGACAGCATGCCATATCACCGGGCCACAATTATTGTTCGCGATTGGTTTCAAGAAGGTTTTGGACACTTGGAGTGAATGGTTTGGCCTCGCAGATCGCTCGACATGAATCCATTTGAACATTTACCTAACGTAATCGAGAGGTGATTTCTGGCGAAAAATCATGCTTGTAGCGAGTGATGTAGGAAGGTGGACCCTTCGGGGACGCCATATTTCACTCCTTGTTACACTACTGGCCATTAAAATTGCTACACCAAGAAGAAATGCAGATGATAAATGGGTATTCAGTCGACAAATATATTATACTAGAACTGACATGTGATTATATTTTCAATCAATTTGAGTGCATAAATCTTGAAAAATCAGTACCCAGAATAACCACCTCTAGCCGTAATAACGGCCTTGAACCGCCTGCGCATTGAGTCAAACAGAGCTTGGATGGCGTGTACCGGTACAGCTGCCCATGCAGCTTCAACACGATATCACATTTTATCAAGAGTAGTGACTGGCGTATTGTGGCGAGCCAGGTGCTCGGCCACCATTGACCAGACGTTTTCAATTGGTGAGAGATCTAGAGAATGTGCTGGCCAGGGCAACAGTCGAACATTTTTTGTATCCAAAAAGGTCCGTACAGGACCTGCAACATGTGGTCGTGCATTGTCCTGCTGAAATGTAGCGTTTCGCAGGGATCGGAGGGTAGTTACGGGTCGTAACACATCTGAAATGTAATGTCCATTGTTCAGAGTGCCATCTATGTGAACAAGAGGTGACAGAGAAACAACAGGTGACTGAGACGTGTAACCAATGGCACCACATACCATCACGCCGTGTGACACGCCAGTACGGCGATGACGAATACACGCTTCCAATGTGCGTTCACCGAGATGTCACCATACACGGATGTGACCGTCATGATGTTGTAAAAAGAACCTGGATTCATTTTGCCATTCGTGCACCCACGTTCGCCGTCGAGTACACCATCGCAGGCGCTCCCGTCTGTGTCAAGGGTAACCGCAACCGTGGTCTCCGAGTTGATAGTCCATCCTGCTGCAAACGTCGTCGAACGGTTCGTGCGGTTGGTTGTTGCCTTGCAAACGTCCCCATCTGTTGACTCAGGGTCGAGACGTGGCTGCACGACCGGTTAAGGCCATGCGGATAAGATGCCTGTCATCTCGACTGCTATTGATGTGAAGCCGTTGGGATCCAGCACGGCGTTCCGTATTACCCACCTGAAGCCACCGATTCCATATTCTGGCAACAGTCATTGGATCTCGAGCAACGCGAGCAGCAGTGTCGCGATACGATAAACCGGAATCGCGATAGGCTCAATTCGACCATCATTAAAGTCGGAAATGTGATGGTACGCATTTCTCCTCCTTACACGAGCCATCACAACAACGTTTCACCAGGCAACGCCGGTCAACTGCTGTTTGTGTATGAGAAATCGGTTGGAAACTTTGCTCATGTCAGCACGTTGTAGGTGTCGCCACCGGCGCCAACCTTGTGCGAATGCTCTGAAAAGCTAATCATTTGCATATCACAGCATCTTCTTCCTGTTGGTTAAATTTCGCGTCTGTAGCACGTCGTCTTCGTGGTGTAGCAATTTTATTGGCCAGTAGTGTAATGATGTAGTCCATGCTCAGGCACTGCAGTCATCTCAGCTACGTAGCGAGCCGTCAGGACAAGTAATTGTACGTATGACAGGGAATGACAGGGTTTGTTTGCTGCTAGCAGTAATAGTTGTTGCACTAGATGTATTCTGAGTCAAGAGAGGACGGCGGGGAGACGTGGCTAGGGCGTCAGAAGCCAAAGAAACAGCCGTACGCTGTTCCACGTTTGCCTGTGAGTGCAGACGATGGCCTCCCGCCATTAAATCCTCCCACGATGGACAATGGCGGGTCGCTTTCATTCTGGAGGTGTATCATCCGTGTCGGATATGCGACCAACACACGGGCGTCATGCTTAATGATAACACAGGGAAGGACAGCAGTGTCCGCTGCAGGCGTGGAATTCGCACACGTTTCTCTGTCGCAAAGTTTAGCGGGCGAGAGCATAGATTTTGGCGGCAAACTTTCTCACTTGAGGAATGTGTTTGGGCCAGAGTTCTGGCGCGGTGTTGTAAGTACACCATTTGTGTAATTTGAACGGACAAGTTGACCTTTGAAGGGAACTTGTGGATGGTTCAAATGGCTTGAACCCTTTCGTGAGCCGTGGCAAACATCTTTCCCTCTTCAATTAACTGCTCATAGTCCCGTGGGATTCACAGGTCCCACCGCTGTACGGTGCTACCACCTAGTGAACAGTATAGGGTACTACTTCCAATCGGAAGTTCCCGCCGTTTTTGCTGTACCTTCGCGCAGAGGCATTGTATAGCTGAGTGTAGAGGAGCCTTTCAGTGCTGTTTGCGTGAAATTTTGTGATTTTTTCCTCAGAGCTATAGTATAAGGTAAATACTTTTGATTTAACCAAATTTATGAAGGAAAACGTAAAATTGGAACGAGGAGGATTCCAGTTTGCCACAAAAGGAGCCATTTCTGCAGTAAAATGGATGGATAACCGTCCAGTCACTTTCCTGTCCTCAGTTCATGACCCACGAGAAACAGCCACAGTGAAAAGGAAAAAAAAAAAGAATGGTGCTAGTACAGAGATTTCTTGTCCTGAAGTTGTGGCAGAATACAACAAAATAATGGGTGGTGGCGATAACTTTGATCAATTACGAGAAAGGTATGCTATTGGCAGACGTTCTGTAAAATGGTGGCACAGAATATTTTATTTCCTGGTGGATGCTGCTGCAGTGAACAGTTTTATCCTGTGGAAAATAAGTAAAAGAGAAAGTGGACAGCATGATCACCTCACATACAGGATCCATCTAGCCAGACAATTGATCGCTGGCTTATCATCCCAAAAAAGGCGTGGACAAAAATCTATCTTTCTGGCAAAAAGGGGTAAAGTACCTGAAGATTTTCGTCATGTGGCTGTAGGGGAGCATCAACCCATTTTAGGAGAAACCTAATGGACGTGCCGCCATTGTAGTACCAATGCTGCGGAAAAGAGCACACGCTGTGTTTATACATATTGTCAAATACCACTTTGCATAGACCCATGTATCAGAAAATTTCATGACAAGTAATTGTGAACAATCAAGAGAAGTAAATTTATCAAATAAATATGACATATATTGAAAAAGTTGTCTTTGTCATTTAAGTCCAAGGAAGGGCAGTGGGAAGAATACTGCCCACCTTGTTGTGTGACCTCACTATCACAGTTGGAGCAAATCTGATATTCTGTATGATACATATACCTGTCTGTTAACTACTATCTGCTCACCATTCATTAAAAAAAACTGCTCAATAATTTTGCCCGCGAATGGGTTAAGCACTATGGGAATTAACATCTGAGATCATCAGTTCCGTAGACTTAAAACTACTTAAACCTAACTAACATAAGGACATCACACACATCCATGCCCGAGGCAGGATTCGAACCTGCGACTACTTGTGGATTTGGTATCGAAGAGGGAGGGATTTTCGTGGCATTCAGTAGATGTCGATTCTAGAAGGCGGTGTGAGCAGTTAGGGCGAGGTACGCCGTATGCTTGGCAAATTGGTGGAGAGGCGCCACAGCGGGCAGTCTCAGTTTTTCCGGGATCCTCTGTACACGTGGGCGCTAAGATACGACGGTCGCGGTCGTTACCACTGCACACCTGTGGCCAATCTCCGCATCACCTTTTGAGCAGTTCAGTGATGAGCATATCGGGAGGTCAGGCCTATTAGCAGGTAACCTTCCCTGCGGCAGGTTCATGTGGCTGCAGTCCTGTGTTTGAACCAACCTCTGTCGTATTGACGTTAACCTGCCGGTGCACAATCTCGATCCGTGCCTCACATGTAGCCAGAAGGCGCGGTTGCGATACATTGAGGGAGGCTTCGTTTAAGCTTGACCCCCGCCCCCCTTCCCTTTTAATAACTTTACCAAGCATCAACATCATCTGTCATCGTGTATTTTGTTTCGTGTTCGCCTTTTTGTAATTTTATCTGGGAGTTCTCGTGTTGGCTTTGTAATAAGCTAAGTCTAAACAGAACAATATTTCATTTCAGTACCCTATTCACCATGATTATTTGAATTATACAGGGTGTTCAAAAAACGGTAGTACTCACCTAAACAAGAAAAATATGTCCAATAAACGTGGGTCCGGGCCGGCCAGTATGGCCGAGCGGTTCTAGGCGCTACAGTCTGGAACCGCGCGACCGCTCTGGTCGCAGGTTCGAATCCTGCCTCTGGCATGGATGTGTGTGATGTCCTTATGTTAGTTATTTTTAAGTAGTTCTAAGTTCTAGGGGACTGGTGACCTCACATGTTAAGTCCCATAGTGCTCTGAGCCATTTGAACCCATGGCACCGGAAATACACTCCTGGAAATTGAAATAAGAACACCCGTGAATTCATTGTCCCAGGAAAGGGAAACTTCATTGACACATTCCTGGGGTCAGATACATCACATGATCACACTGACAGAGCCACAGGCACATAGACACAGGCAACAGAGCATGCACAATGTCGGCACTAGTACAGTGTATATCCACCTTTCGCAGCAATGCAGGCTGCTATTCTCCCATGGAGCCGATCGTAGAGATGCTGGATGTAGTTCTGTGCAACGGCTTGCCATGCTATTTCCACCTGGCGCCTCAGTTGGACCAGCGTTCGTGCTGGACGTGCAGACCGCGTGAGACGACGCTTCATCCAGTCCCAAACATGCTCAATGGGGGACAGATCCGGAGATCTTGCTGGCCAGGGTAGTTGACTTACACGTTCTAGAGCACGTTGGGTGGCACTGGATACATACGGACGTGCATTGTTCTGTTGGAACAGCAAGTTCCCTTGCCGGTCTAGGAATGGTAGAACGATGGGTTCGATGACGGTTTGGATGTACCGTGCACTATTCAGTGTCCCCTCGACGATCACCAGAGGTGTACGGCCAGTGTAGGAGATCGCTCCCCACACCATGATGCCGGGTGTTGGCCCTGTGTGCGTCGGTCGTACGCAGTCCTGATTGTGGCGCTCACCTGCACGGCGCCAAACACGCATACGACCATCATTGGCACCAAGGCAGAAGCGACTCTCATCGCTGAAGACGACACGTCTCCATTCGTCCCTCCATTCACGCCTGTCGCGACACCACTAGAGGCGGGCTGCACGATGTTGGGGCGTGAGCGGAAGACGGCCTAACGGTGTGCGGGACCGTAGCCCAGCTTCATGGAGACGGTTGCGAATGGTCCTCGCCGATACCCCAGGAGCAACAGTGTCCCTAATTTGCTGGGAAGTGGCGGTGCGGTTCCCTACGGCAGTGTGTAGGATCCTACGGTCTTGGCGTGCATCCGCGCGTCGCTGCGGTCCGGTCCCAGGTCGACGGGCACGTGCACCTTCCGCCGACCACTGGCGACAACATCGATGTACTGTGGAGACCTCACGCCCCACGTGTTGAGCAATTCGGCGGTACGTCCCCCCGGCCTCCCGCATGCCCACTATACGCCCTCGCTCAAAGTCCGTCAGCTGCACATACGGTTCACGTCCACGCTGTCGCGGCATGCTACCAGTGTTAAAGACTGCGATGGAGCTCTGTATGCCACGGCAAACTGGCTGACACTGACGGCGGCGGTGCACAAATGCTGCGCAGCTAGCGCCATTCGACGGCCAACACCGCGGTTCCTGGTGTGTCCGCTGTGCCGTGCGTGTGATCATTGCTTGTACAGCCCTCTCGCAGTGTCCGGAGCAAGTATGGTGGGTCTGACACACCGGTGTCAATGTGTTCTTTTTTCCATTTCCAAGAGTGTATTTGTATGGAGTGTAGCCATATATGGAAGTGAAACATGGACGATAAATAGTTTGGACAAGAAGAGAATTGAAGCTTTAGAAATGTGGTGCTACAGAAGAATGCTGAAGATTAGATGGGTAGATCACATAATTAACGAGGAGGTATTGAATAGAATTGGGGAGAAGAGAAGTCTGTGGCACAACTTGACAAGAAGAAGGGACCGGTTGGTAGAATATGTTCCGAGGCATCAAGGGTTCACCAATTTAGTATTGGAAGGCACCGTGGAGGGTAAAAATCGTAGAGGGAGACCAAGAGATGAATACAATAAACCGATTCAGAAGGATGTAGGTTGCAATGGGTACTGGAAGATGAAGAAGCTTGCACAGGATAGAGTATCATGGAGAGCTGCAGCAAACCAGTCTCAGGACTGAAGAACACAACAACAACAACAACTACAAATGAAAAGAGAACCTAAGATCTGCTTCAGGGGGTGGTCAGACAGGGCCAGGTGATCATTTTATCGTTTATTGTTTTTTCGCTGCGCACATTCATTTTACACCCGCCTGGAGTAGCATCTTGGACACGGTTATCTAGGATATTATTCAGATGAAAGGAAGAGGATGCAATTACTTTATGGTTCAGCTGAAATCCTCATCTACAAAAACATTATCCCTTCATTTTAAGAACTTTTGTTAATATTTTTCAGTGACTTCTATCTGTTCGTGCTGTGCTGGTGTCACCGAGTCAGCCAGTCACTGAGAGGCTGGCATGCCTGCTGTATACAAGCCAAGTAGCAGCGGAGCTGGAGCTGAGCCTCTAGGTAGGCCATAGTTAAGGGACTTCTGCTCACTAAGGGATCCGCCCATGGTTATCTGTTGCTTCACTTCCGTACGTAAAAAACACATTGCACGTCAACCTTGGGTGGTGCTAAGCAAGCAGAAAGATTGCCTGCTAGATAATCCTCGTCGTCTCCTGGCACAATGCATGACAATGATGAGACCAAACTAGAGTTTCTTAAAAAGATTCCCTCTCACTTTCCACGAAAATTTATGTTACGCTCTTATGAGAGCTGTACAGACGTGTTACAATCTTAGGCAAAACATTTTTGAGTTCTCTTGACATATGATGTCGTGTCTGCATGATAAGGGCTCCAATAGCCTACAATTCATCGCAATAACGTCTCGCGATAGATTACTTTTACAGTTTCACCGACTTTTCCAGAATCGTTTGGACACTTCTGAGTCTTCCATTCACCCCTCCTAATACTCATTTTACCTGTGCGCCTCACTTCATATCTCTTCTTAGTGATGTTGTGGTGTCAAAAAAATGGTTCAAATGGCTCTGAGCACTATGGGACTTAACAGCTGTGTTCATTAGTCCCCTAGAACTTAGAACTACTTAAACCTAACTAACCTAAGGACATCACTCACATCCAGGCCCGAGGCAGGATTCGAACGTGCGACCGTAGCGGTCGCGCGGCTCCAGACTGAAGCGCCTAGAACCGCTCGGCCACATCTGCCGGCGGACCCCACTCAAAAACATGTTACTGAATGACTAAAGTTCAGTGTCTGCGGCGGCCCGCCGGCGGCCAGGTTTTATGTCTAATACTGTATGTGTAGAGTAAATGCTTAGGCGAGTCTCCCTCCATCGGTATGCGCATTCAGCCGCATAACCACTGCAGCGCTTTGCTGGACAGCAGACTAGCAGCTGCTCCTCGGTGGCCACTTTGTGTATCTGCCGGTCGCTGCAGTCCGGCGCCTCTAGGCGCTTCAGTCCGTAACCATACGGCTGCTACGGTCGCAGGTTCGAATCGTGCCTCGGGCATGGCTGTGTTTGATGTCCTTACGTTACTTACATCTACATCTACATCTACATTTACACTTCGCAAGCCACCCAACGGTGTGTGGCGGAGGGCACTTTACGTGCCACTGTCATTACCTCCCTTTCCTGTTCCAGTCGCGTATGGTTCGCGGGAAGAACGACTGCCGGAATGCCTCCGTGCGCTCTCGAATCTCTCTAATTTTACATTCGTGATCTCCTCGGGAGGTATAAGAAGGAGGAAGCAATATATTCGATACCTCATCGAGAGACGTACTCTGTCGAAACCTGGACAGCAAGCTACACCGCGATGTAGAACGCCTCTCTTGCAGAGTCAGCCACTTGAGTTTGCTAAACATCTCTGTAACGCTTACCAAATAACCCTGTGACGAAACGCGCCTCTCTTCTTCGCATCTTCTCTATCTCCTCTGTCAATCCGAACTGGTACGGATCCCACATTGATGAGCAATACTCAAGTACAGGTCGAACGAGTGTTTTGTGAGCCACCTCCTTTGTTGATGGACTACATTTTCTAATGACTCTCCCAATGAATCTCGACCAGGCACCCGCCTTACCAACAGTTAATTTTATATGATCATTCCACTTCAAATCGTTCAGCACGCATACTCCCAGATATTTTACAAAAGTAACTGCTACCAGTGTTTGTTCCGCTATCATATAATCATACAATAAAGGATCCTTCTTTCTATGTATTCGCAATACATTACATTTGTCTATGTTAAGGGCCAGTTGCCGCTCCTTGCACCAAGTGCCTATCCGATGCAGATCTTCCTGCATTTGACTGCAATTTTCTAATGCTGCAACTTCTATGTATACTACAGCATCATCCGCGAAAAGCCGCACGGAACTTCCGACACTATCTACTAGGTCATTTACGTATACTGTGAAAAGCAATGGTCCCATAACACTCCCCTGTGGTACGCTACAGGTTAAGTCTGTAGACGTCTCTCCATTGATAACAACATGCTGTGTTCTGTTTGCTAAAAACTCTTCAATCCAGCCACGCAGCTGGTCTGATATTCCGTAGGCTCTTACTTTGTTTATCAGGCGACAGTGCGGAACTCTATCGAACGCCTTCCGGAAATCGAGTAAAATGGCATCTACCTGGGAGCCTCCATCTAATATTTTCTGGGTCTCACGAACAAATAAAGGTAGTTGGGTCTCACACGATCGCTGTTTCCGGAATTCATGTTGATTCCTATAGAGTAGATTCTGGGTTTCCAGAAATGTCATGATACGAAAGCAAAAATTCTACAACAGATCGACGTCAGAGATACAGGCCTATAGTTTTGCGCATCTGCTCGATGACCGTGCTTGAAAACGGAACTACCTGTGCTCTTTTGCAATCATTTGGAACCTTCCGTTCCTATAGAGCAAGGGTCTCCAAACTATGGCCCGCGGGCCAGAACCGACCCACGAATGCCGTGAAACCTGCCCGCGTTAGCTGGCCGGACATCCCCGGTATCCGGCCCGCCAAATATTTGAGGTGGTACCTATACTGCCAGCAATTGGGTTTTGAGGCCTATTGCGACCAATACACCGCGACATTGGCTCTGCTACTCGCTACAAGACTGCATAACTGAACTTATTGTTGCGCCGCTTGAAATAACAATGCGTTGACATACTCTACCTCTGTTACGTCTTGCAGTAATAGTCTTGCTAACAACGATTTTGAGATTTCGTTAACTTTGCAGGACGCTTTCGTGAAGAATGTGCAGTCACATACTTTTTATCGGTGAAATTCCCCAGAATAAAATACGCCAGGATTTCGGTCATATACGTCCTCCAATCAAAATTATGTAATTAAATAAAAATCGTAGTTCGTTTCAGTGCTAGCTATTCCCTCAACCTTAGATTTTGCCCATTGTATCCTTTAGCCTTACATTACGGTGATCATGGAGGGCTAGGGCGCTTTAATTGTACTAGGTAGTTTTGGCCCTTATGATTTCGTGGACAAGTCAGTGTGGCCCGCGGACTAAAAAGTTTAGAGACCCCTGCTCTAGAGGCTTGCGGTACAAGGCTGTTAGGGGGGCAAGTTCTTTCGCGCACTCTGTGTAGAATCGAATCGGTGTCCCGTCAGGACCGGTGGAATTTCCTCTGTGAGTGATTTCAGTTGCTTCACTATTCCTTGGACACCTATTTCGATGTCACCCATTTTTTCGTTCATGCGAGGATTTAGAGAAGGAACTATGTTTAACTAGTTCCAAGTCAAGGGTAGTGATGACCTCAGATTAAGTCCCACACTGCCTACAGACATTTTTGTCTGCCTCTCTCTCACCTGTGACGCGAGACTCGACGGCGATAAGGCCCCAAAGGAGTCCGCGACGGTCGATGGCGTCGTCATCGGCTCCTGCCGTGCGTCTATCTGGCCATCGCGGGGCCCAGATAAGATTGCGGGAAGACCGGGCTGCCGTGCCGCTCCGTGCCTCAGCTTATCACCAGAGAGCGGGCCAGGCTCGTCGGCTCACGCACAGCCCACGCCCCCGAAACTTTTCCACGAGAGCTGAGCGGCCGGTGAGGCGAGATAAGGCAGCCGCATCAGCCACAGGTGGGCGAGCGCCGCCGTGGGCGTCGAGAAGGCTGGTCCAGGCGCCAGCTGGCCACCTGGGCTTCTGCTGGAAGTGACGGGTAGCAGGCAGCAAAAGCAGACATCTGTGTCTACATCTACATCCATACAACGCAAGCCACCTCACGGTGTGTGGCGGGGGGTACCCTCAGTACCTCTATCGGATCTCTCTTCCATTCCAGTCTCGTATTGTTCGTGGAAAGAAGGATTGTCGGTATGCTTCTGTATGGGCTCTAATATTTCTGATTTTATCCTCATGGTCTCTTCGCGAGATATACGTAGGAGGGAGCAATATACTGCTTGACTCTTCGGTGAAGGTATGTTCTCGAAACTTTAACAAAATCCCGTACCGAGCTATTGAGCGTCTCTCCTGCAGAGTCTTCCACTGGAGGTTCTCTATCACCTCCGTAACGCTTTCGCGATAGCTAAATGATCCTGTAACGAAGCGCGCTGCTCTCCGTTGGATCTTCTCTATCTCTTCTATCCCTATCTGGTGCGGATCCCACACTGCTGAGCAGTATTCAAGCAGTCGGCGAACAAGCGTACTTTGTTTTCGGATTGCATTTCCTTAGGATTCTTCCAATGAATCTCAGTCTGGCATCTGCTTTACCGACGATCAACTTTATACCATCATTCTATTTCAAATCACTCCTAATGCGTACTCCCAGATAATTTATGGAATTAACTGCTTCCAGTTGCTGACCTGCTATTTTGTAGCTAAATGATAAGGGATCTATCTTTCTATGTATTCGCAGCACATTACACACATGTCTACATTAAGATTCTATTGCCATTCCCTGCGCCATGCGTCAATTCGCTGCAGATCCTCCTGCATTTCAGTACGATTTTCTATTGATACAACCTCTCGATATACCACAGCATCATCCCCAAAAAGCCTCAGTGAACTTCCGATGTCATCCACCAGGTCATTTATGTATATTGTGAATAGCAACGGTCCTATGACAATCCCCTGCGGCACACCTAAAATCACTCTTACTTCGGAAGACTTCTCTCCTTTGAGAATGACATGCTGCGTTCTATTATCTAGGAACTCTTCAATCCAATCACACAATTGGTCTGATAGTCCGTATGCTCTTACTTTGTTCATTAAACGACTGTGGGGAACTGTATCGAACGCCTTGCAGAAGTCAAGAAACACGGCATCTACCTGTGAACCCGTGTCTATGGGCCTCGTGGACGAATAGCGCGAGCTGAGTTTCACACGACCGTCTTTATCGAAACCCATGCTGATTCCTACAGACTAGATTTCTAGTCTCCAGAAAAGTCGTTATACTCGAACATAATACGTGTTCCAAAATTCTGCAACTGATAGACGTTAGAGATATAGGTCTATAGTTGTGCACATCTGTTCGACGTCCCTTCTTGAAAACGGGGATGACGTGTGCCCTTTTCCAATCCTTTGGAACGCTTCGCTCTTCTATAGACCTACGGTACACCGCTGCAAGAAGGGGGGCAAGTTCCTCCGCGTACTCTGTGTAAAATCGAACTGGTATCCCATCAGGTCCAGCGGCCTTTCCTCTTTTGAGCGATTTTAATTGTTTCTCTATCCCTCTGTCTTCTATTTCGATATCTACCATTTTGTCATCTGTGCGACAATCTAGAGAAGGAACTACAGTGCAGTCTTCCTCTATGAAACAGCTTTGGAAGAAGACATTTAGTATTTCGGTCTTTAGTCTGTCATCCTCTGTTTCAGTACCATTTTGGTGACAGAGTGTCTGGACATTTTGTTTTGATCCACCTACCGCTTTGACATAGGACCAAAATTTCTTAGGGTTTTCTGCCAAGTCAGTACATAGAATTTTACTTTCGAATCATTGAAAGCCTCTCGCATAGCCCTCCTCACACTAGATTTCGCTTCGCGTAATTTTTGTTTGTCTGCAAGGCTTTGGCTATGTTTATGTTTGCTGTGAAGTTCCCTTTGCTTCCGCAGCAGTTTTCTAACGCCGTTGTTGTACCACGGTGGCTCTATTCAATCTCTTACGATCTTGCTTGGCACATACTCATCTAACGCATATTGTACGATGGTTTTGAACTTTGTCCACTGATACTTGAGACATAACTATTGTGTTGAGCCGTCATGTACTCTGCTTTTTGTCACTTTCCCGAAACAAAAAAATCTTCCTACCTTTTTTAATATTTCTATTTACCGCTGAAATCATCGATGGAGTAACCGCTTCATGGTCGCTGATTCCCTGTTCTGCATTAACTGATTCAAATAGTTCGGGTCTGTTTGCCACCAGAAGGTCTAATATGTTATCGCCACGAGTCGGTTCTCTGTTTAACTGCTCAAGGTAGTTAAAAAGCACTTTAAAAAATTTCACTGGATTCTTTGTCCCTGCCACCCGTTATGAACGTTTGAGTCTCCCACTCTGTATCCGGCAAATTAAAATCTCCACCCAGAACTATAACGTGGTGGGGAAATTTACTCGAAATATTTTCCAAATTATCTTTCAGGTGCTCAGCCACAACAGCTGCTGAGCCTGGGGGCCTATAGAGACATCCAGTTACCATGTATGAGCCTGCTTTAAGCGTGACCTTCACCCAAATCATTTCACAATTCGGATCTCCGTCAATTTCCTTCGATACTATTGCACTTCTTATCGCTATAAACACGCCTCCCCCTTCACTGTCCAGCCTGTCTCTTCGGTATACATTCCAATCTGAGTTTAGGATTTCATTACTGTTTACGTCTGGTTACAGACAACTTTCTGTCCCTAGTACTATGTGGACGTTGTGACTGTTTATTAATGAGAGCAGTTCTGAGACCTTTCTATAGACGCTCCTGCAGTTTACTATTAGCACATTAATATTGTTATTCCCTGTTGCATTTTGCCTACTCCTGCCTTGCCGCGTCTCAGGAGGCGTCTTGTCGGGCCTAGGGAGGGAATTCCTTAACCTAAAAAACCCACATGTGCACTCCACACGTACTCAGCTACCCTTTTAGCCGCTTCTGGCGTGTTGTGCACGCCTGAACTATTCAGGGGGACCCTACATTTCTCCACCCGATAGCGGAGGTCGAGAAATTTGCACCCCAGCTCTCCGCAGAATCGTCTGAGCCTCTGGTTTAAGCTTTCCGCCCTACTCCAAACCAGAGGACCGCGATAGGTTCTGGGAACGATACTACAAATAGTAAGCTCTGATTCCACCCCGCGAGCGAGGCTTTCCGCCTTCACCAATTCCGCCAGCCGCCTGTACGAACTGTGGATGACCTCTGAACCCAGACGGCAGGAGTCATTGGTGCCGACATGAGTAACAATTTGCAGTCGGGTGCACCCAGTGCCCTCTATCGCCGCCGGTAGGGCCTCCTCCACATCTCGGATGAGACCCCCCGGCAAGCAGACAGAGTGAACACTGTTCCTCTTCCCCGACCTTTCCTCTATTTCCCTAAGGGGCTCCATCACCCGCCTAACGTTGGAGCTCCCAATAACTAATAAACCCCTCCCCCCGTGTGCCTGCTCGGACCTTGCTGAAGGAGCGGCCACATGTCCACTCACAGGCAGAGCGGGCGATGCCACACGGCCAGCCTCCACATTTACCCTCCGCCTCGTGCGCCGCGAACGCCGCTGAACCCGCCACTCCCCTTGGGGAGAGGGTGGCCCACCGCGCCCGGTACCCGCGAAGATGTCTCGACAGCAGGGACAGTGGGTGAAGCATGTAACACCTGGGGTGTAGCTTGCGACGCACCAGACTCCCCACTGCCGCTACACTCCGAGGCAGCAGCCTGAAGACTAAAGGTCCAAATACTACATGTCTTTTTCCAAAGCTGTTTCACAGAGGAAGACTGCACTGTAGTTCCTTCTCTAGATGGTCGCACAGATGACAAAATGGTAGATATCGAAATAGACGACAGAGGGATAGAGAAACAATTAAAATCGCTCGAAAGAGGAAAGGCCGCTGGACCTGATGGGATACCAGTTCGATTTTACACAGAGTACACGAAGGAAATTGGCCCCATTCCTGCAGCGGTGTACCGTAGGTCTCTAGAAGAGCGTAGTGTTCGAAAGGATTGGAAAAGGGCACAGGTCATCCCCGTTTTCAAGAAGGGACGTCGAACAGATGTGCAGAACTATAGACCTATATCTCTAACGTCTATCAGTTGCAGAATTTTGGAACACGTATTATGTTCAAGTATAGTGACTTTTCTGGAGATTAGAAATCTACTCTGTAGGAAACAGGATGGGTTTTCGAAAAAGACGGTCGTGTGAAACCCAGCTCGCGTTATTCGTCCACGAGACTCAGAGGGCCATAGACACGGGTTCACAGGTAGACGCCGTGTTTCTTGACTCCCGCAAGGCGTTCGATACAGTTCCCCACAGTCGTTTAATGAACAGAGTAAGAGCATATGGACTATCAGACCAATTGTGAGATGAGATTGAAGAGTTACTAGATGACAGAACGCAGCATTCATTCTCAATGGAGAGAAGTCTTCCGAAGTAAGAGTGATTTCAGGTGTGCCGCAGGGGAGTGTCATAGGACCGTTGTTATTTACAATATACATAAATGACCTGGTGGATGACATAGGAAGTTCACTGAGGCTTTTTGGGGATGATGCTGTGGTATATCGAGAGGTTGTATCAATAGAAAATCGTACTGAAATGCAGGAGGATCTGCAGCGAATTGACGCATGGTGCAGGGAATGGCAATTGAACCTCAATGTAGACAAGTGTAATGTGTTGCGAATATATATAAAGAAAGATCCCTTATCATTTAGCTACAAAATAGCAGGTCAGCAACTGGAAGCAGTTAATTCCATAAATTATATGGGAGTACGCATTAGGAGTGATTTGAAATAGAACGATGATATAAAGTTGATCGTCGGTAAAGCAGATGGCAAACTCAGATTCATTGGAAGAATCCTAAGGAAATGCAATCCGAAAACAAAGGAAGTAGGTTACAGTACGCTTGATCGCCCACTGCTTGAATACTGCTCAGCAGTGTGGGATGCGTACCAGATAGGGTTGATAGAAGAGATAGAGAAGATCCAACGGAGAACAGCGCGCTTCGTTACAGGATCATTTAGTAATAGCGAAAGCGTTAAGGAGATGATAGATAAACTCCAGTGGAAGACTCTGCAGGAGAGACGCTCAGTAGCTCGGTACGGGCTTTTGTTAAAGTTTCGAGAACATACCTTCACCGAGGTGTCAAGCAGTATATTGCTCCCTCCTACGCATATCTCGCGAAGAGACCATGAGGATAAAATTAGAGAGATTAGAGCCCACACAGAGGCATACCGACAATCCTTCTTTCCACGAACAATACGAGACTGGAATAGAAGGGAGAACCGATAGAGGTATTCAAGGTACCCTCCGCCACTCACCGTGGTGGAGTAAGAAAGTAGATGTAGATGTAGATGTATTCACCGTCTGCCGAAAAAGTTCCTAGTTAAAAGGTAAATGGAGCATGTTTAACCGTATCGCTGATGAAATGTCAAGAGCGTTACACAAAACTTACAAGTAGTAACGACCAAATACAAGATCACGTTCCGACACACGTCCTATGCCTCTACATGATACGTGGGGCAATAGAGATTCGAACACTGATATGGAAACATAGAGATTCAAATGATGACACGAACACACCAGTATGGACAGATAAGGATAGATACATGGCATAGTAGCAGATCACATGACTGCAACAACACTGAAAGTGATGTAAACATGTAATTTGGAAATAGTAATAAGAAATAAAACAACGAATTTTAGTGTTTATACAATGTAAAACAAGAAATTCTTTAATATTTTGGATCATTATTTTCAAGCATGTAATCGTGTAATATGCAAAGTGTATAAGGTGCAAACTGTGAGACATGTGAACTTCATAATATTGTACATAAAATCCATATGCAGTGTAATAAGGCTCAACTACACAAACACTGACGCAGAATACAGATAAGAAGTGTCATCCAGTGAGACGTCTGAGGCTTTCGCCCCCCGCCCCTCCCCCTCGCTAATGGCGCGGGCATATGGATAAAATAACTGTAGTAACAAATGCTACTGCCACAACTCATACACAAACCACGTAATCTCATGGCAATCATATATATAGTGGTAACTATAATACAACAGATTATGTCAATTCAGATGAGACAGGCGAGAAGTTATTATCGAAGACCTCTCACCTGAAACAGGCAGGTAAAGCGACCTCTTTATCTATCTACGTCTTTCCCATCGTCTATTATATTCTTCTTAAGAACATAGAAATATTCATTTTCTTCTTCCAAAGTTTATTTTAAATACCACACGTGCGTTTTTTTGACAGTACAATTATTTAAAAAAGAGGATAAACAACAGCACTGAGAAAAGCTGCAGGAAAAGATGAAGAGACGATTTCTGCGGCTTTGTCACCAGTCTTTAGTAGCAAACGACGCTCCATAGTTACCATGGCGGTGACTCGCTCTATAATACACTACTGGCCATTACAATTGCTACAACAAGAAGAAATGCAGATGATAAATGGGTATACATTGAACAAATATATTATTCTGGAACTGACATGTGATTACATTTTCAAGCAATTTTGATGCATAGATCCTGAGAAATCAGTACCCAGAACAACCACCTCTGGCTGTAATAACGGCCTTCATACGCCTTAGCATTGAGTCAAACAGAGCTTGGATGGTGCAGCTTCAACACGATACCACAGTTCATCAAGAGTAGTGACTGGCGTATTGTGACGAGCTAGTTGCTCGGCCCCCATTGACCAGACGTTTTCAATTGGTGAGAGATCTGGAGAATGTGCTGGCCAGGGCAGCAGTCGAACATTTCCTGTATCCAGAAAGGCCCGTACAGGACCTGCAACATGAGGTCGTGCATTATCCTGCTGAAATGTAGGGTATCGCAGGGACCGAATGAAGGGTAGAGCCACAGGTCGTAACACATCTGAAATGTTACGTCCACTGTTCAAAGTGCCGTCAATGCGAACAAGAGGTGAGCGACACGTGTAACCAGTGACACCCCATACCATCACTCCGGGTGATACGCCAGTATGGCGATGACGAATACACGCTTCCAATGTGCGTTCACTGCGATGTAGCCAAACACGGATGCGACCATGATGCTTCTGTAAACAGATCCTAGATTCATCCGAAAACAATAACGTTTTGCCATTCGTGCACCCAGGTTCATCGTCGAGTACACCACCGCAGGCACTCCTGTCTGTGATGCAGCGTCAAGGGTAACCGCAGTCACGGTCTCCGAGCTGATAGTCCACGCTGCTGCAAACGTCGTCGAACTGTTCGTGCAGATGGTTATTGTCTTGCAAACGTCCCCATCTGTTGACTCAGGGATCGAGACGTGGCTGCACGATCCATTACAGGCAGTCATCTCGACTGCTAGTGATACGGGGCCGTTGGAATCCAGCACGGCGTTCCGTATTACCCTCCTGAACCCACCAATTACATATTCTGCTAACAGTCATTGGATCTCGACCAACGCGGGCAGCAAGGTCGCGATACGATAAACCGCAATCGCGATAGGCTACAATCCTACCATTATCAAAGCCGGAAACGTAATGGTACGCATTTCTCCTCCTCACACGAGGCATCACAACAACGTTTCTCCAGGCAACGCCGGTCAACTGCTGTTTGTGAATGAGAAATCGGTTGGAAACTTTTCTCATGTCAGCACGTTGCAGCTGTCGCCACCGGTGCTAATCTCGTGTGAATGCTCTGCAAAGCTAGTGATTTGCATAACATAGCATCTTCTTCCTGTCGGTTAAATTTCGCGTCTGTAGCACGTCATGTTCGTGGTGTAGCAATTTTAATGGTCAGTAGTGAATTAATG
This sequence comes from Schistocerca gregaria, assembly GCF_023897955.1. Classification (NCBI taxonomy): domain Eukaryota; kingdom Metazoa; phylum Arthropoda; class Insecta; order Orthoptera; family Acrididae; genus Schistocerca; species Schistocerca gregaria. Next base: position 25,426,091 of record NC_064928.1, on the reverse strand, counting down.
AGTAAACAAATAAATAATGTTTATTGCTGGTGTATAAGCGATCTCAGCACAGTAACTACGACCACAGTATGAGCTAACAACAGTAAACAACAGCTGTATAGCCTTTTTTTTAATGTGCCACACACCGACGACCACAATTGAAAAGACCGTCATAAACATTAAAATATACATCTGTTCCAAAGTTATTCTGTACATTCAGGAATTTGCCATGTCCCTTATCTAAAATTTGCTCAGTACCCTGTGTTGCCAGTGTAGGTACTTATTCCAGTTCTGTTGGTCCATCCCCTTACCCTTCCCTCTGACCTTCTTCTCTGCCCCCTCACTCTCCCTCTCCTTCTGCCCTCTCTCTGCCCAGCTCCTCCATCGCTCAGTCACTGTTCATCTCCACCTGCCTCTCCCTCTATGTGCTTCTCCCCACCCTCCCCACTCTCTCGTCCATTTATCTGCTCCTCTTTTCTTTCTTTCTTTCATCTTTTCCCCACGCCTGTGTCCTTGCCCTCCTTCGCCTTCCCTGTTCTTCTGTTACTCCCCCTTCTCTCTCCATGTTATCACCTCTACCCCAGTAGGAGGTTGCTCATCCTTACCCTTCCCTCTGACCTTCTTCTCTGCTCCCCTCACTCTCCCTCTCCTTCTGCCCTCTCTCTGCCCAGCTCCTCCATCGCTCAGTCACTGTTCATCTCCACCTGCCCATCCCTCTATGTGCTTCTCCCCACCCTCCCCACTCTCTCATCCATCTATCTGCTCCTCTTTTCTTTCTTTCTTTCATCTTTTCCCCACGCCTATGTCGTTGCCCTCCTTCGCCTTCCCTGTTCTTCTGTTACTTGCCCTTCTCTCTCCATGTCATCACCTCTACCCCAGTAGGAGGTTGCTCATCCTTACCCTTCCCTCTGACCTTCTTCTCGGCCCCCCTCACTCTCCCTCTCCTTCTGCCCTCTCTCTGCCCAGCTCCTCCATCGCTCAGTCACTGTTAATCTCCACCTGCCCATCCCTCTATGTGCTTCTCCCCACCCTCCCCACTCTCTCATCCATCTATCTGCTCCTCTTTTCTTTCTTTCTTTCATCTTTTCCCCACGCCTGTGTCCTTGCCCTCCTTCACCTTCCCTGTTCTTCTGTTACTCACCCTTCTCTCTCTATGTTATCACCTCTACCCCAGTAGGAGGTTGCTCGTCCTTACCCTTCCCTCTGACCTTCTTCTCTGCCCCCCTCACTCTCCCTCTCCTTCTGCCCTCTCTCTGCCCAGCTCCTCCATCGCTCAGTCACTGTTCATCAACACCTGCCCCTCCTTCTATGTGCATCTACCCACCATCCCCACTCTCTCGTGCATCTATCTGCTCCTCTTTTCTTTCTTTCTTTCATCTTTTCCCCACGCCTGTGTCCTCGCCCTCCTTCGCCTTCCCTGTTCTAGTGTTACTCGCCCTTCTCTCTCCATGTTATCACCTCTATCCCAGTAGGAGGATGCTCGTCCTTACCCTTCCCTCTGACCTTCTTCTCTGCCCCCCTCACTCTCCCTGTCCTTCTGCCCTCTCTCTGCCCAGCTCCTCCATCGCTCAGTCACTGTTCATCTCCACCTGCCTCTCCCTCTATGTGCTTCTCCCCACCCTCCCCACTCTCTCGTCCATTTATCTGCTCCTCTTTTCTTTCTTTCTTTCATCTTTTCCCCACGCCTATGTCATTGCCCTCCATCGCCTTCCCTGTTCTTCTGTTACTCGCCCTTCTCTCCCCATTTTATCACCTCTAAACCAGTAGGAGGTTGCTCATCCTTCCCACTGACCTTCTTCTCGGCCCCCCTCACTCTCCCTCTCCTTCTGCCCTCTCTCTGCCCAGCTCCTCCATCGCTCAGTCACTGTTCATCTCCACCTGCCCATCCCTCTATGTGCTTCTCCCCACCCTCCCCACTCTCTCATCCATCTATCTGCTCCTCTTTTCTTTCTTTCTTTCATCTTTTCCCCACGCCTGTGTCCTTGCCCTCCTTCACCTTCCCTGTTCTTCTGTTACTCACCCTTCTCTCTCTATGTTATCACCTCTACCCCAGTAGGAGGTTGCTCGTCCTTACCCTTCCCTCTGACCTTCTTCTCTGCCCCCCTCACTCTCCCTCTCCTTCTGCCCTCTCTCTGCCCAGCTCCTCCATCGCTCAGTCACTGTTCATCAACACCTGCCCCTCCTTCTATGTGCATCTACCCACCATCCCCACTCTCTCGTGCATCTATCTGCTCCTCTTTTCTTTCTTTCTTTCATCTTTTCCCCACGCCTGTGTCCTCGCCCTCCTTCGCCTTCCCTGTTCTAGTGTTACTCGCCCTTCTCTCTCCATGTTATCACCTCTATCCCAGTAGGAGGATGCTCGTCCTTACCCTTCCCTCTGACCTTCTTCTCTGCCCCCCTCACTCTCCCTGTCCTTCTGCCCTCTCTCTGCCCAGCTCCTCCATCGCTCAGTCACTGTTCATCTCCACCAGCCTCTCCCTCTATGTGCTTCTCCCCACCCTCCCCACTCTCTCGTCCATTTATCTGCTCCTCTTTTCTTTCTTTCTTTCATCTTTTCCCCACGCCTGTGTCATTGCCCTCCATCGCCTTCCCTGTTCTTCTGTTACTCGCCCTTCTCTCCCCATTTTATCACCTCTAAACCAGTAGGAGGTTGCTCATCCTTCCCACTGACCTTCTTCTCGGCCCCCCTCACTCTCCCTCTCCTTCTGCCCTCTCTCTGCCCAGCTCCTCCATCGCTCAGTCACTGTTCATCTCCACCTGCCCATCCCTCTATGTGCTTCTCCCCACCCTCCCCACTCTCTCATCCATCTATCTGCTCCTCTTTTCTTTCTTTCTTTCATCTTTTCCCCACGCCTGTGTCCTTGCCCTCCTTCGCCTTCCCTGTTCTTCTGTTACTCGCCCTTCTCTCCCCATTTTATCACCTCTACCCCAGTAGGAGGTTGCTCATCCTTCCCTCTGACGTTCTTCTCTGCCCCCCTCACTCTCCCTCTCCTTCTGCCCTCTTTCTGCCCAGCTCCTCCATCGCTCAGTCACTGTTCATCTCCACCTGCCCCTCCCTCTATGTGCATCTCCCCACCCTACCCACTCTCTCGTCCATCTATCTGCTCCTCTTTTCTTTCTTTCTTTCATCTTTTCCCCACGCCTGTGTCCTCGCCCTCCTTCGCCTTCCCTGTTCTAGTGTTACTCACCCTTTTCTCTCCATGTTATCACCTCTATCCCAGTAGGAGGATGCTCGTCCTTACCCTTCCCTCTGACCTTCTTCTCTGCCCCCCTCACTCTCCCTCTCTTTCTGCCCTCTCTCTGCCCAGCCCTTCCATCCCTCAGTCACTGTTCATGTCCACCTGCCCCTCCCTCTATGTGCTTCTCCCCACCGTCCCCACTCTCTCATCCATCTATCTGCTCCTCTTTTCTTTCTTTCTTTCATCTTTTCCCTACACCTGTGTCCTTGCTCTCCTTCACCTTCCCTGTTCTTCTGTTACTTGCCCTTCTCAGTCCATGTTATCACCTCTACCCCAGTAGGAGGTTGCTCGTCTTTACCCTTCCCTCTGACCTTCTTCTCTGCCCCCCTCACTCTCCCTCTCCTTCTGCCCTCTCTCTGCCCAGCTCCTCCATCTCTCAGTCACTGTTCATCTCCACCTGCTCCTCCCTCTATGTGCTTCTCCCCACCGTCCCCACTCTCTCATCCAACTATCTGCTTCTCTTTTCTTTCTTTCTTTCATCTTTTCCCCACGCCTGTGTCCTTGCCCTCCTTCGCCTTCCCTGTTCTTCTGTTACTCGCCCTTCTCTCCCCATTTTATCACCTCTACCCCAGTAGGAGGTTGCTCATCCTTCCCTCTGACGTTCTTCTCTGCCCCCCTCACTCTCCCTCTCCTTCTGCCCTCTTTCTGCCCAGCTCCTCCATCGCTCAGTCACTGTTCATCTCCACCTGCCCCTCCCTCTATGTGCATCTCCCCACCCTACCCACTCTCTCGTCCATCTATCTGCTCCTCTTTTCTTTCTTTCTTTCATCTTTTCCCCACACCTGTGTCCTTGCCCTCCTTCGCCTTCCCTGTTCTACTGTTACTCGCCCTTCTCTCTCCATGTTATCACCTCTACCCCAGTAGGAGGTTGCTCGTCCTTACCCTTCCCTCTGACCTTCTTCTCTGCTCCCCTCACCCTTCCTCTCCTTCTGCCCTCTCTCTGCCCAGCTACTCCATCGCTCAGTCACTGTTTATCTCCACCTGCCCCTCCCTCTATGTGCATCTCCCCACCCTCCCCACTCTCTCGTCCATCTATCTGCTCCTCTTTTCTTTCTTTCTTTCATCTTTTCCCCACACCTGTGTCCTTGCTCTCCTTCACCTTCCCTTTTCTTCTGTTACTCGCCCTTCTCTCTCCATGTCATCACCTCTACCCCATTAGGAGGTTGCTCGTCCTTACCCTTCCCTCTGACCTTCTTCTCTGCCCCCCTCACTCTCCCTCTCCTTCTGCCCTCTCTCTGCCCAGCTCCTCCATCGCTCAGTCACTGTTCATCTCCACCTGCTCCTCCCTCTATGTGCTTCTCCCCACCGTCCCCACTCTCTCATCCAACTATCTGCTTCTCTTTTCTTTCTTTCTTTCATCTTTTCCCCACGCCTGTGTCCTTGCCCTCCTTCGCCTTTCCTGTTCTTCTGTTGCTCGCCCTTCTCTCCCCATTTTATCACCTCTACCCCAGTATGAGGTTGCTCATCCTTCACTCTGACCTTCTTCTCTGCCCCCCTCACTCTCCCTCTCCTTCTGCCCTCTTTCTGCCCAGCTCCTCCATCGCTCAGTCACTGTTCATCTCCACCTGCCCCTCCCTCTATGTGCATCTCCCCACCCTACCCACTCTCTCGTCCATCTATCTGCTCCTCTTTTCTTTCTTTCTTTCATCTTTTCCCCACACCTGTGTCCTTGCCCTCCTTCGCCTTCCCTGTTCTACTGTTACTCGCCCTTCTCTCTCCATGTTATCACCTCTACCCCAGTAGGAGGTTGCTCGTCCTTACCCTTCCCTCTGACCTTCTTCTCTGCTCCCCTCACCCTTCCTCTCCTTCTGCCCTCTCTCTGCCCAGCTACTCCATCGCTCAGTCACTGTTCATCTCCACCTGCCCCTCCCTCTATGTGCATCTCCCCACCCTCCCCACTCTCTCGTCCATCTATCTGCTCCTCTTTTCTTTCTTTCTTTCATCTTTTCCCCACACCTGTGTCCTTGCTCTCCTTCACCTTCCCTGTTCTTCTGTTACTTGCCCTTCTCTCTCCATGTCATCACCTCTACCACATTAGGAGGTTGCTCGTCCTTACCCTTCCCTCTGACCTTCTTCTCTGCCCCCCTCACTCTCCCTCTCCTTCTGCCCTCTCTCTGCCCAGCTCCTCCATCGCTCAGTCACTGTTCATCTCCACCTGCTCCTCCCTCTATGTGCTTCTCCCCACCGTCCCCACTCTCTCATCCAACTATCTGCTTCTCTTTTCTTTCTTTCTTTCATCTTTTCCCCACACCTGTGTCCTTGCCCTCCTTCGCCTTCCCTGTTCTACTGTTACTCGCCCTTCTCTCTCCATGTTATCACCTCTACCCCAGTAGGAGGTTGCTCGTCCTTACCCTTCCCTCTGACCTTCTTCTCTGCCCCCCTCACTCTCCCTCTCCTTCTGCCCTCTCTCTGCCCAGCTCCTCCATCGCTCAGTCACTGTTCATCTCCACCTGCTCCTCCCTCTATGTGCTTCTCCCCACCGTCCCCACTCTCTCATCCAACTATCTGCTTCTCTTTTCTTTCTTTCTTTCATCTTTTCCCCACGCCTGTGTCCTTGCCCTCCTTCGCCTTCCCTGTTCTTCTGTTACTCGCCCTTCTCTCCCCATTTTATCACCTCTACCCCAGTAGGAGGTTGCTAATCCTTCCCTCTGACCTTCTTCTCTGCCCCCCTCACTCTCCCTCTCCTTCTGCCCTCTTTCTGCCCAGCTCCTCCATCGCTCAGTCACTGTTCATCTCCACCTGCCCCTCCCTCTATGTGCATCTCCCCACCCTACCCACTCTCTCGTCCATCTATCTGCTCCTCTTTTCTTTCTTTCTTTCATCTTTTCCCCACACCTGTGTCCTTGCCCTCCTTCGCCTTCCCTGTTCTACTGTTACTCGCCCTTCTCTCTCCATGTTATCACCTCTACCCCAGTAGGAGGTTGCTCGTCCTTACCCTTCCCTCTGACCTTCTTCTCTGCTCCCCTCACCCTTCCTCTCCTTCTGCCCTCTCTCTGCCCAGCTACTCCATCGCTCAGTCACTGTTCATCTCCACCTGCCCCTCCCTCTATGTGCTTCTCCCCACCCTCCCCACTCTCTCGTCCAACTATCTGCTTCTCTTTTCTTTCTTTCTTTCATCATTTCCCCACGCCTGTGTCCTTGCCCTCCTTCGCCTTCCCTGTTCTTCTGTTACTCGCCCTTCTCTCCCCATTTTATCACCTCTACCCCAGTAGGAGGTTGCTCATCCTTCCCTCTGACCTTCTTCTCTGCCCCCCTCACTCTCCCTCTCCTTCTGCCCTCTTTCTGCCCAGCTCCTCCATCGCTCAGTCACTGTTCATCTCCACCTACCCCTCCCTCTATGTGCATCTCCCCACCCTACCCACTCTCTCGTCCATCTATCTGCTCCTCTTTTCTTTCTTTCTTTCATCTTTTCCCCACACCTGTGTCCTTGCCCTCCTTCGCCTTCCCTGTTCTACTGTTACTCGCCCTTCTCTCTCCATGTTATCACCTCTACCCCAGTAGGAGGTTGCTCGTCCTTACCCTTCCCTCTGACCTTCTTCTCTGCCCCCCTCACTCTCCCTCTCCTTCTGCCCTCTCTCTGCCCAGCTCCTCCATCGCTCAGTCTTTGTTCATCTCCACCTGCCCCTCCCTCTATGTGCATCTCCCCACCCTACCCACTCTCTCGTCCATCTATCTGCTCCTCTTTTCTTTCTTTCTTTCATCTTTTCCTCACACCTGTGTCCTTGCCCTCCTTCGCCTTCCCTGTTCTACTGTTACTCGCCCTTCTCTCTCCATGTTATCACCTCTACCCCAGTAGGAGGTTGCTCGTCCTTACCCTTCCCTCTGACCTTCTTCTCTGCTCCCCTCACCCTTCCTCTCCTTCTGCCCTCTCTCTGCCCAGCTACTCCATCGCTCAGTCACTGTTCATCTCCACCTGCCCCTCCCTCTATGTGCATCTCCCCACCCTCCCCACTCTCTCGTCCATCTATCTGCTCCTCTTTTCTTTCTTTCTTTCATCTTTTCCCCACACCTGTGTCCTTGCTCTCCTTCACCTTCCCTGTTCTTCTGTTACTTGCCCTTCTCTCTCCATGTCATCACCTCTACCCCATTAGGAGGTTGCTCGTCCTTACCCTTCCCTCTGACCTTCTTCTCTGCCCCCCTCACTCTCCCTCTCCTTCTGCCCTCTCTCTGCCCAGCTCCTCCATCGCTCAGTCACTGTTCATCTCCACCTGCTCCTCCCTCTATGTGCTTCTCCCCACCGTCCCCACTCTCTCATCCAACTATCTGCTTCTCTTTTCTTTCTTTCTTTCATCTTTTCCCCACGCCTGTGTCCTTGCCCTCCTTCGCCTTCCCTGTTCTTCTGTTACTCGCCCTTCTCTCCCCATTTTATCACCTCTACCCCAGTAGGAGGTTGCTAATCCTTCCCTCTGACCTTCTTCTCTGCCCCCCTCACTCTCCCTCTCCTTCTGCCCTCTTTCTGCCCAGCTCCTCCATCGCTCAGTCACTGTTCATCTCCACCTGCCCCTCCCTCTATGTGCATCTCCCCACCCTACCCACTCTCTCGTCCATCTATCTGCTCCTCTTTTCTTTCTTTCTTTCATCTTTTCCCCACACCTGTGTCCTTGCCCTCCTTCGCCTTCCCTGTTCTACTGTTACTCGCCCTTCTCTCTCCATGTTATCACCTCTACCCCAGTAGGAGGTTGCTCGTCCTTACCCTTCCCTCTGACCTTCTTCTCTGCTCCCCTCACCCTTCCTCTCCTTCTGCCCTCTCTCTGCCCAGCTACTCCATCGCTCAGTCACTGTTCATCTCCACCTGCCCCTCCCTCTATGTGCATCTCCCCACCCTCCCCACTCTCTCGTCCATCTATCTGCTCCTCTTTTCTTTCTTTCTTTCATCTTTTCCCCACACCTGTGTCCTTGCTATCCTTCACCTTCCCTTTTCTTCTGTTACTCGCCCTTCTCTCTCCATGTCATCACCTCTACCCCATTAGGAGGTTGCTCGTCCTTACCCTTCCCTCTGACCTTCTTCTCTGCCCCCCTCACTCTCCCTCTCCTTCTGCCCTCTCTCTGCCCAGCTCCTCCATCGCTCAGTCACTGTTCATCTCCACCTGCTCCTCCCTCTATGTGCTTCTCCCCACCGTCCCCACTCTCTCATCCAACTATCTGCTTCTCTTTTCTTTCTTTCTTTCATCTTTTCCCCACGCCTGTGTCCTTGCCCTCCTTCGCCTTCCCTGTTCTTCTGTTACTCACCCTTCTCTCCCCATTTTATCACCTCTACCCCAGTAGGAGGTTGCTCATCCTTCCCTCTGACCTTCTTCTCTGCCCCCCTCACTCTCCCTCTCCTTCTGCCCTCTTTCTGCCCAGCTCCTCCATCGCTCAGTCACTGTTCATCTCCACCTGCCCCTCCCTCTATGTGCATCTCCCCACCCTACCCACTCTCTCGTCCATCTATCTGCTCCTCTTTTCTTTCTTTCTTTCATCTTTTCCTCACACCTGTGTCCTTGCCCTCCTTCGCCTTCCCTGTTCTACTGTTACTCGCCCTTCTCTCTCCATGTTATCACCTCTACCCCAGTAGGAGGTTGCTCGTCCTTACCCTTCCCTCTGACCTTCTTCTCTGCTCCCCTCACCCTTCCTCTCCTTCTGCCCTCTCTCTGCCCAGCTACTCCATCGCTCAGTCACTGTTCATCTCCACCTGCCCCTCCCTCTATGTGCATCTCCCCACCCTCCCCACTCTCTCGTCCATCTATCTGCTCCTCTTTTCTTTCTTTCTTTCATCTTTTCCCCACACCTGTGTCCTTGCTCTCCTTCACCTTCCCTGTTCTTCTGTTACTTGCCCTTCTCTCTCCATGTCATCACCTCTACCCCATTAGGAGGTTGCTCGTCCTTACCCTTCCCTCTGACCTTCTTCTCTGCCCCCCTCACTCTCCCTCTCCTTCTGCCCTCTCTCTGCCCAGCTCCTCCATCGCTCAGTCACTGTTCATCTCCACCTGCTCCTCCCTGTATGTGCTTCTCCCCACCGTCCCCACTCTCTCATCCAACTATCTGCTTCTCTTTTCTTTCTTTCTTTCATCTTTTCCCCACGCCTGTGTCCTTGCCCTCCTTCGCCTTCCCTGTTCTTCTGTTACTCGCCCTTCTCTCCCCATTTTATCACCTCTACCCCAGTAGGAGGTTGCTCATCCTTCCCTCTGACCTTCTTCTCTGCCCCCCTCACTCTCCCTCTCCTTCTGCCCTCTTTCTGCCCAGCTCCTCCATCGCTCAGTCACTGTTCATCTCCACCTGCCCCTCCCTCTATGTGCATCTCCCCACCCTACCCACTCTCTCGTTTATCTATCTGCTCCTCTTTTCTTTCTTTCTTTCATCTTTTCCCCACACCTGTGTCCTTGCCCTCCTTCGCCTTCCCTGTTCTACTGTTACTCGCCCTTCTCTCTCCATGTTATCACCTCTACCCCAGTAGGAGGTTGCTCGTCCTTACCCTTCCCTCTGACCTTCTTCTCTGCTCCCCTCACCCTTCCTCTCCTTCTGCCCTCTCTCTGCCCAGCTACTCCATCGCTCAGTCACTGTTCATCTCCACCTGCCCCTCCCTCTATGTGCATCTCCCCACCCTCCCCACTCTCTCGTCCATCTATCTGCTCCTCTTTTCTTTCTTTCTTTCATCTTTTCCCCACACCTGTGTCCTTGCTCTCCTTCACCTTCCCTTTTCTTCTGTTACTCGCCCTTCTCTCTCCATGTCATCACCTCTACCCCATTAGGAGGTTGCTCGTCCTTACCCTTCCCTCTGACCTTCTTCTCTGCCCCCCTCACTCTCCCTCTCCTTCTGCCCTCTCTCTGCCCAGCTCCTCCATCGCTCAGTCACTGTTCATCTCCACCTGCTCCTCCCTCTATGTGCTTCTCCCCACCGTCCCCACTCTCTCATCCAACTATCTGCTTCTCTTTTCTTTCTTTCTTTCATCTTTTCCCCACGCCTGTGTCCTTGCCCTCCTTCGCCTTCCCTGTTCTTCTGTTACTCGCCCTTCTCTCCCCATTTTATCACCTCTACCCCAGTAGGAGGTTGCTCATCCTTCCCTCTGACCTTCTTCTCTGCCCCCCTCACTCTCCCTCTCCTTCTGCCCTCTTTCTGCCCAGCTCCTCCATCGCTCAGTCACTGTTCATCTCCACCTGCCCCTCCCTCTATGTGCATCTCCCCACCCTACCCACTCTCTCGTCCATCTATCTGCTCCTCTTTTCTTTCTTTCTTTCATCTTTTCCCCACACCTGTGTCCTTGCCCTCCTTCGCCTTCCCTGTTCTACTGTTACTCGCCCTTCTCTCTCCATGTTATCACCTCTACCCCAGTAGGAGGATGCTCGTCCTTACCCTTCCCTCTGACCTTCTTCTCTGCTCCCCTCACCCTTCCTCTCCTTCTGCCCTCTCTCTGCCCAGCTACTCCATCGCTCAGTCACTGTTCATCTCCACCTGCCCCTCCCTCTATGTGCATCTCCCCACCCTCCCCACTCTCTCGTCCATCTATCTGCTCCTCTTTTCTTTCTTTCTTACATCTTTTCCCCACACCTGTGTCCTTGCCCTCCTTCGCCTTCCCTGTTCTTCTGTTACTTGCCCTTCTCTCTCCATGTCATCACCGCTACCCCAGTAGGAGGTTGCTCGTCCTTACCCTTCCCTCTGACCTTCTTCTCTGCTCCCCTCACCCTTCCTCTCCTTCTGCCCTCTCTCTGCCCAGCTACTCCATCGCTCAGTCACTGTTCATCTCCACCTGCCCCTCCCTCTATGTGCATCTCCCCACCCTCCCCACTCTCTCGTCCATCTATCTGCTCCTCTTTTCTTTCTTTCTTACATCTTTTCCCCACACCTGTGTCCTTGCCCTCCTTCGCCTTCCCTGTTCTTCTGTTACTTGCCCTTCTCTCTCCATGTCATCACCGCTACCCCAGTAGGAGGTTGCTCGTCCTTACCCTTCCCTCTGACCTTCTTCTCTGCTCCCCTCACCCTTCCTCTCCTTCTGCCCTCTCTCTGCCCAGCTACTCCATCGCTCAGTCACTGTTCATCTCCACCTGCCCCTCCCTCTATGTGCATCTCCCCACCCTCCCCACTCTCTCGTCCATCTATCTGCTCCTCTTTTCTTTCTTTCTTTCATCTTTTCCCCACACCTGTGTCCTTGCTCTCCTTCACCTTCCCTTTTCTTCTGTTACTCGCCCTTCTCTCTCCATGTCATCACCTCTACCCCATTAGGAGGTTGCTCGTCCTTACCCTTCCCTCTGACCTTCTTCTCTGCCCCCCTCACTCTCCCTCTCCTTCTGCCCTCTCTCTGCCCAGCTCCTCCATCGCTCAGTCACTGTTCATCTCCACCTGCTCCTCCCTCTATGTGCTTCTCCCCACCGTCCCCACTCTCTCATCCAACTATCTGCTTCTCTTTTCTTTCTTTCTTTCATCTTTTCCCCACGCCTGTGTCCTTGCCCTCCTTCGCCTTCCCTGTTCTTCTGTTACTCGCCCTTCTCTCCCCATTTTATCACCTCTACCCCAGTAGGAGGTTGCTCATCCTTCCCTCTGACCTTCTTCTCTGCCCCCCTCACTCTCCCTCTCCTTCTGCCCTCTTTCTGCCCAGCTCCTCCATCGCTCAGTCACTGTTCATCTCCACCTGCCCCTCCCTCTATGTGCATCTCCCCACCCTACCCACTCTCTCGTCCATCTATCTGCTCCTCTTTTCTTTCTTTCTTTCATCTTTTCCCCACACCTGTGTCCTTGCCCTCCTTCGCCTTCCCTGTTCTACTGTTACTCGCCCTTCTCTCTCCATGTTATCACCTCTACCCCAGTAGGAGGATGCTCGTCCTTACCCTTCCCTCTGACCTTCTTCTCTGCTCCCCTCACCCTTCCTCTCCTTCTGCCCTCTCTCTGCCCAGCTACTCCATCGCTCAGTCACTGTTCATCTCCACCTGCCCCTCCCTCTATGTGCATCTCCCCACCCTCCCCACTCTCTCGTCCATCTATCTGCTCCTCTTTTCTTTCTTTCTTACATCTTTTCCCCACACCTGTGTCCTTGCCCTCCTTCGCCTTCCCTGTTCTTCTGTTACTTGCCCTTCTCTCTCCATGTCATCACCGCTACCCCAGTAGGAGGTTGCTCGTCCTTACCCTTCCTTCTGACCTTCTTCTCTGCCCCCATCACTCTCCCTCTCCTTCTGCCCTCTCTCTGCCCAGCTCCTCCATCGCTCAGTCAGTGTTCATCTCCACCTGCTCCTCCCTCTATGTGCTTCTCCCCACCCTCCCCACTCTCTCGTCCATTTATCTGCTCCTCTTTTCTTTCTTTCTTTCATCTTTTCCCCACGCCTGTGTCCTTGCCCACCCTTGCCTTCCCTGTTCTTCTGTTACTCGCCCTTCTCTCCCCATTTTATCACCTCTACCCCAGTAGGAGGTTGCTCATCCTTCCCTCTGACCTTCTTCTCTGCCCCCCTCACTCTCTCTCTCCTTCTGCCCTCTCTCTGCCCAGCTCCTCCATCGCTCAGTCACTGTTCATCTCCACCTGCCCCTCTCTCTATATGCTTCTCCCCACCGTCCCCACTCTCTCATCCATCTATCTGCTCCTCTTTTCTTTCTTTCTTTCATCTTTTCCCCACACCTGTGTCCTTGCCCTCCTTCGCCTTCCCTGTTCTTCTGTTACTTGCCCTTCTCTGTCCATGTTATCACCTCTACCCCAGCAGGAGGTTGCTCGTCTTTACCCTTCCCTCTGACCTTCATCTCTGCCCCCCTCACTCTCCCTCTCCTCCTACCCTCTCTTTGCCCAGCTCCTCCATCGCTCAGTCACTGTCATCTCCACCTGCCCCTCACTCTATGTGCTTCTCCCCACCGTCCCCACTCTCTCGTCCATCAATCTGCTCCTCTTTTCTTTCTTTTTTTCATCTTTTCCCCACACCTGTGTCCTTGCTCTCCTTCACCTTCTCTGTTCTTCTGTTACTCGCCCTTCTCTCTCCATGTCATCACCTCTACCCCAGTAGGAGGTTCCTCGTCCTTACACTTCCCTCTGACCTTCTTCTCTGCCCCCCTCACTCTCCCTCTCCTTCTGCCCTCTCTCTGCCCAGCTCCTCCATCGCTCAGTCACTGTCATCTCCACCTGCCCCTCCCTCTATGTGCTTCTCCCAACCGTCCCCACTCTCTCGTCAATCTATCTACTCCTCTTTTCTTTCTTTCTTTCATCTTTTCCCCACGCCTGTGTCCTTGCCCTCCTTCGCCTTCCCTGTACTTCTGTTACTCACCCTTTTCTCTCCATGTTATCACCTCTACCCCAGTAGGAGGTTGCACGTCCTTACCCTTCCCTCTGACCTTCTTCTCTGCTCCCCTCACTCTCCCTCTCCTTCTGCCCTCTCTCTGCCCAGCTCCTCCATCGCTCAGTCACTGTTCATCTCCACCTGCCCATCCCTCTAAGTGCTTCTCCCCACCGTCCCCACTCTCTCATCCATCTATCTGCTCCTCTTTTCTTTCTTTCTTTCATCTTTTCCCCACACCTGTGTCCTTGCCCTCCTTCGCCTTCCCTGTTCTTCTGTTACTTGCCCTTCTCTCTAAATGTTATCACTTCTACCCCAGTAGGAGGTTGCTCGTCCTTACCCTTCTCTCTGACCTTCTTCTCTGCCCCCCTCACTCTCCCTCTCCTTCTGCCCTCTCTCTGCCCAGCTCCTCCATCGCTCAGTCACTGTTCATCTCCACCTGCCCCTCCCTCTATGTGCTTCTCCCCACCGTCCCCACTCTCTCGTCCATCTATCTGCTCCTCTATTCTTTCTTTCTTTCATGATTTCCCCACGCCTGTGTCCTTGCCCTCCTTCGCCTTCCCTGTTCTTCTGTTACTCGCCCTTCTCTCCCCATTTTATCACCTCTACCCCAGTAGGAGGTTGCTCATCCTTCCCTCTGACCTTCTTCTCTGCCCCCCTCACTCTCCCTCTCCTTCTGCCCTCTCTCTGCCCAGCTCCTCCATCGCTCAGTCACTGTTCATCTCCACCTGCCTCTCCCTCTATGTGCTTCTCCCCACCCTCCCCACTCTCTCGTCCATTTATGTGCTCCTCTTTTCTTTCTTTCTTTCATCTTTTCCCCACGCCTGTGTCATTGCCCTCCATCGCCTTCCCTGTTCTTCTGTTACTCGCCCTTCTCTCCCCATTTTATCACCTCTAAACCAGTAGGAGGTTGCTCATCCTTCCCACTGACCTTCTTCTCTGCCCCCCTCACTCTCCCTCTCTTTCTGCCCTCTCTCTGCCCAGCCCTTCCATCCCTCAGTCACTGTTCATGTCCACCTGCCCCTCCCTCTATGTGGTGCTCCCCACCGACCCCCACTCTCTCATCCATCTATCTGCTCCTCTTTTCTTTCTTTCTTTCATCTTTTCCCTACACCTGTGTCCTTGCTCTCCTTCACCTTCCCTGTTCTTCTGTTACTTGCCCTTCTCTCTCCATGTCATCACCTCTACCCCATTAGGAGGTTGCTCGTCCTTACCCTTCCCTCTGACCTTCTTCTCTGCCCCCCTCACTCTCCCTCTCCTTCTGCCCTCTCTCTGCCCAGCTCCTCCATCGCTCAGTCACTGTTCATCTCCACCTGCTCCTCCCTCTATGTGCTTCTCCCCACCGTCCCCACTCTCTCATCCAACTATCTGCTTCTCTTTTCTTTCTTTCTTTCATCTTTTCCCCACACCTGTGTCCTTGCCCACCCTTGCCTTCCCTGTTCTTCTGTTACTCGCCCTTCTCTCCCCATTTTATCACCTCTACCCCAGTAGGAGGTTGCTCATCCTTCCCTCTGACCTTCTTCTCTGCCCCCCTCACTCTCTCTCTCCTTCTGCCCTCTCTCTGCCCAGCTCCTCCATCGCTCAGTCACTGTTCATCTCCACCTGCCCCTCTCTCTATATGCTTCTCCCCACCGTCCCCACTCTCTCATCCATCTATCTGCTCCTCTTTTCTTTCTTTCTTTCATCTTTTCCCCACACCTGTGTCCTTGCTCTCCTTCACCTTCCCTGTTCTTCTGTTACTCGCCCTTCTCTCTCCATGTCATCACCGCTACCCCAGTAGGAGGTTGCTCGTCCTTACCCTTCCTTCTGACCTTCTTCTCTGCCCCCATCACTCTCCCTCTCCTTCTGCCCTCTCTCTGCCCAGCTCCTCCATCGCTCAGTCACTGTTCATCTCCACCTGCCTCTCACTCTATGTGCTTCTCCCCACCGTCCCCACTCTCTCATCCATCCATCTGCTAGTCTTTTCTTTCTTTCTTTCATCTTTTCCCCACGCCTGTGTCCTTGCCCTCCTTCGCCTTCCCTGTTCTTCTGTTACTTGCCCTTCTCTGTCCATGTTATCACCTCTACCCCAGTAGGAGGTTGCTCGTCTTTACCCTTCCCTCTGACCTTCTTCTCTGCCCCCCTCACTCTCCCTCTCCTCCTGCCCTCTCTTTGCCCAGCTCCTCCATCGCTCAGTCACTGTCATCTCCACCTGCCCCTCACTCTATGTGCTTCTCCCCACCGTCCCCACTCTCTCGTCCATCTATCTGCTCCTCTTTTCTTTCTTTTTTTCATCTTTTCCCCACACCTGTGTCCTTGCTCTCCTTCACCTTCTCTGTTCTTCTGTTACTCGCCCTTCTCTCTCCATGTCATCACCTCTACCCCTGTAGGAGGTTCCTCGTCCTTACACTTCCCTCTGACCTTCTTCTCTGCCCCCCTCACTCTCCCTCTCCTTCTGCCCTCTCTCTGCCCAGCTCCTCCATCGCTCAGTCAGTGTCATCTCCACCTGGCCCTCCCTCTATGTGCTTCTCCCAACCGTCCCCACTCTCTCGTCAATCTATCTACTCCTCTTTTCTTTCTTTCTTTCATCTTTTCCCCACGCCTGTGTCCTTGCCCTCCTTCGCCTTCCCTGTTCTTCTGTTACTCACCCTTTTCTCTCCATGTTATCACCTCTACCCCAGTAGGAGGTTGCACGTCCTTACCCTTCCCTCTGACCTTCTTCTCTGCTCCCCTCACTCTCCCTCTCCTTCTGCCCTCTCTCTGCCCAGCTCCTCCATCGCTCAGTCAGTGTTCATCTCCACCTGCCTCTCCCTCTATGTGCTTCTCCCCACCCTCCCCACTCTCTCGTCCATTTATCTGCTCCTCTTTTCTTTCTTTCTTTCATCTTTTCCCCACGCCTGTGTCCTTGCCCACCCTTGCCTTCCCTGTTCTTCTGTTACTCGCCCTTCTCTCCCCATTTTATCACCTCTACCCCAGTAGGAGGTTGCTCATCCTTCCCTCTGACCTTCTTCTCTGCCCCCCTCACTCTCTCTCTCCTTCTGCCCTCTCTCTGCCCAGCTCCTCCATCGCTCAGTCACTGTTCATCTCCACCTGCCCCTCTCTCTATATGCTTCTCCCCACCGTCCCCACTCTCTCATCCATCTATCTGCTCCTCTTTTCTTTCTTTCTTTCATCTTTTCCCCACACCTGTGTCCTTGCTCTCCTTCACCTTCCCTGTTCTTCTGTTACTCGCCCTTCTCTCTCCATGTCATCACCGCTACCCCAGTAGGAGGTTGCTCGTCCTTACCCTTCCTTCTGACCTTCTTCTCTGCCCCCATCACTCTCCCTCTCCTTCTGCCCTCTCTCTGCCCAGCTCCTCCATCGCTCAGTCACTGTTCATCTCCACCTGCCTCTCACTCTATGTGCTTCTCCCCACCGTCCCCACTCTCTCATCCATCCATCTGCTAGTCTTTTCTTTCTTTCTTTCATCTTTTCCCCACGCCTGTGTCCTTGCCCTCCTTCGCCTTCCCTGTTCTTCTGTTACTTGCCCTTCTCTGTCCATGTTATCACCTCTACCCCAGTAGGAGGTTGCTCGTCTTTACCCTTCCCTCTGACCTTCTTCTCTGCCCCCCTCACTCTCCCTCTCCTCCTGCCCTCTTTTTGCCCAGCTCCTCCATCGCTCAGTCACTGTCATCTCCACCTGCCCCTCACTCTATGTGCTTCTCCCCACCGTCCCCACTCTCTCGTCCATCTATCTGCTCCTCTTTTCTTTCTTTTTTTCATCTTTTCCCCACACCTGTGTCCTTGCTCTCCTTCACCTTCTCTGTTCTTCTGTTACTCGCCCTTCTCTCTCCATGTCATCACCTCTACCCCTGTAGGAGGTTCCTCGTCCTTACACTTCCCTCTGACCTTCTTCTCTGCCCCCCTCACTCTCCCTCTCCTTCTGCCCTCTCTCTGCCCAGCTCCTCCATCGCTCAGTCAGTGTCATCTCCACCTGGCCCTCCCTCTATGTGCTTCTCCCAACCGTCCCCACTCTCTCGTCAATCTATCTACTCCTCTTTTCTTTCTTTCTTTCATCTTTTCCCCACGCCTGTGTCCTTGCCCTCCTTCGCCTTCCCTGTTCTTCTGTTACTCACCCTTTTCTCTCCATGTTATCACCTCTACCCCAGTAGGAGGTTGCACGTCCTTACCCTTCCCTCTGACCTTCTTCTCTGCTCCCCTCACTCTCCCTCTCCTTCTGCCCTCTCTCTGCCCAGCTCCTCCATCGCTCAGTCACTGTTCATCTCCACCTGCCCATCCCTCTAAGTGCTTCTCCCCACCGTCCCCACTCTCTCATCCATCTATCTGCTCCTCTTTTCTTTCTTTCTTTCATCTTTTCCCCACACCTGTGTCCTTGCCCTCCTTCGCCTTCCCTGTTCTTCTGTTACTTGCCCTTCTCTCTAAATGTTATCACTTCTACCCCAGTAGGAGGTTGCTCGTCCTTACCCTTCTCTCTGACCTTCTTCTCTGCCCCCCTCACTCTCCCTCTCCTTCTGCCCTCTCTCTGCCTAGCGCTCAGTCACTGTTCATCTCCACCTGCCCCTCCCTCTATGTGCTTCTCCCCACCGTCCCCACTCTCTCGTCCATCTATCTGCTCCTCTATTCTTTCTTTCTTTCATGTTTTCCCCACACCTGTGTCCTTGTTCTCCTTAACCTTCCCTGTTCTTCTGTTACTCGCCCTTCTCTCTCCATGTCATCACCTCTACCCCAGTAGGAGGTTGCTCGTCCTTACCCTTCTCTCTGACCTTCTTCTCTGCCCCCCTCACTCTCCCTCTCCTTCTGCCCTCTCTCTGCCCAGCTCCTCCATCCCTCAGTCACTGTTCATCTCCACCTGCCCCTCCCTCTATGTGCTTCTCCCCACCGTCCCCACTCTCTCGTCCATCTATCTGCTCCTCTATTCTTTCTTTCTTTCATCTTTTCCCCACACCTGTGTCCTTGTTCTCCTTAACCTTCCCTGTTCTTCTGTTACTCGCCCTTCTCTATCCATGTCATCACCTCTACCCCAGTAGGAGGTTGCTCGTCCTTACCCTTCCCTCTGACCTTCTTCTCTGCCACCCTCACTCTCCCTCTCCTTCTGCCCTCTCTCTGCCCAGCTCCTCCATCGCTCAGTCACTGTTCATCTCCACCTGCCCCTCCCTCTAAGTGCTTCTCCCCACCGTCCCCACTCTCTCATCCATCTATCTGCTCCTCTTTTCTTTCTTTCTTTCATCTTTTCCCCACACCTGTGTCCTTGCCCTCCTTCGCCTTCCCTGTTCTTCTGTTACTTGCCCTTCTCTCTAAATGTTATCACTTCTACCCCAGTAGGAGGTTGCTCGTCCTTACCCTTCTCTCTGACCTTCTTCTCTGCCCCCCTCACTCTCCCTCTCCTTCTGCCCTCTCTCTGCCCAGCTCCTCCATCGCTCAGTCACTGTTCATCTCCACCTGCCCCTCCCTCTATGTGCTTCTCCCCACCGTCCCCACTCTCTCGTCCATCTATCTGCTCCTCTATTCTTTCTTTCTTTCATCTTTTCCCCACACCAGTGTCCTTGTTCTCCTTAACCTTCCCTGTTCTTCTGTTACTCGCCCTTCTCTCTCCATGTCATCACCTCTACCCCAGTAGGAGGTTGCTCGTCCTTACCCTTCCCTCTGACCTTCTTCTCTGCCACCCTCACTCTCCCTCTCCTTCTGCCCTCTCTCTGCCCAGCTCCTCCATCGCTCAGTCACTGTTCATCTCCACCTGCCCCTCCCTCTATGTGCTTCTCCCCACCGTCCCCACCTTCTCATCCATCTATCTGCTCCTCTTTTCTTTCTTTCTTTCATCTTTTCCCCACACCTGTGTCCTTGCCCTCCTTCGCCTTCCCTGTTCTTCTGTTACTTGCCCTTCTCTCTAAATGTTATCACCTCTACCCCAGTAGGAGGTTGCTCGTCCTTACCCTTCTCTCTGACCTTCTTCTCTGCCCCCCTCACTCTCCCTCTCCTTCTGCCCTCTCTCTGCCCAGCTCCTCCATCGCTCAGTCACTGTTCATCTCCACCTGCCCCTCCCTCTATGTGCTTCTCCCCACCGTCCCCACTCTCTCATCCATCTATCTGCTCCTCTTTTCTTTCTTTCTTTCATCTTTACCCCACGCCTGTGTCCTTGCCCCCCTTCGCCTTCCCTGTTCTTCTGTTACTCGCCCTTCTCTCCCCATTTTATCACCTCTACCCCAGTAGGAGGTTGCTCGTCCTTACCCTTCCCTCTGACCTTCTTCTCTGCCCCCCTCACTCTCCCTCTCCTTCTGCCCTCTCTCTGCCCAGCTCCTCCATCGCTCAGTCACTGTTCATCTCCACCTGCCCCTCCCTCTATGTGCTTCTCCCCACCGTCCCCACTCTCTCGTCCATCTATCTGCTCCTCTATTCTTTCTTTCTTTCATCTTTTCCCCACACCTGTGTCCTTGTTCTCCTTAACCTTCCCTGTTCTTGTGTTACTCGCCCTTCTCTCTCCATGTCATCACCTCTACCCCAGTAGGAGGTTGCTTGTCGTTACCCTTCCCTCTGACCTTCTTCTCTGCCCCCCTCACTCTCCCTCTCCTTCTGCCCTCTCTGCCCAGCTCCTCCATCGCTCAGTCACTGTCATCTTCACCTTCCCCTCCCTCTATGTGCTTCTCCCCACCGTCCCCACTCTCTCATCCATCTATCTGCTCCTCTTTTCTTTCTTTCTTTCATCTTTTCCCCACGCCTATGTCCTTGCCCTCCTTCACCTTCCCTGTTCTTCTGTTACTCGCCCTTCTCTCTCCATGTTATTACCTCTACCCCAGTAGGAGGATGCTCGTCCTTACCCTTCCCTCTGACCTTCTTCTCTGCCCCCCTCACTCTCCCTCTCCTTCTGCCCTCTCTCTGCCCAGCTCCTCCATCGCTCAATCACTGTTCATCTCCACCTGCCTCTCCCTCTATGTGCTTCTCCCCACCGTCCCCACTCTCTCATCCATCTATCTGCTCCTCTTTTCTTTCTTTCTTTCATCTTTTCCCCACGCCTTTGTCCTTGCCCTCCTTCGCCTTCCCTGTTCTACTGTTACTCGCCCTTCTCTCTCCATGTTATCACCTCTACCCCAGTAGGAGGTTGCTAGTCCTTAACCTTCCCTCTGACCTTCTTCTCTGCTCCCCTCACTCTCCCTCTCCTTCTGCCCTCTCTCTGCCCAGCTCCTCCATCGCTCAGTCACTGTCATCTTCACCTGCCCCCCCTCTATGTGCTTCTCCTCACCGTCCCCACTCTCTCGTCCATCTATCTGCTCCTCTTTTCTTTCTTTCTTTCACCTTTTCCCCACGCCTATGTCCTTGCGCTACTTCACCTTCCCTGTTCTTCTGTTACTCGCCCTTCTCTCTCCATGTTATTACCTCTACCCCAGTAGGAGGTTGCTCGTCCTTACCCTTCCCTCTGACCTTCTTCTCTGCCCCCCTCACTCTCCCTCTACTTCTGCCCTCTCTCTGCCCAGCTCCTCCATCGCTCAGTCACTGTTCATCTCCACCTGCCCCTCCCTCTATGTGCTTCTCCCCACCGTCCCCACTCTCTCATCCATCTATCTGCTCCTCTTTTCTTTCTTTCTTTCATCTTTTCCCCACGCCTGTGTCCTTGCCCTCCTTCGCCTTCCCTGTTCTAGTGTTACTCGCCCTTCTCTCTCCATGTTATCACCTCTACCCCAGTAGGAGGTTGCTCGTCCTTAACCTTCCCTCTGACCTTCTTCTCTGCTCCCCTCACTCTCCCTCTCCTTCTGCCCTCTCTCTGCCCAGCTCCTCCATCCCTCAGTCACAATTCATCTCCACCTGCCCATCCCTCTATGTGCTTCTCCCCAACGTCCCCACTCTCTCGTCCATCTATCTGCTCCTCTTTTCTTTCTTTCTTTCATCTTTTCCCCACGCCTGTGTCCTTGCCCTCCTTCACCTTCCCTGTTCTTCTGTTACTCACCCTTCTCTCTCCATGTTATCACCTCTACCCCAGTAGGAGGATGCTCGTCCTTACCCTTCCCTCTGACCTTCTTCTCTGCCCCCCTCACTCTCCCTCTCCTTCTGCCCTCTCTCTGCCCAGCTCCTCCATCGCTCAGTCACTGTTCATCTCCACCTGCCCCTCTCTCTATGTGTTTCTCCCCACCCTCCCCACTCTCTCGTCCATCTATCTGCTCCTCTTCTCTTTCTTTCTTTCATCTTTTCCCCACGCCTGCCCTCCTTCACCTTCCCTGTTCTTCTGTTACTCACCCTTCTCTCTCTATGTTATCACCTCTACCCCAGTAGGAGGTTGCTCGTCCTTACCCTTCCCTCTGACCTTCTTCTCTTCCCCCCTCACTCTCCCTCTCCTTCTGCCCTCTCTCTGCCCAGCTCCTCCATCGCTCAGTCACTGTTCATCTCCACCTGCCCCTCCCTCTATGTGCTTCTCCCCACCGTCCCCACTCTCTCATCCATCTATCTGCTTCTCTTTTCTTTCGTTCTTTCATCTTTTCCCCACGCCTGTGTCCTTGCCCTCCTTCGCCTTCCTGTTCTTCTGTTACTTGCCCTTCTCTGTCCATGTTATCACCTCTACCCCAGTAGGAGTTTGCTCGTCCTTACCCTTCCCTCTGACCTTCTTCTCTGCCACCCTCACTCTCCCTCTCCTTCTGCCCTCTCTCTGCCCAGCTCCTCCATCGCTCAGTCACTGTTCATCTCCACCTGCCCCTCCCTCTATGTGCTTCTCCCCACCGTCCCCACTCTCTCGTCCATCTATCTGCTCCTCTATTCTTTCTTTCTTTCATCTTTTCCCCACACCTGTGTCCTTGTTCTCCTTAACCTTCCCTGTTCTTCTGTTACTCGCCCTTCTCTCTCCATGTCATCACCTCTACCCCAGTAGGAGGTTGCTCGTCGTTACCCTTCCCTCTGACCTTCTTCTCTGCCCCCCTCACTCTCCCTCTCCTTCTGCCCTCTCTGCCCAGCTCCTCCATCGCTCAGTCACTGTCATCTTCACCTGCCCCTCCCTCTATGTGCTTCTCCCCACCGTCCCCACTCTCTCATCCATCTATCTGCTCCTCTTTTCTTTCTTTCTTTCATCTTTTCCCCACGCCTATGTCCTTGCCCTCCTTCACCTTCCCTGTTCTTCTGTTACTCGCCCTTCTCTCTCCATGTTATTACCTCTACCCCAGTAGGAGGATGCTCGTCCTTACCCTTCCCTCTGACCTTCTTCTCTGCCCCCCTCACTCTCCCTCTCCTTCTGCCCTCTCTCTGCCCAGCTCCTCCATCGCTCAGTCACTGTTCATCTCCACCTGCCTCTCCCTCTATGTGCTTCTCCCCACCGTCCACACTCTCTCATCCATCTATCTGCTCCTCTTTTCTTTCTTTCTTTCATCTTTTCCCCACGCCTTTGTCCTTGCCCTCCTTCGCCTTCCCTGTTCTTCTGTTACTTGCCCTTCTCTCTAAACGTTATCACTTCTACCCCAGTAGGAGGTTGCTCGTCCTTACCCTTCCCTCTGACCTTCTTCTCTGCCACCCTCACTCTCCCTCTCCTTCTGCCCTCTCTCTGCCCAGCTCCTCCATCGCTCAGTCACTGTTCATCTCCACCTGCCCCTCCCTCTATGTGCTTCTCCCCACCGTCCCCACCTTCTCATCCATCTATCTGCTCCTCTTTTCTTTCTTTCTTTCATCTTTTCCCCACACCTGTGTCCTTGCCCTCCTTCGCCTTCCCTGTTCTTCTGTTACTTGCCCTTCTCTCTAAATGTTATCACCTCTACCCCAGTAGGAGGTTGCTCGTCCTTACCCTTCTCTCTGACCTTCTTCTCTGCCCCCCTCACTCTCCCTCTCCTTCTGCCCTCTCTCTGCCCAGCTCCTCCATCGCTCAGTCACTGTTCATCTCCACCTGCCCCTCCCTCTATGTGCTTCTCCCCACCGTCCCCACTCTCTCATCCATCTATCTGCTCCTCTTTTCTTTCTTTCTTTCATCTTTACCCCACGCCTGTGTCCTTGCCCCCCTTCGCCTTCCCTGTTCTTCTGTTACTCGCCCTTCTCTCCCCATTTTATCACCTCTACCCCAGTAGGAGGTTGCTCGTCCTTACCCTTCCCTCTGACCTTCTTCTCTGCCCCCCTCACTCTCCCTCTCCTTCTGCCCTCTCTCTGCCCAGCTCCTCCATCGCTCAGTCACTGTTCATCTCCACCTGCCCCTCCCTCTATGTGCTTCTCCCCACCGTCCCCACTCTCTCGTCCATCTATCTGCTCCTCTATTCTTTCTTTCTTTCATCTTTTCCCCACACCTGTGTCCTTGTTCTCCTTAACCTTCCCTGTTCTTCTGTTACTCGCCCTTCTCTCTCCATGTCATCACCTCTACCCCAGTAGGAGGTTGCTTGTCGTTACCCTTCCCTCTGACCTTCTTCTCTGCCCCCCTCACTCTCCCTCTCCTTCTGCCCTCTCTGCCCAGCTCCTCCATCGCTCAGTCACTGTCATCTTCACCTTCCCCTCCCTCTATGTGCTTCTCCCCACCGTCCCCACTCTCTCATCCATCTATCTGCTCCTCTTTTCTTTCTTTCTTTCATCTTTTCCCCACGCCTATGTCCTTGCCCTCCTTCACCTTCCCTGTTCTTCTGTTACTCGCCCTTCTCTCTCCATGTTATTACCTCTACCCCAGTAGGAGGATGCTCGTCCTTAACCTTCCCTCTGACCTTCTTCTCTGCCCCCCTCACTCTCCCTCTCCTTCTGCCCTCTCTCTGCCCAGCTCCTCCATCGCTCAGTCACTGTTCATCTCCACCTGCCTCTCCCTCTATGTGCTTCTCCCCACCGTCCCCACTCTCTCATCCATCTATCTGCTCCTCTTTTCTTTCTTTCTTTCATCTTTTCCCCACGCCTTTGTCCTTGCCCTCCTTCGCCTTCCCTGTTCTACTGTTACTCGCCCTTCTCTCTCCATGTTATCACCTCTACCCCAGTAGGAGGTTGCTAGTCCTTAACCTTCCCTCTGACCTTCTTCTCTGCTCCCCTCACTCTCCCTCTCCTTCTGCCCTCTCTCTGCCCAGCTCCTCCATCGCTCAGTCACTGTCATCTTCACCTGCCCCCCCTCTATGTGCTTCTCCTCACCGTCCCCACTCTCTCGTCCATCTATCTGCTCCTCTTTTCTTTCTTTCTTTCACCTTTTCCCCACGCCTATGTCCTTGCGCTACTTCACCTTCCCTGTTCTTCTGTTACTCGCCCTTCTCTCTCCATGTTATTACCTCTACCCCAGTAGGAGGTTGCTCGTCCTTACCCTTCCCTCTGACCTTCTTCTCTGCCCCCCTCACTCTCCCTCTACTTCTGCCCTCTCTCTGCCCAGCTCCTCCATCGCTCAGTCACTGTTCATCTCCACCTGCCCCTCCCTCTATGTGCTTCTCCCCACCGTCCCCACTCTCTCATCCATCTATCTGCTCCTCTTTTCTTTCTTTCTTTCATCTTTTCCCCACGCCTGTGTCCTTGCCCTCCTTCGCCTTCCCTGTTCTAGTGTTACTCGCCCTTCTCTCTCCATGTTATCACCTCTACCCCAGTAGGAGGTTGCTCGTCCTTACCCTTCCCTCTGACCTTCTTCTCTTCCCCCCTCACTCTCCCTCTCCTTCTGCCCTCTCTCTGCCCAGCTCCTCCATCGCTCAGTCACTGTTCATCTCCACCTGCCCCTCCCTCTATGTGCTTCTCCCCACCGTCCCCACTCTCTCATCCATCTATCTGCTTCTCTTTTCTTTCGTTCTTTCATCTTTTCCCCACGCCTGTGTCCTTGCCCTCCTTCGCCTTCCTCTTCTTCTGTTACTTGCCCTTCTCTGTCCATGTTATCACCTCTACCCCAGTAGGAGTTTGCTCGTCCTTACCCTTCCCTCTGACCTTCTTCTCTGCCACCCTCACTCTCCCTCTCCTTCTGCCCTCTCTCTGCCCAGCTCCTCCATCGCTCAGTCACTGTTCATCTCCACCTGCCCCTCCCTCTATGTGCTTCTCCCCACCGTCCCCACTCTCTCGTCCATCTATCTGCTCCTCTATTCTTTCTTTCTTTCATCTTTTCCCCACACCTGTGTCCTTGTTCTCCTTAACCTTCCCTGTTCTTCTGTTACTCGCCCTTCTCTCTCCATGTCATCACCTCTACCCCAGTAGGAGGTTGCTCGTCGTTACCCTTCCCTCTGACCTTCTTCTCTGCCCCCCTCACTCTCCCTCTCCTTCTGCCCTCTCTGCCCAGCTCCTCCATCGCTCAGTCACTGTCATCTTCACCTGCCCCTCCCTCTATGTGCTTCTCCCCACCGTCCCCACTCTCTCATCCATCTATCTGCTCCTCTTTTCTTTCTTTCTTTCATCTTTTCCCCACGCCTATGTCCTTGCCCTCCTTCACCTTCCCTGTTCTTCTGTTACTCGCCCTTCTCTCTCCATGTTATTACCTCTACCCCAGTAGGAGGATGCTCGTCCTTACCCTTCCCTCTGACCTTCTTCTCTGCCCCCCTCACTCTCCCTCTCCTTCTGCCCTCTCTCTGCCCAGCTCCTCCATCGCTCAGTCACTGTTCATCTCCACCTGCCTCTCCCTCTATGTGCTTCTCCCCACCGTCCCCACTCTCTCATCCATCTATCTGCTCCTCTTTTCTTTCTTTCTTTCATCTTTTCCCCACGCCTTTGTCCTTGCCCTCCTTCGCCTTCCCTGTTCTTCTGTTACTTGCCCTTCTCTCTAAATGTTATCACTTCTACCCCAGTAGGAGGTTGCTCGTCCTTACCCTTCTCTCTGACCTTCTTCTCTGCCCCCCTCACTCTCCCTCTCCTTCTGCCCTCTCTCTGCCCAGCTCCTCCATCGCTCAGTCACTGTTCATCTCCACCTGCCCCTCCCTCTATGTGCTTCTCCCCACCGTCCCCACTCTCTCGTCCATCTATCTGCTCCTCTATTCTTTCTTTCTTTCATCTTTTCCCCACACCAGTGTCCTTGTTCTCCTTAACCTTCCCTGTTCTTCTGTTACTCGCCCTTCTCTCTCCATGTCATCACCTCTACCCCAGTAGGAGGTTGCTCGTCCTTACCCTTCCCTCTGACCTTCTTCTCTGCCACCCTCACTCTCCCTCTCCTTCTGCCCTCTCTCTGCCCAGCTCCTCCATCGCTCAGTCACTGTTCATCTCCACCTGCCCCTCCCTCTATGTGCTTCTCCCCACCGTCCCCACCTTCTCATCCATCTATCTGCTCCTCTTTTCTTTCTTTCTTTCATCTTTTCCCCACACCTGTGTCCTTGCCCTCCTTCGCCTTCCCTGTTCTTCTGTTACTTGCCCTTCTCTCTAAATGTTATCACCTCTACCCCAGTAGGAGGTTGCTCGTCCTTACCCTTCTCTCTGACCTTCTTCTCTGCCCCCCTCACTCTCCCTCTCCTTCTGCCCTCTCTCTGCCCAGCTCCTCCATCGCTCAGTCACTGTTCATCTCCACCTGCCCCTCCCTCTATGTGCTTCTCCCCACCGTCCCCACTCTCTCATCCATCTATCTGCTCCTCTTTTCTTTCTTTCTTTCATCTTTACCCCACGCCTGTGTCCTTGCCCCCCTTCGCCTTCCCTGTTCTTCTGTTACTCGCCCTTCTCTCCCCATTTTATCACCTCTACCCCAGTAGGAGGTTGCTCGTCCTTACCCTTCCCTCTGACCTTCTTCTCTGCCCCCCTCACTCTCCCTCTCCTTCTGCCCTCTCTCTGCCCAGCTCCTCCATCGCTCAGTCACTGTTCATCTCCACCTGCCCCTCCCTCTATGTGCTTCTCCCCACCGTCCCCACTCTCTCGTCCATCTATCTGCTCCTCTATTCTTTCTTTCTTTCATCTTTTCCCCACACCTGTGTCCTTGTTCTCCTTAACCTTCCCTGTTCTTCTGTTACTCGCCCTTCTCTCTCCATGTCATCACCTCTACCCCAGTAGGAGGTTGCTTGTCGTTACCCTTCCCTCTGACCTTCTTCTCTGCCCCCCTCACTCTCCCTCTCCTTCTGCCCTCTCTGCCCAGCTCCTCCATCGCTCAGTCACTGTCATCTTCACCTTCCCCTCCCTCTATGTGCTTCTCCCCACCGTCCCCACTCTCTCATCCATCTATCTGCTCCTCTTTTCTTTCTTTCTTTCATCTTTTCCCCACGCCTATGTCCTTGCCCTCCTTCACCTTCCCTGTTCTTCTGTTACTCGCCCTTCTCTCTCCATGTTATTACCTCTACCCCAGTAGGAGGATGCTCGTCCTTACCCTTCCCTCTGACCTTCTTCTCTGCCCCCCTCACTCTCCCTCTCCTTCTGCCCTCTCTCTGCCCAGCTCCTCCATCGCTCAGTCACTGTTCATCTCCACCTGCCTCTCCCTCTATGTGCTTCTCCCCACCGTCCCCACTCTCTCATCCATCTATCTGCTCCTCTTTTCTTTCTTTCTTTCATCTTTTCCCCACGCCTTTGTCCTTGCCCTCCTTCGCCTTCCCTGTTCTACTGTTACTCGCCCTTCTCTCTCCATGTTATCACCTCTACCCCAGTAGGAGGTTGCTAGTCCTTAACCTTCCCTCTGACCTTCTTCTCTGCTCCCCTCACTCTCCCTCTCCTTCTGCCCTCTCTCTGCCCAGCTCCTCCATCGCTCAGTCACTGTCATCTTCACCTGCCCCCCCTCTATGTGCTTCTCCTCACCGTCCCCACTCTCTCGTCCATCTATCTGCTCCTCTTTTCTTTCTTTCTTTCACCTTTTCCCCACGCCTATGTCCTTGCGCTACTTCACCTTCCCTGTTCTTCTGTTACTCGCCCTTCTCTCTCCATGTTATTACCTCTACCCCAGTAGGAGGTTGCTCGTCCTTACCCTTCCCTCTGACCTTCTTCTCTGCCCCCCTCACTCTCCCTCTACTTCTGCCCTCTCTCTGCCCAGCTCCTCCATCGCTCAGTCACCGTTCATCTCCACCTGCCCCTCCCTCTATGTGCTTCTCCCCACCGTCCCCACTCTCTCATCCATCTATCTGCTCCTCTTTTCTTTCTTTCTTTCATCTTTTCCCCACGCCTGTGTCCTTGCCCTCCTTCGCCTTCCCTGTTCTAGTGTTACTCGCCCTTCTCTCTCCATGTTATCACCTCTACCCCAGTAGGAGGTTGCTCGTCCTTAACCTTCCCTCTGACCTTCTTCTCTGCTCCCCTCACTCTCCCTCTCCTTCTGCCCTCTCTCTGCCCAGCTCCTCCATCCCTCAGTCACAATTCATCTCCACCTGCCCATCCCTCTATGTGCTTCTCCCCAACGTCCCCACTCTCTCGTCCATCTATCTGCTCCTCTTTTCTTTCTTTCTTTCATCTTTTCCCCACGCCTGTGTCCTTGCCCTCCTTCACCTTCCCTGTTCTTCTGTTACTCACCCTTCTCTCTCCATGTTATCACCTCTACCCCAGTAGGAGGATGCTCGTCCTTACCCTTCCCTCTGACCTTCTTCTCTGCCCCCCTCACTCTCCCTCTCCTTCTGCCCTCTCTCTGCCCAGCTCCTCCATCGCTCAGTCACTGTTCATCTCCACCTGCCCCTCTCTCTATGTGTTTCTCCCCACCCTCCCCACTCTCTCGTCCATCTATCTGCTCCTCTTCTCTTTCTTTCTTTCATCTTTTCCCCACGCCTGCCCTCCTTCACTTTCCCTGTTCTTCTGTTACTCACCCTTCTCTCTCTATGTTATCACCTCTACCCCAGTAGGAGGTTGCTCGTCCTTACCCTTCCCTCTGACCTTCTTCTCTTCCCCCCTCACTCTCCCTCTCCTTCTGCCCTCTCTCTGCCCAGCTCCTCCATCGCTCAGTCACTGTTCATCTCCACCTGCCCCTCCCTCTATGTGCTTCTCCCCACCGTCCCCACTCTCTCATCCATCTATCTGCTTCTCTTTTCTTTCGTTCTTTCATCTTTTCCCCACGCCTGTGTCCTTGCCCTCCTTCGCCTTCCTGTTCTTCTGTTACTTGCCCTTCTCTGTCCATGTTATCACCTCTACCCCAGTAGGAGTTTGCTCGTCCTTACCCTTCCCTCTGACCTTCTTCTCTGCCACCCTCACTCTCCCTCTCCTTCTGCCCTCTCTCTGCCCAGCTCCTCCATCGCTCAGTCACTGTTCATCTCCACCTGCCCCTCTCTCTATGTGCTTCTCCCCACCCTCCCCACTCTCTCGTCCATCTATCTGCTCCTCTTCTCTTTCTTTCTTTCATCTTTTCCCCACGCCTGCCCTCCTTCACCTTCCCTGTTCTTCTGTTACTCACCCTTCTCTCTCTATGTTATCACCTCTACCCCAGTAGGAGGTTGCTCGTCCTTACCCTTCCCTCTGACCTTCTTCTCTGCCCCCCTCACTCTCCCTCTCCTTCTGCCCTCTCTCTGCCCAGCTCCTCCATCCCTCAGTCGCTGTTCATCTCCACCTGCCCCTCCCTCTATGTGCTTCTCCCCACCCTCCCCACTCTCTCATCCATCTATCTGCTCCTCTTTTCTTTCTTTCTTTCATCTTTTCCCCACGCCTGTGTCCTTGCCCTCCTTCACCTTCCCTGTTCATCTGTTACTCGCCTTTCTCTCTCCATGTTATCACCTCTACCCCAGTAGGAGGTTGCTCGTCCTTACCCCCACAGTTTCACTTTCTAGATAGCAAGAAATATGTGTACCAAGTAATGCTGAAACCGATCCAGAGGATTAGTAGGAGATTTTTACCTGCAGGTTTACCCACATACGCAAATGATACATAAATTTTACGAATTTTTTAATACATTTCTCACATATTTCATTCGCATTTCACGTGTATCCCTAGTGCATTTCGCCCTGGAGTTTCGTTTTGATTCAGCTCAACATTCATCGCGTCATATCTTCTGAATTACGTGTCATACCAGATGTAAAATTTCTACGGTCATTGACTAATTAATGAGACAAATTGGTCTGGACAAAACAGCGAGTATTTTTACAAAACAATTCCTTTTCTGCTTTTCAACATAATCCCCTTGAACATTTATGCAATCGTTCCAACAGGCTAAAAGTTTTTTTATTCCAGCTGCAAAGAACACTATCTTGATGTTTGAACCAATTCCCCACAAAATTTTTCACTTCCTTGTTGCCCTTGAACCACTTCCCACGTAATGCCTCCTTCTGTGTAGCAAAAAAATGGAAATCACTAGGTGATAAATCAGGACTGTAAGGGGGATAAGTGAGTACTTACCAGCTCATTTTGTCGACGGTTTCAGAGGTTAGTTGAGCAATATGAGGACGAGCGTTGTCTTGTTGGAGAATGACGCATCTCCTCTGAGATCCACGACGTCTCTCTTTCATGGCTGCCTTCAGCTTGTTTAAAAGCAAACCCGAGTACTATTGGCTGTTGTCCGCCCCTGGTAGCTGACTGGTCAGCGTGCCGGGATGTCATACCTAACGGCCCAGGTTCGATTCCTGCCTGGATCGGAGATTTTCTCCGCTCAGGGACTGGGTGTTGTGTTCTCCTTATCATCATCATCATTTTCATCCCCATCGACGCGCAAGTCGCCGAAGCGGCGTCAATTCGAAAGACCTGCACCAGGCGAACGGTGTACCCGACGGGAGGCCCTAGTCACACGACATTTCCATACTGGCTGTTTACTGTACGCTGGTCTTCGAGATAATCACAAAAAAATGGACCTCCCGCGTCCCAAAACGCCGTCAACATGACTTTTCCTGCTGGTGATTCTGTTTTCAATTTTTCTCTTGACATGTGAGTTGGTGTGCTTCAACTCCACGCTTTGTCTCTTTGATTCTGGCGTATAATACTGAACCCAAGTTTCATCACAAAATGTTGTTGAGGAAGTGCTCACCTTCTCTTTCATAACGTTCGTTTAGCTCTGTGCACACTCTTAACCTTGTTTCCTTGTGTAGCCGCGTCAACTCCTTTGGGACCTATCTTGCTCATGTTTTGCGATACTTCACCTTGTTACAGATAATGCTATGAACTCTACCAGTACTAACTTGAACATTATCAACTGTCATTCCCACAGCCACAAGGCGGTCGGCACAAACAATGTCATCAATTCGACTTTCAAGTGAGGGAGTTGAAACTGCAACTGGTCGGCCAGAACGGTGTTCGTCAGTCACGACCATTTTTGAACTGCTCTATCCACCAGTAAAAATTTGCACGATTCATACAACCTTCACTATAAACTTTAGACGTTGTATAGTATATATTTATTGGTTTCTCGCCTTGAGCAAGTAAAAACCGAATAACAGAACGTTGTTCAACTAATGCGGACGTTTCAGGCGGACTCGCCATCTTGAAATGTATTTTTGAGGTTATAAACAAAACAATGTTGATACCTCAGCTGATCAGGACTCATCCCAGTGATGCCAAATTGAAGCCATAAAAGCATCAAACTTTCCCTACTAACAGTTTTTTCCCCAGACCAATTAGTCTCTTTAATTATTGAATTACCCTCGTGGAATGATACAATTTTTTACATACATTCAGCGGCATATGTGAACAGTGTCTGTGAAATGTGTTGCGAATGGGGTACGTAACCAAGAAGTAATAAATTTAAACGTCACGTATAATGCGACAATTTCTTACGCATCTCAGTGTTTATAATGTCGCATCTTCTGAACCCTGTGTTGCACAATGATATAGTTTTGCAAGCTCATTTAGTGGTATGTGTGAACACTGTCTCCAAGATCTATCGTGAATACAGTCGGTTGTAAAGAAGTAATAAATTAGAACCTCATGCCCGATGCGACGGTGAACGGCGAAAATGCAGTAAGCGACAAACTTTCTTTTTCACTTTCATCATTTTGTGGGAGTTGTCAATGAGATGAAGTTTCGTGAGTATTTGAAATTATATGTATAGTCCGATACAAGTGACTAAGTGCTCTCATGCTCAAATGCTGGATGAATAAAATTTGGGTATACGTGCGCTGTGGGCTACACCTCTATTTCATCCCAGAATCTCGTGGTCTAGTAGCTAGCGTTGCTGCCTCTGGCTAACGTGGTCCCGCGTTTGATTCCCGGCTAGGTTCGGAATTTTCTCTGCCCGGGGACTTGGTGTTTGCGTTGTCCTCATCATTTCATTTTCATCATTCGTTACCGTGGCTAGATTGGACTGTGTAAAAAATTGGACTGTGTAAAAAATTGGACTGTGTAAAAGGTAGGACTTTGTAAGGGTGCTGATGACCTCGCTCCCCCAGTGATTCTTTCCAGGCAGTAACGGTTGTTGAAATCTGTCCACTGGTTTACAGGAGATGTACCATATAATATGTGTAGATTTGTAGTTGCTCAGGGTTGTACTTCTTTTCGCATAAAAAGTAAAGCAATGATGGATCTGTTATGAACACCACAGTGCTTTACTAGGCATGGTGCCGTTCGAGATGGTGCACCGTTCCTTTCCTCCAACCTTTGAACTGACTCACGCAGCGAGTGACAGTTTAGAACGAAGTGGCGCAGTGGTCAGCACACTGGGTTCGCATCCGGGAAGACTATGTATGGTTCAAACCAGCATCCGGCCATCCTGATCAAGATTTTTCGTGTTTCTTTTAAATCGCTTCAGGCAAACCGATCACCTCACTGTTTGGTTTGGAATGCTACAGAAATTTACTGACATGACTTAGAGAATTCGTAAATGTGGCATTTTGTAGAAAACAACGTTAGATTCGAGTCACAAAGAGCGCCCCCGTAGTGCAAAGTTGAAGTGGCTGCTTCCACCGGTGAGGAGCGTGCTCGCAGTCAGTTTCGGTTCCATGAAACGAGATCTGCAACAACTGGTCGGCGTAAATTTTGCAACGGACGCGCTGAAGGACACAGAAATCAACGTGACGTGCGTCTGTCTGTCATTCCACAAAAGACTTTCTCGCGAGTACTGCGTAGACGTTTACACTTGAAACACTGCTGTCGCAAAAATTACGCTGATTTGCTGCAACGAGTGCGAGTGAGAAATTGATTACCGGTGGAACATTTGTCGCGTTAGAAGTAGTAGTCACAATGAACGGAAATGACACTTGACGCTTTTATGTGAAACTCGAGGCTGTTACAAAATGATGTATGTACCGATTCTTTAAGTTATCTCAATAACTTTGTATATCTGTGAGCCCTTTTCGACTCAGCCTGTATAAGCCTAATGCCGTCTTATTGCTCGATTAGGTGTGCTCCTTAAATCTCTCATCAAAGGATCTGCCTGTCTGGCCAAATGGTCGTACGGGAAAGTCCCAACTTCATCGCTACTTCGGAGATGCAGCGTCCCATCGCCCGTGAGCGACTGTAACACCACTTTCAAACTCACTCAAATCTTGATAACCTGCCAATGTAAACAGCAATAACCGATCTAACAACTGCGCCAGACACTTTTTGTCTTATATAGGCGTTGCGACCGTAGCGCCTTATACTGTCTGTTTACATATGTCTGCGTTTGAAAAGGCATCCCTACACCAGCTTCCAGCTTCTTTGGCGCTTCAGTGAACGATTGCTTTGCTTTCCGTCTCGCAGCCCGTCTGTCTGTCTGTCTGTCCGACTGTTAACGCTTCTCCTGTGGAAGAGGTTGGCGTATCAACTTCAGACTTATGTCACAAAATAAAGACTATGATTTCTTAACGGTGTAAAAAAATGAAGCGTCAGTGCCATCAAAAGATTTCCTCATTTATGTCATATTTTTATAATCACAAACTCTCATCATAACATACAAGGTAAATGTTGATGGTGTTAGGACAGCAACCAGTCTAACACCATCAACATTTGTCTTCAAACAACAGCCACGGTCTGCATCATGTCATCATATGACAAAACTGCAACATACAACGTAGTTGGCGTTGACCTAAAATCATGAAATTTGGCAAGAAACAAGATTTCACGGTACAAGTAAAGGAAAAAATCTGGACATTCTTATTTTGTGAATATATCACAAAAAAATATATTTTGCCATATGAACATTTAAAGGCAAGGCCTCCAGTCCAGACTGTATACAAGTCAGGTTCCTCTCAGAGTATGCTGATAAAATAGCTCCATATTTAGCAATTATATGCAACCACTCCCTCACAGAAAGATCGGTACCTAAAGACTGGACAATTGCTCGAGTCACACCAATACACAAAAAGGGAATTAGGAGTAATCCGCTGAATTACAGGCGTATATGGCGATTTGCAGTAGTGATTTAGAGCATATACTGTATTCGAACATCAGGAGTACCTCTAAGAAAACGATTATTCAATAATAGTCAGCACGGATTCAGAAAATATCGTTCTAGCGAAACACAACTAGCTCTTTATACTCATAAAGTAATAAGTGCTATCGACAGGGGATGTCAAATTGATTCCATATTTTTAGATTTCCAGACGGCTTTCGACACCGTTATTCAAAAGTGTCTTCTAACCAAACTGCGTGCCTACAGAGTATCGCCTAAGTTGTGCCACTGGATTAGTGATTTCCTGTTAGAAAGATCACAGTTTGTAGTAATAGACGGAAAGTCATCGAGTAAAACAGAAGTAATATCCGGCGTTCCCCAAGAAGTGTTACAGACCCTCTGTTGTTACTGATGTATATTAACGACATAGGAGACAATCTGAGTAGCTGTCTTAGACTGTTTGCAGATGATGCTGTCATTTACCGTCTTGTTAAGTCATCAGAAGATCAAAACAACTTGCAAAATGATTAAGATACGATATCTGCATGATGTGAAAAGTGGCAATTGGCCCTGAATAAAGAAAACTGTGAAATTATTCAGATGAGTACCAAAAGAAATCCGCTAAATTTAGATTACAAGATGTCACACAAAGATAACATAGGCAATGTTGTGGGTTGAGCAAATTAATTGGCAGAACACTTAGAAGGTGCAACAGGTCTACCAAAGAGACTGCTTACACCACGCTCGTCCGCTCTATTCTGGAGTACTGCTGTGCGGTGTGGGATCTGCATCAGGTGGGACTCACGGATGACTTCGAAAAAGTACAAAGAAGGGCAGCTCGTTTTTTATTATCGCGCAATAGTGTAGGTAGTTTCACGGATATGTTAAGTGCATTGGAGTGGCAATCATTAAAACAAAGTCGTTTTTCGTTGCGACGGGATCTTCTCATGAAATTTCAATCACCAGTTTTCTCCTCCGATTGCGAAAACATTCTGTTGTCACCCACATACATAGGGAGAAATAATCATCACGATAAAATAAGAGAAATCAGGGCACGCACAGAAAAATTTAAGTGCCCGTTTTTCGCGCGTGCCGTTCGAGAGTGGAACGGTAGGGAGACAGCTTGAAGGTGGTTCATTGAACCCTCTGTCAGGCATCTTATTGTGAATAGCAGAGTAATCACGTAGATGTAGATGTTGCATTCAACATCCGTCAAAACGGCAGACGAATATTACTGCATGAATACGTGAAAAGTAAGTTGTAGTGATGTTTTAGTAAATACATTAAAAGTGTTATATTAAACCTTCTCCATCCATATACACAAACCGAAGTCCCCCGTTAACTTCTTTTTGTATTCCTGGTCTAGTCTGAGGAAGTACTGTAGGGATTTTGATATGGTGTTGGGATTTCAGGGAGCAATATCTTGCCAATATCAATATCGATAACGAGCAAAAATTCGTCGAGATTCTCGATGCCGAGGTTGTATGAGATACACACACACACACACACACACACACACACACATATATATATATATAAGCTTGTAATTAATCTTCAGTGCGCGAATCCTACACCCATTTTCCCAATTTTTTTCTTTTTGACTACGCTATTTTTTCGTAATATTTCATATGTGTGAGATTCTGTTGTGTTCTGTTTGTTTTCTTGTGGTCCGATTGTGCAGAAACGTACACACATTATACTTCACACACTGTTCTGTGTACTGTTCGTCATTCTCTCTCTAAACTGTGGGCAAAACATTGCATATTACGTTTAATGTGTTTTGACTCTGCAAAAATGGGCCACAAGCAAACTTAAGACAACTGAACACTGCAGAACCTCACACAGCAAAAACATTTCGAAAAATGGCATAATACACTGAGAGAGACGCTCTTTAAAATGGAAATCACTTCCCGAAACGCGTCACGTAAAATGCAAATAAAATAAAATCGTGACTGGTAGTAGAAAAGTTATTTGTAAGCAAACGTTTGTTAATCATCGGACATTATTGTGAAAATTTTCAGTGCTAGCATCAACAACCGTTATACCATTTTACTCGTGTTTTTAAGAGCTTTCGAATGCCGTTAAAAAGTATATTGTTCCATTTATTAATAGGCCTATTTGCTTGCTTCAGCATCTCGGCTGATACACAGAACAAAATAATGCGCCCCTCGGTTGTTGAGAACGTTCAAATGTGAACAGTTGAGACGAGCTGGAAAAGATTAGATGTTATATTACTAGATTATTTCAAAAATCACATGATAGTGACTGATGTTTGAAAATGAACAAAAACTTTTCAAACCAGACATCAATAACTGCCAAATGGACGCAATTGATTACAGAAATAGTAAGATTATACAAAGGTGCTGGTGCTTATGCTGACGCAGTGTGGGACTTCCACAAATGGAGTTGTGTTTATGTGAGTTGGAGAAACTGAACGCAGTATTCACAGTATAGAGCATCTCGAAAGAAAATGTGTTGAAAGAGTCCCAACTGCGTGCGTTGCGTCAGCGAGCGGCTTTGCATGAGATAAGGAGGTACTCGAGCAGATAAGCGGTTTAATTACGGGAAAGGTTATAAGGGACATCGGCCGCGTTATCTTTGCCACAGACGCAACTTGCTGGGCGATAGTGCTCAGTCAAGGTGACTGAGTACAACGGCGTTTCGTAAACAACTTCCCGATAACGATCTGGACGCCTTTTCATCGAGTAGGCACAAGAGGCGATTCGCATCTGTCCGCTTGTCGTAGATAGGCTATCAGCAGTCTGTGGCCACAGCGTGGCAAGTTCTGGGCTGCATCACAAGTACAAAGCAGGCGCGCATGTTGCTGGCACAAGAACTCGCGTAGTCCCGCCAACTCCTGGGGTACGAGTTTCATCCATCAGTTCCTCAGCAGTGGCGACGGCGTCGCGGTACACCGAAGAGCACAATCACAGCTGATTCGTCAACGTTATAAGCCCAGCCTTCACTACTCACCATATCATTCAATTATCTATTATACCGGGTGACCAAAAAGTCAGTATAAATTTGAAAATAAACCACGGAATAATGTAGATAGAGATATAAAAATTGAGACACATGCTTTGAATGACATGGTGTTCTATTAGAACAAAGAAAAAGTTCACAAAATGTCCGACAGAGGACGCTGGACAGCAAAACTGCTACCGTGACGGGTGAGAGGTACGCCGATATGTTACAGAATCGCATCATCCCCAGCCTGGCTGATAAATACCTGCTGGGACGTACCATGTTTGTGCGGGATGGCGGTCCACCCCATGTTGCTAGACGCCTGAAAGATCTCTTGCTCAGCCGCCACTTTCGTCATGCTTAACCTCCCAGGTCCCCAGACCTCAGTCCGTGCGATTATTGGCTTTGGGGTTACCTGAAGTCGCAAGTGTGTCGTGATCGACCGACATCTCTAGGGATGCTGAAAGACAATATCCGACGCCAATGCCTCACCATAACTCCGGACATGCTTTACAGTACTGTTCACAACATTATTCCTCGACTACAGCTATTGTTGAGGAATTATGGTGGACATATTGATCATTTCCTGTAAAGAACATCATCTTTGCTTTTTCTTACTTTGTTATGCCAATAATTGCTATTCTGATCAGATGAAGTGCAATTTTTCGGACATATGTGTTTTTTTGGTTCTAATAAAACCCCAATTTGTATCTCTCTATCTACAGTATTCCGTGATTTATTCAGTTTTCAAATTTATACTCACTTTTTGATCACCCGGTATATTAGCGACAGCTGAGCAAGTTCATGGGTGATGTTACTCTATACAGGAAAGCAACAACGGCACAAAACTGTAGGAATTGCGAAAACATACACCTGCTGTATGATTGTATGTCTTTCGGACATTCTAATAGCGGTTTCACCTAGACGGGGATTGCATCCACCTTCTTTAGTGCAGACACATAAGTACGTCCAAACTGGTGTGGGAATCTCAGAGTAGCGAGCATGGAGGACAGCGGGTAGCTGGCTCTAGGTAGGAATGTGGGTCCGGCGAGAGGCGCACCGCCGTAGTCAGGCCACAAACGATAAACAGTATGTGGCGAGTGGCGTCGATCCGTACGTCAAGGTTGCCCTCTATCAGCGATTTTGTACGCCTTTTCCTTGCAATCCTTGCTATGTGGACTAAGACAACGTTTGGTATGGTTGTCCGTAGATCGATACCGATGCTATTGCACGGCCTATGCTGACGATGTAGTCATCTGTTTACGTAATGCCGACGACGTTCCAGCTGTTTTGACGTGGGTAGTGGCCTATGGTGAGGCGTCGGGTAGCTCTTTAAACGTACGTAAGTCACAAGTTATGTTCATTGGCACGGGACTTTGCGTAGAGTGGGTTACTTCTCTCATCACCGTTGCTACCATTTGCTGTTTGGGAATAGATTTTTCATCTGTTCTCCGGCGTTCAGCCACCATCAACTGCCGACGCCTCCTTTTAATGATCAGAGCAGGTCTTATGGACAATCGCCTATATATATATATATATATATATATATATATATATATATATATATATATATATATATATATCGTACTGTGGGACGTCGCATGTTGGCAGCGATGGCATCTTTCGTCAGCTCTGGGCTGTTGTTCAAAGTTAACTATGCAACCCTTACTCCTCCCCGTGAACGAGGTGGGATAGGTCTGTTTCACGTGCCGGATAGAGCTGGCGCCCTATTTGTCAGCTCCCAGAGGACGGTATGGACACGATGCCCAACGAGCCTCACTGGTCTCCTCCTGACGGCGTATACGCCGGTCTCACTGTCAGCTCCAGTGACGATCTCGGACGTTCCGGCCCAGTTCCATTATATACGGTACTTCTTTCTTGAACTCAGTTATCTACGCCTCACCTTACCGAGACAGCTTTTACTCAAGACAAAGGCAGTGTACAATGTCCTCCAATTCGCTCGACCACCTAACCCGATTGAACAAAAGTTTCTCCAGGTTGACTGGCGTCATGTATGGCGCGCGGTGTTCGCCCGTTACCTTGACATGAATGTTCAATCTGTCTGGTACCTAACTGTCTATGTTAAGCAAATCAACCAATCTCGCCTTCATCCTATCCACCTCGCCCAAACACCTCTCTGTTCCACGTGTGGAGTGCCAGACAATGACGAGCATCGGTTTGTTTGCGGACCGGCGGCGGAGGTTTGGCAACTGATTCGTCGTATTGTGGCTTTTCTAACGCGGGACATTCCGGATCTGATTGCACCCCTTTCATTATTATTTTCCTCGGACAAAGACCAATGCTTGAACTGGATTCGCGGACTACCTATTTGGACAAACTGTAGACTCTGTACTCGATTTTTGGACATACCTCAATGACCGTCATTACGTCCTTGTCCGTCACCCAAAAGACAGACAATTTTTCTCGAACTTCCTTGGGAGTGCTTTCCACGACCCGCCTCGCAGCTGGAATGTGTTAAGCCAAGAGAGAAGAAGGTTTCCTGTTTCAACCAATGAACATTTCTGAACAATTGAACGGAACACATCAATTTCGGAAGACGTGACTCAACATATTCGCAGCGGGGCGCAAATGGCATCTCATCAATTACGCAACAAAAATAAACAAAATAAATAAATAAATAAAAATAAAATTCAGAAAAAGGAAGATTTTGTTTTGTTTGTAAGGATAGCCCTAACCTTGATTTCCCATATTTTCCCTGGTGTATAGGAAGCTTTCTGGGGTAGGTTTAGTCAGGAGCCAACGCCTGAAGTGGACCAGGTTTTTTTGTTATAGGATGAAACGTGGCGGTGGCACTTAGTTCTCTTTTTTTCCTCAGGGGCTTAAAAGAAATAAATTAAAAAATTAAAAAAGGAGGCAAAAAATAAAAAGGGATGGTGGCACAGTGGTTAACACGCCTGCCTAGTAAGCAAAAGAACCCAGGTTCGAATCGCAGTCCGGGACACGCGTTATGTCTTGATGCCGCTCACATCGATAGTCCCTTCCTTTTCCTTTCCTTTCTCTCCCTTCCACCTTCAATTTACATATAATCCTGGGAAATCCGCCACTGCCCAGTTATTAAAGCAAAAAAAGAATGTTTACTGTGAAAAATAGCAAAAATTTCATTTTCATGGATTCATGAAAACGCCTTTGAAATTATGAACCAGTCGTACATATGCATAATATACACATCATAAAAAGTTTTGCATCACCTCGGTTACGAGAATCCCGGAAATTGGAATAGAGATCAACATAAAGTCATTTCTGCCCTCTTTATGCTCATGAAAACAACACACTGCATGTTTTATCACCACACAGCGAGACCTTCAGAGATGCTGGTTCAAACTGCTGTACACACCGGTACCTCTAATACCCAGTAGCACGTCCTCCTGCATTGATGCATGCCTGTATTCGTCGTTGCGTACTATCCACAAGTTGATCAAGGCGCTGTAGTTCTAGATTGACCCACTCCTCAACGGCGATTCGGCGTAGATCCCACAGTGTGGTTGGAGGGTCAATCTATCCGAGGCACGCTCGACAGGGTTCATGTCTGGAGAAGATGCAGGCCACTCTAGTCGAGCAGTGTCGTTATCCTGAAGAAGCTCATTCACGAGATATGCACGATGGGGGCTCGAATTATCGTCCACGAAGACGAATGCCTCGCCAATATGCTGCCGATATGGTTGCACTATCGGTCG
This sequence comes from Schistocerca gregaria, assembly GCF_023897955.1. Lineage (NCBI taxonomy): Eukaryota > Metazoa > Arthropoda > Insecta > Orthoptera > Acrididae > Schistocerca > Schistocerca gregaria. The sequence goes on along the minus strand of NC_064928.1, from coordinate 25,385,025 downwards.
GAGTATGGCATCCACGTATCGTACAGCCGTTACGGCGCCTTCCATGACAACCAGAGGCGTACGTCGATCCCACATAATGCTACCCCAAAACAGCAGGGAACATCGACCTTGCTCCACTCGCTGGTCAGTGCGTCTAAGGCGTTCAGCCTGACGGGGTTGCCTCCAAACACGCCCCGACTAGTGTCTGGTTGAAGGCATCTGCGACACTCATCGGTGAAGAGAACTTGATGCCAACCCTGTGCGGTGAATTCGGCATGTTGTTGGGCCCATCTGCACCGCACTTCATGGTGTCGTGGTTGAAAAGATGGACCTCGCCATGGCCGTCGGGAGTGAAGTTGCGCATCGTGCTGTCTATTGCGCACAGTCTGAGTCGTAACACGACGTCCTGTGGCCGCACGAAAAGCATTATTGAACATGGTGGCGTTGCTGTCAGGGTTCCTCCGAGCCATAATCCGTAGGTAGCGGTCATCCACTGCAGCAGTAGCCCTTGGGCGGCCTGAGCGAGGCATGTCATCGACAGTTCCTGTCTCTCTGCATCTCCTCCATGTCCGAACAACATCGCTTTGGTTCACTCCGAGACACCTGGACACTTCACCTGTTGAGAGCCCTTCCTGGCACAAAGTGACAACCGCGTTGCCGTTGGTGGGGACGCTTGCGTGCCTCAGCGATACAGATAGCCGTACCGTAGGTGCAACCACAACGGAGGGGTGACTGTTGAGAGGACAGACAAACATGTAGTTGACTGAATAAGGGCAGCAGCCTTTGCAGTAGTTGCAGGGACAACAGTCAGGATGATTGACTGACCTGGCCTTGTAACACTAACCAAAACGGCCTTGCTGTGCTGGTACTGCGAACGGCTGAAAGCAAGGTGAAACTACAGCCGTAATTTTTCCCGAGAGCATGCAGCTTCACTGTATGATTAAATGACGTTGGCGTCGTCTTGGGTAAAATATTCCGGAGGTTAAATAGTCCTCCATTCGGATCTCCGGGCGGGGACTACTCAAGATGCAGTCGTTATCAGGAGAAAGAAAACTGGGGTTCTACCGATCGGATCGTGGACTGTCAGATCACTTAATCGGGCAGATAGGTTAGAAAACTTAAAAAGAGAAATGGATAGGTTAAAGTTAGACAAAGTGGGAATTAGTGAAATTCTGTGGCAGGAGGAACAAGACTTCTGGTCAGGTGAATACAGGGTTATAAATTCAAAATCAAATAGGGGTCATGCAGGAGTAGGTTTAATAATGAACATGAAAATAGGAATGCGGGTAACCTACTACAAACAGCATAGTGAACGCATTATTGTGGCCAAGATAGACACGAAGCCCGCACTTACTGCAGTAGTACAAGTTTATATGCCAACTAGCTCTGCAGTTGACGAAGAAATTGAAGAAACGTATGAAGAAATAAAAGAAGTTATTCAGATAGTGAAGGGAGATAAAAATGTAATAGTCATGGGTGACTGGAATTAGAGTGTAGGAAAAAGGAGAGAAGGAAACGTAGAAGGTGGATTGGGGCTAAGAAATGAAAGAGGAAGCCGAAAGGTAAAATTTTGCACAGAGCACAAGTTAATCATAGCTAACACATGGTTTAAGAATCATAAAAGAAAGTTGTATACATGGAAGAACCCTGGAGATACTAAAATGTATCAGATTATAAAATGGTAAGACAGAGATTTAGGAACCAGGTTTAAAATTGTAAGACATTTCCAGGTGCAGATGTGGCCTCTGACCACAATCTATTGGTTATGACCTGTAGATTAAATCTGAAGAAACTGCAAAAAGGTGGGAATTTAAGGAGATGGGACCTGGATAAACTGAAAGAACCAGAGGTTGTACAGAGTTTTAGGGAGAGCATTAGGGAACAATTGACAAGAATGTGGGAAAGAAATACAGTAGAAGAAGAATGGGTAGCTTTGAGGAATGAAATACTGAAGGCAGTAGAGTATCAAGTAGGTAAAAAGACGAGGGCTAGTAGAAATTCTTTAGTAACAGAAGAAATACTGAATTTGATTGATCAAAGAAGTAGTTGTTGTTGTGGTCTTCAGTCCTGAGACTGGTTTGATGCAGCTCTCCATGCTTCTCTATCCTGTGCAAGCTTCTTCATCTCCCAGTACCTACTGCAATCTACATCCTTCTGAATCTGTTTAGTGTATTCATCTCTTCGTCTCACTCTACGATTTTTACCGTCCACGCGGCCCTCCAATACTAAATTGGTGATCCCTCGATGTCTCAGAACATGTCCTACCAACCGATCCCTTCTTCTGGTCAAGTTGTGCCACAAACTCTTCTTCCCAATCCTATTCAATACTTCCTCAGTTATTTTGCTCCCCAAATAGCAGAACTCCTTTACTACTACAAGTGTCTTATTTCCTTATCTAATTCTCTCAGCATCACCCAAATTAATCCGACTACATTCCATTATCCACGTTTTGCTTTTGTGGATGTTAATCTTATATCCTCGTTTCAAGACACTGTCCATTCCGTTCAACTGCTCTTCCAAGTCCTTTGCTGTCCTTGTCAGAATTACAATGTCATCGGCGAACCTCAAAGTTTTTATTTCTTCTCCATGGATTTTAATACCTACTCCGAATTTTTCTTTTGTTTCCTTTACTGCTTGTTCAATATACAGATTGCATAACATCGGGGAGAGGCTACAACCCTGTCTTACTCCATTCCTAACCGCTGCTTCCCTTTCATGTCCCTCGACTCTTATAACTGCCATCTGGTTTCTGTACAAATTGTAAATAGCCTTTCGCTCCCTGTATTTTGCCCCTGCCAACTTTAGAATTGGAAAGAGAGTATTCCAGTCAACATTGTCAAAAGCTTTCTCTAAGTCTACAAATGCTAGAAACGTAGGTTTGCCTTTCTTTATTCTTTCTTCTAAGATAAGTCGTAAGGTCAGCATTGCCTCACGCGTTCCAGTAATCCAAATTGATCTCCCCCGAGTTCTGCTTCTACTAGTTTTTCCATTCGTCTGCAAAGAATTCGTGTTAGTATTTTGCAGCTGTGGCTTATTAGACTGCGACCGACCGATCGTTTGATTCAAAGACTCCCGCACTTCCGGATGCCAGTGTGCCGGTGCCCCATCCTGTTGGTAAATGAAGTCGTTCGGATCAGTCTCCAACTGTGGCAAAAGGTGGTTGTCAAGCATATCTAGATATGTGTTTGCTGTAACAGTGAACCTGACAAAGGAAAATGCACCATACACCTTTCCCTGTGAAACTGCACAAAACACATTACATTTTGGAGAGTCCCTTTCACGTTGTACGAGTTCATGTGGATGTCCTTTGCCCCATATCCTCACTTTATGACGGTTCATCCTTCTACTTAAATGGAATCTTGTCTCGTCAGTAAACACTAAGAGTGGAAGAAAACTCTTGTCCTTCTTCTTGCCAAGAGCGAAATTACAGAACTCCACACGTTGTTGTCTATGCTCTTCACGAAGAGCTTTTAGTAGCTGATTTTCTTGTGGTTTCACATGTAAACGGCGACGCAACACACGCCAGACGGACATCGGAGGCATGTTGAGCTGTCTAGCTGCACGGCGAACGGATTTCTGTTGACTCCTTGTGAAAGTATGGCGCATGCGTTCGACGTCGTCTGTGTCAGACACTCAATTATTCTGAAAATAAAAAGGATTTATGCTGCCATTTGTGTTATGAAATTGTCATAGTCGTTCATTTTGTAATGTTTTACGGCAGACGACGTCAGTGATATGACAGCAAGACATGCAGAAGACACGTTCGCTGGCAACATCAGGATCGACATATAGATAGTGAAATCGAAAGTAGACTTCTTTCGACCGCCATCTTATCTTCTGCACTGCTTATTGTTTCGTGTATCGTGCTTTATAGACACAGTTGTGGAGTTCGTGAACAATGCTGAAAAAGTTCAAAAGAGCCAAGGAAATAAAGACGCCTCAACACTTCACAAGAAAATTACCAAGCCGCAAGACGTTCGCCCCCGGTGGTTGAATGGTCCAGCTGAGTCTCTTGTCGGGTATAAGTTGACTCACTCGCCTCGCAGAGAAACGGAGAGCAAAAGTAGCCGCGCACTCGCGGAATTCCCGCAATGCATGCAAGCGTTTCGAAAGAAATTAGTGCCATTACTCTGTAAATTACTATTCATTTGTTTCACACAACAATGATTTCTAGTTTATAGCCATTCTAGTTTATAGTAATACTACTACAGTAGTACAAGTTTATATGCAAACTAGCTCTGCAGATGACGAAGAAATTGAAGAAATGTATGATCAAATAAAAGAAATTATTCAGATAGTGAAGGGAAATGAAAATTTGATAGTCATGGGTGACTGGAATTCGGTAGTAGGGAAAGGGAGAGAAGGAAACGTAGTAGGTGAATATGGACTGGGGCAAAGAAATGAAATAGGAAGCCGCCTGGTAGAATTTTGCACAGAGCACAACTTAATCATAGGTAACACTTGGTTCAAGAATGATAAAAGAAGGCTGTATACATGGAAGAACCCAGGAGATACTAAAAGGTATCAGATAGATTATATAATGGTAAGACAGAGATTTAGGAACCAGGTTTTAAACTGTAAGACATTTCCAGGGGCAGATGTAGACTCTGACCACAATCAATTGGTTATGACCTGTAGATTAAAACTGAAGAAACTGCAAAAAGGTGGGAATTTAAGGGGATAGGACCTGGATAAACTGAAAGAACCAGAGGTTGTACAGAGTTTCAGGGAGAGCATAAGGGAGCAATTGACAGGAATGGGGGAAAGAAATACAGTAGAAGAAGAATGGGTAGCTTTGAGGGATGAAGTAGTGAAGGCAGCGGAGGATCAAGTAGGTAAAAAGACGAGGGCTAATTGAAAACCTTGGGTGACAAAAGATATATTGAATTTAATTGATGAAAGGAGAAAATATAAAAATGCAGTAAATGAAGCAGGCAAAAAGGAATACAGACGTCTCAAAAATGAGATCGACAGGAAGTGCAAAATGGCTAAGCAGGGATGGCTAGAGGACAAATGTAAGGATGTAGAGGCTTACCTCACTAAGGGTAAGATAGATACTGCCTACATGAAAATTAAAAGGACCTTTGGAGATAAGAGAACCACTTGTATGAATATCGAGAGCTCAGATGGGTACCCAGTTCTAAGCAAAGAAGAGAAAGCAGAAAGGTGGAAGGAGTATATAGAAGGTCTATACAAGGGCGATGTACTTGAGGACAATATTATGGAATTGGAAGACGATGTAGATGAAGATGAAATGGGAGATACGATACTGCGTGTAGAGTTTGACAGAGTACTGAATGACCTGAGTCGAAATAAGGCCCCCGGAGTAGACAACATTCCATTGGAACTACTGACGGCCTCGGGAGAGCCAGTCCTTACAAAACTCTACCATCTGGTGACCAAGATGTATGCGACAGGCGAAATACCCTCAGACTTCAAGAAGAATATAATAATTCCAATCCCAAAGAAAGCAGGTGTTGACAGATGTGAAAATTACCGAACTATCAGTTTAATAAGTCACATATGAAAAATACTAACACGAATTCTTTACAGATGAATGGAAAAACTAGTAGAAGCCGACCTCGGGGAAGATCAGTTTGGCTTCCGTAGAAATGTTGGAACACGTGAGGCAATACTGACCCTACGACGTATCTTAGAAGAAAGATTAAGGAAAGGCAAACCTACGTTTCTAGCATTTGTAGACTTAGAGAAAGCTTTTGACAATGTTCATTGGAATACTCTCTTTCAAATTCTGAAGGTGGCAGGGGTAAAATACAGGGAGCGAAAGGCTATTTACAATTTGTACAGAAACCAGATGGCAGTTATAAGAGTCGAGGGGCATGAAAGGGAAGCAGTGGGTGGGAAGGGAGTGAGACAGGGTTCTAGTCTCTCCCCGATGTTATTCAATCTGTATATTGAGCAAGCAGTAAAAGAAACAAAAGAAAAAATTGGAGTAGGTATTAAAATCCATGGAGAAGAAATAAAAACTTTGAGGTTCGCCGATGACATCGTAATTCTGTCAGAGACAGCAAAGGACTTGGAAGAGCAGTTGAACGGAATGGATAGTGTCTTGAAAGGAGGATATAAAATGAACATCAACAAAAGCAAAACGAGGATAATGGAATGTAGTCGAATTAAGTCGGGTGATGCTGAAGGAATTTGATTAGGAAATGAGACACTTAAAGTAGTAAATGAGTTTTGCTATTTGGGGAGCAAAATAACTGATGATGGTCGAAGTAGAGAGGATATAAAATGTAGACTGGCAATGGCAAGGAAAGCGTTTCTGAAAAAGAGAAATTTGTTAACATCGAGTATAGATTTAAGTGTCAGGAAGTCATTCTGAAAGTATTTGTATGGAGTGTAGCCGTGTGTGGAAGTGAAACATGGTAGATAAATAGTTTGGACAAGAAGAGAATAGAAGCTTTCGAAATGTGGTACTACAGAGAATGCTGAAGATTAAATGGGTAGATCACATAACTAATGAGGAAGTATTGAATAGGATTGGGGAGAAGAGAAGTTTGTGGCACAACTTGACCAGAAGGGATCGGTTGGTAGGACATTTTCTGAGACATCAAGGGATCACCAATTTTGTATTGGAGGGCACCGTGGAGGGGAAAAATCGTAGAGGGAGACCAAGAGATGAATACAGTAAGCAGATTCAGAAGGATGTAGGTTGGAGTGGGTACTGGGAGATGAAGAAGCTTGCACAGGGTAGAGTAGCATGGAGTGCTGCATCAAACCAGTCTCAGGACTGAAAACCACAACAACAGCCATACTCTAGAGCAAGTTGAAATGACACAATATGTTCGACCTGCCTAAATGACAGACGATTGATCGGTTGGCAATGAATACTATTCTATTTAGACGTACATTTATATAAGTAGATAAAACTTTTTCGAAGAATGCTGTAAGATTATTTTAATATATGTCTATTCAGATAATCTCTAACAATTACGTTGACATACACACACTTCCAAGGCATTACCTACTCTGTAACGACAGTACCAGAAAACATGACATCAGGATGCAGTGCAATCCGTAAATCGTGATTAGTTATTAAGGTAAATTATAGGAAAGCCGGCACGGTAGCTCAGCGTGTTCGCGGCCATCTGTAATAATAATAAAAAAAACGGAGAAAAAGAATCAACGATCAACTTGAACGGGTGCCATGTGCCGTCCGTCCAGAAAAAAAGGAAACGAACAATACGGAACAAACTGAATTAAAAAAAATGGTGAGCGTGACGGATTGTCAATCCTCTGGGCCCGGGTTGGATTCCCAACTGGGTCGGGGAATTTTCTCCGCCCAGTGACTGGGTGTTGTGCTGTCCTCATTTGTTGTTGTTCTCGTCTTCAGTCCCGAGACTGGTTTGATGCAGCTCACCATGCTACTATATCCTGCGCAAGCTTCTTCATCTCCCAGTACCTACTGCAACCTACATCCTTCTGAATCTGCTTAGTGTATTCATCTCTTGGTCTCCCTCTACGATTTTTACCCTCCACGCTGCCCTCCAGTACTAAATTGGTGATCAGTTGATGTCTCAGAACATGTCCTACCAACCGATCCCTTCTTCTTGCCAAGTTGTGCCACAAACTCCTCTTCTCCCCAATTCTATTCAATACCTCCTTATTATTTATGTGATCTACCCATCTAATTTTCAGCATTCTTCTGTAGCACAATATTTCGAAGGCTTCTATTCTCTTCTGGCCCAAACTATTTTTCGTCCGCATTTCCATACATGGCTACGCTCCATACAAATACTTTCAGAAACGACTTCCTGACACTTAAATCTATACTCGATGTTAACAAATTTCTCTTGTTTGGAAACGCTTTCCTTGCCATTGCCAGTCTACATATTATATCTTCTCTACTTCGACAATCATCAGTTATTTTGCTCCCCAAATAGCAAAACTCCTTTACTACTTTAAGTGTCTCATTTCCTAATCTAATACTCTCAGCATCAACCGACTTAATTCAACTACATTCCATTATCCTCGTTTTGCTTTTGTTGATATTCATCTTATACCCTTCTTTCAAGACACTTTCCATTCCGTTCAACTGCTCTTCCAAGTCCTTTGCTGTTTCTGACAGAACTACAATGCCATCGGCGAACCTCAAAATTTTTATTTCTTCTCCATGGATTTTAATACCTACTCCAAATTTTTCTCTTGTTTCCTTTACTGCTTCTTCTACTGTACTTCTTTCCCCCATTCCTGTCAATTGCTCCCTTATGCTCTCCCTGAAAATCTGTTCAACCTCTGGTTCTTTCAGTTTATCCAGGTCCCATCTCCTTAAATTCCCACCTTTCTGCAGTTTCTTCAGTTTTAATCTACAGTTTATGACATTTGCCCTGTAAATGTCTTACAATTTAAAACCTGGTGCCTAAATCTCATTCTTACCATTATATAATCTATCTTATACCTTCCAGTATCTCCAGGACTCTTCCATGCCTTGAACCGTCTCTGATGATTCTTGAAGCAAGTGTTAGCTATGATTAACTTATGCGCTGTGCAAAACTCTACCAGGCGGCTTCCTCTTTCATTTCTTAGTCTAAATCCATATTCACCTACTATGTTTCCTTCTTTCCCTTTTCCTACACTCTAATTCCAGTCACCCATGACTATTAAATTTTCGTCTCCCTTCACTACCTGCATAATTTCTTTTATCTTCTCATACATTTCATCAATTTCTTCATCATCTGCAAAGCTAGTGGGCATATAAACTTGTACTACCGTAGTAGGCATGGGCTTCGTATCTATCTTGGCCACAATAATGCGTTAACTATGATGTTTGTAGTAGCTTACTCGCACTCCTATTTTTTTATTCATTATTTAATCTACTCCTGCATTACCCCTATTTGATTTTGCATTTATAACCCTGTATTCACCTGACCAAAAGTCTTGTTCCTGCTGCCACCGAACTTCACTAATTCCCACTATATCTAACTTTAACCTATCCATTTCCCTTTTTAAATTTTCTAACCTACCTGCCCGATTAAGGGATCTGACATTCCACGCTCCGATCCGTAGAACGCCAGTTTTCTTTCTCCTGATAACGACGTCCTCTTGAGTAGTCCCCGCCCGGAGATCCGAATGGGGGACTATTTTACCTCCGGAATATTTTACCCAAGAGGACGCCATCATCATTTATCCATACAGTAAAGCTGCATGCCCTCGGGAAAAATTACGGCTGTAGTTTCCCCTTGCTTTCAGCCGTTCGCAGTACCACAACAGCAAGGCTGTTTTGGTTAGTGTTACAAGGCCAGATCAGTCAATCATCCAGACTGTTTCCCCTGCAACTACTGAAAAGCCTTCTGCCCCTCTTCAGGAACCACACGTTTGTCTGGCCTCTCAACAGTCACGCCTCCGTTGTGGTTGCACTTACGGTACGGCCATCTGTATCGCTGAAGCACGCAAGCCTATGTGTATGACTTTCTTTTGCATCAGTCTCCTGATTGGTTTCACGCGGCCCCGAAAAACATTCCTCTACGGTACCAATCCTTCCATCTCAGAGAAGCAATTATATCCTCGATGTATTCCAATCTCTGTCTTCCTCTGTACTTCTTTTACCTCAATAGCACCCTCTCGTTCAATGAAAGTCAGTCCCTGACGTCTAACAGATGTCCTATCATCCTGTAATTTCTTATTGTCAGTATTTTTCGTGTACTGTTTTCCTCGCCTATTCTGCGGAGAGCTTTGTCATTCCTTACCTTATCTGACCATCCAGTTTTCAACATTTTTGTATAGCACCACATCTCAAATGCTTCGATCCCACTCTGTTACCTTTCACTACCATACAATGATTTGCTCTGTCTGTACGTACTCAGATTTTTCTTCCTCAAGTTAAGGCGTATGTTTGACAGTAGTAGACTTCTCTTGGCCAGGAATGGCCATTTTTCCAGTGCTAGTCTGCTTTTAATGTCCTCCTTGTAGGTACAGAGAGCTGGCTAAAGCCGGAAATAAGTTCAGCCGAAATTTTTTCAAACGACCTAACAGTGTTCGGAAAGGATGGATTAAATACAGTTGGTGGTGGAGTATTTATTGCTGTCAGAGGTAGTTTGCCTTGTAGCGAAATTGAAGTAGATAGTTCATGTGATACAGTATGGGAAGAGGTTATACCTGACAATCGGACTAAACTATTAACTGGATCGTTTTACCGACCCCCCGACTCAGAAGACATGGCTGTTGAACAGTTCAAAGAAAACTTGTCTCATTTGAAATAAGTACCCCGCTCATGCAATTATAGTCGGTGGTGACTTCAATCTACCCTCGATATGCTGGAAAAATTATACGTTTAAAGCCGGCGGCAGGCATAAAACATCATCCGAAATTGTACTGAATGCTTTCTCAGAAAATTACTCTGAACAATTAGTTCATGAGCCCACCCGAAGCGTAAATGGGTGGGAAAGCATACTTGACATTTTAGCAACAAATAATCCTGGACAAATATGGAGTATCGTGACGTATACAGGGACTAGCGAGCACAAGGCAAGTACTGCTAAGCTGAATACCGTAACACCGACAACCATCTAAACAAAACGCAAAGTATATCTATTTAAAAAAGCTGATAAAAACGCTCTTAACGCCGTATAAGGGACAGTCTTCACTCCTTCCGATCTGATCATGTAAGTGTAGAAAAGTTGTGAAATGTTTTCAAAGAGATAGTATCGACATCAACTGAGAGATATATACCACATAAATTAATAAGTGATGGTACTGATCCCCCATGGTACACAAAACGGGTCAGATCGTTGTTGCAGAAGCAACGAAAAAAGCATGCCAAGTTTAAAAGAACGCAAAATCCTCAAGATTGGCAAAGTTTTACAGAAGTTCGAAATATGGAGCGTACTTCAATGCGAGATGCTTTCAATAATTTCCACAGCGAAATTCTGTCTCGAAATCTGGCAGAAAACCCAAAGAGATTCTGGTCATACATAAAGGAGACCCGTGGCAAGACCCAATCAATACCTTCACTGCGCGATAACAACGGCGAAATCACTGATGACAGTGCCACTAAAGCAGAGTTATTAAACACGGTTTTCCGAAACTGCTTCACCAAAGAAGACGAAGTAAATATTCATGAAGAACAAATGCCAAGATGAGAAACATAGAAGTAGATATCCTCGGTGTAACAAAGCAGCTTAAATCACTTAGTAAAGGCAAGGCCTCCGGTCCAGATTGTATACCAGTCAGGTTCCTCTCAGAGTATGCTGATGAAATAGCTCCACATTTAGCAATTATTTACAACCACTCGCTCACAGAAAGATACGTACCTAAAGACTGGAAAATTGCTCAAGTCTCACCAATATCCAAAAAGGGAAGTAGGAGTAATCCGCTGAATTACAGGCCTATATCACTAACGTCGATTTGCAGTAGGGTTTTAGAACATATATTGTATTCGAATATAATGAAGTACCTCGAAGAAAAGGATTTATTGACGTATAGTCAGCACGGATTCAGAAAATATCGTTCTTGTGAAACACAACTAGCTCTTTATACTGATGAAGTAATACGTGTAATCGACAGGGGATGTCAAATTGATTCCATGTTTTTAGATTTCCAGAAGGCTTTCGACACCTCTCCTCACAAGCATCTTCTAATCAAACTGCGTGCCTACGGAGTATCGCATCAGTTGTGCGACTGGATTCGTGATTTCCTGTCATAAAGGTCACAGTTCGTAGTAATAGACGGAAAGTCATCGAGTAAAACAGAAGTAATATCCGGCGTTCCCCAAGAAAGTGGTATAGGCTCTCTAATGTTCCTGACCTTTATTAACGACATAGGAGACAATCTGAGTAGCCGTCAGACTGTTTGCAGATGATGGCGTCATTTACCTTCTTGTTAAGTCATCGGATGATCAAAACGACTTGCAAAATGGTTTATATAAGATATCTGTATGGTGCGAAAAGTGGCAATTGACCCTGAATAAAGAAAAGTGTGAAGTTATTCGCACGAGTGCTAAAAGAAATCAGCTAAATTTCGATTACGCGATAAGTCACACAAATTTGAGGGCTGTAAATTCAACTAAATACTTAGAGATGACATGTCAAATAACCTAAATTGGAACGATCACATAGGTAATATTGTGGGTAGAGCAAACCAAAGATTGCGATTCATTGGCAGAACATTTAGGAGGTGCAACAGGTCTGCCAAAAAGACTGCTTACACCACGCTTGTCCGCCCTATTCTGGAGTACTGCTGTGCGGTGTGGGATCCGCATCAGGTGGGACTGACGGATGACATCGAAAAAGTACAAAGAAGGGCAGCTCGTTTTGTATTATCGCGAAATAGGGGAGATGGTGTCACAGACATGATACGTGCACCAGTTTTCTCCTGCGATTGCGAAAGCATTCTGTTGGCACGCTCCTACATAGGGAGAAATGATTATCACGATAAAATAAGAGAAATCAGGGCTTGCACGGATAAATTTAAGTGTTCGTTTTTCCCGCGTGCCGTTCGAGAGTGGAACGGTAGGGAGACAGCATGAAGGTGATTCATTGAACCCTCTGCCAGGCACTTTATTGTGAATAGCAGAGTAACTACGTAGATGTAGATGTAAATCCGTTACGGATTATTCGCCTACTTCGTGATCATCAATTCTGATGTTAAGTTTCTCGTTGTTCTCATTTCTGCCACATCTCATTACCGTCGTCTTTCTTCGATATGCTCTCTGTCTGTATTCTGTACTCATTAGACTTTATTCCATTCAACACATCCTGTAACTCTTCTTCACAGTCACTGAAAAAGCAATGGTTCAAATGGCTGTAAGCACTATGGGACTTAACATCTGAGGTCATCAATCCACTAGAACTTAGAACTACTTAAACCTAACTAATCTAAGGACATCACACACATCTATGCCCGAGGCAGGATTCGAACCTGCGACCGTAGCGGTCGCGCGGCTCCAGACTGAAGCGCCTAGAACCGCTCGGCCACAACTACCGGCTCAGAGAATGCAATGTCATAAGCGAGTCTTGTTTTCTCTCTGGACTTTAATCCCAACCTTTAACCTTTCTTTTATTCCGTCATTGCTTTCTTGGTATATAGACTGAGCAGTTGTGTCGAAAGATCAGATCCCTGTCTTACCCCTTTGTAATCCGACCACTTCGTTCTTGCTCTTCCGCCCTTATTATTCCCTCTTGGCTCTTGTAGTTATTGTATATTACACATCTTTCGCTATAGCTTACGCCTATTTTCTCAGAATTTCAAATATGTTGCCCCAGTTTAGATTGTAAATCGCTTTTTACAGGGCAACGAATCCAATGAGGTGTCTTGGTTTTTGTTCAGTCTCGCTTCCATTATCAAATGCATCGTCAGAAACGCCCCTCTGCTGTCTTTATTTTTCCTAAACCCAAACTGTTCTCATCTAACAAATCCTTAATTTTTTCTGTTCTTCCGTACGTCTTTGTTGTTAGCAACTTGGATGCAATAATTGTCTCACTCGTCGGCGCTTGCAGTCTTCAGAATTGCGTGGATGATGTTTTATTGCCACTTCCTCCAATGGCTTTAGAAATTCCGATGGAATGTTATCTGTTCTTGTGCCCTATTTGATTTTAAGTCTTCCGAAGCTGTGCTAAATTCTGATTCTAATACTGGATCCCCTATCGTTTGCCTATGGATTGCTGTTTCTTATTCTGACGGATCATCAGAGAATTCCTCCCCCTCATAGATTCCAGCAGTGTACTCTCTCCACCCATGGCCGCTCTCCTCTCGATTTAAGGGGATTTAGAAAGGAACACATTTTTTTTTACGTTTTCGGATTTTCATCTCGTTATAAAATTTGCAATTTTCCAAATAAAATGACACATATATCATTTATAAACGCACATGGGAAGTACTTCATTTTTTTTAATATGATCAACACCGGTTGAAAATGTTAAAATTTTTACGTGCATTACTTCAAGAACTAATAAAATCGGGAATTTTTTATACAGAAGGCTGTGGATTGTTGTGCAATAAAGGTTAAATGTCATGTCATATCCAGAAGAGGATGGGCACCAAATTGAGGAAGTTAAAACAAAGTTTGAGAGACAAAAAACTTTCTGATCGTAAAACCGTAAGAAACAGACTGCCAGACAAAATGATTGATCAACTACAGCAGTATTATGGAATGGCCATTAGAAATAATACTGAGGATTTGTTGAAAATGAAGCAGGCAGTATGGGCTGCTTTCTGCCACAGACTGTCAACTGATTAAAAACCAGTACACCACCTTTGCGCTCCTGGCCTGATGAATGGTGCAATTACCGCAATGCCCAGTACTCAAACAGTTCATACAGCCATAAACATCCCATCCCAGCAGCAGTCATGGGTATCATAAAGCGTATTTACAGAGACCTGGAAAATCATGAATTGGTGTAGGAGTGTCTGTATAGGTTAGACTCAAAATCCCATTGAGTCGTTCAATAATCTTATATGGACCCGCTTACCAAAAAATGTTTTTCTTGGAATTAAGACATTAAAATAGTGGGCCAGTGATGCCGTTATTGATTTTAATGGTGGTAACATTGGTAGCGTGAAAGTGCTACAGCATGTGGGAATTAATCCTGAAGCAAATCAGAGAACTTGAACGTATGGACAAGGAAGGTTCTCATTGATAAAGCAGAGTAAGCAGTACAGTTGGCCACTGAGAAGTCCAGAAAGGAGAGAAGAAGGAAAAACTTGGAAAGAGGTGTGGAGAATGATACACGGTATGGCAAGTGAGTTACAGCCTTTTGAAACTTTAGAAGCCATTCCTGAAAATTTATATTTTCTGTTGAATTTTCCCTAAATCTCAGAAACCACTTCAAGTAGCGTATTCACATGTTCAGGGAGTAATTAAATACTCATCCTGAGTCTACTGAACTAAAAGAAGAACACAGTGTTATGTATAATTAAAACTGTTTAGGCTAATGTACAAAAAAAGTACACAACATTATAACCGTGCACTTAAAAATTTGTAATTTCGAAAGCAGTGTCTGAAATGCAATTATTGTAGTTCGCTAGACACAGAACATACAGTTCTAATGTCCTGTAAAAGTTCCATGTCGGTGGCTACAGTGGTTCCTGAAATAAAGGGACGCCAAGTCACTAAGTTTAACATTGTCGGAGTTGGGCGTTCCAACCCCACTTAACAGCGGAGTTCCCATTGTACTCTTAATGTTACCGCCCACACTTTTCATTTCACCAAAGGTTGTTTTGTCTTTTCTGTACGTTGAGTCAGTCTTTCTGATAATCATTCCTTTTTCGGTCTCTACATATTTCTCATTCAGCCATTTCGCCGTATCTTCTCTGTGCTTCCTATATATTTATGTGTCTGTGTACTCATGAATTTTCCTAAGCATTTTAGTACTTCCTTCTTTCGTCGGCCAATTGAAGTATTTCTTCTATCAACCATCGTTTCTTCGCAGTTACCTTCCTTGTAACTACGTTTTTCTTTCCAACTTCTGTTATTGCCCTTTTCACAGATATACATTCCACTTGAATTGCGCTGCCTATTGACCATTATCGCAGTATCTATAGCGTCAAAGCACGTCGAGCGATGTCTTCACTCCTTAGGATTTCCGTATCGCGTTTCTTAGGCACTTTCTTATAATGTGGAATACCAGTGAGAGCAGTGAATTGCATCCGGGTCGCTCACGTAGCCAGCACACAGCAGTCGAGAACATAGATATCGCGATGTGTTTACTATGGTATGAGGAGCTCCTTCAATCAACACTGAAGTGCTTATTCAAATACAGAGATACGCAAAGCAGGCAGAATACGGCGCTGCAGTCGGCAACGCCTATGTAGGACAACAAGCGTCTGGTACAGTTGTCAGATCGGTTACTGTTGCTACAATGGCAGGTTGTCAAGATTTAAGTGAGTTTGAACGTTGTGTTATAGTCGGCACACGACGAAGGGGGACACCGTGTCCGAGGTAGCGATGAAGTGGGGATTTTTCCTTACGACCATTTCACGAGTGTATCGTGAATATCCGGCAAAAAGATTCTGCAAGAACGGGACCAACGACGACTGAAGAGAATCGTTCAACGTGACAGAAGTGCAACCCTTTCACAAATTGCTGCAGATTTCAGTGCTGGGCCATCAACGTACGAACAATTCAACGAAGCATAATCCATACGGGCTTTCGGAGCCGAAGGCCCACTCGTGCACCCTTAATGACTGCACGACACAAAGCTTTACGCCTCGCTTGGACCCGTTAACACAAATATTGGATTGTTGATGACTGGAAACATGATGTCTAGCCGGACGAGTCTCGTTTCAAATAGTATCGAGCGGATGGACGTGTACGGGTATGGAGGCAACCTCACGAATCCCTGGACCCTGCATGTCAGCAGGGGACTGTTCATGCTGGTGGAGGCTCTGTAATGGTAGGGGCGTGTGCAGATGGAGTGATGTGGGACCCCTGATACGTCTAGATACGACTGGGACAGGTGACACGTACGTAAGTATCCTGCCTGACCAGCTGTATCCATTCATGTCCGTTGTGCATTCCGTGGGACTTAGGCAACTACATCAGACCAATACAACACCTCACACGTCCGGAATTGAAACAGAGTGGGTCCAGGAACAATCGTCTGAGTTTAAATACTACCAAACTCCCCACACACGAACGTTATTCAGCATATCTGGGATGCCTTGTAACGTACTCTTCAGAAGAGATCTCCAAGCCTCGCATCTTACGGATTTTAGGATAGCCATGCAGTATTGATGGTGTCAGTTGCTTCCAGCACTACTCCAGACATTAGTAGAGTCCATGCTACGTCGTGTTGCGGCGCTTCTTCCTGGTCGCAGGCGCCCTACGCGATGTTAGGTGGGTGTACCAGTTTGTTTGGCTCTTTAGGGCATATAGTTTCAGGAGATGAAATCAGTCTTCTCGTTCTACAAACGGAGGTCAAATCTTCGTAAGCGATGGCGCCGGCTTTCGACAAGAGTTTGTAAGACGTCGTGGTCTCTTCACCTTCATTGCTTACATATTCCGCCCTCTCAATCATATTCCGCACATCAAGACTCTTTATTCGAACTCAAACTCGGTAAGATAAAGTCAATGTTGTATGAATTCATGTAAACGATATGCAAATAACTAGTAAATCGCAAGTGCTCACCGAGATTGAAATACTCAACGCTGGTGTAGACACACACATTCAAGACACGACGGTCGCAGGGGCTTTATGTTCGGGAGAGGCAAACTGCACAGCAGGGGGCAGGTCCCTGCAGAATGTGGGCGACCGCCCTTAGAGCAGACAGCGTTTGCCCGGGTGAATGACCCCGTGTTCGGCTCAATAGCAAATTAGGCTACATTGTGTAGGAGTGCCCAGCCTACACATTGTTTACAAACATAGCACGCAGTTTCAGAGGTTTTCACAGGGAGACAGCAAACGCCAAAGGCCGATGCTACAGATTTCCGCATTGGTCGCCTTAAACGAATCGTCATTCTCCCATTTTAGAAGAACAATGCTGATTGGTAAACGATATTCCTGACCCCTTGAGGAGAAGGAGTAATGGAAGAGACCGAAAGATACACCCTTTCACATCTGGCGTGGAGAGGGGCCGTTCCGTTGTTGCTCTTGGAGCGAGAACACGTATCGAGAGCTTGTGCGCTCGTACGTGTACTCAAAGAGCGAGGAACATGTCTCTCCTCAGTACTTCACTGGGAGAGCACCTCTGTCGAGAGCGAATCGGAGTGCGACTCTATACTGAGTCCTTGCGATTATGCGTTGTTCACTGTGTTGGCCGCCACACTTATTGTGCGGCGTGAACGGACAGAGTTATAGGTAAACGCCTGCCAGCGAATTTTTGAGTGTCATCGCGGTGGACTGGTTATCTGACCGATGTACCACGCCAATAGTTACACTAGGGGCGAATAGGAGTCCTCGACTTCATCGAGGCATAGGGAGAGTTTGATTGGCGAAGGTCAATCCAGATAGAACGAGAGTTATCTTATTTGTCAGCAGCGAGCGGCGCAGACAGCAGTCATCGCAGCTTACGGTATTGTCCGCTACAGGTCTTGTGGGCCCCATATTTCCTCCTCAACAGTACACTTCACTGCATTTCACACACAACAGCCTTGACCATACCTAGCAACATTCTAACGGATAATTATTCTAGTTGAGTAGGCGTGGCTCTTGGCTATTCTGTCAAGTCAATAACAATCTTAAACTTTGTACAGAAATTTCATTAGCAAATCCTATTGTTAAGAGGTAACTTCACATTCTGAAAAGAACCCGAGAATAACTTGTTCAGTACATAACTAAAAGTGCCATTGTGATTTCTCAGAATTTTTGCAAAATAAATAACAATTTTCGTTAGTTTCGTGTGTTTCTTACACTAACTATCATTACTCCAGTACCCAAGTGTCCCACCAGTGACGTAAGAAATTTTGTGAATTTTTGTGTCATTTCCTTACAGCAGACGATTCCAGAAGATATTTATTGCTGAAAGTTTTTCAAGCATTTCTCTTTAGAACGTTAGGAGCGTCTGTCTGACTTCTGTAGTAGTGTGGGGGTGGAAATTGCATCTTGCAGGAGCCACAGGGTAAAGGGTACAGCTCAGATTGATCCATTGCGCAGAATGACAGAATAGCACTCACACGCTCACAAGTTTTAAGGTCCTACCTGGCATCCGCCGCAAGCACCGCATCACCAGCTCAAAGCATTGTCCACTGTACTGACCTGTGTAGTCGTGCATCACGAAACAACGAGCCCCGCTCATCGTCAGCTGTCAAAGGGAAGCCGGCAGTCGTCGCACCCGGCTTCCACCCACTTCAGGCACAGCAGTGCCATTAACTGTGGCCTCTTGGCTGAAGTGCTCCTACATTTCGACATCACGATACGTAAGGTAGTTTTGTGATATTAAATTATTAAATTGTGGCTTTATTTATGATATGTCCTACTGTATACTTACCGTTTTTAGAGAACATGATATAAATATACTTACTTAGGAGGAGAAAAACTTCTTACCCAAGATCGGAATAGAACACGGTATCGTTGATGACCGGTTTTGATAAAACTATGTTACCACCACCACATCTGTAATAATATTACAAAATGGACTACAACCTGTTATAAAAATAACGCCAAATTAACCCATACAGCACTCAATGACAGCACACATTCGTACAGGTTATTATAAACGTCTGGCGCCAGATGCACACAAAATGTTTCCATTAAGTCTCCAGACGCACAACATGTGACATGAATGATGTATTGGCATGTCCAAAGTAAAAGTTAAAATTACTGTGTACACAAAGCGCCACAACTTTGCATCCGCATGATGACACGTCATGCCTACTAGAGCGCCACAAGACTGACTGTCAACAGCCAGTGCTTGAGGCGAACTGAAGACAGGTACTGCAGACGTCTATCATTAAAAGCCAAATATGTAATTTACAACCAGCCACGATTCCAAATACAAAAAGTTCTGAATTGCTAAACAAAACTTCTTGATGATTTCTTCCTGACAAAACACACTTACGACACCATATATATCATATTTACAAAGCATTATATCATCACAAAGCTGCACGTACGTTTATGACAGCACAGCTAAGTAAGCGCCAACGTAACTACTAAAAAAATTAAAAAAATTATTGAATGTTATAAGAAGAAGTTAGACTGAATGCCAAAAACTTTTACGACATTTTAAAATGCAGCGGTGACCAACCCAGAACTTGGATCTGGCGCAACTACTCTTAAAATTATATTATTATAGTGCAACACACCATGCTTACAACATGGAAAAATTAGACGATGCGGCTCCCTATATCAGGGCCATAATTGCTACGTGGCATGCCAACAGAAAGCTGTCAAAAGTACACTCATGCTCATAAATTAAGGATAATGCTGATAGATGGTGAAACAACGCTCTGGTGGGTGGTTGGGAGTTTAAATCACCTCGGAGTGTGACCATTCGGTGCATTTGACCTGCGGTCGTCGCACGGTGGCGCTGGCAGCAGTCCACATACGCAGAGGTGTGTTGGTGCATGTCAGAGTACGGTGCAGCGAGTAAGTGTGCACACGTTTTCAGACGTGTTCATGGTGGCTGTGTGTTGAAAATGACTCAAAGAACACATATTCATGAAGTTATGAGGGGTAGAATACTACGGCGAATGCAGGCTGGGCAAACACACGGGCCCTCCGTGTGCCACAAAGTGTGATCTCAGGATTATGGCAACGATTCCAGCAGACAGGGAACTTGTCCATGCGCTACAGTACGGGACGTCCACAGTGTACAACACCGCAAGAAGACCGATATCTTACCATCAGTGCCCGCAGATGGCCACGCAGTGCTGCAGGTAGCCTTGCTTGGGACCTTACCGCAGCCACTGGAACAGTTGTCTCCAGACACACTGTCTCCAGACGGCTGAACAGACTTGGTTTATTAGCGCGGAGACCTTCAAGGTGCATTACACTGACACCTGGTCACAAGAGAGCCCGTAAAGCCAGGTGTCAAGAACACAGTCCATGATCACTGAAACAGTGGTCCTAGGTTATGTTCACGGACGGGTGCAGGTATAGTGTGAACACTGATTCTAGCTGGGTTTTCATCTGGTGTGAACCAGGAACCAAATACCAACCCCTTAATGTCCTTGGACGGGATCTGTATGGAGGTCGTAATTTGATGGTGTGGGGTGGGATTATGATTGGTACACATAGACCCTTCCATGTCTTTGACAGAGGAACGGTAACAGATCAGGTGTATCGGGACATCATTTTGGACCAGTATGTCCGCCTTTTCAGGGGTGCAATGGGTCCCACCTTCTTCCTGGTAGATGATAACGCATGGCCCCACCGAGCTGCCATCGTGGAGGACTACCTTCAAACAAAAGATATCAGGCGAATGGAGTGGCCTGCCTGTTCTCCAGAACTAAACCCCATCGAGCACGTCTAGGATGCTCTCGGTTAACGTATCGCTGCACGTCCTCAAACCCCTAGGACACTGCCGGCCGCGGTGGTCTCGCGGTTCTAGGCGCACAGTCCGGAACCGTGCGACTGCTACGGTCGCAGGTTCGAATCCTGCCTCGGGCATGGATGTGTGTGATGTCCTTAGGTTAGTTAGGTTTAAGTAGTTCTAAGTTCTAGGGGACTAATGACCACAGCAGTTGAGTCCCATAGTGCTCAGAGCCATTTGAACCATTTTGAACCCTAGGACACTTCAGGAGCTCCGACAGGCACTGGTGCAAGAATGGGAGGCTATACCCCAGCAGCTGCTCCGCCACCTGATCGAGAGTATGCCAACCCGTTGTGCGGCCTGTGTACGTGTGCATGGTGATCATATCCCATATTGGTGTGCCACGTTGTGTGGCACCACATTCTGCAATTATCCTTAATTTATGAGCATGAGTGCAGTTACAGCTTGCTTCTCAGATTGAGCACGTGAACATGTACAGCCAAATATACTGAACAACGAACAAAACGTCATCCTGAATCAGAACCCTTCGAAAACTGATTCATTTCAGTTTTGCACAGATGATCCTTCGTTGTTTTTTATGGTCTTTTGATAGGCACGAGGAACTCCAACTGGTGGACAAGAGTTTCAGCACTGCCGGCAGAGACGCCTAGTTGCGCAGCGCGGTGTCTGATTGCGATCCGTCGGTCACCTCGAATGAGAGTGTCCGCACGTTCCAACACTGCAGGAGTCACAGCTGTATGCGGCCGGATACGACGCGGGAGGTAGGACAGGTGTGCGCGACCTTGTTGCCATAATGACGTACGCCTCACCCAGTGACTCACTGTGCTTTCGATCACTGCCACGTCTACGGAGACATTTTCCAAGCGCATGTGAATGTCTGCGCTGCTCTGATTTTCCACCAGAAGAAACTCAATGACCGCTGTCTGCTCGGAACGCTCCTCCATTACACGCGCCATTTTGAAAGTTATGTATAGCGGCGGCATCTATCCGAACTTCGTGAAAAAGTAGGACTAAGGCTGGAGCATTCCAGTATGTACCACAACCAATTCCTTTTTTTCAACCGAAAAAAATGTTGTATTACTCATTGAACGGCCCTTGTACCGAGTCCGACTGGTACACACACGACAGCGTTTCACTGCACCAAATGAGTCAGCGTTGCAGTGCCGCCTGCTACCAGTTCTACACGATGTACAAAGCTATTAGTATGGGCTTTGAGTGACGTGAGCTTATCTTCCATTTTTCGGATGTGTTAGCGGAAAACCCAACACTGCCCTTCAGCAGATGTGTTCTCGTGGGGATCTAAGTTACTTGTCACGGCTGGCTAGTGTGTAGCTGGGGACAATGTGAAAGCACCACGTGCTCGTACTGCCATTGCTAAGGCGGTGTTCACGTGAACTGCGTGGCCAACATCCCGTTGCTCCCCAACACGTGAGAACCTGCAGAAACCACAGCCGTGTCCTGTGATATATCTGAGATGAGATCTGGCCGCTGTTTACGAGTCTCTTATCGCGACAGTTCTCGAGTGGTGCCATGTCGCAGCGAATCCAGCCCAAACTGGATCCAGAGTGTCTCACGCACTCGAGGAACCTTTGTGCTTTAGAGGCAATTGTAAGGAGACAGTGAGACACAGCACAAGTTCGCGTCTGACATCTACATCTGTACTCTACAATCCATTGTCAACTGCCAGACACGAAATTTGTGGTTACATTGCTCACCCCATCCGCCACTGTAGCAAAGTGGTCAGCTCTGCTGACGAATACGTAGAGGGCCAGGGTTAGGGATGGTGGATATCGCTGAAACTACCGGGTTTTCGTAATATTGTTTTTCTCAACGCCAGTTGAACAAGACTGTTGAAACCCTGAAAATAACCGGTTTCTGAGATAACAGGCCTTGTCAGGAAGACCCAAAGCAGGAGAAACGTCTCCGAAAATGTCCAGAGCAGTTCTGGACAGAAGAGTTCCGTGGACCACGATCTAATATCCCGAAAGGTTTACAAATACACACATAACAAAATTGTGCATCGCCCTGCTTCCCAGAACTTTTGATGATAGTCATCTAGTGTAGATATTGTATCACAGTCCTGGCACAAAGTCCTGGCACTGTTGAGAAATGTCACTAAACCCACCCAAATATGTAAACAACCATGCATGAGTAGCGCCCTTTAGACGGAGGGAGTCCTACAGCCGATCAGTTCCAGTCATTCCACCAGGAAGAAGATACACAACTCGTCTCGTCTCTAGTTCAACCATGCATAGACGGTCAACACCGTGGTTTGATAGCGTCGACATTGTCACTTTGTGCCAGGAAGGGCTCTCAACAGGTGAAGTGTCCAGGTGTCTCGGAGTGGACCAAAGAGATGTTGTTCGGACATGGAGGAGATACAGAGAGACAGGAACTGTCGATGACGTGCCTCGCTCAGGCCGGCCAAGGGCTACTACTGCAGTGGATGACCGCTACCTACGGATAACGGCTCAGAGGAACCCTCACAGCAACGCCACGATGTTGAATAATGCTTTTCGTGCAGGCACACGACGTGTTACTACTGAAAATGTGTGCAATAGGCTGCACGATGCGCAACTTCTCTACGGACGTCCATGGCGAGGTCCATCTTTGGAACCAAGACACAATGCAGCGTAGTAGAGATGGGCCCAACAGCATGCTGAATGGACCGCACAGGATTGGCATCACCTTCTCTTCACCGATGAGTGTCGCATGTGCCTTCAACCAGACAATCGCCGGGGACTTGTTTGGAGGCACCCCGGTCAGGCTGAACGCCTTTGACACACTGTCCAGTGAGTGCAGCAAGGTGGATGTTTCCTGATGTTTTGGGGTGGCGTTATGTGGAGCCGACGTACGCCGCTGGTGGTCATGGAAGGCTCCGCAACGGCTGTACGATAAGTGAATGTCATCCTCCGATCGGTAGTGCAACCATATCGGCAGCATATTGGCGAGGCATTCGTCTTCATGGACGACAATTCGCGCCTCCATCGTGCGCATCTCGTGAATGACCTTCTGGATAACGCCATCTCTCGACTATAGTGGCCAGCATGTTCTCCAGATATGAACCCTGTCGAGCGTGCCTGGGACAGACTGACGACGCCACCCACCAGCCACACTGTGGGATCCACGCCGAATCGCCGTTGAGGAGTGGGTCAATCTGGAACTACAGCGCCTTGATCAACTTGTGGATAGTACGCCACGGCGACTACAGGCATGCATCAGTGCAGGAGGACGTGCTACTGGGTATTAGAGGTACCGGTGTGTACAGTAATCTGATCCACCACGTCTGAAGGTCTCGCTGTGTGGTGCTACAACAAGCAATGTATGGTTTTCATGAGCAATAAAAAGGGTGGAAATGATGTTTACGTTAGTGCAGGTTCCGGAAATCTCAGAACTCTCAGGGATTATGCAAAGCTTTTCTTGATGTGTGTATTAAATTAAGTAGGCAAGTGAAAGAAAACAGTCCGTCAACCGCTCGTTGTCTTGAAACGTCATAAGTGGTTGACAACTACAGATAATCACTGATATTCTCCTATTTATCCCGTTTTTTTAAACTCTCCTTAAAAATCATATTGTATCAGACTGTGACGCAGGAGGTTCGCTAGCATTTCTCGGTTTACTCGGGAAATAAGAATGTATTTACTGTTTGGAGCTTTCATTTGCGTCTTCAATTTCGAAATTTTCTGTGCGGCCGGTCCCGGCGTAGGTTCGAGCCCTCCTTCAGGCACGCGTGTGTGTGTTTGTCCTTAGGATAATTTAGGTTAAGTAGTGTGTGAGCTTAGGGACTGAAGACCTTAGCAGTTAAGAGCCACACATTTTTTCGAAATTTTCTGCTGAGGAATTAGACTGATTAGCGGGCACGTTGTGTCCGCCACCCGTCCAGGCGATAGCAGCGTCACCTGGCGAGCAGCGGCCACTGCTGAGACGGTGTCAGAGGGCGCGCCGTCCGCTTGTGGGGTGGGGAAGGCGCGCCGGCTGTCTCAGTTTGACGGAGGGCACCCCGTGATGGCCCAGAGGCTGGGCACGAGCATTCCGGAAACTGCACGGCTCGTCGGGTGCTCGAGGAGTGCTGTGGCCAGTGTCTTCCAGACGCCGCGAAGCCGAGCTGAAACCGTGTCCAGTGTCGCGGGGTTTGCCGACCACCCCTCACTGCGCATGTCGGACGTCGTAGGCTGGGCACACTGGTAACACAAGATACATGGCGAACTGTCGCGGAACTACCATGAGGCTTTATTCCTGGACAGAGTACAAGCGTGTCTGAACACACAGTGCACCGACAACTCCTAAGGGTGAGCGTCCACAGCCGACGACCCACGCGCGTCGCAGAAGTTGTCACCTCGACATCGACAACTGTGGTTGGAATGGGCACGTGTCCGTCGCCGTGCGTTTTTTGCGAGTACTTCTACAGTAACTGTGTACATCAGTGTCTCGGGAACGGATAAAAGTATCAAGAAAATTTTCAAGTATTTCGAAATCAGTATCTTAGGAATGTATCGTAAAAATGTGTCCCTGTCCATAAGCCGTCTTGGAACCCGCGGCTCGGTTTTGCTACCGAAAAACCATATTTTTCTTTTCTCAGGAACAGCCCATGAACCAAATGGTGCCTCCATAAGACCCTTCTGGCGTACCATAGACACATCTGATGCAAAAAGAACCAACTGATTTTCTCCGTTGCCTAAGACGGAGGATGTCTGTGACATACAAACATTCACCTTGTACTGTAGGATATTTACAATAAGACGATCCTCGTCTTGGGTCTACAAATGGTCCCCAGCCCGAGGGCTGTCCAAAACACTCGATCCTACCTCTCTATCACCAACAGAACGCGAAGTATCAACAGCGGACAAATGCCGTTCTTATGCGCTTGTTTTGGAGCATGTACCGTAGAACTCATCCGAGCAAAGGTTCGTCTCATTTTAATTTCGCGACCGATCGGACACTGAAAAAAGGGAGAGACATAAGAGGAAGTAGAAGAAGACAGTCTTCGTATATACGAACAAATAGATACGGTATACCTCCTCGAGTGGTTCGCTAAACCACGCGATATTATTCCGATCCAAAATATCTAGGACTATTTCGTGCAGCGAGTGAAACCTATTGTTGTCGTCGTCATTCGGAATACTGGTTTCATGCTACTCTAACCTGTGCAAGCCTGTTTATCCCCGAGTAACTACTGCCACTTAATTCCCACTATATCTAACCTATCCATTTCTTTTTTTAAAATTATCTAACCTGCCCGTCCGAGTGAGGGATCTGACGTACCACGCTCCGGTCCGTAGAACACCTGTTTTGTTTCAGCTGATGACGATATCCTGCTGAGTAGTCCCCGCTCGGAGATTCGAACGGGGAACTGTTTTACCCCCGGGATATTTTCCCAGAGAGGATGCTTAACAACAGCAGAGATGCAACTCTCGGAAAAAATAAAGACTATAGTTTCCAGCCGTTCGCAGTACCAGCACAGAAAGGCTGTTTCGGTTTAAGTTACACGGACAGGTCCGTCAATCATCCAGACTGTTGCCCCTGCAACTACTGACAAAGCTGTTGCCCCTGTACAGACCGCGCGTTTGTCTGGCCTCTCAGCGTTGTGGTTGCACCTACTGAACGACCGCCGGTATCTCTGAGGCACGGAAGCCTCCCTACCGAAAGCAATATCCACGATTCGTGGCGGTGCGATTGAAACCTAGCAATCCAAATTTTGCATTTTGATAGCTGTTCGGGATCTAATAATCAGTAAGTTACTTTAAGTTGATGTGGAATAGCTGAAGATATCAGATTCTCTTCACTGCCGAACAGCCTGTGTTCAATGGTACTGGCGTACTACCTCCTGGAAGTAACCAGTTTTATTGTCTGTTGACCTTGATATTGCATAATACAGTCGTGGAGACAGCAGAGCTAAGGTGAGAACTGGCCGGATCTCAAACACACATGTAAAACTACACTCTATACTATCTGTTACAGAGTTATTTATTCATCCGTCGTGTCAGAAGAAAATAAACACACGAGCGCTAAAAAAGGAAACACTTTTCTGATGTTCTGTAAATATTTCTTACTTGGTCACGAAAGGGCTTTCGGCTTCTTAGGCTGTTGTCATACGACAGCTGAACGTCGCAATCACAGATAAAGTGACGAGCGACTCACGCTGATATTTCTGATGTAGATAAAGAAGATACTTAAAATGATTAGATTCTGAGCGCTACAGAACAGTATTACTTTTTTTATATTGGCGATTTATCTGTGTGCGATAGGCAACCACCCGCACCTTTGTATTTTGATACCTTTTATTCTCTGCATCGTTAACTACTTTTCGAGCCCCTGGACGCTCGTCATCAGATGGAGCTATTACAAGAACATCACATTTCGAACCACGCTTGCACTCACTCATGCATGGCAGTTCATTCTGATTATGCACATTTTGTCAGCTTACACTCTCACAGCATTTAGCTGCACTTGGCACAAGATGGGAAAATCTACAGTATGAGAATGAATTTGTCATTCATACGACTAGACAGTGCCATCACCCTCTACAAAGACGTGGTCTAGATAAACGCCTCCACCTGAAGATGAGGGCCTGCAGTTGCCTGAAATCTTATTAATGCCACAATGAATCATATTAGATTAGAGAGCGAGTGGTTCCGTATTACATTCACATGTCTTGTTGTTGTGGTCATCAGTCCTGAGACTGGTTTGATGCAGCTCTCCATGCTGTTCTATCCTCTACAAGCTTCTTCATCTCCCAGTACCCACTACAACCTACATCCTTCTCAATTTCCTTAGTGTATTCATCTCTTGGAATCCCTGTACGATTTTTACCCTCACACTGCCCTCCAATACTAAATTGGTGATCACTTGATGCCTCAGAATATGCCCTATCAACCGATCCCTTCTTCTAGTTAAGTTGTGCCACAAACTCCTCTTCTCCCCAGTCCTATTCAACACCTCCATATTAGTTATGTGATCTACCCATCTATCTTCTTCATTCTTTTGTAGCACCACATTTCGAAAGCTTCTATTCTCTTCTTGTCCTAACTAGTTATCGTCCATGTTTCACTTCCATAATGGCTACACTCCATACAATAACTTTCAGAAAGTACTTCCTGACTCGATGTTAACAAATTTCTCTTCTTCAGAAACGTCTTCCTTGCCATTGCCAGTCTACATTTTATATCCTCTCTACTTCGAACATCATCAGTTATTTTTCTCCCCAAATAGCAAAACTCCTTTACTAAAATTAAGGGTCTCATTTCTTAATCTAATTCCCTCAACATCACCAGATTTAATTCGACTACAGTCCATTATCCTCGTTTTGCTTTGTTGATGTTCATCTTATATCCTCCTTTCAAGACAGTGTCCGTTCCGTTCAGCTGCTCTTCCAGGTACTTCGCTGACATAATTACACTGTCATCGGCGAACCTCACAGTTTTTATCTCTTCTCTATGGATTTTAATTCCTACTCCGAAACTTTTTTTCCTTTACAGCTTTCTCAGTATACAGATTGAATAACATGGGGCATAGGCTACAGCCCTGTCTCACTACCTTCCCAACCACTGCTTCTCTTTCATGCCCCTCGACTCTTATAACTGCCATCTGGTTTCCGTACAAATTGTAAATAGCCTTTCGCTCCCTGTATTTTACCCCTGCCACACTCAGAATTTGAGAGTATTCCACTCAACGTTGTTAAAAGCTTTCTCTAAGTCTACAAATGCTAAAAACGTAGGTTTGCCTTTCCTTAATCTATTTTCTAAGATAAGTCGTAGGGTCAGTGTTGCCTCTCGTGTTCCAACATTTCTACGGATGTAGTTTTTCCATCCGTCTGTAGAGAATTCGTGTTAGCACTTTGCAGGCGTGGCTTATAAAACTGATAGTTCGGTAATTTTCACATCTGTCAACACCTGCTTTCTTTGGGATTGGAATTATTATATTCTTTTTGAGGGTATTTCGCCTGTCTCATACATCTTGCTCACGAGATGGTAAAGTTTTGTCAGGACTGGCTCTCCCAAGGCTGCCAGTAGTTCTAATGGAATGTTGTCTACTCCAGGGGCCTTGTTTCGACTTAGGTCTTTCAGTGCTCTGTCAAACTCCTCACGCAGTATCATATCTCCTATTGTATCTTCATCGACATTCTCTTCGATGTCTATGATATCGTCCCTCTATATACTCCTTCCACCTTTCTGCTTTCCCTTCTTTGCTTAGAAGTGGGTTTCCATCTGAGCGCTTGATATTCATGCATGTGGTTCTGTTTTCTCCAAGTGTCTGTTTAATTTTCCTGTAGGCAGTATCTATCTTACCCCTAGTGAGATAACCCTCTACATCCTTACATTTGTCCTCTAGCCATCCCTGCTTAGCCATTTTGTACTTTCTGTCGATGTCATTTTTGAGTCATTTGTATTCCTTTTTGCCTGCTTCATTTATAGCATTTTTATATTTTCTCCTTTCATCAATTAAATTCTATATCTCTTCTGTTATCCAAGGATTTCCATTAGCCGTCGTCTTTTTACCTACTTGATCCTCTGCTACCTGCACTACTTCATCCCTCAGAGCTACCCATTGTTCGTCTACTGTACTTCTTTCCCCCATTACTGTCAATTGTTCCCTAATGGTCTCCCTAAAACTCTGTACAACCTCTGGTATAGTCAGTTGATCCAGGTCCCATCTACTTAAATTCCCACCTTTTTGCAGTTTCTTCAGTTTTATTCTACAGTTCATAACCAATAGATAGTGGTCAGAGTCCACATCTTCCCCTGGAAATGTCTTACAATTTAAAACCTGGTTTCTAAATCTCTGTCTTCCCATTATATAATCTATCTGACACCTT
This sequence comes from Schistocerca gregaria, assembly GCF_023897955.1. NCBI lineage: Eukaryota > Metazoa > Arthropoda > Insecta > Orthoptera > Acrididae > Schistocerca > Schistocerca gregaria. Next base: position 25,355,345 of record NC_064928.1, on the reverse strand, counting down.
CCAGTATCTCCAGGCTTCTTCCATGTATACAACCTTCTCTGTGATTCTTGAACTAAATGTTAGCTATCATTAAGTTATGCTGTGTGCAAAATTCTACCAGGCGGCTTCGTCTTTCATTCGTTACTCCCACTCGATATTCACCTACTACACTCACATAACAAGACAATTTTCTTCACAGTTGCATTTGGTCATTTACAATGGATACAATGAATTTACTTTTATATTGTACCTGTACATTTAACGAAACCGAACAATGAAGTTATTGTTTGCCATTGTAATACAAAATTCGAATAGCTGTAACTGAATGTAATGGAAGCACAAAAATAAAGTTGTGTTTAGTCAATTTCAGTATAACACATTTGTACACTGAGATGACAGAAGTCCTGGGGTACGTGCTAACACCGTGCCGCACCACCTTTCACCCGGCGCAGCGCAGAAACTCGCCGCGTCATGGACTCAGCAAGTCGACGGAAGTGCTGAGCCGCGCCGCCTCTGTGTCCGTCCGTAACTGCAAAAGCGTTGCCGGTGCAGTATTTTGTGCACGAACTGACCCCTCGGTTGTGTCTCACAGATGTGCACCTTCATGTTTCCGCGGCATAAAGACTGTGAGCCGTGGTAAAAAAATTGCTGTTTTGAAGAGCGCGCCGCAGCGCGTTGTATGAAGCAGACGCCCTCCGTTTCTGGCGGTGGCGCCGCTGTGCCAATCGCAGCTTTGGTGTCTCCCTCTGGTGGGAAAGGGGAAAGGTTGCCTGTTCACGTGCATTTAAGGGGCGCTATGAGCTAGCCAGGGGCGGTTGGTCAGCCGGAGTCAGGCTGGGTCGGTCTCGCGCCACCAGTTGGTGGTCAGTCTCTCGTTCCCATATGTGCTGCAGTTAGTGTGTGTCTGTCGTCGGAGTGCGAGTATGTATGTCGTTTGGATCAAACGTTAAAGCCAGAAAATGAGAGTCTTACCACTCCGCCAGTAAGAGAACTCAGCTAGTGGTCGCCCGGTCGGGGCTGACTTCCTGCATCTGAGTCTGCGCGTTAGGCCGCCAATCTGCTCCAGTTGCTCGGGCGACGGTCATTGGCTGTTGGATTGGTCGGTGGCGCACTGAGACACGAGATGTCTGGTCCGCCTTGAGCTTCGGCGCATGTGAGGTCGCCACGTGAGTGCAGTGGGCCGCGCCGTATAGAGAGGGGTAGTGGCTTCGCGGTACACACGAGAGCAACAGGAGTCAAACCACGACATGGGGGTTCTGGCCGGGGCGAACTGCGACGCCGTGAGACGGGAGATCGGCGCGCCTTCCTGCGTCCGTTGATACGGCTGGCAGCGGAAGGTTCGGGAGAGCGTCGGGGGTGCTGCGCCAGGTCGTCGCCAGAAATCGCAGTTTATTAGAAGTGATTGGAGATATGTTGTTTCATTTACTTGTTAAATTCTACTTGTTTTCTTTGGGGTCGTCCCACCATTCTTCTCCGTCTGCCCACCAGCGGGAAGGTAGTTATTTGTGAATTGGGTGGTCCGTTTTTCCCTTGTGGAATAGGGGCGGGTTAGAGCAATCTGCGCTTCGGGTTGTTTAGTAATCCCCCTGTCAATCTGCCATACGTTAATAGCTGCCTTTGTCATGTTTGTCGGATTCGGTGTTAACGAATTTATTGCTTAAAGGCCGAATTCTTGAAATGTGTTTTTAGCTTGCCTATCATAAAATTTCGGGGGTGCAGCAGCATAAATTCACCTTCTTCTTCTAATATTTCGGCTGAATACCGTCCCGCCATCTTCAGAGTGAGACAAGGTGACTGACGATGCAACAGTTGCTCCGTCCTTTGACCCCCGAGGACCAGACCACTGCGTATGCGGCCAAAGATACGCAAGGCGCCAGAGACGTTGACATGCGTCATAGCGGTGAAACATTTGCATGGAAATTAAGTCTACGGCTAAGCAGTCGAGCCACACGTCACGGAGGGCTGCACCGTGGCGACATCTTTGTGATTTAATTAGAGAAATTGCTGGATTTAATGATTTGTCCAAGCTGAAGCCGCTATCTCTATGAACTAAATTCGTTGCCAACCGAATTTCAATTGCTACTTTCACTACTGGGACCCAGAAAGATAAAGTCGAGGCTAAAGTTTCGACGTTATCGCACACCACAGATTGGTCCGCGCCAGGTCAGCGCGCCGCCACTGCAGACTTGCCAGGTTGTGAGAGACGCATGTGCCTGCGGAGCTCTGTGCGTCTCTCCTGCAGCCCCGTTCCTTGTCTCTCATACCGATCAGTGCATTAGCTTAGTCTCTGTAGTGACGTCATTTCCGGTTCTTTATCCGGATTTCCTATTCAGTAAGCTTCTGAGACCTGTTACAGAACGGCCATCCCGCAGATTTTTCGGCAACTGTACCGAGAGGTTTTCGATTTGAGTGTGGCCCTGTCTCTCAGTTAGCCGTGGTTTATTTACACCTATAATTTGTCATTTTAAACATATTGAGCTGTTTTAGCTTTGGATTTAGTGATTGTGTTACTAAAGAATAACCACAGGACGCGTCCTGTTGGAAAGTGATTTCATAATAGGCTATGTTCCTTTGTTATAAATATGGTCAGGTTAGGTTGTTACTGTGAATAATTACAATATCCAACAAAAAGTTTTCGGTCAATATTCTCTCAAAATGCCTGTTATTTTTATGCAATTAAGAGTTTAAAGATCATTAAATATCAAGACATCGGCTCTCCTTATGTATTTCCTTGAGTGTTAGCTGAAATTACTATTGACTTTGCGTACCCTTTTCCGCAAATGGTTTACTTATTAACCATCGAAAAGCGTTTAAAACTTTTCAGTAATAATTCAAAGGCATTTTGTGAGGTCCGATAGAGGAAACCTTCCAAAATTTCATGCATTTAGGGCTTACGCCCGCATCATTCGGCAACGAAGACAGCCTGAGTCTCTCTCGACTGGAATTACGTGAAATAAAGCGCTCACTGTATGTGAGTTGTAGCATCCAAGTCGGGTTAGCTGCCCTCTGCAATAAAAAACTGAGTCAACGGCTCAACACTGAACTTAGGTTGGTAACTCGACGAACTGATAGGGCAAAGGACGTAGTTTCGTATACCGCTGGATGAGAAATCTTTTTTCTCCTCTTCGTGTTTGCAACACATGCTGAGACTTCGTTCATCGTCGAAGTTATGCATTTTTCTGAAATATTCGTTGTAATTTCCACGAAAGAGCGCGCTTTCTCAGTAACGAGTATCTCCGATTTCGTGACTTCCATATGTTTAAGAAATGAAAGATGAAATTACCGTGCGTAAAACAATGACAGTGACATTTATACTACTTCCTGTCAGAAATATATAACAATTTTTTACAGAATACGTTGCGATTGCCAAGAGTGTGGTCAGTCACGAATGTAAGAGCACAACGTAAATTACTGCGAATGAAACTCTCTCTCTCTCTCGCTTGTGCGTTGTCCCGCGTCACGCAGGTTCAGCACGGTTAAACGAATTTGGCAAAATTAGTTTAAAGGGTGGTTGGATGCCCTTCCTGCCACCAGGACGGAATTAGTGCACCCTAAATGTCTGCGACTAGTGTAACCCACGGAAAAGTGCGGACGTGTTCAGATGTCTGCGAGCTGCTGAGGCGGAACGTGGGGACCAGCCTAGCATTCACCTAGCGGGATGTGGAAAACCGCCTAAAAACCACATCCAGGCTGGCCGGCACACTGACTGTCTTCGTTAATCCGCCAAGCGGATTCGATCCGGGGCCAGCGCACCTACCTGAGTGCTGGAAATAGCGCATTTAGCACTCTCGGCTATCCTGGTGGGTCTTACTGCGAATGAAACTAGCAGCAACCATCTTTATGCTCTGGCTTCTCACAAGTATTTATCTGCGATCTAATCCCTGATAACAGTAGACGGAGATGAAAGGTTCCCACCACAATATTTTTATCCCTGACAACAGTAGACAGAGATGAAAGGTTCCCACCACAATATTTTTAAACTATACCACCATATATAAACATTTTGATTCATCAGATGCAAGTTATAAACTACAACGAACTTCTGTAGGTGCACTCGCCACACGCTCTCGAAAAGGTGATTTTTAAATTTTGTTTTTATGAACCAAATCGTTGATGTATCCATGTGGAAGTAGGCTACTTCATCATTTGGATCTCTAGGAGAGAGCTACAGCCACATTCTATGGATCTTCTTATTCTTTGACACTCTCTTAAACAATTGTTCGGGTTTGTGGGGATGAGTTCCGTCCATGCAACTAATTAAAGGCAGTTTATTCCCATATGCGTTTCTCTTCTTTTATTTGTGAAGCATCATCACGAATAAAGGAAACGAAACGCATGTGACAATAAACAAACTGCCTTCAGTTAGTTGTAGAGATGGAACGTACCTCCATAAATTTTGAAACAACTAAGAAACGACGGAAAACAGAGAAAATGACGAAATTTTTGGATGTTTCTATAGATGTATTTGAACAAATATTCCGAAACGTGAAATCTAAAACAAAAATGAGAATAAAATGACATAATGTGACAATTTGACGTTCTCTAACAACACTTTTCAGTACTGTGTCGGCTGCTGGCCACTTCGAGTTAGTGCCACTGAGGCGCTGCAGAACGCATGCGCCCGATCTGAGGCAGATTGGTTTTCATTGGTTGGTGCGAGGAGAACAGACAACAGCGTTTCGGTTCGCTAGAACCGTTTGGTATCGCTTTCGAAATGCTGCCTGAATAATGTTGTTGCTCTGTTTCGAAAACAAGACCGCTCGCGTACCGAACCGATCGGCAAAATTGCGGAGAGATACAGAATAGGGTCCCTGGACTGTACGTGTCGTCTTTCCGGTGTATGAACGGCCGCACTGACAGGGGATCTTGTAAACCCCAGGCATCCGAAGCACCAAATAATTCTTTAATGGAACCAAGGAGTGCTGCAGTCTTTGGTAGAGGGTGAAAATCACTTTCACTTTGTGTTTTCTGAGGATCCGTCTTATTTTTGACGAAAGACTTCTTGCTTATGGCAGGAAAGCCATGGATTTAAAACTTTCCACGTCTTCTTTCACTTTTCTTGTGCGTACTGTTGGTTTCATTTGTAATGCCTTACGTATCTGCTATGAAGAGTATCTGTTGGTTTCAAAAACTCTTCTCAGGTGTAGAAGCTCGTCCTCCACACTGATATCATCAGCAAGGAGGCGTATTCTGTGTGCTTGAGTTCCGAGTACACGCCGGCCGGAGTGGCTGTGCGGTTCTTGGCGCTGCAGTCTGGTCGCAGGTTCGAATCCTGCCTCGGGCATAGATGTGTGTGATGTCCTTAGTTTAGTTAGGTTTAATTAGTTCTAGGTTCTAGGTGACTGATGACCTCAGAAGTTAAGTCGCATAGTGCTCAGAGCCATTGAACCATTTTTTCCTAAGCACATTCATCGTCTGCGAAGGATGGTGGCAGCTATTTGCATGTAAATATAAATCCGTATGGGTCGGTTTTCGATACATCTATCATCTTTGCACTGTACCAACACATCCAAAAATGGAAGGCATCCACCTTTTTCGATTGTCATCGTGAACTATCTGCGGATAGATGACAGAAGATTTAAAAATTCTTCAAACCAATCGCCAACAATTGTGACCCAGAGACAGGGTGCATTCTCATTCCTGAAAATGCCTCCGTTTTTTGAGAATATGAAATCAATGAATCAGATAGTGTCCAAGTAGCCGAACGTAACAATTTCCATTCAATGACCGATTTACTTGGACCAAAGGACCCAGTGCAATCCATGCAAACACAGCCCACACCACCAGCTTGGCCAGTGCCTTGTTGACAACTTGGGTCCATGGACTCATTGGGTCTGTGCCACACTCGAACCAAACAGTCAGAGCTTACGAACTGAAGTCAGAGCTTACGAACTGAAGTCAGAGCTTACGAACTGAAGTCAGAGCTTACGAACTGAAGTCAGAGCTTACGGACTGAAGTCGGGTCTCATCTGGCCAGTCCCCGTCTTCCCATTAGTCTAGCGTTCAGCTGATGCGGTCACGAACCGAGGAGATGGTCTGCAGGCGATGGCGCACTCTTAGCACTCGCGCTAGTCATCTGCTGCCAAATTTCGCCGCACTGTCCAAAAGGATACGTTTGTCGAATGTCCCACATTGATTTCTGTGGTTATTTCACTCAGAGTGTAATGTTGATGCATTAATTTGTTCTGAAAGCGATGCTGATATTCAAGACAATAAAAGCGGTTAAAAGCTGTGAGCTATCTGGTAAGTTACCTTGCATTACTGAACAACTGTTTTTTACCAGGTATCCAGTCTAGCTTAACAAATTCCCAACCAGACTAACATTAATTATAATCTTTTAATAGTCGTCTTACGACAACCGCTGATATATATATATATATATATATATATATATATATATATATATATATATATATATATATATATATATATATATATAAGACAATTTAAATAAAAAGAAATAAATCAGTTTATAGTTGGACATTTATTTCAACATTGATCATTGTTCCGTTAAAATTTCAGCATATTAAACTTGATTCATAACTAAACTGGTGCCTTATTTAGGATTGTGAAAACATGAGTTTCTAATCTTATGGAACACATCAAATATGGAGCCAAGATTAGGAGACTGCATACAACACTGCATTCATAAAATAACACACAAAGAACGTTGAAACATATGCAAGAGGAAATTAACCACAACCAACCGATTCAATTTTCACCCAAAGAAGTTAACGTTCGTATCGCAATCCTGTCCGTCATGTGATAACCACACATTGGTACACTAAATTCACACTAACTCTCTGTGAAACCTTCCCGAAAAGAATAGCTGAGGGCTACTTTGATGATTACACCACATGCTTCACGTGGTCAACTTGGTTTACACAAAGAGTGTAACTCCACAATAATTTTGATAATAAAAATAAATTAGATCGAAACGCAATTTACAAAAGAAAAACCTTGAACTGGTTACTATCGTCTTACTATTAACTTGATGGGTCAAACAATTGTATAAGCACTTGGTACTGGTCTCACAAAGTACACCCCACGTTGGTTGAACATAACGAAAAGTTGCTATATTGAAAAATATTTTCAAGACGAGACGTTATAATCTCACGCACATTCGCATTTAAGATTGATGATCTTCGTTAGAGTTACGGATCATCCACACGTGGTTCCACTTTACTCACAAAGTAGTGACAAAGCAACTACTGGAAGATATTCTGAACTTCACACTCAAATTACACTGCGTTGCAATTTAAGATAACATTAGGTATTTTAGATCTAAACCTGAAATAAAGGTGATTAAATTTTCAGTTTGGCTGAACTTAAGAAATCCATTGTCCTACGGACTTAGCAGAGACACGCTAAGCCGGAGGTCTTACCACTGCAGACGCTCGCCGCTGACAGACTGCCCGTGGGCCCCTACCAAGGGTGCTTCACAGATACAAACGGAAGTGACCAGAGGGGCAGCTTCCTACACCAACATGACAAGGGACGGACAGGACCATACTAAGTATAGAAACCTCTCTGCTTTTAGAAAGCGTAGCTACCTGTTCCGACGTTGGTCCTACTGTTCTCTAGCAGTATATAACAGAAAGTGGATGTAGGTTGCGTATGAGACTGTGTGACATGAATTACATATAAACTGTGTTTTAAAGTGTAGTAGTGTAACAGATCGTTCTTGATTATGTGTAAAAGTAACACGTTCCACTGCTCAGTATCTTCCCAGATAGAGTCAGAAACACCACAGTAAATTTAGATGTGGAATGTATGCTGTAAATGACAGCAGTTTTAAGAAATTAACATGAAAGGAATCCAACAGAGACCTTTCAAGTGTTGTTTGTCTGCTCTCGGTCGTTAAGTGAAGGCTGTCAGTCACAACGTTGTCTGTGGCGAGAGGTAATGCCTGAAATGTGGTATTTTCGGTACTCTGTTGACACTATGGGGCTCGGAATACTGGAATCCCAAACGATTTCCAAAATGGAAGTTCTATTTGTCTAACTCCGGCTACTACTCTGCGCTGGAAGTCTGATAATTTCCGTTGTGCGGCCATATTCACGCCTGAACCCTTTTTCACATGAATCACCTGTGCACAAATGGCAGCTCCACCAATGCACTGTCTTCTTGTGCCTCGAGACACGAGACCACAGCCATCTGTATATGTGCATAACGCTATCCCACGACTATTCACCTCAGTGTATCTGCCTGATAAGGAAAGCGGAGCACCGAGAATTGCGAGAGGAGACAGGTTAAGAGGGTATGTGATCTTATTTCACTGATTACAAAATGAAATAAGCTTTACAAAGAACTGGACAGTGTCATTCCAGATATCACTGTTACATAGCACACCCTCTGGTCTGGATGTGTACGATGATGGGGAGGTGTAGGCTATCACAAAGTCCCTGTGGCAAGCTGGACCTCACCCCTTGCAACAGGTCCTTGACATCCTGGTTACTGGTACTGAGGTAGAGTTGAAGTCTGAGATTGTTCTACACACGTTTTATTGGGGACAGATATGTGAATCTTGCTGGCCACAGGAGGGCCTCGACATCCTGGACAAATTTCACACCGACATACGGCATGTGTGGACGAGAACTGTCCTGTCGAAAAATTGAAGAGGAGGATGCAGGATGTCCATCATATATTTTTCCTCAATCACTACCTGTTGTGACCACACCTGACAGCTCACCCCACTATGACACCAGGAGTAACAACACTATACCTATCCCCAGATCATCAGGATAGTGTCAAACTGCAGTCGATCACCGAACCCAGTGGGGTGCCATTCATCAGCAGTCCATGATCCCCAGTTTTGGCACCAATCCAAATGAAGGACAGTGCCGAACTGCAATTCATCACTGTACCGAGTGGGGCGCCATCCGTCAGTAGTCCACGCTCCGCAGTCGAGGCACCGATCCAAATTCAGGATGGTGTGGAACCTGCTATTCATCAGTAGTCCATGATGCCCATTTGTTGCACTGATGCTAACGCAGTCGTTTATGCTGTGGTGTTAATGACAGCTTACGTAGAGGACACTAACTGCACGGTCCTGCTGCTGCTATCCTCCAGTTCCCATTAGCTGCTCTCGGACGACATGTGCAGATACAGAGGGGTTATGATCTCATTGGTGTACAGTATGGCGACCCTCCCCTTTGGTGGTCAGACGTGGATAACTGGACCTTGACGACGAAATGCCTTCCATCACGTTCCCAAGCACTCCATCGTCTTTCCACTGTCCACTGTGCCACACAAGTATGAATATTCTATGATCTGACCAGCGAGCCCAGTAGTTCCTCTCGGATGGCATTTGCAGATACGAAGGACTTATCGTGATCTGCTTCGTTCACAATATGGCGATCCTCCCTTATTGTGGTCAGACGCGGAGGACTGGATCCTCGATGACAAACATGCCTGCTCTCACATTGTCATGCACTCCAACATCGGACCACAAATCTGGGTATTGTAGGATTCAACTATCCAGCCAATTGTACACCCATAATGAGGCACCATTGCAAGGTCTGCCAAGTTATGATAACACTGTCTCACACGAGTGCACAGCGATCACTCAACATTTGAAGCTGTTCTCATTCACTGCACACTCTACCAGCCTGGTAACGACACAAACAATACTGATTTGCATCTACTGTGGTGGCCATTCTACTTGCCACAGTGAGTTGTAACTCGAATCATTTACCCATCCACCAGTGGTGTGTATGTATATGAAATTACACTGTCATTCGACCATGTCAGAACTATGGAGCACAGGAAAGGCCTATCTGTGTGTTCCAGATAGCGCCGGTACGCCAGTCGGGAATGATACGGAAGAGAGGGCTGTGATAAGTCACCCAATCACATGCTACCCGGACCCCTCTCCAGGACGACAACGCGACAACAGCGGCCCCTATATGAAGAGGACATAAGCGCCGCGACCGACTGCTGACGGACAGTTCAATAGTAGCTTCAAGATTAGCGTGTTCGATAGGAGCGTCAGCGCTAGACCACTTCGCCTGTACTCTCCACGCAGCACAGACTTGGGATTATCTGTTCTGAAGAAGATTGATTATTTTGTATGTCGCCCTTTGCTTGCGACACATCTGTGCAACTGCCAGAGTTAGGTATTGTAATTTTCTTATTGTAATCAAACTCATTAATACGACCTGTTTGTGTAGAGAACCGAGTATATATTCTTCCTAGACATTACGCTGTGAGTGATAGTTTCGTAGATCTCGCGTGAGTGAGTTTGTAGTGTGCTGTCGTAACAGAGGTCCCGCGTTCAAACCCCACCGATAACAATTTGCTTCAGCCGTTTTCACTTGAAGGGAGAATATTTTCCTTACATGTAAAAGGACTTTTCGGAGTTTGCAGCAATGTTATTTTGGCAGCCTGCTTTCGTATCGTTAGTTGAAAATAGATAGGTGCGGTGTTCTGTTGGGCATACGCGACAGAACAGACGCCACTCGTGATAAAACAAGTCTGTGGCTTTGTAGTTTCACAGAATAAGCAAAAAACAATCGGAACAGCAGAATAAAGAAACCACTGCGGAGATATTAATAGTCCCACATAACACTTTCATGCATAATACAATAATGAAAAATTGTCATCATTTGGGTACGAACCCAGGACCCTTGATACGACGACCCACAGAAGCTGTAAAGACTAGTTACTCACAGTTATGCTTTTCCTGTGCTCCCTAGTTCTATTGTTAATTTCAGTTACGCCCGTTGTGATGGACGACAGCACATAGTGTGAGGCAAATCGTCTGGTACTGACCTCAGCGACTGACACCTGGAGTCTCGGGTGTGAGCGTTACACTTTCTTTTGTCAGACCGTGTATTTGCAGTAGCATCGTTCCTTTGTTTATCATAAACACCAAAAACGCAATACATTACCATGCCTAATACGGTGCAGAAAACTAGTCGGCATTCAGTACAACTTCCCGTGGTCTCAATTGGGTAAGTACTGGTCCTGTACGCCTTGCTCCCTGCAAAATAGTGGCAACTTGAAGTAGCTTTGATGGTGGTGGATAAGGATTAGGTATCCTACTCTCCAAAGTAGACCAGAAACGGTCAACAATATTGAGATCTGGTGGTGATGCACAGGGGAGACACTGCAGCCGTTGCGTGTCATCTTTCTTGCAACTCCAGCAACTCGAAACGGTTTCCGTTCAAACTTGTGCTAGTACCGGTTGACTAAATTCTTTCACTAACGTTCACTGTTCGGTCCATCAAAATGTTTCTCTCGACCGCGGATTCAAAACACTACGGCTTCAGTGCTTCTCGGCACCGATCCACGACGTGCGGCGGCGCGGTGCCTTCCGCCCCTTCACGACGGACCTGCACCTACCTGTGAACATTGTCTCAGCAGGTCAGCAGCAGGGAAGCCGAGCGAAACCTACTGTACTTCGACGTGAACCAGCCTGCAATTAAAGACACTAAACTACGTTTCGGGAGAAACGCGAAATGAAAGGTTGGAAATGCCCTCTGTTAACATATTCTGAAACTTAGGTGAACAAGTATCACTGCCAAGCGCGTGCTACTCTTAACACTGTCACTCACAATCCCTTTCACTCACGTTAGCAAGATTATGGTGTTGCATTTCCCGAAAACGTAATACCGACAAAAATAAGGATTGTTTTTGATTGAGAAAGCTCACCAAATATTTAGTCAGTCGGTACCTAATGCAGTCACAGTTCTTAGCCACCGACCTGCTCAATACGCCACGCGGAATATACGTGTTTTCTCGTCACAAAATTCACTTAAAAATTCGGAAATTTCAACACACACATCGAATAATTATGCCGTCACATTCCAACACTTTTGATGTATGAAACACTGCTACATTCGGCAACTTACCATTTCCATCGGAACTACACTGCACACGTCCGATCTGTTTCATGCCTAGGCTTCGACTCTTCCCTAGAATACTAGAAGATTTAATCTTCTCTACCAGCAGAGAAAGGCGCGTGAAGAATATTGCTTTACCATTGGCCAGTTTACTCAACAGCCAACAGCAGAACAACATTCTCCCGCGTCGGTCCGAGCTTTTCATCAATAACCATTCGCAGAATAGTAAACCTCACGACTGCACTTTTTACCGACGTAATTATCTAATATGCTGAATTCTTGCTTATGCATAAAGTTATTTAGTGTTGTTATTTATACTTGAATTAACTTACTTTACAAATCTATTCTACAAAAATCCCCTTTGTCCATATCCATACTTCTTCAGAATGTTCCCACACTATATCCTACTACATAACTCGTTAAACAATTATCTTCATATTAACCTTATACCACACTCACACATCATTCATACCGCTAAAACACATTTATAACATTTTACATACACAAAAAGACATAATAACACATTATGAAAATACTACAACAGTTTATGAAAAACATTCAATTACTTTAGTGCACTCTAGTGGGCACAATCTAAACTAAAATCACAGTCCCCCTATCCAATACTGTCCTTTATCGGCTGATACATAAACTACGTGTGCTTGCAGTCTCGCATCGCCATCTGCCACTGTCCAGCTCTGAGACACATCCCCCACTTAAGCGCCTCGAAGGCAGGATCGTTATACGGCGCTACGCCTCAACACGACAGGTCACCCTTCTGTTCACAAAGAGTCACGGTTAGCGGGAGGTGTGTGAACAAGGGCCTTGTCGTCTTAGAACGAGGCATCTCCACTAGGGCACAAACACCGTGCAATGGACCTGACTAGCCAAAACAATCACATAAGCTATGACAGTAGCGCGGACTTGTAGAGTAACCGTGTGGCCCATAGAATACCACGACATGGCTGGCCGAATATCACCAAATCCTCGCCATGTTTCACTCTAGGGATGTAAACTCGGCCGGGAGCTGGAAATTGCTCTCGCATAAAGTCGAGCGCCAGCACAACTGTCGGGAACATTAGAACAGAGGGGGCTGCGAAGGAGATGTCAGCCGACTGCACACTGACTGACCCCTCTCCACGATGACAACGCAACGGCAGACGAAGAGGACGTAAGCGCCGCACCGACTGGCCGAGGTCCAGTCGAAGACCAGCCCACTTACGGAACCACGGAGACCAGTGATCAGGATGGAAGCACCTACTGCACTGCCCGCCTAGCTACCCATACGGTCGGTCTAAGGCGCTGCTCCCAGAGTGGAGAGGCGTGGCGGTCTCCGGCGGACTAGTGAGCAGGTCCGGTGTGGCGGCCAGCCTGTGGACGCTTTCTAAGGCGGTTCTCCATCCGCCTCAGCGATTGCGGGTGGTCCCTCTTGTTCCACCTCAGTTATACTATGTTGGCGATTGCTGCGCAAACACTCTCTTCTTATACGCGTACACCACACACACATTTGGAATTACACTCATCTGGTGTGAGACATTCCCGGGAGGCGGGGGTCCACTGGCATGCCAGATCGCAACATAACCCTGGGTTCGATGTGGGGAGGCGGTTGTGTGGGTGGAGTGCTGTGGCGTGTTGTGGGGCTGTGAACCACTGAAGGCTACGGCGGGACAAAGCATCTCGGTCGTTTCTAGGTCCTCAGATTAATACGAAATCCACTGTATTACTTCACTTGTATTGGAATCGTTGAACTGAAGGACAAGGATTATACTGCATGTCGCCCTTTACTTACGACACATCTGTATGTCTCAAAGTTAAGTTGTTGTTGTTGTGGTCTTCAGTCCTGAGACTGGTTTGATGCAGCTGTCCATGCTACTCTATCCTGTGCAAGCTTCTTCATCTCTCAGTACTTCTGAATATGCTTAGTGTATTCATCTCTTGGTCTCCCTCTATGATTTTTACCCTCCACACTGCCCTCCAATGCTAAATTTGTGATCCCTTTGATACCTCAAAACATGTCCTTCCAACCGGTCCCTTCTTCTAGTCAAATTGTGCCACAAACTCCTCTTCTCCCCAATTTTATTCAATACCTCCTCATTAGTTATGTGATCTACCCATCTAATCTTCAGCATTCTTCTGTAGCACCACATTTCGAAGGCTTCTATTCTCTTCTCGTCCAAACTATTTATTGTCCATGTTTCGCTTTCCATACACGGCTACACTCCATACAAATACTTTCAGAAACGACTTCCTGACACTTAAATCTATACTCCATGTTAACAAGTTTTTCTTCTTCAGAAACGCTTTTCTTGCCATTGCCAGTCGACATTTTATATCCTCTCTCCTTCGACCATCATCAGTTATTTTGTTCCCCAAATAGCAAAACTCCTTTAATACTTTAAGTGTCTCATTTCCTAATCTAATTCCCTCAGCATCACCCGACTTAATTCGACTACATTCCATTATCCTCGTTTTGCTTTTGTTGGTGTTCATCTTATTTCCTCCTTTCAAAACACTGTCCATTCAGTTCAAAAGCTCTTCCAAGTCCTTTGCTGTCTCTGACAGAATTACAATGTCATCGGCGAACCTCAAAGATTTTATTTCTTCTCCATGGACTTTAATAGCTAGTCCGAACTTTTCTTTTGTTTCCTTTACTGCTTGCTCAATATACAGATTCAATAGCATCGGGGAGAGGCTACAACCCTGTGTCACTCCCTTCCCAACCACTGCTTCCCTTTCATGTCCCTCGAGTCTTATAATTGCCATCTGCTTTCTGTACAAATTGTAAATAGCCTTTCGCTCCCTGTATTTTGCGCCTGCCACCTTCAGAATTTGAAAGAGAGTATTCCAATGAACATTGTCAAAAGCTTTCTCTAAGTCTACAAATGCTAGAAACGTAGGTTTGCCTTTCCTTAATCTTTCTTCTAAGATAAGTCGTAAGGTCAGTATTGCCTCACTTGTTCCAATATTTCTACGGAATCCAAACTGATCTTCCCCAAGGTTGGCTTCTATCAGTTTTTCCATTCTTCTGTAAAGAATTCGCGTTAGTATTTTGCAGCTGTGGCTTATTAAACTGATAGGTCGGTAATTTTCACATCTGTCAACACCTGTTTTCTTTGGGATTGGAATTATTATATTCTTCTTGAAGTGTATTTCGCCTGTCTCATACATCTTGCTCACCAGATGGTAGAGTTTTGTCAGGACTGGCTCTCCCAAAGCCGTCAGTAGTTCTAATGGAATGTTGTCTTTTCCGGGGGCCTTGTTTCGACTCAGGTCTTTCAGTGCTCTGTGAAACTCTTCACGAAGTATTGTATCTCCCATTTCGTTTTCATCTACAGTCTATTCCATTTCCAGAATATTGTCCTGAAGTACGTTAAGTTAAGTATTGCCATTTATTTTCTGTAATAAAATTCATTAATATGATTTGCTCGAATTACTGTCTAGCGATGCGAGAAAGGAGGTTTCCTAGGCACCCCATATTTGACGAGTAGGCAGGATAGAATAGAAACAGTGTGAAACAAGACTCATCCGACCAAATGACTTTGTTCCATTGCTCTGTAGCAGTTTTACGGCTCTGCCACCACGTTTTCCTGCATCACTGATGACTGGTTTTGCCCCGCAAAGGACTCCTTATGGAGCTCCATTCGCGTCATTTTAGTGCGGACAGGAATCGCTTCATTCAGCTCTGCAGTGGCTTTTGCAGTTGTCACCCTCTTATTTCTCGTCACACCGTGTTGCAATGTTCGTCTGTCACGGTTACTCAGTACCCATTTTCGTCTGCGTTCTGACTTAGCTTATGACGTTTCCCCACTTTCCCTGTACGCAACCAAAGGAGTCTCTTGAAACACCAAACTCTTGCCCCACTTTGGTTACTGAAGCGCCCACGACACGAGAACCACTTCGACACGCAACCAGAGCGTTATACTGACTGAGTGCCACTTCCAACATACTGAGGTGCCGTTCGTGGGCAGATGTAACGGTGCAAACTGCCGGTTTGGATAACATCTGCCTCTATGTTCAAGCACGCGTTTCTCGATGTGTTGCCATATATTTGTACAACTCCTGTACGTCCTATGATGATAAAAGCAAAGGATGAAATTGCACAGAGCAATACATGATGTAACTCAATTTCCGTTACAGACTCTGGGGACAGGTTCCTTACACCAAAACAAGAAGAAAAAAAAAAGAAAAGAAATTTCCTGACAGATTAAAACTGCGTGCCGAACCGAGACTTGAACTAGTAACCTTTGCCTTCGCAAAGTGCAAGTGCCTTACCATCTGAGCTACCCAAGCACGACTCAGGCCCTCTCCTTACAGCTGTACTTCTGCCAGTACCTCGTCTCCTGCCTTCCAAACTTCACAGAAGGTCTCCTGAGAACCTTGCAGAACTAGCACGCCTGGAAGAAAGGATATTGCAGAGACGGCTTAGCCACAGCCTGGCGGACATTTCCAGAATGAGATTTTCACTCTGCAGTGGACACAGCTCGAATCTGCCAGGAAGTTTCATATCAGCGCACACTCCACCGGAGAGTGAAAATCTCATTCTGGAAACATCCCCCAGGCCGTAGCTAAGCCATCTCTGGAACATCCTTTCTTCCAGGAGTGCTAGTTCTGCAAGGTTCGCAAGGAGAGCTTCTGTGAAGTTTGGAAGGTAGGAGACGAGGTAATGGCTGAAGTACAGCTGTGTGGAGAGGGCCTGAGCAATGGTTGGGTTGCTCAGATGGTGCAGAACGTGCCTCCGAAAGGCAAAGGTCCCGAGTTCGCGTCTGGGCCCGGTGCACAGTTTTAATCCGCCAGGGAGTTTGATCTCAGCGTACGCCCTTTAATAGCTGACAAAAGACTTTATCCAATACTTGAAAGTTGCGAGAGCGCAATTTAAAAAATGGTAGAGCACTTGCCCTTGAAAGGCAAAGGTACCGAGTTCGAGTCTCAGTCCAGCACACGATTTTAATCCGCCAGGAAGTTTCATATCAGCGCACACTCCTCTGCAGAGTGAAAATCTCATTCTGGGAGGAAAAAATGCCGAGTAAGCATGGGCTGTAAAATGTGTATGATCAATTATGATGGTGTGGAACACTTCTCTTCTGCTGCAATTTCCTTTCTTTCCGTGTTTAGGGAGGAGGTACTAAAGAACAAAACAAGGAAAAATATCCAGTAAACATGGGCTCTAAAATTGATACACTAAGATCTTTGAGCACTTGTTCAGTTGGATGACCTCTCTGTCTGGTCTCCTCCCCCAAGCAACCCAACCTAAGTAAACTTCATATGAGCCACGCTTGTTCAGTTGGAGAGATGTGTTTCACAGCATGGAAGATGAGGAAGTGCTCGTAGTTCTTAAGGTATATATTTTAAAGTCCATGTTTTCTGGGCATTTTTTTCTTGTTTTGGTGTAAGGCACCTGTCCTCAGTGTCTGTGGAGGGAATTTAGTGACACACAGTATAGCGATATTACATCTTGAAAACTACCCTTTGATGAAGGACCATGCGAGGTCATGCCGTGGTCAGCACACTGGTCTCGCATTTGGGAGGACAATGGTTGAAATCACATCCGGTCATCCAGATTTAGGTTTTCCGTCATTTCTTTTTTCTCTCCAGGCAAATGCCGGCATGGCTCCTTTGAAGGGCACGGCTAATTTTCTGCGCTTGTGCTTCTAATGTTACACGTATAGAGGCAAGTGATTTGACAGCATAGAGTTCCTGTGAGGAGAATTTGCTCGCTTGGCTGAAGGCTAGGTGGCGTGTGATGGGTGCGGCGCTGCCCAGCCGAGTGGACTGCGGTTGCTCGCCTACCAGAAAAACAGACGACGCGCCAGACTTGGAGAGTGTGGGCAGTCTGAAAGATGGCGTCTTACAAGTCTTAGAAAATCTGTAATAAATCACACTAGGAGAACAGGACAAATCTCAATACAGAGGAAAATTACACACATCCAGTGAAATAATGTTATTTTCAATACCTTAAAAACTGAAGATGTTAATATTTTGCAGTGAGTAATATGAACGTTAGTCTTAAAAAAATTTAAATCCTTCATGTGATTTCACCAAACAATATCTCAGATGACAACATTGCACTGTATCTATCAACCCTGAAACCTGCTCATCTGTCTCATTTACAAATGGGTTTATTACTTATTTCTCTCTTTCCCATTATGCAAATGTTTATCAGAGAATCATATCCTCCACAATAATACAGCATCTGAACCAGAAAGAGTACCTCATATGCTGTCATACTTCTGTAGTTATTTAAGGAATATGTTCCTATTGTTGTCAGTTGATTTTAAACACCATGGTAATTTAAAAGTGGTCATTCGCATTTGTTTGCTGGCACCGCCACTGAAAAGAGTACCAAATGTGGATCCTATCAAACAGACAAAAGTAATGGTTTAAACAATATTCAACAACATTCCGGTGCCATTTACCATGAGTGGTCTTGCCTGGAAGTACATGCCTATTTGCGTATGTAGAAAATATTATTTATATTTATTGTGAAGATCTGTGTTAGCTTAGTGCACAAAGTGGTCTACTTGAGTCAAAACCGTGTCTGTGGAAAAAAAAGGACAATGTATTTTTGGTGGGGACGGACTTGAGCCAATGAAGAAGCAGACAGTGGCAGTCAAGTGGAGAAGTTGTGTTGAAGGGAGTGATTTTTCACACTTTATGCCGAGTTCTGAAGAAAGGCAGACCTGCAACCTGGGCAGTAAATGTCCGCTACAATACTTTAACTTTCGATGGGATCCACAAGGTCTGAATCTGTTCCTGTGCTGAACTTTAACTTTCTATTTTCCTTTACGGAATTGAGGATAGACGAGAATGAGTTACTACTCTTTGTATTCCGTGTGCTGATCAGTAAATCGTACTGTTGAACATTGAATTAGTTTGAGCTGACGTTGTGTGTTGTATTCTTGAAATGCACTTGGTTTCTAGCGCGTTTTGAATTACTATTTAGCTTGGTGAATCTGGTGCCATTCTCGTACCGCTCTCAACGCAACTTCATTGCATTTACTAAGGTTAGCACTCCGTCTCTAGTATAACTGTTTATCTAGTACTTCCTTTCATAAGTCTGAGTTTTACTTTTTTTGAATAAACAGTACTCAACAGAATTCTCTGGCGTCCTCTACATCAATTATGGAACCCTTTTTATTAATTACTCTTTTATCTTTTACTCGATGTTGCTGTTTTATTCATTCGCAGTTCTGGTTTAGACTATTTGACTGCAGGATTGAAGTTACAGGTTATTATTTGCAGCGAGTTAGCTGCTGAGCATGAAAGCAGAAGGTAAGAGCTCCCGCAAGCAAAGTCGGAAATGATTTCGCCGTATGGCACACTGGTTAGAGAGCTTCTGCTCACAAGAGAACCTCCCCATCGCACCCACCTCAGATTTAGTTATAAGTTGGCACAGTGGCTAGGCCTTGAAAAACTGAACACAACAGATCAATCGAGAAAACAGGAAGAAGTTGTGTGGAACTATGAAAAAAATAAGCAAAATATACTAACTGCGTTGTCCATGTGCAAGATAGGCAGCATAAAGGAGAATATGAGCTCAGGAGCGCCTTTTCTCGTGGTTAGCGTGAGCAGATGCGGAACGAGATGTCCTAGGTTGATGTCTTCCCTCGAGTGAAAGTTTTACATTCTTTATTTTCGCAAAGTTATGATCTGTCCGTTCGTTCATTGACGTCTCTGTTCACTGTAATAAGTTTAGTGTCTGTGTTTTGCGACCCCACAGCAAAACCGTGCGATTAGTAGACGAAAGGACGTGCCTCTCCAATGGGAACCGAAAACATTTGATCGCAAGGTCATAGGTCAACCGATTCCTCCACAGGAAAACACGTCTGATATATTCTATACGACACTGGTGACGGCATGTGCGTCACATGACAGGAATATGTTGTCGACCCACGTAACTTGTAGACTTGGCGAATGGTTAAAAAGATGTGAGACCTGAGCTTCTCCTGGCGTAAACTATGTTCAAAGTACTTACGGGCATTCAGCCAGGTTGAATTTTCGACAACTGCCGATATTTCGGCGGATGCACCCTCCGCCATTTTCAAGGCTTAACTGCAACGACCAGACGAAGTGCAGAAAACACGAGAGCTCGGTTCTGCGAGTCTAACAGAAAAGATAACACACACCTAAATAAAAGCCACCAAAGATGAACGAAGTCAGAGGTATCGATAGTAAGAAACTATGGACTGGTAGTTGAGGAAACGTTAACTCTGTCCCTATGTTTTTTAACAAGTGAATGAGCAGGATTCCAGGCCGAGTTTAAACAAAAGCCTCCATCCCTATTCACAAGGTTGCTAGCCAATTTAATTTCAACAGACTCCTTAATCACACAATCCCAATAGTCGGACATGCATGCTAATATCTCGGTATTATTATACCACATGGGGTGACCAGTGTCCAAACAATGTTCGGCAATAGCAGATTTGCTAGGCTGCTGTAGTCGCGTGTGCCGTTTATGTTCAATACACCGGTCTTCCACGGTCCTGATGGTCTGACCAATGTATGCCATGCCACAGCTACAAGGAATGCGATAAACACCTGCCTTACGTAAACCAAGATCATCCTTAACAGAACCCAAAAGCGCTTTAATCTTAGATGGAGGTCGGAAAACACATTTCACATTGTATTTCCGTAAAATACGACCTATCTTGTTTGAAGTGCTTCCTATGTAGGGCAAAAAGGCAATAGATTTAGGAGTCAACTGAGAATTATCATCAGTCACCTGGCGCACAGTTGGTTGATATCGCAACGCCCGTTCAATCTGTCTTTCACTATACCCATTGTGGCGGAAGGTAGCCTCAAGATGGGCCAGCTCAGCAGGCAAAGTCTCAACGTCGGAGATGATATGTGCCCTGTGTACCAGGGTACGAAGTACCCCTTCACGTTGGGCCGGATGATGACAACTGTCCGCCTGCAGATACAAGTCAGTGTGAGTACGCTTCCTATAAACTGCATGTCCCAACGATCCATCCACCTTCCTCCTAAACAAAACGTCAAGAAAGGGAAGGCAACCATCCTCTTCCACCTCCATGGTAAAACGAATGTTGGGGTGGATCGAGTTTAGATGTTCTAAAAAGGCATTCAAATTCTCCCTGCCATGCGGCCAAACAACAAAAGTATCGTCAACGTATCTGAAAAAACAGGCAGGTTTCAATGGCGCCGACTCCAATGCACGCTCCTCGAAGTCTTCCATGAACAGATTTGCAATCACAGGAGATAACGGGCTACCCATCGCAACTCCATCTGTCTGCTCGTAATACTGGTCATTGAATAAGAAATACGTGGACGTCAACACATGTCGAAACAAATTAGTTAGTTCCAATCCAAACTTCACTTCAAATAACCGCAACGAATCAGACAAAGGAACACGAGTACAGAGCGAGACCACATCAAAACTTACTAACATATCAGAGTCATTCAACTGCATTCCCTCCAAACGCCGTAAGAAGTCAGCTGAGTTCTTAATATGATGTTCACAACGTCCAACTTGTGGGCTTAACATTGAAGCAAGGTGCTTAGCCACACGATATGTTGGAGCACCGATATTGCTGACTATGGGGCGGAGAGGGACCCCCTCCTTATGTAGTTTCGGAAGGCCATATAACCTGGGGGGAACAGCACTATAGGTGTTAAGACTCTTGATAGTGTCCTGTGGCAAACCACTTTTCTTCAGGAGGTTGTTGGTCTTCCTCTCAACGCTTTTCGTGGGGTCAGCATCGATCCTGCGATACCCTGAGTCAGATAATAAACAATTCATCTTTTGTACATAGTCATGTTTGTTCAAAACAACGGTGGCATTGCCCTTGTCCGCAGGTAAAATGACAATGTCCGGATCAGCTCTGAGAGAGCGTAAAGCAGCCCTCTCCGCTGATGTCACATTGCTCTTGGGTGGACGAGCCCTAGTCAAAACACGACATGTCTCCCTCCTGACATCTTCTGCATCAACAGGAGGTAGTTTGTAAACTGCCTGTTCAATCGAACTGATAAAATCGACTACCGGCAAACTCTTCGGTGTTGGTGCAAAATTTAAACCCTTCCCTAGCACGGATAACGCGTCGTCAAGGGATTTCTCTGTGAGATTTATCACAGAACGTCGGGAGATAGGATCAGCCTCCGAGCCACGGAAACGTTCAAACTTAGCCAGATGCCGAGCAGTGACAGAACGATATTCACAATCAGCCTGAGTCCATGAGGCACCGTCCAACCAATCCCATGTAAATTCAGACAGTTTACTAGCCATCAATAAATGGAAACGAAACAATTCTTTGGAAACAGAGTCCAACCGTCGACGAGTAAAACGAATCCTTTCACGGACAAGCGCCAAGCCAGCACGTTGTTTAATGCGACTGGCGGCGGGAGAATTAATATGATGTACAATTTTAGCAAAAGTTGGGACACGATTCTCAGCACGACACCTCAATAAGAACGACAAGGCACATTGCAGTCTGACACGACAGCTACGAAGTTTATCCAACTTACGTAAACACCGATACATTTCCTCCCCGTAGAGGAGGTGACACATACAGTGATAACGGCATGTGGTCGCGGTGGCAAATGACTCTGAACCTGTGCCTGGGGAAGTGCATTCCAGATAGCTTTTATCCGAGTCCAACGTTCGGTCCTATTGACCAGCGGACGGGCGCCACAAGTGAACGGGAGATCGATAACATTCAGGAACAAACAGTCGGCAGCGCACCAGCTGAATGGGCACGTCATAGCAAAGAGGAATCGGAGTGTGTCGTTCAGGGCAAAACAACACTTCTACGAGCATCGCTCTGTGAGTGTATTGGTGGGAGTGCCGTGAAATGCAGTGAAGTGTACTGTTCTGGAGGAAATATGGGGCTCGCAATAGCTGTAGCGGACAATACCGTAAGCTGCGATGACTGCTGTCTGCGCCGCTCGCTGCTGACAAAGAAGATAACTCTCGTTCTATCTGGATTGACCTTCGGCAACCAAACTCTCCTTACGCCTTGATGAAGTCAAGGATTCCTATTCGCCCCTAGTCTAACTATTGGCGTGGTACACCGGTCAGATAACCACTCCACCGCGATGACTCTCAAAATTCGCTGGCACGCGTTTACCTATAACTCTGTCCGTTCACACCACACAAAATGTGTCGGCCAACACAGTGAACAAGGCTTAATCGCAAGGACTCAAAATAGAGTCGCCCTTTGATTCGCTCTCGACAGAGGTGCTCTCCCAGTGAAATACTGAGGAGAGACTTGTTCCTCGCTCCTTCGAGTACACGTACGAGCGCGCACGCTCTCATTACGTGTTCTCGCTCCGAGAGCGACAATGGAACAAGGCCTCTCCACGGCAGACGTGAAGGGGTATATCTTTCGGTCTCTTCCATTATTCCTTCAGCTCAAGGCGTCAGAAATATCGTCTACCAATCAGCATTGCCCGTCTAAAACGGGAGAATGACGTTTCGTTTAAGGCGACCAACCTGTAGCTTTGGCGTTTGGCGTTTGCTATCTCCCTGTGAAAATCTCTGAAAGTGCATGCTATGTGTAAAGAATGCGTAGGCTGGCCGCTCCCACACAATGTAGCGCAATTTGCTTTTAAGCCAAACACGGGGTTGTTCTCCCTTTTCACTCAGGCCCACGCTGTCCGCTACGGGCGGTCACCGGCCGACACGGGCTGGGTCGTCCTCTGAAGGGCCTGGCGTCCCGCATTGTTACTTTCTGCCAGGAAGGGCTCTCAACAATGGAAGTGTCCAGGCGTCTCGGAGTGAACTAAAGCGATGTTGTTTGGACATGGAGGAGATACAGAGAAACAGGAATTGTCGATGGAATGCCTCGCTCAGACCGCCCAAGGGCTACTAATGTAGTGGATGACCGCTACCTACGGACTATGGTTCGGAGGAACTCTGACAGTAACGCCACCATGTTGAATAAAGCTTTTCGTGCAGCCACAGGACGTCGTGTTACGACTCAAACTGTGCGCAATAGGCTGCAAGATGCACAACTTCCCTCCCGACAACCATGAAGATGTCCATCATTGCAACCAAAACATACAGCGCGGTACAGATGGGCCTAACTACATGCCGAATTGACCGCTCAGGACTGGCATCACGTTCAGGTCACCGATGAGTGTCGCATATGCCTTCAACCAAACAATCGTCGGAGACGTGTTTGGTCGCAATCCAATCAGGCTGAACGCCTTAGACACACTGTCCAGCGAGTGCATCAAGGTGGAGGCTCCCTGCTCTTTTGGAGTGGCGTTATGTGGAGCCGACGTACGCCGCTGGTGTTCATGGAAGGCGCCGTAACGGCTGTACGATACGTGAATGCCGTCCTCCGACCGGTAGTGCAACCATATAGGCAGCATATTGGCGAGGCATTCGTCTTCATCGACGAGAATTCGCGCTCCCATCGTGCACATCTTGTGAATGACTGCCTTCAGCATAACGACATCGCGCGACCAGTGTGGCCACATGTTATCCAGACATGAACCCTACTGAACATGCCTGGGATATATTGAAAAGGGCTGTTTATAGACGACGTGACCCACCAACCACTCTCAGGGATCCACGCCAAATCGCCATTGAGGAGTGGGCCAATTTCAACCAATAGTGACTGATGAACTTGTGGATAGTATGCCACGGCGACTACAGGCATGCATCAATGCAAGAGGACGTGCTACTGAACATTAGAGGTACCGGCGTGTACAGCAGTCTGGACCACCACGTCTGAACGTCTCGCTGTAAGGTGGTACAACATGCAATGTGTGGTTTTCATGAGCAATAAAAAGGGCGGAAATGATCTTTTGTGTTGATCTCTATTTCAATATTCTGTACAGGTTCCGGGACTCACGGAAGGAACCGAGGTGATGCAAAACTTCTTTTGTTATTTGAACTTACATTTCATTCACCATCAGTCAACAATAGTGCATGCAAACAAGAAATTGTAAGTTGTAGTCTTGTCTTAGCGAATAGATAAAAGATGTTTTATATCTTTCCTAAACCGTGACAACAGCTCACGTTTTATGACTGGATACATGTTTCATTAATAGTATATACACTTAAGTCTCTTGCTGGCTTCTTTTCGTATGTCTGAACTACTCTAAGGAACCACTGTAGGAATTCTGATACAGTGTTGGAACCCCTGGGACCATTAGCTCCCCAGTATCGATATCGATAACAGCCGAAATCGTTGAGTTTGCTCGATTCCCAGGATATATGACCCGTATGAAGTCTATACCTAATCCTCGGTGAGCGAGTCCTTCACACATTTGGCCAATTTGTAGACCTGCGATGGAAAGCTCTTGTTGCTCTTAATTTGCTACACCAAAATCACACTGATGGTTGAGGGAGGATGGGAGCAAAGTATTTTGCTTTATTTTTCCTTACATTCTCGCAAACCTGACTGACTATGACGTCGGCAGTCGTGGCTTGCGATAACTATTGCAGAAATAACTTTCGCATATTTAAATTTCCTAGTGCCCCACTGAGGAAAGGATTAGATTGGAAAGAGAGACGAATGATACAGAATCTATATTTACACCAGAAAGTAAGGATACGGATTGGAAATGAAATTCAGAAGCAAGCAGCATTGGACGAGGTATTAAACAAGATTGATGCCTTTCCACACTGTTGTTTAACGTATACCTTGAAGAGATTATTGAGAAAAGTTTAGATGGGAAAAGAGGAATATGTATTGGTGGAAGGAGAATAGAATGTATAAGATTTGCTGATGACATGGTATTAGTGGCAGAAAGTGAGCGGACAGTGAATAACATGCTCAAAGATCTGAATGAAGCTTGTGTGGAATATGGGATGCAAATAAACACAGCAAAAACAAAGAGTACGGTCACCAGTACAAGACGCAGACTGTCCAATATTAAAATAGGACATCTACCATTAGCCAAGTAAGTGAATTTAAATATCTCGGAAGCACAATAACTGAAGACTTGAGATGTCACCATGAGCTGAAAACTCGAATGGCCGTACCGAAGGAGGCATTCAACAGAAAGAGGAGGCTCTTATGTGGCACATTAGATAAAGGACTAAGGAAAAGGCTTGGCACTATGTGGGGCACAAACATGGACACTGAGACGAGAGGATGAAAAAAGGTTAGAAGCATTTGAGATGTTGATGTGGAGCAGAATGGAGAGAATAAGCTGGATGGAAAGAGTGAGTAATGAAAGAGTATTGGAAAGGGTTGGTGAGAGAAGATGTCTGCTGAAGGTTGTAAGAGAAAGGAAAAAGAACTGGTTAGGACATTCATTGAGAAGGGAGTGCTTGCTAGTAGATGCTTTGGAAGGATTGGTTTGTGTGAGAAGACTGAGAGGAAGAAGGAGATACAAGATGATAGATGGCATAAAGGGAAGACGAAATTATGCAGACCTGAAGAGGATGGCAGACGACCGGACAGCCTGGAGAACTACCATATGAAAACCTGCCTTTAGGCAGAACACTGATGATGATGATGATGACGATGAGTGACCCTGAATGACTACCGGAGAGTCTATTGGAAATCTCCCGGCGCTCAGTTGTGTTAATAAGTTAATAAAAGTAGTTACAAGCTCGGTTGTACGTAGCTGCCCTTCTTTCCAGTCGAAACCTGTACTGAAGCAGTTCGTCTCAAAATTTTTCGATTCTTGAGATAATTTCGCAGTTGGAAAGGTGCAGAGGAATATTAGTTATGTATTTGCACGTGTTATCATGAATACACATGTTAGAGCTCTTTTTAGTTTCCTCAGTATGTACTGTACTTCCTCGATTCACCGCCAGTTGGCCCAATTGAAGGAAGGTAATGTTGAAATTGTGCAATCTCGTCATCAACACAGATTTTCTGAGAACGTTCGGGCAGGCATTGTTGGTGCTGATTGGGCCCCATGTTCTTCCACCTTCGCTGAATGGAGCACGTTATCATGATTTCATACGGGATACTCTACCTGTGCTGCTAGAACATGTGCCTTTACAAGTACGACACAACATGTGGTTCATGCACGATGGAGCTCCTGCACATTTCAGTCGAAGTGTTCGTACGCTTCTCAAAAACAGATTCGGTGACCGACGGATTGGTAGAGGCGGACCAATTCCATGGCCTCCACGCTCTCCTGACCTCAACCCTCTTGACTTTCATTTATGGGGGGCATTTGAAAGCTCTTGTCTACGCAACCCCGGTACCAAATGTAGAGACTCTTCGTGCTCGTATTGTGGACGGCTGTGATACAATACGCCATTCTCCAGGGGTGCATCAGCGCATCAGGGATTCCATGCGACGGAGGGTGGATGCATGTATCCCCACTAACGGAGGACATTTTGAACATTTCCTGTAAAAAAGTGTTTGAAGTCACGT
This sequence comes from Schistocerca gregaria, assembly GCF_023897955.1. Lineage (NCBI taxonomy): Eukaryota > Metazoa > Arthropoda > Insecta > Orthoptera > Acrididae > Schistocerca > Schistocerca gregaria. The sequence goes on along the minus strand of NC_064928.1, from coordinate 25,328,221 downwards.
TGGCACGTTCTGTTGCTGTGTGTTTCCATTCCATGATTAATGTGATTTGAAGAGAAGTAATAACATGAAAAGTAAGCGTTTCCGGACACATGTCCACATAACATATTGTCTTTCTTTGTGTGTGAGGAATGTTTCCTGAAAGTTTGGCCGTACCTTTTTGTAACATCCTGTATAGGCGTTGCCGACAGCAGCGCTGTTTTCTGCCTGTTTACATATCTCTGTATTTGAATTCGCATGCGTATACCGGTTTCTTTGCCGCTTGAGTGTATGATCTTGCGTTCGGACTGATTTGTTACTTATTTTAACGTTTCGGGTACTTTCTGATTGGTGGGGAACTCTTCTGTCTTTCTCATTTGTTTCGTCTCTAAGTAGTGAGAGTTGTCCGCTGTTTTTGGACATAGTGTATGTCTTTTAAGATATTTTGTATATGTGCATTACAAGAGCCCGGTGCTCGCCATACTCAGCCATAGTGTGTGGTATCGCGTTCAGGTCAGTGGCTGACGTCGGGGTTTGAGTCCTGTCTGCCGACGTGCTGCAGAGGAGCGGGCTGATTATAATTCACAGAGCCACCTGATTTGCTTCTTGTATTCCTGTAATTCTTACGTTATTTCTTAACTAGCTGTCAAATCCGGCATTGCCTGCGTACACGTTTTTGGCGGATTTCTATCACAATCGACAACAAAAAATAAATAAATCAATAAATCGGCCAGCTGCGAGTAGGTTTTGCACACTGACGGTTCCGTGCAAACTTAATTATGTGTATAGACAGTTCACCCATCAAAGGAATCAAAAATCTTGACGATTTTTGACCGTTATCGACACTCATACTGGCAAAGATGTCGGTCCTCGGGTTTACAAGATTTTCGAGAATGTTTTAATTTTAAGTTTAGATTCGGATAACAAATGACAATTTTTCACATGATAGCGTTAAAAACTGACAGTCTTTTACTTTTCTCGTGAAACCCACCATCTTTTGCCAAATTTCGTGATTCTACGTCAAGAAGTACGCTTCAGGTTTTAATGAGTGATTTTAACTTTAATAATTAACAGGCTCAGCTGCACCGTTTGCCTAGAATTTACCTAGGTTTCAGTCGGGTTAACCCAACCTTCTACAGAATAACAATAACTACCGTCTTTCCATAGTGGACATCGTCAACCTAAAACTACAAATCCATAAATTATAGTCAGACTATGAAACTTACCAGTACAGCACTCGTGGCTGTCGCATCGCGGTGGCGAAGTGGGGCCGAGGCAGTTCCAGGTAAGTTTCATAGTCTGACGATAATTTATGGATTTGTAGTTTTAGCTTGACCATGTCCAGTATGGTAAGACGGTAGTTACTGTTATTCTGAAGAAGGTTGAGTTATCCCGACTGAAAAGTAGGTAAATTCTAGGCAAACGGCGCAACTGAGGCTGTTCATTATTAAAATTAAAGTTAATATTTACACAGTTGCTGAAGATATTTAATGAGTGAATTTGCGAGTATCAAAATAATGTGACATAAATGGCCGCATTGACTTGGAAGCTTAAAGTTAGTACTGTATATCCCCCCCCCCCCCAAGGGATTGTAGTAGACCGTAGTATGTGATGCAAATTTAATGTGATAGGTCTAACCGTTTCTGCGGAAAGGGGGTCTAACAGACCCAAGGGTAGACAGTCGGAATACAAATGACAAAAAATACTTTTCGTGTGAGATAATTACAGATTAACAATTTTGGAAAGTTTCCCTTTACTTTTATTGTGAAACCTTGCTTCTTACCAAATTTCATGATTGTAGGTCAAAGGGAAGTAACGTATAGGTTCATTGAGTGAGTTTGCGTGAATTAAAATATGTGGCATAAATGGCCGCGTCTTTTGGTTACACTGACTTGGAAGCTCACATTTATTACATCGCTCACGGACCCTCGGGCTGAGTAAGTGACATAAATGTAAACTTCAGTCGTCTATCCGTTCCTTAGGAAAAGGAGTTTCGACAGATGGACAGACAAGAAAGTGATCCTATAAGGGTTCACTTCTTAGAGACTGAGGTACGGAACCACAGAACGAAATGTTGCTATGTTCAAATGTGTGTGAATTCTCCAGGGACCAAACGAAGTGTCTGCAATATAATACTGGAACGATTTCATTTCCCTGTATTCGTGAAAATACCTTTGAAATTATGAAACAGTCGTACAAAGAAACACGCACGATACGCAGATGTACGGCTACAGTATAGTGGACAGCGCCTGTACCCTCGGCTCAGGTGCTACTGCGTGTGAACAGCACGATTTTCTATACATGGCAACGCTTCTTGATAGCTGTGTAGACGGCTATACCTTAGGTCTACAGGCGTTTGCACTTTGCAGTTTCCGCGCGGGATTAGCCGAGCGGTCTTAGGCGCTGCAGTCATGGACTGTGCGGCTGGTACCGGCGGAGGTTCGAGTCCTCCTTCGGGCATGGGTGTTTGTATTTAGGATAATTTAGGTTAAGTAGTGTGTAAGCTCAGGGACTGATGACCTTAGCAGTTAAGTCTCATAAGATTCTTTAAAAAAAAGAAAAAAAAACTTCGCAGTTGAAGACTACGGAGTGGGTTGTCAGGTGGCAGGGATTTACTTAAGTTATCTCGACTGCAGGAGTTTTCAGTAGTAAAGAATAAATGTGTTAAAACTCCACGCTTGATGCGCTATTTTTTCACTCATCTCGGTGTTTATGACGTCATATCTCCTGAACTATGATAGGTGGGTTGTTCTTAGACCCGCAGCGGTTGTTATTTGAGAATAGCGCATATCTGTAGTTCTCACACTTGATGTGTTAAGAACAACACGAACCTCGTCAATACTTGTATGTAATTTCGGATTTATGAAACCTTCGACATCTTTTACTGTTATCTCTTCCCTGTGTTGTTCTCTCAGTTGACTGTGTACAAGATTTGATTATGTCTCACATACGTATTTTATACTCTTGCTCTCCAGCTCACGAACTACTTTCTGCCTCTGAAACGTATCACCAGCTGCGTCTGCGCAGTTGTGCTCGTCTTGACTCTGGCGCGCATCCGTGTCTTCAATGGAGGCATTTTTTTTTTAATCCGAAAGTGTAACCTTTCTGTCCCGTTCCAGTCACAGCAAATGCAACGGGTTCGGAGGACACGTTCACTATGGCGGGATCTGTTGTAGAGAGGAGGCGTGGAGCACTCGAGGCTAAGCCGTCGGCACTCGGACCGTGCTGCCGAAGGTTAGCGCTGAGCGCGGCGAGTGCAGCCGCTGCTGAGCGCTCAGGAACGGTGCACTCGCGCTCTCCAGCGCCGGCTGACGGCTGTGCATGGCTCGCAAATCAAGCGTTTTGTTTACGAGATGGACGGGCGTCAAGTCCAGACCCTAGCTCTATTAAAACGCATTCTTTCTCCCTTGTCAGTATGCTAGTCATGTCGTTATGTCTGTAAAATACACAAATAAAAACTTCAACATCCGTCAATATGTCATACGGAAACAAGGAAAGTACCATCTATAAGGACACTGGCTAATAAAAGCCGCGCTGGGTAGCCGCGCGGTCTGGGACGCCCTGTCACGGTGCACGTGCCTCCCCCCGTCGGAGGTTCGAGTCCTCCCTCGGGCACGGGTGTGTGTTGTCCTTAGCGTAAGTTAGTTTTAGAGAGATTAAGTAATGCGCAAGCTTAGGAACCGATGACCTTAGCAGTTTTGTCCCATAAGATCTTTTCACAAATTTCCAAGTTTTGCTAACAAAAGTTTCATTGCAAATCGTGCGATATAAATTTACAATAGTTCTCGACATAAGACAAAAAGTATTTCATCATTCTGACTGCTTAATAAAATCCTAAGATCATTCTTACTTCTTGTCCGCCCGCGGTAACTGAGTGGTCAGCGCGACAGACTGTCAATTCACAGCGCCCGGGTTCGATTCCCGGCTGGGTCAGAGATTTTCTCCGCTCGTGGGCTGGGTGTTGTCTTGTCCTAACCATCATTATTTCATCCCCATCGACACGCCAGTCGCCGAACTGGCGTCAAATGGAAAGACTTGCACCAGGCGAAACGTCTACCCGACGGGAGGCCCTAGCAACACGACATTATTATTATTACTTGATCATTTTTCGCACTGAGCAGAAGAATATTTACATGTGAAATACAGAAAGAAAAAAAGTGCAAAATATCCCATCGCAAGTAATGCGAGCCGTCTTGTAGATTAAGCAAATCAAAAAAAGTCATTCCTCAGAGACAGTGCACTTCTATATACACAACATGTAATTGATAGGATACACCGCCTGGTGGTAATTGAGCTTTCCCTGTTTAACACGTTATAACACGGTAGCTAATTACGATACGAGTACCAAACTTGGTAGCCTTAATGTCAACGACATGGGGAAGAGAAATAACGCAGAATCACTTCACTTGAAACTCTCTTAATGTGCTGCTACGCTACATCATACCATTACATACCGATACCATTAATGCTTCACAACGGGCTGAGCGTGGCGGCCATCAGTGTCCAGAAGAGTCTGAAGGCGCAGGACTGCATTCTGCACAGCGAAGCATGTCCGTAGGTATACTGACTACCTCGTTGATACGCTGCGCTTGAGATCAGCACACTTGTGAATGTTCCCCTGATTCAAAATGTTCAAATGTGTGTGACATCTTATAGGACTTAACTGCTAAGGCCATCAGTACCTAAGCTTACACACTACTTAACCTAAGTCATCATAATGACAAACACACACACCCATGCCAGAGACAGGACGAACCTCCGCCGAGCCCAGCCGCACGGTCCATGACTGCAGCGCCTCAGACCGCTCGGCTAATGGCGCGAGGCGTTCCCCTGGTAAACCCCGTCCTTCAGGTAGCCGCACAACCAGAAATCACAGGGAGTGAGATCAAGTGATCGCGCCGGACAGGCATTTGGAAACGATCGGCTGATAATTCCATCGTTTCCAAAATGTGTTTCGCACAAGCAGGTGAACTTGACGAGCGATGTGCGGTGCGGCCCCATCTTGCATGGAAACTGTAGAGTTCATTGCTTCTCTCTCCTGTAGTTCTGTGTGTTCACCTCAGCCGTCAGACTAAAATGAGCTATGTGTTGTGCATACTGCAAGGTCGCTCTAACGAAGTAGGCGAGTGTCAGCAACATGTCTCGTGGTCTTATCGTGGCGGGTTTATCTTCTGCCGTTAGGTCAGACAATAGAAATGCCAGTTGCACGCTTAGATTACCAGATTGAAGGTGACCAACTTTAAACAGAAGTAGATTAATTTTCACACACATTTATTAAAGTAATAACAAGCAGAAAATTAACTTAACTTGGTTCTGGTTGCTAATCACAATTGATAATCTGAAGTTCCTTTGGTCTTGGTACGCTAATCTTATTCTCACATATCACTTTGCAAAGTGTCTATTCATTTATCTTCATGGCTATGTACAGGAATATGGTAATCTTATTAACTGCAGACTGAAACTTGACTACAGACTAATGCAGACTGATGCAGACTGACTAATCGGAGGTCTGTACACTCGTTATACCAGTTCAGGTATCACTGCACGAGAGTGATCCGCGAGGAGAAAAGGTTCTACATTAGCAGCAATCTCACTGGCTGCGTTACATATTAATACACGGATCGGCGGAAGCAGAATTTGGTCCGTCTCTGGGACAGCGCCATCTCGTAGTGCGGAGACGGACGAGCGCTGCGCCTGCGCTGTTGTGCTTAGCGGGGCGCGCTCTAGTGGGAAAGTTGTGTACGTACTGACTACGCGGAACTACGTACACAACAACCTTCCTTGTCCAGAGGATGGTCCAGGGCCAGTCCTCGTCAATACTTTCGAGAAAACGGAGAGCGAACTCAACACGTCGTTGTGCGTGCTGTGATGCAAGCTGCTGTTAGATATGGAATTTGTACGGATACCATTTGAGAATGGTTCGAAGCGCCTTCCGTACAGTGGACCACTGGATGGATGTTCAACCGTCGTGATACAGCACTTGCATTGCCAGGCGATCGGATGTGGCGGCAGCGTCGCCTGCCGCAGCGACAGCGAGTCAGTCAGGAGCCACCTGACGTGCAACCGGGCGCCAGCGTCTTCCACGAGCCACGCCCAGTTCTCCAACTTCTTCATCGCGCTCCTCGCAGGAGGTGGAGAAAGATGACCCTTCCGTAATCCTTTCTCGATGTTTTGATAACTCAGCTTCACCAGTAATAAATACCCTGCTCCTTCTGTCAAACTCACGTTGACACATCAACAAGTGCACTGCGACTGATCAGGTGTGTGAGGCTATGAATCACGATGACTCAGCACGGCACCTGGCGGCCATAATTGGAACTACTCGGAGGCGCAGTGACGCATGGGAATCATGCAGCCCACAGTATAGACATTAATGCTAGAAAGTTTGGTACTCGTACAGTAATTAGTTTCACTGTTATAATGTGTTAAATAGGGAAAGTTTAGTTATAACCATCCGGTACTTTTATAAAACTAATAGGAAACCATCAGACCCTATCAGCAAAGGTGAAGGAGAGTAAAAGAATTTTAGGTACCTGTGACACAAGCAGCCACCCAATACCCTACAATTTTGCGAGTCTGCCCATTGCGCTATACTGACCACGAGTGTTATACTGCCATATTTTTCATTTTTACAGCCTTCTGATTTAATTATAACAAATTGCCCCAAGAACATTGGATTTCTTATGGACCCTCAGCGTGCCATTGTCTTGAAAGGGCAAACTATCATAATGCGGAAGTTACAACAATTCTTTAACCACCAGTACCAAGTTTGACGATCTTTTTTTACAACAAATTATACAATTAATAACGAATTTTCGCGAGAAACTCAATTTGCTGATACTTAGAGGTTGCATATATATGGACTTCAACTGGAAGATAATACGAGGCTTCGCGACTCTGTACTGGAGACACAAGGCGTGCATGTGACGTTGTTGCATCTCACTGGTCAACGTTCAAAAGCAGGTTCAAAGTATGTATTATCTATCTATCTAGATTAGATTCAGTTTTCATTACACAGACCCAGAAATGTGATGAATCTCGAGGGCGCGGAACAACCCAGAAAATCTGAAACAAAACACGTAAAAGACTTGAGTGTAGTATTCGCTGTCCTGATCATTTGTCACGAGATTGTCAAAATATGCGAATACATTACAGAGACGTGGAACTGCTAATATGTACAGTATTATAACCCAGTCAGCATGAAACACAGTTTGCACTCCTAATAAACTGATCATCCACTAAATACCTAACCTTGACTGTTGTGACCAATTGCTGTCAAAACGGAAATCTAACAGAAGTTTTCATTTATGTGGTTAACAGTCCCTCTACAGTTATTAATCTATAGTGTAGAAAGAGCTGCTCTATCAAAAATTCTTTCAATCTTTGTTTAAACTGTGCTTTATCTGAAAACAGGTTTTTAGTGGTTGTTGGCAATTTACTGAAAATGTGTCCCTGAATGCTGGACCCTTTTTTGGGCCAAGGTAAGAGATTTTAGGTCTTCATGTAAATTGTTCTTATTCCTAGTACTGATCTATTATTGAGCTATTGGTGGGAAATTGAGACATATTATTTCCAACAAATTTCATTAAGGAATAAATATATTGACAAGCAATGGTTACAATACAAAGTTCCTTGAACAGATTTCTACATGATGTTCTTGAATTTACACTACAAATGAGTCTTATTGGGTTGCGGTTGTTTCGTGGAGAAGATCAGACAGCTATGTCATCGGTCTCATCGGATTAGGGAAGGACGGGGAAGGAAGTCGGCCGTGACCATTCAAAGGAGCCATCCCAGCATTTGCCTAGAGCGATGTAGGGAAATCACGGAAAACCTAAATCAGGATGGCCGGACGCGGGATTGAACCGTCATCCTTCCGACTGCGAGTCCGGTGAGTCTTATTACGGGCTTTTCTAGCTAAAAGTTTTTTCTCGGTTTGACGAGTTACCCCACAATTTGATTCTATATGACACAATAGAATGAAAATAAGCAAAGAATGCAAGTTTTCTTATATTTGTATCTCATACATCTGACATCATTCTCACTGCAAATACAGACTTGTTTGAGTGCTTCAGCAATATTTTGGTATGCCCTTCCAAACTGAATTTATTATAGAGCTATAATTCCAGAAATTTAACACTGTCAATATCTTCAATCTGCATGTCTTCATATGTCATACACATGCCGGAAGGAAATCTCTTATATCCTCTCTTCAAAGTTTAATGACAGCGAATTAGCTTCATTAATGTCAGTGAAAATTTGATTGGCGGCCATTTCTAAATATGTACTTGACTCGAGTATATTTGCAGTGTTTGTATTATCTGCTAACAAAACAAATTTTGCATCTGTCAGTGTAACAGACGAGAGGTCATTGAGGTACACAAGGAAAAGCAGTGGACCCAAGATGGAACCGTGAGGAACACCACATGTGATTAATTCCCAATTAGATGAAGACTGACTGCGTACTCCACAGGTATTTCGCACCGTTTGTTTCATGTTAATTAGTTAAGAATCAGACCCTTTTGCTGCACGGCCGGGGACACCACAATATCCTAATTTGCCTCAAGAGAATGCTGTGATTCATGCATTCAAACGCTTTTGACAGGTCAAGGACAATGCTTGTAGGCTCTAATTTTTTATCTCACGAATTAAGGATATACTCACTGTGCGTGTAAATAACATTGCGTGTATCAGAATGGTTAAGGAATCCAAACTTTAAATTGCTCAATATATTATTTTCAATCAGAAGACTACAAAAACACCTGAACATAACCTTTTCAAATATTTTTGTAAAAGCCAGCAAAAGTGCAATTGGTTCTTAGTTTGACACTATCCCTTTACCTGCCTTTAACTGGTCTTGGAATGTTCCTCTGATAAAAGACTACACAAATAACTTAAGATAGAACTCAACTCGCATGAACACTCTTCGATTATCATAACCACTAGCATACTTTGATGGTAAGGATTTTTATGATGGAGTCTACTTCTTTGGGAAACGTGAGTGTCATTTCAGTTTTACTAAAGTTATTTGTAAAGACTGGTCGCAGATACTCCACTGCGCTGTTTACTGAACCTGATAGCTTCGAGCCGTCAGTAACAGAAACAAAGTGTTGTGTAAGAGGTTTGCGACATTACGTGCACTTGATATCACTGCGGACGATCAGGAAGATTTCTTCCACGCTATGATACCAGCAAGGAAGGGAGAGCAGGAAGGTGGAAGGAGTATATAGAGGGTGTATACAGGGGCGATGTACTTGAGGTAAATATTGTGGAAATGGAAGAGGATGTAGATGAAATGGGAGATACGATACTGCGTGAAGAGTTTGATAGAGCACTGAAAGAGCTGACTCGAGACAAGGCCCTGGGAGTAGACAAGACTCCATTAGAACTAATGACAGCCTTGAGAGATCCATTCTGCTGACAAAACTCTACCATCTGGTGAGCAAGATGTATGAGACAGGTGAAATACCTACAGACTTCAAAAATAATATAATAATTCCAATCCCAAAGAAAGCAGGTGTTCATAGATGTGAAAATTACCGAACTATCAGTTTAATAAGTCACAGCTGCAAAATACTAACGAAAATTCTTTACAGGCAAGTGGAAAAACTGATAGAAGCCGACCTTAGGGAAGATCAGTTTGGATTCCGTAGAAATGTTGGAACACGTGAGGCAATACTGACCCTACGACGTATCTTAGAAAATAGATTAAGGAAAGGCAAACCTACTTTTCTAGCATTTGTAGACTTAGAGAAAGCTTTTGACAATATTGAGCGGAATACTCTCTTTCAAATTCTGAAGGTGGTATGGGTAAAATACAGGGAGCGAAAGGCTTTTTACAGTTTGTACAGAAACCAGATGGCAGTTATAAGAGTCGAGGGGCATGAAAGGGAAGCAGTGGTTGGGAAGGGAGTGAGACAGGGTTGTAGCCTCTCCCCGATGCTGTTCAATCTGTATACTGAGCAAGCAGTGAAGGAAACAAAAGAAAAATTCGGAGTAGGTATTAAAATCCATGCAGAAGAAATAAAAACTTTGAGGTTCGCCGATAACTGATGATGGTCGAAGTAGAGAGGATATAAAATGTAGGCTGGCAATGGCAAGGAAAGCGTTTCTGAAGAAGAGAAATTTGTTAACATCGAGTATAGATTTAAGTGTCAGGAAGTCATTTGTGATAGTATTTGTATGGAGTATAGACATGTATGGATGTGAAACATGCACGATAAATAGTTTCGATAAGAAGAGAATAGAAGCTTTCTAAATGGGGTGCCACAGAAGAATGCTGAAGATTAGATGGGTAGATCATATAAGTAATGATGAGGTGTTGAAGAGAATTGGGGAGAAGAGGAGTTTGTGCGACAACTTGACTAGAAGAAGGGATCGGTTGGTAGACATGTTCTGAGACATCGAGGGATCACCAATTTAGTATTGTAGGGCAACGTGGAGGGTAAAAATCGTAGAGGGAGACCAAGAGATGAATACACTAAGCAGATTCAGAAGGATGTAGGCTGCAGTAGGTACTGGGAGATGAAGAAGCTTGCACAGGATAGAGTAGTACGGAAAGATGCACCAAGCCGGTCTCAGGACTGAAGACCACAACAACAAACAAACGTGATATCAGAACCTCGGCAAGCTTAGTGTTCGAGCTCCACTGTCCGGCAGCCGGCAGCTGGGAGGCCGACCTGCTTACGCTAGGCTGCGGCCCAGCGCGCGCCTCCTGACCTGCGGTCCGCGGCCAGCCAGTGCAGCTGTGTGCCAAGGCCCGACACGCGGTCGACGCGGATTTTTTCCGGCACCACTCTGGCCAATGAGAGTGCGTCGGCGGGTGGACGCCGACCGGTTTGGCCGAGCGCTGCCACAAGGAGAGCCGGGCCGCGCTCACCCGCTGCGTACAGACGGCCTATTCTTGTCTGACAGGCCGCCAACTCGGGCGCCACGAGTCACGCGACTTATTCCCCAGCGCAGCAAAGTGGGACTGTTACGTAGTCGACACGAGGTAAGAAACGCAGCAACAGGCCGACTGGACAGGAACTGGAGTCCCTGTGCTGCTGTGGGGCACCAACGAACACCCACCGTGGTCCAACAACAAAGTTACGAAACTACTGCGTAAGCAAAGACAGCTTCACTGCGAGTTTAAGCGCAGCCAAAACCTCTCAGAAAACAGAAGCTAAACGATGCGCAGGTCGCACCAGTGTTTAAGAAGGGTAGTAGGAGTAACCCATCGAACTACAGACCTATATCATTGACGTCGGTTTGCAGTAGGGTTTTGGAGCATATACTGTGTTCAAACATTATGAATCACCTCGAAGGGAACGATCTATTGATACGCAATCAGCATGGTTTCAGAAAACATGGTTCTCGTGCAACGCAGCTAGCTCTTCATTCGCACGAAGTAATGGCCGCTATCGACAGGGGATCTCAAGTTGATTACGTATTTCTAGAGTTCCGGAAAGCTATTGACACCGTTCCTCACAAGCGACTTCTAATCAAGCTGCGGGCCTATGGGGTATCGTCTCAGTTGTGCGACTGTATTCGTGATTTCCTGTCAGGAAGGTCGCAGTTCGTAGTAATAGACGGTAAATCATCGAGTAAAACTGAAGTGACATCAGGTGTTCCCCAGGGAAGCGTCCTGGGACCTCTGCTGTTCCTGATCTATATAAATGACCTGGGTGACGATCTGAGCAGTTCTCTTGTTCGCAGATGATGCTGTAATTTACCGTCTAGTAAGGTCATCCGAAGACCAGTACCAGTTGCAAAGCGATTTAGAAAAGATTGCTTTATGGTGTGGCAGGTGGCAGTTGACGCTAAATAACGAAAAGTGTGAGGTGATCCACATAAATTTCAAAAGAAACCTGTTGGAATTCCATTGCTCGATAAATAGTACAATTGTCAAGGCTGTCAATTCAACTAAGTACCTGGGTGTTAAAATTACGAACTTCAGTTGGAAAGACCACATAGATAATATTGTGGGGAAGGTGAGCCAAAGGTTACGTTCCATTGGCAGGACACTTAGAAGATGCAACAACTCCACTAAAGAGACAGCTTACACTACACTCGTTCGTCCTCTGTTCGAATATTGCTGCGCGGTGTGAGATCCTTACCAGGTGGGATTGACGGAGGACATCGAAAGGGTGCAAAAAAGGGCAGCTCGTTTTGTATTGTCACGTAACAGGGGAGAGAGTGTGGCAGATATGATATGCGAGTTGGGACGGAGGTCATTAAAGCAAAGACGATTTTCGTATCGGAGAGATCAATTTACGAAATTTCAATCAAAAAACTTTCTCTTCCGAATGCGAAAATATTTTGTTGAGCCCAACCTACAGATGTAGGAATGATGATCAAAATAAAATAAAATAAATCAGAGCTCGAACAGAAAGTTTTAGATGTTCGTTTTTCCCGCGCGCTGTTCGGGAGTGGAACGTTAAGAGATGGTATGATCGTGGTTCGATGAACCCTCTGGCAAGCACTTCAATGTGAATTGCAGAGTTATCAAGTACATGAAGATGTACATGTAGATGTCAAACTTAGCGCAAGGAGGGCTATGCGTGAAGCGTTCAGTGAAATCGAAAGTAAAATTCTATGTGCCGACTTGACAGAAAATCCTAGGAAGTTCTGGTCTTAGGTTAAATCAGTAAATGGCTCGAAACAGCATATCCAGACACTCCGGGATGACGATGGCATTGAAACAGAGGATGACACGCGTAAAGCTGAAATACTAAACACCGTTTCACAGAGGAAGACCGCACTGCAGTTCTCTAAATACTCGCACGAACGAAAAAATGGCGGACTTCGAAATAAGTGTCCAAGCAATAGAAAAGCAAATGGAATCACTGGACAAAGTCCACTGGACCTGACAGGAAACCAATTCGATTGTACACAGAGTACACGAAAGAGCTTGCCCCCCTTCTAACAGCCGTGTACCGCAAGTCTCTAGAGGAACGGAAGGTTCCAAATGATTGGAAAAGATCATAGGTAGTCCCAGTCTTCAAGAAGGGTCGTCGAGCAGATGCGCGAAACTATAGACCTATATCTCTGACGTCCATCTGTTGTAGAATTTTAGAACATGTTTTTGCTCGCGTTTAATGTCGTTTCTGGAAACCCAGAATCTACTCTGTAGGCATCAACATGGATTCCGGAAACAGCGATCGTGTGAGACCCAACTACCTTTATTTGTTCGTGAGACCCAGAAAATATTAGATACAGCCTCCCAGATAGATGCTATTTTCCTCGATTTCCGGAAGGCGTTCGATACAGTTCCGCACTGTCGCCTGATAAACAAAGTAAGAGCCTACGGGATATCAGACCAGCTGCGTGGCTGGATTGAAGAGTTTTTAGCAAACAGAACACAGCATGTTGTTCTCAATGGAGAGACGTCTACAGACGTTTGGCGTGCCACAGGGGACTGTTATGGGGCCACCGCTTTTCACAATATATATAAATGACCTAGTAGATAGTGTCGGAAGTTCCATGCGGCTTTTCGCGGATGATGCTGTAGTATACAGAGAAGTTGTAGCATTAGAAAATTGTAGCGAAATGCAGGAAGATCTGCAGCGGATAGGCACCTGGTGCAGGGAGTGGCAACTGACCCTTAACATAGACAAATGTAATGTATTGCGAATACATAGAAAGAAGGATCCTTTATTGTATGATTATATGATAGCGGAACAAACACAGGTAGCAGTTACTTGTGTAAAATATCTGGGAGTATGCGTGCGGAACGATTTGAAATGGAATTATCATATAAAATTAATTGTTGGTAAGGCGGGTACCAAGTTGAGATTCACTGGGAGAGTTCTTAGAAAATGTAGTCCATCAACAAAGGAGGTGGCTCACAAAACACCCGTTCGACCTATACTTGAGTATTGCTCATCAGTGTAGGATCCGTACCAGATCGGGTTGACGGAGGAGATAGAGAAGATGCAAAGAAGAGAGGCGCGATTCGTCACAGGGTTATTTGGTGAGCGTGATAGCGTTACGGAGATGTTTAGCAAACTCAAGTGGCTGACTCTGCAAGAGAGGCGCTCTACATCGCGGTGTAGCTTGCTGTCCAGGTTTCGACAGAGTACGTCTCTCGATGAGGTACCGAATATATTTCTTCCCCCTACTTATACCTCCCGAGGAGATCACGAATGTAAAATTAGAGAGATTCGACCGCGCACGGAGGCTTTCAGACAGTCGTTCTTCCCGCAAACCATACGCGACTGGAACAGGAACGGGAGGTAATGACAGTGGCACGTAAAGTGCCGTCAGCCACACACCGTTGGGTGGGAGTATCGATGTAGATGTAGATGTAGACTGAGGGCGCCCGCATTGGATCTCGAACCACTGTCCTGCCGAGCAAAGGCCCTCTGCCGAGTTGTTTCCACGGAGTTCGATGGCGCCGCTACCGTTCCTCCATCGCAGATGTCCACATCTACACGGTTGCTCTGCAACTCACAATAATGTGTCGGGCAGTGGCTTCATCGCACCACTTTCAATCTACTGTGAAGAACCAAAGAAACAGGCACACCTGCCTAATATCATGTAGGGCGCAGAAGAGCCGCAACTCGACATGGCACGAACTCGAGTAATATCTGAAGTAGTGCCGGAGGAAAGTAACACCTTAAATCCTTCACGGCTTTCGCCGGCCTGGGTGACCGAGCGGTTCTAGGCGCTACAGTCTGGAACCGCACGACCGCTACGCTCGCAGGTTCGAATCCTGTCTCGGGCATGGATGTGTGAGATGTCCTTAGTTAGGTTTAAGTAGTTCTAAGTTCTAGGGGACTGATGACCTCAGATATAAAGTCCCATAGTGCTCAGAGCCATTTGACCCATTTTGGGCCTTCGCGGCTTTATATAAATCCGTAAGAGTACGAGGGGATGGAGATCTCTTCCGAACAACACGTAGCAATGCACCCCAGAAATGCTCAATAATTTTCATGAATGGGGAGTATGGTGAACAGCGGAAGTGTTTAAACTCTGAATAGTGTTCCTAGAGCGACTCTGTAGCAATTCTGTATGTGTGGCGTGTCGAATTGTCCTGCTAAAATTGCCAAAGTCCGTCGGAATGCACAGCGGACATATACGGATGCACGTGATCAGACCGGATGCATACACTACTGGCCATTAAAACTGCTGCACCACGAAGATGCCGTGCTACAGACGCGAAATTTTACCGACAGGAAGAAGATGCTGTGATATGCAAGTGATTAGGTTTTCAGAGCATGCACACAAGGTTGGCGCCGGTGGCGACACCTACAACGTCCTGACATGGGGAAAGTTTCCAACCGATTTCTCATACACAAACAGCACTTGACCTTGCCTTGTGAAACGTTGTTGTGATGCCTCGTGTAAGGAGGAGAAATGCGTGACTTTGATAAAGGTCGGATTGTACCGTATCGCCACTGCGGTTTATCGTATCGCGACATTGCTGCTCTCGTTGTTCGAGGTCCAATTGTTAGCAGAATATGGAATCGGTGGGTGGAGGGTGATACGGAATGCTGTGCTGGATCCCGACGGCCTCCTATCACTAGCAGTCGAGATGACAGGCATCTCATCCGCGTGGCTGTAACGGATCATGCAGCCACGTCTCGATCCCTGAGTCAACAGATGTGGACGTGTGCAAGACAACACGTTCGAGGACGTTTGCAGCAGTATGGACTATCAGCTCGGAGACCATGGCTGCGGTTACCCTTGACGCTGCTTCACAGATAGGAGCGCCTGCGATGGTGTACTCATCGACGAACCTGGGTGTATGAATGGCAAAACGTCAATTTTTCGGATGAATCCAGGTTCTGTTTACAGCATCATGATGGTCGCATCCGTGTTTGGCGACATCGCGGTTAACGCACATTGGAAGCGTGAATTCGTCATCGCCATACTGGCGTATCACCCAGCGTGATGGTATGGAGTGCCATTGGTTACACGTCTCGGTCACCTCTTTTCGCACTGACGGCAGTTTGAACAGTGGCCGCTACATTTCAGATGTGTTACGGTCCGTGGCTCTACCCTTCATTCGATCCCTGCGAAACCCTACATTTCAGCAGGATAGTGCACGACCGCATGTTGCAGGTCCTGTACGGGCCTTTCTGGATACAGAAAATGTTCTACTGCTGCCCTGGCCAGCACATTCTCCAGATCGCTCACCAATTGAAAACGTCTGGTGAATGGTGGCCGAGCAACTGGCTCGTCACAATAAGGCAGTCAGTACTCTTGATGAACTGTGATATCGTGTTGAAGCTGCATGGGCAGCTGTACCTGTACACGCCATCCAAGCTCTGTTTGACTCAATGCCCAGGCGTGTCTAGGCCGTTATTAGGCCAGAGGTGGTTGTTCTGGGTACTGAGTTCTCAGGATCTATGCACCCAAATTGAGTGAAAATGTAATAACATGTCAGCTCTAGTATAATATATTTGTCCAATGAATACCCGTTTATTATCTGCAATTCTTATTGGTGTAGCCATTTTAATGGGCAGCAGTTTAAATACGTGTCACCTGTCAGAGTCTTATCCAGAAGTATCACTACAACTGCACACGCTCCACACCAGTACAGATGCTCCACCAGCTTGAACAGTCACCTGTAGATATCAGGGTCCATCGATTCATGAGGTTGTTTCCGTACCCATTGGTTTACGGTTCTAAAAGCACACATCGGAGATGTTTCGTTGAATGATTCGGACGCTGACACTTGTTGATGGCCCGGAACTGAAATCTGCATCAATTTGCGGAATCGTTGCACTTCCGTCACGTTGAACGATTCTCTTCATTCTTACCGGATTCCTGGTATTCACGATACATTTGTGAAATGGTCGTACGCGAAAATCCCCACTTCTTCGCTAGCTCGAGCGTGGTGTGTCACATCGCTCGTCCGCCGACTATAACAGCACTTTCAAACTCACTTCCATGTTGATAACCTGCCACTGTAGCAGCAGTAACCGATTTAAGAAGTGCGCCACACACTTCTTCTCTTATATGGGCGTTGCCGTCCGCCTGTATACATATCTCTGTATTTGAATACGCATGCTTACACCAGTTTCTTTGGAGCTTCTGTGTATTTCTTCACCGTTCCATTCCAGAAGAGCGCGCTAGAAAAACGAACACTTGAACCTTTCCGTGCGAACTCTGGTTTCTGTTGTTTTATAAGGATGATCTTTCCTCTTTATGTAGGAGGGCGCCAACAGAATATTTTCAGGCTTTGAGGTGAAATTTCATGACTGAAATTTCACGAGAAGAGCTCGCGTATCATGTCCCTCCCCTATTTCGCGGCAGTGCAAAACGGGCTGCCCTTATCTGAACTTTTCGACACCCTCCGCCGGCCCCGGCTGATGTGAATGCCACACCGCGCAACAATAGTCCAGAAGAGGCCCGACAA
This sequence comes from Schistocerca gregaria, assembly GCF_023897955.1. Taxonomy (NCBI): domain Eukaryota; kingdom Metazoa; phylum Arthropoda; class Insecta; order Orthoptera; family Acrididae; genus Schistocerca; species Schistocerca gregaria. Next base: position 25,310,898 of record NC_064928.1, on the reverse strand, counting down.
GCGTAGTGCAAGCAGTCTGTTTAGTAGTGCTGTTGCATTCTCTAAGTGTCCTGCAAGTAAATCGCAGTCTTTGGTTTGTATTACGCATCAAGTACGAGATCGTTCAATTTAAATTATTCGTAATTGTAATACCTAACCACCTAGTTGAATTTATAGCCTTTACATTTGTGTGATTTATCGTGTAACAAAAATTTAGCAGATTTCTTTTAGTACTCATGTGGATGAATTCTTACTGTTTTCCACTTTTCGCAGCATTCAGATATGTTGTCTAAATCGCTTTGCAATTTGTTTTGATTATCTGATGGCTTTATAAGACAGTGAATTACAACATCAGTGCCAAACAACCTAAGAATGCTACTCAGATTGTCTCCTATGTCGTTTATGTAGATTAGGACCTGCAGAGGGCCTATAACACTTCCTTGGGAAAAGTCTGATATTACTTCGGTTTTACTCGATAACTTTCGGTCAGTTACGACGAACTGTGACCTTTCTGCCAGGAACTCAGGAATCCAGTCGTTCAAGTGTGACGATACTCCATAGACACGCAATTTGATTACAGCCGCTTCTGAGGAACCGTGCCAAAAGCTTTCTGGAAGTCTAGAAATATGAAATCAATTTGACGTCCCCTGCCAGCAGCACTCGTTACTTAGCGAGAATAAAGAGCCAGTTGTGTTTCAAAAGATTTCCTGAATCTGTGTTGGCTGTTCTTTAATAAACCGTTTTCTTCGAGGTAACTCATAATGTTCAGTCACAGTATACGTTCCAAATTCCAAAAACCTCGACGTAACATCTTTGATAATTGGTGAAATTAAGAGAGAATGCGTCAGTATTAACAGTGCTTGAAAAATTTCACACGTAAGGACCATTCTCCTCAGTCAGCCTATAAAATAAGCGACTTTTACCATTTTTTAAAGCTTTTGTAGCAGTCGACGTAAATATGTTTGCACATTTGTGCGTTTTTTTAAAAGAAATTCAATCATCATTAAGCCCCGCGTCCGAGGATTTACGATTGTTCCGTCCAAAATGAGGAGTGTCGATGACGAAAGTCCTGCCGTCAACAAATCTTATCTGAAACCAAAACGCGAACAATTTTCTTAATCTACAGCATGTTGTGCAAGTAGTAGTAGCACAGTTTTTAAAAATCTGACAAAATAATAAAACGGCGGAGGTTTGAAAGAAAAATGCAGTTTTGTCGTGAATTTTTTTGGAGTTTTTTTGCAGTAACTAATGATTACAGTAAAATAAAAGAAGTTAGGCTGTTACTCCTTGCGAACATGCCCGAGGAATAATGCAGCCACATTTCAGAAAGATATCTTTGTTAGTATGCTGGGGCAGACTAATAAAGGTACAGGATATTTGAAGCTGAAGAATGGATTGCGAGCATTCTGATAAAGATATGTTGTGTTTCAAGCTGACGGAATGTATTGCGGACACAATAATGAAGATATCGTTTTGAAATTACGCTGAATTACCCTCGGCCATGTCCACAAGCAGTAATAGACGAGCTTTTCTTAGTTGTACTAATAAGTTGTTGCAAAAAACGTGACGAAAAGACACGCGATAAAACTACGCCTTTGTTTCAGACGTCCAGTATTTTATTATTTTATCAAATTTCCAAAAAAACAAACTCTGCTATTATTCCGTGTGCAATCTCCTATACATTAAGAGAAGTGTTTCTTTATTTTATTTCAGATAAGATTTGCAGACTGCAGGAGACACCTGATTTTGGACAGCGCAACTTTAACTCCTCGGATGTGCTATATGATGACTGAATTACTTTAAAAAGTCAGTAAATGTTGTCCAAGAACCAATAAATAACGTGCAGAGTCGTTGACATTTACTGCTCCTGTGGGCTGGTAGCCAGGAAGAGCCACGACGGGGCAACGACTGTGGATGGGCCGTAACCCGCTGCGTGGGCTGCACCAAACACACACACTTTATTTCAAGAAAGAAAGACCGACCAAAGGAAACTTCAGAATACAGAACAGGTGAAGGCCTGCATTACAAGTGAGGAACGCAGTTACACATTAACAAATAGTAAGAAACTTACCTCTTATACAATCAGAAACTGTAACGACCTATAGCAACGGCAAATCATTGTCGGCTGAGGCCACAAGCACTGTTACACACAATCAACGGCTGAAGGCCTGATTAAGAAAAAAAATCAAAGTTATTCGTCGCCTGAAGGCCACAAGCAGTTTCAGAATACTCAACGGCTGAAGGCCTCAATTACAACTGAAGACGACAATTACACGTTAAATGTACTAAAACCTTTTTAAACAATCTTAAACTGTAACAAGCTATAATTATGGCTGAAGGCCTTATCAAGACAGAATTGAAAATTATTTGTCAGCTGAAGGCCACAAGCAATGTTACACACAACCAACGGCTGAAATTCAAAATTATCTGTCGGCTGAAGGCCACAGGCAGTTTCGTAATACTCAATGGCTGAAGGCCTGAATTACAAGTAAGGAGGCAATTACATTTTAAAAAACTACTAAAACCTTTTTAAACAATCTTAACAAACTGCAACAGGCTATAGTGACAGCTGCAGGCCTTATTAGAACGGAATTGAAAATTATTTGTCGGTTGAAAGCCACAAACAGTATTACAAACAGTTAATGGCTGAAGGCCTCAATTACAAGTGAGGAAGGCAATTACACATTATAACGTTAGGGTAAATTTTAAACAGTTATAACCTCTTGAACAAGTAAGATGGAGTGATCCACAGACAGTGCTCCCTGGATCGACCTGAGGAAGGTGACTACAGCTGTGTGGGCGGTGAGACAGGCAGCAAAGAGTAAAGTCCACCTAAGGAGGCCAACTCAAACTAGAGACGGTTTAAACGCCAATCAAGCTTCTTAGCAAATCCACCTAACGCCTTATAACCAGGACAACGATGGAATAATTCAGGCGAGAGCAAAGTGACAGACAGCTCTGTATCTCCAGAATCCAGTGTTTAAAACAGCAAAAGGAAGATGGAACCACTATAACCCAAGTAGACAAGGAAAACAATTATCCATAGCCCAGTCAAGGAAGCTGTCAAATTACACGTGTAACATCTCGGTTCAGTTTACAGTGATAAAAAGCTATAGAAAGAATAATTTAAAACTAAGAATAGAATTATTAGAGGGGAGAATAGTGTAGAATCAGAGTTCGGTAATTGCAGATCAAAATTATAGTATATCAGCAAGTAGTTTAACGTCTAAGCAAAGCCACGGAAGCTCCGTCATGGAGAAGGCAGTGACGCTAAACTCTTGTGATGAAAAACCTTTAAAAAGGCCTGATCGTCATTATTGCTGTCTCTTTTTCCCTTGATTGTTTCGTTAAAGGGCGGGGACCCCGTGTCAAACAGCGAGACAATAATTAGATTGGACGTTATCGTGTTAAGATTCAACGATAAACTGTTAGAATATTACGGAGATTAAAAGTGATGTAGTGTACGATCTCTGGCTGTTGGTAGCAACGGAGTATTAAGGGGGATTTTAGGACTTTGGTGCTAGATTGGAACTTTACGGACATATAGACAACAGAAACTCAAATTATCTGCTGATGCGAGTGAATTCAGAGGTACTGGTGCTCAGATGTTAACGTGTGTGCTTTTGGAAGTACCGTGTGCCGTTAGTTGCGAATCTGGGCGTAGAGCGCGTGCATATCGGCATTTGCGGAGTATTTAGACTCCTCCAGGCCAGGAACCTTTTAAATAGACCATCATCCATCACCATCTTAATCCTTGAATATAAAGTGAAAGTGAAATACAAGAGTGTTGTACTTATTTCATTTACGTAGTACTAATCAGTGAAGGTTTTACGGAACCAAAGCAATTCAGCACTAAGTCAGCACCACCTAGCGGAAAGCGTAGGCATTAACTAACACGCTAACTGAAGTGACGTTTACTTGTCTTACGGGCTGCTTAATATGAACTTTTGTGACTCTTTGACGTCGCTACTCCCTCCGAAAGGTGGCGCAGGCTGTCTTAATCATACAAGGGGAGAGTTTTAGCTGGGCAAATTAGTAAAAAAAAACGATATTTACAAGATCGCAGTAATAGCAAAACACAAGGCCCGCACCTCATCAGAGGAGAGTCGTCGCTGTCACGTCGGGAAGTAAAGCCGGAAAACCTGCCGACGATACGTATCTACGAGCAGACGTCGACGTGGAGTACCTAAAAAGGGAACCACGAAAGAGTTGAGGATGCTTCACACGCCATGCCGGACAGCATCGGCAAGATGAGGAAAAGTAGACTGCCACAAAATACGCTAATCTCGAGGGCAGGTAACTGGCCGCTAGGCAGTGATAACTCCAAGTCCAAACTAACAGGAAGCAGGAGAAGCCGGCTAATAGCTTCTACCAGCCTGACAGACTCCACTTGTTGGGGCTGGTCTCACCGACGCTGGGAGCAGCAACACGCAAACAGCAGCGATATCTCAAACAGTGGAGATTTCACTACAGGATGAGGTTCACTCAACTTCAAATATCCTGGGTTCGGTCCTGGGCTACAGCCCCTCGGTCCCACAGCGGCTCGGTCCCGGCCTGTCCTCGCGCTGCGGACCTCCTCGCTGCTCCGTCCGAAGCCCAGCTGGCTGACACTCACGACGACCCAGGAGTACTGGCCGTGCCACCACAATACTGGCCAGCAACCTCTGCTGCTGCCACTCGTAGACAAACAATACTAGACGCTGTGGTGCCAGAAACACGAGAAGGAGAAAAGAGGGCACGACCGCTGCTACGAGACGCCAGGTAATGAACGGAAAGAACGCGAGCTGCACAAGGCTCAGCTTCATTAGTTTAAAAACTGGGAATTAGCTTACTTTATTGGCCGTCTGAGGAGAAGTGACCCTTCCTGGCAAGTGCGGGGAGAAACGGGATATACGGAAAGAGTGCATTCACCAATTCCGCGAAAATGTGGAGCTTTGTGCTGACGTCATTGAAGCAGGAACAGTTGTCAATTTAGAAGAGGTAGCGGATATAGTCTTAGAGTAAGATTCCGACAGAATTTTCGATAACAAACCACAAGAAGCAAACGTTGCTTTGGAATCTCTAAAATCATTGCGAGCAGTGGAAATCAAACAATTAGTCAAGTTAGTGAGAAGACTCTACCAGACCGGAGATATGCCACTGGACTTCTTGAAGGATATCGCCCACACTATCCTCAACACATCGAAGGCAGTTAAATACGAGAACTACTACACCATCAATGTAACAGCTCGTGCATCAACGTTCCTGACAATAATACTATACAGAGGGATAGAAAATAAAATCGAACAACTCTTAAAAGGCGATCTGTTACGCTTTAGGAGAGGTACAGACACTACAGATCTACCTGTGACGTCGGGCTGAATAATGGAAGCAAGACCCATGAGAAGTGAAAACACTTTCGTATCATTTGTCGACCTAGAAAATGCGTTTGACAATCCTCAGCGAAAGTGACGAAGAATTTCAGAATCTGTTGAATGGAAAGAACAGGGTAATAAGTACAGAATATGGAGTGAGAGTACATTGAAGGAAGACAAGTAATGAGAATTAGCAAAAATGAGAACAGCGAGAAACTTAACAGCAGGATTGATGACCGCGAAGTAGATGACGTTAAGGAATTCTGTTACCTAAAAAAGTAAACTCCGTCCGAACTGGCATTGGAAGGCGCAGCAGTACCGACCGGCCGCCGTGTCATCCTCAGTCCACAGGCGTCATTGCATTCGGATGTGGAGGGGCATGTGGTCAGCACATTGCTCTCCCGGCCGTGTGTCAGTTTCCGAGACCGGAGCCGCTACTTCTCAGTCAAGTAGCTCCTCAGTGCACCCCGCTCGCCAACAGAGCTCGGCAGACCGGATGGTCACCCATCCAAGTGCTAGCCCATCCCAGCAGCGCTTAACTTCGGTGATCTGCCGGCAACCGGTGTTACCAGGGCGGCAAGGCCGTTGGCGGGTCTGCTACCTGGGCATCAAAATAACCAACCACGAACGGAGCAAGGGGGCCATGAAAAGCAGACTAGCAGTGGCGAAAAGGGCGTTCCAGACCAAGAGAAGCCTACTAGCGTCAGGCATAGGCCATCATTTGAGGAAGAAATTTGTGAGAATGTGCGTCTGGAGAACAACATTGTACGGTAGTGAAACATGGACTGTGTGAGAACCAGAAGGGGACAGAATCGAAGCATTTGGTGCTATAGAAGTGGGTTGAAAATGAATTAGACTAGTAAGAATCGGCGAGGAAAAGAGTATATGGAAAACACTGACAAAAGGAACGTACAGGATGATAGGCCATCTGTTAAGACATCGGGGAATAACTTTCATGCTTCAACACACAGTCGTATGGGACAAAGACTGTAAGCAAAAAAAAAAAAAGATATATGACGTACAAATAATCGAGGAAATTGGGAGTAAATGCTATACAGAAATAAAGAGGGTGGAGAATCGGGAACCGCCAGCAGATCGCATCAAACGCGTCAAAAGACTGATTAAAAAAAATTAAGACTCCGTGACTTCTACATGACGTCAGAACGATGAATAACTGGTGGCTACCTAAACTATTGAGTTGACGCATTAGTTTGTAACGTTTCCCCATAACTGTAATAAACACAACAGATGCGCATAATAGAGACTTAAGTCATCAATAATATATTCTTGTTCACTGCTTACGACAGTCTGCAACGCTGGGGTAACGTTTCGACTCGTCAACTGTACGAATCACGCCGTTTTGAGGCGACAAATTCGTCATGCTCGGAGCGCATTTTAATTCGGAAAGGAAGTTCCTTGAAGGTTGTTCGATAGAGAGCGGAAAAGGAGAAAAATGTGAGGGCGCGAGATTAGATTTACATAGTGGGTGTGGAATGACGACCCAACAGCTGTTCGGCCCTCTCCGTCAGTCTAGCAGAGCGCGAGCGGGCGCTGGAGTACTCAGCTTGGTCGTTGTTCTCGGACTGCGTCTGCAAGACGCCTCCTGGAAGTTCGCACCATACTGGAACTACATTTGAATGTTTCGAGTCCTTCAGCACTCAAAGAGGCGGGAGAAGAAAACTGTATGCCAATATCTCTCCTCTTTTTATGATACCGGTATGCAAGTACCTTAATCAATAAATTCAAAATACGCTACGTGATCAAAAGTATCCGGACACCTGGCTGAAAATGACTAACAACTTCGTGGCGTCCTTAGCCTTGATGGCAACTTCCACTCTCGCAGCATACGTTCAATCATGTGCTGAAAAGTGTATTGGCGAATGGCAGCTCATTCTCCACGAAATGCTGCACTGAGGAGAGGTATCGGTGTCGGTCGGTGAGGCCTGGCACGGAGTCGGCGTTCCCAAACATCCCAAAAGGTGTTCAGTAGGATTCAGGCCAGGACTCTGTGCAGGACAGTCCGTTACAGGGATGTTATCGTCGTGTAACCACTCCGCCACAGGCCGTGCATTATGAACAGGTGCTAGATCGTTTTGAAAGATGGAATACTCATCCCCGAATTGGTCTTCAACTGTGGGAAGCAAGAAGGTTCTTAAAGCATGAATGTAGGCCTGTGCTGTGATAGTGCCACGCAAAACAACAAGTGGTGCAAGTCCCCTCAATGAGAAACACGACCACGCCGTAACACCACCGCCTCCGAATTTTAATGTTGGCGCAACACAAGCTGGCAGATGACGTTCACCGGGCATTCGCCAAACCCACACCGTGCCATCGGACCGCCATACCGTCATTCGTCGGAACACACATGGTTTTCCCGCTGTTCAATCGTCCTATATTCACGCTCCTTACACAAAGCGAGGCGTCGTTTGGCATTTAACGGATGTTTGGCTTATGAGCAGCCGCTGGCCCACGAAATCCAAGTTTTCTCACCTCCTGCCTAACTGTCATAGTACTTACAGTGGATCCTTAAGCAGTTTGTAATTCCTCTTCAAATGTCGGCGGTCTCTGTCAGTCAACAGACGAGTTCGTCGCTTACGCTTTTGTGCTGTACGTGTCTCTTTACATTTCCAATTCATCTGACCACGTTCCAAGTCCGTGAGTTCGCCGGAGCGGGCAGTTCTGCTCTCTCACGATGTCTAATGACTACTGAGGTCGCTGATGTACGGTACCTAGCAGTAGGTGGCGGCAGCATGCACCTATTACGAAAAACGTGTGTTTTTGCTTGTGTCCGTATATTTTTGGTCGCATAGTGTATTTACAGGAAAATATTTTCAATTAGACAGAAGACCATTCGCGTTTGCTCGATAACTGTATCACATGTTAGCCACAGCCTACAATTGATCTCGGAAATTATGGTAAACACAGTTTTAGTATTTTTAGATCATGGAACGAAATATGTCATTTCACAAAGGTTTTCGTGTAACCAGATGTAGCACAAGACTTCGTCGAATATCATAAAAAAAATACGGACTGTAAATAATACTTCATACGCCGCCCGTTTTACCGGTAAGACATTTGTTAGTATATAATGCCGCCATATGCTGCCTGTTTCATGTACAGCGTGAAGTCTATTACACATAAAAAACATCAGTTAGCGCAGAGACATCCTGGGGATGACGTCAGAGGAAGTCGAGGGGACTTGGAGCTCTGACTCAGGCACAGATTGGCAAAAAAACCGAGAAAACGTTACTCGAGAATGTCGGTGCGGAAAGATGCGTTCCAGGAATTCAGTTTGTAAAGCGCGTTTCGCCACACCACTCCACAATATGCGTAGTGTTCCGTTGTTCTAGTACAGTCAGACCCACACATTGCTATGATTTTTTCTTCCGCAACGGATCACTGAGAACAATAACTGTATCGTTTATTACTGGGGACTGGTTTGCAGCAACCAGTCATTCTTTCAGTTACCAGATTTATTTACTAGGTGTAAAACTTTTCTTTCACCGTTTTTTCTCGTAGTTTGAGACTTTATTCTCAAAAGCGTACAAAAGATTTACGATTCAAAGTATTGGCCATCGTTGGCCGCTGCCTTTTCCCTAGCTTTAGGGCAGCATACGAGTCCCGCGGTGTATAAACTGGGCATCTTTTGATGGGAGCCATGACTCGATCCAATTTTGCAGTTATTCATGCGACCGCAAGTGCTAGTGAGCTGGGTCGTGCGTCATAGGTCGGAAAAGAGGCAGTTAGAGGGAGGAATATCTGGCGAATACAGCGGGTGGGGTAGAACTTCCCATTTCAGCGTTTCCAAGTATGAAACTTCCTGTCAGATTAAAACTGTGTGCCGGACCGAGACTGGAACTCGGGACCTTTGCCTTTCACAGGCAAGTGCTCTACCAACTGAGCTACCCAAGCACGACTCACGCCCCGTCCTCACAGCTTTACTTCTGCCAGTACCTGGTCTCCTACCTTCCAAACTTTACAGAGCTCTCCTGTGAAGTCTCGTATCAGCGCACACTCCGCTGCAGAGTGAAAACCTCATTCTGGTTTCCAAGTATGTTTTGACGAGATTTTCGACATGGGGTCGTACACTGTAATGTGGCCGTTTGACTTTCACTGCTAGGCTCAAACATATCAATTGCTTTCGATAACGATCCCCTATGATTTTTCGCGTCGGTTGCAGTAGCATCGAAATCTTTCTCTTATTCAGCGTCAAAATCATCATTCTTGAAGCATGGTAACCATTTTGTGCGAAGTTCTGTCACTAACAGGCGTGTCATCATAGGACGCACCCAACTTTTTATGACTCTTAGTTGCAGATTTCATCATAAAAAAGGTTCGTCGTCGAGTACACCACCGCAGGTGCTCCTGTCTGTGATGCAGCATCAAGGGTAACCGCAGCCATGGTATCCGAGCTGATAGTCCATGCTGCTGCAAACGTCGTCGAACTGTTCGTGCAGATGGTTGCTGTCTTGCAAACGTTGTCATCTGTTGACTCAGAGATCGAGACGTGGCTGCACCATACGTTACAGCCACGCGGATAAGATGCCTGTCATCTCGACTGCTAGTGATAGGAGGCCGTTGGGATTCAGCACGGCGTCTCGTATTACCCTCCTGAACCGACCGATTCCACATTCTGCTAACAGTCATTGGATATCGACCAACGCGAGTAGCAATGTCGCGATACGATAAACCGCAATCGCGAGAGGCTACAATCCGACCTTTATCAATGTCGGAAACGTGATGGTACGCATTTCTCCTCCTTACACGAGGCATCACAACAACGTTTCACCCGGCAACGCCGGCCAACTGCTGTTTCATCATCATCATCATTTAAGACTGATTATGCCTTTCAGCGTTCAGTCTGGAGCAGAGCCCCCGTATAAAATTCCTCCACGATCCCCTATTCAGTGCTAACATTGGTGCCTCTTGTGATGTTTAACCTATTACTTCAAAATCATTCTTAACCGAATCCAGGTACCTTCTCCTTGGTCTGCCCCGACTCCTCTTACCCTCTACTGCTGATCCCATGAGTCTCTTGGGTAACCTTGCTTCTCCCATGCGTGTAACATGACCCCACCACCTAAGCCTGTTCGCCCTGACTGCTACATCTATAGAGTTCATTCCCAGTTTTTCTTTGATTTCCTCGTTGTGGACACCCTCCTCCCATTGTTCCCATCTACTAGTACCTGCAATCATCCTAGCTACTTTCATATCCGTAACCTCAACCTTGTTGATAAGGTAACCTGAATCCACCCAGCTTTCGCTCCCATACAACAGAGTTGGTCGAAAGATTGAACGATGCACAGATAACTTAGTCTCGGTACTGACTTCCTTCTTGGAGAAGAGAGTAGATCGTAGCTGAGCGCTCATTGCATTAGCCTTGCTACACCTCGCTTCCACTTCTTTCACTACGTCGCTATCCTGTGAGAATATGCATCCTAAGTACTTGAAACCGTCCACCTGTTCTAACTTTGTTCCTCCTATTTGGCACTCAATCCTTTTATATTTCTTTCCCACTGACATTACTTTCGTTTTGGAGATGCTAATCTTCATACCATAGTCCTTACATTTCCGATCTACCTCTGAAATATTACTTTGCAAACTTTCAATCGAATCTGCCATCACAACTAAGTCATCCGCATATGGAAGACTGCTTATTTTGTGTTCACATATCTTAATCTCACCCAGCCAGTCTATTGTTTTCAACATGTGATGCATAAATAATATGAACAACAGTGCGACAGGTTGTAGCCTTGTCTTACCCCTGAAACTACTCTGAACCATGAACTCAATTTACCGTCAACTCTAACTGCTGCCTGACTATCCATGTAAAGACCTTTAATTGCTTGCAAAAGTTTGCCTCCTATTCCATAATATCGTAGAACAGACAATAACTTCCTCCTAGGAACCCGGTCATCTGCCTTTTCTAGATCTATAAAGCATAGATACAATTCCCTGTTCCACTGATAACACTTCTCCATTATTTGCCGTAAGCTAAAGATCTGGTCCTGACAACCTCTAAGAGGCCTAAACCCACACATTTTCATCCAATTGGTCCTCAACTAATACTCGCGCTTTCCTTTCAACAATACCTGAGAAGATTTTACACACAACGCTGATTAAAGTGATACCTCTGTAGTTGTTAAATCTTTTCTATGTTTAAAGATTGGTGTGATTACTGCTTTTGTCCAGTCTGATGGAATCTGTCCCGACTCCCAGGCCATTTCAGTTATCCTGTGTAGCCATTTAAGACCTGACATTCCACTGTATTTGATGAGTTCCGACTTAATTTCATCCACCCCAGCTGCTTTATTGCACTGCAATCTATTGACCATTTTCCCCACTTTCTCAAATGTGATCCTATTTCCATCATCATTCCTATCCCATCCTACCTCGAAATCTGAAACATTACTGATCGTATTTTCACCTACATTGAGCAACTCTTCAAAATATTCCCCCCAAGGCATCCACAGGATTCACCAGCAGTTTTCCTGGCCTGTCCAAAATACTTGTCATTTCCTTCTTACCTCCCTTTCGAAGACTGCTGATTACTCTCCAGAATGGTTTTCCAGCAGCTTGACCCATAGTCTCCAACCTGTTTCCAAAGTCTTCTGCAATTATCTATTTGGCTTTGTTTCTTTCTTCAACATAACTTTCTCTGTCTACCTGAGTTCTAGTATGTAGCCATTCTTGATACGCCTTCTTTTTACTTTTACAGGCTGCCTTGACTTTTCCAATGACTGTAATTGACTACATTCAACTAACTGGTACCTTTCTGAGATCGCTGTTATGTACTTGTGCCTGATTTCCTTATCCTGAAGTTTCTTCACTCTTATCCTCCTACATATGGACCTGACCTGCAGTTTCGGCCTCACAATCCCAATTTCACTGCAGATTAAATAATGATCAGTGTCATCAAAGAATCCTCTGAATACACGTGTGTCCCTCACAGCGTTCCTGAGTTCCTGATCTGTTATTATATAGTCAGTGACAGATCTGGTTCCCCTGCCTTCCCAAGTATACCGGTGAATGTTCTTATGTTTAAAAAAGGAGTTGGTGATTACTAAGCCCACACTGGCACAGAAATCCAAAACCAGTTTCCCGTTCTTGTTGGCCTCCATATCCTCTCCAAATTTACCCATAACCTTTTCATACCCTTCTGTTCGATTTCCAATCCTGGCATTAAAATCACCCATGAGCAGAACACTTTCCTTGTCCTTTACTCTAACAACTACATCACTGAGTGCCTCATAAAAACTATCCATCTTATCTTGATCTGTCCCTTCACAATGCGAATATACTGACACAATCCTAATTTTCTATAGACACTGTCAAATCTATCCACATCAGTCGTTCGTTTACATACCTTACTGCAACTACGGTGGGTTCCATTTTATTCCTGATGTAAAGCCCTACACCCCATTGCGCTATTCCTGTTTTGACTCCTGACAGGTAGACCTTGTATTCTTCCACTTCCTCTTCTTTCTCACCCCTTACCCGAATGTCACTAACAGCTAAAACGTCCAGCCCCATCTTAATTGCAACCTCTGCCAGCTGTACCTTCTTCCCAGAGTAGCCCCCATTGATATTAATAGCTCCCCATCTCATTACCATTTGTTTGCCAAGTCGTATCTTAGTAGTCCCTGGTTTGTTAGTTAGAGTTGGGACTCCGTCACCTCCAAAGGTCCGAGGCATTTTGCTCTGATTGTTGCCAGCATCATATTTAAAGTATCGGGGAAGCAGGTTGCTAGCCTTACTTGCCCCGAGTCCCATTGGGCTTTACCCCTAACGGCTAAGCGACTAACAGGTGGATTTGGTAGTCTTTGCCGTCTGAGCACAAAGGTGACCACGACTCAGAATATGTCCGAGATGCCCAGCCTTATTCCAAAGTAACTGGTATTCCGACTGTCGGGACCACTTACTTGGCCACTCATACGTTGCCCGTGGTTCATGAACTAGGACATGACTACAGGAACCCACACCATGAACCATGAACTGCTGTCTGTGTATGAGAAATCGGCTGGAAATTTTCCTCATGTCGGCACATTGTAGGTGTCGCCACCGGCGCCAACCTTGTGTCAATGCTCTGAAACGCTAATCATTTGCATATCACAGCATCTTCTTCCTGCCGGTTAAATTTCGCGTCTCTAGTACGTCATCTTCGTGGTGTAGCAATTTTAATAGCCACTAATTTATATTCATCTCTTGGTCCCCCACTACGATTTTTACCCTCCACGCTGCCCTCCAAAACTAAATTGGTGATCCCTTGATGCCTCAGAACATGTCCTACCAACCCATCCCTTCTTCTACTCAAGTTGTGCCATGAACTCCTCTTCTCCTCAATTCTATTCAATACCTCCTCATTAGTTCTGTGATCCACGCATCTAATCTTCAGTATCCTTCTGTAGTACCACATTTCGAAAGCTTCTATTCTCTTCTTCTCCAAACTATTTATTGTCCACGTTTCAAAAAATGGTTCAAATGGCACTGAGCACTATGGGTCTTAACTTCTAAGGTCATCAGTACCCTAGAGCTTAGAGCTACTTAAACCTAACTAACCTAAGGGCATCACACATATCCATGCTCGAGTCAGGATTTGAACCTGCGACCGTAGCTGTCTCGCGATTCCACACTGTAGCACCTAGAACCGCTCAGTCAGCACGGCCGGCCGTCCACGTTTCACTTCCATAGATGGCTACACTCCATACAAATACTTTCAGAAACGACTTCCTGACACTTCAATCTACACTCCTGGAAATGGAAAAAAGAACACATTGACACCGGTGTGTCAGACCCACCATAATTGCTCCGGACACTGTGAAAGGGCTGTACAAGCAATGATCACACGCACGGCACAGCGGACACACCAGGAACCGCGGTGTTGGCCGTCGAATGGCGCTAGCTGCGCAGCATTTGTGCACCGCCGCCGTCAGTGTCAGCCAGTTTGCCGTGGCATACGGAGCTCCATCGCAGTCTTTAACACTGGTAGCATGCAGCGACAGCGTGGACGTACACCGTATGTGCAGTTGACGGACTTTGAGCGAGGGCGTATAGTGGGCATGCGGGAGGCCGGGTGGACGTACCGCCGAATTGCTCAACACGTGGGGCGTGAGGTCTCCACAGTACATCGATGTTGTCGCCAGTGGTCGGCGGAAGGTGCACGTGCCCGTCGACCTGGGACCGGACCGCAGCGACGCACGGATGCACGCCAAGACCGTAGGATCCTATGCAGTGCCGTAGGGGACCGCACCGCCACTTCTCAGCAAATTAGGGACACTGTTGCTCCTGGGGTATCGGCGAGGACCATTCGCAACCGTCTTCATGAAGCTGGGCTACGGTCCCGCACACCGTTAGGCCGTCTTCCGCTCACTCCCCAACATCGTGCAGCCCGCCTCCAGTGGTGTCGCGACAGGCGTGAATGGAGGGACGAATGGAGACGTGTCGTCTTCAGCGATGAGAATCGCTTCTGCCTTGGTGCCAATGTTGGTCGTATGCGTGTTTGGCGCCGTGCAGGTGAGCGCCACAATCAGGACTGCATACGACCGAGGCACACACGGCCAACACCCGGCATCATGGTGTGGGGAGCGATCTCCTACACTGGCCGTACACCTCTGGTGATCGTCGAGGGGACACTGAATAGTGCACGGTACATCCAAACCGTCATCGAACCCATCGTTCTACCATTACTAGACCGGCAAGGGAACTTGCTGTTCCAACAGGACAATGCACGTCCGCATGTATCCCGTGCCACCCAACGTGCTCTATAAGGTGTAAGTCAACTACCCTGGCCAGCAATATCTCCGGATCTGTCCCCCATTGAGCATGTTTGGGACTGGATGAAGCGTCACCTCACGCGGTCTGCACGTCCAGCACGAACGCTGGTCCAACTGAGGCGCCAGGTGGAAATGGCATGGCAAGCCGTTCCACAGGACTACATCCAGCATCTCTACGATCGTCTCCATGGGAGAATAGCAGCCTGCATTGCTGCGAAAGGTGGATATACACTGTACTAGTGCCGACATTGTGCATGCTCTGTTGCCTGTGTCTATGTGCCTGTGGTTCTATCAGTGTGATCATGTGATGTATCTGACCCCAGGAATGTGTCAATAAAGTCCCTTCCTGGGACAATGAATTCACGGTGTTCTTATTTCAATTTCCAGGAGTGTATATTCGATGTTAAGAAATATCACTTCTTCAGAAACGCTTTCCTTGCCATTGCCAGTCTACATTTTATATCCTCTCTGCTGCGACCATCATCAGTTTTTTTTCTCACCAATTAGCAAAACTCATTTACTACTTTAAGTGTCTCATTTCCTAATCTAATTCTCCCAGAGTCACCGAGTAATTCGCCTACATTCCATTGTCCTCGTTTTGCTTTTGTTGATGTTTATCTTATATCCTCCTTTCAAGACGCTGCTCTTCCAGGTCGTTTGCTGTCTCTAACAGAATTACAATGCCATTGGCAAACCTCAAAGTTTTTATTTTTCCTCCATGGATTTTAACTCGTACTCCGAAGTTTTCTTTTGTTTCCTATAGCGCTTGCTCAATATACAGATTGAATAACATCGGGGATAGGCTACAACCCTGTCTCACTGTCTTCCCAACCACTGCTTCCCTTTCGTGCCCCTCCACTCTTATAATTGCCATCTAGTTTCTGTCTCTGTATTTTAGCCCTGCCACCTTTAGAATCTGAAAGAGAGTATTCCAGTCATCATTGTCAAAAGCTTTCTCTAAGTCTCCAAATGTTAGAAACGTAGGTTTGCCTTTCCTTAATCTAGCTTCTAAGATAACTCGTAGGGTTAGTATTGCCTCACGTGTTCCAACATTTCTAAGGAATCCAAACTGATCTCCCCCGAGGTCGGCTTCAACCAGTTTTTCCATTCGTCTGTTATGAATTCGTGATAGTATTTTGCAGCTGTGACTTATTAAACTGACAGTTCGGTAATTTTCACAACTGCCACCACCTGTTTTCTTTGGGATTGGAAGTATTATATTCTTCTTGAAGTCTGAGGGTATTTCGCTCACGAGATGGTAGAGTTCTGTCGGGATTGGCTCTCCCAAGGCCGTCAGTAGTTCTAATGGAGTGTTGTCTACTCCCAGGGCCTTGTTTCGACTCAGGTCTTTCACTGCTCAGTCAAACGCTTCACGCATCTTGCCAAAAGTCTTGTTCCTCCTGCCACCGAACTTCACTAATTCCCATTATAGCTTACTTTAACCTATCCTTTTCCCTTTTTAAATTTTCTAACCTACCTGCCCGATGAAGGGATCTGACAGTCCACGCTCCGATCCGTAGAACGCCAGTTTACTTTCTCCTAATAATGACGTCATATTGAGTTGTCGCCGCCAGGAGATCCGAATGGGGGACTATCTTACCTCCAGAATATTTTACCCAAGAGGACGCTATCATCATTTAACCAAACAGTAAAGCTGCATGCCCTCGGGAAAAATTACAGCTGTAGTTTACCCCTGCTTTCAGCCGTTCGCAGTACCAGCACAGCAAGGCCATTTTGGTTATTGTTACAAGGCCAAATCAGTCAATCATCCAGACTGTTTCCCCTGCAACTACTGATAAGGATGCTGCCCCTCTTCAGGAACCACACGTTTGTCTGGCCTCTCAACAGATACCCCTCCATTGTGGTTGCACTTACGGTACGGCTATGTGTCTAACATTCTGCGTGGTGTCAGTTTCTCCTATATCGTGTCTCCCTACCACTTTCGCGCAGCGACGCTCTAAGCGTGTTTTTTAGGGAATTGACTAGTTTGAACCTGGGACCTGTTGCTAGTAAGGAGACGCCAGACCACTCATGACATGTAGAGTTCAGAAGAGTTCAGTGAGACTAGCGATGATATAACCAAATACGTAATGATTTCAGCGTCAGCTCCACTGCACTCCCTGTAAAAGAATCTTAATACCAACTAAATTTAGTGGAAAGGGTTCAAGGCTTTCCTATTTTTAGTTAGCTGGTAAAATAACGTCGAAAAATCAGTTAAGTTTACCATTGGAAATTTTATTCTACTCACAAAACATTGTTTATAAATTGCACAATTGATAAAAGGAAATGTTTTAATACAGGATGATAAAAACCAACTGCGTTCAACAAAAATGTGAACGTATATTCCCTGAGTGGGTTACCAAGTTCTACAATGGATCGAAGGATGATCTATGCCATATCACATCTATAATCTAGGTTTAAATTAAGTTTCACAAAAAAAAACTATGAAAATGATCTACAGTGACTCTCAATTATCTTTAATTACTTATCTAACTTGTCGTAAATTACAATGCCTGACGTGGCTTCTCAATAACTATATAACAGAAAAATCATCGCGTTTCAGATTTTTACTTCAAGTGGCAAATGTGAACACCATGAGCTTTAATTGACGATCGACACTAGTATTACGCAAAAAGGGGGTGTAACAGATGAGACTTCTGCAGTTCTGAGTGAAGCTTGATGCGCTGTTATGCGGCATCGTGTGCGTTCATTACCTTGTCGGTGTTCGTCAGGGGGCGGCGTGCAGCACAGCTCCGCTCACCTCGCCATCTCGGAAGCAATTCCTCTCTCCTAACATCTACTTACTACAATTTACCGAAGTTGATTAAAAAAACTATCTGGCTGTGTTTTCATCTGACCAATCAGGGTCTCAATGTTAACCTCAAGCTCCGCCTACAAAAATTCTGTCTATCCAATGAGAAACGTTATACTTTTCGTGGTGGGGCAATGTTTTTAAAGTTTGCAACGTAACAGAGACGCGAAAAAGTCTCACGCTAAAACTTGCAGCTGGTGTGGTTCTTTTAGTGTTACTGTAAAAACTATACTCTTCTTCTGGAGGGCTCTATCTTTTAACATGGGCTGGGGGGTGGTCCTGACGTAACAGAGACGCGAAAAAGTCTCACGGTAAAACTTGCGGCTGGGGTGGCTCTTTTGGTGTTATCGTTCTTCTGGAGTGCTCTAGTTTTTAACATGGTCTGGGGGTGGTCCTAGCGGTTAGCTGGAGACGTGGGTATCCAGTCCGTCCCTTATCGTAGGGCCTTCTAGCTTAACACGGTTCTGCTCTCGGCTTCTGTTCTCGTTTCTCCCCTCGGAACTGCGTCTGTCTCGAGGTGGGAATGTATGACATGCATTTAGGTATTCTTGTGTTAGCCTGTGGTATTCCGTTTGCTCACTCGTTACTCGTACTACTTTGGTTAATTTAATGTCACGATTTATTCGGAGCTATGTGACATATTACTGGATTTGCTTATCATGTCAGGGTTTTCATGGAAGGTGTTGGATTTGCCTGACACCTTACATATGTATCATTGTGGCACGCAAGCGTCCCCCCCCCCCCCCCCCCCATGTCAAGGTCCATGTTTCATCTGGGGAAGGACATTTTGATACGGTCTTGTAAATCGCAAATCTCGTTAGTATCGATATTGATGCAGGCAAATATCACTGACATTCTCGAATCCCAACTTGGATGAACTAACTACATACATAATTAAGTTTGTAGGTAACCCTCAGTACCCCAAGTACGCCAATCTGTTTTACATTAACGACGTTCCGTACAGTTTCTACACATATTGTGTTCGTTATCCTGACTGTCAATCAGTGCCTTATATTAGAATCCCCAAAACATAAGTTTTCCAATACTAGGTGCATTGTGCTGCCACCTTCTGCCAGGTACTCCATATCAGGTACCTCAGTAGTCATTAGATACTGTGAGAGAGCAGAATGGGGCGCTCCGCGGAATTCAAGGACTTCGAACGTGGTCAGGTGATTGGGTGTCACTTGTGTCATTCATCTGTACACAAGATTTCCACACTCCTAATCATCCCTAGGTCCACTGATTCCGATGTGATAGTTAAGTGGAAACGTATAGCACCAAAGCATCGACGCCGATCTCGTCTGTTGACTGACAGAGACCGCCGACAGTTGAAAAGTATGGTAATGTGTAATAGATCATCACACAGGAATTCCAAACTGTATCAGGATCCAGTGCAAGTACTATGACAGTTAGGCGAGAGGTGAGAAAACTTGGATTTCATGGACGAACGGCTGCTCATCTACCACACATCACGTCGGTAAATGCCAAACGACGCCTCGCTTGGCGTAAGGAGCGCAAATATTGGACGATTGAACAGTGGAAAAATGTTTTGTGGAGTGAGGAATCAAGGTACACAATGTGGCGATCCGATGTGCCAACATTAAAATTCGGAGGCGGTGGTGTTATGGCGTGGTCGTGTTTCTCATTGAGGGGGCTTGCACCATTTGTTGTTTTGCGTGGCACTATTACAGTAAAGGCCTACATTGATGTTTTAAGCACATTATTGGTTCCTACTGTTGAAGAGCAATTCGGGGATGGCGATTGCATCTTTCAACACGTTCGAACACCTGTACATAATGTAAGGCCTGTGGCGGAGTGGTTACACGACAATAGCGTCCCTGTGATGGACTGTCCTGCACAGAGTCCTGACCTGAATCCTATAGAACACCTTTGGGATGTTTTGGAAAGCCGACTTCGTGCCAGGTCTCACGGAGCGAAATCGATACCTCTCCTCAGTCCAGCACTCCGTGAAGAAGAGACTGCCATTCTCCAATAAACCTCCCAGCACCTGAGTGAACGTATGCCTGCGAGAACGGAAGCTGTCATCAAGACTAAGGGTGGGCCAACATCATATTGACTTCCAGCATTATCGTTCGAGGGCACCACGAACTTTTAACTCCGGATCCTTTTGATCGAATAGTGTAGAGTATCTGACCAAAGGCATCCGTGCAGCTGTTAACATGGAGTGTGCCCACTCTGAGCCTTTATGACGACTTCAAAACTGCTGACAATTCTTAGAACCATGTATCTGAATGTCTGTGAAACAATGAGAACCCATTCTTCGTCAGTAGCCGAGAGGGTAATGATGCTAGGGTCTGTCTCCCAAGGGCGTCCCATTGGGTTCAGGTTAGGAATATGGACAGGCCAGTCTATTTCAGGAGTGTTACTGTCCACAAATCATTGCCTTACAGATGCTGGTTAAGGACAGGGTACGTTGTTATCCTGATACAGTCACCGCCTCAGACCTGGTCTTCTATTGTACGCAGTACACAACGCTCCAAAATGTGTTCACATCCCTTCACGTTTAGCATTTTGCTATGTGCAGTAAGGGACCACACTCTAACCACGAAAACTACTTAAATAACCGACATCGCTGTTGGTACTACATATGATGGCAGGTAACGTTCTTCAGGCGTTTGCCAAAACCAAACCCTTCAAAAGATTGTCACATTGTACCTGTTACATCTTTCCAAATCAGTCGTTTCCAGTCTTCTGTAGTCCAGTGGCATAGGACTTCACGCCAAGATTGGCGATCTCTTACAGAAGCCCGAAATTTAGCACGGACTTCAATGCGAGTTGCTTGTGACAGTTTTCACAACGAAGCTCTGTCTCGAAACCTCGCAGAAAATCGAAAGAGATTCTGGTGGAATGTGAAGTACGTTACCAGCACGAAATAATCAATGCCTTCTCTGCGCGATAGCAGTGAAGATACTATCGAAGACATTGCTGCCAAAGTAGAGTTACTAAACACAGCCTTCCGAGATGCCTTCACAAAAGAAGACGAAGTAAATATTCCAGAATTCGAATCGAGAAGAGCTGCCGACAAGAGTAACGTAGAAGTAAATATCCTCGGAGCAGTGAAATCACTTAATAAATGCAAGTCTTCTGGCCAGGCTGTATACCAATTAGGTTCCTTTCGGAGTATGCTGATACATTAGGTCCATACTTAACAATCATGTACAACCGTTCGGTGGACGAAAGATCCGTACCCAAAGACTGGAAAGTTCCACAGGTCACACCAACATTCAAGAAAGATTGTAGGAGTAATCTACTGAATCACAGGCAGATATCATAAACGTTGATATGCAGCAGGATTTTGGAACATATATTGTGTTCGAACATTATGAAATACCTTGAAGAAAATGGTCTCATGGCACACAGTCAACATGGGTTTAGGAAACATCGTTCCTGTGAAACACAACTATCTCTTTCAAAATGGTTCAAACGGCTCTGAGCACTATGTGACTAAACATCTATGGTCATTAGTCCCCTAGAACTTAGAACTACTGAAACCTAACTAACCTAAGGACAGCACACAACACCCAGCCATCACGAGGCAGAGAAAATCCCTGACCCCGCCGGGAATCGAACCCGGGCGTGGGAAGCGAGAACGCTACCGCATTACCACGAGATGCGGGCAACTAGCTCTTTATTCACATGAAGTGTTGACTACTATTGAGAAGGGATTTCAGATCGATTCCGTATTTCTGGATTTCCGGAAGGCTTTTGACACTATACCACACAAGCGGCTCGTAGTGTAATTGCGTGTTTATGGAATATTGTCTCAGTTATGTGACTGGATTTGTGATTTCCTGTCAGAGAGGTCACAGTTCGTAGTAATCGACCGAGAGTCGTCGAGTAAAACAGAAATGATTTCTGGAGTTCCCCAGGGTAGTGTTATAGGCTCTTTGCTGTTCCTTGTTTATGTAAACGATTTGGGCGACAAGCTAAGGAGCCGTCTTAGGTTGTTTGCAGATGACGCTATCATTCATCGGCTAGTAGAGGCCGTCATAAAATCAAAAGAAATTGCATAAATATTTAGAAAAGATATCTGAATGGTGCGAAGCGTGGCAGTTGACCCTAAATAACGCAAAGTGTGAGGTCATCCATACGAGTGCTAAAAGGAACTAGTTAAACATCGGTTACACGATAAATCAGTCAAATCTAAAGGCCGTAAATTCAAATAAGTACCTCGGAATTACAATTACGAACAACTTAAACTGGAAAGAAGACAAACAAATGTTGTGGCGAAGGGTAACCAAAGACTGTGATTTACTGGCAGGACACTTACAAAATGCAACAGACCTACTAAGGAGACTGCCTACACTACGCTTGTCCGTCCTCTTTTAGAATCCTGCTGCGAGGTGTGAGATCCTTACCAGATAGGACTGACGGAGTACATCGAGAAAGTTCAAAGAAGAGCAGCGCGTCTTGTATTATCGCGAAAAATGGGAGAGAGTGTCACTGATATGATAGAGGATTCTGGCTGGACATCATTAAAGGAAAGACGTCTTTCGTTGCGACGGAGCCTTCTCACGAAATTCCACTCACCAACATTCTCCTTCGAATGCGAAAATATTTTGTTGAGACCGACCTACATAGGGAGGAATGATCAGAACGATAAAATAAGGGAAATCAGAGATCTTACAGAAAGGGCGATGTACTTGAGGACAATATTATGGGAATGGAAGAGGATGTAGATGAAGATGAAATCGGAGATATGATACTGCGTGAAGAGTTTGACAGAGTACTGAAAGACCTGAGACGAAACAAGGCCCCGGGAGTAGACAACATTCCATTAGAACTACTGATAGCCTTGGGAGAGCGAGCACTGACAAAATTCCACCATCTGGTGAGCGAGATGTATGAGACAGGCGAAATACCCTCAGACTTCAAGAAGAATATCATAATTCCAATCCCAAAGAAAGCAGGTGTTGACAGATGTGAAAACTACCGGACTATCAGTTTAATAAGTCACAGCTGCAAAATACTAACGCGAATTCTTTACAGACAAATGGAAAAACTAGTAGAAGCCGACATCGGGGAAGATCAGTTTGGTTTCCGTAGAAATGTTGGAACACGTGAGTCAATACAAATCCTACGACTTATCTTAGAGAATAGATTAAGGACAGTCAAACTTACGTTTCTAGCATTTGTAGACTTAGAGAAACTTTTGACGATGTTGAGTGGAACACTCTCTTTCCAATTTTGAAAGCGGCAGGGGTAAAATACAGGGAGCAAAAAGCTATTTACAATTTGTACAGAAACCAGATGGCAGTTATAAGAGTCGAGGGACATGAAAGAGAAGCAGTGGTTGGGAAGGGAGTGAGACAGGGTTGTAGCCTATCCCTGATGTTATTCAGTCTGTATATTGAGCAAGCACTGAAGAAAAAGAAGAAAATTTCGGAGTAGGTATTAAAATCCATGGAGAAAAGAATAAAAACTTTGAGGTTTGCCGATGAGATTGTAATTCCATCAGAGACAGCAAAGGACTTCGAAGAGCAGTTGAACGCAATGGACAGTGTCTTGAAAGGAGGATATAAGATGAACATCAACAAAAGCAAAACGAGAATAATGGAATGTAGTCGAGTTAACTCGGGTGATGCTGAGGGAATTAGATTAGGAAATAAGACACTTAAAGTAGTAAAGGAGTTTCGGTATTTGGGAAGAAAAATAACTGATGATGGTCGAAGTAGAGAGGATATAAAATGTAGAGTGGCAATGGCAAGGAAAGCGTTTCTGAAGAAGAGAAATTGGCTAACACCGAGTATAGATTTAGGTGTCAGGAAGTCATTTCTGAAACTATTTATATGGAATGTAGCTATGTATGGAAGTGAAACATGGTAGATAAATATTTTGGACAAGATGAGAATAAAAGCTTTCGAAATGTGGTGCTGCAGAAGAATGTTGAAGATTAGATAGGTAGATGACATAACTAATGAGGAGGTATTGAACAGAATTGGGGAGAAGAGGAACTTGTGGCACAACTTGACTAGAAGAAGGGATCGGTTGGTAGGACATGTTCTGAGGCATCAAGGGATCACCAATTTAGTTTTGAAGGACAGCGTGGAGGGTAAAAGTGGTAGAGGGAGACCAAGAGGTGCATACAGTAAGCAGAATCAGAAGGATGTAGGTTGTAGTAGGTACTGGGAGATGAAGAAACTTGCACAGGATTGAGTAGCGTGGAGATGTGCATCAAAGCAGCCTCAGGACTGAAGACCACAACAACAACGGAAAGGTATAGGTGTTCGTTCTTTCCGTGTGCTATACGAGATTGGGGTAACAGAGAATTGTGAAGGTTGTTCGAAGAACCATCTGCCAGGCACTTAAGTGTGATTTGGAGAGTATCGATGTAGATATAGATGTAGACGTAAAAGCGTCGCTGAGCAGTGACTTCAGAAATGTGTGGCTTATCAGGAACAGCTCGACCATAGGTCGTCATTCTCTCTAGCTCCCTACGCACACTCATTGTGCCAGCTAGACTGCTCATATCACTTTGGAACTTAGAGTGATTACTTCTCTCGATATCAGGTTATTTTGTACCACCGGCCAGCCAGTGCTGGGTGGCCCCTGTCACAGAGTAACATATCTTTGTCTGGGCCTCTGTCCATCAGTATATGACAGTGGTTAGACACTGGACTCGCATTCGGGAGGACGACGGTTCAATACCGCGTCCGGGCATCCTGTTTTAGGTTTTCCGTTATTTCCCTAAATCGCTCCAGGTAAATGCCGGGATGGTTCCTTTGAAAGGGCATTGCTGACTTCCTTCCCCGTCCTTCCCTAATCCGATGTGACCGATCACACGCTGTCTGGTCTCCTTCCCCCAACCCATCAGTACATGAGGTGTGCCAGGCCTCGGGTTACCTGCGGCTGATCCTTCGCATTCCGATTTCACAGTCACACCGCCAGCAGTCGACTCTGGCAGCTTTAGAAGGCCTGGAATGACCCTGATGACCTGGAAGAGCTAGTTCGTGTTCGAAGTCACTAAGCTCTCCTGGCCGACGTGTTCTGATTGTTACAGCTGCTCTGCTGATAACACAATGCCTTCGACACTTTTTATAATGGCGGGTGTTCATTTCGTGACATCTAGTGATCAATTCCGCATTATTTCAATAAATACAACAACCAGCCACTGCGTTATGTATTTTATTTAAGCTAATATGCATTTCGGCTTTCGCCCGTCTTCAGTTAGCGGTCTTGCGCAAAATAACAATTTTGTTTAGTCACTACACTTCGCTAATTGTACAATTGCGATGTACTGCTGTTAAGGCGTACTTATTTTCTACTCTGCTTGTTGTTATTCCGACTTCCCACTTATGGATGTGGCACAAACGCTTTTTAGTCCGACATGTTGCCGAATGACATCTTTGTTTACATTTGAAAATACATCTCTGGTCAAAGTTCACATTCGGCTTACAGGTTTTACTGTGGTCAGTTGTATTTTGGTTACGCTTTCTACACTGAACCGCTAAAGAAACTGGTATAGGCATCCTTATTGAAATACAGTGAGATGTAAGCAAGCAGAAAACGGCGCTATGGTCGCCAACGGATCTATAAGACAACAAGTATCGGGCGCAGTTGTTACATCGGTTACAGCTGCTACAATGGCGGGTTATCAAGATTTAAGCAATGGAACACAGCATCTCCGAGGTAGCGATGAAGTGGGAATTTTCCTGACCGACCATTTCACGACTGTGCCGTGAATGTCAGGGATTTGGTAAAACGTCAAACCTCCGACATCGCTGTGGCCGAAAAAAGATCCTGGAAGAACAGGACCAACGACGAATGAAGAGAATCTTCCGACGTGACTGAAGCGCAGCGTCCAACCCTCCCGCAAATAGCTGCAGATTTCAGTGCTGGGCCATCAACAAGTGTCAGCGTGGGAACCATCCATACGGGCTATCGGTGCCGAAGGCCCACTCGTGTGTCCTTGACGACTGCACGACACAAAGCTTTACGCCTCGACTCGGCCCGTCAACACCAACATAGGACTGTTCATGACTAGAAACCTGTTGCTTGGTCGAACGAGTCTCATTTCAAATTGTATCGATCAGATGGACGTGTAGGAGTATGGTGGTAGTCTAATGGACCCTGCATGTCAGTAAGGGACTCTTCAAGCTGGTGGAAACTCTGTAGTGGAGTGGGGCGTGTGCAGTTGGAGTGATATGCGACCACTGATGTGTCTAGATACGACTCTGACAGGTGACACGTATTTAAGCATCCTGTCTGATCATCTGCATTCATTTATGTCCTTTCTGCATTCCGACGGTCTTAGCCAATTCCAGTTGGACAATGCGACACCCCACACATCCACAACTGCAGCAGAGAGGTTCCAGGAACACTCTCCGAGTTTAAACACTTCCGCTGGCTACCAAACTCCCCAGAGATGAACATTATTGACAATATCTGGGATGCCTTGGAACGTGCTGTTCAGAAGAGATCTCGACTCCGTACTCTTACGGATTTATGTACAACCCTGCAGAATTCATGTTGTCAGTTCCCTCAAGGACGACTTCAGACATTAGTCGAATCCATGCCACGTCGTGTTGCGGCACTTCTGCGTGCTCGTGGGAGCCCTACATCATATTAGACAGTTGTACCAGTTTCTTTAGCTCTTCAGTGTATAAATAAGTGCGTTGGTGACTGTTACGTTATATGGTATATTGTTGTTGTCTTCAGTCCTGAGACTGGTTTGATGCAGCTCTCCATGCTACTCTATCCTGTGCAAGCTGCTTCATCTCCCAGTACCTACTGCAACCTACATCCTTCTGAATCTGCTTAGTGTACTCATCTCTCGGTCTCCCTCTACGATTTTTACCCACCACGCTGCCCTCCAATGCTAAATTTGTGATCCCTTGATGCCTCAAAACATGTCCTACCAACCGATCCCTTCTTCTAGTCAAGTTGTGCCACAAACTTCTCTTCTCCCCAATCCTATTCAATACCTCCTCATTAGTTACGTGATCTATCCACCTTATCTTCAGTATTCTTCTGTAGCACCACATTTCGAAAGCTTCTATTCTCTTCTTGTCCAAACTAGTTATCGTCCATGTTTCACTTCCATACATGGCTACACTCCAAACAAATACTTTCAGAAACGACTTCCTGATACATAAATCTATATTCGATGTTAACAAATTTCTCTTCTTCAGAAACGCTTTCCTTGCCATTGCCAGTCTACATTTTATATCCTCTCTACTTCGACCATCATCAGTTATTTTACTTCCTAAATAGCAAAACTCCTTTACTACTTTAAGTGTCTCATTTCCTAATCTAATTCCCTCAGCATCACCCGATTTAATTTGACTACATTCCATTATCCTCGTTTTGCTTTTGTTAATGTTCATCTTATATCCTCCTTTCAAGACACTGTCCATTCCGTTCAACTGCTCTTCCAAGTCCTTTGCCGTCTCTGACAGAATTACAATGTCATCGGCGAACCTCAAAGTTTTTACTTCTTCTCCATGAATTTTAATACCTACTCCAAATTTTTCTTTTGTTTCCTTTACTGCTTGCTCAATATACAGATTGAATAACATCGGGGAGAGGCTACAACCCTGTCTCACTCCTTTCCCAACCACTGCTTCCCTTTCATGCCCCTCGACTCTTATTACTGCCATCTGGTTTCTGTACAAATTATAAATAGCCTTTCGCTCCCTGTATTTTACCCCTGCCACCTTTAGAATTTGAAAAAGAGTATTCCAGTCAACATTGTCAAAAGCTTTCTCTAAGTCTACAAATGCTAGAAACGTAGGTTTGCCTTTTCTTAATCTTTCTTCTAAGATAAGTCGTAAGGTCAGTATTGCCTCACGTGTTCCAACATTTCGACGGAATCCAAACTGATCCTCCCCGAGGTCTGCATCTACCAGTTTCTCCATTCGTCTGTAAAGAATTCGCGTTAGTATTTTGCAGCCGTGGCTTATTAAACTGATAGTTCGGTAATTTTCACATCTGTCAGCACCTGCTTTCTTTGGGATTGGAATTATTATATTCTTCTTGAAGTCTGAGGGTATTTCGCCTGTTTCATACATCTTGCTCACCAGCTGGTAGAGTTTTGTCATGATTGGCTCTCCAAAGGCCGTCAGTAGTTCTAATGGAATGTTGTCTACTCCGGGGGCCTTGTTTCGACTCAGGTCTTTCAGTGCTCTGTCAAACTCTTCACGCAGTATCATATCTCCCATTTCGTCTTCATCTACATCCTCTTCTATTTCCATAATATTGTCCTCAAGTACATTGCCCTTGTATAAACCTTCTATATACTCCTTCCACCTTTCTGCCTTCCCTTCTTTGCTTAGAACTGGGCTGCCATCTGAGCTCTTGATATTCATACACGTGGTTCTCTTCTCTCCAAAGGTCTCTTTAATTTTCCTGTAGGCAGTATCTATCTTACCCCTAGTGAGATAAGCTTCTACATCCTTACATTTGTCCTCTAGCCATCCCTGTTTAGCCATTTTGCACTTCCTGTCGATCTCATTTTTGAGACGTTTGTATTCCTTTTTGCCTGCTTCATTTACTGCATTTTTATATTTTCTCCTTTCATCAATTAAATTCAATATTTCTTCTGTTACCCAAGGATTTCTAGCAGCCCTCGTCTTTGTACCTACTTCATCCTCTGCTGCCTTCACTACTACATCCCTCAGAGCTACCCATTCTTCTTCTACTGTATTTCTTTCCCCTATTCCTGTCAATTGTTCCCTTATGCTCTCTCTGAAACTCTGTACAACCTCTGGTTCTTTTAGTTTATCCAGGTACCATCTCCTTAATTTCCCACATTTTTGCAGTTTCTTCAGTTTTAATCTACAGGTCATAACCAATAGATTGTGGTCAGAGTCCACATCTGCCCCTGGAAATGTCTTACAACTTAAAACCTGGTTCCTAAATCTCTGTTTTACCATTATATAATCTATCTGATACCTTTTAGTATCTCCAGGGTTCTTCCACGTATACAACCTTCTTTCATGATTCTTAAACCAAGTGTTAGCTATGATTAAGTTGTGCTCTGTGCAAAATTCTACTAGGCGGCTTCCTCTTTCATTTCTTAGCCCCAATCCATATTCACCTACTATGTTTCCTTCTCTCCCTTTTCCTACACTCGAATTCCAGTCACCCATTACTATTAAATTTTCGTCTCCCTTCACTATCTGAATAATTTCTTTTATTTCATCGTACATTTCTTCAATTTCTTCATCATCTGCAGAGCTAGTTGGCATATAAACTTGTACTACTGTAGTAGGTGTGGGCTTCGTATCTATCTTGGCCACAATAATGCGTTCACTATGCTGTTTGTAGTAGCTTACCCGCATTCCTATTTTCCTATTCATTATTAAACCTACTCCTGCATTACCCCTATTTGATTTTGTGTTTATAACCCTGTAGTCACCTGACCAGAAGTCTTGTTCCTCCTGCCACCGAACTTCACTAATTCCCACTATATCTAAGTTTAACCTATCCATTTCCCTTTTTAAATTTTCTAACCTACCTGCCCGATTAAGGGACCTGACATTCCACGCTCCGATCCGAAGAACGCCAGTTTTCTTTCTCCTGATAACGACATCCTCCTGAGTAGTCCCCGCCCGGAGATCCGAATGGGGGACTATTTTACCTCCGGAATATTTTACCCAAGGGGATGCCATCATCATTTAATCATACAGTAAAGCTGCATGTCCTCGGGAAAAATTACGGCTGTAGTTTCCCCTTGCTTTCAGCCGTTCGCAGTACCAGCACAGCAAGGCCGTTTTGGTTAATGTTGCAAGGCCAGATCAGTCAATCATCCAGACTGTTGCCCCTGCAACTACTGAAAAGGCTGCTGCCCCTCTTCAGGAACCACACGTTTGTCTGGCCTCTCAACAGATACCCCTCCGTTGTGGTTGCACCTACGGTACGGCCATCTGTATCGCTGAGGCACGCAAGCCTCCCCACCAACGGCAAGGTCCATGGTTCATGGGGGGGGATGGTATATTATAAAATTAAAAATAATATTGTACGTTTTGTGTAGAAGAATTAATATTACTTTTTTATACTTTCTTTTTTTTAATCTCTCATTTGGTATGTCATTTATAAACGATAAAAACGGAACAACAGATTTATATTATGTAGAACTATTTTATGCGTTGGATAGGCTGACGATAAATTATGATGTTTCATCGCTGTGCTTAGGGTGAGGTTGTATCAGCATATTATAGAAATTCCTTAAACAAGTTGTTAGGTAGCTCCGTTTGGTCATTTACGATGTCATTTGGGAATTACATTCTTGAGAGTAGATATCCATTTCTTCTAGATGTACATTCTTTTTCCTTTGTTAGCCACATGGAGTTCTTGTGTGTTATGAGCTATTTCTATCACTTGATGTTAGTCTTCTGTTTCAGTATGGCAAATGTGGCTTTGCTTTAGTTTTTCAGACGAAGGCCATTCACGTGTTCCCGGAATCGTGAGTCGAAATTTCTTCCTGTTAGGCCAGTAATATATCTTTGAACACGAATTGCTATTAACTTTGTATACACAAAGATCAGTTGGATTCCGTAGAAATGTTGGGACACGTGAGCAATACTGACATTAAGACTTAACATAGAAGGTAGATTAAGAAAAGGCATACCTTCATTCCTTACGTTTGTATACTTAGGGAAATCTTTTGACAATGTTGACTGCAATACTCTCTTTCAAATTATAAAGGTTGCAGGGGTGAAATACGGGGAGCGAAAAGCTATTTACAATTTGTACACAAACCAGATGGCAGTTATAAGAGTCGAGGGACATGAAAGAGAAGCAGTGGTTGGGAAGGGAGTGAGACAGGGTTGTAGCCTGTCCCCGATATTATTCAAACTGTATATTGAGCAAGCAGTAAAGGAAACAAGAGAAAAATTCGGAGTAGGTATTAAAATCCATGAAGAAGAAATAAAAACTTTGAGGTTTGCCGATGACATTGTAATTCCATATGAGACAGCAAAGGACTTGGAAGAGCAGTTGAACGGAATGGATAGTGTCTTGAAAGGAGGATATAAGATGAACATCAACAAAAGCAAAACGAGGATAATGGAATGTAGTCGAATTAAGTCGGGAGATGCTGAGGCTATTAGATTAGGAAATGAGACACTTAAAGTAGTAAAGGAGTTTTGCTATTTGGGGAGCAAAATAACTGATGATGGTCGATGTAGAGAGGATATAAAATGTAGACTGGCAATGGCAAGGAAAGCGTTTCTGAAGGAGAGAAATTTTTTAACATCGAGTATAGCTTTCAGGGTCTGGAAGTCGTTTCTGAATGAATTTGTATGGAGTGTAGCCATGTATGGAAGTGAAACATGGACAATAAATAGTTTGGACAAGAAGAGAATAGAAGCTTTCGAAATGTGGTGCTACAGAAGAATGTTGAAGATTAGATGGGTGGATCACATAACTAATGAGGCGGTATTGAATAGAATTTGGGAGAAGAGGAGTTTGTGGCACAACTTGACCAGAAGAAGGGACAGGTTGGTAGGACATGTTCTGAGGCATGAAGGGATCACCAATTTAGTATAGGAGGGCAGCATGGAGGGTAAAAATCGTAGAGGGAGAGTAAGAGATGAATAAACTAAACAGATTAAGTAGGATGTAGGCTGCAGTACGTACTGGTAGATGAAGCAACTTGCACAAACTGCATCAAACGAGTCTCTGGACTGAAGACCACAACAACAACGACAACGACACAAAGTGATCGACTGTAACGTTTCGTGTTACTTTTAATATTGTGGACGGCTGTACCCTTAATTTGATTAGTACCATATAGTTGTGGACGTGGAACGCAGAGGCGTGGGCGCAGGCTTGCGTCACCGTCATTAGGCCAGCGGCGCCGGGGCTCCCGGACGCAGTTACGACACGTCACGGCGGGCTGGGATCCCCGGCTCGGTAGCTTTCCCTTCAGCAGCTGAGCACGCAGCCGCTGCCCTGCTCACCGCTACAGTTCATCACATTCTCCCAGTGAATCTCAATGTGAAATCTCTCTTTCTTGTGATTCTTCTTGTTGTGGTCTTCAGTCGTGAGACTGGTTTGATGCAGCTCTCCATGCTACTCTATCCTGTGCAAGCTTCTTCATCTCCCAGTACTCACTTCAACCTACATCCTTCTGAATCTGCTTTTTGTATTCATTCTTTGGTCTCCCTCTACGATTTTTACCCTCCACGCTGCCCTCCAATGCTAATGCTGATGCCTCAGAACGTCCTACCAACCGGTCCCTTCTTCTTGTCAAATTGTGCCACAAACTCCTCTTCTCCCCAGCTAGGTAAAAATAACCCATGATGGACGGAGTAGACTAACACAGGCAAAAATGGCATTCCTGGCCAAGAGAAATCTACTAGCATCAAACAAAGGCCTCAATTTTAGGAAGAAGTTTCTGAGAATGTACATCTGGAGCACAGCATATTATAGTATTGAGAAATGGATGTGCGAAAAGCTCAACAGAAGAGAATCGAAGCACTTGAGATATGGCGCTACACAAGATTGTTGAAAAGTAGGTGTACAGATACGGTAAAGAAAGAGGAGGTTCGGAATATCACGAGTAAAGGAGTATATGGAAAAGACTGACGAGAAGAAGGAACAAGATGGTAGGACAAGTTTTAAGAGACCAGGGAATTACTTCCATGTATCTGGAGGGAGCTGTAGAGGATACGAACTATACAGGAAGACAGACTCGAATACGTCGAACAAATAACTGAGGACGTAGGTTGCGAGTCCTACTCTGAGATGAAGAGGTAGGGATAGGAGAGGGATTCGTGTCCGATCGTTTGAAACCAGCTAGTAGATCGACTATCAAAACACCGATTGTTCTACTGAAATTATGTGGGACAAACCAGTTTGCAGCATATGTGTTAGCAGATTAGTGTTAGCATTAATGAGCACATTACCGTTTTTAGTTAAAATCACACAAATGCACTTAATCATTATTATTTTTTAATTACTTTTTACTGACTACCAGTTTTTAATTAGAAACTCGTCAAGGGAATCGAAGTGGTCAGACCAATCGGGAAACTACCTCAGACTGACCTACAAAAAAAGCCTAAGCTACGGGACATGCGCGAGATTTTCAATATTCTCTCGCTCTCTTTCCGCAAACTATTAGCTCTAAAGAATAAATGAATAGACTGTCTTCTGTAGGAAATTTAATGCAATGTAATTCTTTACTGAGATACTTTTCCGTCCCAAGCCGTCGTTTTCGAGTTATTCAAAAAAAAAAAAAATCTAAAAAAGTGACTTTCAAAGATACCGCAACCCCCATGCTCACCCTCCACGGATCATGATTCTTGTTATGTTGTTCATGGCTCTCCCTCTTGCCACAGTACAGAAATTTGTGGCGAGGAATTTCTTCCTGGCTTCGACCTTTCTTAGTTCTAATTGGCTGGGCTATTATGCCACCGGCTTAGTAGGCTGTATGGTTAACATTATGAAACTTTCCTGTAAGGCTAATGACAGAAGAAAGACTTTTGTAGTCGTTACGCAACGACTAATTACGTTAACAGTTCCATCACGACTTAACCTTTACAAGCACAGCAGTCTCATAGTAAGAGCGCCAGAAAAAAAACAAAACGATTTGCTGTTAAAACTCACAAAATTGTTAGGTAAAATGCACACAAAATTCAATTTTAGTATTTATAAGTACAAGACTAAGCCGGTGTCGCAGTTCCCAGTCAACAAAGACCAAAAAAGATCGAATATGAGAAATAAATCGTGGAGTCATAAATTGTGTACAGTGAAGCAGTGAATACCATGAACAACATGACAAAAATTCTGACTGGCGAGGGGCGAATTTGAGGAGCAAACTGCCGATGTCATCGGTCCCTAGGCTTACACAGTACTTAATGTAACGTAAACTAACTGACGCCAAGGACAACACACACAGCCCCGGCCGAGGGGGGACTCGCACCTGCGACGGGGGGACCCGCGCGGACCGGGACAGGCCGCCCCAGAGCTGCGGCGGGGGTGCAGCAGGTAGCGAAGCTGTCCCGAGCCACCGGCTCCCTAACGAGCTGTTTGCGAACGGAGCCTCCCCCAGTCGCTCACCCGCAGTGCTTGTGTGGTCGCCGTTTCTCAGACAGTGCCGTCGTCGATCACCATCAATAATTTCGCAAAGTTAAGTCGCCGATTCTGGAGTTTCGTCATATATGTCATACGAAACTAATTATTTGTATTTGGTGGATCTCAGTCACAAAAGTTCGCTTTTAACGGTATTTCTAAAGTTATAATACACAATCTGCTATTTATTGAATTTTTATCTCAACAAAACTGAAATTTTACTTGGTAAATTTCTTACATAAGACGGCCACTCGTCCTGCCTCGTTCCGCCCGTGCATCTCTCTTTCCATCTCCTCCATTTGCCCCCACTCTCTCAACACTTCCTCCTTCTCTCCATCCTCCTCTCCTTCTCCACCATCTTCCCTTCTCTGTCCAACTCCTCCTCCGCTTTCTCTAATAGTACATCAAATTCACAATAACACCCCTAATTTATGTATTTAAAAATGGTTCAAATGGCTCTGAGCACTATGGGACTTAACATATATGGTCATCAGTCCCCTAGAACTTAGAACTACTTAAACCTAACGAAATTAAGGACATCACACAACACCCAGCCATCACGAGGAAGAGAAAATCCCTGACCCAGCCGGGAATCGAACCCGGGAACCCGGGCGTGGAAAGTGCTAACGCTACCACACGACTATGTATTTATTACTGTGTTCCATTAGTCAGTCATCACTCATCCTCTTGTTACCTGCTGCTCTCTCTTTAATCTGCTACTCTCACTTCTCTGGATGCACCTCTTCCCCCCTCCGTGAACCCATCACGTTCTCCTCTCTCCGTATATATCTCCTCCTCAGCCTCCGTCATGCCATCTCCTCTTTCCCGTGCCAACGAAAAAATACGTATATGTGCCAACTTTCATGCTGATTGACGAGACGATGTTGAATGTAATTAAAGGTAGGCCAACCATCCGCCATCCAGCATACGTTGGCTTGTGTAAATGCCTTCACCAAGGCACCTTCTGCCATACACCATATGAAATTTCACATAGAGGCGGCCGCGGTGGCCGAGCGGTTCTAGGCGCTTCAGTCCGGAACCGCGCGACTGCTACGATCACAGGTTCGAATCCTGCCTCTGGCATGGATGTGTGTGATGTCGTTAGGTTAATTAGGTTTAATTAGTTCTAAGTTCTGGGGGACTGATGACCTCAGGTGTTAAGTCTCATAGTGCTCAGAGCCTAATTTCACGTAGACGGTGAGGTCCTCCTTGTTTTGAAGATCAAATGTACAAAATTTCGTCAAGATCGGAGCAACACTGTGGCTTCTGTTGAAATCCGTAACTAAAGTACCCTCCACCATGTACTGAACGAAGTTTTATGTAGACAGTGACCTACCTCCTGGTATGGGACATTATTGTTGTTGTTGTCTTCAGTTCTGAGACTGGTTTGATGCAGCTCTCCATGCTACTCTATCCTGTGGAAGCTCCTTCATCTCCCAGTACCTACTGCAACCTACATCCTTCTGAATCTGCTTAGTGTATTCATCTCTTCGTCTCCCTCTACGATATTTACCCTCCACGCTGCCCTCCAATGCTAAATTTGTGATCCCTTGATGCCTCAGAACATGTCCTACCAACCGATCCCTTCTTCTGGTCAAGTTGTGCCACAAACTTCTCTTCTCCCCAATCCTATTCAATACATCCTCATTAGTTACGTGACCTACCCATCTAATCTTCAGCATTCTTCTGTAGCACCACATTTCGAAAGCTTCTATTCTCTTCTTGTCCAAACTAGTTATCGTCCATGTTTCACTTCCATACATGGCTACACTCCAAACAAATACTTTCAGAAATGACTTCCTGATACATAAATCTATATTCGATGTTAACAAATTTCTCTTCTTCAGAAACGCTTTCCTTGCCATTGCCAGTCTACATTTTATATCCTCTCTACTTCGACCATCATCAGTTATTTTACTTCGTAAATAGCAAAACTCCTTTACTACTTTAAGTGTCTCATTTCCTAATCTAATTCCCTCAGCATCACCCGATTTATTTTGACAATATTCCATTATCCTCGTTTTTCTTTTGTTGATGTTCATCTTATATCCTCTTTTCAAGACACTGTCCATTCCGTTCAACTGCTCTTCCAAGTCCTTTGCCGTCTCTGACAGAATTACAATGTCATCGGCGAACCTCAAAGTTTTTACTTCTTCTCCATGAATTTTATTACCTACTCCAAATTTATCTTTTGTTTCCTTTACTGCTTGCTCAATATACATATTGAATAACATCGGTGAGAGGCTACAACCCTGTCTCACTCCTTTCCCAACAACTGCTACCCTTTCATGCCCCTCGACTCTAATAACTGCCATCTGGTTTCCGTACAAATTGTAAATAGCCTTTCGCTCCCTGTATTTTACCCCCGCCAACTTTAGAATTGGAAAGAGAGTATTCCAGTCAACATTGTCAAAAGCTTTCTCTAAGTGTACAAATGCTAGAAACGTAGGTTTGCCTTTTCTTAATCTTTCTTCTAAGATAAGTCGTAATGTCAGTATTGCCTCACGTGTTCCAACATTTCTTCTGAATCCAAACTGATCCTCCCCGAGGTCCGCATCTACCAGTTTTTCTATTCGTCTGCAAAGAATTCGCGTTAGTATTTTGCAGCTGTGACTTATTAAACTGATAATTCGGTAATTTTCACATCTGTCAGCACCTGCTTTCTTTGGGATTGGAATTATTATATTCTTCTTGAAGTCTGAGGGTGTTTCACCTGTCTCATACATCTTGCTCACCAGCTGGTAGAGATTGTCATGACTGGCTCTCCCAAGGCCGTCAGTAGTTCTAATGGAATGTTGTCTACTCCAGGGGCCTTGTTTCGACTCAGGTCTTTCAGTGCTCTGTCAAACTCTCATGCAGTATCTTACCTCCCATTTCGTCTTCATCTACATCTTCTTCCATTTCCATAATATTGTCCTCAAGTACATCGCCCTTGTATAAACCTTCTATATATTCCTTCCACCTTTCAGCCTTCCCTTCTTTGCTTAGAACTGGGTTGCCATCTGAGCTCTTGATATTCATACACGTGGATCTCTTCTCTCCAAAGGTCTCTTTAATTTTCCTGTAGGCAGTATCTATCTTACCCCTAGTGAGATAAGCTTCTACATCCTTACATTTGTCCTCTAGCCATCCCTGTTTAGCCATTTTGCACTTCCTGTCGATCTCATTTTTGAGACGTTTGTATTCCTTTTTGCCTGCTTCATTTACTGCATTTTTATATTTTCTCCTTTCATCAATTAAATTCAATATTTCTTCTGTTACCCAAGGATTTCTAGCAGCCCTCGTCTTTGTACCTACTTTATCCTCTGCTGCCTTCACTACTTCATCCCTCAGAGCTACCCATTCTTCTTCTACTGTGTTTCTTTCCCCCATTGCTGTCAATTGTTCCCTTATGCTCTTCTTGAAACTCTGTACAACCTCTGGTTCTTTCAGCTTATCCAGATCCCATGTCCTTAAATTCCCACCTTTTTGCAGTTTCTTCAGTTTTAACCTACAGGTCATAACCAATAGATTGTGGTCAGAGTCCACATCTGCCCCTGGAAATGTCTTACAGATTAAAACCTGGTTCCTAAATCTCTGTCTTACCATTATGTAATCTATCTGATACCTTTTAGTATCTGCAGGAGTCTTCCATGTATACAACCTTCTTTTATGATTCTTGAACCAAGTGTTAGCTATGATTAAGTTATGCTCTGTGCAAAATTCTACCAGATGGCTTCCTCTTTCATTTCTTAATCCCAATCCATAATCACCTACAATGTTTCCTTCTCTCTCTTTTCCTACTCTCGAATTTCAGTCACCTATGACTATTAAATTTTCATCTCCCTTCACTATCTGAATAATTTCTTTAATTGATCATACATTTCATCAATTTCTTCATCATCTGCAGAGCTAGTTGGCATATAAACTTGTACTACTGTAGTAGGCATGGGCTTTGTGTCTATCTTGGCCACAATAATGCGTTCACTATGCTCTTTGTAGTAGCTTACCCGCACTCCTATTTTCCTATTCATTATTAAACCTACTCCTGCATTACCCCTATTTGATTTTGTATTTATAACGCTGTATTCACCTGACCAAAAGTCTTGTTCCTCCTGCCACCGAACTTCACTAACTCCCACTATATCTAAGTTTAACCTATCCATTTCCCTTTTTAAATTTTCTAACCTACCTGCCCGATTAAGGGATCTGACATTCCACGCTCCGATCCGTAGAATGCCAGTTTTCTTTCTCCTGATAACGACGTCCTTCTGAGTAGTCCCCGCCCGGAGATCCGAATGGGGGACTATTTTACCTCAGGAATATTTTACCCAAGAGGACGTCATCATCATTTAATCATACAGTAAAGCTGAATGTCCTCGGAAAAAAATTACGGCTGTAGTTTTCCCTTGCTTTGAGCCGGTTTGGGACATAGGAATTCATTGTTGTACACCCCCCTCGCTCTATGCCGATTTAGTTGCGAAACATAAATAATAGATTCGAACAGAAATCATGTAATAGTAACCACATTACGAGAGCAGTCACTTTCAGTGTTACGTAAAATAACGTTGTACCTTGTAAATTATCACGACACAGAATGAAGATGATAAGCAGTGTGGGACTTCCTTCCGTTTGCTTTTCAAACTGTCAGAGAACTCCTGTGCGGTGAGGAGGGCTGGAGGGGGCAGCAAGGGGCCTCGATTTGTGTCGCCGGGCCGGGCCTCTGACAGGTTTAGTGCGCCACTGCTCGTAGGAGACCCCACGACACCACGACCCGCCCCAGACCGCACGGCTACCCAGCGCGGCGACGGATGTGGGTGAGGTGCGTGTGAACGTCACCTTTTCTCGTTCTTCTCGAATAACAAAACCTGGTGCGTCTAGCGAAATCGTTTCTCAGTGCAAAATTTAACTACCTTACTCTTCCTACATTTCCTATTCAGTTTTTCCATAGGATTAATGCTTCGCGCATGCGTTGTAACTTATACGCTGTAAGT
Source organism: Schistocerca gregaria (assembly GCF_023897955.1). Taxonomy (NCBI): domain Eukaryota; kingdom Metazoa; phylum Arthropoda; class Insecta; order Orthoptera; family Acrididae; genus Schistocerca; species Schistocerca gregaria. The sequence continues at coordinate 25,271,969 of NC_064928.1, read as the reverse complement.
CAATTAGAGGCTGTTTTGCTGCTCGACTGACCGCAAGTGTCTTACAGTGTTCATCTCGCCTTCTTCTACATCACTGTGGTACGTTGCAAGCAGTCATCGAGTTCACCCTGCACCATAGTGTGAGGCAGTGCACGGCAGGGAGCACCTCCCGTTCTACCAGTTATTAGCGTTTCTTCCCATTTCATTTACGAATGGAGTGCGGGGAAAACGATTGTTTAAATACCTCTGTGCGTGCTGCATTGTCCTGACGAACCCTACGGGAGTGTACAACACTGTCGTATAATGCAAAAGGAACCGTTTAAAGCATGTCTTTGAAACTTCGAAAGTAGTCTTTCTCCGAAGAGTTTACGTCTGTCTTCAAGAATGTGCGAGTTTCATGGATTAAACAAGCCTTCGACCATTCCTTCTGCCCTTCTCTGTATACACTAAATATCCCTTATTAGTCCCGGTCTGGTACCGATCCAGTACTGCTGAGCAATATTCTGCGATCCGTCCCACTAGTGTTTTGTAAGCATTCTCCTTCATAGACAGACTGCATTTCCCTCGTATTCTACCAATGAATAGAAGTCTACTACGTGCTTTACCCATGACTGCGCAGTGCCGATGGTACTGTTACGGACGACTGTGCCGCTAAAGCGGAGTTATTGAACGCAGTTTTCCGAAATTCCTTCACCAGGGATGACGAATGGAATATTCCAGAATTTGAAACACGAACAGCTGGTAGCATGAGTTTCTTAGAAGTAGATACCTTAGGGGTTGCGAACTCAAGTCTTCAGGTCCAGATTGTATACCGATTAGGATCCTTTCAGATTACACTGATACAATAGCTCCCCACTTAGCAATCATATACAACCGCTCGCTCACCGATAGATCTGCACCTACAGATTGGAAAATTGCGCAGGTCGCACCAGTGTTTAAGAAGGGTAGTAGGAGTAATTCATCGAACTACAGACCTATATCATTGACGTCGGTTTGCAGTAGGGTTTTGGAGCATATACTGTATTCAACCATTACGAATCACTTCGGAGGGAACGATCTATTGATACGTAATCAACATGGTTTCAGAAAACATCGTTCTTGTGCAACGCACCTAGCTTTTTATTCGCACGAAGTAATGGCCGCTATCGACAGGGGATCTCAAGTTCATTCCGTATTTCTAGATTTACGGAAAGTTTTGACACCGTTCCTCACAAGCGACTTCTAATCAAACTGCGTGCCTATGGGGTATCGTCTCAGTTGTGCGACTGGATTCGTGATTTCCTGTTAGGAAGGTCGCAGTTCGTAGTAATAGACGGCAAATCATCGAGTACAACTGAAGTGATATGTCCCCAAGGGAAGCGTCCTGGGACCTCTGCTGTTCCTGATCTATATAAATGACCTGGGTGACAATCTGAGCAACTTCAGTTCGAAAGACCACATAGATAATATTGTGGGGAAGGCGAGCCAAAGATTGCGTTTCATTGGCAGGACACTTAGGAGATGCAACATGTCCAGCGAAGAGACAGCTTACACTACACTCGTTCGTCCTCTGTTAGAATATTGCTGCGCGGTGTAGGATCCTTACCAGGTGGGACTGACGGAGGAGATCGAAAGGGTGCAAAAAAGGGCAGCTCGTTTTGTATTATCGCATTATAGGGGAGAGAGTGTGGCAGATATGATACTCGACTTGGGATGGAAGTCATTAAAGCAAAGACGTTTTTCGTCACGGCGAGATCTATTTACGAAATTTCAGTCACCAACTTTCTCTTCCGAATGCGAAAATATAGGTACGAATGATCATGAAAATAAAATAAGAGAAATCAGAGCTCGAACAGAAAGGTTTAGGTGTTCGTTTTTCACGCGAGTTGTTCGGGGAGTGGAATGGTAGAGAGATAGTATGATTGTGGTTCGATGAACCCTCTGCCAAGCACTTAAATGTGAATTGCAGAGTATTCATGTTGATTTAGACGTAGACTGGGGCTATGTGATGGTTGAGCCGAGGCGGGACCGGCGCCAGTAGTATCTCCGACATGAGGACGATCGATTTCCTAGTGCAGGGGTTTGTGTTTGGGCTCGGGCCGGCTCGGGATATAAGCGACTGGCGACCCCGAGAAGGCGGCGGTGTTCGAGTCGGCGACTGGTTGGCGGCCAGAAGCGAAGACGGCGTGCCTGAGCCCGGGCGGCGGTTGTCACGTGGTTGTGCTGGAGTTGGCCGGTGCTGTGCGTTCTCCGGCAACCTCGTGAGCTGTGGGTGTGCCCGCTTCCTTGGAGGGACACGGTGTTCTGGTCTCGCGAAATGATCGTCTGACATCTTCACAAAATCGCCCCGGCATCAAGACACCCAGTTACGTACTCTAATTACTAACGGCGTTTAGCTGACTGTCACTGTGATCGCTATTGGTACAGTAAGACGTTGCCGGACGGGTGATGTTATGTTTGTCCGATTTAATTTGAGGCCTCTTACTGATTGTATGCTCTGCTTACGGGTAATGCTGATGTCTTTGCAGACGTGTGTTGATAAGTTCGAGTGAGGGTCGGTGCTCGGCAGCCAGTTCATTTCCCACTCTTAGTGTTTGTTTATCAAGTACAGTTTTACATAAAACAAGCACTTGCGAGTGAAATTAGTTGTTGTTTAGCCTTGATTTTGTAGAGTTAATTTACTGGTCAATCTTAAATGTTAGAGTTAAGGAAAGTTATTCTGCCTCTTGTTGACGGGTCTGGTTTGTGTTTCAGTGAGGTGAGCCAGTGTGCAACCGCAGCACTGGGCTTCCCTTCAGGTTACAAGTTAGGTTTACGGGAGGTGGACTTCGCCTGAGCTCGTGTGTTCCTCTTCGGCAGCGTTTGCTGGGTTCACATTCGGTGACCTACCCGATGCGGGGCTGCAAACGGAGCCACGTCTCGGTTCCACCGTTCGTGGTTAAACTTCGGCCTTACAAGCTTGGACCTTACTTCTGTTGTTACACATTTATCATTGCACGAAGTTGTAACTTTCTATGCCCTAAACGCGCATCTTACAAGTCAATGGGCATTTCAATAATTTCGGGTTCGCCCTAGAAAATTGCCCAGCTTACGTTTAATAAATACGTCTTAAGTATTTGTCTTAAAGTTGAAATTGAAAGGGTGTTAAATAATGTCTCTTAACGAGAGTTGTTTGTGAAATTTATGATTAAATTCAGCCCTACTGGGTTCTACAAACTGCGACACTGTCGCGAATATAACAGTGACAATAAGTGTCCTTTAATTCACGTCTATGGTCACAAACGTTTTGTTAACAGATTACCGGTTTCGGTCTACAATGACCATCATCAGATTTGTTTTATAAAAACAAAGTCCTAATGTACTGTAGACACTATGCCACAGAGCGTGGGGTTCGCAGGTTTGTCTGCTCTGTAAAGTAGGATAGATGGTGGTCTGAGGCATCTCTGCCACAAAAGCACAGTACTGGTGCACGCACAATGTTTCGGAACACACCGTTCTTCGTACATTGTCGAATATGGAGCTCCGCAGCAGACCACCCCTACATGTTCACGTGTTGACCCGACGGCTTCGATCGATACCCTTGCGGTGGGCGCGGGACCATCGGGATTCGACCGTCGTTCAGTGCAAACGTGTCGGCTCTTTGACTGAATCACGTTTCAGTTACAGTACGTCGCTGATCGCCGTCGAGGCTTACATCGGCTCGAAACGCGCAGCGCGCCACGGACGCGGGCTGGTGGGAGCAGCATTGTGCTATGTGGGACGTTCTCCTCGTCTTGCATGGCGCCCGTGCTAACAATCGAAGACACGTGACAGTTGCGAACTACCTGCATCCCTTCGTGCTTAATGTCCTCCCAGACGGCGATGTCATCTTTCAGCAGTATAACTGTCCACGTCTCGGAACCAGAACCGTGCTGCAGTGGCTTGAGGAGCATTATAATGAGCTCACGTTCATGTCTCGGCGACCACATTCGAATGATGTAAATCACACGGACCCCATCTGGGTCGCTACCATCAAACTATCTGATCCCTGTACGCAGCTCGTGGTCGTGCGGTAGCGTTCTCGCTTCCCACGCCCGGGTTCCCGGGTTCGATTCCCGGCGCGGTCAAGGATTTTCTCTGCCTCGTGATGACTGGGTGTTGCGTAATGTCCTTAGGTTAGTTAGCTTTAAGTAGTTCTACGTTCTAGGGGACTGATGACCATAGATCTTAAGTACCATAGTGCTCAGAACCATTTGAACTCATTTTATCTGATCCCTGATACGCATAATGAGTGATTTATTTCGTTCCAAAGGCGGATAAACAAGCTATTTAGCACGTGGTCATAATGATTTGGTTCATCGGGGTATCCGGGAACACATTCGATTCGCTCGTACCTTCTTTAACAGTCTGCAGTCGAGCACGGTGGCAAACGCTTTTTTGGAAGTCTAGAAACATCGAATCTGCCCATTGTCCCTCATCCACAGCTTGCAGTATAAAGGGTGTAAATTTTAAGTTGTCAAACCAGAATAACTCGAAAAATAAGCTTCACATGAAAAAATGTGTAGAATCGAAAGGTGATTATTTTCGAGAGGGACATCTGCTTGTGTTAAAACTAGTCCGCCACCTCAGCCCCATGGAGGTGGGGCGGGGGCATTTGTAAAATTTCAAATGGGAACCCCCATTTTTATTGCAGGATCAGATTCTACATAAAAAAGTACGTAGACTTTGTCTTAAATACTTCTTTTGGTTCTTGGTAGTTGGCGCTGTAATTCAAGAAAATCCGTGTTCTCATATTCGCGTGGAAGATGGTTACGGATAGATAAAAACTGAGTTCACTCGTTAGTAAGTAGGATGTTTCGTTAGTTACTCCGATACTCATACGATTTGTTTGATAATTAAAAGTTATGTCGCATGACGGTGAAACTAATAAAACTTACCCGAATCTGTGGGAAAAAATAATGTTTGGGTCAACATTTGTAAAACTTTAATTCCTCTCTCTCAAACCCCACCCTATGGGAAAAGAGGCATAGTTTTAGTTTTAGCGAATCAAAATTTACTAAGTAAATAAGTATTTTTTATTTATCCGTAACCATTTTCCACGCAAAAATGAGAAAATGGATTTTCTTGAATTACAGCGCCAACTACCAGAAATCAAAACAAATGTTTAAGACAAATTTTTTTTTGTAGAATCTGATCCTGCAATAAAAAATGGGGGTTCCCATCTAAAAATTTAAAATTGCCTCCCGCCCCACCCACAGGGGGCTGGGGTGGCGGGCAAATTTTAGCACCAGAAGATGTCCCCCTCGAAAATAATCAACTTTGGATTCTACACATTTTTTCGTGTGAAGCTTATTTTTCGAGTTATTCAGGTTTGTCAACTTAAAATTTAAACCCTGTATAATGTGCGGAAAGGGCAAGTTGAGTTTCGCACGAGCAACGTTGTTTAGCCGTTTCACGCGAGAATTTTTTCTGGAGGAAGGAAAATTTTTCTTTACGTGGTAATGCTCTCGGGTGATTTTTTTAATGATTTTAGATGCAGGATTTATACAAAAGTATGTACCCGTTATCACAACATCCTTCGCACACTTGGCTTCATTCTGTGGACTAAGATAACAAATTACGAAGTGTTCTCTATTGTAATAAAAAGTAAAATGATCATCCAATAATTACCATGCAAAATAACAAGAACAATATTCAATCATATAGTGGAATATGACAAACCAAACTTCTACATTGACTTGGTGATGTTTTCAGAGTCACGTCCAACATCTGGCAGCACTTATGCATGATGAAAAGGTTTAACTTTCACAAATCTGTACGTCAGCTTTAGGTTGGGAAAAAATACTTCTGTTTCAGGTAACACTCAGTAGACATTACTGTACTGTACACAATCGCAGCGAGAGGCTCACACGATTAAAACCGTACTGCTTCGTGGACCTAAGTTTTACGGACTTATGAAAGTTTGTAATATTTGAACTCAGAACGTGTTCAAGAACTGTGCAACAAACCTATGAAAGCCGACCGGAGTGACCGAGCGGTTCAAGGCGCTACGGTCGCAGGTACGAATCCTTCCTTGGGCATGGATGTGTGTGATGTCCTTAGGTTAGTTAGTTTTAAGTAGTTCTAAGTTCTAGGGGACTGATGAAATCACATGTTAAGTCCTATAGTGTTCAGTGCCATTTTGAAACCTATGAAAAAGGTATTGATCTGAAATTTTGCGTGTTCCTCCTTTCATCCTCCTTACATACACGAGTCACCTGCCCTTTTTTTCCAATTGCCTGGGACTTTACGCTGAGCGAGAGATTAGCGATAAATGAAAGCTACACTACTGGCCATTAAAATTGCTACACTAAGAAGAAATGCAGATGATAAACGGGTATTCATTGGACAAACATATTATACTAGAACTGACATGTGATTACATTTTCACGTAGTTTGGGTGCATAGATCCTGAGCAATCAGTACACAGAACGACCACCTCTGGCCCTAATAACGGCCTTGTTACGCCTGGGCATTGAGTCAAACAGAGCTTGGATGGCGTGTACAGGTACAGCTGCCCGTGCAGCTTCAACACGGTACCACAGTTCATCAAGAGTAGTGACCGGCGTATTGAGACGAACCAGTTGCTCGGCCCCCATTGACTAGACGTTTTCAATTGGTGAGAGATATGGAGAAGGTGCTGTCCAGGGTAGCAGTCTAACATTTCCCGTATCCAGAAAGGCCCGTACAGGACCTGCAACATGCGGTCGTGCATTATCCTGCTGAAATGTAGGGTTTGGCAGGAATCGATTGAAGGGTAGACCACGGGTCGTAACACATCTGAAATATAACGTCCACTGTTCAAAGTGCCGTCAATGCGAACAAGAGGTGACCGAGACTTGTAACCAATGGCATCCCATACCATCACGCTGGGTGATACGCCAGTACGGCGTCGACGAACACATGCTTGCAGTGTGCGTTCACCGCGATGTCGCCAAACACGAATGCGACCATCATTATGCTGTAAACAGAACCTGGATTCATCCGAAAAAATGACGTTTTGCCATTCGTGCACCCAGGTTCGACTTCGAGTACACCATCGCAGGCGCTCCTGTCTGTGAAGCAGCGTCAAGGGTAACCGCAGCCATGGTCTCTGAGGTGATAGTCCATGCTGCTGCAAACGTCCTCGAACTGTTCGTGCAGATGGTTGTTGCCTTGCAAACGTCCCCATCTGTTGAAGCAGGGATCGAGACATGGCTGCACGATCCGTTACAAGCATACGGATAAGATGCCTGTCATCTCGACTGCTAGTGATGTGAGGCCGTTGGGATCCAGCACGGCGTTCCGTATTACACACCTGAAGCCACCGATTCCATATTCTGCTAACAGTCATTGGATCTCGACCAATGCGAGCAGCAATGTCGCGATACGATAAACTGCAATCGCGATAGGCCGCAATCCGACCTTGATCAAAGTCGGAAACGTGATGGTACGCACTTCTCCTGCTGGCACGAGGCACCTCAACAACATTTCACCAGGCAACGCCAGTCAACTGCTGTTTGTGTATGAGAAATCGGTTGGAAACTTTCCTCATGTCAGCACGTTGTAGGTGTCGCCACCGGCGCCAACCTTGTGTGAATGCTCTGAAAAGCTAATCATTTGCATATCACAGCATCTTCTTTCTGTCAGGCAAATTTCGCTTCTGAAGCACGTCATGTTCGTGGTGTAGCAAATTTTAATGGCCAGTAGTGTAAATAACGGGCCAACTTCATTGAGCACTCTTTGCAAAACCGAACTGGGATTCTATCAGGACCTGGTGACTTATTTGTTTTCAAATCTTTTGTTGTTCCCCTAGGCCAGGGTGCTTGTTACTATTTGGTCCATACGGGAGTCTTTCCGATGGTGAAACGACGGTATGTGTGTACGATTCTCTTGCGCGGACGATGTCTTCACCTCGCAATTTGAAACTTCGACTTTCCTTTTGCTGTCTTCTACTGCCACGACGGGCTGTTCAACGCATAACTGAACAGAAGACTTGCACGCGCTCAGCTGTTTTACACAGGACCAGAATTTCCGCGGTTTCTCGGCCAGGTGTTTTGCTAAGGCAGGACGGCGGCAGTTATTGTATGCTTCGTTCACAGACCTTTTTACAGAGGCACGACTCTCTGCTAATCTTATCATGTCGGCGTTGGTGCGTTCTCTTTTGAAACGAGAGTGCAACAGCTTTTGCTTCCTCAGCGTTTTCGAAATTCGTTGCTAAACCAGGTTGCGTCTTTCCTTTTCTTACTCACTCGGCACATACTTCTTCAGGGCACGATTCACAATCTGTTTAAGCTCTGCGCAGTATTTCTTTACGTCCAATCAAACTGGGACTAAATGAGGTCGACCATTGTCGAAGTGAAATGCTAACAACTACACTCATGCTCACAAATTAAGGATAATTGCAGAATGTGGTGCCACACGACGTGGCACTACACAAAACTGGCGCTAGTAGCATAGGCACATAGGGAACACACACGACACGGATATGTACGTGCACGGTATTGGCGATAAGTTGAGAAAACACACGTGCTACAAAACGCCACTGTTTCGTGCACATGTGCACTGACACCATTATGGGATGTGATCACCTTTCACACGTACACAGGCCGTACAACTTGTTGGCATACTCTGCATCAGGTGGTCGAGCAGCTGCTGGGGTATAGCCTCCCACTCTTGCATCAGTGCCTGTCGGAGCTCCTGAAGTGTCCTAGGGGTTTGAAGACGTGCAGCGATACGTCGACCGAGAGCATCCCAGACGTGCTCGATGGGGTTTAGGTCTGGAGAACAGGCAGGCCACTCCATTCGCCTGATATCTTCTCTTTGAAGGTACGCCCCCACGATGGCAGCTCGTTGGGGCCGTGTGTCATCATTAAAAAAATGGTTCAAATCACTCTAAGCACTATGGGACTTAACATCTGAGGTCATCAGTTCCATAGACTTAGAACTACTTAAACCTAACTAACCTAAGGACATCGCACACGTCCATGCCCGAGGCAGAATTCAAACCTGCGACCGTAGCAGCCATGTGGTTCCGCACTCAAGCGCCTAGAACCGCTAGGTCAATGCACCGGCTTGCGTTATTATCCATTAGGAGGAAGGTGGAACTCTCCTGAAAAGGAGGACATACTGGTACAAAATGACGTCCCGATACACCAGACCTGTTAGTTCCTCAGTGAAATGTAGGGGTGTACGTGCACCAATCACAATCTCACCCCACACAGTCAAACCACGACCTCCAAACAGGTCCCTTTCAAGGACATTAAAGAGTTGGTATCTGGTTGCTGGTTCACCCCAGGTGAAAGCCCGGTGAGAATCACTATTCATACTATACGTAGACTTGTCCGTGAACATAACCTGGGACCACTGTTTCAATGACCATGTACTGTGTTGTTTACACCAGGCTTTACGGGCTCTCCTCTGACCAGGGGTCAGTGGAATGCACCTTGCAGGTCTCCGGGCGATTGAACCATGTCTGTTCAGTCGTCTGGAGACAGTGTGTCTGGAGACAACCGTTCCTGTGGCTGCGGTAAGGTCCCGAGCAAGGCTACCTGCAGTACTCCGTGGCCATCTGCGGGCACTGATGGTGAGATATCGGTCTTCTTGTGGTGTTGTACACTGTGGACGTCCCGTACTGTAGCGCCTGGACACGTTTACTGTCTGCTGGAATCGTTATCATAATCCTGAAATCACACTCGGTGGCACACGGAGGGTCCGTGCTACGACCTGCTGTGTTTGACCAGCCTCCAGTCGCCCTAGTATTCTGCTCCTTATAAAATCAATATGTGTCGTTTGAGCCATTTTCAACACACAGTCACTATTAGCACGTCTGAAAACGTCTGCATCCTTACTCGCTGCACCGTACTCTGACATGCACAAACACACCTCTGCGTATGTGGACTGCTGCCAGCGCCACCGTACGACGACCGCAGGTCAAATGCACCGCATGGTCATACCCCGAGGCCATTTAAACCCGCAAACCGCCCACCAGCCCGTTGTTTCAACATCAGTGTACTTATCTCCTCTTTCTAGCGGAAACACTAATCTCTACGATGGCATAATGGTCGCCCTGTTTCTGTACTGACGCCATCGATAAGGTCCAGCCTGTTTGTAGCCAAAATATTTGCACTGCGCGTGGGCTGCCGATGTAGACGCTCAAGGCAGTTTTCTGAGAACGTGTAATTCTACATACCATGTAGTTACTTACGTGAAATGAATTTGCAGTTGCGAATATGGACTACCATCAGCTGTGTAATGGAGTGACGACAATGAAAACTTGTGCCGGTGCGGGGTTCGAGCCCGGACCTCGCGCTTACCGCGGGTGGTCGCCTTGCTATTGGCCACCCGAGCACGGCTGGCTGCCAGGCCCCCCGTGCGTCGCCAGCCACGTGTCTACAGCCTGCGTATTTCCGTACAGGGGAGACATAGGGGACGCACGATTACAAGCCTCGTTGACGGCATATGCACGTTTCGTGACAAGTCAATAAAAACACCTACAGCCGTTCTTATGATTTTATTTTATTTTGTCGCTACCAGGTTCAACGCTTCAGTGCGAAATCCTCAAGCTGTTTTTGACGCTGTACAGGTTGATATAATCCCCATGCATAACACATCAGTTGCCAGCATTACTGGATACGCAGATAACGTGCCAGCACTCCAACCATCAACGGCCAACTGAATCAGTTCGTATCCACAATCACAGTTGCTGCCATCGCCCTCTACACCTGGATACATCCAGGCAGCTTCTCAGCAAGCGGAAATTATTGAGGAGGTTGTCACAGGCTACAACAAAACTTGATTCTTATATTCCAATTCTAGTTTGTCTATTCTCAACTCTAGATGCCACAAATGAAAAAGCGCTTCATCTCTTTCGTAATTTTGTAGTTGTTGGAACACTGGATGCACTAATTAAATTACGCATAGATAAAAGTAGTTCTCACTGCCCATATGATCTACTAAACATATTTCACCTTCAGTGCTTTTTAAATCGCTTCACATATTTCTGGAATTATTTAGGTTAATGTGCGCTGTGGTATTAGAGAGCTGTGTTGTAAACTAGAGTACCTCTCTCGTGCATCAAGAAACTGCAGTCACGCAGGCAGCCTGTCTTCTGCATATACGGCATTGCCCCAGTGAGTATTCTATTTTTTAATACACTGAAGCGCCAAATAGAGTTGTATAGGTATGCGTATTCAAATCGAGAGATGTGTAAACAGGCAAAATACTGCGCTGCGCTAGGCAACGCATTTATAAGACAAGTGTCTGGCGCAGCTGTTAGATCGGTTACTGCTGCTACAGTGGCAGGTTATCAAGATTTAAGAGAGTTTGAACATGCGGCTATAGTCGGCGCATGATCGATGGGACACAGAATCTCCGAGGTAGCGATGAAGTGGGGATTTTCCAATACAACCATTTCACGAGTGTACGATGAATGTCAGGAATCGGGTAAAACATCAAATCTCCGACATCGCTGCAGCCGGGACAACATCCTGCAGCAACGGGACCGACAACGGCTGAAGAGAATCGTTCATACTGACAGAAGAACAACTCTTTCGCAAAATGTTGCAGATTTCAATGCTACGCCATCAGCAAGTGTCAGCGTGCGAATCACTCAACGAAACATCATCGATATGCGCTTTCGGAGCCAAAGACCCACTCCTGTACCCTTATGATGCCATGACACAGAGCTTTACACCTCCCCTGGGCCCGTCAACACCGACATTGGACTGTTGATGACTGGAAACATGTTAGATGGTGGGACGAGTCTCGTTTCAAATTGTATCGAGCAGATGGACGGGTACGGGTATGGAGACAACCTCATCAATCCATGGACCCTGCATGTCAGCAGGGGACTATTCAAGCTGATGGAGGCTCTGTAATGGTAAGGGACATGTGGGTTGGGACCTCTGATACGTATATATACCATTGAGAGGTGCCACGTACGTAAGCATCCTGTCTGATCACTTGCATCCATTCATGTCCATTGTGCATTACGACGAACTTGGGCAGTTCCAGTAGGACAATGCGATACTCCACAAAGCCAGAATTGCTACAGAGTGGTCCCAGGAACACTCTTCTGAGTTTAAAACACTTCCCCTGTAAACCAAACTTCTGAGTCACGAACATTATTGAGCATATCTGGGATGCCTTGCAACGTGCTGCTCAAAAGATATCTCCACCTCTCGTACTCTTACGAATTTATGGACAGCTCTGCAGGATTCACGGTGTCATTTCCCTTCAGCACCACTTCAGACATTAGTGGAGTCCATGCCACGTCTTGTTGAGGCGCTTCTGTGTGCTCGCGGGAGACGTACACAATATTACGCATGTGTATCAGTTTCTTTGGCTCTTCAATGTGTAAGACTTGACGTTCCCCACTCCCAGCTCTAGTAAAAAATTTCGTTGAATGCTTCACATAATAACTGTGGCTTCATCCAAGTGTGTCTCCTCTTTTTCCCCTGTTTTTATTCCAAATGCACACACAACGCAATTGTGGTACAAGCTACTGGAGCGCAAAAGTTGTTGTTTTCGTGCGACATCTTCAGATCTGAGGAAAAATATTATGACAGTGTAATACCCCTTTTAGCGCCTCGTCAAAGAAATTTGACGAATATTTGCTTATATTTGTAAGGTAGCAGATTATGCACCTTACGTGACGCTAAATCACTACTAATACACCGAGTAGTAATTGATAAGTGGCCCACCGGTAGGAGAGAATGGACACAGAAAAGGAAGTTGTCTGTGTCATGTCAGACTAACGAGATGGGCTCAGAGGCTGGAACAAGGCCGGAACTCCTAAGAAAGGTGTTTATGCCATGTCAAACTAACGGGGTGGCCGCGGCCGGACCCCTGTAGGCTGGCACTTCAGACCCCCAAAGACGTTGGGAGACGCTGGGCCGTCACAACAAGAAGCCAAAAGGAGCTATATGCGAAAGAGAGAAAGACGATTTCGCGCCACAGTGGAAAATTTGCGGAAGACTGTGACGGGATTGGCGCAGAGCGCGTAGAGATACGTATTAAAAGTTTGGCGGCAACAGTAACCGCGGGAGAATTCTGTGTGGTGGGTGGGTACAAACGCGCACGGATACTTGGAAGTCTGTGTCGTGATTGGCTACCACCGCGCACGGATCCATGCGCCGAAGGTCGTCCAGGTTAGCAAAAACTCTGAAGAAGGACTCTGGAGTCGGCTGTGGAGGAGAGCAGCCGCGGAGTCTGGCTGCCCTGCTTGGAGAGCGTGGAGAGAAGTGGGTTGGAGAGGTTACCGGCCATGAGTCCAGTGGTTACTCTCCAAGTCTGAATAGTTTAGAACATACAACTCCACACACATAGCATTATCTGTTCCTCTGAGGAGAGAAACAGATTTGTGCTAACTTGTGGTGCTCATATGCAATCTGAAGTGTACCTTTGCTGCCGCGCACTTGAGTCGACCAACTACTCTTGGTAAATGTGCAAGTAGCTTGAGTATTGACTAGTGACGGACTCCACAATTGAGCAGTTGCGTACAGGAGTTTACGGACGCAAACCACGTCCACGTTGGAGATTAAAGCCAAGCTCGCTCAGGGGAAAGACGGCATCACGACGTCGGCTGGGCCGACCCTCGTAATCATCACGGAGAATTACGGTGATGTTAGCAATCATCGGTCAAACTAGGGCACTGTAATTCTAAATTTCTTATTCCGCTAGCTCTTTGACTGGCGCTCTCTGAGTCTTTGTCTGTTCAGGCAGAACTGCAATAGAGTCACTTGCGGGTTCAGTGTTGACTTTAGTAGTTAGGAAAAGAGGAGGCATTGTGCCAACGGTAGCCTAGTTAGGTTAGCGAGTGTATTGTATTGTCATGTTAGGGTAGAAATATTGCTCATTCTGTTTTCTGAATAAATCTTAATTTGGTTGTTGTTGATGTGGTCTTCCGTCCTGAGACTGGTCTGATGCAGCTCTCCATGCTACTCTATACTGTGCAAGCTTCTTCATCTCCAAGTACCTAGTGCAACCTGCATCCTTCTGTATTTGTTTAATGTTTTCTTCTCTTGGTCTCCCTTACGATTTTTACATTCCACGCTGCCCTCCAATACCAAATTGGTGATCCCTTGATGCCTCAGAATATGCCCTACAAACAGATCCCTTCTTCTAGTCAAGTTGTGCCACTAGTTTCTCTTCTCCCCAATTACCACCACATTTCAAAAGCTTGTATTCTATTCTTGTCCAAACTATTTATCGTCCACGCTTTACTTCCATACATGACTACACTCCATACAAATTCTTTCAGAAACGACTTCCTGACACTTAAATCTATATTCGATGTTAACAAATTTCTGTTCTTCAGAAATGCTTTCCTTGCCATTGCCAGTCTACATTTTATATCCTTTCTACTTCCACCATCATCTGTTATTTTGCTCCCCAAATAGCAAAACTCCTTTACTACTTTAAGTGTCTCATTTCCTAATCTAATTCCCTCAGCATTACCCGATTTAATTCAACTACATCCCATTATCCTCGTTTTGCTTTTGTTGATGCTTAATTTGGTATCATAAGCTAATAACCGCATTATTGATTTCGTAGCTAGCAATCACCATATTTTTGTTTAATAATCAGAGTGTGATGGTAACTTCGATGCAAACAATACTGGGGGCATAACCGCGCGTTTAGACAGAGCCAACGTGAGTCAGACAGCAACTCGAGGTCGACTAAGGCTACCAGTAGATGTTTTTCAATATGTCGATAGTATTACAATAAGCCCCCGTACGTTGCATATTTGCTTGTCAATACCGGCCTCAGGCTGTACCACGGGGCATGCTGCGTCTGTAGTGGCGACGTGCTGGCGGCTACCCAGTGGCTGACCTTTCTTTCAGGACTGCGAGAACAATGAGCGCGTCCGCACGAGACGGGAAGACAATGAGTGCGAGTGACGTGGAAGAGGAGGAGGCGGCATTGGACAGGAGGAAGGGGGCAGGGCAGAAAGAGAATGGCGTGCGAGACGTCTGGGGATGTTGATGGAGACCAGATTTACGTTCCGGCAGCTCATTAACGTCCCGTCTCCCGTCTCACTGGCGAAGGGCGGGGAGGGGGGGGGGGGGGGGGGCAAAGGACAACAAAGGCTCTGCTGTGCTCTCCCCCACGCCCCTCACACCGCATCACCTAACGTCCCACCTTCTCGCGCAACTTGACAATAAGAGAGTAGCTAGCTGCCTCTGCTGCCTTCTCACGCACTTGAAACTTGCTCGTAAACCGTTAAGCGGGAGTCCACACGAAACCGAGCAGAGAACGTGGAAGTTTTATGTTTGAGCTTAAACCGCAAGTACGATGCACTGCCTCTATTCTATATCTTCGTCACTGAATGGCTGAAGCGGTGCACGGTACCGGCTACAAGTTGGCTATCAAACGCCTTCATGGGCCAACAAAAAATTGTACCACGAAATTTAATATTCCATACTACTGAGGAAGAAACTCCTGAGAACGTGCGGCCCATAGAACTGGCCACCGTCCCCAGCGCTTCTGCTCCAGTGCGTGTGCGTTCGTCGGTAATAATGGAAAACGAGCTCGGATTTCGAGAGGAACGCAGTGCGGCGGCGCGGTTCCCTTTACGACGGACCTGCACCTACCTGTGAACATTGTCTCAGCAGATCAGCAGTAGGGAAGCACCAGGCTGCAGTTAAAGTCACTAATCTACGTTTCGGGAGAAACACGAAATGAAAGTTTGGAAATGTCCTCAATTAACATATTCTGAAACTTAGGTGAACAAATATCACTGCCAAGCCCGTGCTACTCTTAACACAGTCACTCATAATCCCTTTCACTCACGTTAGCAAGAGTATGGTGTTGCATTTCCCGAAAACGTAATACCTACAAAAATAAGGATTGTTTTTGATTAATAATGCTCGCCAAATATTAAGTCTGTCGGTACCAAATGCAGTCACACTTTTTAGCCACCGACCTGCTGAATATACGGCACGCGGAATTTATGTCGCCTCTCGTCACAAAATTCACTTAAAAATTCCGAAAATTTCTACACACCTATCGGAAAAATTGTGCCCTCACTTTCCATCACTTTTGATGTAAGAAACACTGCTAGATCCGGCAACTTATCGTTTCCATCCGAACTACTACTACACACGTCCGAACTCTTGCATGCCTAGACTGCCACTCTCCTCTAGAATAGTGTTTTCTCTACCCCAGCACAGAAAGGCGCACGAAAAATACTGCTTTACCATTGGTCAGTTTACTCAACAGCCAGTAGCAAAACAACACTTTCCCACGTCAGTCCGCGCTTTTAATTGGTAACCAATCGCAAAATAGTAAATCTAACGACTGACTTTTTGCCGACGTGGTTATCTAGTATGCTGAAGTTTTGCTTATGCATGAAGTTATTTACTATTGTTATTTATACCTGAATTAACTTTCCCTTTACCATAAACTTACTTTACAAAACTATTCTACAAAAATCCCCTTTGTCCACATCTATTTTTCTTCGAAATGTTCCTTACGCTAAACCCTACGATCTAACTCGTTAAACAATTATCTTCATATTAACCTTATACCACACTCACGCATCATTCATACCGCTAAAACACATTTCTAACATTTTACATACACAAAAAGATATAATAACACTTTATGAAAATACTAGAACAGTTTATGAAAAACATTCAATTAGTTTAGTGCACTCTAGTGGGCACAATCTAAACTAAAATCACAGTTCCCCTATCCAGTATTGTCCTCTGTCGGCTGATACATAAACTACGTGCGCGTGCAGTCTCGCGTCGCCGTCTGCCACTATCCAGCTGGGACACAAATCTCCCACTTAACCGCCTCCAAGGCAGGATCGGTGTACGGCGCCACGCCTCAACAGCTCCCTCCACCAGGTGACTCACTGAGGACCCACGTCAAGCGAGCAGCGAGGAGCCACACCACTGGGGCGGTCCTGCTCGGCATCCAATAAGCGTTCGACAGGGTGTGACGTTCCGGTCTCATCCTCAAGCTGCATCAGTACAATTGCCCCAATCATATCACCCGTACCACAGCTTCATTCCTCCGCAACAGGACACTCTACGTTAATGTCACAGGAGCTACAAGTAATACAAGACCAATAGGGGCTGGAGTCCCACAAGGCTCGGTGCTGGGACCCATCTTCACAAATGAAATACCGAAGCAACAAAGAGGTCACTTGTCTCTATTTGCAACTGACACTGCGCTGTACCGCAGTAGTTCCAACCTGCAATACATAGCTAGAAAAATAGAACAACACCTCGAGAACATTCAGCAATGTGCAAACCAGTGGAAGATAACCAGCAATGCAGAGAAGATGCAGGCCATACTCTTCACATATAAAAGGACACCTCCTAACCTCCACATCAGGTTCAGAGATAAAAATCTCCCATGGGCAGACACTGTCAAGTACCTTGGCAACAAGCTAGAAAAGAGGTTGGCATTTCGAGACCGTGTCACTGACATCTGCAACAAGGCTACAGGGACAATATTCAGACTCTACCCCATCATAAAAGGCAATAGCATAAACATGTGAGCCAAAAAGGATATTTTTAAAACCATCATCGAACCAGCCATCACCTATGGGTCTGAAATCAGGTCAAAGGCCGCAGACACTAATATAGCAAAGAAATTCTTGAGAATTGCTACTGATGCTAGTCGGTAACCAATCAAACAGAGACATCTACACAAATCATAACATACTTAAAATTCCGGAAATCATTCAAACGAAATCGATAAAATTCTTTCACCAAACCTCCGACTCCAACCACCTGCTCATCAGAAATTTCGGGCTAAATCCAACCAGCCCCAAAACAAAATTCCCCATCATGGTCACAACGAGTAACTTTAATATACCATGATAAATATCACACGATTAACACAACCAGCACAACACTCACACACCAACATCAAATATATATGTCCAATCACATTCCCATCACATTACTTCGATACCATACTCATCAGACAGAAGGCAGAGATCACACCCGAACAATCGAACACACGTGTTCAATACCCGTCAGACCGGCCACCCGCCCAGACAGTCGCACACGGACAAACCGTTTCCTCCGGTGTTCCGACGCTGCGCGGAACTCTGCTGTCGTGTGAGGTATCCTCAGCCGCGGCCATTGCACCTTTCGAAGCCAGCTGAGAGAAAGGCCTCGTCGTGTGAAGCCTGGCTAGAGTGAGTGTGTCGTAATGCCGTGCTCGTGTTTACTACGCGACGGGTTGCCATTGTTGAAGTGTTCACCCGCACTGGAGCTTCTGTGAAAACAATGAACTTGTTTCAGGTGAAATTTACACAACGTTCTGTGCCAGCAAAAAAGAATCATATAAGAATTGATCGAAAAATGGCGGTGAACGGGATCGGTTCAAAATGCTCCCAGGAGCAGCCAACCACATGTCTGCGCATCTAAATTGAAGAGACAGGTGCAACAGGTAATGGCAAGAAGTCTTCCTAAGTCAACCAGGAGATTGGGTCAACAGGTGCATTCGCGTGAGAGAAATTGCAGACTGAAGTTAAAACTATACCAGATAAGTGTTGTGCAAGAACTGAAGGGGCCTGACGTTCTCGCTTCCCACGCCCGGGTTCCTGGGTTCGATTCCCGGCGGGGTCAAGGATTTTCTTAGCCTTGTGATGACTGGGTGTTCTGTGATGTCCTTAGGTTAGTTAGGTTTAAGTAGTTCTAAGCTCTAGGGGACTGATGGCTTCAGAAGTTAAGTCCCATAGTGCTGAGAGCCATTTGAACCATTTAGTTCTAAGTTCTAGGAGACTGATGACCATAGATGTTAAGTCCCATAGTGCTCGGAGCCATTTGAACCATTTTTTAAGGGGCCTGACCGCCAGAACAGAGTGCATGGCTGTTCAGAAATGTCGCCAGTGGTGTCTTTGACCCGCTGAGGCTCTTCACCTGGACGCGCAAGCACCTGGACACGTATTAGGTCACATAATGTATCCACGGATCAGCCCGACCTTGCTATCAGTTATACTGAATGGGCCGCTATTTAATATCGTCTCTTGCAAAGAACTATTTTCTCTATTTTGCAGCTTCCTTTTTTTCAAAAAGGACAAAGCTAAAAGGTTTTACTCTCTCGTAAAGATTCATGTTGGAAATATCAGTTTCAAGCAACTTTTCGCTTTCAAAAAGGGTTCAAATGGCTCTGAGCACTAAGGGACTTAACATCTGACATCAGTCCCCTAGAACTTAGAACTACTTAAACCTAACTAACCTAAGGACATCACACACATCCATGTCCTAGGCATGATTCGAAGCTGCTACTGTAGCAGCAGCGCGGTTCCGGACTGAAGCGGTTAGAGCCGCTCGGCCACAGCGGCCGGCTTTCGTCTTCAGGTATACTGCAGTTAGTTTCTGCTGTCAGGACCACCACAGATGCCCACGCATATTACCGAACAGTCAAGCGCGCAATAGCGTTAAGCATAAAACCGATTCCCGTAGCTTAACTATCAAAATATTTGCTTTTCACTACCAACCTTTCAATAAATTTTAAAAAACTCTCAAGAATTTTCAGGTTATCTTTAACTATTCTCTCTGTTTTCAAAAAAAGTCTTTCACAATCACGTCTTTAAGGGAAAAAAAACAGAGCTATTATCATTCTCTAATGTTTCGTTGTTGCGTATGATTTAACCGTTTATCTCTCCATTTAGCTGATTAGGATCTTGATTCAGTTTTGATAATAAGCTTCAAGCATGCACACTTCCAAAATAAAAATCTTCGGGAACAGGTTTTTTTTTTCTTTTCACAGTAATTATCTCATCCATTGGTGTGCTGATAATTATTCACAATACGCATATTTGAAATTGTGAAGGTAGCAGGGTAAAATACAGGGAGCGAAAGGCTATTTACAATTTGTACAGAAACCAGATGGCAGTTATAAGACTCGAGGGACATGAAAGGGAAGCAGTAGTTGGGAAGGGACTGACACAGGGGTGTAGCCTCTCCCCGATGTTATTCGATCTGCATATTGAGCAAGCAGTAAAGAAAACAAAAGAAAAATTTGGTGTAGGAATTAAAATCCATGGAGAATAAATAAAAACTTTGAGATTCCATGATGACATTGTAA
Organism: Schistocerca gregaria; assembly: GCF_023897955.1. NCBI lineage: Eukaryota > Metazoa > Arthropoda > Insecta > Orthoptera > Acrididae > Schistocerca > Schistocerca gregaria. The sequence goes on along the minus strand of NC_064928.1, from coordinate 25,251,953 downwards.
TTGTGTCAGGGACAGCAAAGGACTTGGAAGAGCAGTTGAATGGAATGGAGAGTATCTTGAAAGGAGGATATAAGATGAACATCAACAAAAGCAAAACGAGGATAATGGAATGTAGTCGAATTAAGTCGGGTGATGCTGAGGGAATTAGATTAGGAAATGAGACTCTTAAAGTAGTAAAGGAGTTTTGCTATTTAGGAAGTAAAATAACTGATGATGGTCGAAGTAGAGAGGATATAAAATGTAGACTGGCAATGGCAAGGAAAGCGTTTCTGAAGAAGTGAAATTTGTTAACACCGAGTATAGATTTAAGTGTCAGGAAGTCATTTCTGAAAGTATTTGTATGTAGCCATGTATGGAAGTGAAACATGGACGATAAATAGTTTGGGCAAGAGGAGAATAGAAGCTTTCGAAATGTGGTGCTACAGAAGAATGCTGAAGATTAGATGGGTAGATCACATAACTAATGAGGAGGTATTGAATAGAATTGGAGAGAAGAGAAATTTGTGGCACAACTTGACCAGAAGAAGGGAACGGTTGGTAGGACATGTTCTGAGGCATCAAGGGATCACCAATTTAGTATTGGAGGGCAACGTGGAGGATAAAAATCGTAGAGGGAGACCAAGAGATGAGTACGCTAAGCAGATTCAGAAGGATGTAGGTTGCAGTAGGTACTGCAGATGAAGAAGCTTAAGCAGGATAGAGTAGCATGGAGAGCTGCATCAAACCAGTCTCAGGGCTGAAGACCAAAACAACAACAACAACAACGCATATTATGGTCTACGCTTCCCTCCAACGACTGGCTTCAATAGAATACAACATGAACTGAAGAAAAGTACGAAAGTAACAAGTTCTTTGTCGTATTAACAATGTTGTAATTCATTCCGCGTTGAACCTGCTGGTCAAGCGATATCGTCCTCTGGGATGGCGTGGCGTGTACAGCGACCACCTCCCGAAGCCGGCGCTATCGTGCTGCTGTCAGTCCCCCGTCGTTCTGTCAGCGTCGTCGAACTCATGGAACATAAGAACACACAAAACACTGCACGCAGTACATATTTCACATAATTTTAACCTATTACATTTATGAATATTACCGACGAAAGTACATGCTACTTCATGTACACTGAAGCGCATTCAAATAGAAAGATATGTAAACAGGGGGAATAGAGTGCTACACTAGGCAACGTCTATGTAGGGCAACTGTCTGGCGCACTTGTTAGATCGGTTACTGCTGCTACAGCGGCAGCTTGTCAAGATTTAAGTGAGTCTGAACGTGGTGGTATAGTCGGCGCACGACCGTTGGGACACAGCGTCTCGTAGGTTGTGATGAAGGGGGGATTTTCCCGTACGACCACTTCACCACTGTACCGTGAATATCATTAACCCGGTAAAACATCAGATCTCCGAAGTCGCTGCGGCCGGAAAAAGATCCTGCAAGGAGGGGACCAACTGCGACTGAAGAGAATCGACTTTTTGAAATTATCTGTACTGTGATAGAGGTTAAGATACAAGGTATCACGTACAACGGCCATTCACCCTGGTGGTCCCTAGTTTGCGAGTAACTGACGAAAATAAATTCTGAATTTTGTGTGACAGTCAACAGCGCTAAAGAAGTTCCGTTATATAGTCTGCTTGCATGGTACAAGGGATAAAATAAAAGCTTTACACGCAAGAGGTTGTGAGCTCGAAAAAAAAATCTTGTTAGGTTCATTAATTTTTTATTTTTATCTTTACATCTCTATCGAAACATCGATCATTATTTTTTTCAGTTAATTGGTTTAAATATAATTTTTCATTTCTATCGCTCTGTTACATCATTTCATTCGCCATATGAACTCTTTCATCTGTTTCATTTTTTCTTTATATCATTCTTTTCCAACTGCAATTTTTGTAAATAAGTATTTAATTATATTTATCTCTTATAATATTCAATTACTTGAAAATTTTTATCTGTCGGTTAAAAAACTAAAGACGAAATCTATTTACATTTGTGCAATGGTGTGAAAAATGTATTTTTGTGGAATTTTTTTTGCAGAGTAATCGTCGTACAAACATTTAAACATAATATAAATACCTATGGCACTACGCACAACATAAAGCAGATGAAAATTAAAATGAAAGATGGGATTATAAGTAAATCGAAATTTATGCAAAATTAGAAATAGATATAGTGAACCCAATAATGTGGACGAATAAACCGAGCGATAAAACAAAAGAAATTAAATCGAAATTAATACAAAAATTAATTATAACACATGAATAAAGATTGCAAGTGGAGGAAGAACTATAGTAAGGAAAAAAAGTAGCTCTGAGCACTATGGGACTTAACATCTATCTGCATCAGTCCCCTAGAACTTAGAACTACTTAAACCTAACTAACCTAAGGACATCACACAACACCCAGTCATCACGAGACAGAGAAAAATCCCTGACCCCGCCGGGAATCGAACCCGGGAATCCGGGCGCGGGAGGCAAAAACGCTACCGGACAACCACCAGCTGCGGACTGTAGGAAGGAAAATGAGAGCAAAGGAAGTACATGATATTATGGTTAAAATTATGTTACAAAGGTCTCGAATTACAAGAATGTCATTGTAAACAATTAACTGAATGACAAAAATGATCGAAGTCATTTCGTTAAAGATTTAAAAACAAAACAAAAATTAGTCGCCCTGAAAAGGTTCGAATCCACAACCTCCTGCACGTGAATCTGTTATCCTACCCATTGCACCGCACAACCAAATTGAATAACCCACCTTTTTTTAGAACTATTGAGTGTCAAACCAAATTGCGAATTCCTTTTTTCGTCAATTACTCGCAAACGAGGGACCACCAGAGCGAATGCCCGCAGTGGGGAGCTGTATTTCTTTTTGTTATGCCGGTGCTCGCTACGAAATGGGAAGACGAATGCCGCCTTAAGCAAGACATTTATTTTTTGTTTTGTTTCACCCAGACATGTTTTAGCAAATTTTGTGCTGTCTTCAGTGGGTTATGTTTTATTTTCTAACTGTAAAATTGTTGTTACATATTAACATTTAGGGAAACTTCTGGTGCATAATATTTACAATTATGGCCATAGGTCACGAAATCGGGCTATTCACTTCGCCAACAACATATGAGAAAGCACCTCAATATCGAAAACGTAAGTTACGCACGAAAAACGTGATATATACTCATTTCCTTTTGTAAATGCATAATAAACAGAAAAATAAAAATGGCGTTTTGGAGATGAGAAGTTGTAGATTGTGTAGCAGATTAGCTACCAAAATAAATGTCCAATAGTATCATGTAAGGTATGTAAACTAAGGCATACATCCACTCTTTTTTGCCAATTAGCTATAAACAGAACTTCGACATGATGCTATAAACAACACATAGTGCATCAGGTCGTTAACAAGTACCTCAACTGTGAAGTATGAACAAATGATGTATAACGTTTTACAACAATTATTCATTCATAATTGTAAATATTATGTACGAAAAGTTTCGCTAAATGTTAATGTGTAACAACAATTTTACAGTTAGAAAATAAAAAATAACCCACTGAAGGTAGCACAAAATGTGCTGAAACACGTGTGGGTGAAACAAAACAGGAAAAAGGTGTCTTGCATAAGGCAGAATTTCTCTTCTCAAACCGTAAAGGTAGTTTAAAAGGGCGATCGCACCACTAGGGACCTCTATCGGTTAGATGCAAGATTTAGACAATAATATATATCCGTTTTTAGAATATACTTTGTACAATTGGCTTCATTCTGTACTGTAAGAAACATTAAAATGATCATTCAGTAATTACCATGAAAAATAACAATAACAGTATTAAATTATAGAGTGGAATACAGCGAACCAATCATGTCTGTGTATTCTGGTGCAAACGAGATGCTGCGCACTGCTAAACTGTTGTCCAACAGTTGGTAGCACTGGCACGTGATGAAAAGGTTCAACAGCCACAAACATGTACCTCAAGCTTATCTTGGGAAGAAACTACTTCCGTTGCAGGCAAGGCACAGTAAAAGTTAATGTATACAATTGTAGTCCGAGGGTGTGAATGGCTTAACAACTGCGATTATTTTTTGTGTTGTTTTATCCTCTAGAAGTGGTTGACGAAAGTCTGCGACTTTAAAACAGTGGATTAATTTACAACTTATGTTTAGTTGGTGCCAGTCACCATTTTCCTTTGCGAGGGCTATACGGAAAGTCAGAGCCGGTCGGTCGCGAAACGGAAACCACACTGAAACTCAAAGATGTTTTACGTGTAACAATTAGCTACACCTTGCAGCTGCTTCTCCACACAGTCACCACTCCGACTTAAGACATTTGTCGTGGCGTTCTACCGACGTTTGGGTACCCTCGTCATAGGAGACAGCCGCCTGTTGCTTCCTGCCAATTTTCTACGCCGGACTGCACCTCGTTGTTTGTGCCAAAATGCCTTCCTAGCCAGCGGTTCGTGTGAGCAGAGATGAAACTCAGAGGGAGAGCATTACAGGGTGTATTGTGGGTGTTCAAACACTTTCCATCGAAAACGCTGCAGGAGCGTCCCCATTGCAGCCGAGAACTGGCATGAAGAAGGAAGTTTATGACAGCTACGTTGTGTGGGCTGCATCAGGTGAAACCCCTAAAAGGCATTGATAAAAGGCGCGACGCACTATTTTATAGGCATGTTTATGCGCTTAGTGTGCGCTCACAACTGGAAAGAGCGATCTGACGCGTTCGACAGGCATGCTAGAGACAATTCCCAACACAATCTTGTAAGTAGTGTGAGTGAAGGGTCGCTATGTGTAAGATGCGTGAAGCGCACTTTGAATAAGAAAATGCTATTGAAGTCAACGTAAAAGATTCAGTCGCCACCAACTCTAGCCACACGACAAAGGGTTGGGCTGAGTCGGAAAATTACTTAATTTATTCATAAGAAAAACCCATAAAAGAACATTCATTATAAAGTCACTCACAAAGAATGGGATGTAATTATTAATATGATCCCGGCATTGTTCACGTGAATCAAATATGAAAATAAAGCAAAGAGTGCGTGGACACTTTGCATTAGAGCAGCTTGCAGCAACATTCCTGAAAACAAGATCTATTCTAAAGCATTTGTTTAAAATAAAAAGGGAGCACTAATTATTGGATCTGTGCGCATGGAAACGCTATGATGGGCTAACAAGGAAACTACAAGCTAAATATAGTAGGTAAGAGAGACGTAACACTGTATAAGATTGGAGGCAAAATTATTTATTCCTTAAAACATTGATGTAATGCATCTATAGAACTGCTGTCGCCTGGTTAGTAAGTACAATTGCTTGTGAAACGCTATACGTTTCACAACAGACTCGTGTGCCCACGTGGTTCACGGATACACAATTTTTACGTACCGTGGCCAAATTTTAATAACATCAAACCACGCAATCGCGAACAGTTAACATTTTACAGAGGACACGTCTGAATAGACAAAGGATAATGGCAGAGGGCCAACAAACTCTAATACTAACCCACGTGGTTGGTTTCCAACGGACATAAAGTAATGAGACAAAAAAAATTCACAAAGGGGCAAAAATTGCGAAAATTCGGGAAAAATTAGACTGGATACACACGCAGTTGCAGGCACACAAACATTCATACTGAACCGAGTGCTCATCAACATATGCAACACCTATCTCTATAAGACGAAACGCGAGGCCAAAATCTAACAGCTCCCCTCTTCCTATGAGACAACGCGTCACACGGTTAAGACAACTCACCCTTCTTCGAAGAGGCTTCGGCTGCAGACCCTAGGCGAGCTGGAAGCAGACTGACCGTCTCACACACTCCAACATCTCCCACGCGACCCCGTGGCCAGGAAAACCCAGAGATGAGACTTCGGTCAACAACCTAACACCGCCTAACTTTCACACAAGAAGAGCAAACCTCTTTGCTACCTGAAAACTACAAGGGTTGGCCATTCTGTACACCGTACCGCTGATTTTCCGCAGCAGACTAAACCACTGTATGTTGTTGTTGTTGTTGTCTTCAGTCCTGGGACTGGTTTGATGCAGCCTTCCATGCTACTCTATCCTGTGCAAGCTTCTTCATCTCCCAGTACCTACTGCAACATACATCCTTCTGAATCTGCTTAGTGTACTCATCTCTTGGTCTCCCTCTACGACTTTTACCCTCCGCGCTGCCCCCCAATGCTAAATTTGTGATCCCTTGATGCCTCAGGACATGTCCTACCAACCCATCCCTTCTTCTAGTCAAGTTGTGCCACAAAATTCTCTTCTTCCCAATCCTATTCAATACTTCCTCATTAGTTACGTGATCTATCCACCTTATCTTCAGCATTCTTCTGTAGCACCACATTTCGAAAGCTTCTATTCTCTTCTTGTCCAAACTATTTATCGTCCATGTTTCACTTCCATACATGGCTACACTCCATACTAATACTTTCAGAAACGAGTTCCTGATACATAAATCTATATTCGATGTTAACAAATTTCTCATCTTCAGAAACGCTTTCCTTGCCATTGCCAGTCTACATTTTATATCCTCTGTACTTTGACCATCATCAGATATTTTACTTCCTAAATAGCAAAACTCCTATACTATTTTAAGTGTCTCATTTCCTAATCTAATTCCCTCAGCGTCACCCGATTTCATTTGACTACATTCCATTATCCTCGTTTTGCTTTTATTGATGTTCATCTTATATCCTCTTTTCAAGACACTGTCCATTCCGTTCAACTGCTCTTCCAGGTCCTTTGCTGTCTCTGATAGAGTTACAATGTCATCGGCGAACCTCAAAGTTTTTACTTCTTCTCCACGAATTTTAATACCTACTTTGAATTTTTCTTTTGTTTCCTTTACTGTATGCTCAATATACAGATTGAATAACATCGGGGAGAGTCTACAACGCTGTCTCACTCACTTCCCAACCTTCCATGCCCGTCGACTCTTATAACTGCCACCTGGTTTCTGTACAGATTGTAAATAGCCTTTCGCTCCCTGTATTTTATCCTTGCACCTTCCGAATTTGAAAGAGAGTATTCAGTCTTCACGCAGTATCATATCTCCCATTTCATCTTCGTCTACATCCTCTTCCATTTCCATAATATTGTCCTCTAGTACATCGCCCTTGTGTAGACCCTCTATATGCGTCTTCCACCTTTCTGCTTTCCGTTCTTTGCGTATAGCTGGGTTAAAATCTGAGCTCTTGATATTCATACAAGTGGTTCTCTTTTCTGCAAAGATCCCTTTAATTTTCCTGTAGGCAGTATCTGTCTTACCCCTAGTGAGATAAGCCTCTATGTACTTACATTTGTCCTCTAGCCATGCCTGCTTAGCCATTTTGCACTTCCTGTCGGTCTTATTTTTGCTCACTTCATTTACTACATTTTTATATTTTCTCCTTTTATCAATTAAATTCAATATTTATTGTTTTACCCAAGGATTTCTACTAGCCCTCGTCTTTTTACCTACTTGATCCTCCGCTGCCTTCACTACTTCATCTGTCAAAGCTAGCCATTGTTGTTCTACTGTATTCCTTTCCCCCATTCCCGTCAGTTGTTCCCTCTGTACAACCTCTGGTTTAGTCAGTTTATCCAGGTCCCATCTAAATTCTTTTATAGAATGAATAGCTTCGGCATTATCGCATTAGCACATCTACAAAGTTGAATTGCCGTAAGACAATTACAGCACACACGGGACGTCATCGAGTATCTGAATTTAAATTGTAACCAACTGGTAGGTAATAACTTCAAGTTTTTTCCGTATTCTTCCGAAGGATATTGAAATACTAACAAGAGTTTAGTGACGGTACTTCCAGAAGCTGTATAGAAAATGTTAACCCAAGTATTCAAATCACTTTACACGTAACATTCGAAGCAATCTCTGCCGCGCGGGATTAGCCGGGCGGTCTTAGGCGCTGCAGTCATGGGACTGTGCGGCTGGTCCCGGCGGAGGTTCGAGTCCTCCCTCGGGCATGGGTGTGTGTGTTTGTCCTTAGGATAATTTATATTAAGTAGCGTGTAAGCTTAGGGACTGATGACCTTAGCAGTTAACCCTATAAGATTTCACACACATTTGAAGGTTTTTGAACGAAACAATCTCTTTCCACTTTACAGTTCAGCATTGCGTCTGGCAGGATGTGAAGATCTGTTAATGATTCATTACTACTTGAAAAGCTACTGGTCTGATAAGTGTATGCAAAGTTTTTCTTAGCTGCGACACTTTACCTACAGGCTGGTTCAAATGGCTCTGACCACTATGCGACTTACTTCTGAGGTCATCAGTCGCCTAGAACTTAAAACTAATTAAACCTAACTAACTTAAGGACATCACACGTCCATGCCCGAGGCAGAATTCGAAAAAAAAAAAAAATGGTTCAGATGGCTCTGAGCACTATGGGACTCAACATCTGTGCTCATAAGTCCCCTAGAACTTAGAACTACTTAAACCTAACTAACCTAAGGACATCACACACATCCATGCCCGAGGCAGGGTTCGAACCGGCGACCGCAGCAGTAGCGTGGTTCCTGACTGAGCGCCTAGACCCGCTAGACCACCGCGGCCGGCGGCAGGATTCGAACCTGCGACCGTAGCGGTCGTCCGGTTCCAGACTGTAGCGCCTACAACCGCACGGCAACTCCGGCCGGCAACATCTACAGGGACCTGCGCAAATCACGCGTAAGTGCCTGGCAGAGGATGCATCCACCCAACTTCACAACAGTTCTCTGGTACTCCACTCTCTAATAGCACTCGGGAAGAGCAGTCCCCTGGTTCTTTCCGTGCGAGCTCTGATTTCCTTATTTTATGGTGGTGATCGTTTCTTCTCACTTCGTAGGTTGGCGTCAACAAAATATTTTCGCATTCTGAGGAGGAAGTTGGTGATTGAAATTTCGCGAGAAGATTCTGCCGCAACGAAAAACGCCTTTGTTCTAATGATGTCCACTCCAAATCCTGTACCATTTCAGTGGCACTCTCTCCTCTTTTTCGCGATAAGACAGAACGTGCTGCTCTTCTTTGAACTTTCTCGACGTACTCCGTCAGTCCTATCTGGTAAGGATTCCACACCGCGCAGCAGTGTTCTAAAAGAGGACGGACAAGCGTACTGTAGATAGTCCCCTTAGTAGGTCTGTTACATTTTCTAAGTGTTCTGCCAATAAAACGCCAATCTTGTTTAGGCTTCTCCACATTTTCTTTGTGTTCTTTCCAATTTTAATTGTTCGTAATTGTAAATCCTACGTATTTAGTCCAATTTACGGGAATTAGATTTGATTGATTTATCGTGTAAACGAAGTTTAACGGACTCCTTTTAGCACTCATGTCGACGATTTCACACTTTTCATTGTTTAGTGTCAATTCCAATTTTCGCACCATACAGATACATTTTCTAAATAGTTTTGAGATTTGTTTTGATCTTCTGATGGGTTTACTAGGCGATAAACGACAGCATCATCTGCAAGCAACCTGAACCGGCTGCACCGATTGTCTGCTAAATCGTTTATATAGAGGAACAACGGAGCGCCTACAACACTACTTTGGGGGGCGCCAGAAATCACTTCTGTTTTACACGATGACTTTCCGTCAGTTACTATAAACTGTGCCCTCTCTGAGAGGGAATCACAAATCCAGTCACATAACTGAGACGATATTCCGTAAGCACGCAGTTTCACCACAAGCTGCTTGTGTGGTACAATGGAAGTCTAGAAATACGGAATCAGTTTGCAGTCCCTCGACGACAGCACTCAAAACTTCGTGTGTGTAAAGAGCTGGTCGTGTTTCACAAGAACGACGTTTCCCAAATCCACGTTGACTGTGCGTCAGTAGACCGTTTCCTTCGAGGTAATTCATAATGTTCGAACACAATATATGCTCCAAAATCCTTGCTGCATATCGACACGAAGAACTTATTCGAATCAGCCGTTGTGAACCTCTAAGAGGCCGCCATACACATTAGCAGTTCGGCTTCACCTGCGTTTGCCAATCAGCAGACTCAATTCCTTGAGATGCAGCAGTTCCTGGAAACTTGCGACATCTTTGCACTCGGAGCGCCGCCTTCCGGAGCCAGCGGGCGACCCCGCGACCTCCGACGTTGTGTGACGAAGCGACGACGTGGGCCTGCCTGCTACTCCTGCTTCACCGGCCTGCAGCCGATTTCCACAGATGCTGACGTCAGCAGTACGCGAAAAGCCAACTGCACTCCCCGTTTGCGAGACGCTCTTTCCCAGACGTCGGGCCGTAACAGTCTGCCCTTTGCCACAGTCGCTGGTCAGCCAACTCTTCCGTTTGCAGCCGGTATGGTCGCCAGAATCACTCCCCATCCATTGTTTTTCCTTTATTGTCACTTCATCTCCCCGCCACCACGGGTTGGCAGTGGGTACAAACCGCTCTACATTCAGAGGTTACATATATTTAACAGATTGTTGAAATAGGGAAAATGAACCAAAGAGTGTGCACTCCAAAAGAGAGAGCAGCCTGTATTCTTGACGGCTGACTAAACTAATGAGCTCGCCATTGACTTAGTTGTGTTCAGAGTGGTATCTTTTTTTAAAATTATTATTTGGTTTCGATTCCCCCTCCGCAGGGAGGAGGGCGCTTGAAGCAGCACACACGCCGCTCTGCAGCCTACAGAAAAGTTAAAAAACAGAATCAGGAGATACGAGAACAATAAAAGCAAGCGATGAAACGGTGGCTGTTAAAAACTGGAACATGGAGAAAAAGATACGAAGAAAATATAAAAACAAACGTTCAGTGATGCTGATTAAAACACACAGCAAATAGACAAGCGCAATTAAAAAACATGACGACAGTCTGGTTTCTGTTCGCATGAGATAAAAGACACAACTAGAGACACTATGGTGGCTGTTAGCAACTCTGACAGGGGATGCACAACACAGAACACTCCCTTAAAACAGCACTATAGAGGCGACACGGTGGCAGATGGGTGGGGTGGGGGGAGCCAGACTGATGAGGGGGAAGAGGGGGGGAGGAGAGGAAAAGAAAAAGGGGGAGCCAAATGGAGGGAGGGGACGTAGAAAAGGGGGGGGCTGGGCAGACGTAAGAAGAAGTGGGAAAGGCAGTGGAGGGGAGAGCAAAAGGACTCGGGCGAGATAAGGGAGCCAAAGAGGTGGTAGGTGGGGAAAAACAGGAGAGGAAGTCTGGGAAAAGGACAGAGGAAGGGAGGGGGAGGTGTGGATCAGAGTTGATGGGAGGGATAAATGGAGGGACAGAGTGCATCATCCGGGAGGGAGAGTTGACGGAAGCCAATTTCGGAAAGGAGATGAAAGGTGTAGAGATGGAGGGTAGGGTGGACACCGGTGAAGGTGCGGCAGTGGGTGGGGATTGGAGAGGAGAGGAGCAAGCAGGGTATGAGGGGGAAACACTTCGTAGAAGTGGTATGATGAAATCCTGCGTTACCGAAGTGAAACAGGTAAGAATCACTTTTCAGTTTTCTTGCTGTAGTACTCTGTTGCATATCTTATTAATAGAATGCACGAGCAATAGCCTTTAATTCTTGATTGCATTTTGAAAGGCTGGCTTACAATATACCATACTGCACTCACATCTTTCGCAGATATAACATGTGCTGCCATCTGTTGACTTAGCTTGGAATCATTGTTTCTGTATGAAAGAGCGCGATATAACTTCGCCAAAGAGTGTGTGCGTTCTCTTTGTGGTTTGTTGGTTGGTTGGTTGATTTGGGAGAGTGCGTCCAGGTCATCAGTCCTATCTGATTAGGGAAGTATGGGGTAGGAAGTCGACCATACCCTTTCAAAGAAACTATTGCAGCATTTGCCTGAAGCGATGTAGGGAAATCATGAAAAAAACCTAAATCAGGATAGACAGACGCGGGTTTGAACTGTCGTTCTCCCGAATGCGAGTCCAGTATGCTAACCCCTCTGCCACGTCCCTCAGCTTCTCTTTGGGGCACAACTGAAATTTGTACCTCTTGAGCGTTGTGGAGTCTGAAGGATAGGTTTTGTTTCCGAATAATTTCAAATTAAGTACGAAAATCGCACAGGAAGCTCAACTAAAATGAAGACCTGCTAAATGAGACCCGACAAAGAATTGAAAATGGAGAAATCAAATAAAAGTTTGTCGCTGGTCTTGGTGTGAAGCAGTCTGATGTAAGGAAAAGACTGAAAACTATTAGTAGAGAACATAGATTTTGACGTTTCCAGAGGACTGAGATCCAGTTCATTAAGTGTGGCAGGTGGTGGCACAAACAGTGCTGTTTATCTGAGGGTGATACTGCGTTCATTTGTCACATTTGTTACGTTCGTACTCTTTGCGCATCTTTTGTGTACTCTTAGGTGCAGGTCAACAAAATAGTGCGCATGTCCCTTTTTCGTATTTTTGAAAAGTACAATGAAAGTATTACCTCTCTGCTGCTGTAGATTTCTGAAGGTGTATATTTTGTGTTACTAAATGTAAACATAAAATAATTTTGTTTTCCTATTGATAATAAGCCAAATATTTATGGTTATTCCTTAACTGCACCCTCTGAGGTATGTTTTCTCTATATGAAATAGATGACAAGACCAGATGATTTTATAAAACACATATTTGTGGACGATGTTTAAGAATTTTTACAAAAAAACACATGACAATAAATTAATTAAAAACAAGCACATGGGCGAAATATATTGATTTTTTGGGGGGTTCTGTACCCGAATCTGTAGAAACGGAACACTAGTAGCAGGGTGGCCAAGATTTCGGCTGACGGCCCATGCCGGTGGCAGAGTGGCGAAGCGCTCAGCCTCGCTTCACATTTCCCCCAACACCATGCTGCGACGTCTCAGCAGGAGACGAGGGAAGAGAGGAAAACAGAGAATGCGCTGCATCTAAATCGTAGTGCAGCCACACTGCATATTACTTTGTTTTATATTTCACGTTTCTCAACAACGTAGATAACGAACAAAACAAACTTTCAGTATTCATTATATTTGAAGCACTGAAGATTTAATATAACTTTTACGTGGTACAAACTTCAGCACATGGATAGACACAGTTTGACAGACTTTTGCACTCGACTTGCCACATACTCCTGACTTATTTAGTATCATAATCGAAAAAGATGTTTCACACACGTATGTCGATTGAAATATTGAAGCACTGTTGCAACCTCGTCATGGAGACCTGGAAAACTTACCAGAGAAAAGCAGTGTAGACATCGTGGACAGTTTTAACTTAACAAAATACGTAATTAAAGCTGGAATTAGCTTGCAGGTTACATCCGCACATGCATAGGGGTGCTTTCAACTGAAATTGGAAGTGGTCTCGAAACAGATGTAAGACAGACAGTATCCTCAAAAACTTTGTAAAACTATCGTTGTAATTCTTGTAAGGGCACAATGATTTCTTCAAACTTTGCAATTTCTTAACCCCAGTGAGCTTAGGGGACTGGATTGTTTTTGTTTGGTGTCCCTTCCGCAATCAGAGTTACTTTTCGGGTGCATCACCATAATATCAGAATGAAGTTGCCTTGCTGTGTTTTACTGTGGGCAGTGTGCAGCCCAAGTCCACTTAAAATGCAAAATCTGCATTTCATTCTGTATGTTATAATTTTTGTTCCTGCACTCCTTTTTCCTTTGTAAATTCGACAACAGCGAGATATAAGTCTAAAAATCGTTAGAGGCATGCCCCTTCACTTGACAAACGCATTTCGCGTTAATATATGAAATGTCCATTCTCTTAGTTCACTTCCACTGAAAACTGTTGCAATGAAAATGAAATAATGGGTGCAGCATAAGAAATTTTACTATTCGTACTACCAATTTCTTCAAGTGCTCCATGCCTGCCAATTTAGCATGAAGAGCTTCTTCATGTACACAAACAATGAATCCATCTGTCGATTGTTGTAATTTTTTGGTCTTTCATTGTCATCTAAAAGTTAGAATTCTTTCTGCATGATCCTACAATGTCATTTCGTAGCCATCACTTATGTGAACTGAGTATTCTCACACTTCTCTGCTGTCATTTCCAACAGCGCTGGCAAAAGCTGCCGCCAGCACACCACACAGCAAAGAGATTGCGAGGAGATCGATTGTATGCACCGGAGCAAGCGAGCCTATCAGGAGAGAGGCCAACGACAGACTCGCAGACAAACGGCCGCCAACGCCCCCTCGGCCGCCACGTTGTAGACAGCTGCCACGGACCGGAGGGCCAGTGCGTCACTGACTGAGTCGACTAGCCGCGTCATCACGGGGGAGTCGCAGTCGCAGCTGGCGCAGCCTCTAGCTCAGAGTTGGCAGAGCGACCAGGTTAGTGTGCATTGTGGGACTTCACCAGCAGTGAGGCTGAAGTGGACTATTACGTAAGAGCTTGTGCCACAACATCTGGACTACCTGGAGTTAAGTAGCTTCTTGTTCTGTATGAATAAACAACCCTGTTGGTACACACATGCAGTTAGTGCTATACACGGCGTCCGAAAAGTCTTTCCCTGATTAAATAAACTCATAACTCAGGCTAGAAGTAAGATACAAATATGAAACTGGTGTCTAATTGCTTACAAACTATCAAAGTTTTTTTCACACATCAGTAAACTTCCACACGAGCACCCTTGGTAGCACGTACCACATCTAGGTAATATTCAGTTTCTGTCCACACATTAGCCAACATCACTGGAGGGATCGATTCAACGACTGTGGTTATCGGTTGCTGCAGGGTTTCAAGGTCCGGTACACGTGTTCGGTAGACCTCGACATAACCACGTAAAAAGAAGTCTGATGGGGGTATGTCAGGAGAGTGTGGAGGCCAAACCGTTGGCCCATCACGACGAATCCATCGCCCAGGAAAGGTCACATCGAGATAGGCACGGACGTCCAAATCCCAATGAGGTGGTGCACCGTCTTGCTGAAACAATACATCAGAGTGATACTGATGCAGCTGAGGAAGAGCATACACTTGCTACATGTCCAGATACACTGCAGATGTGATGGTAGCCTCAGCGAAGAAGAACTGCCGGATAATTCGATCGTGCAATAGCGCTCACCAAACATTCACCTTTGGACTGCCTCTGGTGCACTCCATGACCCCGCCAGGGGGTTGTGAACGCCAAATGCGCACATTATGGCGATTCACTACTGCACTGACAAAAAAAGGTGGCTTCGTCGGAAAAGGCAATTCGTCTGAGATGACCATCATCGTCCTCAATACGTGACAACATTTCGACCGCAGAGTCATACCGACGTGTACTGTCATTGGGCAACGAGGCCCGAGCGATTTGAGCTTTGTATGCACGAAACAATAAACGTTTGTGTAAAATGTCATGGAGAGTGCTTTTTGGCATCTGTAATTCACGTGAGGTCCTGCACACCGATTTCTCCGGAGTTCACAGAAAAGACTGCCTTACAGCTTCCACCCTGTCTGCTGAGGTTCTTGGTCGACCAGACGTCGGAAGGTCAGCAACCGATCCTGTGTTCTTGAACCTCTCATACCCGGCTTTAATGCTCTTGACATCAGGTGGATTCCTTCCAAATGTTCTCTGGAAGTGTCTCTGCACTGTGGTTGGTGATCGTGTCTCATGGTACCACAGGACACGCTGTGCCTTCTCCTGATTGGTTAACATGGCTTCTTGGGCACTGCACTTCATCCACTACTTACGTACTGCGAACGTAAAGCAGAAAAAAACTTTGATAGTTGTAAACAATTCGATACAAGTTTCATATTTGTACCTTACTTCTAGCCTGAGTTGTCAATTTATGTAATCAGGGAAAGTTTTTCGGACATCCTGTACAAGAGGATACCGGCCACCAAACAACTTCCACATGCACTGGCGTCATCAGAAATTAATATTTTTAAAGTTTGCATTTTGGCGCAATAGCGTACGCGCACACTAGCCTTACTAGGTATGCGGGTACGCCAAAATGTATGTAAGTCAGAGAATGCTGAGTCATGACGTGTTACGTAATCAATGCTTCCCATGGTACAAGCCTAAAGGGACAAAGAGAAGACACAAAAGCATTCACTGTAAAGGACTGTGACGGTAGATAGATAGACTGCCTCTTTTTGTGCAAACAGTCACTGGAGCTGTGAACGTCCTTCATACCAGGAGTAAATGGCGAAGGGTAAATAGCGCCGACTCCACGATTCTCCAGAACTCGCAGAGCTGTGCGATCCCAATCCGCCGCACTGAAGTGCTGAATGAAGCAGTTCCGGGTACTTCCGACAAGGACCGAACAAAGCCGAGTGGCAGGGCAGGCCTCCGCCCACGCGTCGAGTCTGGCTTTCCGCGGCCGGCCCTGCGATGTACACTGAAGCGCCAAAGAAATTCAAATACAGAGACACGGAGACAGGAAGAATACGGCGCTGCGTCGGCAACGCCTACCTAAGACAACAAGTGTGTGGAGCAGTTGTTAGATCGGCTGCTACTGCTACAATGGCGGGTTATCAGGATTTAAGTGAGTTTGAACATGGTGTTATAGTCGGGGCACGAGTGATGGGACACAGCATCTCCGAGGTAGCGATGAATTGGGTTTTTTTCCGTATCACCATTTCACGAGTGTACTGTGAATATTAGGAATCCGATGAAACACGAAATCTCCTGCATCCCTGCGGCGGGAGAAGATCCGGCAAGAATGGCACCAACGACGACTGAAGAGAATCGTTCAACGTGACAGAAGTGCATCCCGTCCGGAGATTGCAGCAGATTTCAGTGCTGGGCCATCAACAAGTGTCAGCGTGCGGACCATTCAACGAAACATCATCGTTATGGGCTTTCGAAGCCGAAGGCTCACTCGTCTACCCTTGATGATTACATGACACAATACTTTACGCCTCGCCTGGACCCGTCAACAGCGGCATTGGACTGTTGATGACTTTAAACATGTTTCTTGGTCGGACGAGACTTGGTTCAAATTGTATCGCGTGGATGGACATGTGCGGGTATGGCGACAACCTCATGAATCCATGGACACTGCATGTCAGCAAGGGATTGTTCAGGCTGGTGGAGGCTCTGTAATGGTGTGGGACGTGTGCAGTTGCAGTGATATGGGACCCCTGATACGTCTAGATACAACTCTCATAGGTAACACATATATAAGCATCCTGTCTGATCTGCATCCAATCATGTCCATTGTACATTCCGACGGAACTGCGCAATTCCAACAGGATAATGCGATGCCCCCTACGTCCAGAATTGCTACAGAGTGGATCGAGAAACAGTCTTCTGAGTTCAAACACTTCCTGTGGGCCACAAACGACGCAGACATGACCATCACTGAGCATATCTGGAACACCCTGGCCGTGCTGTTCAGAAGAGATCTCCACTCCTGCAGGGTTCTTAGTCTCAGTTCCGTCCAGCACCACTCCAGACATCAGTCGAGTCCGTGCCACGTCGTGCTTGTGCGGGTCCTAAGTGCCATTAGGCAGGTGTACAAGGTTCTTTGGCTATTTAGCGCACGACGTTCTCCGTCTGTCGGTCTGGTTGTACAACCGTTTTTCCAACAAACGGGTAGACGTACGAAGTTGAAATCTATATCACCTACTAAGGCCTGTAGCACTTCGTTGGTCTAAAACATTTAAGCATCTAAGTCAGTGTAGTCAAAAGGTATGGGTACTTATGTCACAAATGTTCTTACAAACTCACTCAAGACCTATAAAATACTTCTCGTTGATCTAGAATAATTAACTTTGGCAAGAAGCGAGGTTTCACTGTACAAATGAAGGAAAAAGTCGACGATTGTTAATCTGTGACTGTATCAGGCAAAAGAATAGTTTTATTGTGATTTTTTTATCCGTCTGTCTGTGTGTCCACCTGTTAATACCGCTTTTTCTCAGTAACCTGTAGGTGTATCAAGTAAGAATTGATGTCGCACACTAAGGTGTGTGGTACCTTGGCGGTGTAAAAAATTTAAGCTTCTAAAACAATGCAATCAGAAGAATGCGCCAGTGGGAGATGGTTTGACACTCGCAAACTGCTTCATCGAAACGTACAGGGTACTTACCGTTGATTAAGAACAGGAAATTTGACAAGAAGCAAGGTTTCACAAGACAAGTACAATGAAAAAATACGAAAATTGCTGAATTGTCATTATATCAGATAAAAATATCTTGTTGCCACTAGAACTTACATTATATTCGTCATCACCCGCCAAAAGAGGACTAAAAAATATTACTATGCATGAATGGACAAATCTACACCGATTCTGAAAACTAAAGCAACATCGGAAATTTTGCAAGGTTGCGTTTATTTTGGTTTAAAAAATGGCTCAACTGGCTCTGAGCGCTATGGGACTTAACTTCTGCGGTCTTTGAACTACTTAAACGTAACTAACCTAAGGACATCACACAACCCACGCCCGAGGCAGGATTCGAACGTGCGACCGTAGCGGTCGCGCGGTTTCAGACTGTAGCGAGAAGAACCGCTCGGCCACACCGGCCGGCCGTGTATTTTGTCAAAACAGTCAAACAGGTGATGATAAAGTAGCAACAGTATAAAGAAGACAGAAAGTAATCAAGTGCAACACGCATAACGTAAGATAAAAATATTCTTGGTTTTTTATAGCTTAATGGATTTGTATACACATTCTGATAACACGTGTTCAGTATGGGGTGTGACCAATTATGGTACCAATACAGGCAGACAACGACGGGACAAGCTGTGAATGATGTCATCAGTCTCATGCTGAGGCAATAACGCCCTTTCTTCCCGCAGAGCTGCTCGCAGTCGTCGAGAGTGGTTGGTGGATGCTGACGTGATGCAAGCCGTCTCCCTAGTTCATCCGAGACGTTCTATATCGGATTCTAATCGGTAGAGCAAGCAGATCATACCATTCACGCAATATCTTCCGTTTCCAAAAAAAATAAAAAAATAAAATAAAATAACATGCTCTATGAGGTCGAGCATTAACGTCCATCAATACGGAGTCTGGGACCGCAGCGCCTCGCAACATCCGTAAATGAGGCCTCAAGACCTCGTCATGATGCCTAACATCAGTTAAATCTTGCTTATTCACGCAAACAATTTCATGAAGAGGTGTGCAAGCACCTCATGTAATTTGTCTTAAAATACTGGCAGTCACATCTCATGTCAAATGACCGGCAGCTTAGCTTCCTGGACTCGGGTAGGCGTGCAGACCCCGGATCGAATGCGCCCGGCGAATGACCGACGTAGGTCGGTGTGCTGACCAGCCAGGATGTGGTTTTGGGGCGGTTTTCCCCACTAGGTGAATACCAGGCTAGTCCCCACGTTCCGCCTCTGTTACATGACTCGCAGACATCTGAACACGTTCGCACTCTTACATGGGTAACACTAGAGACAGACAGCTGGGGTACACTGATTCCGTCCCAGGGGGGTAAGGGGTGGCGACAGGAAGGGCACCCAGTCACCCCTTCACACCGACCTTGTCAAATCCGTTCTCAGCCATGCCAGACCTGCGAAACTGCGGGACAAAGGCACAAGCAAAAGAAAAAGAAGAAGAAGATATCTCATGTAAACTATTCTAAGCCAAGTTATGTCACCAAGTTATTTCGCTGGATAATTATATATATACACACACGCACTGAAGAGCCAAAGAAACCGATACACCTGCCTAACATCTTGTAGGCCCCCCGCGAGCACGCAGAAGTGCTGCAACAAGATGTGGCATGGACTCGACTGATGTCTCAAGTAGTGTTGGTGGGAATTCATACCATGAGTCCTGCAGGGCTGTCCATAAATCCGAAAGAGTACGAGGGGGTGGAGATCTCTTCTGAACGTTGCGAGGCATCCCAGATATGCTCAATAATGTTCATATCTCAGGATTTGAAGACCAGAGGAAGTGTTTAAAGTCATAATGTTCCTGGAGCCATGCTGCAGCAATTCTGGGCGTGAGGGGTGTCGCATTGTCCTATTGAAGTTGTCCAAGTCCGTCGGAATGCACAATGGACATGAATGGACGCAGATTATCAGACAGAACGCTTATGTACGTGTCACCTGCCAGAGTCGTAACTAGTTGTATCAGGGGTCCCAACAATTCCTACTGCACACGACCCACACCATTACAAAGCTTCCACCAGCTTGAACACTCTCCGCCTGACATGCTGGGTCCATGGATTGATAAGCTGGTTTTCATACTCGTACATGTTTATCCACGCGATGCAATCTGACACGAGACTCGTCCGACGAGGCAACATGTTTCCAGTCATCGACAGTCCAATGTCGGTGTTGGCGGCCCCAGGCGAGGCGTAAAACCATAAAGGTACACGAGTGAGCGTTCGGCTCCGAAAGCCCATATCGATGATGTTTCGTTGGATGATTTGCACGCTGACACTAACTGACGGCCCTGCATTGAAACCTGCAGCAATTTGCGAAAGGGGTTGCACTTGTGGTATTTTGAACGATTTTCTTCAGTTGTCGTTGGTCGCGTTCTTACAGGATGTTTTACCGATGTCGGAGATTTGATGTTTTATCGGATTTCTGATGTTCAAGGTGTACTCGTGAAATGGTCGTACGGGAAAATCCCCATTTTGTCGCTATGTCGCAGGTGCTGTGTCCCGTCGGCCGTGCGCCGAATATAACGAACTCGCTTAAATCTTGATTATCTGCCACCGTAGGAGGTGTGACCGAACGAACAACTGCGCCACACACTTGTCTTAAGTAGGCGTTGCTGACCACAGCACCGTATCCTGCCTGTTTAAATTTCTCTGTATTTGAATTGAAAGGTCCCCTTAGAAAAACTTATGAATTACTGTGCTGGTAAACTTCTATCTTATTTGATTTTCAAACAGCTGAGCAAAACTGAACGTACTCTGACATTTCTCTCTTAACATATTCTGATCATCACTAAAGTACTGCAATACAGCGATCGCCAATACTGCCAGCTAAATAAAAGATTCTAACTGCTGAAGGCACTAACTACTGATAGACATAGTTAGCGAATGAAAGAGTTTGATAGAGAACAAACAATGTATTTGCCTTAATAGTGTTAAAGGCCGGCCGCGGTGGTCTCGCGGTTCTAGGCGCGCAGTCCGGAACCGTCCGACTGCTACGGTCGCAGGTTCGAATCCTGCCTCGGGCATGGATGTGTGTGATGTCCTTAGGTTAGTTAGGTTTAAGTAGTTCTAAGTTCTAGGGGACTGATGACTACAGCAGTTGAGTCCCATAGTGCTCAGAGCCATTTGAACCATTTTTTTTTGTTAAAGAGTCATGTATATATAATTTTGTGACATCCTGTTAAACAAATTTCCTTTTTCTGACGGACACACGTCCTGATCATCCGCCTAAAACCCCGCCATCTCTCTCCCCACATCCACCACTGCTGGCTGTTCACATCCAGCTGCCCAACGCTACGCGCTATTCACATCCAGCTGCCCAACACTACACAAGCGAATATTCCAACAATGAGTCCAACCAGCCACAGACTGCGCACATCGCAGTCAGCGATTTTCATACAGAGCACTACGTGGCGTTACCAACATAATAACCTAAACAGCTTACTTACAGAATATGCATGCCTATACCAGTTTCTTTGGCGTTTCATTGTATGTAGGGTGTTACAAAAAGGTACGACCAAACTTTCATGAAACATTCCTCACACACAAATAAAGAAAATGGTTCAAATGGCTCTGAGCACTATGGGACTCAACTGCAGTGGTCATCAGTCCCCTAGAACTTAGAACTACTTAAACCTAATTAACCTAAGGACATCACACACATCCATGCCCGAGGCAGGATTCGAACCTGAGACGTAGCAGTCGCACGGTTCCGGACTGCGCGCCTAGAACCGCGAGACCACCGCGGCAGGCCAAATAAAGAAAATATGTTATGTGGACAGCGGACCTAGGGATGTTTAGGAGTGTGGAAATCTCGCATACAGACGTATGACACAATCACCTGACTACGTTCGAAGTCCGTGAGTTCCGCAGAGCGCCCCATTCTGCTCTCTCGCGATTTCTAATGACTACTGAGGTCGCTGATACGGGAGTACCTGGCAGTAGGTGGCAGTACAATGCACCGAATATGAAAAACGTATGTTTTGGGGGTGTCCGGATACTTTTGATCGCATTGTGTATGGCGTCATATGGGAGGAGAAAACCTAAAAAAATGCGAAGCTTTTCTCAAGAAAGATTAGTTTTGTCAAAGACGGCAAAACACTTGCAAATCAGTTGCACAGAAAAGAGGATGTATGCTAGATCTCAAGATAGTATCATTCAATAAGTTATTTCAAGTGTTAGCAAGTCGTTTTTGTAGGTAGCGTGTGGCTCTGCAGGAAGAGAAGCTTTTGACACGCTATAGATTAATGCTGAAGGTTGGGTGGGTAGGACGAATAAGTAACTGATCTCATCGAAAGTTCAGTGCAGAGACTGAGATTAGTGATCATTACGCTATCGTAGCGACGGTAGTTACTAAAGTTAATAAATCAATCAAGAAGGGTAGGAGAGTATTTTCTGAATCTGCTGAATCCGTACTAACTATTCGTCAATAAAGCGTTTTGTTCTAGATAAGTCATAGTGTCCGAACACATCATATATTCCAAAATCCTACTGCAAACAGAAGTTAGTGATACGGGTCTGTAATTCAGCGGATTACTAGTATTTTCTTTCTTGGGTATTGTTGTGACTTGTGCAACTCTAGAGCCTTAATGGTACGAGTCTCTTGAAGAGCGAGCGGTTGTCTGTGATTGCTAAATATGGAGCCACGAGTTTTACACCAGCATAGAAAGGAACCTGATATGCTATCTAGACCATCTTCAGTGATTTGAGTTGCTTCGCTAGACTGAGGATATCTTCTTCCAAGTTACTCCTATTGGCAGCAGTTCTTGATTAGGATTATGGAACGCTTATTTCGTCTTCTTTGGTAAAGGAAAATCGTAAAACTATACTTAGTAACTCCGCTTTAGTGTCACTGTCACAGGTAACATTTCCTTAACTATCATGCAGTGGAGGTGTTAATTGGGTTTTGCCACAGGTGGATTTTACATACGACCAGAATTTCTTTGGATTTTCTACAAGATGTCGAGAAAGAGTTTCTCTGTGGAAACTATTAAGAGCTCTCGCACCGAAGTTCACTCTAGCTTTTGTAAACCATCGCCAAGCTTGAGAATCTTGCGTTCTTTCAAATTTGGCATGCATTTTTCGTTGCCTCTGCAACAATGTTCTGACCCGTTTTGTGTCCCAGGGGGAAAAGAAGGGTGTAATTGGCATTATTAATTTATTTTGTATACACCTCTCACATCTTTGGATGCTATTCCTTTATATTTAAGTTAGAATTGGTCTACACTTCGGTAGTCAGATCGGAAGGAATGGAGACTGTCTTTGAGGAAGGCGTCAGGCTCGATGGCTTCCTCAATGAAAATGGCGTCTTCCAGTACGGTAACTACCCTAACATAAGGCCAGAATCGTGCTGCTGTCGTTTGAGGGGCGTGATGCAAGCTCAGGTTGACGTCTTGGCCACCAAACTCAGCTGATATGAGCCCTACGGAACAAATCTGGGAACCAATTGGAGACCGCATCCATGAATTACTGTCCTGTAATTAACGAGAATTGCGTGAGTTGTTCGTAGACATCCGGTGCCACATTCCTCTGGAAAATCTAGCAAGGACTTGCTGAATCCATGCCATGCACAATCCCTGCCGTATTGAGTTTCTGACATGTCCGAAAGAACAGACACCATTTTGAGCCAGCAGCCATTATGAATTAAGACACAAAGAAATTACAGACACCGGTTGCGAGTGGGCACTGATTTACACTGATGGGGGAAGTTAAAAATTTGTGCTAGACCGGTATTCAAACCTGGGTCTCCTGCTACTAGACGGATCCTCTGATCACTAAGCCATCGCAACTGTGCCGACTGCCCCAGCTTGCCTCCTGTGAAACCCTAGTTCTCAACTTATCCTCACACTACTAATGTAGTGCCCCTTCCGCATTATCAACATTACTCACGACGCACGGAATACGAAAGGTTTAATGAATTTATGACCAGAAATGCATGGTTTCCATGCTAGAGACCATTTATTCAATCATACATTGTTACAGAGACTGCACTCTAATACGCGCTGTACCATGCAGTCATTGTTGCAGTATGCATGGTTTCCTCCTAGAGGGTGGTACTGTTCCTCATACGTCATGCATTATTTTGAACAATTAGTTCATGAGCCCACTCGAAGCGTAAATGGTTGCGCAAGCATACTTCACCTCTTAGCAACTCATAATCCTGGACAAATGGGGAGTATCATGACGAATGCAGGGATTAGCGCCCACAGGGCAGTTGCTGCTAGGCTGGATACCGTAACACCCAAAACCATGAAAAAGAAACGCAAAGTACGTCTATTTATAAAAGGTGACAAAAATGCTCTTGACCCCTCTTTTAAGAGACGGCTCCACTCCTTCCGATCTGATCACGTAAGTGTAGAAAAGATATGGAATGATTTTAAACAGACAGTATCGACGGAAATTGAGAAATATTTACCACATAAATTAATAAATGATGGTACTGATCCCCCATGGTACACAAAACGGGTCAGGTCGCGGTTGCTGAAGCAACGGAAAAAGCGTGCCAATTTTAAAAGAACGCAAAATCCCGAAGATTGGCAAAGTTTTGGAGAAGTTCGAAATACAGCGCGCGCTTCAATGCGAGATGCTTTTAATAATTTGCACAACGAAACTCTGTCTCGGAATCTGGCAGAAAACCCGAAGAGATTCTGGTCGTATATAAAGCAGACCAGTGGCAAGACGCAATCAATACCTTCACTGCGCGATAACAACGGTGAAGTCACTGATGACAGTGTCACTAAAGCAGAGTTATTAAACACGGTTTTCCGAAACTCCTTCACGAACGAAGTTGAAGTAAATATTCCCGAATTCCAATTAAGAACAACTGCGAAGATGAGAAACATAGAAGTAGATATCCTCGGTGTAACAAAGCAGCTTAAATCACTTAATAAAGGCAAGGCCTCCGGTCCAGATTGTATACCAGTCAGGTTCCTTTCAGAGTATGTAGATGCAATAGCTCCATATTTAGCAATTGTATACAGTCGCTCATTCACATAAAGTGCCGTGCGTAGACTGGGAAGTTGCCCAAGTCAGACTAATACCCAAAACGGGAAAGGGAAATAGGAGTAATTACAGGCCCATGTCACTAACGTCGATTTGCAGTAGGGTTTTGGAACATATACCGTATTCAAACATTGTGAAATACCTCGAAGAAAACGATATACTGACAAACAGTCAGCATGGATTCAGAAAATATCGTTCTTGCGGAACACAAATAGCTCTTTATACTCATGAAGTAATGAGTGCTATCGACAGGGGATGTCAAATTGATTTCATATTTTTAGATTTTCAGAAGACTTTCGACACCGTTTCTCACAATCGTATTCTAACCAAACTGTGTGCCTATGGAATATCGCCTCAGTTGTGCGACTGGATTCGTGATTTCCTGTCATAAAGGTCACAGTTCGTAGTAATAGACGGAAAGTCATCGAGTAAAACAGAAGTAATATCCGGCGTTCCCCAAAGAAGTGTTATAGGCCCTCTATTGTTCCTGATCTATATTAACGACATAGGAGACAATCTGAGTAGCCCTCTTAGACTATTTACAGATGATGCTGTCATTTACCGTCTTGTAAAGTCACCAGATGACCAAAACGAATTGCAAAATTAATTAAATAAGATATCTGAGTGGTGCGAAAAGTGGCAGTTGACACTGAATATAGAAAAGTGTGAAGTTATTCACACGAGTCCTACCTGAAGTCTGTAAATTCAAGTAAATACTTAGGGATTACAATTACAAATACCCTACATTGGAACGATCACATAGATAATGTTGTGGGTAGAGCAAACCAAAGAGTGCGGTTCATTGGCAGAACACTTAGAAGGTGCAACAGATCTACTAAAGAGACTGCTTACACTGCACTTGTCCGCCCTATTCTGGAGTATTGTTGTGCGGTGTAGAGTCCGAATCATGTGGGACTGACGGATGAAGGGTACCTCATTTTGTATTATCGCGAAATAGGGGAGATAGTGCCACAGACATGATACTTGAATTGGAGTGGCAATCAGTAAAACAAAGGCGTTTTTCGTTGCGACGGGATCTTCTCATGAAATCTCAATCATCGATTTTCTCCTCCGATTACGAAAACATTCTGTTGGCCCTCACCTAAATAGGGAGAAATGATAATCACGATAAAATAAGAGAAATCAGGGCTCGCACGGAAAAATTTAAGTGCCTGTTTTTCCCGCGCCGCGTTCGATAGTGCAACGCTAGACAGACAGCTTGAAGCTGGTTCACTGAACCCTCTGCCAGGCACTTAATTGTGAATAGCAGAGTAATCACGTAGATGTAGATGCATCAGTGTCCTCTCCTTCCATAGTAATAGGTAATGTCGCGTCCCGTTCACTACTCTCGCTGACTTACCTTATGGTGGATGTGATACCGCGTTGTACAGAATGGTTTCGAATTCGAATCTAGAGCAAGCCGACGTGGCGTTTACTTGCGGAAAGGCAAGTAACAATGGGCAACAAGACTGTATCAGGAGACCTATCCCCGCCGACAGCAACCAGAGAATTCAGTGTTTGCAACAGTGTTTCACCGTTTGTCTGAGACAAGGTGGTTTCAGTATGCAGGAAATCATGAAGGACGTACCCGAAATGTTCGGCCGCCAGACTTGGAGGAAAATGTGATTGAACACTTTGGAAGACGGCCGCCATGTCAGTAGCAGCCAGTTGAGCTGCAAGTACAGGGTAAGACAGACGAGGGTGTGGAACATCCTCCATGACAATTGTTCCTAACCTTATCATTTACAGCATGTGCAGGGCTTACAAGCGACAAACTTACTGCGTCAGGACCGGTTTTGTCTCTGGTTTCTTCACCAGGCAACTGCGATTCCAGGATATGTGTCATGCCTCCTTTTCACAGATGAGGCCACCTTTAAGCGGAGTGGTAGCTTCAACTTTCGTAACAGTCGTCTGTGGGATAGTAGGCAGAACCTCCATGGTATGGTGACAGCGAATCGTCAGCATCGGTGCAGCCGGAATGTGTGGGCCTGGATAACTGGCGACTGTATGTTGAGACCAGTCTTCCTCCCACGTCGCCTAACAGGCCGGAGCTGTCGGCGTTCCCTGCCGGTGCCTTTGCCTCTCCTGTTGGAAGAAGTGCCACTGGGTTACGTGGCTGCTACATGATGGAGCTCCAGCCCACTTCGCCATTAACATCTGAACGCATCTCAATTATGTCTTCCCTGTTCAATGGTTCCGACGAGGGGGTCAAGGTGCATGGCCTGCTCCTTCACCAGACCTTAACGCGTGCGATATATAATCATGGGGCCAACTGAAAAGTATCGTGTATGCGGACCCGATTCCTGGTCTGGAGACACTGGAGCAGCTTACTTATGCTGCGTACGGCACTGTTCCGATGCACCCTGGCCGATGTGAATGTATGAGACATGTGGTGTCACCGCCAGACACCACATTTGCTAGGTGGTAGCCTTTAAATCGGCCGCGGGCCGGTAGTATACGTCGGACCCGCATGTCGCCACTATCAGTGATTGCAGACCGAGCGCCGCCACACGGCAGGTCTAGAGAGACTTCCTAGCACTCGCCCCAGTTGTACAGCCGACTTTGCTAGCGATGGTTCACTGACAAAATACGCTCTCAATTGCCGAGACGATAGTTTAGCATAGCCTCCAGCTACGTCATTTGCTACGACCTAGCAAGGCGCCATATTCAGTTACCATTGATATTCTGAATCACGTACCGTCAAGAGCGATTTTCTCCATTAATGGATTAATTTCCTTGTCCTGTTCCAGACCTCACGCCAGCCTGCGTGAGCTAAAACGCGTGCATTTCGGCCTGCTCTAGTAACACGGTGTTGGCTCTCCTGCCAACCACAACAAGACAGAACATCTGATGACGTCTACACACATGCGTTGTGGCAGATGGAAACTACAAATATTGCACCTGTGGTGTGGTACAGTGCGTATTAGACCACTATCTCTGTAACAATGTATGATTGAATAAATGGTCTTTGGCATGGAAACCATTCATTTCGCCGGCCGCTGTGGCCAAGCTGTTCTAGGCGCTTCAGTGTGCAACCGCACTGCTGCTACGGCGGCAGATTCGAATCCTGCCTCGGGCATGGATGTGTGTGATGTCCTTAGGTTAGTTAGGTTTAAGTAGTTCTAAGTTCTAGGGGGACTGATGGCCTCAGACGTTGTCCCAGAGTGCTTAGAGGCATCTGAACCATTTTAAACCATACATTTCCGGACATAAGTTCATTAGAGTTTTTTGTTCCGTATCCTTTCCTCGATCGTACCCTAGAGCTTCCACACGGTGCAAAAACGAGGCGGCCAATGATCTCCTCAGTGCCGATGTGCACCAAGCTCGACCTCTTGCCGGAGCTGGCGAAATGTCGTGAGTAATGTTGATAGTAGGGAAGGGGCACTACAGTAGTAGTGCGAGGATAAGTTGAGAAGTTGGGTCTGGCGGAAGGCGTGCTGGGGTAATCCGTGCAGTTGCGATGATCAGCGTGTCCGGAAGGGTCAGTGGCCAGAACATCTGCCTAGTAAACAGGTGATCCGGGTTCGAATACCAGACAGCCATAAATTTTCAGCTTCCTCGACTGATTTCCATCAGTGCCCACTCGCGGTCAGTGTCTGTAACTCCATCGAGTCTCAATGCAATTAAACAGGTGGCCATAATATTCTGGTTGACGAATGTGTACAAATGTCATATGAAGCGTTCTCTGTTAGTCAGCTACCGTAGCTAAACTTGTGAGAACGCTCTTGCACTGAAGTCTCTGAGGTATTTCCCGACGGCCGAGTTGCGTCAATACGAAATTATAGCTGGTCGCCTCAAAGCAGAGAACACTGCACGGTCACGGCAACACTTAAAGTATTTAGCCGAGACGCTCTTCATAATTTAGACGCGGTCGATCGTTGCGACAGGGCAGCGGAGCGATAACTGTGCGAGAAGCGTCGCAGTTCATCAAACATGGTCGGAATTCAACAAGAGTCGACTGCCTTAAGGGGAGACACCACCCTGAAACTTCAATTTTTCTCAAAAAAAAATTTAATGCCTACTTGAAATCTTTGGAGTGTTTACTCTTAGATCCCAAAATGATTTGGCTGTATTTCAGTTAACAAGTACGTCTAAGGGATATTTGAAATATGGACTGCGGAAGCAACCGTGGCACACCATCGTCTGCGGAAGTGGTCGGGTTTGTAAGGACCAATCAGAAACTTGCCGTTCATGTGCTACTGGCAAGACACATAATGCAAATAAAAGTCAGCAGAGTGTCATTCGGTCCAACTGTCACAAAAAAGAAAGAAAAAAATAGTTTTCGGTCTTATAGAAGCTGTTTGCCGGTTCAGTGCGGGATGTTTGAAGAATTAAGAAAGCAGGAGTCTTAGAAATCTCACTGTGTGTAGTTAGCTTTCTTTTCTGAGGAGTTGTGAGCAACACTTGCGATGCACCACGAATTCCTTCGTCGCGCATTCTAACGCATACACTCACTTACACACGCACGCACACATACACACGCACACACACACACACACACACACACACACACACACACACACACACACACACACACATACAGGCGCGCGCGCGCACACACACACACACACACACACACACACACACAAACACAAAATCAATTTCATTCATGCTTCATTTTAAAAACGTCCGCCCTGATAGCTGAATGCTCAGCGTGACGGACTGCCGTCCTAAGGACCCCAGGTTCGCTTCCCGGCTGGGTCGGGGAAATTTTCTCCCCTCAGAGTCTGGGTGTTGTGTTCATCAACATTTCATCCCCATCCGGCGCACAGGTCGCCCAATGTGGTTTCGAGTGTAATAAGACCTGCACCAAGGCGGCCATTTTAAAAACGGAAGTGTTCCAAGAAAAGTATTTCATTCTACAAATTCGTTAGGAGCTACAGTTGGTCATAATGATGGGAGGCACGGGTACTCGCCAATGAGTGATTGCACTCATGGTCGGAAACCATTGTTGTAGGCGCTTGTTCGTTACTGCAAACTCAAATTATGCAGGGCGTTTGTTTTAACTTTAGACAATTAAAGATCTCGGAAACGAAACACCATACGAAAAAAAAATGTTCTAGGCGAAAAGTTAATATTAGTAAATGGAGCATCTGCCTATGCAACAGCTGGCCACCTCATGACCACCCCTCCTTGAGTGAGCGAGGTCGATTTTGAACCCCCAATTGGCGATATCTCTCCCCTCCTCCCCTCCCATTTTATTGCGTATTCGGATTCTACACCAAGAAGTACGCACGGTTTGCTCACACAATTGTTGCTCATTCGTTGTAGGTGGCTCTGTAATCTACAAATATCAAGTGTGCCGGTTTTTGCAACTCAGAACCGTCGCATTGGAGTCTTTATTTCATTTACGATGTAAATGTAAGCCTTTGTATTCTAACAGTTGAAACCAATATCCAGACGTTGCTTGAGTGTTGCAAATGTGATGGTACAGTACAAATAATATGGCTTGACATCGACATTTCAGGCAAATAATAACGTAGTATTCTGCTCCGTACAGACTTCATTTCGGTGGTCGTGCTCGAACCATGTCAACAGCGTGACAGATTTCGGAATGTGTTTCCATCCGACAGCCGTAAAATCTCGCGCTGGCAGCTACGTGGGTACCGCAGGAGTATAAATTACAACAATTGTAATAACGTAAAATGTCCATGAACTGATACTGATGGATACTTACCGAAATCAAGCACTCCAATGGCCAGATGCTAAATGTAGTTCCTAACCTGGCTTTGCCACAGCTGACCATATTGTACTGTGGAATCAAATATGCAACACTAAAGTAAATTTCGCACATAAATACCAACGCAAAGGTTTGCAAGGGTAGTTTGAAAATTTCTCGGAATCACCACGAGAGGTGCTACAGACGCTAGCGCAACGAGTTGCTCACGTGATATTCATTGGACTGTTGCCTGTAAACACGTGCCACGCCAGTGTTCTTGGAAGGGAACTGTGGCGGCGACGTGCCTGTTGTTCCCGCGTAGTGATTTGAGAAAATGAAAAAAAAAAAAAAAACGAGATTCGAGCAGTGATTAAGTACTTTGTAAAGAAACCTGTGAAAGCAAAGGACACTCGTGCCGATTTCCAGAGTACACTGGGGGACTCTGCTCCTTCATATTCAACTGGTGCCAAGTGGACAAAAGAATTTAAATGTGGTGGGGAGAGCTCAGACGATGATCCGCGCAGTGGCCGGGCAAGATGTGTCACTAGTCCAGAAATCATTGCAAAAGTGCACAAAATGGTCACAGACAATCGACGATTGAAAGTGCGTTAAGTTGCTCACGCTTGCCAGATGTCATCTGAAAGGGTATTTCACATTTTAACTGAAGAATTAGGAATGAAAAAATTATGTGCAAGATGGGTGCCACGACTCTTGACGCTGGATCAAAAATGCTCGAGAATGGACATATCGCAACAATGTGTTGCCTGTTTTAGGAGAAAAGAAAAAGGTTTTTTTGCGCAAGTTTGTGATCACATATGAAACCAGGTGCACTATTATACCCAGAGAAAAAACAACAGTAGTAACATCGGAACATCGCTGGACCAAGTGCATTAATCTAAAATGAGACTACATTGAAAAATAAAAGTTTCAGTGATGTAAGTACTTTTTTTCTATTCCGTTCCGAGAACATTACAAACCATGCTCGTACGTCGTAAAAGAAATGTAATATCAGATGCGTCGGTCCTTAATTGTCAAAAGAGGCACGCATGGATATCTGACGATTACAGTGCAGTCTATGACGCATCTAAAACCACGGTTTGAGTACCGTAAGTATTTTTGGTGTAGAATCTGAATACGCAATAAAATGGAAATACAAAAGGAGCTGTAGCGCAGACAGATGCCCTGTTTATTAATATTAACTTCTCACCTAGAACTCTTTTTCGTACGAAGTGTCATTTTCGAGATATTTAGGTGTCTCAGATAAAAACAATGTATAAGCTTGACACCGTTCAAGTGTTGAGGTGATCCAGAGTAATGTGGAATATGGAAGTTCTAATGCCGGAAATGCATATCCTCCTATTTCCATCTTTTGTACTATAAATTTTTTCCTTATTTTTTTACCTGAAGATATGACATTTCTGTGTCTTTATATATTGTAATTGTTTTACTATATATATATATATATATATATATATATATATATATATATATATATATATATATACTTGGTTTGTTTTGTAAATATTATTTGTGTTTTTACGCTGGGTCTTGCCTAGGGAAAACTATGGTATCGAACGATTACATCGATAGGTCGTGTGGAGAGCGAAAGTGTTTAGGATCTTTGGTAGTGTTAACTCTGCCGCGTGGAGCGCGGTCAGAGCAGAGGGAGTCTGGCTGGAGTAGGGCGGTGGAGCAGGTGTGTTGTGTGGCGCTCCCGCGAGTTGCCGCGCTTCCGGGGTTTGGCAGCATGTAATTGCGCTCGACTCGCTAAGATAATTTCTGGCACGATGTCGCGGACGGAAAACATTATCAGGCACACACCAAGAGCCCCTTTCGCGTGGTGACCGTGTCGAGAAGAAGGCGCGCCAACATCCAGCTTCTGCAGCAGCGACGGCCGACAATGAGTGATTGTCGCCACCTCCTCGATCGACGACTTCAAACCTTCAATCAACCAACAAGGAAGACTGGTAGCACGTAAAGTTTTAGAACTGTATGGCAGACCTCAGCTTTTCAGACTGTTTCTAAATTACAGCAAACATAGCATCAACCTTCGTTGCTCATTGTCCCAATTGCATTACCAAGCAGGGTCTCTTTCTTTTCCGGAACGAACCCGAGTGTCGTTGAAATTCAAACGCCAGCATTAAAGTAATATCATTTCGTTTCACTGCTTTAACTTCAAAGTTCAGTTGAAGTATTCACAGCTGGCTACAATCTTTAGATTACACAAGCACAAATTAAGAGTGCGAGTTTCGTTACCATATTTTAGCTTACCTGTGACTGCAGCCCAGCTTGGTACGCACTAAATTTTACTATTGTTAATTGTTCAGAATCATTTAATTCAAGTTCAAAGTTAAATCTCTTATTTCTAAATTGCGTAGATTCATGTAGCTTTTGAAATGATTGTTGAGGTAGCCCAAGACTAACCTAATTTTATTGAATTTCGTACTGCTTCAGAAACAAAGTTCACTATTAATTTCAGTCACTAAATTAACTTTCAATTTTCCGTTTTTATTCATTCTTTTGCTAAATTAAGTCAGAGTAGCGAAATTTATTAATTCTGACAAACATTCAGTTTTCACACAACACATGTCAACCTTCAGTTGCCATGCTTTTAGTGCTAATTATATGTGCAATGACCTTTCTTTTTCAGTTATTATAGTAGTTGTCCATAGGACTGGCGACCGTAATTTTCCCCAAATCTCAAATATCTAATTAAAGCCAGTTAATTGTTAACGTAACGACCGCACATTTACTTTCTTTATTAACTTTACCCCTTTTCAAAATTAATTTCCACTAGTTTCATTTGCATTTTTCCTTTCATTTAGATGTAACCCTTTCCTCCCTCTTTACCGACAGATCAACTTCGGTGACAATTGTTTTTCCCAAATTTCCATTACGTACACGCGGTTTAATTTTTCATTGTCATTGAGGTCGATAAGTGAGGGGGAGGTTACAAAGTAAAAGCCTCAAGAGTCCAGATCGCTAATTATCATTTTATATTTGAAGACCGGTTGCGGCAAATATTATTTTGAAAGCGACATGTTTTGGTTTGTTTCGATAATATGCAACCGGGATCAGCATTGAGTAAATTGAACTTGGGAGCCCCCCAAAACACCCTCAAACTGGCCTGCACAACCAGCACTGAATAGAATAACAGGAAAAATTAAAACTTCAGCAGCAGTAACACACAATGCAAATATCACTACGGGGAATCTCGGAGGTATCCGCGGGAGCAACCGAACAAATTTTCTACCAACACTGCCTTCCAGTCGTTTCCTCACCTCCCCATTTCACTGCATCTACAGCTTCATGGCAATGACGTCCAAAATTGGTTACAATTCTCTGAATGTCATTTAGGAAAAGTGCAAAGTGATGCAGCGTATCTATGTAAAATTTGGCTTAGCGAAGAAGCATCGTTTGAAAAACACAAGCAAGTCAATCTTCGCAATATGCACTAATCGTCAGCTGAAAATCCACGCAGACTCAAAGAAGTGGATAAAAACAACGCCCTAGCCCTATCAACGTTTGGTGTATCTTTCTCAAGATCCGCATCATTGGTCCCTGTTTCATTGTCGGGAATTTAAATACAGTCAAGTATATCGAGTTCCTTTGGTATGCCGCCGTGGCAAGGCATCGCACGGGCGTAGGCAGTCAGTGTGGTACCAGCATGACGGAAGGCCTCTCCTACTCCGCACCTGTAATGACAGACCTTCCTAGGAAAACATTTATAGAGCATTAGAATGACCGTTCAGACACACAGTCACCAAATATTTTCTCCGACGAAAATTTAAAACAAGAGGTCTATTAAGCAACATCGCTGACTCACGAAGCTGCCATTAACTGCACATGAAATTCAACGTGGAGCATTGTTTCTCCAGGATCATATCGTAGCAAAGCATTTAGTATGACAGTCGTGATAATAACCACACAAGCTGTACCTGAGTTAAGGGATTGCTTACATTTGCTGTAATAGGGCAGGCGTTTGTGGTTCAAATGTCTCTGAGCACTATGGGACTTAAATCTGAGGTCATCAGTCCCCTAGAACTTAGAACTACTTAAACCTAACTAACCTAAGGACATCACACACATCCATGCCCGAGGCAGGATTCGAACCTGCGACCGTAGCGGTTGCGCGGTTCCAGACTGAAGCACCCAGAACCGTTCGGTAACAAAGGCCGAACATATGTTTGAGGGACCGTTATGTCGATGAAGTTCTCCCAAAGCTTCTTTCAGATAAAAAAATCAAAACTTCGCCCGAGCAGGTCATGAAAGGCCTTTCAGATGCCACAGAAAAACGTGCGTAGTTTCATTTTGGAAAAAAAACCGAAGTCGGTGTCGCAATTCGGCAGCTATAAACAATAAAAATTACTTGCGGACTTCAGAAAATTCGCCATAATATCCGCTATAACTTGGCGTAAACAGCTCATCAGTATATTTATCCGTTCTGGATATACAGTACTCTGGTTGGCCTGCCTTAGTTGCCTCAGCTTGTATAATATGGAGACGTTGTTAGCAAAAATCTCTAAAAGTTCTTCACCGATTTACTTCGAATTTTTACACGAAACACTAATAAACAATCAGACATACAAAGGCTGTATATTTTTCGAAGCAACAATGTACTGGTTTTCTGTTAAAATGAGCTGCGAAAATAGAAAATCTCAATGTAGACAAGTGTAATGTGCTGCGAATACATAGAAAGATATATCCCTTATCATTTAGCTACAAAATAGCAGGTCAGCAATTGGAAGCAGTTAATTCCATAAATTGTCTGGGAGTACGCATTAGGAGTGATTTGAAATGGAATGATCATATAAAGTTGATCGTCGGTAAAGCAGATGCCAGACTGAGATTCATTGGAAGAATCCTAAGGAAATGCAATCCGAAAACAAAGGAAATAGGTTACAGTACGCTTGTTCGCCCACTGCTTGAATACTGCTCAGCAGTGTGGGATCCGTACCAGATAGGGTTGATAGAAGAGATAGAGAAGATCCAATGGAGAGCAGCGCGCTTCGTTACAGGATCATGAGAAACTCCAGTGGAAGACTCTGCAGGAGAGACGCTCAGTAGCTCGGTACGGGCTTTTGTTAAAGTTTCGAGAACATACCTTCACCGAAGAGTCAAGCAGTATATTGCTCCCTCCTACGTATATCTCGCGAAGAGACCGTGAGGATAAAATCAGAGAGATTAGAGCCCACACAGAAGCATACCGACAATCCCTCTTTCCACGTACAATACGAGACTGGAATAGAAGGGAGAACCGATAGAGGTACTCTGGGTACCCTCCGTCACACACCGTCAGGTGGCTTGCGGAGTATGGATGTAGATGTAGATGTAGATGTAGAAAATGCTGTGTTGTGTTGTGCTGTGCTAATCCGCACATCTAATGACAGACCTTCATAAGAAAAAAATTTACAGAGCATTGGAATGGCCGTTCAGGGAACCTACACACAGTCACCAAATACTTTCTCTGGCGAAAATGAAAACAAGAGGCCTATTAAGAAACATCGCTGACTCCCGAAGCTCACAACACGGGCCTATGCTGCCATTAACTCCACACGAAATTCAACGTGGACCATTGTTTCTCCAGGATCATTTTATTCCAAAGTACTTTCCCGTAATCAGTTTTACTACGACAGCTGGACTTTTAAGCTATCAGACAGATTGTTTCTCCCATATATATTTGTTCTGTTTTCCTTTGGGCATGCATCCATTCCGAAGGAAAAGGCTCTGCGGCGACTGTAGCCATTATCAAGTACATGAAATGTAATCGCAGTCGCGAAAATGGACAACCATCAGCTGTGTAAAGGAATGACGACAATGAAAATTTGTGCCGGACCGCGACTCGAAACCTTGTCTCTCGCTTCTCGCGAACGGTCGTCTTACCACGCTTTCAAAATCGTTTTGTTGATGATTGTTTGTTGCACTTGTTCGTGGCGGATGTCCCAGACACCCGTTCAAGTGCGTCGTTGATCCATTCGTCAGTCTTTTTTTAAATTTTTTTTTGAGCCCGACCAGGAGCAAACCAACTTCAATCTGTTGTCAATCATGTGTCTACAGCCTCTACTCTTAGATACATTATGTGTACTCCCGTACGGAGGAGGTCTTGGACTTGAAAGTCGTTTTGTCCGCGTTCGTGTCAGAAGGAACTTTATATCGTAATTCAGATTAATACAGGTACTGCAATATCGTGTGAATCATTGATGGTCTGACGCTAGAAACAAATTACGAAGTTTGTTGAAAGCTATAACTAGCAACAATAAATATAATTTTTAGTGTGTATTTCGAGTTTTATGTTCACCCTCAGCCCCCAGCTCTGCAAGCAATTTTCGACGATTTTGTCAATTTCATCTGGCTACCTTACTCATACCCTGTGATTATTGACCCCAAACGATTTACCCACTCATTTTAAGTGACTTCGGTCCCAATCAAAGCTTCGTTTGCAGTAACAACAAACAAGGATGAACACGAGAGAGAAAGGGGGGAGGGGAGGGGGAAGAAGGAAGAAGTGACAGACAGAGAAGGGGGGGGGGGTTGAGATTAGGACGTACATCCAACTCCCATACATATCCATTGCCTGTCTCGTTAGTAACGTATAAAATATTCCATCAGGAACTGACGGAATAGTCACTCAGTCAGAGCAGACAATTTGAATGACTCTACATACTAGTGAGGTATATTAACAACGTTAACAAGCCTAATCATTAGCCCGTCTCACGTTTATATTTCATTAGTTTTCTTAAGTTATGGAAAACGAACAGTTATTTATTGTGCCTGTTCCTTTTCATATGCCGGCCGCGGTGGTCTCGCGGTTCTAGGCGCGCAGTCCGGAACCGTGCGACTGCTACGGTCGCAGGTTCGAATCCTGCCTCGAGCATGGATGTGTGTGATGTCCTTAGGTTAGCTAGGTTTAAGTAGTTCTAAGTTCTAGGGGACTGATGACCACAGCAGTTGAGTCCCATAGTGCTCAGAGCCATTTGAACCTTTTCATATTTAGCCCTTTAATGAGTGTTTTTGTTATTAACGAAGTTTTGTACACGTGCTTATCGGTCGTAGATGTCACGAAGACTCACGAAAATGTTATTTTATTTTTTGCAAGACTTGTTTTATGACCAGCCTAGTGTTGATGCTTTTGGTGAACAGAACAATGCTTTTGCGTGTATTTGTAAAAGTGCACTAAATGTATTCAGAACTCATTATAAGAAACTACTAATTTAACAAATCAAAATTAACGTTCTTTTTTCGTCTTGACTTGTAGGGCGTTGTCCCACCGATTTTGTTAACCAACAATATAAAAGTCCCAATATCCTGCAAATTGCATCTGGTAACAATAGTGATAGATACATGACTGTGGAAATTGGTTCCGTCTTGAGCAAACACAAGTTATTAACACTCAAACATTTCGTTTAAATTGCAGTCGCGCAGGGGTTCATTTATATTCTTAGTATAATATTTTGACGTTTCTGTGGCTGACTGACATTTGCAGTACAGCAGATCTTTCTTTGCAGTTTCTCATTTTTTGTTGCTTTTCATTCCGCCATGTAAACCGCGCTTTTTAGCATACAGCGTCACTGTTTACAAAATATTCATCCACAATCTTGTTTTATATGGCGGAAAGGAAAGAAAAATTACTTTCCAGGTACAGCAAAATCGCAATAATGTTTAAAAAATATAAAAATATATGCAGTTTACAATATTACAGAGCTAAAAAGTCTACTGTAATGTTTTGTGGTTAATACTCGGAATGTTTTATGTATAAATCATATCAAGAGTACATTTTTAAATTCGTTAGTGTTTTTAGGAGGCACGCAGTTACACCAGTGAAATACGTTTTAAAATTTTAATATAAAGCGACAGCATACAGGCACGGCCTTAGTATATGACAGTGGAACCGATAATTTCATTGCGAGCGCTTGCTCCGAAACTACAAGAAATAGTAAGTTATATAAAATTTGTTGTGTAATTAAATACAATACTTTTCTAGTTCAGTAATATTGAAACACAGAGTTGTAACTGAATATTTATATTTTTATATTGGTTAACAGACTTGGAAATCGACAATTCTAAGCGAAACCGATTAGTCTGAAACAAGGACACAAACCAACACACGGAAAATATTTTCTTCTTGGAATTCATTTGAATTTCAAATTTTACGGCATTGTGATTCCTGCATGATTTCTAGTGCCTGTGGGATATTAATAAATTTATACCATTTCGTTATGTAAATAGAATGGCCAGAGGGTTCTGTACGTTCCTTATTTTTTACCCAGTTCCAAGCATTTTAACTATGATTATTCAGTCGAAGGCATGTGTTCGTCACACATTTCAGTGTGAGCAG
The DNA here is from genome assembly GCF_023897955.1 of Schistocerca gregaria. NCBI lineage: Eukaryota > Metazoa > Arthropoda > Insecta > Orthoptera > Acrididae > Schistocerca > Schistocerca gregaria. Next base: position 25,213,018 of record NC_064928.1, on the reverse strand, counting down.
CGGTAAGATCTTCCTCAAGCACGCGGTATTCATAGCCTCCTGTTTTCTGTTGTATTTTGAAGAGCATATAATATTTCTTATAATTTTATTAATAATAGGCTGCAATGATTATTTTACTATACTCCATAATCGTTCGGGCTTGCATACGAAATAGCAGTGTTTATTTTCCCGATGTTTCAGTACGGTACGGTACGACTATCTACAGAGCGAGTCCGTGAAAGGATCGGAAGATTTAAGTATTGCTAATGCGCATGCAAGCCCAGAAGACGACGGAACATTCTACCCACAGAGGAAACTTCGAGAAAGACTATTCTCTGACTACCGTTTACTGCGACGAAGCTGACTTTGTTGAACTGTAACAAAATTATTTTGCGAAAGGCGTACCGCAATTTTGGTTACACAAATGGGATCTAATATCCTTGACATTCGAAGCAGTAAAACGATTTTTACGAGTTCCTAGGGAAAGTGGATAGCGCTGTTGTAATTTTCTTGTTTTTGCAATAACCGCTTCCAAAGAAATTCGTATTTCTTATATATAGCAACATTAAGAAGTTTTTCTTCACAAGTGAAGAAAAAAAATTTCTCCCCGGCCGGGAATCGAACCCGGGTCTCCCGCGTGACAGGCGGGGATACTAACCACTATACTACCGAGGACTATGACCGGCTATTCCTAATCACAGCTTATCACGACAACGCAAGTGCATATTTATCACTACAACGCAAGTTCATTCTTCACAATATTGTTTTACTGTGATTGAGAGCATAAAAGTGGAATGCGTAATGGTCCATATTCAAGTTGGTGCTTGTAAAATCGCTAAAATTTCTCACGGATTAGTAGCAAATAGATTCCCTATATTATTTACGATTTTTGTAACCGTTGAATCAGAATTGGTATTTTGCCACATTACATTTATCGACTGCTGAAAAATAAACGATTTTACAAACTCTTTTCTGAATAAATACATACATCCCCGCTCCAAACACATACACAGACTGATGAAAAATAAAAGATTTAACGAATTCTGTTCTGAATAAGTACACAACACACACACATCCGACATCCAGGTAACAATTATAACAATAATAACTATTTTAAAATAGAAATTCTGCATAGGACCAAGTGCTTCGATTTCAAATGTTAATTAAACGTTCGACTTAATACTACTTTATTAAATCACATTTTTCTTGTTATAAATTGGCACAGGAGATTTTAGTTACATGTTCCTTTACACAACGTCTGCCGTGTAATATTATGGGGAGTCTGACGGACATTCTCTTGAATTAAGCTGACCTAGCTCACTTAAAGCTGCATACGCAACACTGTTTTATGATCCTTTCGCTAATTCTGAGTTCCAGCATAGTGTGTCTTTAAAGTGTGTTTGTGTACGAGGTACGCGTATGTGTAAAGTTTTCATGCGTGATTTGATGTTTAATGCCTTCACTTTGTTCTCACTCTCTCCTGCCTAATGCCGCAGTATCAGGTTTCCAGCCTCCTAAACACGACATAATCCATACTTCCAAAAAGAGCGTGTCACTATATCTGACAGAACTAGGAAATGTCTCGCGGAATCGGTGCGCGTGCTCTGCACGCGCGTTCTATATGGTCCAGAAACTGGTGATAGAGAGGTAGGTTCAAGTATTTTAGACAGCGCTTGGGATAGGGACAAGTTTTATACCCAACCGAAGGATCATCTTACAGTACGAGGTCAAGCTTTGAACATTATGCGCTTCCTCCAGCTTAGGGAAACAGAGCAAATCTGTTGCTTCTTTTTGAATTAGCCTACCGGACTTAAGCGGGCACCATTTGCTTCACGGGTGGTTCCTGAGCAAATCTGGGAAATAACGATTAGTAGCGGAGAACTAAGTATCTTGATCGCTGCAAGTTGCAACAATTTTAACAGTATATTCTCCAGGTATTTAACAAGAATTGTCATCTTTCCGTTTTCAAAAATATTTATTCGTTATCAAGAAACGCCCCAAAAACCTGGCTTTTGGGTACCAAACCGTAGCCGCGGATTCCAAGACAGATGCGCACAGCCAATGTCTGAAATTGTTAGGTTATATTCCTAAGATCCCGATCTCTAACAGCTTCGAAAATCTTCTTGATACCTTTATATGTTTCCAACATAGAGTGATTCAAAGTTAACCTGCTTTTACGCGTAACATACGCACGTAAAATCCGGTGTGAGGTGGAAACGTACTTTTTAAAGTGGCGTAGCACAGAGAAATATGCTGTAAAGCGTCTCCGTTATCATCAAAAAAGTTCTGGGAAACTTGGGGTAGCGCCACAGAGATACGGAAGGAACTGTAGTGGGAGGCTCTTGAAGACAGACGTAAACCATCCCGAGAAAGTCTATTACGAAAGTTTCAAGAAGCGGCTTGAAATGATTGCTCTAGGTAGATAATATATATCGCTCACATACGGATCGTGAGGAAAGGATCAGAATAATTACTGCACACAAAGTGGCATTCAAACAGTCATTGTTCCCGCGTTCCACACGTGAATGAAAAAGGAAGAAACCTTAATAGCTGGTACAATGGGTCTGCCATGCACCTCACGATGGTTTGCGGAGTACAGATGCTATGGCGCCGGCACGCCAGTCGGGAATGAGAGAGCATAGAGCACTGTGCAGAAGACTTCAGCCAATTGCACACTGACCGACCCCTCTCCAGGATGGCAACACGACAGTAGCGGCCTCTATGCGAAGAGAACATAAGCGCCGCGGCCCACTTCTACAGAAGCTTCGAGACTAGCTACCTGAAGAGAAGTGTCAGAGCTCGTTACTTGCTTGTACATTCTATGCCCCTAAATCTTGGAACTGTTATACAAAACAACATTGATTATTTTGCCTGTCACCCTTTGCTTGCGACACATTTGCATATTTCTCAAAGTATTGTCATTTAATTTTCGTAATTAAACTTATTAATACGATTTGCTTGAATTGTTGTCTAGCTTTCTGAGACACCCCATATTCGTCGACTAGGTAGGTACCACAATAGATGCAGATTTAGATGTACTGAAGCACATGCAAATTTTTGCGCAATTAAAATATGGTATGAGGTGTAAAATTAGTTTTCCATTATTCCAATTTCTTTACATCCACGGGCATATTTTGCAAACGGTAGTGAAGTGCATGGCGTTAGTACATATTTCTGTGCGCAACCAGTTGCCTTACACACACACACACACACACACACACACACACACATAACTAATATGATTCATTCATTTCACAATCACCCAGTTTTCAAACCTCTGCAAGCTGATAACCAGACGTAGGTTTTACAGCGACATTATCTGGACCATGTGCAGCTAAACATTGAGATCGTGCTGCTGAAGAAAATAACGGAGATTTAGTTTCAGTACAAGCAACGAGAAGTTCACGAGACTTACATTGTACTTCCTCGTAGTATCCATTGCAAACCCATTCTGATGATGTAAATATTGCAGTTTATACACGTGGCGACGTCATTTATCCACTGCGCCAAAAACAGCGGGTGAAAGCTGCAGCTGATAGCTATTTATCTTTGACGTAGTCGGCTTGGTTACGAGTTGTTTATTATTGTCAGTTTTTGATCTGTGCTTGGAAAATAAAATGTTTTCTCATCTCATGAAAAAGCTGTTACTTCATTAAATATAAAGGCTCCCATATACACATACACATAGATAGCATTTTGCTGCTCTTAGTTCAACACAATCCAACCTTCATATTTTGCACTCATCCACAGAGAGTAAACTTTGAACGTAAGTACAAAGAATGTAAATATGGTAGATATCAAACTTCGCCACGCTACGATCTTCGAATTAAGATGTAATGCATCACAAAATAAGTTTTCAAATGCACAAATTAGATAATGGATGAAAGCGAACATTGCGAGCTACAGGTATTTTAGTACCTTGTCAGTATGTAATCAATATGTTACCAAAACTATAGAACTTACAAATTTGTGGTTTTGTGACAAATGAATAAATAAATTACCACGTTTTTCTTACGATGATAACGAACTTTAACACATGTGCCGTTTGTTGCTAGAAAAATGTCTAATCGACATTCGATTTCACGCCATACGTCTGACAACATTCCTGGAGTAACACCAGCAACGGCATCTGTTATCCTTATTCTTAATGTATCCAGATCAGATACTTGTGTGGTGTAAACCTTGGTCTTAACGAAGCCCCACAAACGAAACCAAAGGCGTTAAGTCTGGTGATTTTGTAGGCCAGGCACTAGGACCATCAAGATCCAAAGTTTCATTAAGGAAATTTCTAGTGTGCGAGTCCCAATGCTGAAACATCGCGTCAGGTTGCAAGTCTCTCAATTGCGGTTCCGCAAACTGTTATAACATATCCAGATCCATGTTAGCTGTTACTGTTTCTCGTCAAAAGCCAAAGGGCTAGTGACTCTGTTGTGGATTAAACCCCACGAGACATTCATTGTACGGAAATCCCTAATGTGATCTAAGGCAACATATGAACTTTCCGAGCCACATGTCCTCAGATTGTGCGTGTTATTTTACCTGGTATGAGAAAAAGCCTCATCTGAAAAACAAAGTCACTGAAAATACTCGTTGCTGGTGTCGATTTGCGCCAATATTTCCGTCGTTAAAGCTGTTCGATAAGTTCCATCACGCGGTTGCAATGGTGTCTTATCAGGACCTTAGATGCATACAGGACCAATTTATTGCGCAGAACTATCGTACTGTGTTCCTAGGAATCCCTAATTGACCAAATGCGTGTCGAGTAGATTTGGAAGGGTCAGGATTTCTTGGAAAATCTGGAAGAAAAATTTCTGTTTATTCAGTTTTTTAAGAGTTCCATGAGGTGAAAGTAATCTCTCAGTTTTCGAGGGGACCCATCTGTAACCTCCAAGCAGCAGGATAACATACAAAAACCATCTGTAAGCCTCTGTCAACAGTGAAGAACAAAGAAAAGTTGCCATTGATATCACCTACAGAGTGTTCATGACGAGGCAATGAGAGGCGCAAGGCTGTGCATTGCCAAGTTTCTTCCTATTTGTCCCATGTTGAAGCACGAACAAGAGCGTGTGAGTTTATACAGGACTGCTACACCTAAGAGAAGAAGAAACTGATATACCTGCTAATATCGTGTAGGCCCCCATCCCTACCCCTCCCCCTCTCTCGCGAGCAGAAGTGCCGCAACAACACGTCGCATGGACTCGACAGATGTCTGAAGTAATGCTGGAGGGAATTCACGCCATGAATCCCCCTGGGCTGTCCATAAATCCACAAGAGTACGAGGAAGTGGATATCACTTCTGAACAACACGTTGAAGGTATCCCAGATATACTCAATGATGTTCATGTCTGGGTAATTCGTCGGCCAGCGGAAGTGTTTAAACTCAGAAGACTGTTCCTGAACCCAGTCTGCAGCAGTTCTGGTTTCGCAGTCCTGCTGCAATTGTCCAAGTCCATCGGAATGCACAGTGGACCTGAATGGATGCAGGTGATCAGACAGGATGCTTAGGTACGTGTCGCCTGTCAGAGTCGTATCAGGGTTCCCACATCACTCCAACTGCACACACCCCATCCCACCAGCTTGAACAGTCCCTTGCTGATGTGCAAAGTCGTTGGATCCATAAAGTTGCCTCCATATCCACGTCCATCTGTTCGATACAATTTGAAACGAGACTCGTCCGACCACAGAACATGTTTCCAGTCATCAACAGTCCATTGTCGGTGTTGGCGGCCCCAGGCGAGGCGTAAAGCTTTGTGTCGTGCAATCGTCAAGGGTACACGAGTGGGCCTTCGGCTCCGAAAGTCCATACCGATGATGCGTTGAATGGTTCTCACGCTGACACTTGTTGATGGCCAGCCATTGAAATCTGCAGGAAATTGTGGAAGAGCCGCATTTCTGTCACGTTGAACGATTCTTTTCAGCCGTCGTTGTTCCCGTTCTTGCAGAATCTTTCCCCGGTGGCAGCGATGTGGAGGTTTGATGTTCTACCGGATTCCTGATATTCACGGTACATTCCTGAAATGGCTGTACAGGAAAATCCCCACTTCAGTGCTATGTCGGAGATGTTTTGTCCCATCCCTCGTGCGCCGACTATAGCACCACGATCAACCCCACTTAAATCTTGATAAGCTGCCATTTTAGCAGCAGTAATCGATCTAATAATTACACCAGACACTTGTTGTCTTATATAGGCGTTGCCGACCGCAATGCCGTATTCTGCCTGATCACGTATCTCTGTATTTAAATACGCACGTCTATACCAGTTTCTTTGGCGCTTCTGGGTATAAACAACTTTTGGAAAATCTATATTTTCCAAGGTGCACGAATAGAACTGTGAAGTCTCAGAGTCTAACTAGTGGCCACCAAATGGCGGTACGAGAGGCGGAAATGGGGACAAGGCCTTTTGTGTGTTGCAATATAAGTTTAAAAAAATGGTTCGAATGTCTCTGAGCACTATGGGACTTAACATCTATGATCATCAGTCCCCTAGAACTTAAAACTACTTAAACCTAACTAACCTAAGGACATCACACACATCCATGCCCGAGGCAGGATTCGAACCTGCGACCGTAGCAGTCACGCGGTTCCGGACTGAGCGCCTTAACCGCGAGACCACCGCGGCCGGCAGATATGTTAATCTGTTACACCAGTGCGGAGTGCATTCAGAAGGAATTATGGCAAAGAACAGCCGCGTAAGCAGAGCATACTGCGTTGGTATCGACAGTTTAGGTAAAGTGGTTGTGTGTGTAAACAGAAATGAACTGGTCGATTGAGTGTGCCCGACGCAGAGGTTGAATTTTCGTACCCAGTCCAAAAACATCATCGGTCCGCACCCAACTGTGTGGAAGGTTTTGCGACGTCGGTTACATTTCAAAGCGGGTCGTCTGCAGCTAGTGCAACAATTAAAACCGGTAGCTTGTGATCGGCGTCTTCAGTTCTGCAGTAGCACTTGACGCTGCAGATTTCGCCTCCAGGGTGATATTCAGCTGCGATGCAACGTCAAGGGCGGTGTTTACGAACCCCCACTGGCAATTACAGTGGTGTACTCGTGCTTTTTACATGATTGTGTCGTGTTACCTGACGACCACCCACAGATCATTTGTAGAGAGCAAAATGCAAATTTGGTGAGTTTACGGTTCATTTCCATTCATCAATCACTTTGTGCTGTTTTACTTTTTTTGCTTTAAAACTTCGTTTTACGTTAGATTTTTACGAGTCATTATTCTAATGCTCTATATTATGACTCAATTAGTAGCATCCAGGTATGATATTGTTTATTCTGTCTTACTTCCGGGGGTTACCGACTATAGTATGACGCTACTTGGAGCGTCTGTGACCTAATTTTGTCTGTTTAGCCACAATACTGCCACGCCCACTGAGAACTTAATGGTTCCGTCGAACAGGTTTTATTCGTATGCGTCACAGCAGTATATACTTTTATTATTTCTGGTTTTTTTAAAAAAAATTATTTACTCTTATTCTTTATGACCCATTGGTTGCAACATTTTACCTGCAATTTTATGCAAGATCTTTTATATGGCTTTACTGTTTCTCTTCGTGATTATATCTGGAAGTTGCTATCACAACCCATCGCCCAGTTGCGCCATCTGTTGCGGGCTGCGTATAATTAGCCGTATACTTATACGCTTGTATGCTGAGTCGGGAACATGACCAACTGCACTGCCCACGTATTTACTGTGTAATGCATATGCGTAGGCTCGATCCCGTTCTAGTGGATGTGGACGGCGCCGCGTATCTGACAAGGTAATCTGCTGCCTCCTTATTCAAATATGCGTACTGAAAGGTCTCTGTTAGATTCCTTTCATGCTGTTATCCTCCATTTGTTGTTCTTTACGTCATACATTTGCACCTCTAAATTTACTGCGGTATTTCTATATTTATCTGGGAGGAGACTGAGCAATGGAATATATTATATTCACATATAAACAAGAACAACTTGTCATACAACACTTTCAAACACATTTTTAAATGTAATTCTTATCATCCAGTTTCGTATGAGAAACACATCCGCCGGCCAATGTGGCCGAGCGGTTCCAGGCGCTTCAGTCTGGAGCCGCGCGAACGCACCGGTCGCAGGTTCGAATCCTGCCTCGGGCATGGTTGTATGTGATGTCCTCAGGTTAGTTAGGTTTAAGTAGTTCTAAGTTCTAGGGGACTTATGACCTCAGATGTTAAGTCCCATAGTGCTCAGAGCCATTTGAACCGTTTTAGACCCACATCCGCCTCGTTTACGTAGCGTGCATGATGTCTTAAGATACTGTCGTTTCCTTCCCTTCTGGTGTGAAAGGATGAATGTAAGTATTTGTAGTTGCATGCTCGGTGGTAGCAGAGAAGTTCTGTCTGCTAGAGAACAGTAGGACCAGCGTCTGAGTAGGTAGATACGATTTCTAAGGCCAAGAGGTTTGTCTCCTTGGTGTGGTCCTGTCCGTCCCTTGTCAGGTTGTCTGCTCACTCCCTGTTGTACCTGTGGGACACACTCGGACGGGCCAATCGGCGGGCACTTTCTCAAGTGGCAACATCTCCGGGTAAGCGCGAGTTTGGTGAGTCCGATAGCAACGAAATTCTTAAGTTTCAGTCAAACTGAAATATTAATTATTCTGCTCACAGATCTATATCGAAAATGTTTTTTATATTATTTTAAATCGCGATGCAGTGCGATTTCATTGTTGGTTTCGGAGTTTATTGCTGTAGGTTTTTTTGTTTGTTTTGGTTTCTTTTTCATCTTATGGGACTGAACTGCTATGGTCATCAGTCCGTAAGTTTACACACTACTTAACCTAAATTATCCTAAGGACAACACACACACCCATGCCCGAGGGAGGACTCGAACCTGCGCCGTGGTTGGTTCAAATGGCTCGGAGCACTATGGGACCTAACTTAGGAGGTCATCAGTCCCCTAGAACTTAGAACTACTTAAACCTAACTAATCTAAGGACATCACACACATCCATGCCCGAGGCAGGATTCGAACCTGCGACCGTAGCGGTCGCGCGGTTCCAGACTGTAGCGCCTAGAACCGCTCGGTCATCCCGGCCGGCCGAACCTCCGCTGTATTGCGGTAGTTGCTTTGTTTCCAATTGAATAAAGGAAAGTGGAAGTACGTTGTCATGAGGCGTAATTATGATTAAAATAATCGATCTTTGGTGTGAATGTGCGTATAAGTTCTCTCTATGAAATTCTTCAAATTAATAATTTCTCTTTGTGTTCAACCCACGCGGTGTGAGCTTTGCAGTACCTCGTGCTCGTGAAATTGTTTGAGCCATCAGGTCAATACTATGCCGTTATTAACGCAGTTAGGAAGTTTCTTTTGTAACTAATATGTTTTGATTTGATTTCGTCATTGAAAAAGTTGTGGAATTACATTTTTTCTGTAAATGTACTTGTGCATGTGGAACATGTGCTGTAGTGACAAAACTAGCCCTCAGATACTCTTTTGCATAATACACTCATGCCCATAAATTAAGGCTAATTGCAGAATGTTTCGCCACACAACGTGGCATTACACAAAACTGGCGCTAATAGCATAGGCACATAGGGAACACACACCACACAGATCTGTAAGTCCACGGTATTGGTGATAAGTTGAGAAAACCATCCCAAAACACATGTGCTGCAAAACGCCATTGTTTCCTGCGCATGTACAACGACATCAGTATGGCATATGATCACCAAGCACACGAACACAGGCCGCACAACGGGTTCGCATACTCTGGATCAGGTGGTCGAGCAGCTGCTGGGGTATAGCCTCCCATTCTTGCACCTGTGCCTGTCAGAGCTCCAGAAGTGTTCTAGGGGTTTGAATACGTCGAACGAGAGCATCCCAGACGTGCTCGATGGGGTTTAGGTCTGGAGAAAAGGCGGACATTCTGGTGCGAAATGGCGTCCCGATACCCCTGACCTGTTTCAGTTCCTCTATCAAAGACATGCAAGGGTGTACGTGCACCAATCATAATCCCACACGACACCATCGCACGACAACCTCCATACCGGCCCCTTTCAAGGACTTTAAGGGGTTGGTATCTGGTTCCTGGTTCACGCTAGAAGAAAACCTCGACTCGTCCATGAACATAACCTGGGACCACTGTTCCAATGATCATGTACTGTGTTCTTGACACGAGGCTACAGGCTCTCCTGTGACCAGGCGTCAGTGGAATGAACCTTGCAGGTCTCTGGGCGAATAAACCATGTCTGTTCAGTCGTCTGGAAACTGTGTGTCTGGACACAACTGTTCCAGTGACTGCGGTGCGGTGAGGTTCCAATCAAGGCTACCTGCAGTACTCCGTGGCCATCTGCGGGCACTGATGGTAAGATATCGGTCTTCTTGTGGAGTTGTACACTGTGGACGACCCGTACTGTAGCCTGTCTGCTAGAATTGTTGTCATAATCTTGAGATCACACTTTGTGGCACACGGAGGGTCCTTACCAGGACCTGCTGTGTTTGACCAGCCTCCAGTCGCCTTAGTATTCTGCCTCTCATAACGTCATCAATATGTGTTATTGGAGCTATTTTCAACACACAGTCGCCATTAGCACGTCTGGAAACGTCTGCACACTTACTCGCTCCACCGTACTCTGACATGCACCAACACACCTCTGCGTATGTGGACTGCTGCCAGCGCCACCGTGCGACGACCGCAGGTCAAATGCACCGCATGGTCTTAAATGGCTCTGAGCACTATACGACTTAACTTCTGAAGTCATCAGTCGCCTAGAACTAATTAAACCTAACTAACCTAAGGACATCACACACATCCATGCCCGAGGCAGGATTTGAACCTGCGACCGTAGCGGTCGCTCGGCTCTTGACTGCAGCGCCTAGAACCGCACTGCCACTCCGGCCGGCTCTCATGGTCATACCCCGAAGTCATTTAAACCCGCAAACTGTCCAGCAGTGATTTGTTTCACCATGTATCAGCATTATCCTTAATTTGTGAGCATGAGTGTACCTCGTGTATTCAAACTTAATTAACCGCTATCGCGAGCAGTTTTCCTATTTCAAAATTTCTAGAAAGACTTTTATATAGCATTTTGATGAGATTGTGGATATATCGAACCACGTTATCTTTGTCTAAACCTCCAGTACCAGTCCGTGGTTATCCATTGGGAACACGACTACACTAGGAGCGGAATTTCTTTGCCTTAAATAGAATGGATTGGTGATGGTTGTTTCTCTTTTGTGTACCCTTGAACTATCTTTGTGTACTTGTTAGAATACTGTTTCCTATTCTTTCTGTTTCCTGTTCTTTGAAAATCACATGTTTGCGAATTGAACCCCTCTGAGTAACACTTTCCTTAATTAAGTCGCAACAGTAAATAAGGCACCAGCTTTGAGAAACACTTAGCGTGTGTTATACGTTTTATTGAACACTGATGAATTTTGAAATAAATATCAAACTTTAAACTTACTCTACTTTTCTTCAATCTAATTTACCCCATTATCTGTTTATTTAAAATAATAATAAAATTATAAAAAAAATGAGCAGATACTGTGGGTGACTATAACAGTAGTAAAAGTTTGACAGTCATCTACGCATACTTTTTACCCTGGGTTCGGGAGGTTTTAAAAACACTAGGCTCATTATAAGATTTCTTGCAAGACTAAGCCAGTTGCTTGTGTTTGAACACGCGTTGACTGTTCTCGAGCCGAGCGAGGTGGCGCAGTGGTTTGCACACTGGAGTCGCATTCGGGAGGACGACGGTTCAAACACGCGTCCGGCCATCCTGAAATGCGTTTTCCGTGGTTTCCCTAAATAGCTTCAAGCAAATGCCGGAATGGTTCCCCGGAAAGGGCACGACCGACTTTCTTCCCCGTCCTCCCATGATCTGATCAAAACGATGACCTCACTGTTTGGTTTCCTCCTCCAAACCACCCAACCAATTATTGTCGAAGTGATGTATTTCATGGGACGTTGCAAGAGACCTTCTTTAAAAAAAATTGATAACGGAACTACCCGCTGGGGCTTTCATATGGTTTAGGTGCGGTTTCCCAAGGATTTAACAATTTATGTTTCATTATGTCGTTTTTTATATGTATTTTACATTTTATTTGAATGTGTTTGCCGGCCGCGGTGGTCTCGCGGTTCTAGGCGCGCAGTCCGGAACCGTGCGACTGCTACGGTCGCAGGTTCGAATCCTGCCTCGGGCATGGATGTGTGTGATGTCCTTAGGTTAGTTAGGTTTAAGTAGTTCTAAAGTTCTAGGGGACTGATGACCACAGCAGTTGAGTCCCATAGTGCTCAGAGCCATTTGAACCATTTGAATGTGTTTTGGGCTTTTAATGCTATAGACTGTTTATTGGCTTCTGAACATTTTATCGGCCATATTCTGGTATATTTTACTCTTATCTTAAGTGACAGCATACAATGTTCTTTTCAAATTCTGACCACGGCGGTTTTCTGCTTTGTACTTGTGTGCGTGGCATCCTGTGAGCTTAATACCATATTCTGTGAAGAAGTTGTTTTATTCTTTCCTTGCTAGCCCAATTTTGCTAAATCGGAGTGATGCCATCTATGTGAAAGGTTCTATTTTTTTCTCATATTCCAATCTGAAAGTACCTTGTATTAGGTGAAACGAGTCATTGGAAGGTAAATAAAATAAAAAAATTGCAACCAAGACTGTTTGTTCTTTCACATTGCCTAAGTGCGGACTGTGGATAGAAGCAATGGGTCTTGAAACCTTCCCGTCTCCTCTATACCTCTTCAGTTTTAAGCAACCTTCCCTTCCACAATAAACTATGAAACCTTTCTTTAGGATTTCTATCTCTTGCTTAATAATAACAAATGAAATCTTCCCTCTGAAATTTATTCTCTTTCTAAATCTTTGCATACAAATTTAATTGCTGCTTATTAAAAGTGATTTTCTGATTATTTCGACGAAACATAGAACGTGTCGTCGTCGTGGCCCTCAGTCGTTATCTGCAATAACCCAAAACTGTTCCTTACCTTTTTTACTGTTACCGGATCGCCATCTGACTGCTACATCAAACTGTGACATGAATATACTTATTCTGGTTTACTATACTATATTAACTGCTGGTGGGCTGTCATAATAAGTGGCTGTATTTATTTCCAAAGCTGACGTTATTCTTTAATAGCAAAGCTGACGTTATTCTTTAATTAATTTGACTGAAGTTACGCAATTCATAGTTACACTTTTGCTTGACAACAATAAAAATTTTACAAAGTTTTACATTGATAGTTTTTGAGATGGATTATAATCAGTAATGCAACATTGCTGGCAAAAATTAATTATATTCTGAAAACGTTTCTTCAAATATTTACTGCTGGTAATGAAATGATTTTACAAACGTTCAAATGGGACTTACTTTTTACAATAATCTTGCAACTAGCATTGCGCAAACATACCTTCAGTAGTCTTGAGCTTTGCAAAGAAAATAATTCAATAATATTACTTCCTCTTATGATAATAGTTAGCTGATGTCTCTGTACATCCGTTTATAATCTCTTGTAAATCATAGCTGGTGGCTGGCAGACACAGCGCTCCTCTCAACCTCTCGCTTCAGACCTGCTACCGACTCGCTTCCCATCTCGCTTACTACTGACTCCTACGAACGCTAAAGTGCGGTCTCTCCTGCCAACAATGCTTTCTGGTGTAGACAATCCCTGCTACCATCACAATGTGTATCAATGCGCGGTCTTTCCCGCTCTTTTCTAGAAATGTATCCATACGCGGTCCCTCCTGCCCTTTTTAAAATTATATCAATTTGTGGTCTCTTTTGCCAACAATACTTTGGTGCAGACATCCCCTGCTACCACCATGATTTCCAACATGACAAATATTAATTATTCCTACTTAATCCTATTAATAAAATATAAACATTTTTCAAAATTGTGGTTTGACAGTAGACAATAGATATATACACGTGTTACTGTGTGTATACATCTCGTAACAGAAAAATCTAGGAAATTAAAGGTAATACGTAGGATTATCGACACACACACACACACACACACACACACACACACACACACACACACACACACACACTGATTCGTGCCCAGTTTTCTTAAACCTGTGGAGTAATTACATTTAACGAGCATTTGATTGGGTACAGCCGTAAACCACGTGTAAATAGATTCATCAGCCAGCTTACAGCGGCGGATACCTGACTGAACCAAGATTGGGTGACATGTTAATTTTGTTGATGCGTTAAAAATAGCTCCATCTTCTCAGAGGCTGTTGCCGCTGGTGTGGAACTGAATATGAACAAGTAAAGCAGAGATGTATGGACTAATGGTGAACTACTTGAAGCGTGGATTAAGTGGCTGCCATCCGAGCACTTTGCCAGTAGTCAATTTTTCCCAGTGTTGAGAGAACGTTGCATTTGCAGCATATTTCGCATTATGGTGCAAGAATGTAATGTGCCTGTCGAGCTACGTCAGTTTATTACCACAAAATTTGATCCACAGGTGACGGCTGCTGCATTAAAAGCATTGTGTATAATGGAGAGATTTACTGGTGCAAAAATTGGAGAGAGTATGCCGCGTGCAGTATATTACTTCCTCTCAAACAGAAACACGGTGCTTCAGACATGATGGACATAGAGGATGCTGGAAATTAAATTGTAACATACTCAAAATAGCATGGGTAAAGTTACCAGTTATGGGACAAAAGGAAACGTTTATTTTCATGACGCAGATCACTTCTGGAAAGACATCGCGGAACATAGTGTCCAGAAACTATGTAAAAAAAATGCTGACTTCAGAATAAATGACGATTGGAGAGAAAACATGGAATATTATAATCTTGTACCTTGTGAACTGCAAACGGAAGTAGGTGCCGGGGAAGAGATAGAAGCGACAGATACAAACACTTAGACTGACAGAAGCGGTATCGAAACCAGCATCTTCCAATCCATAGTCTAGCACAAATGTCTTCGCCGCTGTGGCTGGGATCACGTATTATCAAATTTGTATACCACTGCAGCAGTTAACAGGTATTTTGTGATGAGAGAGAGCAGAATGCCAGAGGGAACTCACACGGCTCATTAACCTAGTACCGACCCACGCCCGTCTTTGGATGCATGAAACAGAGACAAATATCTGACGCCGCTGCTGTACAATTCGTCCGTAACATAACAATCAGAATTCATTGCATACACTAATATTTCGGTAACTTGTTGGTACTGAAGCTAGTAGTTTACTGTATTTCATATGAGGAGTCATTTACACCTGGAAAGCTGGATTGCTTTATGGATGTAACTTGGTCATGTTATGATGAAGTCACATCAGGTTATGACTTGTAAAATTAGAGCACGTGTTTTCAATACTGATGAAACCAAGTTAAGCTGTTAGTTGGTTCGTGATGCCACCTTCAGCCGTACATCGGAGCTCCTACTGCATTGTCCAAATAAATGTGAGACATGCTAAACTGGAAACGATGTTGACGTCCAGCACTTTAAACCAGATGATTCTGTTAGGAGGAAAACACGAGGAACGTGAAGACAAGCACGGTTACTAATCAAGAAAGTTGCCCCGGCCATACAAAAACACACAAAAATATTTGTTGCTGTCTCATTACACTGTTGGTAATAAGGTGCTGGAAACGGTAACAAGTGTAAAATAACTGAACTAAATAATTTTTTAGTACGTGCATCATATGTTTCGGGATATGATTTAGATTTTCAACCATGTTTTTTTCGAAGTGTTAGTCGCTGTCTCCACCGTATGCGAGTCCTTTATAGCCATATATAACCATTCCCAGTTCGCGATAGATTCGTTTGGACCAAAGGACCCAATGCGTTCCATGTGAACAGACCCCAGACCGTTGTGGGCTGACCACCAGCTTGCACAGTGCCTTGTTGACAACTTGAATCCAAGGGCTTTGTGGGGCCTGCGCCACACTCGAACCCTACCACCAGCTCTTACCAACTGAAGTCGGGACTCATCTGACCGGGCTACTGTTTTTCAGTAGTCTAGGGTCCAAGCGATATGGTCACCAGCCCAGCAGATCGCTGCTATTAGCAAAGACACTTGTGTCGGTCATCTGCTACCATAGCCCATTAATCTCACATTTCGCCGCACAGTCGCAACGGAGATGTTCGTCGTACGTCCCGGTTCTTTCAGGCAGTGTTGCTTGTCTGTTAGCACTGACAACTCTAAGGAAATGCCGCTGCTCTCGGTCGTTAAGTGACAGCATCGGCCACTGTGTTGTCCGTGGCAAGTAATGCCCGAAATTTAAGGCTGTGGATCTTTGGATATTGAATTCACTGACTATTTCCGAAATGGAATTTCCCATACGTCTATGATTCCGCGATCAAGGTCTATTAATTCCCGTCGTGCGCCTGTAATGACGTCGGATACCTTTTCAATGAATCATCTGAGTAAAAATGACGTACACAATACTACTACATGTGTATATGGCTATCATGACTTTTGTCACCTCAAAAAATACAAAAATATATTGAACGATTTCATCAGGGTAGTCAACATGTCACTATGAAACAGGTTATTGTGTGATACGATCATCACTGTGGCAGAAGGTTTTTTAGAACAGTCGACTTATAAAAATGTTTGCTGTATACGAAAACTTTGTTGGCAGTTATAATAAGTTAATAACATTTAATTTCTGAAGGTATCCTCAAGAAGTAGACAGACACGTAATTTAAAATATCAAAGTGTTTAATGCAGCTTGCTTCCCCACTGTGGCCGGCCGGAGTGGCCGAGCGGTTCTAGGCGCTACAGTCTGGAACCACGCGACCGCTACGGTCGCAGGTTCGAATCCTGCCCCGGGCATGGATGTGTGTGAAGTCCTTAGGTTAGTTAGGTTTAAGTAGCTCTAAGTTCTAGGGGACTGATGACCTCAGAAGTTAAGTCCCATAGTACTCAGAGCCATTTGAACCATTCTTCTCCACTGTGGAAGATAAAAGGGTCGGTGGAGCAGTTTATTACTCTGAGATGTATTCTACCTGACTACCATTATGACTAAACCGAATGCTGGAATGTGTACAACAAGAGTTGCATGCTGTTATTAATGTATCGGAGCCAGTGCTTAGTCACTTAAGTGCCTCGGTGCCATATTGATTGTATTAAATCGGGTGCGCAGGGGGCTAACGTCCACCTAACGTTTCTTACGTGTCGTAAGCACCACAAACCACGGCCTTAACATTTCTCGAACATGTTTGGCTCACAGAGATAGTCCTGCTCTCCCACTCTCGATGATACTCACCGTAAGCAGTCTTGGGAAGCAAGAAAGCAACCGAGTAATGTAATGAAATGAAAAGGGGAGCTGCACTAAATAGAAACACAGACCTACCATGATAAACAAAGTATACTTCAGAGGCGCAGTGTCCTCAAATAAGCCACATATTACAGCTGCGAGGAATTGCTAGTAGAGTACTGTTTGGACCACACAGATGACATAGTGTCAAGCTAACGTCTCCCCTTACGCGCCTCAGAATAACAGTTCTCTCATTTATGTTCATACACACTTATAAAAAAGTTTTGCATCACCTCGGTTCCGATAGTTCCGGAACCTGCACAGAAAATTGTAATATACATCAACATTAACATCATTTCCGCCCTTTTGATTGCTCATGAAAACCACACATTGCATGTGCATACATCGAGACCTTCAGAGGTGGTGGTCCAGATTGCTGTACACACCGGACCTCTAATACCCAGTAGCACGCCCTCTTGCGCTGATGCATGCCTGTATTCGTCGTGGCGTACTATCCACAAGTTGATCAAGGCACTGTTGGTCCAGATTGTGCCACTCCTCAACGACGATTCGGCGTAGATCCCTCAGAGTGGTTGGTGGGTCACGTCGGCAACCTGCCCCACGCAAGTTCGATGGGGTTCGTGTCTGGACAACAAGCTGCCCACGAGTCGAGCGATGTCGTTATCCGAAGGAAGTCATTCACAAGATGTTGTAATGTATTACTATCTTTACGAAGTTGTTCATCGAGCCACATACGTTATCTCGCATTTCTAGCTTCTTCTCTCACATAAATAAAGATAAAAATGCAGAAATTCAGGGTCGCCACCAACTCAAGCCCTTCCTAAACATTCAGAAAAGGATGGAGCTGGAAAATTATTAGTTTCATTACTTTAATAATTTAATTACATGTATGAAAATTTCTTTAAGTAGTCAGATAAATAGCACTCCAAGTGGTGCATGAAGCAACTCGATTAATTCAGGATTGGAAATCAGAGTAAGGGGGTAAGATCAACACCATAGAATTTATCTTTGACATAGATTATTTATTTTATCTAAGTATTCCTTGGGTAACAGAAGAAATATTGAATTTAATTGATGAAAGGAGAAAATATAAAAATGCAGTAAATGAAGCAGGCTAAAAGGAATACAAACGTCTCAAAAATGAGATCGACAGGAAGTGCAAAATGGCTAAACAGGGATGGCTAGAGGACAAATGTAACGATGTAGAAGCTTATCTCACTAGGGGTAAGATAGATACTGCCTACAGGAAAATTAGAGAGACCTTTGGAGAGAAGAGAACCACGTGTATGAATATCAAGAGCTCAGATGGCAACCCAGTTCTAAGCAAAGAAGGGAAGGCAGAAAGGTGGAAGGAGTATATAGAAGGTTTATACAAGGGCGATGTACTTGAGGACAATATTATGGAAATGGAAGAGGATGTAGATGAAGACGAAATGGGAGATGTGTTACTGCGTGAAGAGTTTGACAGAGCACTGAAAGACCTGAGTCGAAACATGGCCCCCGGAGTAGACAACATTCCATTAGAACTACTGACGGCCTTGGGAGAGCCAGTCATGACAAAACTCTACCAGCTGGTGAGCAAGATGTATGAGACAGGCGAAATACCCTCACACTTCAAGAAGAATATAATAATTCCAATCCCAAAGAAAGCAGGTGTTGACAGATGTGAAAATTACCGAACTATCAGTTTAATAAGTCAAAGCTGCAAAATACTAACGCGAATTCTTTACAGACGAATGGAAAAACTGGTAGATGCGGACCTCGGGGAGGATCAGTTTGGATTCCGTCGAAATGTTGGAACACATGAGGCAATACTGACCTTACGACTTATCTTAGAAGAAAGATTAAGAAAAGGCAAACCTACGTTTCTAGCGTTTGTAGACTTAGAGAAAGCTTTTGACAATGTTGACTGGAATACTCTTTTTCAAATTCTAAAGGTGGCAGGGGTAAAATATAGGGAGCGAAAGGCTATTTACAATTTGTACAGAAACCAGATGGCAGTTATTAAAGTCGAGGGGCATGAAAGGGAAGCAGTGGTTGGGAAAGGAGTGAGACAGGGTTGTAGCCTCTCCCCGATGTTATTCAATCTGTATATTGAGCAAGCAGTAAAGGAAACAAAAGAAAAATTTGGAGGAGGTATTAAAATTCATGGAGAAGAAGTAAAAACTTTGAGTTTCGCCGATGACATTGTAATTCTGTCAGAGACGGCAAAGGATTTGGAAGAGCAGTTGAACGGAATGGACAGTGTCTTGAAAAGAGGATATAAGATGAACATCAACAAAAGCAAAACTAGGATAATGGAATGTAGTCAAATTAAATCGGGTGATGCTGAGGGAATTAGATTAGGAAATGAGACACTTAAAGTAGTGAAGGAGTTTTGCTATTTAGGAAGTAAAATAACTGATGATTGTCGAAGTAGAGAGGATATAAAATGTAGACTGGCAATGGCAAGGAAAGCGTTTCTGAAGAAGAGAAATTTGTTAACATCGAGTATAGATTTATGTATCAGGAAGTCGTTTCTGAAAGTATTTGTTTGGAGTGTAGCCATGTATGGAAGTGAAACATGGACGATAACTAGTTTGGACAAGAAGAGAATAGAAGCTTTTGAAATGTGGTGCTACAGAAGAATGCTGAAGATTAGATGGGTAGATCACATAACTAATGAGGAGGTATTGAATAGGATTGGAGAGAAGTTTGTGGCACGACTTGACTAGAAGAAGGGATCGGTTGGTAGGACATGTTTTGAGGCATCAAGGGATCACAAATTTAGCATTGGAGGGCACCGTGGAGGGTAAAAATCGCAGAGGGAGACCGAGAGATGAGTACACTAAGCAGATTCAGAAGGATGTAGGTTGCAGTAGGTATTGGGAGATGAAGCAGCTTGCACAGGATAGAGTAGCATGGAGAGCTGCATCAAACCAGTCTCAGGACTGAAGACAACAACAACAACAACAACAACAACAAGTATTTGGTTGCACATCCTAACTACACATAACTGGTGCCTGACTAGAAATATTTGAGTAAGAATTACGTGAGAATGTAACAGAGCACAATTTAACTACAGCAATAAGAAAAACAGAGAGAACGGGGGTGGGAGACAATTATACTGTCATCTCCTTTGCATTAATACCATAAAAATATCTCAGTAAGATTTGCATTACGATTCTACGCATGCACTATTCTGGACAGAGGTTTAACCAATACATGAGGCCGTGCGATAATTATTCAACATACTAACCGCGTCTGCTGCTTGCAAACGGCCGAACTAGAGCATGTGGTGCGTTCCGAATCAGACTGTTGTGCTGCGTTGTAGAAAGCGCGCGAAAACAGATATTCTTGCACAAATTGTAGCTCATTAAACAAGCAAGCTGCCGTGGTGGATCGGAAGGGTCTTTGATTACCAAACACGTGGCACAAAATCGACACACAAAGACAAAAGCAAAGTCCACAAAATATAAGATTAAAAATCATACTCGCTTCACACGCTTCAGTTACGTTGAAGTTCTTAAGTATTTCACCAGTTAAACATAATGAAGTCCTAACTCAACCTGATTCCTATCACGTGAAACCCCACTTAAGAGCTACGATCCGTACTCACCAAGCGTTCACCGAGGATAGCCCCTTTCTCTTTCCAGATTACCTAGTTCCCCGTGCAGCGGAAGCTACCAGAGGGGTAGCCCTCCGTCACCAACCTCACACACAAAAACAGCCTTCGACACAGCCTTGGGTCATCCTGTGCTCTCCTAAGCAATGTCGTCTGCTGCCAGCAGACGATGACTAACTCAGCGTTTCCCACAAACCAAAACCGAAACCCCACATTAAAACACACATATAATATTCAGTAGGTCTTATTTGAGTGCTCAGTATTTCTGGAAGAGTTGATGAATTGAGCTAAAATCAGGTAGTAAAGTGAATAAGTTGTACCGAATTCGACAAGCGTCTTATGAAACGACTTCACAGGGACGTTTCATCACCCCCCCCCCCCCCCCCAATAAAAAAGACTGTGCCGGGAACGTTATTGTCATGCTATGACGTTACACAACAGGCTTTTCATCTGTTAAATTTCATGTACAAACACGTATGAGGTCAGGCAACCAGTAAGTCGGAAACATAAGTAAAATTACAAGTTTTTTCTAAAATCATTATATTGTGAGTTAACTCGTGGTACTAGTTTACTGAATTAACTACTTACCTCACTCGGTCGGCAATTGAACAAGTAGCTATAGACAAAGTAGCACAGCAAAAATTGTGTGTGTGTGTGTGACCCAAGACAGTGTACACAACAGAACATCTTATCAACTATCGTATTTTTTAATAATAAAGTTCTTTTAAAATTTATAGTGAAAGTTACTCGTGTTACTAGGTTACTGAATTCACTGTTGACCTCATTCGGTCGGCAATGAAACAAGCAGTTGTAGGCAAAGTACCACAACAACTGATAATACACGAAATCAAAACATGAATTATACACATAATGTTATCTAGTATACGAACTAAAGCAACTGTAGTACTAGACAAACCCACTACATAGGTACAATGTTACACAATATACAAAGTAATAATAAAGAAAAATAGTTCATCAAGACACAGTACTTGACACATGGACGTAATCCTGTATGATATATAAGAGTCATAATAGAAAAAAACGTATACAATATTTTGACATAACATTACATAGTATACAAATAATGGAAACAGTGTATCACGAAAACAACGTTCTAATGTGTTACAAACGTGTGAGTGTATCATAAAATTTAAGGAACATGTGTTTTTGTAAAATGCATTATTTGAAACCTTGGTTCCTTAAAAAGGAAACTCCTAAAAAATGTTTAAGTAATAATTTGTGAAACTACTCTGCCTTTCTTTCATTAGAACGATGGATGAGATAGGAAATGATAAAAAAATTGAACACTTGTTTACAATAATCACTTGTCATACGGAAATTTGCACTGCACAATCACATTTCTTTGTGTTTACACGACTTTAATTGTTCTCCTTACTCAGCAACATCCGTGAGAATTCGGCCAGTTTCTGTAGTGTCCGAGAAACGTCAAGTGGTAATTTGTTGTCGCAGCTTCCACCTGTGACGATGGTATCGTCCTCAGTATTGGCAATGTTGGATAATTTTCTTGTGGCTACAGCTGCATTTGGTCGTGTGGATGCTCTGGCACGGGAGCGACACTGATTGGCTCTTGTTTGTACCACCCTCTGCAGCACAGAGCATCGACCAGTGTGTTGTGCCACGGAAGTCTAGCAGCGGCTACTCCCAAACTATCGAGTAACATTGTGGTGGGTAAGATGTCTTCTCGCAAAGATGGCGCTAAATGGCTCTTCTGCACGCCACCCTAGGCAGCAGAGGACATCGGCTATTTTGCACATTCCCCGTCTTTCCACAGCACCTGTCATCCAGTATTTGTGTGTACGCCGCCGGACCAGCTGCACTGGTCCCGCATTGCGGCTGGCGCACGCACGGACTGCGTCTGGTGGAGTCACAGGCCGGGGTGTGGCAGGAGGGGAAGGTAGGGGTAGCTGCCCCTCTTCCTCCACCGGGCCACCAACTGGCCAGACTGAAAGTATCCGGGTGCTCCACCCAAACAATTCTGCACTGACAAAACTCTGGGCAAACATTAATATGTGTATACAATAACTTCCGTCTCGAAACTCGATCATTTCACATTGTTCCTTACGAACATCATTAAAATACGAAACTTGACTGGTCCAGTAGGACATCATATACCAGGAGTACCGGTATGAAATGAGCGTTTTTTTGTCAAAATGAAACACTAATTTTGAATTGAAAAGCAAAAACATATTATTCAAAGTACTGATCATTGCTTTCTGTGTATTTTGACCACCTTTCTGGCAATGAGTGGACACCACGCCAATAGAAACTTTCGTCTTTTGAAGCAAACCAATCAGACACCCAATTTTCGACTTCTTCGTAGGAATCGAAGTGTTCCTCAGCCAATGCGTGTCCCACTGATGAAAACAAATGGTAGTCGGAAGGGGCCAAGTCTGGTGAATACAGCAGGTGGAGTATCAGATCCCACGCAAGTGTTTTCATTGTATCCTGAACCAGTTTTGCTTTGTGTGCAGGTGCATTGTCGAGTCTTCTGCCCCATTCTAGTCTTTTTTCAATCAATGTATAGTTCAAATTGATCATTTGTTGTCTGTAGCGATTACTATTCATAGTTTCACTGGGTTTAAGAAGCTCATGCTGCACCATACCTTTCTGATCCCACCAAACACAGAGCGTTGTCTTCTTGCCGAATCGATCTGGTTTTGCAGTCGATGTTGATGGTTGTCCCGGATTAACCCATGATTTTTCCCGTTTAGGATTCTTAAAATAAATCCATTTTTCATCGCCAGTAACAATTCGATGCAAAACTGATTTTTTTTTCATGTCTTTGAAGCAAAATTTGACAGATGGTTTTTCGGTTTTCCATCTGTATTTCATTCAATTCATGTGGCAACCATTTTCCACACTTTTGGATCTTTGCCATAGCTTTCAAGCGGTCGGAAATTGTTTGTTGTGCAACATTTAGCATTGTTGCCATTTGCTTCTGACTCAAAGTATCATCTTCATCCAATATTGCTTGCAATTCGGCGTCTTTGAACTTTTTTGGTGCTCTTCCACGTCCTTCATTTCATACATCAAGTACGCAGCTCGTGGTCGTGCAGTAGCGTTCTAGCTTCCCGCGCCCGGGTTCGCGGGTTCGATTCCCGGCGAGGTCAGGGATTTTCTCTGCCACGTGATGACTGGGTGTTGTGTGATGTCCTTAGGTTAGTTAGGTTTAAGTAGTTCTAAGTTCTAGGGGACTGATGACCATAGATGTTAAGTGCTCAGAACCATTTGAACCATCTTACATCAAGATCATTATTTCTGAACCGTTGAAACCAACTTTTCCATATTGCTTCTGATAGAGCATGATCACCATATGCTTCGACAAGCATTCCATGCGACTCTCCAGCACTTTTTTTTTCAAATGAAAACAAAAAATTAATGCTTTCCGCAAATTATCACTTTCTGGTACAAAATTCGACATTGTTAACACGATGAAAACATATGATGTTTGTTGCATGACTTGATGTATACTAAATTTGTTTGACAGATGTCATACGAACCAAACAAAACAAAAAATTGATGCTCGTTCACAACAAATGTTCCCTATCGACGCATTTGTATCTTAACGCTCATTTCATACCGCTACACCTGGTAGTAACGTTTATCAAGTTACTATTTCAATAAGATCTTGACCCATGATTGTCAATTTTGATGGCAATACAAATAAAATGTTATAGGATTTCTCAAAATGGCTCTGAGCACTATGCGACTTACGTTCCGAGGTCATCAGTCGCCTAGATCTTAGAACTAATTAAACCTAACTAACCTAACGACATCACACACATCCATGCCCGAGGCAGGAATCGAACGTGCGACCGTAGGGGTCGCTCGGTTCCAGACTGTAGCGCCTAGAACCGAACGGCCAATCCGGCGATATAGGATTCTAATCTACTAGAAGTTTAATGTTTACTTGCACCACGTGCAAAAAAATCTTATAACAGGTCTACAATTTATCACGTTAAAACATTTTTAAACCAATTATTTAGTGGTCCAACTAAAGAAATTTTGTCAAGTGTGTAATGCACTGATTTGCTTAAACACAAGTACTTCATCAGAGATACGGTGAATCATACAATGGGAATGACACATGAGCTTGTGCTGGCACATCAACTGAAACTTACTTAACTAATTCAGTAAATAGACATTATTCACGAAAAAACAACAGTCTAAAAGAGAAATACACTCCTGGAAATTGAAATAAGAACACCGTGAATTCATTGTCCCAGGAAGGGGAAACTTCATTGACACATTCCTGGGGTCAGATACATCACATGATCACACTGACAGAACCACAGGCACATAGACACAGGCAACAGAGCATGCACAATGTCGGCACTAGTACAGTGTATATCCACCTTTCGCAGCAATGCAGGGTGCTATTCTCCCACGGAGACGATCGTAGAGATGCTGGATGTAGTCCTGTGGAACGGCTTGCCATGCCATTTCCACCTGGCGCCTCAGTTGGACCAGCGTTCGTGCTGGACGTGCAGACCGCGTGAGACGACGCTCATCCAGTCCCAAACATGCTCAATGGGGGACAGATCCGGAGATCTTGCTGGCCAGGATAGTTGACTTACACCTTCTAGAGCACGTTGGGTGGCACGGCATACATGCGGACGTGCATTGTCCTGTTGGAACAGCAAGATCCCTTGCCGGTCTAGGAATGGTAGAACGATGGGTTCGATGACGGTTTGGATGTACCGTGCACTATTCAGTGTCCCCTCGACGATCACCAGAGGTGTACGGCCAGTGTAGGAGATCGCTCCCCACACCATGATGCCGGGTGTTGGCCCTGTGTGCCTCGGTCGTATGCAGTCCTGATTGTGGCGCTCACCTGCACGGCGCCAAACACGCATACGACCATCATTGGCACCAAGGCAGAAGCGACTCTCATCTCTGAAGACGACACGTCTCCATTCGTCCCTCCATTCACGCCTGTCGCGACACCACTGGAGGCGGGCTGCACGATGTTGGGGCGTGAGCGGAAGACGGCCTAACGGTGTGCGGGACCGTAGTCCAGCTTCATGGAGACGGTTGCGAATGGTCCTCGCCGATACCCCAGGAGCAACAGTGTCCCTAATTTGCTGGGAAGTGGCGGTGCGATCCCCTACGGCACTGCGTAGGATCCTACGGTCTTGGCGTGCATCCGTGCGTCGCTGCGGTCCGGTCCCAGGTCGACGGGCACGTGCACCTTCCGCCGACCACTGGCGACAATATCGATGTACTGTGGAGACCTGACGCCCCACGTGTTGAGCAATTCGGTGGTACGTCCACCCGGCCTCCCGCATGCCCACTATACGCCCTCGCTCAAAGTCCGTCAACTGCACATACGGTTCACGTCCACGCTGTCGCGGCATGCTACCAGTGTTAAAGACTGCGATGGAGCTCCGTATGCCACGGCAAACTGGCTGACACTGACGGCGGCGGTGTACAAATGCTGCCCTGCTAGCGCCATTCGACGGCCAACACCGCGGTTCCTGGTGTGTCCGCTGTGCCGTGCGTGTGATCATTGCTTGTACAGCCCTCTCGCAGTGTCCGGAGCAAGTATGGTGGGTCTGACACACCGGTGTCAATGTGTTCTTTTTTCCATTTCCAGGAGTGTAGTTGAGCTCTGTCAATATGGTTGTGATCACCTTTTTTGTAGGGATATAGACAACACAAGGAAATTGATTAGTGATTTTCCAACACCTACTAGCTACTTTTAACTAATATCCACATCACTTTTAACTACCGTCTACATCAAATCATAATCAAAATCTACTTGTTATTACACAGAACACTTCTGATAATCTACTGCATTTGCGCTACATGCATGACACTGAATAGCACCAGTATCCAGGATCGTGGTGTACCCTTTCCCTATGGGCGTGGTTACACTGGTTCCTGGTATCGAATGACATTGTTGATTTGTGCTCCTTTGAACATACAAATAAGTCTTACATTATTTCAATGATGCCGCTACGGTCGCAGGTTCGAATCCTGCCTCGGTCATGGCTGTGTGTGATGTCCTTAGGTTAGTTAGGTTTAACTAGTTCTAAGCTCTAGGGGACTGATGACCACAGAAGTTAAGTCCCATAATGTTCAGAGCCATTTGAACCATTTTTATTTCACTGGTAAATCTTACATAAAAAAACTACCTCTTCAAACAAAATGTTATCACCACATACCATTATTTTAACTCATTAATATATTCTCTGAAGCTACTACATTCATTTACTCATTTGCAATTAACTGCTGATTGGCATAACTAAAGGACAAAACAAGTTTAAATGTGTTACTCTGTGTGACCATGGTCTTCGCACTACCAGCCGTATCACCTGCTGCCTCGACAGCCTGCTTGTAGCCAAGCTACCTTTAACATAAGTTTTAGACAGAAACAACAATTACACGTACAGTTACATTTTTACATGCAACACTTCTTCATTACCTCACAATGGTTCATTCTCGTCGACCTTTATTAGACAAATGGTTTCACATTGGACATGTGATGTAACCCTTTTGGTGTTTTTGTTGCGCAGTCGTTCTACTTCCACAACATTACACCGCGTGCTGCGATATAATCCGACACAACCCTTCACGGTCGCCATCCGCGTTTTCGGAACAGGAGATTCTTTCGTTCAGAATATTGCCAAAACTATCAGTCTGACACTGCTCAGAGAAAATCGGAACCGGCCCATCCACCAGGTTAACGTGGACGTCGAGTTCGGGTTGCGGTTCGGTACAAACGGAAAATCTCGGGCAGCTCGTTTCACTCTCTTTGCGCAGCACGCGCTCATCAAAATTTAAACTGGCGGGGTCACTATGAACCTCCACCGTCATAAATCCACCACTAACGTTAATTGGCTCTGGCTCTCAGCACTATGCGACTTAACTTCTGAGGTCATCAGTCGCCTAGAACTTGGGACTAATTACACCTAACTAACCTAAGGACATCACACACATCCATGCCGGAGGCAGGATTCGAACCTGCGACCGTAGCGGTCGGTCGGTTCCAGACTGCAGCGCCTAGAACCGCACGGTAACGTTAGTTCTTGCATCACGTGCACACATAAAATCGGTCCCCAGAATGACCACCACCCGTATCAGGGGTACAATATAAATTAAATTCAAACTCGTAACCTTGGCATCTGAAGTTAGTCCGAGCTTGCCGTTTGATTTCCACGTTTTTTCCCGTAAATCGCTCCCCTTACTCTCGTCCCTATTACCGGAAGACTAGGCCAATTTCCCCTCTCCTCGCACTGCCTGTATATGTCTTCGCCATCAATTGCCATCAGTATGGACTCCCTGTGTCCAGAATGCGTCTCAGTTTCAATTCACCGATTGAGATCGTTGCAACGGGCGTAATTACCGCCACTTGTCTGCCTGGAGCCTCCCGTAACAAATCCTCCCGCACGTCTTCGTTCCCGAAGAACAAAATCCTTGTGTCCGTCCTATTTGCACTTTCGCTCCGTTCGGCGCCAAAGTTCTTGCCTGTTATTCTCTCTCCCTCTCTGTTGTGGACGTTGCAGCAGTGTTGATGAGAATTTCGTGCTAGGGATTCTCATGAGCAGAAGCGACCTGACACAGCATTTCAGGTGGAAATGTCTCCTCAGCCATACAAGGTTCAAGGTACGTCGCGTATGAACGTGGGACTCCACGTCACAATTTTTGCTCAGTTTTTTGAAAAATTGCTTGCCTACCCCATTCATATCCTACGTCTTTGAAGAAATCGGTTACAGTGTGAATCTGGCGACGTGTTGTCTGTGTACGCAATGTAGTTCGGATTTTTGTTGTTATATACATATCTTCTAAGGTAAGTTATTTTTTTAACAGCTAGACGTCGTTTCATAAAATGCAGATGGTATTAGTTGCTTACAGTGTACGTTCAGCGATGTGTTGTGAGTGTAAATACTCGAGTTTTTCTGTAATTGTTTACTAGTCTACTAAGGGCATACTCATTGTGAGATACACACACAAAGACACACACACACACACACACACACACACACACACACATTACTAATGGAGGAATGACTTAGGCTTGGTACTTAGCGTTGTTGTTGTTGTGGTCTCCAGTCCAGAGACTGGTTTGAAGCAGCCCTCCATGCTACTCTATCCTGTGCAAGCTTCTTCATCTCCCAGTACCTACTGCAGCCTACATCCTTCTGAATCTGTTTAGTGCATTCATCTCTTAGTCTCCCTCCGCGCTGCCCTCCAATACTGAATTGGTGGTCCCTTGATACCTCAGAACATGTCCTACCAACCGATCCCTTCTTCTAGTCAAGTTGTACCACAAATTTCTCTTCTCCCCAATTCTATTCAATACCTCCTCATTAGACATGTGATCTACCCATCTAATCTTCAGCATTCTTCTGTAGCACCACATTTCGAAATCTTCTGTTCTCTTCTTGTCGAAACTCTTTATCGTCCATGTTTCACTTCCATACATGGCTACATCCCCTACAAATACTTTCAGAAAAAGCTCCCTGATACTTAAATCTGTAATGGATATTAGCAAATTTCTCTTCTTCAGAAATCCTTTCCTTGTCATTGCCAGTCTACATTTTATATCATCTCTACTTCGATCATCATCAGTTATTTTGCTCTCCAAATAGCAAAACTCTTTTACTACTTTAAGTGTCTCATTTCCTAATCTAATTCCCTCAGCATCACTCAAGTTAACTCTACTACATTCCATTATCCTTGTTTTGCTTTTGTTGATGTCCATCTTATATCGTCCTTTCAAGATAATGTCCATTCCGTTCAACTGCTCTTCCAAGTCCTTTGTTGTCTCTGACAGAATTAAAATGTTACCGGAAAACCTCAAAGATTTTATTTCTTCTCCATGGATTTTAATAACTACTCCGAATTTTTCTTTTGTTTCCTTTACTGTTTGCTCAATATACAGATTGAATAACATCGGGGAGAGGCTACAACACTGTCTCACTCCCTTCCCAACCACTGCTTCCCTTTCGTGCCCCTCAACTCTTATAACTGCCATCTGGTTTCTGTACAATTTGTAAATAGCCTTTCGCTCCCTATATTTTACCCCTGCCACCTTCAGAATTTGAAAGAGAGTATTCCAGTCAACATTGTCAAAAGCCTTCTCTAAGTCTACAATTGGTAGAAACGTAGATTTGCCGTTCCTTAATCTATCTTCCAAGATAAGTCGTAGGGGCAGTATTGCCTAACGTCTTCCAACATTTCTACCGAATCGGAATTGATCTTCCCCGTTGTCGGTTTTTCCATTCGTCTGTAAATAATTCGTATTAGAATTCTGCAGCCGTGGCTTATTAAACTGATAGTTCAGTAATTTTCGCTTCTGTCAACACCTGCTTTCTTTGGGATTGGAATTATTATATTCTTCTTGAAGTCTGAGGGTATTTCGCCTGTCTCGTACATCTTGCTCACCAGGTGATAGAGTTTTGTCAGGACTGGCTCTCCCAAGGCTGTCAGTAGTTCTAATGGAATGCTGTCTACTCCCGGGGCCTTGTTTCGACGTAGGTCTTTCAGTGCTCTGTCAAACAATTCACGCAGTATCATATCTCCCATTTCATCTTCATCTACATCCTCTTCCATTTCCATAATATTGTCCTCAAGTACGTCGCTCTTGTATAGACCCTCTATTTACTCCTTCCACCTTTCTGCTTTCCCTTCGTTGCTTAGAACTGGGTTTCCATCTGAGCTCTTGATGTTCATGCAAGTGGTTTTCTTTTCTCCAAAGGTCTCTTTAATTTTTTGTAGGCAGTATCTATCTTACCCCTAGTGAGATAAGCCTCTACATCATTACATTTGTCCTCTAGCCGTCGGTGCTTAGCCATTTTGCATTTCCTGTCGATCTCATTTTTGAGACGTTTGTATTCCTTTTTGCCTGCTTCATTTACTGCATTTTTATATTTTCTCCTTTCATCAATTCAATTCAGTATCTTTTCCGTTACCCAAGGATTTCTATTAGCCCTCGTCTTCATACCTCGCTGAAAGGCATAATCAATCTTAAATGATGATAATGATGATGATCGTCTGGTCCCTTCACTATTTTATTTCTCAAAGCTACCGATTCGACTTCTACTGTATTTCTTTGCCCCATTCTTGTCAGTTGTTCCCTAATGCTCTCTCTGAAACTCTGTGTAAACTCTGGTTCTGTCAGTTTATCCAGATCCCATGATTAAGTTATGCTCTGTGCAAAATTCTGCCAGGCGTCTTCCTCTTTCATTTCTTACCCCCTTCTATATTCACCTACTACTTTTGCTTCTCTTCCTTTTCCTATTATGGAATTCCAGTCACCCATGACTATTAAATTTTCGTATCCCTTCACTATCTGAATAACTTCTTTTATCTCATCATACATTTTATCAATCTCTTCGTCATCTGCGGAGCTATTCGGCAAATAAACCTGTACTACTGTAGTAGGCGTGGGCTTCGTATCTATCTTGGCCACAATAATGCGTTCACTATGCTGTTTGTAGTAGCTTACCTGCACTACTATTTTTTTTAGTCATTACTTAAAGTGCTCCTGCATTATCCCTATTGATTTTGTGTTTATAACCCTGTTATCACTTGACCAGAAGTGTTGTTCCTCCTGCCACCGAGCTTCACTAATTCCCACTATATCTAACTTTAACCTATCTATTTCCCTTTTTAAATTTTCTAACCTAACTGCCCGATTAAGGGGTCTGACATTTCACCCTCCGATCCGTAGAACGCCAGTTTTCTTTCTCCTGGTAACAACGTCCTCCTGCACAGTCCCCGCCTGGAGATCCGAATGGAGAACTACTTTACCTCTGGAATATTTTACCCAAGAAGACGCCATCATCATTTAACCATACAGTAAAGCTGCATGTCCTCGGGAAAAATTACGGCTGTAGTTTCCCCTTTCTTTCAGCCGTTCGCAGTACCAGCACAGCAAGGCCGTTCTGGTTAGTGTTGCAAGGCCAGATCACTCAATCATGCAGACTGTTGCCCCTGCAACTACTGAAAAGGCTGCTGTCCCTGTTCAGGAACCCCACATTTTTCTGACCTCTCAACAGATACCCCTCCGTTGTGGTTGCACCTACGGTATGGCTATCTGTATCGTTGAGGCACGCAAGCCTCCCCACCAACGGGAAGGCGAATGGTTCATGGGGAGGGGGGGGGGGAGGGAGCAACAGCGTCTTTGTTGTTAAACAATGCATTTTGTAAACTGTAAAAGATTCGAGTGTCTGATATTTACAAATGCGTGTTTTTGGAACACTGGAACATAGGGTGGTGGTCATACTTTGGAGTGTTTACAGAATAAGCCGTGGGAGCATAAAAACACACACACCCTATCACCTGACACACACTGTGATGCAGGGATGACATGGATTTGGTATGCAGCCAGAGTTTATTTGTGTAAGTAACTTATTAATTTCTAGAAATATCCTTGGGAATCAGAAGACACATGTAATGGAAGTTAAAAGAACAGTTAATATAACACAGACTGCTGTTTTCCCTGCTCAGAACTGCGACAGTTATCGAGTCCCCTGCTCTCGCCGGTCAGGCTTGCCTCGGGTCTGCTCTTTTACTGTTATCCATGTCATGTACTTAAGACGGGCCGACTCTGGGCCGTGGGCTCTCGCCTATATCGACCTATCGGTTTTTTTCCTTCCTTTCTCTGGGCTAATAAGGTTACCTTGATAAATATTCTGAATTGATTGTACACTGAGTAACTAATGACAAAGGAAGGAGTCTTTTTTGCAAAAGGTAAATCTATACTGTTTCAGAGGAAGGGAGTCGCGTTTGTATCTTTGAAGTGTGGTTTATCATTTGTCTATATTTCTTCTTGTGTCATCTCCCTCGATACTCATTCTTCCTCAGGACATCGATGTTATAAGATATAAGGGCGCTTCCGTAAGAACGTACAAAAATGTAACAGGACATAAAGAAAGCTCCACTGAGCGATTTGAGGTAGGGAACCTGGGGTCGGAGAAGCCAGCTGAAGGAGTTATGGATGTAAACTTTTCTACCGTTTTGTCTAGCTGTGGGGTGGCAGGTGGAATAATTGTATAAATGTTTTGTATCTATACTGTTCTTTGCCGTTCTCAGCACTGGCTCTCTAACTACAATATTGGCAACCAGAAAGTGATTAGCAAAACGTGAAGCCTGTAATTAGAATTCCTAGTGCCCACTTCATCTGAGAAATACATTTATAGCTACAGCTTATAGCTCTGAGGAATTAGGAGATTGTCTGGGATTCATAATCAAAAACCATTCTCTCTAAAATGTTGACTATATTCTGAAAGTAACAGACCAAAAAGAATCCACACAATCCAACTACCAGAGCAGTTCAGAGTGTAATGCGCTGATGCAACTATAACTGTTCAAATTAAATGTTTAAGTGAATGCTCGCCATAATTTGATGATAATGTTCATCAAACGCCACGCTAATAATGGTAGAATGTCTGTCCTGAGGCGGCACGTGAAAATACGCAAACTAAAGATAGATCATTAACGTCATCCCAGAATTAACACTTCACTCGAAAACGATTTCATTGTTACGCGTATCCCTAGTAACTTATTACGACACCCGAGACTGTTTACAGCAATGACGCCGACGCGACGCGACGCGACTCCCGGCACAGCTGGTGCGCTGATCAGCGTCGAGAGAACTGGGGCCTTCTTACCTCGCGCAGCGTTCTTACATATAAAGCCGCGGTGCGGACGGCTAAGGGAACGCCTGATCAAATCTGCTCTCCCGACTAGCCGCAGGGCTAGCAGTGCATCGAATAAATCATTGTTTCCTTTGCTGTGGCCGATGAAGCTTTCAATTCAATTGTGCCATCAGCACACAAGTAAGTAATCATAATAAAAGTTTGACGTGGCTAAGTCAAATATTTTGGGCGAGATAATTAATTTAATTACACTACACACAGTAGACGAGCTCTGATCTTACCCTTTGGAGATACGCTATCGCTATAGTTTTATAGTTATTCAGTTGAAACTTCTCACGTCTTTATGATAATAGCGGATTTCCCTTTTACTTAAATTTAAACATCCTAGCTTTATTTATTCGCCTACTTAATCTATCTTGCTTCCTTAATTTTTAAGATAAAAACCAGAAAATCATGAATTCCAACTAAAATTTTAGTTTGTGAGATCGAGAATACTGTTTCTACTAAATTATTATGCAAAAGGGATCTAAATATAATTTTTTAAGTTTCTAGCTCTTTTCTGTTGCGCCAATGATTTTTACAGAAAAACATCCAAATTTCGAAAATGGTTGAAGTTGAAATTTCCTGGCAGATTAAAACTGTGTGCCCGACCGAGACTCGAACTCGGGACCTTTGCCTTCCGCGGGCAAGTGCTCTACCACTTGAGCACTTTCCCGCGAAAGGCAAAGGTCCCGAGTTCGAGTCTCGGTCGGGCACACAGTTTTAATCTGCCAGGAAATTTCATATCAGCGCACACTCCGCTGCAGAGTGAAAATCTCATTATGGTTGAAGTTACTGAACTGATATTCAACCCATATTGATTTAGTATTACTCCTGACATGCTAGAAACGTTTCAGGTCATTTACTTGATTTTTAAAGTGTTGGGATACATTTATGACGTCAGAACTAGTTACAGCGGACTGGCTGGCACACAATGGAAAGACTGGTGTGAATTTTATATGGCGTGAGTAGGCTGCTTCCGTACATAGCGTTACTGATTTTCAGCTTATTTACAACTAACTTGCGTGTAAGTTTACACTATGCTGTCGATCTACGTGTACGTTCTTTATTTCCTCCGAGGAAACATGGAGAACGAGGCTTTTCACTAGGAAGTTAGCAGGTTTGTGTTACTTGTCCATAAGGTGGCTCTGCTGCATCGTATTTGCATTGGAACAGTACCGGTACAGATTTCCAGAACTCAGTGACACGCACCTTATGTATGGCGAAGTACGTTGCAGTGCTCTCGCTGCTGAAAGGCTGTACAGGGAACGATTTCCTAGCAGGCGTCATCTATCACGATGTGTGTTTATTCCTCTCGATCGACGAATGCGGGAGACTGGTTCACTGGAAGGAAGAAACGAGGGACCTGACAGCATGAGGACTACCCGCACACGCGCTTTTGAAGAGGAGCTGGTGGAACGCGTTGCAGCGCACCCCTCAACAAGTACTCGTCGTACTGGCCGTGGGGTGGGCGCTGCGCGTACCAGGACGTGGCCAGTGCTCCACCAAAAGCAACTACACTCATGCGACCCATGTGTCCACGCAATGCTTGTGGCTGACTTTGCACTAAGGGTCGCATGTTAATCCTAAGAAGACTGTTGTGGTGCCATTTACGAAGAGACATATTCAGCATGCAAGTTGGAATCTAAACCTCTTCCATGAAACTCTACCTGTGAAGGGGGCAGTGAAATATCTAGGGATAACCTTGGATGAGAAGCTAACTTGGACCCCTCATATTAAGAGTATCTGCTCCAAGGCAAAAAGCACTTTAGTGAGTACTAGGAGGGCTTGTGGCAAAAACTGGGGCTTAATCCCCAGCACTATGCACTGGATATACACCACAGTGGTTAGACCTAGGATTCCCTATGGGGCCGCAGTGTGGTGGAAGAAGGTAGAACAGTGGGTTGCTGCTAAAGAGCTTGCTTGCTAAGGTGCAGAGACTGGCGTGCTTAGCCATAACAGGTGGAATTAGCAGCACACCAACCGCTGGAATGGAAGTCATGCTGGACATGCCTCCACTTCACCTTTGGGTTACGATGGAGGCAGCAGCTGGGCCATACAGACTAAAACTGGCCAAGACTGGGTCTCATTTGGATATCCAGAATCACACACTAACATAGTGAGTGAGGTAAATATAGGTATGGCTGTGGAAATGCCCGCTGACTATATAACTCCTAACTGCTTCGACAAGCCTTACACTATAATAATTGGAAGTAGGGAGCAGTGGGAGAAAACAGTTCGACATCGTAGGGGGACATCGCTTGGTTCACCGATCAAGGCGTTGGGGCAGGGTTGTACGGGGTTCAGCCAAGACTGGAGAGCAGCATCTCTCTAGGGAAACTGGCCTCTGTATACCAAGCCTAAATTACTGTAATCAGGGCATGTGTGGAGGAGAATATGAGTAGGTGCACCAGCAACTATCTATTCAGACAGCCAGGCAGACCTCAGATCATTGGCAACTCCTGCAACAAGATCTAAGATAGTTGCAGATTGCCACAGGGCTCTGGGGGAACCTGGGGGGAAGCAATAGGGTTTACCTAGTGTGGGTCCCTGGCCACTCAGGGAACAAGCCGATAGATTGGCTACGATGGGGGCAACAACTCCATTTATTGGACCGGAACCTGCCTTGACAATCACCAAGGCTATGATCAAATTAGAACTTCGGAATTGGCTTAGGAAACAGCACGTAGGATATTGTATCGTGGTCCATAAACATAAACATGGTAAGGTAATGATGCCCAAGCCATGTTTTAAAAGAAGCTCTGTAATCCTGGGATGGAACAGGAAAGAGATCAAACTAATGACTGGACTGATGACCGGCCATGGGAAAACCTACACACAATGGGTATAATGGAAGAGGACCCTAAATGTAGGATCTGTGATGAGGGTGAAGTAACTGCATCACACCTAGTCTTTGAATGCATGGCATTGGACAGTAAAAGATACAGATTCTTCGGGACAACTAGACCTGAAGAAATTGTGTCTATCAAAAAACTGGTAAAGGGACTCCTTGCACTATTTAAGGGCACTTGTTGGCTTTGCTAGATATACAGGGAGCCAACCTAGTTTCAATGTGGGCAGTGCTGGGATAGACCTAAGGTATTTTAGCTCTCCTGTTCAAATCAAATCAAAATCAAGGGTAGCATTTTGTCAGTGGCTGCTCCAGCAATCGATTCGTAGACCAGATTTTCTCCAACTCGTACTGTTTACGGACGAGGCTTAATTTGATCGTGATAGTATTTCGAACAGCAGGAACAGCCATGTGCGGGATGAGGAAAACCCACACGCTGCAGTAGAGTCACGTTTTGCGCTGGCCTGGTAGGTGACAATGTCATTGGGCCATATCTTTAACGTGGCCGTCTGAATGGCAAACTGTGCTTCACGTTCGTGCAAAGAGTTCTACCTGAGTTGTTGGAGAACGTAGCCTCCGGTGTTCGTGAGACGATGTGGACAGAAAATGGCGGTGCATCACCTCTCTCCAGTGTGCGTGTTCGCAAACATCTCGATTCTGTATTTCCTGGTCGTGGGATTCGAAGTGGAGGTCCTATTCCGTGACCTGCGAGGTCACCTGACCTGAATCTCCTTGATTATTTCCTGTGGGGATATCTAAAGTCACTTGTGTACGAGATCCCTGTGGATACGGAGATGGGATTTGTTGCCAGAATTGTCGCTGCCTGTGATACGATTCGAAACACACCAGGGACATTTGTCAGGGTGCGTCAGAATGTTGTACGCCGACGTCATGCTTGCACTGACATTTATGGCCGTCAGTTTCAGCACATTTTGTAAGGTACAGTACAAATGGTACGTTCATTGTGTGAGTGATAGCATCTGCAGTTAACTATAAATAGTGTAAATAAAAAAGGAACACAGTAATGTGGTTTTGTTCCTATTATCTCCTTATGCTGGCTTCTCCGACCCCAGGTTCCTGGCCTCAGATTGCTCAGTGGAGCATCCTCTATGCCCTGCTACATTTTTGCACGCTCTTACGGAAACACACTATATGAATCGTTGTAAATTTACTGTTGCAAATAATTGTAATATTACGTACTTGTAATCACCCTTGCTTTAGTATCTCTGATCATTAATCCCTCCCTTACGTTGTTGACAGATAATCAAGTGTACAAGTGAAGAGTGTTGCTGTACAAACCGCAATAACTAGCTTGCGCGAAATTTGCGCAGCCGCCATTGCGGTCATCTCACCGAGATAGCTAGGAATTGTAGTTATTTGTTTGATTCTGCTCTTTATTTAATTAAATGTAATTCCGATTGCCCAGTGCGAATTGCAGTACCGCACTTTAAGCATTACAAATTCACACGGTCGCAAAAATACGAAGCCATGCCGGTTATTTCAAGATAATATTTTTTGTCGCAGTAATTAATGTAAAACTGTAGATCTATCGTCAATTCAACTTGTCCAGTTCATATTACAGTTAGTTAAACTGGCGACCTTCGTAATGCTATTTAAAATAGATCTTTATACGGAACTAAAAGGTCCAGAGGCTGTAGACTGTTTCAGAGAGGGCATTAGGGAACGAATGACAAGAACATGGGAAAGAGATGCTATAGAAGAAGAATGGGTAGCTTTGAGGAATGAAATAGTGAGGGCAGCAGAGGATCAAGTAGGTAAAAAGACGAGGGCTAGTAGAAATCCTTGGGTAACAGAAGAGATACTAAATTTAATTGATCAAAGGGGAAAATACAAAAATGCAGTTAAGTGAAGCAGGCAAAAAGGAATACAAACGTCTCAAAAATGAGATCGACAGGAAGTGCAAAATGGCTAAGCAGCGATGGCTAGAGGACAAATATAAGGATGTAGAGGCTTATCTCACGAGGGGTAAGATAGATAATGCCTACAGGAAAATTAAAGAGACCTTTGGAGAAAAGAAAACCACTTGCATGAATATCAAGAGCTCAGATGGAAATCCAGTTCGAAGCAAATAAGGGAAAGCAGAAACGTGGAAGGAGTATGTAGAGGGACTATACAAGAGCGACGTACTTGAGGACAATATTATGGAAATGGAAGAGGATGTAGATGAAGATGAAATGGGAGATATGATACTGCGTGAAGAATTTGGGAGAGCACTGGAACACAATGTCCCGAGAATAGACAACATTCCGTTAGAACTAGTGGCAGCCTTGGGAGATCCAGTCCTGACAAAACTCTACCATCTGGTGAGAAAGATGTATGAGAGGGTGAAATACCTTCAGACTTCAAAAAGAATATAATAATTCCAATCCCAAAGAAAGAAGGTGTTGACAGATGTCAAAATTACCGAACTATCGGTTTAGTAAGTCAGAGTTGCATTGTAGGGACAGGAATTCTTTACAGACGAATGGAAAAACTGGTAGAAGCCAACCTCGGGGAAGAGCAGTTTGGATTCCTTAGAAATGTTGGAGCACGCGAGGCGATACTGACCCTAAGACTTATCTTAGAAGACAGGTTAAGGAAAGGCAAACCTACGTTTACAGCATTTGTAGACTTAGAGAAAGCTTTTGACGATGTTCACTGGAATACTCTCTTTCAAATTTTGAACTGGCAGGGGTGAAATACAGGGAGATAAAGGCTATTTTCAGTTTGTACAGAAACCAGATGGCGGTCATAAGAGTCGAGGGACACGAAATGGAAGCAGAGGTTGAGAAGGGAGTGAGACAGAGTTGTAACCTACCACCGATGTTATTCAATCTGTATATTGAGCAAGCAATGAAGGAAACAAAAAATAAGGAATTAAAATGCATGGAGAAGAAATAAAAACTTTCAGGTTTATGGACGACATTGTAATTCTGTCAAAGACTGCAAAGGACCTGGAAGAGCAGCTGAACGTAATGGACAGTGTCTTGAAAGGAGGATATAAGATAAAATTAACAAAAGCGAAACGAGGAAAATCATGTGATGCAGAAGGAGTTACATTAGAAAATGAGACACTTAAATAACTATATAACTAATGACTCTGAGGAAAGCATGGGTATATCACGTGGCGAGGTACTGAATAGAATTGGGGAGTAAAAGGAATCTGTGGCACAACCTGACTAAAAGAAGGGATCGGTTGGCAGGACACGTTCTGAGGCATCAAGGGATCACCAATTTAGTATTGGAGGGAAGCGTGGAGGGTGAAAATCGTAGAGGGAGACGACGGGATGAATACACTAAGCAGATTGAGAAGGTTGTAGGTTGCTGTAGTTATTCGGAGATGAAGAAGCTAGCATAGGATGGAGTAGCATGGAGAGCTGGATCAAACCAGTCTCTGGATTCAAGACCACAACCACAACAAGAACATGTAATTTCATTTCAAAATATGTATATTTTAGGATTGTTTCTTTTTCATCTAAACAAATGAGACGTACTTATTACCACTGGAAGGCTATTAAAAATACAAAGGGAAAAACATTTGTTGAAAATTAGCGAAGAAATTGGAGAAAGGTGTATAAAATAAGGAAGTGGCATGAAAGGATTATAATGCATACTTTTTTTGGAAGGTTTCGTTAATAACAGCTACATCACGAAGTAAGAGAAGACGCCACTCATTCTGCCTAGATATGGTTTCTGTAGCTGTAAAAAAATTTTCTCTGAGGTTTTAAAAAGAGAAAATTTGGTCGATGCTAAAATTTGTAATTACTTTGTAATTATGGTATACTTCCCAAAACAAAGCTAATAGATGACAAACTTTTGCAGTTAGGTGCACGGAACTTGCAGTAGCGATTAGCATTTGTTTATCACGTAAGTATTTTATCGTGTTGCGCTGCACTCACAGAAAATCTTTGAAGGGTTTAGAACTCAGCTGTATAAGATAAGTAACAGATTCGTCAAACAGAATTGTACGGTATTATAATGATAACCCGTCAGCAATTTAGAATGAGGGCTTCTTCACTTACTGAAACAGCTTATCAGGCCCGATGGGCGCAATCGCCATGAAAATTGAAATAACATAATGCCGCTACAGACCCACGGTGGAAAATAATATTACAAAAACTGGAGACTATGGCTAATGATATGACTACCATGAAACAAAATTTGAACAGGATGGAAAATAGTTTGTCCAAAATGATTAACAGTTATGTCCACTATAAAACAACAAACTAATAACTTGATTCAAAACTGTGATAATATACAAAAACAAGACAGTGTAACTGATGACTTTACTGCCGCAGTTCAGAAGCGAGACAATATGGTTAACGAATATAATGACTTAACTTGTCGCAACATTCACGTTACCGAACTGAATGAAGAGCAATCTGGACTGTTCACTAAAAAATGGAAGGAACAGACGCTTCTATACAGATGATGAAAATCGACTTAGACTAAATGCAAGAAACGTTAATACAAGATTTGCCTAACTAGCAAGAAAATGTGCAAAACCCCCTTAATGGTCATACAGGTTACTTAGAATGAGAATTAAACGCGGTAAAGCAACAGGTTAGGAGTGACACGTCCCAGACAGCTCCGGTAACGCGACTGTCATAGTCCAGTCCCTAATGAAAATACTTACGTTGCTGAAATGCGTTCTAGTCACCTGCAGCCACAGGACCAAACAACTAGGAGTATTGCGGCAGAGCCAACTCTTTTTGTCATTCTGCCGGAGAGAACCTACGCAGATACAAACAGTTTCAGCTGTTCAAATTTTTGACAGACGATAATGATAATGATTATAAGGATGACAAAAAATACAACAACAGTTGCGACGTGGGTCATTTCTCGCACCCGCATATATAGGTTGATTAGCGCGTTACGTCACCAGACGGAAATGTTCAGTAAGGATACGTTAGACACGCCACGCTCCTTGTATCATTAAAATGAGTTTGAAGAAAAAAGCCAAACGGTTACCATCCTCTAGATTATGACACAATACACTGAACACGTCGTATTACATTTGCTATGAAGCGTTACACAAACAACCGAAACCTGAATGTGTGGGGGCAATGGACGGCCGCAGTGGCTGAGGGTTCTAGGCGCGCAGTTTGGAACCGCGCGACTGCTACGGTCGCAGGTTCGAATCCTGCCTCGGGCATGGATGTGTGTGATGTCCTTAGGTTAGTTAGGTTTAAGTAGTTCTAAGTTCTAGGGGACTGATGACCTCAGCAGTTGAGTCCCATAGTGCTCAGAGCCATTTTTTTGTGGGGGCAATTTAATTCCAAGTCAGTTATTTGTTAGCATATCTCATTACCAACAAAAGTAAAGGAGTTTATTCACACCGAGAGCTTAATAAATATCTTCCCTAAGCACACCTGAGCCAACGAAAGGTGAAAAGCAAACTACAAGCTCAGGAATTGCACTTTAACCGTCCAATTCGTCAGTACTGAATACATTAAAACTCTGAACTACTCTAAAGTAGAAGCGAACAGCTATACAGTTAATTTCACTATGTTAGTAATAATGTGTTTTCATAAGTAACTAGGATACATTGTATAAGCATACGACCAATGTGATTTTCTTTTTGTCATTAGTCTACTGACTGGTTTGATGTGGCCCGCCACGAATTCCTTTCCTGTCCTAACCTCTTCATCTCAGAGTAGCACTTGCAACCTACCTCCTCAATTATTTGCTTGACGTATTCCAATCTCTGTCTTCCTCTACAGTTTTTGCCCTCTACAGCTCCCTCTAGTACCATGGAAGTCATTCCCTCATGTCTTAGCAGATGTCCTATCATCCTGTCCCTTCTCCTTATCAGTGTTTTCCACATATTCCTTTCCTCTCCGATTCTGCGTAGAACCTCCTCATTCCTTACCTTATCAGTCCACCTAATTTTCAACATTCGTCTATAGCGCCACATCTCAAATGCTTCGATTTTCTTCTGTTCCGATTTTCCCACAGTCCAAGTTTCACTAACATACAATGCTGTACTCCAGACGTACATCCTCAGAAATTTCTTCCTCAAATTAAGGCCGGTATTTGATATTAGTAGATTTCTCTTGGCCAGAAATGCCTTTTTTCCCATAGCGAGTCTCCTTTTGATGTCTTCCTTGCTCCGTCCGTCATTGGTTATTTTACTGCCTAGGTAGCAGAATTCCTTAACTTCATTGACTTCGTGACCATCAATCCTGATGTTAAGTTTCTCGCTGTTCTCATTTCTACTACTTCTCATTACCTTCGTCTTTCTCCGATTTACTCTCAAACCATACTGTGTACTCATTAGACTGTTCATTCCGTTCAGCAGATCATTTGATTCTTCTTCACTTTCACTCAGGATAGCAATGTCATCAGCGAATCGTATCATTGATATCCTTTCACCTTGTATTTTAATTCCACTCCTGAACCTTTATTTTATTTCCATCATTCCTTCCTCGATGTACAGATTGAAGACTAGGGGCGAAAGGCTACAGCCTTGTCTTACACCCTTCTCAATACGAGTACTTCGTTCTTGATCGTCCACTCTTATTATTCTCTCTTGGTTGTTGTACATATTGTATATGACCCGTCTCTCCCTATAGCTTACGCCTACTTTTTTCAGTATCTAGAACAGCTTGCACCATTTTATATTGTCGAACGCTTTTTCCAGGTCGACAAATCCTATGAAAGTGTCTTGATTTTTCTTTAGCCTTCCTTCCATTATTAGCCGAAACGTCAGAATTGCCTCTCTCGTGCCTTTACTTTTCCTAAAGCCAAACTGATCGGAACCTAGCGCATTCTCAATTTTCTTTTCCATTCTTCTGTATATTATTCTTGTAAGCAGCTTCGATGCATGAGCTGTTAGGCTGATTGTGCGATAATTCTCGCACTTGTCAGCTCTTGCCGACTTTTCCGAAAGTCAGATGGTATGTCGCCAGACTCATATATTCTACACACCAACGTGAATAGTCGTTTTGTTGCCACTTTCCCTAATGATTTTACAAATTCTGATGGAATGTTAACTATCCCTTCTGCCTTATTTGACCATAAGTCCTCCAAAGCTCTTTTAAATTCCGATTCTAATACTGGATCCCCTATCTCCTCTAAATCGATTCCTGTTTCTTCTTCTATCACATCAGACAAATCTCCACCCTCATACAGGCTTTCAATGTATTTCCACCTATCTGCTCTCTCCTCTGCATTTAACAGTGGAATTCCCGTTGCACTCTTAATGTTACCACCGTTGCTTTTAATGTTGTTTTGACTTTCCTGTATGCTGAGTCTGTCCTTCCGACAATCATATCTTTTTCGATGTCTTTACATTTTTCCTGCAGCCATTTCGTCTTAGCTTCCCTGCACTTCCAATTTATTTCATTCCTCAGCGACTTGTATTTCTGTATTCCTGATTTTCGTGGAACATGTTTGTACTCCCTCCTTTCATCAATCATCTGAAGTATTTCTTCTGTTACCCATGGTTTCTTCGCAGCTACCTTCTTTGTACCTATGTTTTCCTTCCCAACTTCTGTGATGGCCCTTTTTAGACGTCCATTCCTCTTCATCTGTACTGCCTACTGCGCTATTCCTTATTGCTGTATCTATAGAGTTAGAGAACTTCAAACGTATCTCGTCATTCCTTAGAACTTCCGTATCCCACTTCTTAGCGTATTGATTCTTCCTGACTAATGTCTTGAACTTAAGCCTACTCTTCATCACTACTATATTGTGATCTAAGTCTATATCTGCTCCTGGGTACGCCTTGCAATCCAGGCTCTGATTTCGGAATCTCTGTCTGACCATGATGTAATCTAATTGAAATCTTCCCGTATCTCCCGGCCTTTTCCAAGTATACCTCCTCGCTATTACTAGCTGAAACTTGTTACAGAACTCAAATAGTCTTTCTCCTCTTTCATTCCTTGTCCCAAGCCCATATTCTCCTGTAACCTTTTCTTCTACTCCTTCCCCTACAACTGCATTCCAGTCGCCCATGACTATTAGATTTTCGTCCCCCTTTACATACTGCATTACCATTTCATATCCTCATACACTTTCTCTATTTGTTCATCTTCAGCTTGCGACGTCGCCATGTATATCTGAACTATCGTTGGCGGTGTTGGTCTGCTGTCCATTATGATTAGAACAACCGGTCACTGAACTGTTCACAGTATTACACCCTCTGCCCTACCTTCCTATTCATAACGAATCCTGCACCTGTTATACCATTTTCTGCTGCTGTTGATATTACCCGATACCCATACGACCAGCAA
This sequence comes from Schistocerca gregaria, assembly GCF_023897955.1. Taxonomy (NCBI): domain Eukaryota; kingdom Metazoa; phylum Arthropoda; class Insecta; order Orthoptera; family Acrididae; genus Schistocerca; species Schistocerca gregaria. The sequence continues at coordinate 25,168,462 of NC_064928.1, read as the reverse complement.
TCCTTGTCTTCCTTCAACTTCACTTCACTGACCCCTTCTATATCTAGATTGAACATTTGCATTTCCCTTTTCGGATTTTCTAGTTTCCCTACCACGTTCAAGCTTCTGACATCCCACGCCCCCGACTCGTAGAACGTTATCCTTTCGTTGATTATTCAATCTTTTTCTCATGGTAACCAACCCCTTGGAAGTCCCCTCCCGGAGATCCGAATGGGGGACTATTCCGGAATCTTTTGCCAATGGAGAGATCATCATGACAGTTCTTCAACTACAGGCCACATGTCCTGTGGATACACGTTACGTGTCTTTAATGCAGTGGTTTCCATTGCCTTCTGCATTCTCATGTCGTTGATCATTGCTGATTCTTCCGCCTTTAGGGGCAATTTCCCACCCGTAGGACTAGAGAGTGTCCTGAACCTCTATCCGCTCCTCCGCCCTCTTTGACAAGGCCGTTGGCAGAATGAGGCTGACTTCTTACGCCGGAAGTCTTCGGCCGCCAATCCTGATTATTTATCAAAGTTTAGGCAGTGGCAGGGATCGAACCCGGGACCGAAGACGTTTTGATTATGAATCAAAGACCCCTAGACCACGGGTACCTTTCTATATATTTGTAAATGTGAACCTTAGTTAAATGAAAGGGCCCAAATAAGTATTTAAGTGCAGATTGGTCGGGGAGTATAGAATTTTTAGAGGAGGCTAAAGAATCGACCTTCCAAAAGGACTGGGGTTTAGGTGCTGGGAAAGTTAACAAATATGTACGAATTTTTGTAAGATATGTGTGAGACAGAGCAGATGCCACCTTAGGTAAGACACAAAGAAAGAAAAATTTTATTATCTATATTCGCTAAAGATTAAATGGCAGTGTTCTTAGAGATCTGAATGAATGAATGGGTAATGCAGTGGCGAACACCTATGGAGATAGATATTAAACTGTGCTAAGTAGTAGAATAATTGTGTATACTCCAGCCCGATGTCTTAGCTGTAAGCTTTCAAGCACTGTCCTGTTCGCAGTGTTTTTGTGGAAATATTCACCTCGTGACAGCTTAAGGTGCTAAGTACTACAGAAACTATTTAACTTATGAAATACAGTCTGATTAGTCATCTGTGGCTTTATTTCTTTAATATATATAAATAATTATTTCATGTAGATGAGTGGAAGCTGTAAACTAAATCTCAAAGAAATTTCACCCTCAACTATTTGCGTTAGTAGTGTACATGTACCGTAAACAGACTTTAGTTACTCAGAGCGATCTGTGATCAACCGAGAACGATATAACTACGGAATACTTTATCGCGAATTCAAAATTACCACATTCTAGTCAAAATCTTGACTACAATATGGTCTGATGAAAAATACATATAAAAATCTCTTGATTGGGTAATATAACCTTCAGCCCTGTAATCTATGAAGCTGCTGATAAGAATATTATCAATTAGTGTAATTTAGTGAATAATAGTAATATGCTTGATATGTTTCGCATGCGTCTGTGATTCGAATTTTAGAGAGAGTGCGAAGTTTTGAGCAGCACATGATAAATGATTATTTCTCTTACTTCCCTGATTTTTTGTAAATGTTACGTACCTATTTATAATTAGTGAGTAGCTTCACACCAAAATAGTTATAAATACATTATCTGATCTATGAGTAATTTAAGAAACAAAGTTATAACTTTAAAATGCCATGTAGAGATAACCATATAAATAAGGAATGTATACATCTATGGCATCCGTGGCCAAGTAAGAAAACGAGAAGTACTATAGAATACAAATAAATAAATTTTACTTCTGCTGTGTCCTTGCGTAAAGTCCGCAGTTAGGGGTTTCATATGTTTATCATGAAGTGTTTCGTGGATAAGAAATCCATTACGCTTTTTGTCTTCTAACAAAGGAAGGAGAGGCATTGTCTTGATAAATGTGATTAACGAGAATACTACATGTACAAAACTGTGTTCTTGTTTGAACGGGAAAGAGACCCAAAATATTATCAGTTACATTAATCGAATCATTTCCCCATACAAATGAAGAAAGTTATAATTAAATAAAAATTTGTAGTGCAGTATAAACGCATCAGTTGAATTCATAGGTGAATGGTAATTAAACCTCTCGTGGTGAGGCCTAAAATTATAAAATATTCCGTAAGTAAGGCTCAAGGAGCAAGGAATAAAACTTATTTTATGAAGTCAAAGCAATTAAAAATAAGCAAGAGCCTAGCTCTTTTACATTAGGAACAGTGGAATGCCAAACTTGACGATTTCTCCACGACTTTTCGGTCTCTGTAAAAGTGTTCGTCACGAAAATGGCTCTAGCACTTCAACCAAGTTACAAGTGAGCCTGAAACTTTGCATAAGTTCATGTAAGGCCCTCAGGTACATCCTGTACAAATTTCATCAAAATTGAAGATGGTCGAGCTGGGATCTTCTAAACTAGGACACTTGACTTGGGATAACCTATTTGTTAAATGTCCATTTAGAAATGTTTGTGGTAAGTAAAAATACGACTGTGGTAAGTGGTTAGTGAAATAACTGTGTCATCTGCTGAATAACCTACGTGAAACTGGGTGGAACTTGCCGGTGCTTAGATGTGAAGGCAGTCAGCAATTCCAGTCACAAAAGGAATAATCTCTTTTGAATTCAGCAAAACCACCGGCACCGCACACACACCCACTGAATCCACGCGATGTGCAGTCACCGGTTACTCGCCACCACGGCTCCACTCAAATCTGTTGCACGTCCGGCGAGTTAACCTTAAACTCAATTGTTGTCAGTATGCTACTTCCGACGACTACATTCTTAACGTTGTAAACCGATATTAAGTGTTTCGAAGTAGACAAAGTGGAGCAAACAATGCACGTACACTCTATATAATGTGCCTGTTTTTATTTGTTCCTAGACTGGTCCGTGACTGATAAAGACGATTAAAAAAAGAACTTTCTATGGTCTGCCGTAAAGGGACTGTGCTGCAGCAAAAACTGTTATGGTCATACCGGAATATTACGGCCTCAAGTTATACTCACGAGAATTTCTTACAAATAAATACTGATACAAGAAACAACGATTATTGCCAGACTGAGAGAAAACTAATTAACTGTACTCTAATACTTATCTTGTTGCGCACGTAGGTATTTACGGGTCTGTCCACTTTTTTATATAATGCACCGAATGTGGACGTAGTTTTAATGTCCACGGAACCCGGTCTTGAAAGGTATCGTGTCCACTAATTCCGAGTAGCCTTCCCGGGTGGTTCTGACTACGACGACGCCATCGCGTCTGCAGTTCTACACACCTTGTCTGTCACTTCCAATGCCCATGTCGCCAGTCCTATCCACCTTAGACTCTCAATTAAATCTTTAATAAACAAAATAACTGATCCAAGTTTGTGCAAACGTTTTAAAGAAAATACTATAAATTAAATTTAATCATTTGTGTCTTCATATTACGAGTCAAATAAACAGAAAAACTAAGTGTAATGAACAATTATTCTCTGTGATGACTACCCACGTGCTGTCGCTTTATGAAATTTATAACTGTTGAACGTTATAATTCAGCATGATGAAAGATAACGTTACGTGTTATCTATGTGTATTAGCAATGTGTGGGTTTGATAACGAGAATACTGAAAACTTTATTTCTGCCTACAGATGTACACCCATTGAGCTCTATGAGCTATTTAAGGTACTGAATCAGTGAATGACTTTTCAGTTTGATTTCTTCAAGTAAGTATCATTTCCTTGCCTCAGTCAAAGGGGGCAGTAAAACGACATATATATTGTATGCATGTAAGTACGTGTAATATCTAGAACTGACTGAACACTGAGTAATTAATGACAAAGAAAGGTGCCTTCTTTGTAAATCATAAATCCATATTGTCTCAAAGGGAGGAAATCGACTTTATTTCTTTGAAGTGTTGTTTATCATTTCTCTGTCTTTCTTCTTATGTGAGTTCCCTTGATACCCCTTTCTCCTCCTTGCGTTTGTGTGTTAAAAGGTATGTATCGTTGGAAATGTATTAGTGCGAGTAATTATCTGTTATGTTCCAGTAACGACTCTTTTTTATTATCTTGTATCATTGATCGCTCTCATGTTACTAACAGATTACCAAGTGGAAAAGTGAAAGAGCGGTGTTGTATAAACCACATTATGTGTCTTGGGCGAAGATTGCTTAGACACCATTGCGGTCATCTCACCGAGATGTAACTGCTTAAAACCTGCTATTCGTTTAATTTAATTTAATGTCATTCCGGTTGCCGAGTGCGGACTAAATTATCACGCTTGAAACATTCCATTTGTAAGGTCGCGAATATACGAATCCGAGGCAGTAATTCCGAGGGAATAGTATTTTGTGTCCTCCTATCTTTACATCCGCAGATCTCTTGCCAGTTTAATTCGCTCAGATCTCATTACGGTGAATTAAACGCTGGGTAGTGTGTGGGGACAGCTGACACCAAATGTTCAAATGTGTGTGAAATCTTATGGGGGTTAACTGCTAAGGTCATCAGTCCCTAAGCTTACACACTACTTAACCTAAAGTATCCTAAGGACAGACACACACACCCATGCCCGAGGGAGGACTCGAACCTCCGCAGGGACCAACCGCACAGTCCATGACTGCAGCGCCCGAGACCGCTCGGCTAATCCCGCGCAGACAGCTGACACCAGTGGCAGTTGGTTCTGAGAAGCCTGCCTGGAGAATCGCATAGGGGCGATTACGTGCACGCCTCCACACGGCATTTTTAGTCTTTTTTTTTTTTTCAAATGATGTGCGTTTCTCCACTGTTCCTATCCACCTGTGTTGAAAATGTTTACTGTGCAATTTAGCGATGTGTTGCGGGTATACACACCCAGATTTTTTCATCGTTTATTTGTAATTCCAAACTCAAATTCCAATTTAAAAAAAAAGCAGTTTTCTGAGAGGTGTGCATAATACCGGACCATCAGTGTTGCAAAATACTAACACGGAGAAGATCATTTTGTATTCCAGAGAAATGCAAGGACGCGCTAGGCAATACTGACCGTACGACTTATCTTAGAGGACAAGTTAAGGAAAGGCACACCTATGTTTATAGCATCTGTAAACTCGGAGAAAGCTGTCTACAATGTTGACTGGATTACCTTCTTACAAATTTTGAAGGTAGCAAGAGTAAAACACAGAGAGCGAACGGCTATTTTTGCAGCTTGTACAGAAACCAGACAGCAATTACAAAAGTTGAGAGCCATGAAGAAAAAGCAGTACTTGAGAAGGAAGTGAGACAGGGCTGTAGCCTACCTCCAATGTTGTTCAACCTGTAGAATGAGCAAACAGTAAAGGGAACCAAAGATAAATTTAGAGAAGGAGTTCATACAGAACTTGATGAAAACTTTGAGGTATGGACATGATGTTGTAATTCTGTGAGAGACAGGAAAAGCCGTTTGTGTGCAGAATCCTGAATTTCCAGCTGTACTCGGAAACTTACACTAAAGTCGAAACTTGAGCAGCTTTGTCAAACGGGTTCTATTAAACGAAAGTAAGTTGAATCGTCCCCTTAGAAAAATTAATGATTTACTGTGCTGATAAACCTCTTTTCAAACAGGTGAAGAAAACTGAACGTACTCAGACATTTCGCTCTTTACTTATTCTGATCAACACTACGCTGACACACAATATTTTTAGCGCAACGCAATCTGACTTTCAAAAATCCCTACAAAAGAATGACCCTGACTAACAATGACCTATATCTTTCATGAATCACTTACCTCACAAAAATCTTGGTTACTCGAACTACTGCAATACAGCGAGCTCCACTACTGCCAGCTAAATAAAAGATTCAAACTACGGAAGGCACTAGCTACTGATAGGCATAGATAGCAAATGAAAGATTTTGATAGAGAACAAACAATGTATTTACCTTAATAGTGTTCAAAAGTCATATATATATATATATATATATATATATATATATATATATATATATATAGCAGTTCATGACATCCAGTCTTACAAATTTACTGTCTCTGATGGACACACGTCCAGATCGTCCGCTCTCAAAACTCCGCCATCTCTCTCCCCACATCCACCACTGCTGGCGGCTCACCTCCAACTGCGGAACGCTACGCGCTGTTAACAGCCAACTGCCCAACACTGCAATAGCGAATCTCCAACAATGCCAACCAGCCACAGACTGCACACAGCACAGCCAGTGATTTTCATACAGAGCGCTACATGGTGTTACCAACATAGAAACCTAAACAGCCTACTTACAATGTTAGACAGCCACTGGAACACAGGCTGTCCAGAACAGCGAATGCTCAGTGTTGTCACCTGCTCAGACAGAAAGGCGAGACCGCCCCCCAGCACAGTGGCCGTGGTTAAACGTGCCAATCGGCAGCTTGATCACTGCTGGAAAATTCCGCTCTATCGCCGAAGCACTACTATTCCACAAATGGAAATACTTGGAGCCAATTTCTGCGCCGATTTTGCTACGTCACGGAGCTGTTCCCTGAGCAAGCCAATCGTAGTTGTTCTTTTACAGAAAACGCGGGAATTTGCCCGCCGAGACTGCCTGGGAACTCAAGTCGTTCCCACGCCTCGATGCTAGCCCGCCAGAAGATGTGTTTACCAACTTCCCTGCGGCTTAACGGGACACCTCACCCCACGCGCTCCTTCAGACCTCAGTGGGCGTGTCGGAGCGCTCTCATGACAACGTCGGCGCCCGGGCAGCCTCCACTCCGGTCTCTTACACCAGGTGGCACAATCCTTTCATCTCCAGCAGAACACTGCAGACCACACAGGCGACGAGAGACGCAGCGTGGGAGGAAACAGAAACTCTTCACCACATGCAATTAGAGGTGAAACATTCGTATCTTCCGAGTTCTCAATACTAGCCTTGTAATGACAATTCTCGGCTGCACTTCCCCAAATCGAATTACTAAGTGTAAGATGTAACTATGAGAGGGGCAGGTCACTGTGCACATCGGAAAGGCATGCTACCTCTCACGCATTAAAAGTGAAAATTAAAACAAAAAAAATTGTCTCCCAAACGGGGTTGTTATGAGATTTGCAGATTCTGTTTACTCATCTAACCTACCCTGATCTTTACGATTTCGAAGTAGCCAAATAATAAATATGTAAAGTGGGAAACGTGTCTTGAAATTATTGCAATACGCAAGACGTGTTCAATAATTAACGCAGTATATACTGGCCATTAAAACTGCTGCACCACGAAGATGACGTGCTACAGACGCGAAATTTAACCGACAGGAAGAAGATGCTGTGATATGCAAATGATTTGCGTTTCAGACCATTCACACAAGGTTGGCCCCGGTGGCGACACCTACAACGTACTGATATCAAGATAGTTTCCAACCGATTTCTCATACACAAACAGCAGTTGACCGGCGTTGCCTGGTGAAACGTTGTTTTGATGCCTCGTGTAAGGATGAGAAATTCGTACCATCACGTTTCCGACTTTGATAAACGTCGTATTGCAGGCTATCCTATCCGCACGGCTGCAACGGATCGTGCAGCCACGTCTCGATCCCTGAGTCAACAGATGGGGAAGTTTGCAAGACATAACCATCTGCACGAACAGTTCGACGACGTTTGCACAAACATGGACTATCAGCTCGGAGACCATGGCTGCGGTTACCCTTGACGCTACATCACCAACAGGATGGTGTACTGCCGGCCAGAGTGGGTGAGCGGTTCGAGGCGCTACACTGTGGAACTACGCGACCGCTACGGTCGCAGGTTCGAATCCTGCCTCGGGGATGGATGTGTGTGAGGTCCTTAGGTTAGTTAGGTTGGAGTAGTTCTAAGTTCTAGGGGACTGATGACCTCAGAAGTTAAGTCCCATAGTGCTCAGAGCCATTTGAACCCTTTTTGATGGTGTGCTCAACGACGAACCTGGGTACACGAATGGCAAAACGTCATTTTCTCGGATGAATCCACGTTCTGGTTATAGGATCATGATGATTGCATCCGTGTTTGGCAACATTGCGGTGAACGCACATTGGAAGCGTGTATTCGTCATCGCGATACTGGCGTATCACACGGCGTGGTGGTATGGGGTGCCATTGGTTACACGTCTCCGTCACCTCTTGTTCTCATTGACGGCATTTTGAACAGTGGACGTTACATTTCAGATGTGTTACGACCTGTGGCTCTACCCTTCAAATGGCTCTGAGCACTGTGGGACTTAACATCTATGTACATCAGTCCCCTAGAACTTACAACTGCTTAAACCTAACTAACCTAAGGACATCACACAACACCCAGCCATCACGAGGCAGAGAAAATCCCTGACCCCGCCGGGAATCGAACTCGGGAACCCGGGCGTGGGAAGCGAGAACGCTACCGTGCGACCACGAGATGCGGTCTCTACCCGTCATTCGATTCCTACGAAACGCTACATTTCAGCAGGATAATGCACAACCGTATCTTGCAGGTCCTCTACGGAAATGTTCGACTGCTGTCCTGGCCAGCAAATTCTCCAGATCTCTCACCAACTGAAAACGTCCGGTCAATGGTGGCCGAGCAACTGGCCAGTCACTACTCTTGATGAACTGTGGTATCGTGTTGAAGCTGCATGGGCAGCTGTACCTGTACACGCCATCCAAGGTCTGTTTGACTCAATGCCTAAGCATATGAAGGCCGTTATTACGGCCAGAAGTGGTTGTTCTGGGTACTGATTTCTCAGGAACTATGGACCCAAATTGGGTGAAAATGTAATCACATGTCAGTTCTAGTGTTGTATATTTGTCCAATGAATTCCCGGTTATCATCTGCATTTCTTTTTGGTGGAGCAATTTTAATAGCCAGTAGTGTATTTATTCTGAAAGCAGGTTGGTTTCAATCAGCATTCGAATATAGCACATTATTCGCCACTCTTTTGGCTACAACATCCTATTTTACAACATAATCTCTGTCCTAATCGACGGCCTCACGCCACCTTGCTGGGGGGCGGGGGTTCCTGAACGCCCGCACGGTACCATTCTACTCGCCAACTTGTTGCTGCATCAGTGACCTCGACGTACTGCTTTCCGCGGAATGCATCCTTCATTCGATTAAAGAGATGGAATCGGAGGCTGCGAGATCCGGAATGTAGGGTGCATGAGGAAGAGCAGTGCAGTGAAGTTTTGTGGGCTCCTCTCACTGGCGCAGGCTTGTGTGGGATCTCGCGTTGTCATGGTGAAGGACAAGGTATTTTCTATTCCTTTGCGGCGAGGAACACGTTGAAGTCGTTTCTTCAGCTTCGAGAGGGTAGCACAATACATTTCAGAATCGATCGTTGCAACATGAGGGAGGACCTCGGGCAGAATAACCCCTCCAGAGTCCCGGAAGACCGTCGTCGTGTCTTTACTTGCTGAGAGTGCGGCTTTCTGAGAGAGCGGCTTTCTTTGAAGGAGACGTGATGTGGCTACACCCCGTGCACTGTTTATTTGTTTGCGGTTCGAAGTGAGGAAACCACGTTTCATCGCCTGCGGCGATGTCCGATAAAACACTCTCTCGAGGAGCCTCGCAGCGCGCCAGCACTTCTGCACAGATTGTCCTCGGTCGATCTTTATGGTCTCCTGTTAGGTGATAGGGAACCAGGCAGGCACACACACACACACACACACACACACACACACACACACACACACACACACACCTCTGAGTACCCCGACTGGTGGACGAGGCGTCCAGTTGACCAGCGAGGTGTTTCATTGCGGTCTGTCGATCACCTCCAATGAGAGTGTCCGCACGTTCCAACTTTTGTAAGTGCCACAGCTGTGTGAGGCCCGCCGGCACTGCGAGTTTCACGCCAAAAGAGATTGAGACAGATAGCGCTCTGCCTGGGACGCACCTCCGTTTCAAACGTCATTCTGAAGGCTACCTATGGCCCCGCAACTTCATGAAGTATGATGGCCGAAGCGGAAATATTCCACGACGTCCGTCAACAAATTTAGCTCAACTGAAATTAGCCGAAAACAAAACGTGTTACGTTACGTATTGAACATCCCTCATATTTTCGAGATAACTAGATGATATGGACTTAAATTTCGCTAATCAGTTACCGTCGTACAAAGGGCTACAAAAAGTTTTGTACAGTCGTCCATTTTTTGCATGAGGAGATTGAAATTTTTTGCGAACATACTTGCAATAATCCATTAAATTTCGGGCATGCAGCCGCGCAAATAAAACGCCGTCTTGTGATATTTCGGCCGCGTATCGTCCGGCCATCGTCAGAGCGAGCCACAAGACTGACGCCGAGATGGCAAGCGCGGCCTGCGGCGGTACTGCGCTCGCGGCCCGCAGGTGCTGGTCGGCGGCGGATTACACAGGCGCCGCCCACACCTCCGATCCGCTTCTCGATGTTTCATCGGCGGCCGTCACACCATCACGACTTCCCTGCAGTTTAACTACTCCAAGAACCGCATTCCATGCTTTGTCCAAATTAAAACCATTATATCTCTATTTACTAAATTATTAGCTAACCTAATTTCTATAGCTTCCTCGAATACAGATTCCTAAAAAGAAGAGGTGCACCTTAAAATCTTCACGTCACTGTAATTCATGGAATGACCCGTATCAATACAATGTTCGGCCACAGCTGACTTGTCTGGCTGTAATAAGCGTGTGTATCTTCGATGCTCCACACACCTCTCGTGAACGGTGCGTGTTGTTTGATCTAAGCATGACTTCTCACAAGTTCCGCAAGGAATCTGATACACACCCGCTTTAGGACGCTGTAAATCGTCCTTCACAGAGACGAGTAAAGCTGCAATCTTCGTGGGGGGCCGTAAGATCACTTAACACAGTGTTTCTCAAGAATACGGCCTATCTTGGAGAAAAGAGCACCCACACAGGGCAAAAACGCACTAGATCTGAAGGAATTACTATCTTCTTCCCCATCACATACCTGCCTTTTAGGTTTTGCATCGCATGCTCTACGAATTTGTTGCGGAGAATATCCATTCTATTTAAAAATGTTCTTCAAGTATGCGAGCTCTTCTTGCCAATTTTCTTTATCGGATATACAGTGCGCCCGTACACTAAGGTCTTAAGGACACCTATGGTCTGTGAAGGGTGATGGCAGCTACTGGCATGAAGATATAGATTTGTGTGCTTTGGTTTCCGATATACGACAGGTCCTAATGTGCCATCGCTTTTACGGCGAACGACAACATCCAAAAATGGGAGGCAGCCGTCTTTTTCTATTTCCATAGTAAATTTAATGCTAGCATGGATGGAATTCAAAAGCTCAAGAAATCGATGTAATTCATCCATACCATGGGGCCATACCACGAATGTGTCTTCCACGTACCTCCAGAAGCTATATTTGGAACATTTAGCTGTACGTTGAGCCTGCCCAATGTAGCCTCCATCAGCTGTGACGCATCTGGCCCATCGCTTGACACAGGAAATAAGGTCTTTCTCACAATCAAATGTTTTACCGTGCAGGTGGACATTCAGACTACCAAAGAGGGAAAAATCAGACGGAGCCAGGACGAGGGACAATTTTCCAGCCCATTTTCCTGATTTTCTCCTGCGTCATAAGGTCTGCATGACATTTGGCATTTTCATGGAGTATTCTGATGAGCTGACCCTGACGCTGTGGTCTGTGTGTCTTGATAGCACGTCGAAGCTTGTCCAGTGACAAACAGTAAAGGCCCCTGTTAATTGTGGAGCCAGGTTCTAAAAAGTCGATGACACCACACTGATCCCAGAAGGAGGAGGCCATCGCCTTTCGGCCTGCTGTTCGTCTTGGTTTCTTCTTCCGAATGGAACCCGGCTGACGCCACTCCATGGACTGTATTTTGCTCTCAGGTTCGGTCAAAAACAACCATGTTTCATGCTGGATAATGACGCCGTCAAAACACTGTTTCCACTCTTCAATAGAGGCCTTCATGAGACGCTCGCACACATTCTTTCTCGTCCTTTTCAATTCTCTTGTCAATAATCTAGCCACACAACGTGCACTCATTTTTGTGTTCCCTCGTGACTGTACCAGTGATACCACACTACCCAATGACAAACGACTCATTTCAGAAAGCTGTCGTGTCGTCACATATCTGTCATTTTGGATGGTCTCCTTATTCACATCACTCATTTCCGTCGATGGTCTAACGCATCGTGGATTGTCCAGTAGAGATAAATCACCCTCTTTAAACCTCTGCAACCACCGCTGGGTACTGCTGTGATCCACTGCGTCCTCCCCATAAACAGGGAGCAACTTCCTGCGAAACGATGCGGCAGAGTCATCGCCGGTCTCGAACAGGAAATCCACCACCGACCGTTGTCGCAACCTGACATCTACTTCCAGGTCCATTATGGCTCACCTGTAAATAAAAGAAAGTACTTTTATACACCAGCTTATAGCTAAATGTTCCAAGTATGTTCACAAAAAATTTCGTTCTCATCCTGCAAAAAAATAAAAAAAAGGCGACTGTGCAAACCTTTTTGAGCGCCCTTTGTACAGCAATTGTTAGCTCGGACAAAGAATTAGAGATTGACTATCCTTAAACTCGTCTAGAACAAGAGTTCTCTAAATCATTTACTTCCTTGAGTAGTTCTCATTACGGCGACTGATTGTGTTCGATCATTTCTGGCTCTCTTAGTCTCAGCCTGTAGCATTTGAAGAAACCCGTTGGTTGGCATGTATCGCGCGCTACAGCGTAACAATTCTATAACTGTTCCAATAAATAAAAGAGAAAGTAAATAATGTTCAGCACTCTTCTGTAGGACCGCATTTCAAAATTTTCTGTTTCTTCCTTCCTGATCTTCTTGTCGTCCACGTCTCACTTACGTAAAATAGTTGAATTGCCGTCAAATATCTTCAGAAACGATTTAATCAGATTCAACACTCTCAGTACCGTCCCCATACTAGCCCATGTCCGCAAAATCCAGGCAATTTTAGCTGTGTAAAAAAATGTACACCTTGGAAAATATTGAACATATAAATACAAAATTAGCAATAGCCCATTTCGTCTTCTTTGATACGCAACTATGAGCAATACGCTGTCTGGTATAACACACACAAATTACGTTACAACACATGACATTATTTTCGTAAAATTAAAAAGTCATAGATTCATATAGGTACAGTAGACGAGTTCTTAAATACTTACTGATCAGTGCTCAATAGCGTATTTAAGTAAAACAGCTGTTTCTACATGGATTTATTCCGCATTCTCGTATGAAATATTTTAAAACAGGCTTCCATCCACAACGTCACACAGCACCGTTCGCGCTGATAACGTGTCTCCTTGCAGGACTCTTTCTCACTTCCTTTCCCTGATTTTGAAGAACAAGCATTATATACGCATGAGGCATATTTTTACGTTGTGGGTTGTAAATGTTGCAGGGAATGTGTCTGAGTGAGTCAGCATACAGGTCCGTTTTGGTTATTTGGGGCAGTTGGCAAGACTGGTAATGAAATCAGTCATTGTCGTTTTCTTGATCTGAAACATACTGTGTGACGAAAATGCGTTCGACACTGCATGTAAATGAAAAACCAGTTTCTGCCGAAATTTTACAGTTTTGTGTTTGAACACAATGTACTGCCGTCGCCTTCAAAGACGCCTGTGTCGCTCTGATCATCTTCACCATCTACAGCATCGACAATATTTCCAAAATTTAGCAAATCGCCAATTTCCTCATCAGAGAAACCACGGCGCGCCTTTTCCCTTAAACAGAATACAAATAATGTGCTTTTTTATATTAAAAAAAAACTAAAATCCGCCTCTATTTCGAAAAAAGCACCTAGTGTTAAGTGTTAACCCAGGTTTCGGCTTAGATAACTACACCTTAAGGCAATCGAGGAGGGTTTTAAGTTTTTAAATATATTAACCAATGATTGCTGATGCGCTGCGATGTTGAAGGTTCTTAAAAAATGTGCTTTTTCCACAGGCGAAAACAATGACTCATAACGAACGAAATACCGCAAAAGCAAGGCGCACATTCATGCCATCTATCTGTGCAGCTAATACATAACAATATAAGCATCGAATATCGATAGCCAGAAGTGCGAAAAGAAAGGGAAGCGCTTTTTAATCAACAAAATATGCTGGTCCACACAACGTATGACCTTGGCCCTTTTGGAAGAGAGCACAGCCCGTTCAATGTACGTGCTTCGCGCTGACAAAGTTAAATTAACCGCTGTCTTGTCGAAAGTAAATTTTATAATCGATATTAACGAATTCCTTTTTTCAAGACGTGCTTTCGTTGCTATAGATAATTTTGATATAAAGCAGAATACATAGAGAAAGAAGGAAAACAATATTTTAATAGCATGATACTTAGGAAATCAATCATAAAGTAAACGAACATAAAGGTGAAAAATCAAAGCCATTACCAAAAAGAAATACAAAAGTAATCCCACCCTCTGATTTACGAATGGGTCGCAGCGCTGTTGCATTGCAGAAACTACTACTGTTCCATTCTACACTGCTCAGTCACATTCATGTGAGCACCTCTCAAACAAATTGCATGTAGGGGCCGACAGATTCGTCCTTCTGTTGATCCATTTGGCCTCCATAATGACTAGATAACCCAGCAAATGTTACCAGGGCAGTCCCAGACGATAATACCAGCTTCTCCGTTCTGGATCCTCCCGACGATTGTTGCAGAATGATTGTGTCGTGTCCGATGGAGCCTAAAACATGATTCACCTGGAAACGTCACCAGTCGCCGTGCAGTTGCGGTACTGGAACGCCAATTCGAGTCTTCGTCAGCGGCGACCAGCGGTGAGTATGGGGTAGTAACGAGGCGCGTCCTGCGAGGCCAGCACGCAGCAACTTTCGCCGAACGGCCTTTGAGGAGACACTGTCGGTAGTGTCTCGGTTCATCTGGGCGGATACTCGGTCAACAGCGGCACTCCCGTTCGCCAGTAGACACCTCAGCGGTGGCCGTCCACCCCGGTAGTCTACGGTGTGTGGCGCACCAGGGTCCCCCCGTCGCCGGTTTTGGGCAGCGCGATTCTGCCACGCACGGTAGACTCTAACCACGACGCCATGCCAACAGTTTACGAACGTAGCCGTTTCGCAAATGCTTCGACCCTTGGCCCGAAAGCCAATGATCGCGCTCTTTCGGATGCCAGATAAACCGCTCCGATTCTGCATTACGTGAACGACTGCACTGCTTCCCGCATCCTCCGACGTGCACTGCTAGTGCTGCCATATAGCGTCTGTGAGTGCTTGTTGCAGGTTGACTTCGAACATATGCGATGCAAACATTTATGTGACTAGATCGTGTGAATTCTACAAGTGCAATTTTAGTCTCGGCGTTATTCGGGTCACTCTCCCTTGAGCGGGAGTTGGAGAGACAGAGAGAGAGAGAGAGGGGGGGAGAGAAAGAGAGGGGGGGGGGCAGAATGTCGACAGCGGAAGGCGGAGAGGAAGAAGATCATGGAGGTAAAAATAAGAGGAGTTGTCATGACGTCACAAACTTGAAGCCGACCAAAGTGAAGATCCGCCAAGTTAGCTACCCCAAAACATTCGCTTCTGGTGGTTTGATTCTCTGTAGTCGTGAACTGTTTTGATAAAAACTGCCAGTTTCCGTCGCTTACGAGTGTACTAATCATTCTGTTTGTAGTTTAAAGTTTAAACAAATCACATTTCATTGATAAGTGGGCTTATTTAAGCGCTAATTTCCTATATATGCTTGAAATTCTGATGTGCTGCAAAGTTTTGCAGTATGGTTTTATTTCTGTGATTTGACTTTAGATTTCCAATCAGTCCAACACGAAGAGCTCTCTGGAGGTTAGCAATACACTTGGTTTTCATTGTTTGGTTATTCCCAAGTAACTGAAAAGTCCGGCCAAGGAATATCCTGTAAATGGGAACTAATGTTTTAAAATGCGATAATTTAATATAAAAGTAATGTAACTACATGTAGTTAATTAAATCTTCAGTAAAATGTGTGGAACACATGTTATAGTGGTTAAATTATAACTACTTAAAGGGTTACATATTTGTCAATAAAATTCTTCTGGGTTAGAGACCACATTGTCATTTATTAAATTCCAACGTTTCGGCGTCTGTTGCAAGACGGCTTCCTCAGGGTGTGTTGCTAACTGCTGAATGAGCGGATGGGGCCCCTCCACGCCCGCATCAACGTGGTGACCAAACCAAAAGTTCTACTGTCACCTCCGTAAGCATGTTAGTTTTGAATCAGGCGTCACAGGATGCAGGCTGTGATGTTGTCCATGCGTCTGGGTAAGATTACTCATTTACATGGTCCATCAGGAGATAGAAGTGGTCGAAAGCGATTGAAGGGTAGCGGTTGTAAGGGCAGAGGGAAAAAAAGTGCCAAGGCCAGAGCCAAGGGAAAAAAAACCTCTGCGACAGTAGGACGGGTAGTAAGGGCAGTAGCGGCTTGCTAGCTGCGATAGAGCATGCAAGGTGAGGTCGGTTAGCGTGAGGTATCATGCATCGTTACCTATGTCTGCGTGTCCGTTAGCTGGGTCAGTCCGAGTGCTGCGGCTGGGCTCGCTTGTAGTCCCCTGGGCCGGCTGCAGTGGCTTCCTCCCTGTAACATAAGAGTTTGGCGCGGCAACACATGCGTTGCTGTTGGGCCCTCTGCTGCGCCTTGTCGTCGGTGACTTGGTGCAGCTTCATCAGGCTGGTGCAGAACGACAGCGATCGGCTACCGTTCAGCGTCCTCCTCTACTGCACGCCGCAGCTCTTTCGCAATGTAGCGTCAAAGAGCTCCGTTTGTTCGAAGAGCTGCGTCAGTTCAGCGTCCGAGGAAGTTTTGCCGTTCGCTCGCGCCTGGGCGATAAAGGCTGCCCTTTTGGCTTCTCGATCCCTTGGGGGACCGGCTCCCGTCGCGGTCGGCGTTGCCACCGGTTCAGCTGGAGCGGTGGTTTTCTTCACTGCACCTCTCACCTGCGGTGCTGCTGGGGCAACCGCTGGCTCAGGCGCGCGGACGTCCTTCTGCGAGGTCGCAGGAGTGTTCGCAGGTACTACTGCGCTGGGGCCTCGGGCGAAGACTGCTCGCAGCTGCCTCAAGGCCTCTTCTTTCTCTGCAGCCACGGCGGCTGCGAAGGCAGCCCTCTCCGTCGCAATGACGGCTCTGAGGGCTGCAGTGGCCTCCTTCACGGCGTTGCCGAGTTCGAGGTCACGTATCTTCTCGGGAGCGCGGGCTGCGTCCTGGCCGCCCGTTTCCAAGCGGTCTTCCCTGCTCCTGGCAGGTGGAGCTGCTGCTGCGCCGTCCCTCTGCTGCGCCGGGCTGTTCTGCGCCCTACGCCGTTTCCGACGTCGTCTTCGCATCTTCCGCTGTGTCGGTGCGGCCGCGGCCGCCTCGCCGCCCCCGACACGGCTGCGGCTTGAAAAAGCAGCACAGCCGCGCCAGCTGGCGACGTGCGGGCCGCCACACCGGACACAGGTCGGTAGAACGTTGCTGCCGCGGTCGCAGGCGCGGCTGTCGTGCTCCCCTGAGCACTTGACGCACCGCACCGCGTTGCGGCAATACTTCGCAACATGGCCCTCGCCCTGGCACCTGAAGCACTGGGGCAGGGGGTCCATGGCGGTCGGGAGAGCCTCTGACGTCACCGGGAAGCCCAGCAGCTTCCGCAAGTCGAAGATGTCGCTCCCGCCGTCGACCGTATGCACGGTAACGGCATAGAGCGGCGCCCTCTTCTTGTTGGTTCGGTTGTGCAGCCTTGCGGTTACACCACCAAACCCGGCTCGCAGCAGCCCTTCCCGGACCGCTGCCTCGTCACAGCACCAAGGTAGCCCCCTGAGGAGTGCCTTGGTCGTCTTCATCCTTCCTGGGGAAGGTGCCTTCTCACGCGTCGGCGGCGCGTCGACGATGTGGTCGGCCACTGCGACCTTGATCGCCCTGTGGTCGGCCACGTTTGCGGCTCGAACGCAGATCAGCGAGTCTGTATCGACAGACTCGTAGACCACTTCGTTCCGTGCGCAGTTCGTCATGGTGTCGAACAGCGCTGTCCACCCACCTTTACACTTGATGTATAAAGGGGGGACAGGCCGCGACTCGTCTTCTCGGGAGCGCAAGTGTGGGTACATATATAGTATGGAAGAGTGTTGTGATTGGATGTGAGGATGAGGAGGAAGGGTACTAGGAGTTCATTTTATTGGCGTTTGCATTGCGTCTTCTTATTGGCGAAAATAGGCGTTTTCCATTGGAGTTTCCTTTACTGCCTGCCATTGGTGGAAATCGGCGAATAGGAGTTTGATGCCGCCGGAGTTT
Organism: Schistocerca gregaria; assembly: GCF_023897955.1. Taxonomy (NCBI): domain Eukaryota; kingdom Metazoa; phylum Arthropoda; class Insecta; order Orthoptera; family Acrididae; genus Schistocerca; species Schistocerca gregaria. Next base: position 25,150,291 of record NC_064928.1, on the reverse strand, counting down.
ATGAAATCGAGTGTGAATGTGGACTGGTGTATGTAGGTGAGACTGGGCGTCCAATAAGCGAGCAGGCAGTAAAGGAAACTCCAATGGAAAACGCCTATTTTCGCCAATAACAAGACGCAATGCAAAAGCCAATAAAATGAACTCCTAGTACCCTTCCTCCTCATCCTCACATCCAATCACAACACTCTTCCATAGTATATATGTACCCACACTTGCGCTCATTCAGCAGTTAGCAACACACCCTGAGGAAGGCGTCTTGCAACAGACGCCGAAACGTTGGAATTTTATAAATGACAATGCGGTGTCTAACCCAGAAGAATTTTATTGACATTGACAACGGCCGCGGAAGCCTACGGTTACGGTTACATATTTGTTAAAGCAAAGTTCCCTATCGAAGTCCAGGCTATTTAGATCAATACAGTAATCACTTTGTTGCCGTGTTACCCTGTAAATTGCTGTTATTTGCCACACTGAATGTCACTTGGTTGGTACAATTTAAAAACAATGCATACGTGTAAACTACAATGGGCCCGACAATCTTAAATTCAGTTCTTTTCCTTCGTAATTTAACGAATCGTTCACTTTGTTGACATGACAGTTGGCTTGTTTACATCATCCCTGCATACATCTATGGGACACCAAAGAAAATAAGGTAAGTTTCTTGCAAACTTGAACATTTCAAATTTGCATTTGTCTTGAAAATGCAACGAATACAAATCGGTGCCTCTAAACTATCAATCATTGCTTTTGGAGTTCTGGCTTTATCAATTACAGACACAAACACAATGAAAGTGAACAGAAATGGATTACGAAAGCACGCTTTTCATAGCACATACTTCTCTTCTCGGTTATTCGAAGTGTGTATAGAAACAGGAATTACAGTACTGAGGCCAGAAGCGTTATATTTTCGTGTCGTATTACTGTATCGAATACGCATTTAAGACCAGAAAAACGTTTGAAGTTGCGTTCCTTATGCTGTATTGTTCACTAAAAATTGTAACATTTACTATATAAAATAAATATCGCGTGCACAAGACAGAAATAAAGAACAAGAAGCAATTGCAAACACTCGTCTGCTAATGTTTTGCGGGATCCAAGATGGCGGCAGGCCCCTCCCACTGGCTTCAAAACAACCTACAGCGTAAGTCTGTAGCACCATCTCCCCTTAATCTACATCCATGAAGAAGACACAGTGGGCGCCTTGTAGGGTGACGTCATAGCTGGCTTTCCGGCTCGTCTGACAACTGGGGAAACCCAGCCACGGCGACCAGAAACATGCTACGGAGCCACAGACGCCTCTGACGTCATCACTGAGGCGCGCGTGTGCAGGAATCTGTAAGGTTCGCTCAACTGTCATCACCGATCACGAGCGTATCCGAACAGTCAACTGCGCATGCGCAGCTGTGTTCAAAGCAATCACCCTCACATACAATACACTTGTGCGTTATTCGAGTCACTCTCTCCTGCGCGGGAGTCGGAGAGAGAGAGAGAGAGAGAGAGAGAGAGAGAGAGAGAGGGAGGGAGAGAGAGGAGGGGGGGGGGTTTCGACATAAGTAGACGGAGAGGAAGTGGGAGTGATTTCAGGTGTGCCGCATGGGAGTGTCGGAGGACCGTTGTTATTCACAATATTCCTAAATGATCTTGTGGATAACATCGGAAGTTCGCTAAGACTTTTTGCGGATGATGCTGTAGTATATCGAGAGGGCTGGCCGGAGTGGCCAAGCGGTTCTAAGCGCTACAGTCTGGAACCGCGCGACCGCTACGGTCGCAGGTTCGAATCCTGCCTCGGGCATAGCTGTGCGTGATATCCTTAGGTTAGTTAGGTTTAAGTAGTTCTAAGTTCTAGGACGCTGATGACCTCAGAAGTTAAGTCACATAGTGTTCAGAGCCATTCGAACCATATATCGAGAGGTTCTAATGATGGAAAATTGTACTGAAATTCAGGAGGAACTGCAACGAATTGATGCATAGCGCAGGGAATGCCAATTGAATCTCAATGTAGACAAGTTTAATGTGCTGCGAATACATAGAAAGAAAGATCCTTTATCATTTAGCTACAATATAGCAAGCCAGAAACTAGAAGCAGTTAATTCTATAAATTATCTAGGAGTAGGCATTAGGAGTGATTTAAAAGGGAATGATCATATAAAAGTAATCGTCTGTAAAGCAGATGGCAGACTTTAATTGGAAGAATCCTAAGGAAATGCAATCCGAAAACAAAGGAGGAGATAGAGAAGATCCAACGGAGAGCAGCGCGCTTCGTTACAGGATCATGAGAAACTCCAGTGGAAGACTCTGCAGGAGAGACGCTCAGTAGCTCGGTACGGGCTTTTGTTAAGGTTTCGACAACTTACCTTCACCGAGCAGTCAAGCAGTATATTGCTCCCTCGTACGTATATCTCGCGAAGAGACGATGAGGATAAAATCAGAGAGATTAGAGCTCACACAGAGGCATGCCGACAGTCTTTCTTTCCAAGAACAATACGAGACTGGAATAGAAGGGAGAACCGATAGAGGTACTCAAGGTACCTTCCGCCACACACCGTCAGGTGGCTTGCGGAGTATGGATGTAGATGCTAACGCTTCTTACAATCCTCGAAGCACTACTCATAAGCATGTTTTGGTACAGAGTTGACTACTTCCAGCGTTGCAGTTTCTTCTTCCTCAGTCGTTGAAAATCGTCTTCCTTTCACAGGTCTCTTCACTTTTGGGAATAACAAAAAGTCGCAGGGGGCCAAATCCTGTGAATATGCTGGCTGATGCATCATTGTCGTGTTGCTTTTGGCCAAAACATTCTCTCACAAGCAACGATGAATGAGCAGGTGTCCTGTCATCATGCAGAAGCCATGAACTGTTTTTCCATAATTCAGGAAGTTTTTTTGTGTGCTGCTTCTCGCAAACGGCGCCTAACGTCAGTTGGCCGTACAACACAGACGCAAAAATTTATGACGCACTACGGCACGTTAATTGAAAAAAAAAGAACAATGAGCAAAAGTTTGGCATTTGACCGAACTTGGCGGCCTTTTTTCGGTCCTCGTTCTCCGGGATGCTTGCATGGGACGACTGGGCATTGATTTCAACGTCGTAACCGTAAACCCATATTTCGTCATCAGTTATGACCCTTTTGAGCAAACCCCGATCATCACTGACGTCATTCAACAGCTACTGAGCGGTGCTCATGCGATCAAAACTGACAGGTTTTGGAACAAACTGCGCTGACACACGAGCATTTGATTCCAATTTCCACACAAAATTTTATGCAAATTCTTTACTCCATTTTTTAAAAAAATAATCGAAAATCGCCGAGCACACTATAATATGTCTAACCTTTCTAACGGTCAAAGACAAAGGAAGCATGCTGTACATTTGAAACCGTGACCGTATGTTCGGGACACGTACGTTGCCCGCGCTTTTTGAAAAGTCACCTTACAGCCCCCGTACACCGAGGTGAAAACAGTCATGCGATAGCTGCGTGGACATACACAGATGGCACCAGTATCGCGTACACGAGGTATAAAACGGCTGTGCATCGGCGCAGCTGTCATTTGGATTCTGGTGATTTACGGGAGAAAGTTTCCGAAGTAATTATGGTCGCATGACGGGAACTGGAAGACTCTGACCGCGGAATGGTAGTTGGAGATAGACGCAGGGGACATTCCATTTCCGTAATCGTTGGGGAATTCGACATTCCGAGACCCACCGTGTCAAGAGTGTGCCGAGAATATCGTACTTCGGGCATTTCCTCTCGCAACGGGAAACACAGTGGCCGACGGCCTTCACTTAACGAGCAAGAGCAGTGGCGTTTACGAAGCCTTGTCAGTGCTAATAGACGAGCAACACCGCGTGAAATAACAGCAGAAATGAGTGTGGGACCTAGGATGAATGTACCTGTCAGGACAGTGTGGCGCTAACGGGGTATGGGAACAGACGTCCGCCGAGCGAATCTCCTGCGCTCGCGACCTCGGTTCGATCCCAGCCGACTGGAAAACCGTGGACTGGTCAGACAAGTCCCGATTTCAGTTAAGAGATGCTGGACTGGTTGCATCCGTGGTCTAGGTGTAAGGTCTTTCAAAAGGTCTCGGGTTCAAATCCCGCTACCACTGACATTTTGAATAAACATCGTCAGCAATGGCAGTCGAAGCCTTTTGGCGTAAGAAGTCACCCTCATTCAGCCAGCGGCCTTGTCAAAGAGGGCGGAGAAGCGGACAGAGGTTCAGGGCACCGTCTGGCCTTGCCTAGGAAACTGCTCCTGCAGAAGGCAACGGAATCTACTGTATTAAAGATACTTAATGTGGCTTGTGATTATCATGATGATCTCATTAGCAAAATATGGTGGAGTAGTCCCCCATTCCGATCTCTGAGAGGGCTGCCAAAGGGGTGGTGACCAAGAGAAAAAGACTGGATAGCGAACGAGTCCTTCGAGTTGGAGCGTGGGTTGTCAGAACTTTCAACGCGACGAGGAAGCTATAAAATCTGAAAAGGGAAATGCTTAGGCTTAATATACGAGGGTTGGAACTTCATATCTCTGAAGCGACCCCACATAGCAACAAAAACCAATGTCGTATTATGGCCCCCATTGTCCCATGCAACTTTTGTCCCACAATCTCTTCAGCTCCTGTCATGCTTTCGGAGTTATTTTTGGTGGCAATAGTTAGTGACTCACTCTGTATAAATGTACGATAACGACGTACATTTAATTAGAAATCTCCACTCATACGCAAACAATTACGAATATTCTGCACTTTGAGGAAGACATGGCGGATAGCTCATGCCAGGTTACAGCAGTCTTATTCGAAGTCGACAGAGCGCTGCGCCCTTGGAGCACCTGCCAGGTTCTCGCAGTGTTTGTTGTAGTCGGACATATCAGGTGAGGCACCGCGTGCTCAGCTTTTGTACGTATCGCAAGGCGACCTTTAAACTAATTTTACATCCAAATCGTACATCTCCGGATGTGGATTCCGTATCAGAACTTCATCTACTAACTCCCCTCCGCGTCCGCTAGAAACCGGAAATTGTAAAAGACCATATTGTTTTGATTAACTCATCCTGCCTGAAACCTTATATGGTTATGACTTTTTATGTTTGTTTTTGTTACACATCCTTTAACCTTGTGTAGAAAGTATTTGGTGTAGATCAGTAAATGGGGTGCATGTGTTCCGAAGTTGATTCAAATCATTTATCTGACATCCAACTACTGATATTTCTCGGGTAGAACATACTGATGATGGCCGAAGTAAGGAGGATGCAAAATATAGACTGGCAATGGCAAGAAAAGCGTTTCTGAAGAAGAAATATTTGTTAACATCGAATATAGATTTAAGTGTTAGGTAGCCTTTTTCTGAAGGTATTTGTGTGGAGTGTTGCCATGCGTTAAAGTGAAACATGGATGATAAACAGTTTAGACGAGAAGAGAGCAGAAGATTTTGAAATGTGGTGCTACACAAGAATGCTGATGAGTAGATGGGTCGATCGCGTAACTAATGGGGATGTGGTGAATACAGTTGGGGAGACGAGGAGTGTGTGTCACAACTTGACCAAAAGAAGGGATCGGTTGATAGATTATTTTATGAGACTTCAAGCGATCACCAATTTAGTATTGAAGGGAAAACTGGAGGGGGGGAGGATGAATCTTAGAGGGAAACCAAGAGATGAGTACAATAAGAATATTCTGAAATATGTAGGTTGCTGTAGTTGTTCGTAGATGAAGACTCTCTCACAGGATAGAGTAGCATGGAGAGCTGCATCAAATCAACCTAATCCGTGAAGACCACAGCAAAAAACATGTAAAGTACTCTCTTGACATCAAACTGTTCTTTTTTACTTTTACGAAACTGTGTTAAGTCTAATATTTGTGTTTGCTAGTCAGTGATTTGTTTTTCGTTTCTACAATTTCAAGCACGTCCTGTAGAAAGGAACAACTGTGACATCAGGGTCATTAAAAACGATTGCCGAAACCCGGGATGAACCAGGGACCTTTAGACCTTCAGTCTAACGCTCTCCCAACTTTTTTTTTTTTACATTTTGTTCGTTGCATTTGGTCGTAGCGAACGTCACGTGACATTCGTTGTAGTTTTTTTTAAAAATCTCGTTTTGTTCGTATTACTTCGTTGAATCTGCTCGGAGCGGACGTCACAAGACACCAATTTCAGTTGGTCGTTGATCCATTAACTCAGTTTTTTTTTTATTACAGAGGGCTGCTAACCCTCTGACCGAACACGCTGAGCTACCGTGCCGGCTCCAACTGAGCTATTTCGGCACACAAAGCGCTGTTTTTTCTATATGCGTTAGATTAGATTAGATTAGATTAATACTAGTTCTATGGATCATGAACACCATATTTCGTAATGATGTGGAACGAGTCAAATTTTCCAATACATGACATAATTAAGTTAATTTAAGAACATACTTAAGTTAATATAACAACTTTTTATTTTTTGTGTTTTTTATTTTATTTTATATAATTTTTTTTCTTTTTTTTATATTTAAAAATTCCTCTATGGAGTAGAAGGAGTTGCCATTCAGAAATTATTTTAATTTCTTCTTAAATACTTGTTGGTTATTTGTCGGACTTTTGATACAATTTGGTAAGTGACCAAAGGATTTAGTGGCAGTATAATTGACCCCTTTCTGTGCCAAAGTTAGATTTAATCCTGAATAGTGAAGATGATCCTTTCTCCTAGTATTGTAGTTATGCACAGTGCTATTACTTCTGAATTTGGTTTGTTTGTTAATAACAAATTTCATAAGAGAGTATATATACTGAGAAGCTACTGTGAATATCCCTAGATCCTTAAATAAATGTCTGCAGGATGATTTTGGATGGACTCCAGCTATTATTCTGATTACACGCTTTTGTGCAACAAATACTTTATTCCTCACTGATGAATTACCCCAAAATATGATGCCATATGAAAGCAATGAGTGAAAACAGGCGTAGTAAGCTAATTTACTAAGATGTTTTTCACCAAAATTTGCAATGATCCTTTTTGCATAAATAGCTGAACTCATACGTTTAAGCAGATCATGAATGTGTTTCTTCCAATTTAATCTCTCATCAATGGACTCACCTAAAAATTTGGAATATTCTACCATAGCTATATGCTTCTGATTAAGGTCTATATTTATTAATGGCGCCATATCATTTTCTGTACGGAACTGTATGTACTGTGTCTTATCAAAATTCAGTGAGAGTCCATTTACAAGAACCAATTAGCAATTTTCTGAAAGATAATATTGACAATTTCATCAGTTAATTTTTGTTTGTCAGGTGTGATTACTATACTTGTATCACTCACAAAGAGAACTAACTTTGCCTCTTCATGAGTATAGGATGGCAAGTCTTTAATATATAATAAGAACAACAAAAGACCCAAGACTGACCCTTGTGGAACCCCATTCTTGATAGTTCCCCAGTTTGAGGAATGTGCTGATCTTTGCATATTATGAGAACTGCTTGTTTCAACTTTCTGCACTTTTCCAGTTAGGTACGAATTAAACCATTTGTGCACTGTCCCACTCATGCCACAATACTTGAGCTTGTCTAGCAGAATTTCATGATTTACACAATCAAAAGCCTTTGAGAGATCACAAAAATGGGTGGTGTTCGGTTATTCAGATCATTCAAAATTTGATTGGTGAAAGCATATATGTCATTTTCTGTTGAAAAACCTTTCTGGAAACCAAACTGACATTTTGTTAGTACTTCATTTTTACAGATATGTGAAGCTACTCTTGAATACATTACTTTCTCAAAAATTTATTGGGACTCGTCTGCCACTCAACATGGGAACCCATTTTAATGGTACAGTTCTGGTCACGGATATGAGCATTTTGCATAGTAAAAGTCCACGGTTATGTGATATGTTTTTGCCACTCCGAAGCATAAGGCATGGCTACAAGAAAGGAAGTATTGAAACTGTCGATACGACCAGTTTATGTTTACCCGTGAAGTCACATCAGGAGAGATGAACGAATAAATTTCCTTTAGTTCACGTCTATGGTCACATTTATTTTTCCTCATCAGACTACTGGCTTCGGTGTATAATAACCATCTTCAGATCTGTTTTTATAACAGATCTTTTTTCATAACAGGTCTGAAAAAGGTTATTATACACCAAAAGCGATAGTCTGATGAGAAAAAATTGCGAACATAGGCGAGAAGTAAAGGAAATTTATTCTATATTCGGGTCACTGTTCAATTGGCGACCATGTGAGGTAAATGAATCATCGAAGTCTAATATGTGCGAAAGACGGCCATACCAAGAATCAGTCTTTTTTTGTCGTGGTATAAGGTGGATTGGCTTATCGCAATAATAAATGCACTGTTACCTTCGACATTATAAATGTGAATCTGTGGTGAGTTTAGGCGCTACAATAGTGAGTTATTACCAACGGCCCCGCGTTCTGTATACGCCGATTTATTCCCACCTAGTACAATACATAGCGTTCGTTCGGTACGAAAGCACAGAGCGAACTATGGCTCCAGAGCAGAGGGTACACACCGTTCGTCAGCCATATTCTTGTTCAGAGTCTGCACAGAGACACCGTCCCCCCAACCCTGTGGGGAGCAGAGCACGGGGAGAGGCCTATCACTGTGTTAAAAGACTGCCGCCACTTAGGAGTTCGTAATCCCTGAGGTGTCGCGGAGGCGTCGTGGTCGGCCATCACCGAGGTGGAACGTGGTGTGGTTGCTCGTCCAGTGCCGTCGGCCGTTGCGTGGGTGACGCAGTCGTTCACGTTCCGTCGGCGTGGGCCGCGACGAGGAAAGTGGTCTAGAGTCGGTAGAGAGATCTTTCAGGGTTGCTGGCCACCGTTGTCAGTTTGCGGTTGATCTCGGTTGGGAAGGTGTTGTCACTGTGCCTGATGACTCAGTATGGGCCCTTGTACTGGGGTTTGAGCGCAACATGACGAACTGCGTCGTGGCCAGCACCTTGTGAACGAAGGTAGGCAGTGCTTTTTGGGGCCGTGGCGATGCACTGAACTCTTCTCTGTATCACTTGTAGTATTTCCGGTAATGGTTCTGGATCGTTGTCAGTGGGTGGCGTGAAGGGGTCCCCATGTTGTCGTAATGTCTCTCCTTACAGCAATTCGGTAACCGATCCTCTTATCCGAAGGTGCGCAGCCATAGCAAGACTCGAGGCAGCGTTTCTACCCATTTGTGGTGTCCCTGCGAGGCGCCACACTGGCTAGGATGTAGGCTTCAAATCGGCCGCGGTCCGTCAGTACACATCTGACCCGCGAGTCGCCAGTGTCGACGCTAATAGACCGAGCGCCGTCACTCGGCTAGTGTTTCGAGACAAGCTAGCGCACTGACCAATTCTACAGCCGACTTTAATAGGACTGGTTCAGTCGTTATAGCTTCAGAAATCTCAATTGCAGAGACGCTAGTTAGCATAGCCTTCAGCTAAGTCAGTAGCTACGACCTAGCCAAGCGCCACATACAATTTACGCATTGCCAATTGCTCCATATGTGTGAAGCAATCAGAACTGTAAAGAAGTATTCGCTGTTCAGTCTATAACTGCTCTTGTAAATATTACTGTACAAAGTCATGATCGACGTTAATGGTTGATGCTGAAGCTGTTGTTGTTGTGGTCTTCAGTCCTGAGACTGGTTTGATGCAGTTCTCCATGCTACCCTATCCTCTGCAAGCTTCTTCATCTCCCAGTACTTACAGCAACCTACATCCTTCTGAATCTGCATAGTGTATTCATCTCTTTATCTCCCTCTACGATTTTTAGCCTCCACGCTGCCCTCCAATACTAAATTGGTGATCCCTTGATGCCTCAGAACATGTCCTACCAAGCGATCCCAACTTCTGGTCAACTTGTGCCACATACTCCTCCCCAATTCTATTCAATACTTCATCATTAGTTATGTGATCTACCCATCTAAACTTCAACATTCTTCTGTAGCACCACATTTCGAAAGCTTCTATTCTCTTCTTGTCCAAACTATTTATCGTCCATGTTTCACTTCCATACATGGCTACACTCCATACAAATACTTTCAGAAAAAACTTCCTGACACTTAAATCTATACTCGGTGTTAACAAATTTCTCTTCTTCAGAAACGCTTTCCTTGCCATTGCCAGTCTACATTTTATATCCTCTCTACTTCGACCGTCATCAGTTATTTTGCTCCCCAAATAGCTAAACTCCTTTACTACTTTAAGTGTCTCATTTCCTAATCTAATTCCTTCAGCATCATCCGACTTAATACGACTACATTCCATTATCCTCGTTTTGCTTTTGTTGATGTTCATTTTATATCCTCCTTTCAAGACACTATCCATTCCGTTCAACTGCTCTTCCAAGTCCTTTGTTGTCTCTGACAGAATTACGATGTCATCGGCGAAACTCAAAGTTTTTATCTCTTCTCCATGGATTTTAATACCTACTCCAAATTTTTCTTTTTTTTCCTTTACTGCTTGCTCAATATACCGATTGAATAACATCGGGGAGAGACTACAACCCTGTCTCACTCCCTTCCCAACCACTGCTTCCCTTTCATGCCCCTCGACTGTTATAACTGCCATCTGCTTTCTGTACAAATTGTAAATTGCCTTTCGCTCCCTGTATTTTACCCCTGCCACCTTTAGAATTTGAAAGAGAGTATTCCACTCAACATTTTCAAAAGCTTTCTCTAAGTCAACAAATGCTAGAAACGTACGTTTGCCTTTCCTTAATCTTTCTTCTCAGATAAGTCGTAAGGTCAGTATTGCCTCCAACATTTCTACGGAATCCAAACTGATCTTCCCCGAGGTAGGTTTCTACCAGTTTTTCCATTCATCTGTAAATACACTCCTGGAAATGGAAAAAAGAACACATTGACACCGGTGTGTCAGACCCACCATACTTGCTCCGGACACTGCGAGAGGGCTGTACAAGCAATGATCACACGCACGGCACAGCGGACACACCAGGAACCGCGGTGTTGGCCGTCGAATGGCGCTAGCTGCGCAGCATTTGTGCACCGCAGCCGTCAGTTTGCCGTGGCATACGGAGCTCCATCGCAGTCTTTAACACTGGTAGCATGCCGCGACAGCGTGGACGTGAACCGTATGTGCAGTTGACGGACTTTGAGCGAGGGCGTATAGTGGGCATGCGGGAGGCCGGGTGGACGTACCGCCGAATTGCTCAACACGTGGGGCGTGAGGTCTCCACAGTACATCGATGTTGTCGCCAGTGGTCGGCGGAAGGTGCACGTGCCCGTCGACCTGGGACCGGACCGCAGCGACGCACGGATGCACGCCAAGACCGTAGGATCCTACGCAGTGCCGTAGGGGACCGCACCGCCACTTCCCAGCACATTAGGGACACTGTTACTCCTGGGGTATCGGCGAGGACCATTCGCAACCGTCTCCATGAAGCTGGGCTACGGTCCCGCACACCGTTAGGCCGTCTTCCGCTCACGCCCCAACATCGTGCAGCCCGCCTCCAGTGGTGTCGCGACAGGCGTGAATGGAGGGACGAATGGAGACGTGTCGTCTTCAGCGATGAGAGTCGCTTCTGCCTTGGTGCCAATGATGGTCGTATGCGTGTTTGGCGCCGTGCAGGTGAGCGCCACAATCAGGACTGCATACGACCGAGGCACACAGGGCCAACACCCGGCATCATGGTGTGGGGAGCGATCTCCTACACTGGCCGTACACCTCTGGTGATCGTCGAGGGGACACTGAATAGTGCAAGGTACATCCAAACCGTCATCGAACCCATCGTTCTACCATTCCTAGACCGGCAAGGGAACTTGCTGTTCCAACAGGATAATGCATCTCTACGATCGTCTCCATGGGAGAATAGCAGCCTGCATTGCTGCGAAAGGTGGATATACACTGTACTAGTGCCGACATTGTGCATGCTCTGTTGCCTGTGTCTATGTGCCTGTGGTTCTGTCAGTGTGATCATGTGATGTATCTGACCCCAGGAATGTGTCAATAAAGTTTCCCCTTCCTGGGACAATGAATTCACGGTGTTCTTATTTCAATTTCCAGGAGTGTAATTCGCGTTAGTATTTTGCAGCTGTGACTTATTAAACTGATAGTTCGGTAATTTTCACATCTGTCAACACCTGCTTCTTGAAGTCTGAGAGTATTTCGCCTGTCTCATACATCTTGCTCACCAGATGGTAGAGTTTTGTCAGGACTGGATCTCCCAAGGCTGTCAGTAGTTCTAACGGAATGTTGTCTATTCCCGGGACATTGTCTCGACTCAGGTCTTTCATTGCTCTGTCAAACTCTTCTCGCAGTATCGTATCTCCCAATTCATCTTCATCTACATCGTCTTCCATTTCCATACTATTGTCCTCAAGTACATCGCCCTCGTGTAGACCTTGTATATACTCCTTCCACCTGTCTGCTTTCCCTTCTTTTCTTTGAACTGGGTTATTTAATTGTATTCCTGTCTACTACCTTCTAATCACCTAAGATGTTCCAGATACATCCCGTCAAGTATAGTTCATTGATCCTCTCGTCAGCCCGAGCGTCTGGTGTCACATTTTGTAAAGAGAATACGGTAACTCCTACAATATTATTTCAGTGGTAGAGGGGGACGCACGAAAAGTCAGCCCCGAGTACTGGACTGCTCATTGTCGCCCACCAATCCTCATCTGTTGTTTCGAAGTTGTCGTTTGCATTATCTTATTTGTTATTTCTTCAATGCCTAATTATTACATGTTTATCTATCCTGCTCGTAGCGGTCAACAATTCGTGCGTAATTGGCCAGCAGTCTGTACTCGGGGCCGGTTATTCGTGCGCCACCTTGTATTATTTCACTGCGATCAGCCACATAACGCTACAGTTGGCTAAACGACAGGTTTTGTGTGTGAGAATTCTGTTATGAATAAAAACTCTGTACTCAAGGGAGGGGGGGGGGAGGCAAGTGCCCCCTCTTGGCGCCTTCCATCTTCAGTCACCTAAGCTATTAATTTTCAGTTTTGGTAAGAATCATATACCAAGCACAAATGAATGGTGAACGAGTAAAAATGAACGGTTCCCAAAAAAGAGCGGTCACCAGTGAACAGGTTTCCGAGGATCAACGAGTTTGCCCACGTCCGCTCTGCGGGTGACACACTGTCATACAGCGGCCGCCGTTGCTTCACGCGTTGCATAACGCTACGGTCTCGGAGGCCTCAAACAGTCGCCCTAGGTCTAACGTTACCGTGTGAGGGCAGCCTTACTGGGCGACCCAGGTACGCACAAACCCCATAGTTGTGCCTTGCGCCGTCATATCGGTCGTCGGTGCCTACATCTACATGGATACTCTGCAAATCACTTTCACGTTCCTAGCAGAGGGTTCATCGGAACACCTCCACATCTCTCTGTTATTCCTATCTCGTATAGCACGCGGGAAGAATGAACACCTATATCTTTCCACACGGCTTTGATTTCCCTTATTTGCCATGGTGATAATTTTTCCCTATGCAGGTCGGTGTAAACAAAATATTTTCGCAGTCGGAAGAGAAAGATGGTGATTGCAATTTCGTCAGAAGATTCCTCCGGAACGAAAAATTCCACTCAAATACTGTATCATGTCAGTGACACTCTCTCTCCTCTATTCCGCGGTAACAGAACACGTGTTGCCCTTCTTTGAAGTTTTTCGATGTACTTATCTGGTAAGCATTAGACACCGCGCAGCGGTATTCTAAAAGAGGACGGACAAGCGTAGTGTAGGCAATCTCCTTAGTAGGTCTGTTATATTTTGTAAGTGTTCTGCCAATTAAGAGCAGTCTTTGGTTAGCCTTCCCCACAACATTTTCTATCTGTTCCTTCCAATTTAAATTGTTCGTAGTTGTAAATCCTAGGTATTTAGTTGAATTTACGGCCTTTGGATTTGACTGACTTATCATGTAACCGAAGTTTAACAGAGTCCTTTTAGCAGCCAAGTGAATGACCTCACAGTTTTCGTAATTTAGGGTCAACTGCCAATTTTCGCACCATTACATATCTTTTCTAAATCGTTTTGCAGTTTGTTTTGATCTTCTGATCACTTTATTAGTCGATAAACGACAGCGTCATCTGCAAACAACCTAAGACGGCTGCTCATATTGTCTTCCAAATCGTTTATATAGATAAGGAACAGCAAAGGGCCTATAACACTACCTTGAGGAACGCCAGAAATCACTGCTGTTTTCCTCGATTCCGTCAGTTGCTACGAACCGTGACCTCTCTGAAAGGAAGTCACAAATCCAGTCACATAACTGAGACGATATTCCATGAGCACGCAATTTCAGTGTGAACCGCTTGTGCGGTACAGCGTCAAAAGCCTTCCGGAAATCCAGAAATACGGAATCGATCTGAAATCACTCGTCAGTAGCACTCAACGCTTCATGTGAATAAAGAGCTAGTTGTGTTTCACAGGAATTATGTTTTCTAAACCCATGTTGACTGTGTGTCAATAGTTTTCTTCGAGGTAATTCATAATGTTCGAACACAATATATGTCCCATAACCGTGCTGCATATCGACGTTAACGATATGGTCCTGTAATTAAGTGGATTACTCCTACTACCTTTCTTGAATATTGGTGTGACCTGTGCAACTTTCCATTCTTTGGGTACCGATCTTTCGTCGAGCGAACGGTTCTATATGGCACAAAAGATAAAACAGTATTTCGCGCATGATCAAAATTTTCGCTCTGTTCGCTACGTCAGTAGCCACTGTCACTTCACACATACACGGCTCTCTCAGCGGTGAGCGAGGAATGTTCGGCGAGACGCCGCTGTGGCAAGGGCGGCACGGACGTAGGCCACAGTGATTACGATCGCGAACGCGAATCGCATATTCACGACTCGGCGTCACCGATGCGTCGAGTTTTCGCTTCACTGTCTGGGCGGCACGATAGTGGATTATTACCAACAACTCCGCGTTCTCTACACAACTTTTTCTTTCCATTTAGTTCAATACATAGCGTTCGTTCGATAGGAAAGCACAGAATGTACCAACTGTGGCCAAACAATAGAGTGTATACATCGTCCGTTAACGATATTACTGTTCAGAGTCCCAACAAATGGAAGGCATCTGCTGCAATTGAATTTCGTTATTCTGAGTACTTCCGCTTACGAAATCGCTGTCTAAGGTTTTGTATTTAGGTAAATTCGTGACAGCTTGTTGGTTCCTTTTCAGATGTTGAAATGTGTGTGAATTCCTAAGGGACCAAACTGCATAGGTCATCGGTCCCTAGACTTACACACTACTTAAACTAACCTATGCTAAGAACAACACACACACACACACACACACACATACCCTAGGTAGGACTCAAACCTCCTGCGGTAGGGGCCGGGTTCCTTTTGCAGATCAGCGGATGCTGCCCGAGGTATTTTTGTTAATATTACATGGTAACGAATTTCTGACAGCACATATCACATCTGCACCAACGGTGGTATGTGGTTACAAAATTGATTTATGTAGTCTATAAAGTTTTCTGTATGCTTTTAACGTTTCATTCTACGCCCCGCCCCTCCACGTTTTTTTTGGAGGGGGGGGGGGGAGCGATCCTGGACCTACATTTCACCATTTCAGCAAGATAATAGCTGCCACCACACGGCGAGAGCTTCCACTGTTTGTGTTTGTGCTTGCCAAGCCGTACCTTAGCCGGCAAGCCCGCCATTATCTCTCCCCAGTTGAGAACGTTTGGAGCATTATGGGCAGGACCCAGCTGGGGATTTTGACGATCCAGCGCGCCAACTGGACAAAATTGGCACAATAGCTGTCAGAAGGACAACCAACCCTGTCAGTGTCAAGTCGAGTAACCGCTTGCATAAGAGCCAGGGGTAGGCCAACACTTACTGAATTGTTCAATTTGTAAAGCTCTTTCTCTTGAATAAATCGCACAATTTTTCTGAATTTGTAATCATTTGTTTGTCTTTACATACACATCACATCTTCCTCTCCTTCGTGGTCCATCACTTTTTGCTTGGAGTCTATTTCTCTTTTTCAGAAAAATTTTTCTTACTGTAGCCAGTCTGCATTTCATATATTTAGTTCTGCCATCGATTTTTTTTTGCCCAAATTGCAAAACTCTTATACTACCTCGAATGTATGATTTCCTAATCAAATTCCGTCCAGCATTCGACCACATCCCATCATCTTCGCTTTGCTTTCGTTGATGTTCATCTTACAACCTCTTTTCGAGATACTCTCCATCCGTTTAACTAATCCTTTCATGTCGTTTTTCGTGTCTGACAGAATTGCAATGTCTTCCACAAATTACACTGTTGTTCTTCCAATACCTATGGGGCATACAGAAAACCAATGCTTAACAGTATTGGTTAAAAACAGTCTTGGTTGCAATTTTAGTTTTTTATTTTTCAACGACGTATTTCGCCTTATTTAGGCATCTTCAGGTTATTGCAACCCTGTTACTCGCTCCTGTGAACGCGAACGCGTTATGCAGATCTTGGTGTCTCTCGTGTCCACCTACAAAAGTTCACTGTTGTCGTTTCTTCTCCCTAAACTTTAATTTGTTTTTCAAATCCCTCCTTGGTTTCTTTTAATGCTTACTCACTTTTAATGACATCGGAGAGATCCTACAGCCCCGTTACAGTCCCGTCCCAAGCATTGCTTCACTTTAATGCACTTTCACTCTTACATATAAGTGGTCTGATTTCGGTAAAAGCTGTGAATAACATTCCGCCCCCTGTAATTTATCACTGCTACTTTCAGAATTTTAAATAATTGGTCCGGGCAACATTGTTTAAAGCTTTCTCTAATATACCAATGCTACAAATGCAGGTTTCTTATGTCGTAGGATCAGTTTAGCTTCGCGTCTTTCCACATTTCTCCGGAAGCCAAACTGATCTTCCCCGAAGTAGGTTTTTGCCAGTATTTCTATTCTTCTGTCAATAAACGGTGTTAATATTTTTCAACTATGACCTAAGTTGATGGGTCCGTAATGCAACTGACAGCATCTGCCAACTTGGGCCCTGGCATTTTACATTGATCTTGCAGTCTGGGAGTATTATTTTGGTCTCGACTGTGTTATTTTCAGTTTGTGGTTATTCAACATATCAATTTTTTAAACATACAGTACTGTTGAGAATCTGCTACAACTTGTACTTTTTTAACCACTACTTTTGGCCATATTCTCCCACTTCTCAATTATTATTACACATTCCACAAGTCAATTAAATAAATATGGAGAGGGAGACAGAGAAAGAGAGAGAGACATAGAAACTGCAAATCAGTCTCTTATTTCTCGTGTCTCCTCAAGTTTTTTTGCAGTTCTTCGAGCTGTATCATCTGCATCTATATCTGTACTCTGCAAACCACTTTTGAAGTGCATTGCACCATTTAGACATATTAGGATTTCCTCCGATTCCATTCATGTGCGGAGGATAGAGGTCTGTAGCTTGTTTGTGTGCTTGAAGTACAGACTTGCAATATGGTTTTGTTAAGCGCAGGTACGGATCACGCATAATTATTTTCTTAATTCGTGAAATTCTACAGCTTGCAGCGTGTAGATAAATATGTAGCTGTAGAATCATTTAAGGCCTTTTCCTCGAACTTTGTTGCGTGGTTTGCTCGGGATAGTTTTCGTCTGTCTTCAAAACGCCGCCAGTTCAGTTTCTTCATTATCTCTGTGACTCTCTCACATGGGTAAAACAAACTTGTTACTATTTGTGCTTCCCCTCCCTGTATACGCTCAGTATACCCTCTTCCTCCTATTTCTTATAGGCATTTTCCCAGTACTCTGAGGAGAAACCGTACTACGCACTTTATCCAAGATTGAGCCTGTGTGATCATACCATTTCATATGCCTGCAAAGTGTTACACCCAGGTGTTTGAATGGATTGGCCGATTCCGTCTGTGGCTTATTGATATTGTAGTGATACGAAACTAAATTTTTTAGTTTTTTTAAGTGCACAGTTATACATTTCTGAACAATTAAGGCATACAGTTGAAGGTACCCTATACTAGAAGCAAAAAAGTCTCAGTAAACATAGGGACGGAAATGCATACCTTACGAGCGAAGAACAATTTTTCATCTTCGATGCTGTGAAGGAAGTCTCTTCTACTGCAAGCTCTTTGCTCTCCATATTTTAGGAAGTGGTAATGTGGACTAAGATAAGAAAAAAAGTTCAGTAATCATTTGCTCTGTAATGCATCCATTAACAGCTATGAGCAGGTGCTCATCTTCGTTACTTGGAAGCACAATTCTTCTAGTGAACAATTGCTCATAACTATTGAGGTATGCATTTTAGAGCAAATGTTTACTGGACATTTTTTCTTGTTTTGGTTCATACTACTACTTCCCAAAATGTGGAAAGCAAAGAGCTTGCAGTAGAAAAGATTTGCTTCTCAGTATCGAAGATGAAAAATTGCCCTTAGCTCTTAAGGTCTGCATTTTCGACCGTATGTTTACTGAGACTTTTTTGCTTCTAGTATCGTGTACTTTCAACTGTATGCGTTTACGCCATTAATTATGATACACCCTGTATAAACGCTTTCCAGATCTGAAGATGATAACTTTAATTACCGAAACCGGTTATCTTGGCAAAGAAGCTAGCCTCTGATGTACAATAAAGCGGCAGAGAAACTGGTATGCCTATTCAAATACAGGGATATTATGTAAACAGGCAGAATACAGCCTTGCGGTAGGCAACGCCCATACAGGGCGCAGAAAAACTGTCACGAAATTTGAACCCTGGATAGCTGATCCCAAAAGATGGTTCAAATGGCTCTGAGCACTATGGGACTTAACTTCTGAGGTGATCAGTCGCCTAGAACTTAGAACTACTTAAACCTAACTAACCTAAGGACATCACACACATCTATGCCCGAGGCAGCATTCGAACGTGCGACCGTGACGGTCTCGCGGTTCCAGACTGAAGCGCCTAGAACCGCTCGTCCACGACGGCCAGCTAGGTGATCCCAGTAGGAATCAAAATTACAAATGTTGTGTAGGTCCACAGCGCACCATTTTTAAACTACAGAAACATGGCGCCACGCGCTCCGATTGGGCTTGTGATTGCCCTGTTGCCGTTCGTCGTTTGACGGGGAGCGCTATGGTTGTCTGTTCACGTCCGTCTCCCCATCACTGCCCCAACGTTATACGCACACGTGTCGAACAGCTCTTGATTTTTGTCTGCACCTCACGCCAGAGGCATTGACACGTAAGCTTCGCTTCGAAGCACACACGCGTCACCTGCGATCTAGTCATACAGTAAGCATGGCGGCACAGTATTCTTTTGAAGAGCAACGAGATATGGTTTTTGCTTGTGGACTAGCCGACGGTAATGGGCGTGAAGCTCGACGGTTGTGTGAGGAACGGAACCCAGAAAGACGCCACCCACACCTGCAAACGTTTACAGCAATTCACAAGTGACTTGGCGAAACATGTTCGTTAGCAGGATATCGTGGTGATGCTGGAAGAGCTCGGATATGACGGATGCTGCATGTGAAGCGACTGGTCTGGAGCGCTTAAAGGAAGCACCTACGACCAGAACTCGAGCGTTGGACACGACGTGGGCGTCACTCGTGGCTTAGTCTGACGATTTTGAGGCATGACACGCAGCATCCATTTAGTTTCCGCCCTGTCCCATCCCGTGGCGATTATGAACACAAGCTAGGGTTTAGCCGGTGGTTTCTGCGCGTCTTGCACGAGATCCCGACTTCACCGCCATTGAGTTGTTTACCGACGACTGTACTTTCCATCGGGATGGCTTTTACAACACGCGAAGCGTTCATTACTGGGTGAGAGTAAGTCGTTACGTGACGCACTTTCACCGGCACGAGGAATGATTTTTGTTCAACATTTGAGCAGGCATTGTCGGTGACCAGCTGACTGGGTCGGTCCCTCTTCCTCCTCCACTTACCGGGGCGCGCGGTAGAGCTGCTGCTGCCACAGCTCTCGCAGCGGAGTTGAGGCGCGATGCGCGGTGACGTAGGTCACCGTCGGTGGACGGGAGACAGAAATGCTAACTCGTACGATGGATGCTTCTTCTGATTTAAGACTGAATGATTCATTGCCCGGATATGCAGTAGTTGTTAAATCTTATCCGCATGGTACATACCACCAATTGCGAGGAAACATCGTAATTATCAGCCTTCTCGTACGTTGTTGGCTCGTATCTATGGAGTTGTTGAACCTGTATGAAGCGAGATCCGCAGATACTCTTTGATCACGTTTGAGTGAACCTACACCGTAATGTTAAAAACATGTTCAAAAGTTCTCTTTTCAATTACTGGAGTAGTTATTTTGATATTCAAATTAAATGTCCCTGCTGAACAGTCGTTGGTTAGTTAAATCACTTCATAATGTAGTCCACGCTTGATATTTCACTTGGGACGAACCGTTTATTGTTCCTGGCCACTAAATACTTTATAACTTCCGCACCACACGCACACACAGTTGGTTGGTAAAGTCAGTTCTACTAAAATCAAGTTTCTTGACAATAACGACAACATGACTCTTCAGCGTACTTGTACTATCTTCGTGAAGTCGTCTAATTGTGTCCTACTAGAGACTAATTGAGTGTAGTCCCTTGATATACTATCCACTCTTCTTTTAGTTCCAACTGTTTGAAAGTCGAGTCCAATATTCACTAGTTTCGTCCATAAAGTTCAATTAACCCGTTATCCACGGTTAAACGCGTCTGTCACTTCCTGTCTCTGCTTAGAACATCAGCTTCCGAAGTTCGTGAATCGCGTCACGAAAGAAACACTTCTGAACGCAAAACAATCTCGTCGCGTTCCGTACTCTCGCACGTCTTTACAGGGCGAGAGCCAGCAAGCGACTTCTTCTGTGAAAGAGTACTGTAGGCGCATTCAATTTCTTCGTTGCGGTTACAACTCTCTTCCACACAAAAGGTATCTCTGACTAACATCACCTAGGACTTAGCTTTCAAGATATGAATTGCAATTATCACTTGGATATGTGTCCATTAATTAAATCTGAGGTTTCTTCCTCCTGTTTTCACAACAAAAACTCTCAGTGGTGTATAATGTTGTCGTTATGAAAACTTCTTGGTGTTAGCTTATCGGCAAAGATTTGCCAAGATAGCTCTTCCCTATTATGATATTCTGTCTTAACTTGACTTTAAGGGGTTCGTTGGGTGTTGTACTACGCAGGTGGTTGCAGCATGGAGGGGCGCCCGAACATAATACTCTTGCTCTGCGCAGATATTTATATGAAGTCTTCGGCCACCGGGTAATTGGCAGATGTAGTCGTAGGACATGACCCCCGAGATCATCAGACCCCACGCCACCGGACTTTTTCCTGCGGGGGTTCTTCAAGGTTCTAGTTCAACCATTCAGACGCGAACCACCTACAAATGAATTAATGGATCGCATTCAAGATGCTGCCAATCACATCAGGGCAATGCCAGGTAGGAATCTTCGAGGGAGTTCGGCAAAGCACCGTTCGACGTTACCAAGCTCGTGTCGCGTAAGCGGGTCACCAGTTCGAGACCTGTTTTAACTGAACAGTGTCCTAGCTACAAAAAAGGCCCTTTTCAGGACCGACACGGTTTGTAAAAGACTTTCTGTACCCGAACTAACAGCTCTTGATGGGTTTGTTCCCCGTACGTGTTATCATGAAACTACAATGGATGTGTCGGGACCCCAGCGGATTCGCCCCCAGAGTGGAAGGCTGGCGCGCTACCGCCTTGGATACATCGCTGTCTCCGGCAGGCAAAGCATTCGCGGTCGTGCGTTGTCCAGATCATCCGGCAACAGGGCGATCCCGCGGCCAGCCGGAGCGCGTGGCGTCAAGTTCCCGTAGTGTTTAAAAACACGTGTGCAGTCTTATGGGACTTACCTGCTAAGGTCATCAGTCCCTAACCGTACACTCTACTTAACCTAAATTATCCTAAGGACAAATACACACACCCATGCCCGAGGGAGGACTCGAACCTCCGCCGGGACCAGCCAGTAGTTTAAAAACTGTGCCTTCTCGACCTGCACAATATTCGTAATTTTGGTACCTACTGGCATCGGCTATCCAGGGTTAAAATTTAGTGGCACAATTCTTTTCCATCCTCTATAAGACAAATGTCTGGCGCAGTTGTAAGATCGGTTACTGCTACTACAATGACAGGTTATCAACGATTAAGTGAGTTTGAAGGTGGTATTACAGACGACGGAGAAGCGATGGGACACAGCATCTCCGAGGTAGCGATGAAGTGAGGATTTCTCTGTACGACCATTTCACAAGTGTACCGTAAATACCAGGGACCCGATAAAATATGAGATCTCCGATTGAAACTTCCCCTTAGAAAAATTAATGAATTACTGTGCTGACGAACCTCTTACGTTATTTGATTTTCAAACAGCTGAGCAGAAGTGAACGTACTCAGACATTTCTCCCTTTACTTATTCTGATCAACACTAAACCGACACACAATATTTTTAGCGCAAAGCAATCTGACTTTCAACAATCCGTACAAAAGAATGGCCCTGACTAACAATAAGCTATAACTTTCATGAATCACTTCGTTACTCGAAATACAGCAATAGAGCGAGCGCCACTACTGCTAGCAAAATAAAAGATTGAAACTACTGAAGGCCCTAACTACTGATGGGCACAGTTAGCAAATGAAAGATTTTGATAGAGAACAAACAAAGTATTTACCTTTCATGATATCCAGTATTACAAATTTACTCTTTCTGATGGACGCACTTCCAAATCGTCCGCTCTCAAAACTCCGCCATCTCTCTCCCCACATCCACCACTGCTGGCGGCTCACCTCCAACTGCGCATCGCTAAGCGCTGTTCATATCCAACTGCCCAACAATACAATAGCGAATATTAGAACAATGCCAACCAGCTCAGCCCTTGATTTTCATACAGAGCGCTACGTGGCGTTACCAACATAAAAACCTAAACAGCCTACTTACACGACGTCGCTGAGGCCGGAAAAAGATCCTGCAAGAACGGGAGCAACGGCGACTGAAGAGAATCGTTCAACATGACAGAATTGCGAAGTCATCAACAAGTGTCAGCGTACGATCCATTCCACGAAACATCATCGATATGGGCTTTCGGAGTCGTAGGCACACTCATGTATCCTTGACGACTGCACGACACAAAGCTTTACACCTCGCCTGGGCCCGTCAACACCGACACTGGACTGTTGATGACTAGAAACATGTTGCCCGGTCGGACGAGGCTCGTTTCAAATTGTATCGAGGGGATGGATGTGTACGTGTATGGAGGGAACCTCATGAATCCATGTAGCCTGCACGTCAGCAGGGGAGCGTTCAAGGTGGTGAAGACTCTGTAGCGTTATTGGGCGTGTGCAGTTGGAGTGATATGGGGCCCCTGATACATCTAGACACGACACGCATGTAAGCATCCTGTCTGATCACCTGCAACCATTCATGTGCATTGCGCATTCCGACGGGCTTGGGCAACTCCAGCAGGACAATGCGACACCCCACACGTCCAGAATTGCTACAGAGTGGCTCCAGGAACACTCTTCTGAGCTTAAACACTTCCGCTGGCGACCAAACGTCGCAGAGATAAACATTACTGAGCATATTTGGAACGCCTTGCAACGTGCTGTTCAGAAGAGATCTCCAACCCCGTGTTACTCTTACGGATCTGTGGGCAGCCCTACAGGATTCGTGGTGTCAGTTCCCTCCACCACTGCTTCATTCATCAGTCGAGGCCCTGCCGCGTCGTACTGCGGCACTTCTGCCTGCTCACTGGGGCCCTACACGGTGTTAGGCAGCTGTGCATTTGTTGGCTGTTCAGTGTATTACCACAGATCGCCCTTTGAGGTTCAGAATGAGTGAACTGAAATGAAGACACCTGTTAATTACCTAGTAATTATGCGTCCATTGACTCCTGTTTCCTTCTTTCTCGTGCTTCAAGCATCTAGTACAGCTTTTTGCCCTATTGCAGGTGTAATGACCACCAGTAGCCTGTCACCACGCCAGTATTCCATTCGCTGTGATCCCGCCTCCCCAACACTCGATTTCTCGATGAAAGTTCTCACATTATTCGTCCTAATTCTCAAGGAAAAAATGTAGGTGACCGTGCCAGAAGCGCTTATAGAGACATGTCAAACAGCCTAATTTCTCGAACTTTTCCAGCACATTGACTACATCTGAAATATAACGTCGTTCCTTTTGTTGCCTCACAATTCAGTATAAAACTCCGTGGATGACACGCAAACCTCCATCCCACTCACAGTCGTTTTTTATTCATTTTTCTAAGGCCTTGCATTAATGTCGTTTCTGATAGATGAGGAAACTTCTCTCCGAGGTTCTCGAAACATACTCTACCTTTGGATCAAGCTTTTGCAACTGCTTCATTAGGTCCAGGTCCACGAAATTGTTGCACAAGAAGGAGAGGAAGCAAAGAGTTTCTCATAGTAGTTTTGATGTGCAGGGTACAAACGAAAGGGGAGAGTAAAGGAAAATGAAACAAGCAAATAATGCAAATAAACATAAGCCCGGAAACTAGTGCCACGTTTCCTACTTGGCTGACTTACTGAATGTGTGTACCTCTATCTCCCGCAACACGAGCTAATCGACTATTTGCGTGACGAAATACAGGCGGTGGCGCGTCCGTCACAGCACGAGACACACACTGCAGGTCTTGCGCCGTCTCTGGCACGAACAAGTAACTGTTTCAGACGATCTTAATGACTCCTGACAGCATTTTTAAATACATGCAAGTTCTCGATATCACACGACAAAATTAAGGCCTTTTGTCGGTACCTTTCCAGTTAAATATTGATGTCCAGTGTGCCCTCCACGGAACCGAGCGTTCGCCAAGTTTGGCTGAGAAACCGACTGGTGTGTCGTGACAAGGAGGAGGAGGAAGGGAACGACCCGACGACGCCGAGGTCATTAGAGGTGGCGCACAAGCTCGGATTAGGGAAGGACGGGAGAGAACGTCTCCCGTGCCCTTGCAAAGGAACCATGCTGCCATTTGACTGAAGCGATTCAGGGAAATCACGGAAAATCTAAATCAGGATGGCGGGAGACGGATTTGAACCGTGATCCTCCCGAGTGTGAGTCCTGTGTGCTAAACACTGCTGTTTCTTATTTATATAAATGATATGCCATCTAGTATTACAGGTGATTCAAAAATATTTCTGTTTGCTGATGACACCAGCTTGGTAGTGAAGAATGTTGTGTGTAATATGGAACGGTATCAAATAATGTAGTTCATGAAATAAGTTCGTGGCTTGTGGAAAATAATTTGATGCTAAATCACTGTAAGACTCAGTTTTTACAGCTTCTGACTCACAATTCAAAAAGAACTGATATTTTGATCAGACAGAATGGGCATATTATAAGCGTTTGCGTTCTTGTGGTAGCTTATTTAAAATGGATGCAGCAGAATAGTGCACAGCTTTCTGCACAAGAGTCAAGGAAGTGCATTCCACACGCAGATTTGACTTCTGCCTGGTATTAACTGAGTGAAAGCTGCTAACTTTTGGGAATAAGCTAATATTGCTAACAACAAATGACATTAAAGAAAATATATACTGTGAGGGCAATGTCAGAATTCCCAGACTATTCAGTAGGGGTCGACAAGAGGTTCTCGAATTTACACCGCATATAGCTCGGGCCAAAATACCCGTTTTGAATCAGTAGAGTTACACCAAAAAATAATACCATTAGACATTAGCGTATGAAAATATGCTAAGTAGACTGCTTTTCGTGTTGAAGTGTTCCCCAGGAACTTGAACTGTTCCGTCTCGCTTATAATATGCGACGTTCGGATCACGAATATACTGCAAACTTTGTACACGTTTAGTAGTCCATTAGGACAACATAGCGTGGAAATGGTAAGGCGTACTACGTAGTCGATTTCGCGAAGATTGTAAGGGAAGTTTTACGCGTCAATGAATTACCGGTGCGTTGCGACTGTGAGCAAAAGATGGCGGCGGACGTGTGATCATCGTCCAAGCTCCGTAAATGGTGGGCCGCCGGATCGAGACCTGCTCGTCTTACGTGTTTTTCAGTACTGGTCGCATTATTTCTTGCACATTTAATTTGGGGCGGGGGGGGGGGGGGGGTAATATGATGAGACACGCGTATTTGCATGAGATTTTATTCAATTTCTATTGTTATTTGGTTGTTAACTAATTTTTCGTATCGCAACAAATATTATACTTGTAACCATCGGCAAGTAAACGACCAAGCGCGTAACGTTTTCTTGAACGTGTATGCTTGTCGTGATATCCAAAATCCCTTACACCTGCAGTCATCGAGCGAGGTGGCGCAGCGGTCAGCCCACTGGACTCGCATTCCGGAGGACGACGGTTCGAACCCGCGTCCGTCCATCCTGATTTAGGTTTTCCGTGATTTCCCCAAATCACTTCATGCAAATGCCGGTATTGGTCCTCTGAAAGGGCACGGCCGATTTTCTTTCCCTTCCTTCCTTCCATCCGAAGGGACCGATGTCGTCACTGTTTGGTCCACTTCATCGACCGAGCAATTGAGTGGACCAGTCACGATGTCCAATGACTACTGAAATCACTCATACGGTGTACCTGGCGGTAGGTGGCAGCAAACGGACGTAATATGAAAGGCGTGTGATTTTTGGTGTGTTCGGATACTTTTGATCACATAGTGTATAGGTTTGATTTCCTCAGAGGGCAAATACAGTGATGTGCGATAGAAGAATACCGTGTGAAGAGGCGTAACACTGGCACATTTAAAACCAAATAACATGTCTCACATTTTCTCGAATATATAATATATGTTTCATATATCAGACTCTTCAGAAAGATGAACACTTTTTTGAATAATCGAATTTTTAAATTTGTGTCGTCCTGTCTGAAACGCTCGAGGGAAAGGCAGGCGCCACTACCAAGTTTTTGCCCCGGTTAGGAAATATCATGGATCCGGGACTGTCGGTACCTATTAACTGTTAAACAGTTCTTTCTTGTAGCATGATTCATCAGAAATTGTAATATGAAGTATAGAGCATGTATTATTAGTTCTCTGAAAGCTGAAACAAGGTTTTTGTGTTTTAATGTCGAAGTTAGATTTGTGTGTAATAAATCTTTTTGTGTAATAATACCGGCCCAACACCTTACCACTTCCTCCCCGCTCCTATTACTTCAGAAAAAGCAACTGCAAGGCAGCACACGGATTTTACTATCGAGTTTTGCATTCTTTTTAATTTTATCGGTTTTGCAAGAAGAGACGCAATGCTTACATTGGAAAAAATTCTAGTGGAAGGAAGTTGTTTTTAGTTTAACTGACGGCACAAACAAGCCAGTAGCTGTAACGCTGGCTGGACAGCGATATTCAGTGTCTGCGCCTAACAGGCCTGCTGACGTCACACAACTCGGCTCACGTGCGGCCGCCTAAAGGTACGTTGTCCATGACGCGACTGCGACTGCGCGCTACGTGACGTCAGATGCTGCCAGCTGGCGCATGCGCAGTTCGAGTTGCGATGCGACGCGCGACTGTTGCGGCAGCTGCCGGAGCACTGCACCAGTGAGCAGTGTTGCGACGGAAGTCGGACGACACGAAGACGTACGGCTGCCAGGAGGATGTCGAGCCAGTCAAGGAAAACTGAAATGAGCCACTCACAGGATGTGATGCTCTGTGAGCTGGTCTCGCAACATTCTTGCCTTTACGGTTTCCATCACTGGGACTGATTTCAAAGACAATACGAAAGTTGAATCCGTATCAATAAATCTGATAAAAGCCTGAGACGAAAGAAATACAAGCTGCATCAAAAGTTTCAGATGAACAAACAATTGTTCGGATCCCAACGCCGCATATGTACATAAGATAATAAAGCTACACGTACCTTAGCGTCACTGCGAGTTTTTCAGCTGCACTGATAGGTCTCTTGACCCGGTTGCACGATTTTCTCTGTATGTCACTTTCTATAACTTCCAAAACATGAACAAACTGGCTGAAAATCTGAAATAATGTCTGAATTTCGTACCGTCATTTAAAAGGTGCCTGTTAACCAAAATGATGTAACAGCCTTCATCGCCACGTGTCGCAAAAAGACAATGAACCTTCTTCTTTTTCCTTTTGTTGTGGAGCCACAACAACGTAACTGTGTCATCGTCTTCCTCTTGCTGTAAAATATCTATGTACTTTAAAGTGAAATCGGATGTGGCTCTACTTCTCTCCATCATGTCAATGACAGACCGCAGGTTGGGAAACACGCACCGCTACTGACAAGTGAAGGTCAAATACAGCTGAGCGACAGATGGCATTCCCATCCGCACTTGTCGCGTGATGTACTGTGAAGCGGCAACGCGACACTCACGGGGAGTAATACTCAAACCCAGTGTCGCTATCATTTACCTACCACATCATATAAAAATATAATTGATGGCAAGGCGATCTTAAACTAATATGAACGTTTTCTCGCTCTGTTCAAAAAGGTAAATTTTTGACATTTGTTGGTTTTCTTAGGCCTACTTCTACTAGGGTATCCTCGTCCAGGTTCAGAAGAAAATACTAGAGGTGAGTAATTTATCCTCTTCCCAAGATTGAAAAGAAAATATATTGAAGGCAGCATGTCTTTACTTTTAAGAAACCTACATTTCGTGGCATTTTAAATGAAATTGTCAAGAGCATGTGGAGCAACATTTGTAAGTGATACCGGAAAAGTATGTGACATAAAATGGTTTCATTAGGTCCACATGCGTCAGCGAAACAAAACAAATGCATTCTCTATCGTGTGATGGCCACACGATTCACGTTGCGCGTCGACAGAACTGGCGGCCAGCCGCGACGCTCCCGGAGATGTGTGAGCCCAATCTCGGAAACGGAGATCGATATCATTTTGATCTCAACTTTAAAAATAATTTGGATATTTTAGCTTCTTTTCATCGGCAACGAAGTATGACCTAATGTGAACCATACGCAAAGTAGCCAGCGACGACATTTTTGACTCTACACAATTCAAATTTTATGCAGTAGTTTACTTGTAAATTAAGTATCGGAATAACTGTGACGAATATCGGAAAAATAGACACCTCATTATCAAGCTGCGATGTGAAACTGTAAGATACTCAAACATCAATTTTTTGTGCCTTTTACTTTCCTCACAATCCATAGAGAAGTAATATACAGGGAAAAAAACACGCAAAACCGGACGAGATACTTTTCAATTTTTTAAAGTAAAAGGAGAATGTGTATCGAAAAACTAACTCTGGGAGCCGATGTAACTTTGTTCCATTAACATACAGTATTTTTCACAACAAGAAAATCGGAATTTTTATTTTTTCTTATTTATTTGAATCCGCCGTCGCCGCCGCCGACCAGAGTTTGGGAAACAGCGACTACTCCTGTCGTGCTGCTGCCTTGTCGCCGTCTGCCAGGGTGGGGAAAGAGGAGAGGAGGGGAGGGGGCAGCGTCGTAGTCGCAGCCAACTGTCGCCTCTTGCACAATGTAGCTGAAGGATAACGACGATGCGTCACGACCACGTCACTGTCTCATCATTACTAGTGAGTGTGTCTCGTAATGCAGCAGCCGAAATAGCTCAGTTGGGAGAGCGTTAGACTGAAGATCTAAAGGTCCCTGGTTCGATCCCGGGTTTCGGCAATATGTTTTTTACTCTTTCACTTCCTCTGCCGTCATAACAGCAAATTGTACAGTGCGGAGGAGTATTGTTTATCTGAATTTCAGTCTCGATCGTATTGAAATTAAATCCCACACCTGTGCGCGTGTTAGCTTACAAACAAAACGCAAATGTTTTTCTTTTCGCTCCAGACATGTTTCGTTTAAATTAACAGCATCATCAGCGGGTTTTTAATATTATCATGCTGTTGATGCTGTAGTTTCAGTGAAACATTTCTGGGTTAAAATATGAAACAACTGTGCTTGCTCAAGTCAGACCCTACTTAACAGTAAATTTATCAGCTCCAATGTGTGGATAAAACATGTGATGTATTGAAATATAAATCTAAATCAAAAGCATTTACTTCTGTTAATCAGTTTCCTTTGCACCCTTGTATTCGACTGTACGATGGGATTTGAGTGGCCTAGCTACTTACCACATTTTGTACGCGACCTTTATTTTATTTACTTGTGTCCCTAAGATTTCGCTGGTGTACAGGTTCAGCACACACACTGCAGACATACCCTCCTCCACCCCCTTCCGTGTGTGCACTTCTTCCTCCTTCCCCCCCCCCCCCCCAACTTCTCTTCATCTCAACCTGCCACTTCTTCCCCCTCCCCACTCTCTCTCTGTCTCCCCACCTCATTCTCTCCCTTAGTCGATCACCTGTGCTCCCTCTGACCACATCTTCCTCCTTGCTCCCTCTGATTATATCCTTCTCCACACCTTCTATCTGCATCCTGAATCTTCCCCTCACACTTCTCCCTGACCACCTCACCCTCCCGCTATCTCACTATCCATCCCCTCCACCCAAACTTTCTCTCTCGTCAGCTGTGCCCATCCGCTATTATAGAGGAATGACCATACAGGCTGCACAATGTAGCTTCTCTGTCTCTGTCTATCCAGCTGTTGTGAACATGTCCACAGAAAAGCCTCAGTGCCGGTGGCTGATAAAACAGGGCACTACTATCCCTGCACTACACACCTGTTCTGCAGAACAGCCTACCTGTCAGAGGCAGAAAGACAGTTTTTTGCCTGAATGTTTGCTCCTATGGAGGATAGGAGCTTCTAACTCTCACGCTATTGATGCTCATATAGCAAGGAGTACGTATGGCAAATTTCTTTGAAATACATCAAGTGTTGTTGGAGGAGACGCTGTACATGCACAGATACATGTCAATGTTTCTTGCCACTGAGAATAGTGACAGTGTAAGGGGAGATGTGAATCAGAGTTTGTGTTCGGGACAGCAATTGACTTGGTTATTTCGAGCAGCTATGTGAACCATAATGGTCGCCAAAACGGTAGCTCAGCATGTTCAGTCAGAGAGCTGGTTGGCCTCTGTAATGAAAAGAAAAACTGAGTGAAAGGATCAACAACGATCTTGAACAGATGTCATGTGATGTCCGCAACGACCAAACACATCGAAGAAACTGCAACAGCAACAAAACAATAGTCAGCACATCTGCCTAACAAACAAGAAGAGTTGGGTTCGAGTCCCAGGTGCAGTATAAATTTTGATTCACTTCTTCAGTTTCCAAAGTTATCATAGAATAAGAATCCTGCTTTCTGATTTATCCGACATGGCAACACTATAGCTTCTGCATTAGTGAAGATAAAAACTTAAATTGACTTTAACTTATGCAGTGGACCACAAAGTTCTATTTTGAGAAAAACACATGATATTACAATGGTGTAACATGCATTCAATAACTTACTTGGGGCAACTACACTCAACATCAAATTTTCTATTTACGTCTGGACAAATGTTGAATGTGTGCTTCACAGTGTAAGTAGGCTGTTTAGGTTTTTACGTTGGTAACGCCACGAAGCGCTCTGTATGAAACTCACTGGCTGTGCTGTGTGCACTCTGTGGCTGGTTTGCATTGTTGTTGGCTATTGTAGTGTTGGGCAGCTGGATGTTAACAGCGCGTAGCGTTGCGCAGTTGGAGGTGAGCCGCCAGCAATGGTGGATGTGGGGAGAGAGATGGCGGAGCTTTGAGAGCGGATGATCTGGACGTGTGTCCATCAGAGACAGTAAATTTGTAAGACTGGATGTCATGAACTGCTATATATATATTATGACTATTAAGGTAAATACATTGTTTGTTCTCCATCAAAATCTTTCATTTGCTAACTATGCCTATCAGTAGTTAGTGCCTTCCGTAGTTTGAATCTTTTATTTAGCTGGCAGTAGTGGCGCTCGCTGTATTGCAGTAGCTCGAGTAACAAAGATTTTTGTGAGGTAAGTGATATGTGAAACGTATAGGTTAATGTTAGTGAGGGCCATTCTTTTGTAGGGATTTTTGAAAGTCAGATTGCGTTGCGCAAAAAATATTGTGTGTCAGTTTAAGCACAGTCATGTATAATTTTTCTAAGGCGACGTTTCAACAGCCTCGCGCCGAAGGTAGAGACAACAGGTAGAGTGGACTCATACTTTTGCAAGCACGTCTGCAATTAGTGGACACTGCTGTGTCTATACCGCGCCGCAGTTGATCCAAGTACGACAGCGTACTTAGAAGTAATGCCTCCGAATTTTTTATGTGAGAGCTCTTACACCTTTTCAATTAAACAAATGCTATTCATATTCTTCCCGTCTAAATATTTGCAGCCGTTTGCCGCTAGAGAACTCCGAACTCTAACATGGCGGTGTGCAACGTAACTAGGTCGGTGCGTGAGGAACAGCGTTCTGTGATCTAGTTTCGAGTTCGAAGAGTTGGTCCACATGTGGAGCACGGTCTCCTTCAGCATGACAACGCGAGGCTACACACGAGCGCCTGCGACGCCTACAACCGTCTGGCGCCTTGGGTTCATCCAAGTCCCAACTTGGCCCCACCCGTTTGCAGAATTTAGGGAACACCTTCGAGAGCCTCTCTTTGATAGTAAGGAAGCGGTGCAAGAAGAGGTGAAGTTATGGGTCCGTCAACAAAGTCAAATACTTTACGGCGATACTCAACAAATTGCTCTCTCGCTGGGAGAAACGTGTTCGTCGCCAGGGTGACTACGTTGAGAAATACATGTGTGCATATGAAGAATAAAGATGTAGAATGTTAATAATGCTTGTTTTACCGTACTGGCCCGAGAATAAGCCTCGCATTTTATTCAGATTTCGCTATAGAAAAGCTAGTATGTAGCTTACATCCATTTCCTCGTCTTTTTACAAACAGTTAACCTCATTTGTAAAAATACAGCAAGCGGCTGTAGCCGAAACTGCCGACAAGGCATTTTATTATGCAACAGTGCCAATTTTTACCCGTGTTTTATTGGCTTTAACATTGTGTTGTTATACAAGTATTGTTTCGTTAGCATATACGATGGTTGGAACTTAACTAATGGCAATTCACAACCGATACAAAAGAGTTACATGTCTGCACCTGTTACTGTCCTTCAAAATAGTCACCAGCATTGTGTAGAAGCCGTTGCCAGCGGTATGGAAGCCGTAGTATACCGTTAGCAGAGCCTGCTCAGTTGATGGTGCGAATGGACCGGTCTACTGCCTGTCGAATCTCTGGAGCACTTCTGAAGCAAATGCCTCGAACTGGTTCCTTCATCTTCAGAACCAAATCAAAGTCACAAGGACTTAATTCCGGGGAGTATGGTGGGTGGTACAGTACTTCCCAGTGCCATCAACCCAACAGAGCAGCCACAGCTTGCGCCGTATGCGCCCGCGCATTGTCGTGCAAAATGATGCGTGGGTTACGTAGAAAGTGTCGCCGCTTCTGTCGCAAAGCTGGTCGCAGGTGATGCTCCAAAGACGAACAGTGATACTGTGCATTGACTGTCTGTCGTGGAGGAACGTAATGCGTTAGGATAACACCATCACAGTCGTATACGAGAATCACCATAACTTTCACCTTACTGGGGCTCTGACGCACTTTCGAATTTCGCGGCGACCCATAATGACGTCATTCGTTGGATCGGCGTTTCAGTTTTGGCTCGTACGATGTGGCCCATGTCACATCCAGTGTTACGATACGGCGTAAGAAAGCCTCTCCTTTGCGCTCATAGCGCTCAAAGTGCGTCTGAGCAGCGTCGTAACGCATCCACTTATGCATATCCGTCAAGTCATGCGGAACCCATCGTGATGCAATTTTTCGCATGCCCAGGCGTCCCTTCAGGTTGCGAAGCACTGTCGTATGCGCTATTCCTGTTTCGTGGGCGAGCTCACTAAGAGTATGGCGTCGATCAGTGTCCACTAACGCGCCAGCAGCATGCACCTCTTCTTCAGAGGCGCTAGGACTACCTGCCCGATGCATGTCTGCCGCAGTTTGCCGACCTCCGTTGAAGGCTTTTACCCAACGTGCCACTGTTCTGTACGGCAATGAAGACCTCGATGACACTGTCGTGCTGTACGACCTCTGGCACATTCACTCTTGATCCAACTCCGTTGTTCCTGTTTGGAAAACATAGTGACACCGTTACGTTAGACCTCTCGCTGACAAGTGCCTGTGTTTCCCTCGATTGAGCGCACGCCGGTGACGTGAGACGGGCGAGTCCATTTGCTCGGAGTGAGGTAGGTAAGACAACAACGTGTGCTGTCGGCGACAACATTAGATTCCATTGCGCAGTGTCTACACAGCAGTGTTGCCACTGTTTAAGTTCCAACCTACGTATTATAGTTTCAACTGGAAACAGGCAAGAAAGCCTGATTTATGACGATATGGACGACCATTTAAAGCGAAAAACATCACCAGACAAAGAAATTCGGGGCAGTTACGATGCAAGCAAACGTCACGCAGTGTGCGTTATGCCAAACCCACAAACAACAGATAGGCCGGAAGAAAGTATGGGTGGGGCGAATATAATGTGCGACGCTCGGTTGTTTCAAATATAAAATAAAAAGGCAGTTTCAACGAGAAAGTCGCTCAAGGGGCCGAAATGTGGCAAGTAATCGGAACTTGAAGCCAAGGTTCTGTCCTATGTGCAAGACAAGAGAAAAGACAGGATGCCTATCACACGAGAAACTGTCCAACTGAAGGCCTTGGAGATCGCAAAAATCTTCAACGTGCCACAACAAGAATCTCGTGCGAGTATTTTTTTTTTTTTTTGGTCATCAGTCTACTGACTTGTTTGATGCGGCCCGCCACGAACTCCTTTCCTGTGCTAACCTCTAAGTCCTCAATTATTTGCTTCACGTATTCCAATCTCTGTCTTCCTCTACAGTTTTTGCCCTCTACAGCTCCCTCTAGTACCATGGAAGTCATTCCCTCATGTCTTAGCAGATGTCCTATCATCCTGTCCCTTCTCCTTATCAGTGTTTTCCACCATATTCCTTTCCTCTCCGATTCTGCGTAGAACCTCCTCATTCCTTACCTTATCAGTCCACCTAATTTTCAACATTCGTCTATAGCACCACATCTCAAATGCTTCGATTTTCTTCTGTTCCGATTTTCCCACAGTCCAAGTTTCACTAACATACAATGCTGTACTCCAGACGTACATCCTCAGAAATTTCTTCCTCAAATTAAGGCCGGTATTTGATATTAGTAGATTTCTCTTGGCCAGAAATGCCTTTTTTCCCATAGCGAGTCTGCTTTTGATGTCTTCCTTGCTCCGTCCGTCATTGGTTATTTTACTGCCTACGTAGCAGAATTCCTTAACTTCATTGACTTCGTGACCATCAATCCTGATGTTAAGTTTCTCGCTGTTCTCATTTCTACTACTTCTCATTACCTTCGTCTTTCTCCGATTTACTCTCAAACCATACTGTGTACTCATTAGACTGTTCATTCCGTTCAGCAGATCATTTGATTCTTCTTCACTTTCACTCAGGATAGCAATGTCATCACCGAATCGTATCATTGATATCCTTTCACCTTGTATTTTAATTCCACTCCTGAACCTTTATTTTATTTCCATCATTCCTTCCTCGATGTACAGATTCAAGAGTAGGGGCGAAAGGCTACAGCCTTGTCTTACACCCTTCTTAATACGAGTACTTCGTTCTTGATCGTCCACTTTTATTATTCTCTCTTGGTTGTTGTACATATTGTATATGACCCGTCTCTCCCTATAGCTTACGCCTACTTTTTTCAGTATCTAGAACAGCTTGCACCATTTTATATTGTCGAACGCTTTTTCCAGGTCGACATATCCTATGAACGTGTCTTGATTTTTCTTTAGCCCTGCTTCCATTATTAGCCGTAACGTCAGAATTGCCTCTCTCGTGCCTTTACTTTTCCTAAAACTAAACTGATCGTCATCTAGTGCATTCTCATTTTTCTTTTCCATTCTTCTGTATATTATTCTTGTAAGCAGCTTCTATGCATGAGCTGTTAAGCTGATTGTGCGATAATTCTCGCACTTGTCAGCTCTTGCCGTCTTCGGAACTGTGTGGATGATGCTTTTCCGAAAGTCAGATGGTATGTCGCCAGACTCATATATTCTGCTCACCAACGTGAATAGTCGTTTTGTTGCCACTTCCCCTAATAATTTTAGAAATTCTGATGGAATGTTATCTATCCCTTCTGCCTTATTTGAACGTAAGTCCCCCAAAGCTCTTTTAAATTCCGATTCTAATACTGGACCCCCCATCTCTTCTAAATCGACTC
The DNA here is from genome assembly GCF_023897955.1 of Schistocerca gregaria. Classification (NCBI taxonomy): domain Eukaryota; kingdom Metazoa; phylum Arthropoda; class Insecta; order Orthoptera; family Acrididae; genus Schistocerca; species Schistocerca gregaria. Next base: position 25,114,244 of record NC_064928.1, on the reverse strand, counting down.
GTGTTTCTTCTTCTATCACATCAGACAAATATTCACCCTCATAGAGGCTTTCAATGTATTTTTTCGACCTATCTGCTCTCTCCTCTGCATTTAACAGTGGAATTCCCGTTGCACTCTTAATGTTACCACCGTTGCTTTTAATGTCACCAAAGGTTGTTTTGACTTTCCTGTATGCTGAGTCTGTCTTTCCGACAATCATATCTTTTTCGATGTCTTCACATTTTTCCTGCAGCCATGTCGTCTTAGCTTCCCTGCACTTCCTATTTACACTCCTGGAAATGGAAAAAAGAACACATTGACACCGGTGTGTCAGAAACGTATGTGCAGTTGACGGACTTTGGGCGAGGGCGTATAGTGGGCATGCGGGAGGCCGGGTGGACGTACCGAAGAATTGCTCAACACGTGGGGCTTGAGGTCTCCACAGTACATCGATGTTGTCGCCAGTGGTCGGCGGAAGGTGCACGTGCCCGTCGACCTGGAACCGGACCGCAGCGACGCACGGATGCACGCTAAGAAAAAAATGGCTCTGAGCACTATGGGACTCAACTGCTGTGGTCATTAGTCCCCTAGAACTTAGAACTACTTAAACCTAACTAACCTAAGGACATCACACACATCCATGCCCGAGGCAGGATTCGAACCTGCGACCGTAGCAGTCGCACGGTTCCGGACTGCGCGCCTAGAACCGCGAGACCACCGCGGCCGGCCTGCACGCTAAGACCGTAGGATCCTGCGCAGTGCCGTAGGGGACCGCACCGCCACTTCCCAGCAAATTAGGGACACTGTTGCCCCTGGGGTATCGGCGAGGACCATTCGCAACCGTCTCCATGAAGCTGGGCCACGGTCCCGCACACCGTTAGGCCGTCTTCCGCTCACGCCCCAACATTGTGCAGCCCGCCTCCAGTGGTGTCGCGACAGGCGTGAATGGAGGGACGAATGGAGACTTATCGTCTTCAGCGATGAGAGTCGCTTCTGCCTTGGTGCCAATGATGGTCGTATGCGTGTTTGGCGCCGTGCAGGTGAGCGCCACAATCAGGACTGCATACGACCGAGGCACACAGGGCCAACACCTGGCATCATGGTGTGGGGAGCGATCTCCTACACTGGCCGTACACCTCTGGTGATCGTCGAGGGGGCACTGAATAGTGCATGGTACATCCAAACCGTCATCGAACCCATCGTTCTACCATTCCTAGACCGGCAAGGGAACTTGCTGTTCCAACAGGACAATGAACGTCCGCATGTATCCCGTGCCACCCAACGTGCTCTAGAACGTGTAAGTCAACTACCCTGGCCAGCAAGATCTCCGGGATGTGTCCCCCATTGAGCATGTGTGGGACTGGATGAAGCGTCGTCTCACGCGGTCTGCACGTCCAGCACGAACGCTGGTCCAACTGAGGCGCCAGGTGGAAATGGCATGGCAAGCCGTTCCACAGGACTACATCCAGCATCTCTACGATCGTCTCCATGGGAGAATAGCAGCCTGCATTGCTGCGAAAGCTGGATATACACTGTACTAGTGCCGACATTGTGCATGCTCTGTTGCCTGTGTGTATGTGCCTGTCAGTGTGATCATGTGATGTATCTGACCCCAGGAATGTGTCAATAAAGTTTCCCCTTCCTGGGACAATGAATTCACGGTGTTCTTATTTCAATTTCCAGGAGTGTATTTCATTCCTCAGCGACTTGTATATCTGTATTCCTGATTTTCCCGGAACATGTTTGTGCTTCCTCCTTTCATCAATGAACTGAAGTATTTCTTCTGTAATCCATGGTTTCTTCGCAGCTACCTTCTTTGTGTCTATATTTCCCTTCCCAACTTCTGTGATGGCCCTTTTTAGACATGTCCATTCCTCTCCAACTGTGCTGCCTACTGCGCTATTCCTTATTGCTGTATCTATAGCGCTAGAGAACTTCAAACGTATCTCGTCATTCCTTAGAACTTCCGTATCCCACTTCTTTGCGTATTGATTCTTCCTGACTAATGTCTTGAACTTCAGCCTACTCTTCATCACTACTATATTGTGATCTGAGTCTATATCTGCTCCTGGGTACGCCTTACAATCCAGTATCTGATTTCGGAATCTCTGTCTGACTATGATGTAATCTAATTGAAATCTTCCCGTATCTCCCGGCCTTTTCCAAGTATACCTCCTCCTCTTGTGATTCCTGAACAGGGTATTCGCTATTACTAGCTGAAACTTGTTACAGAACTCAATTAGTCCTTCTCCTCTTTCATTCTTTGTCCCAAGCCCATATTCTCCTGCAACTTTTTCTTCTACTCCTTCCCCTACAACTGCATTCCAGTCGCCCATGACTATTAGATTTTCGTCCCCCTTTACATACTGCATTACCCTTTCAATATCCTCATACACTTTCTCTATCTGTTCATCTTCAGCTTGCGACGTCGGCATGTATACCTGAACTATCGTTGTCGGTGTTGGTCTGCTGTCGATTCTGATTAGAACAACCCGGTCACTGAACTGCCCTACCTTCCTATTCATAACGAATCCTACACCTGTTATACCATTTTCTGCTGCTGTTGATATTACCCGATACTCATCTGACCAGAAATCCTTGTCTTCCTTCCACTGCACTTCACTGACCCCTACTATACCTAGATTGAGCCTTTGCATTTCCCTTTTCAGATTTTCTAGTTTCCCTACCACGTTCAAGCTTCTGCCATTCCAAGCCCCGACGCGTAGAACATTATCCTTTCGTTGATTATTCAATCTTCTTCTCATGGTAACCTCCCCCTTGGCAGTCCCCTCCCGGAGATCCGAATGGGGGACTATTCCGGAATCTTTTGCCAATGGAGAGATCATCATGACAGTTCTTGAACTACAGGCCACATGTCCTGTGGATACTCGTTACGTGTCTGTAATGCAGTGGTTTCCATTGCCTTCTGCATCCTCATGTCGTTGATCATTGCTGATTCTTCCGCCTTTAGGGGCAATTTCCCACCCCTAGGACAAGAGAGTGCCCTGAACCTCTATCCGGTGCTCCGCCCTCTTTGACAAGGCCGTTGGCAGAATGAGGCTGACTTCTTATGCCGGAAGTCTTCGGCCGCCAATGATTATGTATCAAAATTTAGGCAGTGGTGGTGATCAAACCCGGGACCGAAGACATTTTGATTATGTATCAAAGACGCTACCCTTTTTTTTTTTTAAAAGAAAACTACCTCTTCCACTTCAGGCGTTGGCCCCTATTACCCATACTACCCCCAAGAACGTATCTAGGCTAAAGACCAAAACAGAGCTAGTGCCACCGCCACTTTCATCCTAAAGCTAACTAGGGCGGCCTTTCGCCACCACTTCAGGTTTGGCCAACGAAACAAGAATTAAATATGCCTCTGAACTTTTTATAAAAAAATAATAATAAAAGGAGAAAGGAAAAGGGTATAATACTTTATTATATTTTATTTGTTGTTCATTTTGTTCTTAGTTTGGTCTTGTGTATTTATTTGGATTGGAAACGCAGGTCTCCAGCCCACTTTTTTTTATCTTTTTTTATTTATATAGGTATCACTGTGCGAACAGTCATAGTTAATCAACCCTGGAAAACTATAACAGAATGAAGACACCATCGAAGATAGTAAACGTAAACAACATGAAAAGAAAGCTACCACGTCGTAGTTAGGCTTCCCAACGACTGCGCCCACTGATAAGGAGTGATCAATATATGCTCGTTTGCAGTTCGTTCTGACCTCATCTGCCGCTGCCTGGAACATTCCAGCTGCGCGGCGGGCTGTGAAAGGCACTCCATAGGTAGTTTGCAAAGCATTGTCGATATCTGGTATGCCCGGAAATAGCATGATGTCTTTCTTGCAAATAGAGCCAGAAGTCAAGGAAATTCTTGTGTCCGTCACGACAGAGGTAATGGACCGCATGTCCACGTATCCAGGTGACGGGTTGGTTCGAGTCTTGGGGTAAAATGTCTCATCCGGAAATAATAACGTGCGTGCAGATATATGCTCCGGCCTAACTCGCAGGAGACAAGCCAGCATCTGCCGCACTAGGTGCCAAACCGGTTCCGCCTCTCCACAGCTGAGGCGGTGCTCGTTAGAATCTACTGTGCTACAACCCACACAATTGGGAGATTCTGCCACGTGGATATTGTAGAGACGTTCTTGCGTCACCAGCTTCCCATTAACTACTAGGTACCATTGGGAAACAACGTCGGAATCAAGCATGGCATCGTGTACAGTCTTCCGCACCACGCACCGCCGTACGTCAGGATATTTTAGTTCGACCACATTTAGGGGGCGGCGTTGAAGCATGTCGTGATACAGGCGTCGAGTTGTGACCATTCGCGGTGTCGTGAGCGCTACACTGCAATAACTTTGTTCTAAATAGAAACGTCCTATATAAAAGAGGGGTGCTGGAATGTCCTGTAGTGGCACCGGCGCTCTTAGTGAAGCAGGTCGTAGCGTCGTCAGAAGCAGACTCGTGAGGCTCGTAGGACAACGGCGCAGCAGACATAAATGTGAGCTAACATAGAGGGCAATGGCCCTATCATGGACGTTGACTAGGCCGAGACCACCTTTTCCCTTGGGGAGGGTAAGAGATACGTATCTGATCTTCAGTAACATACCAGCGGTGACGAAGTATCCCAGCGCTGCCATAATGCTACGAGCCAAGGGTTTCGGAATGGGTAGCGTTTGGGCGACATGCGGTATGCGTGACGCAAGGTATACATTGGTATAATACGCCCGCTGAACGATGTTGAGGGATCGCAAGCGCTGATTTGCAATTCCGCCCCTAATTTGGTGAAGAAGGCGTAGATAATTGAGCGTCGTCGCGCGTCGCATGTCGTTCATGAACTCTAAGCCCAAGCAGCGGACAGTATCACTGAAGCGTAAGGGGGCAATGTGTTCCTGCGGTAGCCCAATCCCGATGCTCAAGGCGACAGACTTGGCAACGTTGATTTGGCTACCAGAAGCTGTACCGCAGTTTGCAATCCAGTCCAACGCCGCGGCCATATGGGCAGCTCCTCGTATGCCGATCATCAAATCATCCGCATATGCGGTGCAGCGACAGATGGAGCCGCCGAACTGTATCCCAGTGAGCCTGTCATGGAGACCACATAACAAAGGTTCTAAGGCCAATGCAAATAACAACGTTGATAATGGACATCCCTGTCGTACTGATCGGCGGATCGGCATGGGTGCCGTCAGTCTTCCATTAACAAGAACTCGAGAAGTAGCCCCATGCAGAAGGCGCGTCAACACTGTGATAAAGGGGTCGGGCTATTCCATGCGCCGTAGAACGGCCGTGAGGAAAGTGTGGCCCACACGGTCAAAAGCCTGGCTAAAGTCGATAGACGCCAGGGCTGCCGGCAAACGTCTCACCCGTGCAAGGGAGATGAGATCTCTGTAACGACATAACGCAGTTCTGATGTTGTTGGGTCCCCCCAAGGACATCTGATAGCTGGACAGGACGTGCAATAGTGTGCTCCGAAGACGTTCTGATAGCAGCCTCGAAAAGATCTTGAAGTCGCTGTTCAATAACGTTAAGGGGCGATAATCGCGGACATGATTCCGTCCCTTCGGCTTATGGATGGGAACAATCAGTCCTTCCAAGAACGGTGCAGGCAACGGTATACCCGGGGACATCAATTCCTGACAAATTGCAGCCCAACACGGTACCAACAGTTGTTTAAATACTCGATAAAACTCTAATGGTAATCCATCGATTCCTGGTGATTTATGGGGAGTACCTTTACCAATGGCGTCGAGCACTTCCTCTTCTGTCACTTCTCCCCGTAAAGTCGGTACCATGTCTGGTGGAACTGTACCGTGGACATGTGCTGTAACGGTGTCTACCGTCGCCATATCAGGGAGCACTGCTGAATAAAGTTGAGCGTAATGCCCATAGAAGGCTTCTGCTATATCTGCTTGTTCTGCCACGTGTCGTCCGTCGTCCGTTATCATGTCGGTTACCAGTGCCCTACGGCGCCTCCTGCGTTCTAGGAGCACGTGGTGCATAGATGGCCTTTCTGATTGTATCATGTCTGTAGCACGCGACCGTATAACAGCGCCTGGTAAATGTTGGCGTGCTAAGGAGACGAGCTGCGCTTTCGCGCGATTGACGATGATCTGCCGGTCAAGTGAGGGCTCCATAGCAAGACATTCCCGCAGGATGGTGTAGTAAAAGTTTTCCGTGCTCCTCCTCCATGCCGCCGCTTCCCGGCCGTAAGCCATGAAGGTGCGCCTAAGAGCAGTCTTCGCACATTCAATCCACCAACTGATAGCACGTTTACATGCCGGCTCGTCCAGATGGGCGACGTTCAGTTTCCAGGGGGGCCTACTGCGCCACACACGTGCAGCTGGGAGGGCAATGGTGCAAATATAGGCTGTGTGGTCGGTGAATGCAGTGGGCCAGAGCTCTGCTCCTCTCGTCGTCATCTAAAGGGTGCTTGTGACGTAAATCCTGTCTAACCGACTTGATGAATGATTTGTATAATGGGTGTATCCAGGAGCTGGGCCATGGATGTGGCGCCACGTGTTAATCAGGTGGAGGTCACGCACTAGCATTTCCAACTCCGCACACGGGACGTAATGTGGCTGCTGGTCAGACGGAGGTAATGTACAGTTAAAATCTCCTCCGATCACCATATCGTCTAGGCGGCCCATAAGTAGACGAGTAATATCTTCCGAAAAAAAGCGGGCCCGATCTCTCCGTCTCCCTGATCCTGAAGGCGCATGAGTCGTACACCGTTGACAGTTACCGCCATGGCTCTTGCACTCGGTAAGTACAGTACGTCCGTAGCCGTCAGACCGTCTCGTAGCAGAACAGCTACACCACAATCGGTAGAAGAGGCGTGGGAGATGTGGGCGGTATATCCGTAGAAGTCAGGGAAACTAGCGACACATACTTCCTGCAAGAGGGCCACGTCGACGTCTGCCGCATCAAGCATGCGTTGTAGCATTGTCAGTTTGTGTGGTGCCCTTATCGAGTTGATATTGATTGTGGCAAGGCGAAAGGTGTGCTGCCTAGCCTCTTCACCTAGGGTAGACGCCATTGCAATCAAAGCTGACCGCGAGAGATGCCGGAACCACCAAACCAGTTACAAATTAAGAGTCTTTCACGCTAGGAGTGGCATCCCCAATGCCGCCCCCTCCCCTGTCACCCGTGCCCTCTTCAGGAAGTTCTTCAACATCGTCCGACCACAGTGGCTGCAACACCATACTGTGTAGCTGATCGGCACCTATATCTCCCTCACGTACGTCGTCTTTGGTAGAGGTAGACGCAGCGCCATCCATCGACGTGACCTGCTGCATCTGTGGTGCAAGAAGTAACTTAGCACTCGTGGTATGGGAAAGTGAACCGTCTACACCACTTAGATCCTCAGCAGGAGCAGCATCCATGCCGTGTGACGAGATGTCACCTTCTTGACCGGCCGTGTGTAGGAGGCAATCGTCAGAAGGGGTCCGCCGACGTCGCTTCCGTCGTCGAGGCGAACGTTGTTTTCGAACGTGGACATCCGTATCCGAATGTGGGAGGCAATCCAGCGTCGTATCACCTTCCGCTAGGAAAGCCGCGGTTGGGACAATGTTGGAGTCCACGTCCATCGCGTTCTGGATGTTACGTTGCGTCTGGAGTCCGTGGGACTGCTGCTGCTGTTGTTGCTGTGGAGGGGTCGACATATGGGTTGGCATCGGGGGTCCTTCCTCTTCCTCCCTTGGTACTTCTGGCGTCGATGGGTGTGTCTGATCGCCCGTTTCGTCCTCAACTATGGTGCGCATCGTCGTCTGAGCGTACGTGAGGGGCAGGATTGTCGTCCCCGTCGGGGAAACGGAGTCTCCCACTGGTATCTGCGTAATTCGACGTTGTAAGCAGCTCGATCGAACATGGCCTTCCTGCCCACATCCGGAACAGGTACGCGGCTGACCGTCGTACATGATGATTGCACGACAGCCACCGATGTTCAAATAGGACGGCACATGTTTCTTGAGCTCAAGTTTAATTTGGCGCACACCATTGTAGACCTTATACGTCGAGAAAGTTTGCCACTTTTCTGCAACGTGATTGATAACACTGCCGTACGGTCGGAAGGCGTGCTTGACAACTTCCTCTGGGACCTCGAAGGGGAGCTTAAAAACCCTCACAGTCCTTAGGCCCATGCCTGCATGATCCACCGTCACTGCACCGATATGTCCGTCAGAATGTTTGAATCTGAGAGAGTTCGAGTATTTGGACACCACTGTCGCGCAGACCTCTGCACTGGTCATTTTAACATAAACCACGCTCTCCGTTATAGAAAAATGTATTCCGACGACACTCACCGGATCTAAACGTAGATCGTCGCGTATGAACTGTTCTATTTCATAGGCTCGAGGACGCGCGTGATCCGGTTGGAAAGTAATTTTGATCGTATCGCGGCGCCATGTGTGTCTCATAGTCGCACTGAACTTGGAAGTAATACAACTCGCGCCGCGAGAAGGTAAACACAAGCGCTCACGGTCGCGCACGGCGGGGCGCAGCGGACGTCCTCGCCCCACTGCAGCCGAAAGCAGACTGTTACCCCTAGACCACGGGTACTGGTTGGTTTATGTGGAGAAATGATCTTGCTCTCCGACCAAGTACGTACTACCCCAGCCCAGAGGATGCCAGCAGATTTCGCAGAACAGGTGCTAACTTCAGCGTTATGTTATCCAGTTGTGCAAGTGTCTCTCAAACCCTTTCCATCAGATCGGCAATTCTGATGAAACGCCAGTATTTTTGACATGCCCACCAATACGGCAGTAGACATGAAGTGGGTACAGAGTATCTCATTAAGAGGAACTGGTAATGAAAAAAATAGAATAACTGTAATGTTAGCTCCTACAGCCGTTGGGAAGAAGTTACTCCCTTACGTTATTCCGAAAAGAAAAGCTATGCCCACGTGAAAATTCTCCTATAGGCTTAGTGATTCGTCACCAACTGCATGACAGCGCAACTGATGGTTCATTGGTTGTCTACCCTTTGGAATCGCAAATCCTGCGCTCCGCTTGCTAAGATAAGCAAGGCAGTTTTGGATGCTTTTAAGGAATGTCTCACTGCCGAAGTAAAAGATACACTTGCTGCATGAAAGACAGATCATTTCGTAATATCTGGAGGAACGACATCAAAATTACAGGTACTAGATATGGACATAAAAAAACCATTCAAGGACAGCCTCCGAAAAATGTATTCCGATTGGCTCCTGGAAGAAGACCATGTCCTCGTACTCTCTAGTATGATGAAGAAGCCACCAGTCACCTTTTTGTGTGAGTGAATTCTTGTTCCATGGTTCTCCAGGTCGCCAGAGTCCGTCATCAAGGGCTTTAAGAAAAGCTGCATATCGGATTGCTGGATGGCAGCGAGGGTGACGTAATGTGGGAAGAGAATGAATGAAATAATAGGAGAGAGACTAAGAGTGCTGAAGCGAGTGCCGGCACTAATACTGATGAGAGCAAAAGGCAAAATATGTTGCCAATGTGTTGTGTCAGATGTTAGAACAAATGTTTATGGTACATATGTACATCTTACGTGTAAACAGAAATAAATTTTTCGTAATTTTTCTCCTGTCGATCTGTATGCGGCTTATTTTCGCTCAAAATATTTTTTTTTTATTTCTTCTTCGAAATTTAGGGATGCTGTAACTAACCTGTTTCTACGGCTTAAGATTAAGGTCGCCACCGACTCTAACCATACAACTAATCAAAGATTTGGCCGAGTCGGAAATTAAATTAATTTGATCACAGTCCAAAAGCTCATAAAAATGTGTACGTCGTGATATCGCTCATGGGGGATGCGATGTAATTATTAGTATTGCCCGTGCACTGTTGACGAGAATCAAACATTTAAAATAAAATAGAAAATGCATCAACACTGTGCATAAGATCAGCTCCCAGTAACATACCTGAAAATAAGACTTAACCTAAAGCATTTGATTTAAAATAAAAGGGGAAACTAATCACTGGACCTGTGCGTAAGGAAACGCGTTGGATGTGCTAACGGGAAAGCTACTAGGTGAGTGGCTTAGGTGCAAAAACGTAACCTCGCAATACAAGAGAAAATTGTGGATAAAATCATTTATTCCTAAAATATGGATGTGAGGCATGTACACAATTCCTGATAACATTAATTTCTAAAACATTAAAGAAAAACATCGATACATTCACCGTTATAATCTACAGCTAAAGTCATTGGTGTGAATCATTCATACAACTGCTGTTGCCTGGTAACTGACCGCAATAACTCGAGAAACGTTTCGCAGTACACCCGCGTGCCCACGTGGTTTGTGGAGACGCAATTTCCAGGTATCGTCGCCAAGTTGCCACAATATCACATCACACAATCATGAACTGTTACCATTCTTTAAAAGAAACATGAGACCGGGCAGTTGGTGATGACGGTAGCCCAACAAACTCTAATGTTCAACCACGTGGTCGGCTCCCCACGGACAAAAGACACATAAAGCAAGGAAAATTTACGAGAAGGCAAAGCTATTAATATTTAGAAAAATGAAAGCTTATACGGGCACAACTGATGGCAGACATTCATTCAGAAGCGAGTACTCACTTCTTATCGACACCTTTGTGTGGCGCTCTTCCAGCGGATCCAAGTCTGCTATAGAAATTTACTAAAATAAAAATCTGCCAAAGTTTTGCATTCCTTGCTGCGATAAGGCAAAGCAATCTTTCAGAGTTGAAAAGCGAGACTAAAAGACAACAGCTGTCCCCTCACCAAGTAACAGCGCGCCACGTGGTCAGTCTAACTCACTCTTCTTCGACTGGAGCACAGCTGTGGACGCTTCCCGTACCGGCGGCAGACTGCCTCCCTTTTTCTTCTCCAGCCTCCTCCACGCTCCGCGTGGCCCGGAAAACCCAGAGATGCCATTTCCGCCACCAACCTAACGCAGGTGGATTTCTCACAAGTAGCGCAAACCTCTTTCCCTACTTGACCACTACGAGAGTTGGCTATTCTGTACAATTGCTGCTGAATCTGTACGACTGTCGCAGACTTTCTACAGCGGACTACGCCACCGTCTAGCAACGTGACACACAACCACATTCATTCAATCACACCACTATGAGAGTTATGAGAAAAGAGAAACAAGGAAACGAAGGAGAAGTGCTAGTGAAAATGGGCTACCGGACTAATGAAAGGTGGCTACAGGACCCTTTCAATGCGACTTATGTGCTGGCGGCTTCTTTTCGGCTCAATACGGTTAAAAATCCGTAAGAGTTTCCACACAAAAATTTCGGAGGCGTTAGTTGGCGGGACACTTTGATACAATTCAGTGTACATGCAAAATTGTGTCATTGCATTACACGTAGTTTACAGGATACGACATCATAAACATTAAGACAGGTGAAAAACTGGTTTTACTATAATGATGGGGTCCCATACTCCGAGGAGCGTAGGGGACGATGCGGGAGACCCGCGCCGCCGGCTAGAGGAGGTCGTAGCGGAGGTGGTTTGCCGTTGCCTTCCTCCGACCGTAATGGCGATGAATGATGATGATGAAGACGACACAACAACACCCAGTCACCTCGAGGCACGGAAAATCCCTGACCCCGCCGGCAATCGAACTCGGGACCACGAGCATGGGAAGCGAGAACGCTGTTTACTATGAAACGGAGTACAAATTACCAAGACTCCTCCAATATTTCATACATTCGAAAAAAGTTTTGGTAACTTTTCTCTTCTACGTGCTTAGCGTCTAATAATTAAAACAATGACTCATTTCGGAAGTAGTTTGACACACGAAACTGTGTTAGGCGTGGAAGTACGATTCTTTAAAGAATGGGAGATTACGGCGGGGGTGGGGCACACTTTAAGAGGTCTTACGTGCGGGTACCACTGCTGGTATGTACGGCCGTGTTGTTGAGACCAGTGGGTAACGCTGGGTACATTAAGTAACGAAAGACCGGGTAAGGTGGTTCGTCAGGGAGTGCCTACTTGAAACCAAAAAACCTGCCACTTAAAGGTGCCAATATAAATTTTTACTTTAGATGCGTAAGCTAAAACTGCATTTCACCTCATGTAGAACGTAAAGTCAAATATATCCTTTTGGAAGAGCTTTTGCCGGCCGGGGTCGCCGAGCGATTCTAGGCGCTGCAGCCTGGAACCGCCACACTGCTACCGTCGCAGATTCGAATCCTGCCTCGGGCATGGATGTGTGTGAGGATAGTTAGGTTTAAGTAGTTCTGAGTTCTAGGGGACTGATGACCTCAGACGTTAAGTTAAAAAAAAGTATTTATAATAAACTGAAAAGTGTTTGTATAGTCATACCCAATCGAGTCAAGAAACCCCCTTTTTACTCCTTTACGGCTTATTTGTGCGTCTTTTATACACTCTAAGACAAAAAAAAAAAAAAAAAACGCGACGCATCGCGGAGGAATTAACCGAATGGGACGGAAATTGGTAGATGTGATATGCATGTACAGACGAACAAACGATTATAATTTCAGAGAAAACTAGATTACTTATTCATATATATTCATATATAGATGTGACGAAGCCCCAAAGGAGTAGAAAAAGACAAAAATTACATCAATATTTAAGAAGGGCAACAGGAGGAATTGTGCAAACTATCACGGTATTCGTGCAATGCCGTCTATGGGGAGAGTCTATGGCCGTACCCTAAAAAAGAGGATAGAACAAGATATAACTGAATCTGAAGAACAATGTGGACTCACATCTGGTCGCTCCCGTACTGATAAAGTATTTACCCTCAAAAACCTAGTGGGGAAAAGGGCGGCAAGGGGTCTTCGTAGACTTCCAGAAAGCTTATTACACAGTTCCACAGAACAAGCTATGGACAAGTCTAATTGATAATGCCGTGTCACTGAACTACGTGAAAACTGTCAGACTCCTCTACCAAGGTTGCACGGGAATGGTTAGAAATCAACTATCTCAAGAGTTTGAGGTGACAAAGGGACTACATAGGCCAGGGATGCACACTCGCCCCTACACTGTTCAAGATCTACCTAGAGGAGGCACTAAAATCATGGGAAAGGAAATGGTGAGGAATGGGTGTCCCTATAGACGAAGAGATCTTGTTCACTCTATTTTTTGCTGACGACCAAGTGTTAGTAGCTGGAGACGAGGAAGATGCAACTTACATGCTCCGCAAATTTAAAGAAGAATATGGGGTCTTGTCATAAACGTATCTAAAGCAGAATATCTGAAAGTGGGAGATAATGCTGTTGACGACTTGCAGCTCGGTTCTGATACTGTTAAAGGGTGTCATAAATTGAAGAACCTGGGAGTGACACTGTCGTCCAGTGGTAGAAGAATGGATGATGTAAACAATAAAGTAGGCCAGGGCAAGCGAGCCATTAAACAACTAAATGGTATTCTCTGGAACAGAAACATAACGCGCAGAACAAAACATATCATCTACCACATAATTATTGAAAGTATCACAATATATGGTGCAGAGTTGTGGGAACTAACTCAGAGGCAGAAAGATCGAGATGGATTTCTGGAGACCGAGTTGTGGATACTCCAGAGTTGACCATATTAGAAACGATAGAATCAGAGAGGTTATGCATGTCGAACGCACAATTCCAGATTTCATAGAAAGGAAGTTCCTACTGTGGTATGGCCTTGCAGCGTATGCCAGACAAGATGGTCAAAACGTGTTTGGCAATGGACTCGACAACAAATACGAAAGCGCGGTACACCTTTTAACATTTTAATGTTCGGATAATAAGTTGCCGTCTCTTTACTCTAAGAATAGATGATCAATGCAGCTAGCCCGCTATCTCTGTGTAATGTCTTGTCTGTATAGACGTGTATCTGTTGTCTTTAAGATCCCTTCACCTTCACACATAACTCTATACAGTAAAGTAAGGCCCTCCCAGTTCTTGGCTGATCCGTGATAAAACAAGCGAAAAATTAGACTATTGATTATTAGTATTATCTTTATTTTCATTAGCTCTCTCTCTTTCTCTCCCTTATGTATAGTTTTTAATATAAGATTTCATTACGTGATACAGTGATAAAAAGAATCAGCCAAATAGAATCTTTGGTGGAGTCCTTCATCTTGGTAATCAGCGGCTGGCTTGCTGTAAGAGATCTTTACATTTATTATTACTGTTAAACACTGCAGTCAGCCGGGAGAATCAATCGTTTGGACAATTTGTTCCTTTTACGAATGATTGCGAATTCCAGATGTGTACGAAGCCTTTTTGGACGATTTAACACAGACTCTGTGATTGCAGGCTCTCATCGACACAGCTGAAACTAATTACAGGGCTAACGTGATCAACAAATGATTCAGAAAAAACTCATTCGTTCATTCACTCCAGAACAAAAAAGTCACAAACCTTATTTATGGAGGAAATCTTTTATTAAATCCATCTCCATTACATGTCCGGATCTCCGGTGATACCACGCCTTAATTATTTTTCTTTTACAATCTCTTTCTCTTCAAAACAAACCGCTAGCGGCACAAATGTTAATTAGCTCGCTTTAGCGAGAAGAAGAGCTGAATATATATCTCTCAGAAACACGTCAATCCATCAACAGATACTCCAGAAGCTGTCCTAGTTACCACTCCAACAACCATGGAGAATGCATATATGCATCTCTGTTATTTCAAAGAATAAATGCACTAGAAAATACTTTGGCGTCGACGAGCTGTCGGCGCATATATTACAAGAAAATCGGATCAGATTACTTTTCCAAAGTGAATGAATGTGGATGGTTTGATTGAAAATGATTAATTGGTGCGTGGTAGAGGGTATTTTCTCTGGGGATATTACAAGCTGTGGGATGCTGGAAAGACGACGTCAACGAAGCAACGGCGGCGAGAGGTCTTAGTGAAGGAGACTGGAATATCCTGAACGATGGAGATTGGGATGCGATATACTTTTCCGGCCAAGTTAGGGTTTGACAAGCAAGTACGAGTATAAGTCGTAGAAGCTGTTTATCGTGCTGAAATGTAAGCGCAGGGGCGCAGAAGATGTGGATGTCGGGGCGTTTCACGTGGCACCCAAAGGAGTGCCGCCGCAGACCGCCACAACAGGTGGCGGCGCCACAGAGGTCGGCATCCCACCACTGTGAGGGACCACACAGACACTTATCTCATTCACTTCGAGTGGAATTGTCTTCAGTGGTGTGCCCTGCTTCGACTGGAACCGTGATGACGAGCGATTATCACGATTATCTTGCTACGATGACGTCTTGTGTTTGCGAATTAACGTCTCTCGATGATTTATTAAAAAACTAAAATCACGCCTCGATTGCGAAAAAGACACCTAGTGTTAAGTGTCAACCCAGGTTACGGCGTAGATAACTACACCTTTTTCAGAACAACAATAAAACTCACAAGTGCCTAAGAAGACCTTTGTCAATGATTAAAAGAACACCATAGGTATACATTTATAAACGAAAAAGAAAAGGAAAACTCAAGCAGTACATATGTGCAAAGTCAAAACGACTACTTAATGGCGTACGCTCCACCTCACATCGGTCTATGTTCGATGGGCCATGACCCGCCATAAACTGCATCTACAAACGGTCGCTCACTTACAAGCCTGGATGTTTTGGAAGAAATGCAGAACTTTAAGTATCTGCAACATGTTAAAGACAATATCGTCAATGACCAACTCCTACTAAGAAATAGAAAATTTTTTGAAGATTTCGCGTCTTTAGTTTGTCCTTCATACTTGCAAATCTGATGACCTTGGGATTATCACATGCTCGCGCTGATTGGCGAGCGCGGTTGGTCAAGCTGTTCATCTTCTTCTTTTTATCCTCGTTTTCCTTTTACGATGAAGGTGATTTTAGCCCGTTGAAAACCTCACGTTTTATCCCTATATCTTTATTACGACGTGGTGACCGGGTGTTGTGTGTTGTCCTCAGGTTAGTCAGGTTTAACTAGTTCTCAGTTCTAGGGGACTGATGGCCATAGATGTTAAGTCCCATAGTGGTCAGAGCCATTTGAACCATTTTCTTCTATTACCACGACGTCTTTAGATCACGTCCCCTCAGTCCCCCTCCTACACATACCCGTCTATACGTGAAGGAGGAAAGATATTATATTTTGATCAAGATAAACTAAAAAAATGGGATTTTCATGTTTGTAGGTTAATGTTGAAAAATTAAATTTCCTTTCATTCCAACTACAGCTCTTCTGATTATTTTCTAGAGTGTAACGAAGTCACATTACCTTGTTGCCCTGTTTCATTCAGACTGCTATAAATGAAAACTTCACAGAAATGTCATCAACTGCAACAGTGATCTTTCCTGTTTTGTTTCATCGCTTTCTCATGCATCGACTTTTCAGTTACATTCGCTTTACGCCACTGCCTCTGCAAACATTGAATAACTCGTACGACAGAGACATTATTTGACACGAAGTATAAATAAGAAACTCAGTATCAGTTTGCTGTGTCCGAAAACTGCGTTACAAAACCATCCACTCAACACAAAGACGCCAGCACAGAATACTGCCAACAGAAACACCTCAAAGATACTGGATAGTAGACAGAGATGCTCCAGGATACACAGTGCAGCAAAGAATGCCGTAGGCAGACTTTTAGTCTATGTATTTGTTTCTTTGGCCTCAGAGATTACAGACATTTCAGTCTAGGTGATGCTATTGTAGTCGGGAAGTTATATAGTACGTCAATAAAACAGGAAACAAAAACAATGACTGGTCTTAAAGCCCCGTTTAAAATTGCTATTTGTAATCAAATTGCTAATTTGTGCACAAAAAATTCTGAGTAAAATTCCCAACTTTCGATGATTGCTTCCATCATCATCGTCAGGAGCTAAAACTGTCGTGAACTATTTTTTTCCTTTATTATTATTTGAACACCCCTCGCCCCGTGTGGACGGGTAGGGGAGGGGCAAGGGGGAGGCTAGCCTAGAAGCAGTACAGGCGAGCTACTCTTTAGCCATTATTCCCTAACTTAGATGTTAAACACAAAACAAGGGGACATATTAAAAGGTGATGTTATTGGTAAAATTTAAGAAATACTGCTGTCTTCACGAATAGTTTAAAATCAGTGATAGGAAACTGGACAAACATCACAGTTAGAAACACTTAAAATACTTGAGAAACACTGAACACGACAGAGGAGACACTGACCATGAAAAACTGAGCACTGTACACTTTCCCTAAAACTGGAAAAGGATCTGCCTTAGGATGATACATTGTATGAAACGGAAGGCGGCTATGGAGGAAGATATAAGAGTGGTGGTTGCTGAGGGCTGAGGACTGGTAGCCGACGTGGTGGTCTCGCGGTTCTAGGCGCTTCAGTCCGGACCGCGCGACCGCTGCTGTCGCAGGTTCGAATCCTGCCTCGGGCATGGATGTGTGTGATTTCCTTGGGTTAGTTAGGTTTAAGTAGTTCTAAGTCTAGGGGACTGATGACCTCAGAAATTAAGTCCCATAGTGCTTAGGGCCATTTGAACTCTTTTTTTCCGGACTGGTAAGAGGTGGTGATTAGAAAGGGGTGGCTGCGGCGGACAAGAAGGGAGACGTAGCTGTTGTTGGAATCAACAAATTTGAAAGGAAAAGCGAGTGGGAAGCGACAGGGACGGGGAAAAGGTGTGTTATGGGAAGAGGACAATGAGGGTTTAGAGTTAGCAGAACGGGTATTTGTGGGAGTGGAGTTTGTGGTCCGGAAGAAGCAGGCGGGTGAAATTTCTTTGCACACGTAAGTGGTGTGTGTGCAAGTGGAGGGTCGGTGGGATGTGCAGGTAGAGGCGGGGCATCGCTCTGGTTTTGGAATGGATAGGGGACAAAATAGGATTGTCGGGGTCGAGTTTCTTCAGTGTGAGAGAGGAGAGCTCGGAATTTTGTGGGATGGTAATGGATCCATGTAGGGCAAAGTAATCAGATGCATAAAGCGAGTTCGAAAGCATGGCGATCGAGGATCTGGGGGTCTTACAGAACTTGTGTGCCGCTGATATCAATGCAACGTTTTGTGTACAAAAGAATGAGGTGCATCGGAAGGGCAGTGCAGGGGTGTTGTTCCGTGTGGGCTTTCTGCTGGTTAGACACTAACGTGCCGTGAAACACGCTACTGTCATGTGCTCTGGGAAGATTTCGAAGTGTGACCGCGCGTGTGTCTAATGGATAAAGGTATCGGACTATAATTTCGAATTTTGTGGAATAATCTTGGGAGTTAATGAAAGTGGTAAAATCATTAATGAATGAGAAAAATGAATGGCCTCCAGCCCAGTTAGGCACATTAATTTGGAAATATATATTTGAGAAAATTGAATACTGGGTACTGAAGTTACTTTTGTTAATATTTCCCTATGAAAAGCAAACAGGATACAAAACTGCCACAGTGTGTAGCAGCAGTTACCAATAAAACACACGCCAGTAAATTATGGGGAGGAAATGTGCACCAAGCTCATAATAATGACAGCCACACTCAAGAGCATTACTTAATCAAATACTGAAATGTCGCTGCATGAAGCGCCGAACTAAATTTGGACATGAGGGGATTCTGTCTTGACTGATATGAAGAACACAAATGAAATTGAATAACATCTTAAATACTCTGTTTAAGCTCTTCTACATACAGCAGTTTTCCTTATTAACCGTGGTAGCTCAGTTTCTTTCTTAATAGGTGGAGAATATGATGGGGACCCATAAACTGGTATAGTTTCACTAGTCACAGCTATTTGATTATTACAGCAGTGAACTCTAAAAACTAATCATTCACTACACTTGGAGTAGTTCATAAATCACTTTGCAAGACAATAAAATACAACACTGGGTTTAATTAATTTCAAAAAAGGAACCTTTCATTATAGGTATCAAAATGTAGGTTCTTTAAAATTGCGCATAATTTTTCTTCTAACAATACTATCGTAAATCTATTCATTAAAGAGTTATATGTACTTGAAATTTAATTACCTGTGACGCAGGTATTCTTTACAATAATATTTACACAATCTTGCACTGCACAGGAGGAGGTGGTTTGGGCGTCTTGGCAGTGTGTAAGAGGCAAAGGAAAGGAGAGATAGAATGGAACGTTGGGGCGCTCCTACATTGGGATGGAAGGTACAGGAATTGATGTTGTTAACAATGACATAGGATCAGTGACTCGATAGTAAGGATTCGAAAAGGTGGACATAGTTGGCTGCCAAATGCTGTCATATGCTTTCTGTAGGTCGAGGCAGGCAAAGATTGCGGACAGGCCGCTGTGGCCGAGCGGTTCTAGGCGCTTCAGTCCAGAACCGCGCTGCTGCTACGGTCGCAGGTTCGAATCCTGCCTCGGGCATGGATGTGTGTGATGTCCTTAGCTTAAGTTAGGTTTGAGTAGTTCTAACTCTAGGGGACTGGTGACCTCAGATATTAAATCCTACAGTTCTTAGAGCCATCTGAACCATTTTCGAAAGATTTCGGATTGACAGTTGTTGAGCTGTTGGAATAGGAGATGGGTGAGTTTCAGAATTTGATCATGAGCAGAGATCGAGGGTCAGAAGACACTCTGCGTAAATGGAAGCAGATGGTGCTGGTGCAGATGTCGGTGGGTGTATCAGGAGATGGATTCAAAGACCTTGCTAAACACTGTGGTGATGCAAATAGGGTGGTACGAGGAGGTATCAGTGGGGAGTTTGTTCAGTTTGAGGAAAAGTAGGATGTTTGAGGTTTTCCACAGGTCAGAATAATAGCCTGTGTAGAGAATAGCGGCATACTGGGTTGCAAGGGTGATGATATAGGGCTTTCTTTGAGGTGTTGACCATGGGATTTGTTGCATTTCTATGAAGTACTTGTATATGTTCTGTGCTGTTAATGGGGTGTTTTTGTCCATTTCTGGTATGTCGTGTAAGTACCAGAAGCTGGGAGCTTGGGGTTGGACTGTGGCACCTGTGCGTCTGTGGACAGTAGGGAAATGGGAATAGTCAAAATGAGGATCGCCAGAGTGTGTGGTCGTTGGAAGGGGTGTATACTTTGTAGGACTATGGTAAGGAAACGGATGATGTACTCAGTAATGAGATGTGGTTGGAGGGAGTTGTTGGGATGGATGGGATGGTCAATAGGAGAGACTAGCACAGTTAATTCAGGTTTCAGGGATGGGGGATTTGGCCTTGTAATGTGGCAGAGTAGGGTGAACATCACTGCAGGTGTTGCAGGTGGGGGAGGGGGCCATGTAGGTTGTAACATTGCTTACTTCTGTAAAGTTTGGAAGGTAGGAGACGAGATACTGGCAGAAGTAAAGCTGTGAGGACTGGGAGTGAGTCGTGCTTCGGTAGCTCAGTTGGTAGAGCACTTGCCCGCGAAAGGCAAAAGTCCCGAGTTCGAGCCTCGGTCGGGCACACAGTTTTAATCTGCCAGGAAGTTTCATATCAGCGCACACTCCGCCGCAGAGTGAAAATCTCATTCTAGTACTGATTATGCTGTGAGATTTGCTCACACAAAATAGTATATCGATTTATTAACAATTTTTAAAACCGCTCCATTCATTTATAAACACACTGTATAATGCTACCCCTGCCCCGTTTCCTTTCGGTTGTCAGGAAGTTTTACTGCCAAAGTACTTTTCCTAGGTGGTAAGCCAATTGTATACTACGTTTGGTTAAAATGTTTCCATGAATTCCAAAAGGGATTGAATGTCACCATTCAGCACAGTGACCCCTAAAACGGTGGGATAGAGGCAAATAAAGTTGGTTTTATCTTATTTTTACGTGGCACACACTGGAACGTCCACGGTGCTATGTAGGAGAGTGCCTTGCCGTAGTGAGACGATGGTCTCAGGGCGCTTCTAAGAAATGCTTCTACCACTTGCCGACAATCAACGCGGATAAATGTCAATGTACACGTACACATCATTGACGGGTATCTAAATGATTAGAGTTATAATTCTTTATGAAAGGCAGAAGCGCCAGCAGGGTGCAGTAGTGTTATTCGTTTAGCGTTGTTACCAGATCTGGTAAGATATACACGGTGTTACGAAAAGGTACGGCCAAACTTTCAGGAAACATTCCTCACACTCAAATAAAGAAAAGATGTTACGTGGACATGTGTCCGGAAACGCTTAATTTCCGTGTTAGAGCTCATTTTAGTTTCGTCAGTATGTACTGTAGTTCCTCGATTCCCCGCTAGTTGGCCCAATTGAAGGAAGGTAGTGTTGACTTCGGTGCTTGTGTTGGCATGCGACTCATTGCTCTACAGTACTAGCATCAAGCACATCATTACGTAGCATCAACAGGTTAGTGTTCATCACGAACGTGGTTTTGCAATCAGTGCAATGTTTACAAATGCGGAGTTGGCAGATGCCCATTTGATGTATGGATTAGGACGGGGCAATAGCCGTGGCGCGGTACGTTTGTATCGAGACAGATTTCCAGAACGAAGAAGTACCGACAGGAAGACGTTCGAAACAATTGATCGGCGTCTTAGGGGGGCACGGAACATTCCAGCCTATGATTCGCGAGTGGGGAAAACCTAGAACGATGAGGACACCTGCAATGGACGTGGAAATTCTTCGTGCAGTTGACGATAACCCTAATGTCAGCGTCAGAGAAGTTGCTGCTGTACAAGGTTGCGTTGACCACGTCACTGTATGGAGAGTGCTACGGGAGAACTACTTGTTTCCGTACCGTGTACAGCGTGTACAGGCACTATCAGCAGCTGATTGGCCTCTACGGGTACACTTCTGCGAATGGTTCATCCGACAATGTGTCAATCCTCATTCCAGTGCAAATGTTCTCTTTACGGATGAGGCTTCACTCCAACGTGATCAAATTGTAAATTTTCACAATCAACATGTGTGGGCTGACGAGAATCCGCACGCAATTGTGCAATCAGGTCATCGACACATCACGTCGCCTGTTTGGACGGGCATTGTTGGTGATGTCTCGATTGGGCCCCATGTTCTTCCACCTACGCTCAATGGAGCAGGTTATCATGATTTCATACGGGATACTCTACCTGTGCTGATAGAACATGTGCCTTTACAAATACGACACAACAAGTGGTTTCTTGCACGATGGAACTCCTGCACATTTCAGTCGAAGTGTTCGTACGCTTCTCAGCAACAGATTCGGTGACCGATGGATTGGTAGAGGCGGACCAATTCCATGGCCTCCACGCTCTCCTGACCTCAACCCTCTTGACTTTCATTTATGGGGGCATTTGAAAGCTCTTGTCTACACAACCCCGGTACCAAATGTAGAGACTCTTCGTGCTCGTATTGTGGACGGCTGTGATACAATACGCCATTCTCCAGGGCCGAATCAGCGCATCAGGGATTCCGTGCGACGGAGGGTGGATGGATGTATCCTAGCTAACGGAGGACATTTTGAACATTTCCTGTAATAAAGTGTTTGAAGTCACGCTGGTACGTTCTGTTGCTGTGTGTTTCCATTCCACGATTAATGTGATTTGAAGAGAAGTAATAAAATGAGCTCTAACATGGAAAGTAAGCGTTTCCGGACACATGTCCACATAACATATTTTCTTTCTTTGTGTGTAAGGAATGTTTCCTGAAAGTTTGGCCGTACATTTTTGTAACACCGTGTATAAGTAGCGTAAACAGTGCCAGATGTTGAGCGATCACTCTAAATGTCACGGAGATGTCTCTTACCCATGTGAGACATCGTTATCAGCACCTAGCAGAGTTTAAAAGGGGCCACATTGTGGGTCTTCATTTGGCTGGCTGGTCGAATCGTGCAATATCCATTTTTGTGAGGCACTTGGATGTAACAGTGGCCTGATACTGGACTCGATGGGAATATTAAGGCAACATACCCATCGCCAAGGTTTTGGTCAACCACGTCTGAGTGCCATAAGGATGGACGCCTTACTGAGCACCAAACACATCGTAAGCCCATCACATGTTGAAAGGGTGAGAGACGCGTGAGGACCAAGGCTAATGTGGGGGACTTTGACGAGAAGGTCTGTGCAGATGTGGGTTTGGTTGATTTCATGAAAATAAAGTTTTCGTGGGGTATGGTTTGGGTGACAGAAAAGTGGGGGGACATGCTTTATGATTTTGAGGATGAGGGATTCGGCGTTTAGGAATTGAGCGCCTGCATGGGACGGAATGAAGGTGTGCACACCAGCGGAGAAGGGGCACGGGAGGGCACAGTCTTCAGTCGTGGACAAAACAAGCGAGACCCCTCGCCTTTTCGTTATGCTGATCCGCACAGCTTTAAAGTCTGCTACACAGCATAACAGGCAAGGCGACCAAGTGCTGCCAACATACTACGCACAGGCGTGAAATTGAAAAACCATCCGAACTTTGTCAGACTGTTTTCAGTCACGTGTAAGCCTATAATAACGCTGATTAGTGTGTTACACAACACTAAATATAAGATTTAAATTAAAGAAGGAACGCTAATTAGCATGAACTGTACTAATAAAAATGAATTTCTCACACCACCAAGGGACCGTATACCGCAGGAAGTGCGATACATTTACGCTTATTAGGTCTACCTGTACTCGAGGTAAACGGGTTTCAAGGGTTGGGTAGACAGACAGACGGTCAACAAAGTGACACTAGTAGGGTTCCATTTTCACCGACTTAGGTGACGAAAATAGCTACGACAGTTACTGAAGATGAGGGCCGCATAAATAATTCCCCCTACTCTTTATTCGAACTGTTCTTGTTGCAGTCGATACATCAGTAATTAATGGTAGCTACGCTTTCGATCCAAATCACGTTTGCAGAAATGTAAATAAAATCCATTTGCCTACACACGTGGTAATTCAGATCCCAGTATTAATGCCACCGCGTTTCAGAAGTGCGAGCATTCCCTCGCTGTGGCGAATCTAATGGAGAATGCGAAAACATCGTAGGATACGTTTCGCAGCTAAGTAGCCGTTTATTTCCTGGGGTGGTCTAGAATTATCCTACTAAATTTACTCGTTAATAACAGTATTTTGTTATTTTGACAAACATCCCCAATGATTGTCACATGAGCGGTGACATAATGGTAGAAAATTCGTGTTTTTAAGTTCAGAAAGGACTATGCAACAGAAACTGCGGATCATTTTGCCATTTTCAGTGCGAAATTGCCGGCTTATTCATATGTGGGGTAATAATAGAAGACTGTTTTCCTGGGTTGTCTGCTAGCGTAGTGAAATGTCTTTGCTACTGCAAGGGAGGTCTGGTTTGATTTCGTTTCTAACGTAGATGGAGGCATATAGACTATCAGTAAAGCAATTGTAAGGAATTTTCGCGCCCCCAATACGTTTTACTGCTACCTTTATTATGTACCGGCGCCCTGTCGATGCAAATAGGAAACTCTTGTACAATTTCATACTTTTTACTGCCTACTTTTTCCGCCTCTATCAATAAATGAACTGACTTCAGTGTGGCACTAAACGATTTTTAACTGAATTTCGTTATGAATCTTCACGCATTGCTAAATTTGCACACTTTCATGGCAGGTCAGCAACGGTAATCCAGCGTGACTGGTCTGGACGTTGACACAGACCGTTTTGCAGCCGAATGCGCGTCATATTTTGCTAATTCGTAACTATCTGGCGTACTTTGTCTTAATAAAACAGTTATGTTATCCCGATAAGCTGAAATTCATTTTCATTAGTACAGTTCATACTAATTAGCGTTTCTCCTTTCAATTATATCTTACATTTACGTGTTGTGTTTAACACACTGTTGTTGTTGTGGTCTTCAGTCCTGAGACTGCTTTGATGCAGCTCTCCATGCTACTCTATCCTGTGCAAGCTTCTTCATCTCCCAGTACCTACTGCAGCCTATATCCTTCTGAATCTGCTTAGTGTATTCATCTCTTGGCCTCCCTCTACAACTTTTACCCTCCACGCTGCCCTCCAATACTAAATTGGTGATCCCTTGATGCCTCAGAACATGTCCTATCAACCGATCCCTTCTTATAGTCAAGTTGTGCCACAAACATCTCTTCTCCCCACTCAATACCTCCTCAATAGTTATATGATCTACCCATCTAATCTTCAGCATTCTTCTGAAGCACCACATTTCGAAAGCTTCTATTCTCCTCTTGTCCAAACTAGTTATTGTTCATGTTTCACTTCCATACATGGCTACTCTCCATACAAATACTTTCAGAAACGACTTCCTGACACTTAAGCACACTAACCAGCATTAATATAGTCTCACACATGACTGAAAACTGTTTGACAAAGTTCGGATAGTTTTTCAGTTTCACTCCTGTGCATAGTATGTTGGTAGTACTTCGTGTCCTTGCCTTGTAAGCTGTGTAGCAGACTTTAAAGCTGTGTGGATCAGTATAACGAAAAGTCGAGGGGTCTCGCTCGTTTTGTCCACGACTGTACATTTGTTCAGTGAGGCCTAGGTTAGTTTCTAGTTATAGGGTGCTAGTGATGACATGCTGTCTGTGCTGGGTTTCCTGTTTACTGTGGGATGCGGTGGGGAATTGGAGAGGGTAGGATACGGCGCTGGGTTACTCAATGCAGCTGCTGGTGGGTGTTGTGGGGTCTGTGTGGCGTGTGTGCCGAAGAGGGGTGTAATTCGTGCCAGTGTAGCAGGGATGGCAGTGATCGTGGGGTAGATTGGGAGTAAAGGATAGGCAATAAAATGTGGGAGGTGATGGTGGGGAGGGTATCAGGGAGAGGGTGGATAGGCTGATGTGACTGTGGATGGGCAGTGGAATGAGCAATGCGGCACCACCTTCTGCGCATTCCAGAAATGCTGCCACCTTCGATGTGCAATAAAATGTGGGAGGTGATGGTGGGGAGGGTATCAGGGAGAGGGTGGATAGGCTGATGTGACTGTGGATGGGCAGTGGAATGAGCAATGCGGCACCACCTTCTGCGCATTCCAGAAATGCTGCCACCTTCGATGTGCAATAAAATGTGGGAGGTGATGGTGGGGAGGGTATCAGGGAGAGGGTGGATAGGCTGATGTGACTGTGGATGGGCAGTGGAATGAGCAATGCGGCACCACCTTCTGCGCATTCCAGAAATTCTGCCACCTTCCATGTGCAATAAAATGTGGGAGGTGATGGTGGGGAGGGTATCAGGGAGAGGGTGGATAGGCTGATGTGACTGTGGATGGGCAGTGGAATGAGCAATGCGGCACCACCTTCTGCGCATTCCAGAAATTCTGCCACCTTCCATGTGCAATAAAATGTGGGAGGTGATGGTGGGGAGGGTATCAGGGAGAGGGTGGATAGGCTGATGTGACTGTGGATGGGCAGTGGAATGAGCAATGCGGCACCACCTTCTGCGCATTCCAGAAATTCTGCCACCTTCCATGTGCAATAAAATGTGGGAGGTGATGGTGGGGAGGGTATCAGGGAGAGGGTGGATAGGCTGATGTGACTGTGGATGGGCAGTGGAATGAGCAATGCGGCACCACCTTCTGCGCATTCCAGAAATTCTGCCACCTTCCATGTGCAATAAAATGTGGGAGGTGATGGTGGGGAGGGTATCAGGGAGAGGGTGGATAGGCTGATGTGACTGTGGATGGGCAGTGGAATGAGCAATGCGGCACCACCTTCTGCGCATTCCAGAAATGCTGCCACCTTCGATGTGCAATAAAATGTAGGAGGTGATGGTGGGGAGGGTATCAGGGAGAGGGTGGATAGGCTGATGTGACTGTGGATGGGCAGTGGAATGAGCAATGCGGCACCACCTTCTGCGCATTCCAGAAATTCTGCCACCTTCCATGTGCAATAAAATGTGGGAGGTGATGGTGGGGAGGGTATCAGGGAGGGTGGATAGGCTGATGTGACTGTGGATGGGCAGTGGAATGAGCAATGCGGCACCACCTTCTGCGCATTCCAGAAATTCTGCCACCTTCCATGTGCAATAAAATGTGGGAGGTGATGGTGGGGAGGGTATCAGGGAGAGGGTGGATAGGCTGATGTGACTGTGGATGGGCAGTGGAATGAGCAATGCGGCACCACCTTCTGCGCATTCCAGAAATGCTGCCACCTTCCATGTGCAATAAAATGTGGGAGGTGATGGTGGGGAGGGTATCAGGGAGAGGGTGGATAGGCTGATGTGACTGTGGATGGGCAGTGGAATGAGCAATGCGGCACCACCTTCTGCGCATTCCAGAAATGCTGCCACCTTCGATGTGCAATAAAATGTGGGAGGTGATGGTGGGGAGGGTATCAGGGAGAGGGTGGATAGGCTGATGTGACTGTGGATGGGCAGTGGAATGAGCAATGCGGCACCACCTTCTGCGCATTCCAGAAATTCTGCCACCTTCCATGTGCAATAAAATGTGGGAGGTGATGGTGGGGAGGGTATCAGGGAGAGGGTGGATAGGCTGATGTGACTGTGGATGGGCAGTGGAATGAGCAATGCGGCACCACCTTCTGCGCATTCCAGAAATGCTGCCACCTTCGATGTGCAATAAAATGTGGGAGGCGATGGTGGGGAGGGTATCAGGGAGAGGGTGGATAGGCTGATGTGACTGTGGATGGGCAGTGGAATGAGCAATGCGGCACCACCTTCTGCGCATTCCAGAAATTCTGCCACCTTCCATGTGCAATAAAATGTGGGAGGTGATGGTGGGGAGGGTATCAGGGAGAGGGTGGATAGGCTGATGTGACTGTGGATGGGAAGTGGAATGAGCAGTGCGGCACCACCTTCTGCGCATTCCAGAAATGCTGCCACCTTCGATGTGCAATAAAATGTGGGAGGCGATGGTGGGGAGGGTATCAGGGAGAGGGTGGATAGGCTGATGTGACTGTGGATGGGCAGTGGAATGAGCAATGCGGCACCACCTTCTGCGCATTCCAGAAATGCTGCCACCTTCGATGTGCAATAAAATGTGGGAGGCGATGGTGGGGAGGGTATCAGGGAGAGGGTGGATAGGCTGATGTGACTGTGGATGGGCAGTGGAATGAGCAATGCGGCACCACCTTCTGCGCATTCCAGAAATTCTGCCACCTTCCATGTGCAATAAAATGTGGGAGGTGATGGTGGGGAGGGTATCAGGGAGAGGGTGGATAGGCTGATGTGACTGTGGATGGGCAGTGGAATGAGCAGTGCGGCACCACCTTCTGCGCATTCCAGAAATGCTGCCACCTTCGATGTGCAATAAAATGTGGGAGGCGATGGTGGGGAGGGTATCAGGGAGAGGGTGGATAGGCTGATGTGACTGTGGATGGGCAGTGGAATGAGCAATGCGGCACCACCTTCTGCGCATTCCAGAAATGCTGCCACCTTCGATGTGCAATAAAATGTGGGAGGCGATGGTGGGGAGGGTATCAGGGAGAGGGTGGATAGGCTGATGTGACTGTGGATGGGCAGTGGAATGAGCAGTGCGGCACCACCTTCTGCGCATTCCAGAAATTCTGCCACCTTCCATGTGCAATAAAATGTGGGAGGTGATGGTGGGGAGGGTATCAGGGAGAGGGTGGATAGGCTGATGTGACTGTGGATGGGCAGTGGAATGAGCAATGCGGCACCACCTTCTGCGCATTCCAGAAATGCTGCCACCTTCGATGTGCAATAAAATGTGGGAGGTGATGGTGGGGAGTGTATCAGGGAGGGTGGATAGGCTGATGTGACTGTGGATGGGCAGTGGAATGAGCAATGCGGCACCACCTTCTGCGCATTCCAGAAATGCTGCCACCTTCGATGTGCAATAAAATGTGGGAGGCGATGGTGGGGAGGGTATCAGGGAGAGGGTGGATAGGCTGATGTGACTGTGGATGGGCAGTGGAATGAGCAATGCGGCACCACCTTCTGCGCATTCCAGAAATGCTGCCACCTTCGATGTGCAATAAAATGTGGGAGGCGATGGTGGGGAGGGTATCAGGGAGAGGGTGGATAGGCTGATGTGACTGTGGATGGGCAGTGGAATGAGCAGTGCGGCACCACCTTCTGCGCATTCCAGAAATTCTGCCACCTTCCATGTGCAATAAAATGTGGGAGGTGATGGTGGGGAGGGTATCAGGGAGAGGGTGGATAGGCTGATGTGACTGTGGATGGGCAGTGGAATGAGCAGTGCGGCACCACCTTCTGCGCATTCCAGAAATGCTGCCACCTTCGATGTGCAATAAAATGTGGGAGGCGATGGTGGGGAGGGTATCAGGGAGAGGGTGGATAGGCTGATGTGACTGTGGATGGGCAGTGGAATGAGCAATGCGGCACCACCTTCTGCGCATTCCAGAAATGCTGCCACCTTCGATGTGCAATAAAATGTGGGAGGCGATGGTGGGGAGGGTATCAGGGAGAGGGTGGATAGGCTGATGTGACTGTGGATGGGCAGTGGAATGAGCAATGCGGCACCACCTTCTGCGCATTCCAGAAATTCTGCCACCTTCCATGTGCAATAAAATGTGGGAGGTGATGGTGGGGAGGGTATCAGGGAGAGGGTGGATAGGCTGATGTGACTGTGGATGGGCAGTGGAATGAGCAGTGCGGCACCACCTTCTGCGCATTCCAGAAATGCTGCCACCTTCGATGTGCAATAAAATGTGGGAGGCGATGGTGGGGAGGGTATCAGGGAGAGGGTGGATAGGCTGATGTGACTGTGGATGGGCAGTGGAATGAGCAATGCGGCACCACCTTCTGCGCATTCCAGAAATGCTGCCACCTTCGATGTGCAATAAAATGTGGGAGGCGATGGTGGGGAGGGTATCAGGGAGAGGGTGGATAGGCTGATGTGACTGTGGATGGGCAGTGGAATGAGCAATGCGGCACCACCTTCTGCGCATTCCAGAAATTCTGCCACCTTCCATGTGCAATAAAATGTGGGAGGTGATGGTGGGGAGGGTATCAGGGAGAGGGTGGATAGGCTGATGTGACTGTGGATGGGCAGTGGAATGAGCAATGCGGCACCACCTTCTGCGCATTCCAGAAATGCTGCCACCTTCGATGTGCAATAAAATGTGGGAGGCGATGGTGGGGAGGGTATCAGGGAGAGGGTGGATAGGCTGATGTGACTGTGGATGGGCAGTGGAATGAGCAATGCGGCACCACCTTCTGCGCATTCCAGAAATGCTGCCACCTTCGATGTGCAATAAAATGTGGGAGGTGATGGTGGGGAGGGTATCAGGGAGAGGGTGGATAGGCTGATGTGACTGTGGATGGGCAGTGGAATGAGCAGTGCGGCACCACCTTCTGCGCATTCCAGAAATTCTGCCACCTTCCATGTGCAATAAAATGTGGGAGGTGATGGTGGGGAGGGTATCAGGGAGAGGGTGGATAGGCTGATGTGACTGTGGATGGGCAGTGGAATGAGCAATGCGGCACCACCTTCTGCGCATTCCAGAAATGCTGCCACCTTCGATGTGCAATAAAATGTGGGAGGTGATGGTGGGGAGTGTATCAGGGAGGGTGGATAGGCTGATGTGACTGTGGATGGGCAGTGGAATGAGCAATGCGGCACCACCTTCTGCGCATTCCAGAAATGCTGCCACCTTCGATGTGCAATAAAATGTGGGAGGTGATGGTGGGGAGTGTATCAGGGAGGGTGGATAGGCTGATGTGACTGTGGATGGGCAGTGGAATGAGCAATGCGGCACCACCTTCTGCGCATTCCAGAAATGCTGCCACCTTCGATGTGCAATAAAATGTGGGAGGCGATGGTGGGGAGGGTATCAGGGAGAGGGTGGATAGGCTGATGTGACTGTGGATGGGCAGTGGAATGAGCAATGCGGCACCACCTTCTGCGCATTCCAGAAATGCTGCCACCTTCGATGTGCAATAAAATGTGGGAGGCGATGGTGGGGAGGGTATCAGGGAGAGGGTGGATAGGCTGATGTGACTGTGGATGGGCAGTGGAATGAGCAGTGCGGCACCACCTTCTGCGCATTCCAGAAATTCTGCCACCTTCCATGTGCAATAAAATGTGGGAGGTGATGGTGGGGAGGGTATCAGGGAGAGGGTGGATAGGCTGATGTGACTGTGGATGGGCAGTGGAATGAGCAATGCGGCACCACCTTCTGCGCATTCCAGAAATGCTGCCACCTTCGATGTGCAATAAAATGTGGGAGGTGATGGTGGGGAGTGTATCAGGGAGGGTGGATAGGCTGATGTGACTGTGGATGGGCAGTGGAATGAGCAGTGCGGCACCACCTTCTGCGCATTCCAGAAATGCTGCCACCTTCGATGTGCAATAAAATGTGGGAGGCGATGGTGGGGAGGGTATCAGGGAGAGGGTGGATAGGCTGATGTGACTGTGGATGGGCAGTGGAATGAGCAATGCGGCACCACCTTCTGCGCATTCCAGAAATGCTGCCACCTTCGATGTGCAATAAAATGTGGGAGGCGATGGTGGGGAGGGTATCAGGGAGAGGGTGGATAGGCTGATGTGACTGTGGATGGGCAGTGGAATGAGCAGTGCGGCACCACCTTCTGCGCATTCCAGAAATTCTGCCACCTTCCATGTGCAATAAAATGTGGGAGGTGATGGTGGGGAGGGTATCAGGGAGAGGGTGGATAGGCTGATGTGACTGTGGATGGGCAGTGGAATGAGCAGTGCGGCACCACCTTCTGCGCATTCCAGAAATGCTGCCACCTTCGATGTGCAATAAAATGTGGGAGGCGATGGTGGGGAGGGTATCAGGGAGAGGGTGGATAGGCTGATGTGACTGTGGATGGGCAGTGGAATGAGCAATGCGGCACCACCTTCTGCGCATTCCAGAAATGCTGCCACCTTCGATGTGCAATAAAATGTGGGAGGCGATGGTGGGCAGGGTATCAGGGAGAGGGTGGATAGGCTGATGTGACTGTGGATGGGCAGTGGAATGAGCAGTGCGGCACCACCTTCTGCGCATTCCAGAAATTCTGCCACCTTCCATGTGCAATAAAATGTGGGAGGTGATGGTGGGGAGGGTATCAGGGAGAGGGTGGATAGGCTGATGTGACTGTGGATGGGCAGTGGAATGAGCAATGCGGCACCACCTTCTGCGCATTCCAGAAATGCTGCCACCTTCGATGTGCAATAAAATGTGGGAGGCGATGGTGGGGAGGGTATCAGGGAGAGGGTGGATAGGCTGATGTGACTGTGGATGGGCAGTGGAATGAGCAATGCGGCACCACCTTCTGCGCATTCCAGAAATTCTGCCACCTTCCATGTGCAATAAAATGTGGGAGGTGATGGTGGGGAGGGTATCAGGGAGAGGGTGGATAGGCTGATGTGACTGTGGATGGGCAGTGGAATGAGCAGTGCGGCACCACCTTCTGCGCATTCCAGAAATGCTGCCACCTTCGATGTGCAATAAAATGTGGGAGGCGATGGTGGGGAGGGTATCAGGGAGAGGGTGGATAGGCTGATGTGACTGTGGATGGGCAGTGGAATGAGCAATGCGGCACCACCTTCTGCGCATTCCAGAAATGCTGCCACCTTCGATGTGCAATAAAATGTGGGAGGCGATGGTGGGGAGGGTATCAGGGAGAGGGTGGATAGGCTGATGTGACTGTGGATGGGCAGTGGAATGAGCAATGCGGCACCACCTTCTGCGCATTCCAGAAATTCTGCCACCTTCCATGTGCAATAAAATGTGGGAGGTGATGGTGGGGAGGGTATCAGGGAGAGGGTGGATAGGCTGATGTGACTGTGGATGGGCAGTGGAATGAGCAATGCGGCACCACCTTCTGTGCATTCCAGAAATGCTGCCACCTTCGATGTGCAATAAAATGTGGGAGGCGATGGTGGGGAGGGTATCAGGGAGAGGGTGGATAGGCTGATGTGACTGTGGATGGGCAGTGGAATGAGCAATGCGGCACCACCTTCTGCGCATTCCAGAAATGCTGCCACCTTCGATGTGCAATAAAATGTGGGAGGTGATGGTGGGGAGGGTATCAGGGAGAGGGTGGATAGGCTGATGTGACTGTGGATGGGCAGTGGAATGAGCAATGCGGCACCACCTTCTGCGCATTCCAGAAATGCTGCCACCTTCGATGTGCAATAAAATGTGGGAGGTGATGGTGGGGAGGGTATCAGGGAGAGGGTGGATAGGCTGATGTGACTGTGGATGGGCAGTGGAATGAGCAATGCGGCACCACCTTCTGCGCATTCCAGAAATGCTGCCACCTTCGATGTGCAACAAAATGTGGGAGGTGATGGTGGGGAGGGTATCAGGGAGAGGGTGGATAGGCTGATGTGACTGTGGATGGGCAGTGGAATGAGCAATGCGGCACCACCTTCTGCGCATTCCAGAAATTCTGCCACCTTCCATGTGCAATAAAATGTGGGAGGTGATGGTGGGGAGGGTATCAGGGAGAGGGTGGATAGGCTGATGTGACTGTGGATGGGCAGTGGAATGAGCAATGCGGCACCACCTTCTGCGCATTCCAGAAATGCTGCCACCTTCGATGTGCAATAAAATGTGGGAGGTGATGGTGGGGAGGGTATCAGGGAGAGGGTGGATAGGCTGATGTGACTGTGGATGGGCAGTGGAATGAGCAATGCGGCACCACCTTCTGCGCATTCCAGAAATTCTGCCACCTTCCATGTGCAATAAAATGTGGGAGGTGATGGTGGGGAGGGTATCAGGGAGAGGGTGGATAGGCTGATGTGACTGTGGATGGGCAGTGGAATGAGCAATGCGGCACCACCTTCTGCGCATTCCAGAAATGCTGCCACCTTCGATGTGCAATAAAATGTGGGAGGTGATGGTGGGGAGGGTATCAGGGAGAGGGTGGATAGGCTGATGTGACTGTGGATGGGCAGTGGAATGAGCAATGCGGCACCACCTTCTGCGCATTCCAGAAATGCTGCCACCTTCAATGTGCAATAAAATGTGGGAGGTGATGGTGGGGAGGGTATCAGGGAGAGGGTGGATAGGCTGATGTGACTGTGGATGGGCAGTGGAATGAGCAATGCGGCACCACCTTCTGCGCATTCCAGAAATTCTGCCACCTTCAATGTGCAATAAAATGTGGGAGGTGATGGTGGGGAGGGTATCAGGGAGAGGGTGGATAGGCTGATGTGACTGTGGATGGGCAGTGGAATGAGCAATGCGGCACCACCTTCTGCGCATTCCAGAAATGCTGCCACCTTCGATGTGCAATAAAATGTGGGAGGTGATGGTGGGGAGGGTATCAGGGAGAGGGTTGGTAGGCTGATGTGACTGTGGATGGGCAGTGGAATGAGCAATGCGGCACCACCTTCTGCGCATTCCAGAAATGCTGCCACCTTCGATGTGCAATAAAATGTGGGAGGTGATGGTGGGGAGGGTATCAGGGAGAGGGTGCATAGGCTGATGTGACTGTGGATGGGCAGTGGAATGAGCAATTCGGCACCACCTTCTGTGCATTCCAGAAATGCTGCCACCTTCGATGTGCAATAAAATGTGGGAGGTGATGGTGGGGAGGGTATCAGGGAGAGGGTGGATAGGCTGATGTGACTGTGGATGGGCAGTGGAATGAGCAATGCGGCACCACCTTCTGCGCATTCCAGAAATGCTGCCACCTTCGATGTGCAATAAAATGTGGGAGGTGATGGTGGGGAGTGTATCAGGGAGGGTGGATAGGCTGATGTGACTGTGGATGGGCAGTGGAATGAGCAATGCGGCACCACCTTCTGCGCATTCCAGAAATTCTGCCACCTTCAATGTGCAATAAAATGTGGGAGGTGATGGTGGGGAGGGTATCAGGGAGAGGGTGGATAGGCTGATGTGACTGTGGATGGGCAGTGGAATGAGCAATGCGGCACCACCTTCTGCGCATTCCAGAAATTCTGCCACCTTCAATGTGCAATAAAATGTGGGAGGTGATGGTGGGGAGGGTATCAGGGAGAGGGTGGATAGGCTGATGTGACTGTGGATGGGCAGTGGAATGAGCAATGCGGCACCACCTTCTGCGCATTCCAGAAATTCTGCCACCTTCAATGTGCAATAAAATGTGGGAGGCGATGGTGGGGAGGGTATCAGGGAGAGGGTGGATAGGCTGATGTGACTGTGGATGGGCAGTGGAATGAGCAATGCGGCACCACCTTCTGCGCATTCCAGAAATGCTGCCACCTTCGATGTGCAATAAAATGTGGGAGGTGATGGTGGGGAGTGTATCAGGGAGGGTGGATAGGCTGATGTGACTGTGGATGGGCAGTGGAATGAGCAATGCGGCACCACCTTCTGCGCATTCCAGAAATTCTGCCACCTTCAATGTGCAATAAAATGTGGGAGGTGATGGTGGGGAGGGTATCAGGGAGAGGGTGGATAGGCTGATGTGACTGTGGATGGGCAGTGGAATGAGCAATGCGGCACCACCTTCTGCGCATTCCAGAAATGCTGCCACCTTCGATGTGCAATAAAATGTGGGAGGTGATGGTGGGGAGGGTATCAGGGAGAGGGTGGATAGGCTGATGTGACTGTGGATGGGCAATGGAATGAGCAATGCGGCACCACCTTCTGCGCATTCCAGAAATGCTGCCACCTTCGATGTGCAATAAAATGTGGGAGGTGATGGTGGGGAGGGTATCAGGGAGAGGGTGCATAGGCTGATGTGACTGTGGATGGGCAGTGGAATGAGCAATTCGGCACCACCTTCTGTGCATTCCAGAAATGCTGCCACCTTCGATGTGCAATAAAATGTGGGAGGTGATGGTGGGGAGGGTATCAGGGAGAGGGTGGATAGGCTGATGTGACTGTGGATGGGCAGTGGAATGAGCAATGCGGCACCACCTTCTGCGCATTCCAGAAATTCTGCCACCTTCAATGTGCAATAAAATGTGGGAGGTGATGGTGGGGAGGGTATCAGGGAGAGGGTGGATAGGCTGATGTGACTGTGGATGGGCAGTGGAATGAGCAATGCGGCACCACCTTCTGCGCATTCCAGAAATTCTGCCACCTTCAATGTGCAATAAAATGTGGGAGGTGATGGTGGGGAGGGTATCAGGGAGAGGGTGGATAGGCTGATGTGACTGTGGATGGGCAGTGGAATGAGCAATGCGGCACCACCTTCTGCGCATTCCAGAAATTCTGCCACCTTCAATGTGCAATAAAATGTGGGAGGTGATGGTGGGGAGGGTATCAGGGAGAGGGTGGATAGGCTGATGTGACTGTGGATGGGCAGTGGAATGAGCAATGCGGCACCACCTTCTGCGCATTCCAGAAATGCTGCCACCTTCGATGTGCAATAAAATGTGGGAGGTGATGGTGGGGAGTGTATCAGGGAGGGTGGATAGGCTGATGTGAATGTGGATGGGCAGTGGAATGAGCAATGCGGCACCACCTTCTGCGCATTCCAGAAATTCTGCCACCTTCAATGTGCAATAAAATGTGGGAGGTGATGGTGGGGAGGGTATCAGGGAGAGGGTGGATAGGCTGATGTGACTGTGGATGGGCAGTGGAATGAGCAATGCGGCACCACCTTCTGCGCATTCCAGAAATGCTGCCACCTTCGATGTGCAATAAAATGTGGGAGGTGATGGTGGGGAGGGTATCAGGGAGAGGGTGCATAGGCTGATGTGACTGTGGATGGGCAGTGGAATGAGCAATTCGGTACCACCTTCTGTGCATTCCAGAAATGCTGCCACCTTCGATGTGCAATAAAATGTGGGAGGTGATGGTGGGGAGGGTATCAGGGAGAGGGTGGATAGGCTGATGTGACTGTGGATGGGCAGTGGAATGAGCAATGCGGCACCACCTTCTGCGCAATCCAGAAATTCTGCCACCTTCAATGTGCAATAAAATGTGGGAGGTGATGGTGGGGAGGGTATCAGGGAGAGGGTGGATAGGCTGATGTGACTGTGGATGGGCAGTGGAATGAGCAATGCGGCACCACCTTCTGCGCATTCCAGAAATGCTGCCACCTTCGATGTGCAATAAAATGTGGGAGGTGATGGTGGGGAGGGTATCAGGGAGAGGGTGCATAGGCTGATGTGACTGTGGATGGGCAGTGGAATGAGCAATGCGGAACCACCTTCTGCGCATTCCAGAAATGCTGCCACCTTCGATGTGCAATAAAATGTGGGAGGCGATGGTGGGGAGGGTATCAGGGAGAGGGTGGATAGGCTGATGTGACTGTGGATGGGCAGTGGAATGAGCAATGCGGCACCACCTTCTGCGCATTCCAGAAATGCTGCCACCTTCGATGTGCAATAAAATGTGGGAGGTGATGGTGGGGAGGGTATCAGGGAGAGGGTGGATAGGCTGATGTGACTGTGGATGGGCAGTGGAATGAGCAATGCGGCACCACCTTCTGCGCATTCCAGAAATGCTGTTACCTTCGATGTGCAATAAAATGTGGGAGGTGATGGTGGGGAGGGTATCAGGGAGAGGGTGAATAGGCTGATGTGACTGTGGATGGGCAGTGGAATGAGCAATGCGGCACCACCTTCTGCGCATTCCAGAAATGCTGCCACCTTCGATGTGCAATAAAATGTGGGAGGTGATGGTGGGGAGGGTATCAGGGAGAGGGTGGATAGGCTGATGTGACTGTGGATGGGCAGTGGAATGAGCAATGCGGCACCACCTTCTGCGCATTCCAGAAATTCTGCCACCTTCAATGTGCAATAAAATGTGGGAGGTGATGGTGGGGAGGGTATCAGGGAGAGGGTGGATAGGCTGATGTGACTGTGGATGGGCAGTGGAATGAGCAATGCGGCACCACCTTCTGCGCATTCCAGAAATGCTGTTACCTTCGATGTGCAATAAAATGTGGGAGGTGATGGTGGGGAGGGTATCAGGGAGAGGGTGAATAGGCTGATGTGACTGTGGATGGGCAGTGGAATGAGCAATGCGGCACCACCTTCTGCGCATTCCAGAAATGCTGCCACCTTCGATGTGCAATAAAATGTGGGAGGTGATGGTGGGGACGGTATCAGGGAGAGGGTGGATAGGCTGATGTGACTGTGGATGGGCAGTGGAATGAGCAATGCGGCACCACCTTCTGCGCATTCCAGAAATGCTGCCACCTTCGATGTGCAATAAAATGTGGGAGGTGATGGTGGGGACGGTATCAGGGAGAGGGTGGATAGGCTGATGTGACTGTGGATGGGCAGTGGAATGAGCAATGCGGCACCACCTTCTGCGCATTCCAGAAATGCTGCCACCTTCGATGTGCAATAAAATGTGGGAGGTGATGGTGGGGACGGTATCAGGGAGAGGGTGGATAGGCTGATGTGACTGTGGATGGGCAGTGGAATGAGCAATGCGGCACCACCTTCTGCGCATTCCAGAAATGCTGCCACCTTCGATGTGCAATAAAATGTGGGAGGTGATGGTGGGGACGGTATCAGGGAGAGGGTGGATAGGCTGATGTGACTGTGGATGGGCAGTGGAATGAGCAATGCGGCACCACCTTCTGCGCATTCCAGAAATGCTGCCACCTTCGATGTGCAATAAAATGTGGGAGGTGATGGTGGGGAGGGTATCAGGGAGAGGGTGGATAGGCTGATGTGACTGTGGATGGGCAGTGGAATGAGCAATGCGGCACCACCTTCTGCGCATTCCAGAAATGCTGTTACCTTCGATGTGCAATAAAATGTGGGAGGTGATGGTGGGGAGGGTATCAGGGAGAGGGTGAATAGGCTGATGTGACTGTGGATGGGCAGTGGAATGAGCAATGCGGCACCACCTTCTGCGCATTCCAGAAATGCTGCCACCTTCGATGTGCAATAAAATGTGGGAGGTGATGGTGGGGACGGTATCAGGGAGAGGGTGGATAGGCTGATGTGACTGTGGATGGGCAGTGGAATGAGCAATGCGGCACCACCTTCTGCGCATTCCAGAAATGCTGCCACCTTCGATGTGCAATAAAATGTGGGAGGTGATGGTGGGGAGGGTATCAGGGAGAGGGTGGATAGGCTGATGTGACTGTGGATGGGCAGTGGAATGAGCAATGCGGCACCACCTTCTGCGCATTCCAGAAATGCTGCCACCTTCGATGTGCAATAAAATGTGGGAGGTGATGGTGGGGAGGGTATCAGGGAGAGGGTGCATAGGCTGATGTGACTGTGGATGGGCAGTGGAATGAGCAAATCGGCACCACCTTCTGCGCATTCCAGAAATGCTGCCACCTTCGATGTGCAATAAAATGTGGGAGGTGATGGTGGGGAGGGTATCAGGGAGAGGGTGGATAGGCTGATGTGACTGTGGATGGGCAGTGGAATGAGCAATGCGGCACCACCTTCTGCGCATTCCAGAAATGCTGCCACCTTCGATGTGCAATAAAATGTGGGAGGTGATGGTGGGGAGGGTATCAGGGAGAGGGTGCATAGGCTGATGTGACTGTGGATGGGCAGTGGAATGAGCAATTCGGCACCACCTTCTGTGCATTCCAGAAATGCTGCCACCTTCGATGTGCAATAAAATGTGGGAGGTGATGGTGGGGAGGGTATCAGGGAGAGGGTGGATAGGCTGATGTGACTGTGGATGGGCAGTGGAATGAGCAATGCGGCACCACCTTCTGCGCATTCCAGAAATTCTGCCACCTTCCATGTGCAATAAAATGTGGGAGGTGATGGTGGGGAGTGTATCAGGGAGGGTGGATAGGCTGATGTGACTGTGGATGGGCAGTGGAATGAGCAATGCGGCACCACCTTCTGCGCATTCCAGAAATTCTGCCACCTTCAATGTGCAATAAAATGTGGGAGGTGATGGTGGGGAGGGTATCAGGGAGAGGGTGGATAGGCTGATGTGACTGTGGATGGGCAGTGGAATGAGCAATGCGGCACCACCTTCTGCGCATTCCAGAAATGCTGCCACCTTCGATGTGCAATAAAATGTGGGAGGTGATGGTGGGGAGGGTATCAGGGAGAGGGTGCATAGGCTGATGTGACTGTGGATGGGCAGTGGAATGAGCAATTCGGCACCACCTTCTGTGCATTCCAGAAATGCTGCCACCTTCGATGTGCAATAAAATGTGGGAGGTGATGGTGGGGAGGGTATCAGGGAGAGGGTGGATAGGCTGATGTGACTGTGGATGGGCAGTGGAATGAGCAATGCGGCACCACCTTCTGCGCATTCCAGAAATTCTGCCACCTTCAATGTGCAATAAAATGTGGGAGGTGATGGTGGGGAGGGTATCAGGGAGAGGGTGGATAGGCTGATGTGACTGTGGATGGGCAGTGGAATGAGCAATGCGGCACCACCTTCTGCGCATTCCAGAAATTCTGCCACCTTCAATGTGCAATAAAATGTGGGAGGTGATGGTGGGGAGGGTATCAGGGAGAGGGTGGATAGGCTGATGTGACTGTGGATGGGCAGTGGAATGAGCAATGCGGCACCACCTTCTGCGCATTCCAGAAATTCTGCCACCTTCAATGTGCAATAAAATGTGGGAGGCGATGGTGGGGAGGGTATCAGGGAGAGGGTGGATAGGCTGATGTGACTGTGGATGGGCAGTGGAATGAGCAATGCGGCACCACCTTCTGCGCATTCCAGAAATGCTGCCACCTTCGATGTGCAATAAAATGTGGGAGGTGATGGTGGGGAGTGTATCAGGGAGGGTGGATAGGCTGATGTGACTGTGGATGGGCAGTGGAATGAGCAATGCGGCACCACCTTCTGCGCATTCCAGAAATTCTGCCACCTTCAATGTGCAATAAAATGTGGGAGGTGATGGTGGGGAGGGTATCAGGGAGAGGGTGGATAGGCTGATGTGACTGTGGATGGGCAGTGGAATGAGCAATGCGGCACCACCTTCTGCGCATTCCAGAAATGCTGCCACCTTCGATGTGCAATAAAATGTGGGAGGTGATGGTGGGGAGGGTATCAGGGAGAGGGTGGATAGGCTGATGTGACTGTGGATGGGCAGTGGAATGAGCAATGCGGCACCACCTTCTGCGCATTCCAGAAATGCTGCCACCTTCGATGTGCAATAAAATGTGGGAGGTGATGGTGGGGAGGGTATCAGGGAGAGGGTGCATAGGCTGATGTGACTGTGGATGGGCAGTGGAATGAGCAATTCGGCACCACCTTCTGTGCATTCCAGAAATGCTGCCACCTTCGATGTGCAATAAAATGTGGGAGGTGATGGTGGGGAGGGTATCAGGGAGATGGTGGATAGGCTGATGTGACTGTGGATGGGCAGTGGAATGAGCAATGCGGCACCACCTTCTGCGCATTCCAGAAATTCTGCCACCTTCAATGTGCAATAAAATGTGGGAGGTGATGGTGGGGAGGGTATCAGGGAGAGGGTGGATAGGCTGATGTGACTGTGGATGGGCAGTGGAATGAGCAATGCGGGACCACCTTCTGCGCATTCCAGAAATTCTGCCACCTTCAATGTGCAATAAAATGTGGGAGGTGATGGTGGGGAGGGTATCAGGGAGAGGGTGGATAGGCTGATGTGACTGTGGATGGGCAGTGGAATGAGCAATGCGGCACCACCTTCTGCGCATTCCAGAAATTCTGCCACCTTCAATGTGCAATAAAATGTGGGAGGTGATGGTGGGGAGGGTATCAGGGAGAGGGTGGATAGGCTGATGTGACTGTGGATGGGCAGTGGAATGAGCAATGCGGCACCACCTTCTGCGCATTCCAGAAATGCTGCCACCTTCGATGTGCAATAAAATGTGGGAGGTGATGGTGGGGAGTGTATCAGGGAGGGTGGATAGGCTGATGTGAATGTGGATGGGCAGTGGAATGAGCAATGCGGCACCACCTTCTGCGCATTCCAGAAATTCTGCCACCTTCAATGTGCAATAAAATGTGGGAGGTGATGGTGGGGAGGGTATCAGGGAGAGGGTGGATAGGCTGATGTGACTGTGGATGGGCAGTGGAATGAGCAATGCGGCACCACCTTCTGCGCATTCCAGAAATGCTGCCACCTTCGATGTGCAATAAAATGTGGGAGGTGATGGTGGGGAGGGTATCAGGGAGAGGGTGGATAGGCTGATGTGACTGTGGATGGGCAGTGGAATGAGCAATTCGGTACCACCTTCTGTGCATTCCAGAAATGCTGCCACCTTCGATGTGCAATAAAATGTGGGAGGTGATGGTGGGGAGGGTATCAGGGAGAGGGTGGATAGGCTGATGTGACTGTGGATGGGCAGTGGAATGAGCAATGCGGCACCACCTTCTGCGCAATCCAGAAATTCTGCCACCTTCAATGTGCAATAAAATGTGGGAGGTGATGGTGGGGAGGGTATCAGGGAGAGGGTGGATAGGCTGATGTGACTGTGGATGGGCAGTGGAATGAGCAATGCGGCACCACCTTCTGCGCATTCCAGAAATGCTGCCACCTTCGATGTGCAATAAAATGTGGGAGGTGATGGTGGGGAGGGTATCAGGGAGAGGGTGCATAGGCTGATGTGATTGTGGATGGGCAGTGGAATGAGCAATGCGGAACCACCTTCTGCGCATTCCAGAAATGCTGCCACCTTCGATGTGCAATAAAATGTGGGAGGCGATGGTGGGGAGGGTATCAGGGAGAGGGTGGATAGGCTGATGTGACTGTGGATGGGCAGTGGAATGAGCAATGCGGCACCACCTTCTGCGCATTCCAGAAATGCTGCCACCTTCGATGTGCAATAAAATGTGGGAGGTGATGGTGGGGAGGGTATCAGGGAGAGGGTGGATAGGCTGATGTGACTGTGGATGGGCAGTGGAATGAGCAATGCGGCACCACCTTCTGCGCATTCCAGAAATGCTGTTACCTTCGATGTGCAATAAAATGTGGGAGGTGATGGTGGGGAGGGTATCAGGGAGAGGGTGAATAGGCTGATGTGACTGTGGATGGGCAGTGGAATGAGCAATGCGGCACCACCTTCTGCGCATTCCAGAAATGCTGCCACCTTCGATGTGCAATAAAATGTGGGAAGTGATGGTGGGGAGGGTATCAGGGAGAGGGTGGATAGGCTGATGTGACTGTGGATGGGCAGTGGAATGAGCAATGCGGCACCACCTTCTGCGCATTCCAGAAATTCTGCCACCTTCAATGTGCAATAAAATGTGGGAGGTGATGGTGGGGAGGGTATCAGGGAGAGGGTGGATAGGCTGATGTGACTGTGGATGGGCAGTGGAATGAGCAATGCGGCACCACCTTCTGCGCATTCCAGAAATGCTG
Organism: Schistocerca gregaria; assembly: GCF_023897955.1. NCBI lineage: Eukaryota > Metazoa > Arthropoda > Insecta > Orthoptera > Acrididae > Schistocerca > Schistocerca gregaria. The sequence continues at coordinate 25,071,407 of NC_064928.1, read as the reverse complement.
TTACCTTCGATGTGCAATAAAATGTGGGAGGTGATGGTGGGGAGGGTATCAGGGAGAGGGTGAATAGGCTGATGTGACTGTGGATGGGCAGTGGAATGAGCAATGCGGCACCACCTTCTGCGCATTCCAGAAATGCTGCCACCTTCGATGTGCAATAAAATGTGGGAGGTGATGGTGGGGACGGTATCAGGGAGAGGGTGGATAGGCTGATGTGACTGTGGATGGGCAGTGGAATGAGCAATGCGGCACCACCTTCTGCGCATTCCAGAAATGCTGCCACCTTCGATGTGCAATAAAATGTGGGAGGTGATGGTGGGGACGGTATCAGGGAGAGGGTGGATAGGCTGATGTGACTGTGGATGGGCAGTGGAATGAGCAATGCGGCACCACCTTCTGCGCATTCCAGAAATGCTGCCACCTTCGATGTGCAATAAAATGTGGGAGGTGATGGTGGGGACGGTATCAGGGAGAGGGTGGATAGGCTGATGTGACTGTGGATGGGCAGTGGAATGAGCAATGCGGCACCACCTTCTGCGCATTCCAGAAATGCTGCCACCTTCGATGTGCAATAAAATGTGGGAGGTGATGGTGGGGACGGTATCAGGGAGAGGGTGGATAGGCTGATGTGACTGTGGATGGGCAGTGGAATGAGCAATGCGGCACCACCTTCTGCGCATTCCAGAAATGCTGCCACCTTCGATGTGCAATAAAATGTGGGAGGTGATGGTGGGGAGGGTATCAGGGAGAGGGTGGATAGGCTGATGTGACTGTGGATGGGCAGTGGAATGAGCAATGCGGCACCACCTTCTGCGCATTCCAGAAATGCTGTTACCTTCGATGTGCAATAAAATGTGGGAGGTGATGGTTGGGAGGGTATCAGGGAGAGGGTGAATAGGCTGATGTGACTGTGGATGGGCAGTGGAATGAGCAATGCGGCACCACCTTCTGCGCATTCCAGAAATGCTGCCACCTTCGATGTGCAATAAAATGTGGGAGGTGATGGTGGGGACGGTATCAGGGAGAGGGTGGATAGGCTGATGTGACTGTGGATGGGCAGTGGAATGAGCAATGCGGCACCACCTTCTGCGCATTCCAGAAATGCTGCCACCTTCGATGTGCAATAAAATGTGGGAGGTGATGGTGGGGAGGGTATCAGGGAGAGGGTGGATAGGCTGATGTGACTGTGGATGGGCAGTGGAATGAGCAATGCGGCACCACCTTCTGCGCATTCCAGAAATGCTGCCACCTTCGATGTGCAATAAAATGTGGGAGGTGATGGTGGGGAGGGTATCAGGGAGAGGGTGCATAGGCTGATGTGACTGTGGATGGGCAGTGGAATGAGCAAATCGGCACCACCTTCTGCGCATTCCAGAAATGCTGCCACCTTCGATGTGCAATAAAATGTGGGAGGTGATGGTGGGGAGGGTATCAGGGAGAGGGTGGATAGGCTGATGTGACTGTATGGGCAGTGGAATGAGCAATGCGGCACCACCTTCTGTGCATTCCAGAAATGCTGCCACCTTCGATGTGCAATAAAATGTGGGAGGTGATGGTGGGGAGGGTATCAGGGAGAGGGTGCATAGGCTGATGTGACTGTGGATGGGCAGTGGAATGAGCAATTCGGCACCACCTTCTGCGCATTCCAGAAATGCTGCCACCTTCGATGTGCAATAAAATGTGGGAGGTGATGGTGGGGACGGTATCAGGGAGAGGGTGGATAGGCTGATGTGACTGTGGATGGGCAGTGGAATGAGCAATGCGGCACCACCTTCTGCGCATTCCAGAAATGCTGCCACCTTCGATGTGCAATAAAATGTGGGAGGTGATGGTGGGGAGGGTATCAGGGAGAGGGTGGATAGGCTGATGTGACTGTGGATGGGCAGTGGAATGAGCAATGCGGCACCACCTTCTGCGCATTCCAGAAATGCTGTTACCTTCGATGTGCAATAAAATGTGGGAGGTGATGGTGGGGAGGGTATCAGGGAGAGGGTGAATAGGCTGATGTGACTGTGGATGGGCAGTGGAATGAGCAATGCGGCACCACCTTCTGCGCATTCCAGAAATGCTGCCACCTTCGATGTGCAATAAAATGTGGGAGGTGATGGTGGGGACGGTATCAGGGAGAGGGTGGATAGGCTGATGTGACTGTGGATGGGCAGTGGAATGAGCAATGCGGCACCACCTTCTGCGCATTCCAGAAATGCTGCCACCTTCGATGTGCAATAAAATGTGGGAGGTGATGGTGGGGAGGGTATCAGGGAGAGGGTGGATAGGCTGATGTGACTGTGGATGGGCAGTGGAATGAGCAATGCGGCACCACCTTCTGCGCATTCCAGAAATGCTGCCACCTTCGATGTGCAATAAAATGTGGGAGGTGATGGTGGGGAGGGTATCAGGGAGAGGGTGCATAGGCTGATGTGACTGTGGATGGGCAGTGGAATGAGCAAATCGGCACCACCTTCTGCGCATTCCAGAAATGCTGCCACCTTCGATGTGCAATAAAATGTGGGAGGTGATGGTGGGGAGGGTATCAGGGAGAGGGTGGATAGGCTGATGTGACTGTGGATGGGCAGTGGAATGAGCAATGCGGCACCACCTTCTGTGCATTCCAGAAATGCTGCCACCTTCGATGTGCAATAAAATGTGGGAGGTGATGGTGGGGAGGGTATCAGGGAGAGGGTGCATAGGCTGATGTGACTGTGGATGGGCAGTGGAATGAGCAATTCGGCACCACCTTCTGCGCATTCCAGAAATGCTGCCACCTTCGATGTGCAATAAAATGTGGGAGGTGATGGTGGGGAGTGTATCAGGGAGAGGGTGGATAGGCTGATGTGACTGTGGATGGGCAGTGGAATGAGCAAATCGGCACCACCTTCTGTGCATTCCAGAAATGCTGCCACCTTCGATGTGCAATAAAATGTGGGAGGTGATGGTGGGGAGGGTATCAGGGAGAGGGTGGATAGGCTGATGTGACTGTGGATGGGCAGTGGAATGAGCAATGCGGCACCACCTTCTGTGCATTCCAGAAATGCTGCCACCTTCGATGTGCAATAAAATGTGGGAGGTGATGGTGGGGAGGGTATCAGGGAGAGGGTGCATAGGCTGATGTGACTGTGGATGGGCAGTGGAATGAGCAATGCGGCACCACCTTCTGCGCATTCCAGAAATGCTGCCACCTTCGATGTGCAATAAAATGTGGGAGGTGATGGTGGGGACGGTATCAGGGAGAGGGTGGATAGGCTGATGTGACTGTGGATGTGCAGTGGAATGAGCAATGCGGCACCACCTTCTGCGCATTCCAGAAATGCTGCCACCTTCGATGTGCAATAAAATGTGGGAGGTGATGGTGGGGAGGGTATCAGGGAGAGGGTGCATAGGCTGATGTGACTGTGGATGGGCAGTGGAATGAGCAATTCGGCACCACCTTCTGCGCATTCCAGAAATGCTGCCACCTTCGATGTGCAATAAAATGTGGGAGGTGATGGTGGGTAGGGTATCAGGGAGAGGGTGCATAGGCTGATGTGACTGTGGATGGGCAGTGGAATGAGCAAATCGGCACCACCTTCTGTGCATTCCAGAAATGCTGCCACCTTCGATGTGCAATAAAATGTGGGAGGTGATGGTGGGGAGGGTATCAGGGAGAGGGTGGATAGGCTGATGTGACTGTGGATGGGCAGTGGAATGAGCAATGCGGCACCACCTTCTGCGCATTCCAGAAATGCTGCCACCTTCGATGTGCAATAAAATGTGGGAGGTGATGGTGGGGAGGGTATCAGGGAGAGGGTGCATAGGCTGATGTGACTGTGGATGGGCAGTGGAATGAGCAAATCGGCACCACCTTCTGTGCATTCCAGAAATGCTGCCACCTTCGATGTGCAATAAAATGTGGGAGGTGATGGTGGGGAGGGTATCAGGGAGAGGGTGCATAGGCTGATGTGACTGTGGATGGGCAGTGGAATGAGCAATTCGGCACCACCTTCTGTGCATTCCAGAAATGCTGCCACCTTCGATGTGCAATAAAATGTGGGAGGTGATGGTGGGGAGGGTATCAGGGAGAGGGTGGATAGGCTGATGTGACTGTGGATGGGCAGTGGAATGAGCAATGCGGCACCACCTTCTGCGCATTCCAGAAATGCTGCCACCTTCGATGTGCAATAAAATGTGCGAGGTGATGGTGGGGAGGGTATCAGGGAGAGGGTGCATAGGCTGATGTGACTGTGGATGGGCAGTGGAATGAGCAAATCGGCACCACCTTCTGTGCATTCCAGAAATGCTGCCACCTTCGATGTGCAATAAAATGTGGGAGGTGATGGTGGGGAGTGTATCAGGGAGAGGGTGGATAGGCTGATGTGACTGTGGATGGGCAGTGGAATGAGCAAATCGGCACCACCTTCTGTGCATTCCAGAAATGCTGCCACCTTCGATGTGCAATAAAATGTGGGAGGTGATGGTGGGGAGGGTATCAGGGAGAGGGTGCATAGGCTGATGTGACTGTGGATGGGCAGTGGAATGAGCAGTGCGGCACCACCTTCTGCGCATTCCAGAAATGCTGCCACCTTCGATGTGCAATAAAATGTGGGAGGTGATGGTGGGGAGGGTATCAGGGAGAGGGTGGATAGGCTGATGTGACTGTGGATGGGCAGTGGAATGAGCAATTCGGCACCACCTTCTGTGCATTCCAGAAATGCTGCCACCTTCGATGTGCAATAAAATGTGGGAGGTGATGGTGGGGAGGGTATCAGGGAGAGGGTGGATAGGCTGATGTGACTGTGGATGGGCAGTGGAATGAGCAATTCGGCACCACCTTCTGTGCATTCCAGAAATGCTGCCACCTTCGATGTGCAATAAAATGTGGGAGGTGATGGTGGGGAGGGTATCAGGGAGAGGGTGCATAGGCTGATGTGACTGTGGATGGGCAGTGGAATGAGCAATGCGGCACCACCTTCTGCGCATTCCAGAAATGCTGCCACCTTCGATGTGCAATAAAATGTGGGAGGTGATGGTGGGGACGGTATCAGGGAGAGGGTGGATAGGCTGATGTGACTGTGGATGTGCAGTGGAATGAGCAATGCGGCACCACCTTCTGCGCATTCCAGAAATGCTGCCACCTTCGATGTGCAATAAAATGTGGGAGGTGATGGTGGGGAGGGTATCAGGGAGAGGGTGCATAGGCTGATGTGACTGTGGATGGGCAGTGGAATGAGCAATTCGGCACCACCTTCTGCGCATTCCAGAAATGCTGCCACCTTCGATGTGCAATAAAATGTGGGAGGTGATGGTGGGTAGGGTATCAGGGAGAGGGTGCATAGGCTGATGTGACTGTGGATGGGCAGTGGAATGAGCAAATCGGCACCACCTTCTGTGCATTCCAGAAATGCTGCCACCTTCGATGTGCAATAAAATGTGGGAGGTGATGGTGGGGAGGGTATCAGGGAGAGGGTGGATAGGCTGATGTGACTGTGGATGGGCAGTGGAATGAGCAATGCGGCACCACCTTCTGCGCATTCCAGAAATGCTGCCACCTTCGATGTGCAATAAAATGTGGGAGGTGATGGTGGGGAGGGTATCAGGGAGAGGGTGCATAGGCTGATGTGACTGTGGATGGGCAGTGGAATGAGCAAATCGGCACCACCTTCTGTGCATTCCAGAAATGCTGCCACCTTCGATGTGCAATAAAATGTGGGAGGTGATGGTGGGGAGGGTATCAGGGAGAGGGTGCATAGGCTGATGTGACAGTGGATGGGCAGTGGAATGAGCAATTCGGCACCACCTTCTGTGCATTCCAGAAATGCTGCCACCTTCGATGTGCAATAAAATGTGGGAGGTGATGGTGGGGAGGGTATCAGGGAGAGGGTGGATAGGCTGATGTGACTGTGGATGGGCAGTGGAATGAGCAATGCGGCACCACCTTCTGCGCATTCCAGAAATGCTGCCACCTTCGATGTGCAATAAAATGTGGGAGGTGATGGTGGGGAGGGTATCAGGGAGAGGGTGCATAGGCTGATGTGACTGTGGATGGGCAGTGGAATGAGCAAATCGGCACCACCTTCTGTGCATTCCAGAAATGCTGCCACCTTCGATGTGCAATAAAATGTGGGAGGTGATGGTGGGGAGTGTATCAGGGAGAGGGTGGATAGGCTGATGTGACTGTGGATGGGCAGTGGAATGAGCAAATCGGCACCACCTTCTGTGCATTCCAGAAATGCTGCCACCTTCGATGTGCAATAAAATGTGGGAGGTGATGGTGGGGAGGGTATCAGGGAGAGGGTGCATAGGCTGATGTGACTGTGGATGGGCAGTGGAATGAGCAGTGCGGCACCACCTTCTGCGCATTCCAGAAATGCTGCCACCTTCGATGTGCAATAAAATGTGGGAGGTGATGGTGGGGAGGGTATCAGGGAGAGGGTGGATAGGCTGATGTGACTGTGGATGGGCAGTGGAATGAGCAATTCGGCACCACCTTCTGTGCATTCCAGAAATGCTGCCACCTTCGATGTGCAATAAAATGTGGGAGGTGATGGTGGGGAGGGTATCAGGGAGAGGGTGGATAGGCTGATGTGACTGTGGATGGGCAGTGGAATGAGCAATTCGGCACCACCTTCTGTGCATTCCAGAAATGCTGCCACCTTCGATGTGCAATAAAATGTGGGAGGTGATGGTGGGGAGGGTATCAGGGAGAGGGTGCATAGGCTGATGTGACTGTGGATGGGCAGTGGAATGAGCAATTCGGCACCACCTTCTGCGCATTCCAGAAATGCTGCCACCTTCGATGTGCAATAAAATGTGGGAGGTGATGGTGGGGACGGTATCAGGGAGAGGGTGGATAGGCTGATGTGACTGTGGATGGGCAGTGGAATGAGCAAATCGGCACCACCTTCTGTGCATTCCAGAAATGCTGCCACCTTCGATGTGCAATAAAATGTGGGAGGTGATGGTGGGGAGGGTATCAGGGAGAGGGTGGATAGGCTGATGTGACTGTGGATGGGCAGTGGAATGAGCAATTCGGCACCACCTTCTGTGCATTCCAGAAATGCTGCCACCTTCGATGTGCAATAAAATGTGGGAGGTGATGGTGGGGAGGGTATCAGGGAGAGGGTGCATAGGCTGATGTGACTGTGGATGGGCAGTGGAATGAGCAATTCGGCACCACCTTCTGTGCATTCCAGAAATGCTGCCACCTTCGATGTGCAATAAAATGTGGGAGGTGATGGTGGGGAGGGTATCAGGGAGAGGGTGCATAGGCTGATGTGACTGTGGATGGGCAGTGGAATGAGCAAATCGGCACCACCTTCTGTGCATTCCAGAAATGCTGCCACCTTCGATGTGCAATAAAATGTGGGAGGTGATGGTGGGGAGGGTATCAGGGAGAGGGTGCATAGGCTGATGTGACTGTGGATGGGCAGTGGAATGAGCAATTCGGCACCACCTTCTGTGCATTCCAGAAATGCTGCCACCTTCGATGTGCAATAAAATGTGGGAGGTGATGGTGGGGAGGGTATCAGGGAGAGGGTGGATAGGCTGATGTGACTGTGGATGGGCAGTGGAATGAGCAATTCGGCACCACCTTCTGTGCATTCCAGAAATGCTGCCACCTTCGATGTGCAATAAAATGTGGGAGGTGATGGTGGGGAGGGTATCAGGGAGAGGGTGCATAGGCTGATGTGACTGTGGATGGGCAGTGGAATGAGCAATTCGGCACCACCTTCTGTGCATTCCAGAAATGCTGCCACCTTCGATGTGCAATAAAATGTGGGAGGTGATGGTGGGGAGTGTATCAGGGAGAGGGTGGATAGGCTGATGTGACTGTGGATGGGCAGTGGAATGAGCAAATCGGCACCACCTTCTGTGCATTCCAGAAATGCTGCCACCTTCGATGTGCAATAAAATGTGGGAGGTGATGGTGGGGAGGGTATCAGGGAGAGGGTGCATAGGCTGATGTGACTGTGGATGGGCAGTGGAATGAGCAGTGCGGCACCACCTTCTGCGCATTCCAGAAATGCTGCCACCTTCGATGTGCAATAAAATGTGGGAGGTGATGGTGGGGAGGGTATCAGGGAGAGGGTGGATAGGCTGATGTGACTGTGGATGGGCAGTGGAATGAGCAATGCGGAACCACCTTCTGCGCATTCCAGAAATGCTGCCACCTTCGATGTGCAATAAAATGTGGGAGGTGATGGTGAGGAGGGTATCAGGGAGAGGGTGCATAGGCTGATGTGACTGTGGATGGGCAGTGGAATGAGCAAATCGGCACCACCTTCTGTGCATTCCAGAAATGCTGCCACCTTCGATGTGCAATAAAATGTGGGAGGTGATGGTGGGGAGGGTATCAGGGAGAGGGTGCATAGGCTGATGTGACTGTGGATGGGCAGTGGAATGAGCAAATCGGCACCACCTTCTGTGCATTCCAGAAATGCTGCCACCTTCGATGTGCAATAAAATGTGGGAGGTGATGGTGGGGAGGGTATCAGGGAGAGGGTGCATAGGCTGATGTGACTGTGGATGGGCAGTGGAATGAGCAATGCGGCACCACCTTCTGCGCATTCCAGAAATGCTGCCACCTTCGATGTGCAATAAAATGTGGGAGGTGATGGTGGGGAGTGTATCAGGGAGAGGGTGGATAGGCTGATGTGACTGTGGATGGGCAGTGGAATGAGCAAATCGGCACCACCTTCTGTGCATTCCAGAAATGCTGCCACCTTCGATGTGCAATAAAATGTGGGAGGTGATGGTGGGGAGGGTATCAGGGAGAGGGTGCATAGGCTGATGTGACTGTGGATGGGCAGTGGAATGAGCAGTGCGGCACCACCTTCTGCGCATTCCAGAAATGCTGCCACCTTCGATGTGCAATAAAATGTGGGAGGTGATGGTGGGGAGGGTATCAGGGAGAGGGTGGATAGGCTGATGTGACTGTGGATGGGCAGTGGAATGAGCAATGCGGCACCACCTTCTGCGCATTCCAGAAATGCTGCCACCTTCGATGTGCAATAAAATGTGGGAGGTGATGGTGAGGAGGGTATCAGGGAGAGGGTGCATAGGCTGATGTGACTGTGGATGGGCAGTGGAATGAGCAATGCGGAACCACCTTCTGCGCATTCCAGAAATGCTGCCACCTTCGATGTGCAATAAAATGTGGGAGGCGATGGTGGGGAGGGTATCAGGGAGAGGGTGGATAGGCTGATGTGACTGTGGATGGGCAGTGGAATGAGCAATGCGGCACCACCTTCTGCGCATTCCAGAAATGCTGCCACCTTCGATGTGCAATAAAATGTGGGAGGTGATGGTGGGGAGGGTATCAGGGAGAGGGTGGATAGGCTGATGTGACTGTGGATGGGCAGTGGAATGAGCAAATCGGCACCACCTTCTGTGCATTCCAGAAATGCTGCCACCTTCGATGTGCAATAAAATGTGGGAGGTGATGGTGGGGAGGGTATCAGGGAGAGGGTGGATAGGCTGATGTGACTGTGGATGGGCAGTGGAATGAGCAATGCGGCACCACCTTCTGTGCATTCCAGAAATGCTGCCACCTTCGATGTGCAATAAAATGTGGGAGGTGATGGTGGGGAGGGTATCAGGGAGAGGGTGCATAGGCTGATGTGACTGTGGATGGGCAGTGGAATGAGCAATGCGGCACCACCTTCTGCGCATTCCAGAAATGCTGCCACCTTCGATGTGCAATAAAATGTGGGAGGTGATGGTGGGGACGGTATCAGGGAGAGGGTGGATAGGCTGATGTGACTATGGATGGGCAGTGGAATGAGCAATGCGGCACCACCTTCTGCGCATTCCAGAAATGCTGCCACCTTCGATGTGCAATAAAATGTGGGAGGTGATGGTGGGGAGGGTATCAGGGAGAGGGTGCATAGGCTGATGTGACTGTGGATGGGCAGTGGAATGAGCAATTCGGCACCACCTTCTGCGCATTCCAGAAATGCTGCCACCTTCGATGTGCAATAAAATGTGGGAGGTGATGGTGGGGAGGGTATCAGGGAGAGGGTGCATAGGCTGATGTGACTGTGGATGGGCAGTGGAATGAGCAAATCGGCACCACCTTCTGTGCATTCCAGAAATGCTGCCACCTTCGATGTGCAATAAAATGTGGGAGGTGATGGTGGGGAGGGTATCAGGGAGAGGGTGGATAGGCTGATGTGACTGTGGATGGGCAGTGGAATGAGCAATGCGGCACCACCTTCTGCGCATTCCAGAAATGCTGCCAGCTTCGATGTGCAATAAAATGTGGGAGGTGATGGTGGGGAGGGTATCAGGGAGAGGGTGCATAGGCTGATGTGACTGTGGATGGGCAGTGGAATGAGCAAATCGGCACCACCTTCTGTGCATTCCAGAAATGCTGCCACCTTCGATGTGCAATAAAATGTGGGAGGTGATGGTGGGGAGGGTATCTGGGAGAGGGTGGATAGGCTGATGTGACTGTGGATGGGCAGTGGAATGAGCAATGCGGCACCACCTTCTGTGCATTCCAGAAATGCTGCCACCTTCGATGTGCAATAAAATGTGGGAGGTGATGGTGGGGAGGTTATCAGGGAGAGGGTGCATAGGCTGATGTGACTGTGGATGGGCAGTGGAATGAGCAATTCGGCACCACCTTCTGTGCATTCCAAAAATGCTGCCACCTTCGATGTGCAATAAAATGTGGGAGGTGATGGTGGGGAGTGTATCAGGGAGAGGGTGGATAGGCTGATGTGACTGTGGATGGGCAGTGGAATGAGCAAATCGGCACCACCTTCTGTGCATTCCAGAAATGCTGCCACCTTCGATGTGCAATAAAATGTGGGAGGTGATGGTGGGGAGGGTATCAGGGAGAGGGTGCATAGGCTGATGTGACTGTGGATGGGCAGTGGAATGAGCAATGCGGAACCACCTTCTGCGCATTCCAGAAATGCTGCCACCTTCGATGTGCAATAAAATGTGGGAGGCGATGGTGGGGAGGGTATCAGGGAGAGGGTGGATAGGCTGATGTGACTGTGGATGGGCAGTGGAATGAGCAATGCGGCACCACCTTCTGCGCATTCCAGAAATGCTGCCACCTTCGATGTGCAATAAAATGTGGGAGGTGATGGTGGGGAGGGTATCAGGGAGAGGGTGGATAGGCTGATGTGACTGTGGATGGGCAGTGGAATGAGCAATGCGGCACCACCTTCTGCGCATTCCAGAAATGCTGCCACCTTCGATGTGCAATTAAAGGTGGGAGGTGATGGTGGGGAGGGTATCAGGGAGAGGGTGGATAGGCTGATGTGACTGTGGATGGGCAGTGGAATGAGCAATGCGGCACCACCTTCTGCGCATTCCAGAAATGCTGCCACCTTCGATGTGCAATAAAATGTGGGAGGTGATGGTGGGGACGGTATCAGGGAGAGGGTGGATAGGCTGATGTGACTGTGGATGGGCAGTGGAATGAGCAATGCGGCACCACCTTCTGCGCATTCCAGAAATGCTGCCACCTTCGATGTGCAATAAAATGTGGGAGGTGATGGTGGGGAGGGTATCAGGGAGAGGGTGGATAGGCTGATGTGACTGTGGATGGGCAGTGGAATGAGCAATGCGGCACCACCTTCTGCGCATCCAGAAATGCTGCCACCTTCGATGTGCAATAAAATGTGGGAGGTGATGGTGGGGAGGGTATCAGGGAGAGGGTGCATAGGCTGATGTGACTGTGGATGGGCAGTGGAATGAGCAAATCGGCACCACCTTCTGTGCATTCCAGAAATGCTGCCACCTTCGATGTGCAATAAAATGTGGGAGGTGATGGTGGGGAGGGTATCAGGGAGAGGGTGGATAGGCTGATGTGACTGTGGATGGGCAGTGGAATGAGCAATGCGGCACCACCTTCTGTGCATTCCAGAAATGCTGCCACCTTCGATGTGCAATAAAATGTGGGAGGTGATGGTGGGGAGGGTATCAGGGAGAGGGTGCATAGGCTGATGTGACTGTGGATGGGCAGTGGAATGAGCAATTCGGCACCACCTTCTGTGCATTCCAGAAATGCTGCCACCTTCGATGTGCAATAAAATGTGGGAGGTGATGGTGGGGAGTGTATCAGGGAGAGGGTGGATAGGCTGATGTGACTGTGGATGGGCAGTGGAATGAGCAAATCGGCACCACCTTCTTTGCATTCCAGAAATGCTGCCACCTTCGATGTGCAATAAAATGTGGGAGGTGATGGTGGGGAGGGTATCAGGGAGAGGGTGGATAGGCTAATGTGACTGTGGATGGGCAGTGGAATGAGCAATGCGGCACCACCTTCTGTGCATTCCAGAAATGCTGCCACCTTCGATGTGCAATAAAATGTGGGAGGTGATGGTGGGGAGGGTATCAGGGAGAGGGTGCATAGGCTGATGTGACTGTGGATGGGCAGTGGAATGAGCAATGCGGCACCACCTTCTGCGCATTCCAGAAATGCTGCCACCTTCGATGTGCAATAAAATGTGGGAGGTGATGGTGGGGACGGTATCAGGGAGAGGGTGGATAGGCTGATGTGACTGTGGATGGGCAGTGGAATGAGCAATGCGGCACCACCTTCTGTGCATTCCAGAAATGCTGCCACCTTCGATGTGCAATAAAATGTGGGAGGTGATGGTGGGGAGGGTATCAGGGAGAGGGTGCATAGGCTGATGTGACTGTGGATGGGCAGTGGAATGAGCAATTCGGCACCACCTTCTGTGCATTCCAGAAATGCTGCCACCTTCGATGTGCAATAAAATGTGGGAGGTGATGGTGGGGAGGGTATCAGGGAGAGGGTGCATAGGCTGATGTGACTGTGGATGGGCAGTGGAATGAGCAAATCGGCACCACCTTCTGTGCATTCCAGAAATGCTGCCACCTTCGATGTGCAATAAAATGTGGGAGGTGATGGTGGGGAGGGTATCAGGGAGAGGGTGGATAGGCTGATGTGACTGTGGATGGGCAGTGGAATGAGCAATGCGGCACCACCTTCTGCGCATTCCAGAAATGCTGCCACCTTCGATGTGCAATAAAATGTGGGAGGTGATGGTGGGGAGGGTATCAGGGAGAGGGTGCATAGGCTGATGTGACTGTGGATGGGCAGTGGAATGAGCAAATCGGCACCACCTTCTGTGCATTCCAGAAATGCTGCCACCTTCGATGTGCAATAAAATGTGGGAGGTGATGGTGGGGAGGGTATCAGGGAGAGGGTGGATAGGCTGATGTGACTGTGGATGGGCAGTGGAATGAGCAATGCGGCACCACCTTCTGCGCATTCCAGAAATGCTGCCACCTTCGATGTGCAATAAAATGTGGGAGGTGATGGTGGGGAGGGTATCAGGGAGAGGGTGCATAGGCTGATGTGACTGTGGATGGGCAGTGGAATGAGCAATGCGGCACCACCTTCTGCGCATTCCAGAAATGCTGCCACCTTCGATGTGCAATAAAATGTGGGAGGTGATGGTGGGGAGGGTATCAGGGAGAGGGTGCATAGGCTGATGTGACTGTGGATGGGCAGTGGAATGAGCAAATCGGCACCACCTTCTGTGCATTCCAGAAATGCTGCCACCTTCGATGTGCAATAAAATGTGGGAGGTGATGGTGGGGAGGGTATCAGGGAGAGGGTGGATAGGCTGATGTGACTGTGGATGGGCAGTGGAATGAGCAATGCGGCACCACCTTCTGCGCATTCCAGAAATGCTGCCACCTTCGATGTGCAATAAAATGTGGGAGGTGATGGTGGGGAGGGTATCAGGGAGAGGGTGCATAGGCTGATGTGACTGTGGATGGGCAGTGGAATGAGCAATGCGGCACCACCTTCTGTGCATTCCAGAAATGCTGCCACCTTCGATGTGCAATAAAACGTGGGAGGTGATGGTGGGGAGGGTATCAGGGAGAGGGTGGATAGGCTGATGTGACTGTGGATGGGCAGTGGAATGAGCAATGCGGCACCACCTTCTGTGCATTCCAGAAATGCTGCCACCTTCGATGTGCAATAAAATGTGGGAGGTGATGGTGGGGAGTGTATCAGGGAGAGGGTGCATAGGCTGATGTGACTGTGGATGGGCAGTGGAATGAGCAATTCGGCACCACCTTCTGTGCATTCCAGAAATGCTGCCACCTTCGATGTGCAATAAAATGTGGGAGGTGATGGTGGGGAGTGTATCAGGGAGAGGGTGGATAGGCTGATGTGACTGTGGATGGGCAGTGGAATGAGCAAATCGGCACCACCTTCTGTGCATTCCAGAAATGCTGCCACCTTCGATGTGCAATAAAATGTGGGAGGTGATGGTGGGGAGGGTATCAGGGAGAGGGTGGATAGGCTGATGTGACTGTGGATGGGCAGTGGAATGAGCAATGCGGCACCACCTTCTGTGCATTCCAGAATTGCTGCCACCTTCGATGTGCAATAAAATGTGGGAGGTGATGGTGGGGAGGGTATCAGGGAGAGGGTGCATAGGCTGATGTGACTGTGGATGGGCAGTGGAATGAGCAATGCGGCACCACCTTCTGCGCATTCCAGAAATGCTGCCACCTTCGATGTGCAATAAAATGTGGGAGGTGATGGTGGGGAGGGTATCAGGGAGAGGGTGGATAGGCTGATGTGACTGTGGATGGGCAGTGGAATGAGCAATGCGGCACCACCTTCTGCGCATTCCAGAAATGCTGCCACCTTCGATGTGCAATAAAATGTGGGAGGTGATGGTGGGGAGGGTATCAGGGAGAGGGTGCATAGGCTGATGTGACTGTGGATGGGCAGTGGAATGAGCAAATCGGCACCACCTTCTGTGCATTCCAGAAATGCTGCCACCTTCGATGTGCAATAAAATGTGGGAGGTGATGGTGAGGAGGGTATCAGGGAGAGGGTGGATAGGCTGATGTGACTGTGGATGGGCAGTAGAATGAGCAATGCGGCACCACCTTCTGTGCATTCCAGAAATGCTGCCACCTTCGATGTGCAATAAAATGTGGGAGGTGATGGTGGGGAGGGTATCAGGGAGAGGGTGCATAGGCTGATGTGACTGTGGATGGGCAGTGGAATGAGCAATGCGGAACCACCTTCTGCGCATTCCAGAAATGCTGCCACCTTCGATGTGCAATAAAATGTGGGAGGCGATGGTGGGGAGGGTATCAGGGAGAGGGTGGATAGGCTGATGTGACTGTGGATGGGCAGCGGAATGAGCAATGCGGCACCACCTTCTGCGCATTCCAGAAATGCTGCCACCTTCGATGTGCAATAAAATGTGGGAGGTGATGGTGGGGAGGGTATCAGGGAGAGGGTGGATAGGCTGATGTGACTGTGGATGGGCAGTGGAATGAGCAATGCGGCACCACCTTCTGCGCATTCCAGAAATGCTGCCACCTTCGATGTGCAATAAAATGTGGGAGGTGATGGTGGGGAGGGTATCAGGGAGAGGGTGGATAGGCTGATGTGACTGTGGATGGGCAGTGGAATGAGCAATGCGGCACCACCTTCTGCGCATTCCAGAAATGCTGCCACCTTCGATGTGCAATAAAATGTGGGAGGTGATGGTGGGGAGGGTATCAGGGAGAGGGTGCATAGGCTGATGTGACTGTGGATGGGCAGTGGAATGAGCAATGCGGCACCACCTTCTGCGCATTCCAGAAATGCTGCCACCTTCGATGTGCAATAAAATGTGGGAGGTGATGGTGGGGAGGGTATCAGGGAGAGGGTGCATAGGCTGATGTGACTGTGGATGGGCAGTGGAATGAGCAATGCGGAACCACCTTCTGCGCATTCCAGAAATGCTGCCACCTTCGATGTGCAATAAAATGTGGGAGGCGATGGTGGGGAGGGTATCAGGGAGAGGGTGGATAGGCTGATGTGACTGTGGATGGGCAGTGGAATGAGCAATGCGGCACCACCTTCTGCGCATTCCAGAAATGCTGCCACCTTCGATGTGCAATAAAATGTGGGAGGTGATGGTGGGGAGGGTATCAGGGAGAGGGTGGATAGGCTGATGTGACTGTGGATGGGCAGTGGAATGAGCAATGCGGCACCACCTTCTGCGCATTCCAGAAATGCTGCCACCTTCGATGTGCAATAAAATGTGGGAGGCGATGGTGGGGAGGGTATCAGGGAGAGGGTGGATAGGCTGATGTGACTGTGGATGGGCAGTGGAATGAGCAATGCGGCACCACCTTCTGCACATTCCAGAAATGCTGCCACCTTCGATGTGCAATAAAATGTGGGAGGTGATGGTGGGGAGGGTATCAGGGAGAGGGTGGATAGGCTGATGTGACTGTGGATGGGCAGTGGAATGAGCAATGCGGCACCACCTTCTGCGCATTCCAGAAATGCTGCCACCTTCGATGTGCAATAAAATGTGGGAGGTGATGGTGGGGACGGTATCAGGGAGAGGGTGGATAGGCTGATGTGACTGTGGATGGGCAGTGGAATGAACAATGCGGCACCACCTTCTGCGCATTCCAGAAATGCTGCCACCTTCGATGTGCAATAAAATGTGGGAGGTGATGGTGGGGAGGGTATCAGGGAGAGGGTGGATAGGCTGATGTGACTGTGGATGGGCAGTGGAATGAGCAATGCGGCACCACCTTCTGCGCATTCCAGAAATGCTGCCACCTTCGATGTGCAATAAAATGTGGGAGGTGATGGTGGGGAGGGTATCAGGGAGAGGGTGCATAGGCTGATGTGACTGTGGATGGGCAGTGGAATGAGCAATGCGGCACCACCTTCTGCGCATTCCAGAAATGCTGCCACCTTCGATGTGCAATAAAATGTGGGAGGTGATGGTGGGGAGGGTATCAGGGAGAGGGTGGATAGGCTGATGTGACTGTGGATGGGCAGTGGAATGAGCAATGCGGCACCACCTTCTGCGCATTCCAGAAATGCTGCCACCTTCGATGTGCAATAAAATGTGGGAGGTGATGGTGGGGAGGGTATCAGGGAGAGGGTGCATAGGCTGATGTGACTGTGGATGGGCAGTGGAATGAGCAATTCGGCACCACCTTCTGTGCATTCCAGAAATGCTGCCACCTTCGATGTGCAATAAAATGTGGGAGGTGATGGTGGGGAGGGTATCAGGGAGAGGGTGCATAGGCTGATGTGACTGTGGATGGGCAGTGGAATGAGCAAATCGGCACCACCTTCTGTGCATTCCAGAAATGCTGCCACCTTCGATGTGCAATAAAATGTGGGAGGTGATGGTGGGGAGGGTATCAGGGAGAGGGTGGATAGGCTGATGTGACTGTGGATGGGCAGTGGAATGAGCAATGCGGCACCACCTTCTGCGCATTCCAGAAATGCTGCCACCTTCGATGTGCAATAAAATGTGGGAGGTGATGGTGGGGAGGGTATCAGGGAGAGGGTGCATAGGCTGATGTGACTGTGGATGGGCAGTGGAATGAGCAAATCGGCACCACCTTCTGTGCATTCCAGAAATGCTGCCACCTTCGATGTGCAATAAAATGTGGGAGGTGATGGTGGGGAGGGTATCAGGGAGAGGGTGGATAGGCTGATGTGACTGTGGATGGGCAGTGGAATGAGCAATGCGGCACCACCTTCTGCGCATTCCAGAAATGCTGCCACCTTCGATGTGCAATAAAATGTGGGAGGTGATGGTGGGGAGGGTATCAGGGAGAGGGTGCATAGGCTGATGTGACTGTGGATGGGCAGTGGAATGAGCAATGCGGCACCACCTTCTGCGCATTCCAGAAATGCTGCCACCTTCGATGTGCAATAAAATGTGGGAGGTGATGGTGGGGAGGGTATCAGGGAGAGGGTGCATAGGCTGATGTGACTGTGGATGGGCAGTGGAATGAGCAAATCGGCACCACCTTCTGTGCATTCCAGAAATGCTGCCACCTTCGATGTGCAATAAAATGTGGGAGGTGATGGTGGGGAGGGTATCAGGGAGAGGGTGGATAGGCTGATGTGACTGTGGATGGGCAGTGGAATGAGCAATGCGGCACCACCTTCTGCGCATTCCAGAAATGCTGCCACCTTCGATGTGCAATAAAATGTGGGAGGTGATGGTGGGGAGGGTATCAGGGAGAGGGTGCATAGGCTGATGTGACTGTGGATGGGCAGTGGAATGAGCAATGCGGCACCACCTTCTGTGCATTCCAGAAATGCTGCCACCTTCGATGTGCAATAAAACGTGGGAGGTGATGGTGGGGAGGGTATCAGGGAGAGGGTGGATAGGCTGATGTGACTGTGGATGGGCAGTGGAATGAGCAATGCGGCACCACCTTCTGTGCATTCCAGAAATGCTGCCACCTTCGATGTGCAATAAAATGTGGGAGGTGATGGTGGGGAGTGTATCAGGGAGAGGGTGCATAGGCTGATGTGACTGTGGATGGGCAGTGGAATGAGCAATTCGGCACCACCTTCTGTGCATTCCAGAAATGCTGCCACCTTCGATGTGCAATAAAATGTGGGAGGTGATGGTGGGGAGTGTATCAGGGAGAGGGTGGATAGGCTGATGTGACTGTGGATGGGCAGTGGAATGAGCAAATCGGCACCACCTTCTGTGCATTCCAGAAATGCTGCCACCTTCGATGTGCAATAAAATGTGGGAGGTGATGGTGGGGAGGGTATCAGGGAGAGGGTGGATAGGCTGATGTGACTGTGGATGGGCAGTGGAATGAGCAATGCGGCACCACCTTCTGTGCATTCCAGAATTGCTGCCACCTTCGATGTGCAATAAAATGTGGGAGGTGATGGTGGGGAGGGTATCAGGGAGAGGGTGCATAGGCTGATGTGACTGTGGATGGGCAGTGGAATGAGCAATGCGGCACCACCTTCTGCGCATTCCAGAAATGCTGCCACCTTCGATGTGCAATAAAATGTGGGAGGTGATGGTGGGGAGGGTATCAGGGAGAGGGTGGATAGGCTGATGTGACTGTGGATGGGCAGTGGAATGAGCAATGCGGCACCACCTTCTGCGCATTCCAGAAATGCTGCCACCTTCGATGTGCAATAAAATGTGGGAGGTGATGGTGGGGAGGGTATCAGGGAGAGGGTGCATAGGCTGATGTGACTGTGGATGGGCAGTGGAATGAGCAAATCGGCACCACCTTCTGTGCATTCCAGAAATGCTGCCACCTTCGATGTGCAATAAAATGTGGGAGGTGATGGTGAGGAGGGTATCAGGGAGAGGGTGGATAGGCTGATGTGACTGTGGATGGGCAGTAGAATGAGCAATGCGGCACCACCTTCTGTGCATTCCAGAAATGCTGCCACCTTCGATGTGCAATAAAATGTGGGAGGTGATGGTGGGGAGGGTATCAGGGAGAGGGTGCATAGGCTGATGTGACTGTGGATGGGCAGTGGAATGAGCAATGCGGAACCACCTTCTGCGCATTCCAGAAATGCTGCCACCTTCGATGTGCAATAAAATGTGGGAGGCGATGGTGGGGAGGGTATCAGGGAGAGGGTGGATAGGCTGATGTGACTGTGGATGGGCAGCGGAATGAGCAATGCGGCACCACCTTCTGCGCATTCCAGAAATGCTGCCACCTTCGATGTGCAATAAAATGTGGGAGGTGATGGTGGGGAGGGTATCAGGGAGAGGGTGGATAGGCTGATGTGACTGTGGATGGGCAGTGGAATGAGCAATGCGGCACCACCTTCTGCGCATTCCAGAAATGCTGCCACCTTCGATGTGCAATAAAATGTGGGAGGTGATGGTGGGGAGGGTATCAGGGAGAGGGTGGATAGGCTGATGTGACTGTGGATGGGCAGTGGAATGAGCAATGCGGCACCACCTTCTGCGCATTCCAGAAATGCTGCCACCTTCGATGTGCAATAAAATGTGGGAGGTGATGGTGGGGAGGGTATCAGGGAGAGGGTGCATAGGCTGATGTGACTGTGGATGGGCAGTGGAATGAGCAATGCGGCACCACCTTCTGCGCATTCCAGAAATGCTGCCACCTTCGATGTGCAATAAAATGTGGGAGGTGATGGTGGGGAGGGTATCAGGGAGAGGGTGCATAGGCTGATGTGACTGTGGATGGGCAGTGGAATGAGCAATGCGGAACCACCTTCTGCGCATTCCAGAAATGCTGCCACCTTCGATGTGCAATAAAATGTGGGAGGCGATGGTGGGGAGGGTATCAGGGAGAGGGTGGATAGGCTGATGTGACTGTGGATGGGCAGTGGAATGAGCAATGCGGCACCACCTTCTGCGCATTCCAGAAATGCTGCCACCTTCGATGTGCAATAAAATGTGGGAGGTGATGGTGGGGAGGGTATCAGGGAGAGGGTGGATAGGCTGATGTGACTGTGGATGGGCAGTGGAATGAGCAATGCGGCACCACCTTCTGCGCATTCCAGAAATGCTGCCACCTTCGATGTGCAATAAAATGTGGGAGGCGATGGTGGGGAGGGTATCAGGGAGAGGGTGGATAGGCTGATGTGACTGTGGATGGGCAGTGGAATGAGCAATGCGGCACCACCTTCTGCGCATTCCAGAAATGCTGCCACCTTCGATGTGCAATAAAATGTGGGAGGTGATGGTGGGGAGGGTATCAGGGAGAGGGTGGATAGGCTGATGTGACTGTGGATGGGCAGTGGAATGAGCAATGCGGCACCACCTTCTGCGCATTCCAGAAATGCTGCCACCTTCGATGTGCAATAAAATGTGGGAGGTGATGGTGGGGACGGTATCAGGGAGAGGGTGGATAGGCTGATGTGACTGTGGATGGGCAGTGGAATGAACAATGCGGCACCACCTTCTGCGCATTCCAGAAATGCTGCCACCTTCGATGTGCAATAAAATGTGGGAGGTGATGGTGGGGAGGGTATCAGGGAGAGGGTGGATAGGCTGATGTGACTGTGGATGGGCAGTGGAATGAGCAATGCGGCACCACCTTCTGCGCATTCCAGAAATGCTGCCACCTTCGATGTGCAATAAAATGTGGGAGGTGATGGTGGGGAGGGTATCAGGGAGAGGGTGCATAGGCTGATGTGACTGTGGATGGGCAGTGGAATGAGCAATGCGGCACCACCTTCTGCGCATTCCAGAAATGCTGCCACCTTCGATGTGCAATAAAATGTGGGAGGTGATGGTGGGGAGGGTATCAGGGAGAGGGTGGATAGGCTGATGTGACTGTGGATGGGCAGTGGAATGAGCAATGCGGCACCACCTTCTGCGCATTCCAGAAATGCTGCCACCTTCGATGTGCAATAAAATGTGGGAGGTGATGGTGGGGAGGGTATCAGGGAGAGGGTGGATAGGCTGATGTGACTGTGGATGGGCAGTGGAATGAGCAATGCGGCACCACCTTCTGCGCATTCCAGAAATGCTGCCACCTTCGATGTGCAATAAAATGTGGGAGGCGATGGTGGGGAGGGTATCAGGGAGAGTGTGGATAGGCTGATGTGACTGTGGATGGGCAGTGGAATGAGCAATGCGGCACCACCTTCTGCGCATTCCAGAAATGCTGCCACCTTCGATGTGCAATAAAATGTGGGAGGTGATGGTGGGGAGGGTATCAGGGAGAGGGTGGATAGGCTGATGTGACTGTGGATGGGCAGTGGAATGAGCAATGCGGCACCACCTTCTGCGCATTCCAGAAATGCTGCCACCTTCGATGTGCAATAAAATGTGGGAGGTGATGGTGGGGAGGGTATCAGGGAGAGGGTGGATAGGCTGATGTGACTGTGGATGGGCAGTGGAATGAACAATGCGGCACCACCTTCTGCGCATTCCAGAAATGCTGCCACCTTCGATGTGCAATAAAATGTGGGAGGTGATGGTGGGGAGGGTATCAGGGAGAGGGTGGATAGGCTGATGTGACTGTGGATGGGCAGTGGAATGAGCAATGCGGCACCACCTTCTGCGCATTCCAGAAATGCTGCCACCTTCGATGTGCAATAAAATGTGGGAGGTGATGGTGGGGAGGGTATCAGGGAGAGGGTGCATAGGCTGATGTGACTGTGGTTGGGCAGTGGAATGAGCAATGCGGCACCACCTTCTGCGCATTCCAGAAATGCTGCCACCTTCGATGTGCAATAAAATGTGGGAGGTGATGGTGGGGAGGGTATCAGGGAGAGGGTGGATAGGCTGATGTGACTGTGGATGGGCAGTGGAATGAGCAATGCGGCACCACCTTCTGCGCATTCCAGAAATGCTGCCACCTTCGATGTGCAATAAAATGTGGGAGGTGATGGTGGGGAGGGTATCAGGGAGAGGGTGGATAGGCTGATGTGACTGTGGATGGGCAGTGGAATGAGCAATGCGGCACCACCTTCTGCGCATTCCAGAAATGCTGCCACCTTCGATGTGCAATAAAATGTGGGAGGTGATGGTGGGGAGGGTATCAGGGAGAGGGTGGATAGGCTGATGTGACTGTGGATGGGCAGTGGAATGAGCAATGCGGCACCACCTTCTGCGCATTCCAGAAATTCTGCCACCTTCGATGTGCAATAAAATGTGGGAGGTGATGGTGGGGAGGGTATCAGGGAGAGGGTGCATAGGCTGATGTGACTGTGGATGGGCAGTGGAATGAGCAATGCGGCACCACCTTCTGCGCATTCCAGAAATGCTGCCACCTTCGATGTGCAATAAAATGGGGGAGGTGATGGTGGGGAGGGTATCAGGGAGAGGGTGGATAGGCTGATGTGACTGTGGATGGGCAGTGGAATGAGCAATGCGGCACCACCTTCTGCGCATTCCAGAAATGCTGCCACCTTCGATGTGCAATAAAATGTGGGAGGTGATGGTGGGGAGGGTATCAGGGAGAGGGTGGATAGGCTGATGTGACTGTGGATGGGCAGTGGAATGAGCAATGCGGCACCACCTTCTGCGCATTCCAGAAATGCTGCCACCTTCGATGTGCAATAAAATGTGGGAGGTGATGGTGGGGAGGGTATCAGGGAGAGGGTGGATAGGCTGATGTGACTGTGGATGGGCAGTGGAATGAGCAATGCAGCAATACCTTCTGCGCATTCCAGAAATGCTGCCACCTTCGATGTGCAATAAAATGTGGGAGGTGATGGTGGGGAGGGTATCAGGGAGAGGGTGGATAGGCTGATGTGACTGTGGATGGGCAGTGGAATGAGCAATGCGGCACCACCTTCTGCGCATTCCAGAAATGCTGCCACCTTCGATGTGCAATAAAATGTGGGAGGTGATGGTGGGGAGGGTGTCAGGGAGAGGGTGCATATGCTGATGTGACTGTGGATGGGCAGTGGAATGAGCAATGCGGCACCACCTTCTGCGCATTCCAGAAATGCTGCCACCTTCGATGTGCAATAAAATGTGGGAGGTGATGGTGGGGAGGGTATCAGGGAGAGGGTGGATAGGCTGATGTGACTGTGGATGGGCAGTGGAATGAGCAATGCGGCACCACCTTCTGTGCATTCCAGAAATGCTGCCACCTTCGATGTGCAATAAAATGTGGGAGGTGATGGTGGGGAGTGTATCAGGGAGGGTGGATAGGCTGATGTGACTGTGGATGGGCAGTGGAATGAGCAATGCGGCACCACCTTCTGCGCATTTCAGAAATGCTGCCACCTTCGATGTGCAATAAAATGTGGGAGGTGATGGTGGGCAGGGTATCAGGGAGAGGGTGGATAGGCTGATGTGACTGTGGATGGGCAGTGGAATGAGCAATGCGGCACCACCTTCTGTGCATTCCATAAATGCTGCCACCTTCGATGTGCAATAAAATGTGGGAGGTGATGGTGGGGAGGGTATCAGGGAGGGTGGATAGGCTGATGTGACTGTGGATGGGCAGTGGAATGAGCAATGCGGCACCACCTTCTGCGCATTTCAGAAATGCTGCCACCTTCGATGTGCAATAAAATGTGGGAGGTGATGGTGGGGAGGGTATCAGGGAGAGGGTGGATAGGCTGATGTGACTGTGGATGGGCAGTGGAATGAGCAATGCGGCACCACCTTCTGCGCATTCCAGAAATGCTGCCACCTTCGATGTGCAATAAAATGTGGGAGGTGATGGTGGGGACGGTATCAGGGAGAGGGTGGATAGGCTGATGTGACTGTGGATGGGCAGTGGAATGAGCAATGCGGCACCACCTTCTGTGCATTCCACAAATGCTGCCACCTTCGATGTGCAATAAAATGTTGGAGGTGATGGTGGGGAGGGTATCAGGGAGAGGGTGGATAGGCTGATGTGACTGTGGATGGGCAGTGGAATGAGCAATGCGGCACCACCTTCTGCGCATTCCAGAAATGCTGCCACTTTCGATGTGCAATAAAATGTGGGAGGTGATGTTGGGGAGGGTATCAGGGAGAGGGTGGATAGGCTGATGTGACTGTGGATGGGCAGTGGAATGAGCAATGCGGCACCACCTTCTGTGCATTCCAGAAATGCTGCCACCTTCGATGTGCAATAAAATGTGGGAGGTGATGGTGGGGAGTGTATCAGGGAGGGTGGATAGGCTGATGTGACTGTGGATGGGCAGTGGAATGAGCAATGCGGCACCACCTTCTGCGCATTCCAGAAATGCTGCCACCTTCGATGTGCAATAAAATGTGGGAGGTGATGGTGGGGAGGGTATCAGGGAGAGGGTGGATAGGCTGATGTGACTGTGGATGGGCAGTGGAATGAGCAGTGCGGCACCACCTTCTGCGCATTCCAGAAATGCTGCCACCTTCGATGTGCAATAAAATGTGGGAAGTGATGGTGGGGAGGGTATCAGGGAGAGGGTGGATAGGCTGATGTGACTGTGGATGGGCAGTGGAATGAGCAATGCGGCACCACCTTCTGTGCATTCCAGAAATGCTGCCACCTTCGATGTGCAATAAAATGTGGGAGGTGATGGTGGGGAGTGTATCAGGGAGGGTGGATAGGCTGATGTGACTGTGGATGGGCAGTGGAATGAGCAATGCGGCACCACCTTCTGCGCATTCCAGAAATGCTGCCACCTTTGATGTGCAATAAAATGTGGGAGGTGATGGTGGGGAGGGTATCAGGGAGAGGGTGGATAGGCTGATGTGACTGTGGATGGGCAGTGGAATGAGCAATGCGGCACCACCTTCTGTGCATTCCAGAAATGCTGCCACCTTCGATGTGCAATAAAATGTGGGAGGTGATGGTGGGGAGTGTATCAGGGAGGGTGGATAGGCTGATGTGACTGTGGATGGGCAGTGGAATGAGCAATGCGGCACCACCTTCTGCGCATTCCAGAAATGCTGCCACCTTCGATGTGCAATAAAATGTGGGAAGTGATGGTGGGGAGGGTATCAGGGAGAGGGTGGATAGGCTGATGTGACTGTGGATGGGCAGTGGAATGAGCAATGCGGCACCACCTTCTGTGCATTCCAGAAATGCTGCCACCTTCGATGTGCAATAAAATGTGGGAGGTGATGGTGGGGAGTGTATCAGGGAGGGTGGATAGGCTGATGTGACTGTGGATGGGCAGTGGAATGAGCAATGCGGCACCACCTTCTGCGCATTCCAGAAATGCTGCCACCTTTGATGTGCAATAAAATGTGGGAGGTGATGGTGGGGAGGGTATCAGGGAGAGGGTGGATAGGCTGATGTGACTGTGGATGGGCAGTGGAATGAGCAATGCGGCACCACCTTCTGTGCATTCCAGAAATGCTGCCACCTTCGATGTGCAATAAAATGTGGGAGGTGATGGTGGGGAGTGTATCAGGGAGGGTGGATAGGCTGATGTGACTGTGGATGGGCAGTGGAATGAGCAATGCGGCACCACCTTCTGCGCATTCCAGAAATGCTGCCACCTTCGATGTGCAATAAAATGTGGGAGGTGATGGTGGGGAGGGTATCAGGGAGAGGGTGGATAGGCTGATGTGACTGTGGATGGGCAGTGGAATGAGCAGTGCGGCACCACCTTCTGCGCATTCCAGAAATGCTGCCACCTTCGATGTGCAATAAAATGTGGGAAGTGATGGTGGGGAGGGTATCAGGGAGAGGGTGGATAGGCTGATGTGACTGTGGATGGGCAGTGGAATGAGAATGCGGCACCACCTTCTGAGCATTCCAGAAATGCTGCCACCTTCGATGTGCAATAAAATGTGGGAGGTGATGGTGGGGAGGGTATCAGGGAGAGGGTGGATAGGCTGATGTGACTGTGGATGGGCAGTGGAATGAGCAATGCGGCACCACCTTCTGCGCATTCCAGAAATGCTGCCACCTTCGATGTGCAATAAAATGTGGGAGGTGATGGTGGGGACGGTATCAGGGAGAGGGTGGATAGGCTGATGTGACTGTGGATGGGCAGTGGAATGAGCAATGCGGCACCACCTTCTGTGCATTCCAGAAATGCTGCCACCTTCGATGTGCAATAAAATGTTGGAGGTGATGGTGGGGAGGGTATCAGGGAGAGGGTGGATAGGCTGATGTGACTGTGGATGGGCAGTGGAATGAGCAAAAGCGGCACCACCTTCTGCGCATTCCAGAAATGCTGCCACCTTCGATGTGCAATAAAATGTGGGAGGTGATGGTGGGGAGGGTATCAGGGAGAGGGTGGATAGGCTGATGTGACTGTGGATGGGCAGTGGAATGAGCAATGCGGCACCACCTTCTGCGCATTCCAGAAATGCTGCCACCTTCGATGTGCAATAAAATGTGGGAGGTGATGGTGGGGAGGGTATCAGGGAGAGGGTGGATAGGCTGATGTGACTGTGGATGGGCAGTGGAATGAGCATTGCGGCACCATCTTCTGCGCATTCCAGAAATGCTGCCACCTTCGATGTGCAATAAAATGTGGGAGGTGATGGTGGGGAGGGTATCAGGGAGAGGGTGGATAGGCTGATGTGACTGTGGATGGGCAGTGGAATGAGCAATGCGGCACCACCTTCTGCGCATTCCAGAAATGCTGCCACCTTCGATGTGCAATAAAATGTGGGAGGTGATGGTGGGGAGGGTATCAGGGAGAGGGTGGATAGGCTGATGTGACTGTGGATGGGCAGTGGAATGAGCAATGCGGCACCACCTTCTGCGCATTCCAGAAATGCTGCCACCTTCGATGTGCAATAAAATGTGGGAGGTGATGGTGGGGAGGGTATCAGGGAGAGGGTGGATAGGCTGATGTGACTGTGGATGGGCAGTGGAATGAGCAATGCGGCACCACCTTCTGCGCATTCCAGAAATGCTGCCACCTTCGATGTGCAATAAAATGTTGGAGGTGATGGTGGGGAGGGTATCAGGGAGAGGGTGGATAGGCTGATGTGACTGTGGATGGGCAGTGGAATGAGCAATGCGGCACCACCTTCTCCGCATTCCAGAAATGCTGCCACCTTCGATGTGCAATAAAATGTGGGAGGTGATGGTGGGGAGGGTATCAGGGAGAGGGTGGATAGGCTGATGTGACTGTGGATGGGCAGTGGAATGAGCAATGCGGCACCACCTTCTGTGCATTCCAGAAATGCTGCCACCTTCGATGTGCAATAAAATGTGGGAGGTGATGGTGGGGAGGGTATCAGGGAGAGGGTGGATAGGCTGATGTGACTGGATGGGCAGTGGAATGAGAATGCGGCACCACCTTCTGAGCATTCCAGAAATGCTGCCACCTTCGATGTGCAATAAAATGTTGGAGGTGATGGTGGGGAGGGTATCAGGGAGAGGGTGGATAGGCTGATGTGACTGTGGATGGGCAGTGGAATGAGCAATGCGGCACCACCTTCTGCGCATTCCAGAAATGCTGCCACCTTCGATGTGCAATAAAATGTGGGAGGTGATGGTGGGGAGGGTATCAGGGAGAGGGTGGATAGGCTGATGTGACTGTGGGTGGGCAGTGGAATGAGCAATGCGGCACCACCTTCTGTGCATTCCAGAAATGCTGCCACCTTCGATGTGCAATAAAATGTGGGAGGTGATGGTGGGGAGTGTATCAGGGAGGGTGGATAGGCTGATGTGACTGTGGATGGGCAGTGGAATGAGCAATGCGGCACCACCTTCTGCGCATTCCAGAAATGCTGCCACCTTCGATGTGCAATAAAATGTGGGAGGTGATGGTGGGGAGGGTATCAGGGAGAGGGTGGATAAGCTGATGTGACTGTGGATGGGCAGTGGAATGAGCAGTGCGGCACCACCTTCTGCGCATTCCAGAAATGCTGCCACCTTCGATGTGCAATAAAATGTGGGAGGTGATGGTGGGGAGGGTATCAGGGAGAGGGTGGATAGGCTGATGTGACTGTGGATGGGCAGTGGAATGAGAATGCGGCACCACCTTCTGAGCATTCCAGAAATGCTGCCACCTTCGATGTGCAATAAAATGTGGGAGGTGATGGTGGGGAGGGTATCAGGGAGAGGGTGGATAGGCTGATGTGACTGTGGATGGGCAGTGGAATGAGCAATGCGGCACCACCTTCTGCGCATTCCAGAAATGCTGCCACCTTCGATGTGCAATAAAATGTGGGAGGTGATGGTGGGGACGGTATCAGGGAGAGGGTGGATAGGCTGATGTGACTGTGGATGGGCAGTGGAATGAGCAATGCGGCACCACCTTCTGTGCATTCCAGAAATGCTGCCACCTTCGATGTGCAATAAAATGTGGGAGGTGATGGTGGGGAGGGTATCAGGGAGAGGGTGGATAGGCTGATGTGACTGTGGATGGGCAGTGGAATGAGCAAAAGCGGCACCACCTTCTGCGCATTCCAGAAATGCTGCCACCTTCGATGTGCAATAAAATGTGGGAGGTGATGGTGGGGAGGGTATCAGGGAGAGGGTGGATAGGCTGATGTGACTGTGGATGGGCAGTGGAATGAGCAATGCGGCACCACCTTCTGCGCATTCCAGAAATGCTGCCACCTTCGATGTGCAATAAAATGTGGGAGGTGATGGTGGGGAGGGTATCAGGGAGAGGGTGGATAGGCTGATGTGACTGTGGATGGGCAGTGGAATGAGCATTGCGGCACCACCTTCTGCGCATTCCAGAAATGCTGCCACCTTCGATGTGCAATAAAATGTGGGAGGTGATGGTGGGGAGGGTATCAGGGAGAGGGTGGATAGGCTGATGTGACTGTGGATGGGCAGTGGAATGAGAATGCGGCACCACGTTCTGAGCATTCCAGAAATGCTGCCACCTTCGATGTGCAATAAAATGTGGGAGGTGATGGTGGGGAGGGTATCAGGGAGGGTGGATAGGCTGATGTGACTGTGGATGGGCAGTGGAATGAGCAATGCGGCACCACCTTCTGCGCATTCCAGAAATGCTGCCACCTTCGATGTGCAATAAAATGTGGGAGGTGATGGTGGGGAGGGTATCAGGGAGAGGGTGGATAGGCTGATGTGACTGTGGGTGGGCAGTGGAATGAGCAATGCGGCACCACCTTCTGCGCATTCCAGAAATGCTGCCACCTTCGATGTGCAATAAAATGTGGGAGGTGATGGTGGGGAGGGTATCAGGGAGAGGGTGGATAGGCTGATGTGACTGTGGATGGGCAGTGGAATGAGCAATGCGGCACCACCTTCTGCGCATTTCTGAAATGCTGCCACCTTCGATGTGCAATAAAATGTGGGAGGTGATGGTGGGGAGGGTATCAGGGAGAGGGTGCATAGGCTGATGTGACTGTGGATGGGCAGTGGAATGAGCAATGCGGCACCACCTTCTGCGCATTCCAGAAATGCTGCCACCTTCGATGTGCAATAAAATGTGGGAGGTGATGGTGGGGAGGGTATCAGGGAGGGTGGATAGGCTGATGTGACTGTGGATGGGCAGTGGAATGAGCAATGCGGCACCACCTTCTGCGCATTCCAGAAATGCTGCCACCTTCGATGTGCAATAAAATGTGGGAGGTGATGGTGGGGAGTGTATCAGGGAGGGTGGATAGGCTGATGTGACTGTGGATGGGCAGTGGAATGAGCAATGCGGCACCACCTTCTGCGCATTCCAGAAATGCTGCCACCTTCGATGTGCAATAAAATGTGGGAGGTGATGGTGGGGAGTGTATCAGGGAGGGTGGATAGGCTGATGTGACTGTGGATGGGCAGTGGAATGAGCAATGCGGCACCACCTTCTGTGCATTCCAGAAATGCTGCCACCTTCGATGTGCAATAAAATGTGGGAGGTGATGGTGGGGAGTGTATCAGGGAGGGTGGATAGGCTGATGTGACTGTGGATGGGCAGTGGAATGAGCAATGCGGCACCACCTTCTGCGCATTCCAGAAATGCTGCCACCTTCGATGTGCAATAAAATGTGGGAGGTGATGGTGGGGAGGGTATCAGGGAGAGGGTGGATAGGCTGATGTGACTGTGGATGGGCAGTGGAATGAGCAGTGCGGCACCACCTTCTGCGCATTCCAGAAATGCTGCCACCTTCGATGTGCAATAAAATGTGGGAGGTGATGGTGGGGAGGGTATCAGGGAGAGGGTGGATAGGCTGATGTGACTGTGGATGGGCAGTGGAATGAGAATGCGGCACCACCTTCTGAGCATTCCAGAAATGCTGCCACCTTCGATGTGCAATAAAATGTGGGAGGTGATGGTGGGGAGGGTATCAGGGAGAGGGTGGATAGGCTGATGTGACTGTGGATGGGCAGTGGAATGAGCAATGCAGCACCACCTTCTGCGCATTCCAGAAATGCTGCCACCTTCGATGTGCAATAAAATGTGGGAGGTGATGGTGGGGACGTTATCAGGGAGAGGGTGGATAGGCTGATGTGACTGTGGATGGGCAGTGGAATGAGCAGTGCGGCACCACCTTCTGCGCATTCCAGAAATGCTGCCACCTTCGATATGCAATAAAATGTGGGAGGTGATGGTGGGGAGGGTATCAGGGAGAGGGTGGATAGGCTGATGTGACTGTGGTTGGGCAGTGGAATGAGCAATGCGGCACCACCTTCTGCGCATTCCAGAAATGCTGCCACCTTCGATGTGCAATAAAATGTGGGAGGTGATGGTGGGGAGGGTATCAGGGAGAGGGTGGATAGGCTGATGTGACTGTGGATGGGCAGTGGAATGAGCAGTGCGGCACCACCTTCTGCACATTCCAGAAATGCTGCCACCTTCGATGTGCAATAAAATGTGGGAGGTGATGGTGGGGAGGGTATCAGGGAGAGGGTGGATAGGCTGATGTGACTGTGGATGGGCAGTGGAATGAGAATGCGGCACCACCTTCTGAGCATTCCAGAAATGCTGCCACCTTCGATGTGCAATAAAATGTTGGAGGTGATGGTGGGGAGGGTATCAGGGAGAGGGTGGATAGGCTGATGTGACTGTGGATGGGCAGTGGAATGAGCAATGCGGCACCACCTTCTGCGTATTCCAGAAATGCTGCCACCTTCGATGTGCAATAAAATGTGGGAGGTGATGGTGGGGAGGGTATCAGGGAGAGGGTGGATAGGCTGATGTGACTGTGGATGGGCAGTGGAATGAGCAATGCGGCACCACCTTCTGTGCATTCCAGAAATGCTGCCACCTTCGATGTGCAATAAAATGTGGGAGGTGATGGTGGGGAGTGTATCAGGGAGGGTGGATAGGCTGATGTGACTGTGGATGGGCAGTGGAATGAGCAATGCGGCACCACCTTCTGCGCATTCCAGAAATGCTGCCACCTTCGATGTGCAATAAAATGTGGGAGGTGATGGTGGGGAGGGTATCAGGGAGAGGGTGGATAAGCTGATGTGACTGTGGATGGGCAGTGGAATGAGCAGTGCGGCACCACCTTCTGCGCATTCCAGAAATGCTGCCACCTTCGATGTGCAATAAAATGTGGGAGGTGATGGTGGGGAGGGTATCAGGGAGAGGGTGGATAGGCTGATGTGACTGTGGATGGGCAGTGGAATGAGAATGCGGCACCACCTTCTGAGCATTCCAGAAATGCTGCCACCTTCGATGTGCAATAAAATGTGGGAGGTGATGGTGGGGAGGGTATCAGGGAGAGGGTGGATAGGCTGATGTGACTGTGGATGGGCAGTGGAATGAGCAATGCGGCACCACCTTCTGCGCATTCCAGAAATGCTGCCACCTTCGATGTGCAATAAAATGTGGGAGGTGATGGTGGGGACGGTATCAGGGAGAGGGTGGATAGGCTGATGTGACTGTGGATGGGCAGTGGAATGAGCAATGCGGCACCACCTTCTGTGCATTCCAGAAATGCTGCCACCTTCGATGTGCAATAAAATGTGGGAGGTGATGGTGGGGAGGGTATCAGGGAGAGGGTGGATAGGCTGATGTGACTGTGGATGGGCAGTGGAATGAGCAAAAGCGGCACCACCTTCTGCGCATTCCAGAAATGCTGCCACCTTCGATGTGCAATAAAATGTGGGAGGTGATGGTGGGGAGGGTATCAGGGAGAGGGTGGATAGGCTGATGTGACTGTGGATGGGCAGTGGAATGAGCAATGCGGCACCACCTTCTGCGCATTCCAGAAATGCTGCCACCTTCGATGTGCAATAAAATGTGGGAGGTGATGGTGGGGAGGGTATCAGGGAGAGGGTGGATAGGCTGATGTGACTGTGGATGGGCAGTGGAATGAGCATTGCGGCACCACCTTCTGCGCATTCCAGAAATGCTGCCACCTTCGATGTGCAATAAAATGTGGGAGGTGATGGTGGGGAGGGTATCAGGGAGAGGGTGGATAGGCTGATGTGACTGTGGATGGGCAGTGGAATGAGAATGCGGCACCACGTTCTGAGCATTCCAGAAATGCTGCCACCTTCGATGTGCAATAAAATGTGGGAGGTGATGGTGGGGAGGGTATCAGGGAGGGTGGATAGGCTGATGTGACTGTGGATGGGCAGTGGAATGAGCAATGCGGCACCACCTTCTGCGCATTCCAGAAATGCTGCCACCTTCGATGTGCAATAAAATGTGGGAGGTGATGGTGGGGAGGGTATCAGGGAGAGGGTGGATAGGCTGATGTGACTGTGGGTGGGCAGTGGAATGAGCAATGCGGCACCACCTTCTGCGCATTCCAGAAATGCTGCCACCTTCGATGTGCAATAAAATGTGGGAGGTGATGGTGGGGAGGGTATCAGGGAGAGGGTGGATAGGCTGATGTGACTGTGGACGGGCAGTGGAATGAGCAATGCGGCACCACCTTCTGCGCATTTCTGAAATGCTGCCACCTTCGATGTGCAATAAAATGTGGGAGGTGATGGTGGGGAGGGTATCAGGGAGAGGGTGCATAGGCTGATGTGACTGTGGATGGGCAGTGGAATGAGCAATGCGGCACCACCTTCTGCGCATTCCAGAAATGCTGCCACCTTCGATGTGCAATAAAATGTGGGAGGTGATGGTGGGGAGGGTATCAGGGAGAGGGTGGATAGTCTGATGTGACTGTGGATGGGCAGTGGAATGAGCAATGCGGCACCACCTTCTGCGCATTCCAGAAATGCTGCCACCTTCGATGTGCAATAAAATGTTGGAGGTGATGGTGGGGAGGGTATCAGGGAGAGGGTGGATAGGCTGATGTGACTGTGGATGGGCAGTGGAATGAGCAATGCGGCACCACCTTCTGCGCATTCCAGAAATGCTGCCACCTTCGATGTGCAATAAAATGTGGGAGGTGATGGTGGGGAGGGTATCAGGGAGAGGGTGGATAGGCTGATGTGACTGTGGATGGGCAGTGGAATGAGCAATGCGGCACCACCTTCTGTGCATTCCAGAAATGCTGCCACCTTCGATGTGCAATAAAATGTGGGAGGTGATGGTGGGGAGTGTATCAGGGAGGGTGGATAGGCTGATGTGACTGTGGATGGGCAGTGGAATGAGCAATGCGGCACCACCTTCTGCGCATTCCAGAAATGCTGCCACCTTCGATGTGCAATAAAATGTGGGAGGTGATGGTGGGGAGGGTATCAGGGAGAGGGTGGATAGGCTGATGTGACTGTGGATGGGCAGTGGAATGAGCAGTGCGGCACCACCTTCTGCGCATTCCAGAAATGCTGCCACCTTCGATGTGCAATAAAATGTGGGAGGTGATGGTGGGGAGGGTATCAGGGAGAGGGTGGATAGGCTGATGTGACTGTGGATGGGCAGTGGAATGAGAATGCGGCACCACCTTCTGAGCATTCCAGAAATGCTGCCACCTTCGATGTGCAATAAAATGTGGGAGGTGATGGTGGGGAGGGTATCAGGGAGAGGGTGGATAGGCTGATGTGACTGTGGATGGGCAGTGGAATGAGCAATGCAGCACCACCTTCTGCGCATTCCAGAAATGCTGCCACCTTCGATGTGCAATAAAATGTGGGAGGTGATGGTGGGGACGTTATCAGGGAGAGGGTGGATAGGCTGATGTGACTGTGGATGGGCAGTGGAATGAGCAGTGCGGCACCACCTTCTGCGCATTCCAGAAATGCTGCCACCTTCGATATGCAATAAAATGTGGGAGGTGATGGTGGGGAGGGTATCAGGGAGAGGGTGGATAGGCTGATGTGACTGTGGATGGGCAGTGGAATGAGCAAAAGCGGCACCACCTTCTGAGCATTCCAGAAATGCTGCCACCTTCGATGTGCAATAAAATGTGGGAGGTGATGGTGGGGAGGGTATCAGGGAGGGTGGATAGGCTGATGTGACTGTGGATGGGCAGTGGAATGAGCAATGCGGCACCACCTTCTGCGCATTCCAGAAATGCTGCCACCTTCGATGTGCAATAAAATGTGGGAGGTGATGGTGGGGAGGGTATCAGGGAGAGGGTGGATAGGCTGATGTGACTGTGGATGGGCAGTGGAATGAGCAATGCGGCACCACCTTCTGCGCATTCCAGAAATGCTGCCACCTTCGATGTGCAATAAAATGTGGGAGGTGATGGTGGGGAGGGTATCAGGGAGAGGGTGGATAGGCTGATGTGACTGTGGATGGGCTGTGGAATGAGCAATGCGGCACCACCTTCTGCGCATTTCAGAAATGCTGCCACCTTCGATGTGCAATAAAATGTGGGAGGTGATGGTGGGGAGGGTATCAGGGAGAGGGTGCATAGGCTGATGTGACTGTGGATGGGCAGTGGAATGAGCAATGCGGCACCACCTTCTGCGCATTCCAGAAATGCTGCCACCTTCGATGTGCAATAAAATGTGGGAGGTGATGGTGGGGAGGGTATCAGGGAGAGGGTGGATAGGCTGATGTGACTGTGGATGGGCAGTGGAATGAGCAATGCGGCACCACCTTCTGTGCATTCCAGAAATGCTGCCACCTTCGATGTGCAATAAAATGTGGGAGGTGATGGTGGGGAGTGTATCAGGGAGGGTGGATAGGCTGATGTGACTGTGGATGGGCAGTGGAATGAGCAATGCGGCACCACCTTCTGTGCATTCCAGAAATGCTGCCACCTTCGATGTGCAATAAAATGTGGGAGGTGATGGTGGGGAGTGTATCAGGGAGGGTGGATAGGCTGATGTGACTGTGGATGGGCAGTGGAATGAGCAATGCGGCACCACCTTCTGCGCATTCCAGAAATGCTGCCACCTTCGATGTGCAATAAAATGTGGGAGGTGATGGTGGGGAGGGTATCAGGGAGAGGGTGGATAGGCTGATGTGACTGTGGATGGGCAGTGGAATGAGAAATGCGGCACCACCTTCTGTGCATTCCAGAAATGCTGCCACCTTCGATGTGCAATAAAATGTGGGAGGTGATGGTGGGGAGTGTATCAGGGAGGGTGGATAGGCTGATGTGACTGTGGATGGGCAGTGGAATGAGCAATGCGGCACCACCTTCTGCGCATTCCAGAAATGCTGCCACCTTCGATGTGCAATAAAATGTGGGAGGTGATGGTGGGGAGGGTATCAGGGAGAGGGTGGATAGGCTGATGTGACTATGGATGGGCAGTGGAATGAGCAGTGCGGCACCACCTTCTGCGCATTCCAGAAATGCTGCCACCTTCGATGTGCAATAAAATGTGGGAGGTGATGGTGGGGAGGGTATCAGGGAGAGGGTGGATAGGCTGATGTGACTGTGGATGGGCAGTGGAATGAGCAATGCGGCACCACCTTCTGCGCATTCCAGAAATGCTGCCACCTTAGATGTGCAATAAAATGTGGGAGGTGATGGTGGGGACGGTATCAGGGAGAGGGTGGATAGGCTGATGTGACTGTGGATGGGCAGTGGAATGAGCAATGCGGCACCACCTTCTGCGCATTCCAGAAATGCTGCCACCTTCGATGTGCAATAAAATGTGGGAGGTGATGGTGGGGACGGTATCAGGGAGAGGGTGGATAGGCTGATGTGACTGTGGATGGGCAGTGGAATGAGCAATGCGGCACCACCTTCTGCGCATTCCAGAAATGCTGCCACCTTCGATGTGCAATAAAATGTGGGAGGTGATGGTGGGGAGGGTATCAGGGAGAGGGTGGATAGGCTGATGTGACTGTGGATGGGCAGTGGAATGAGCAATGCGGCACCACCTTCTGCGCATTCCAGAAATGCTGCCACCTTCGATGTGCAATAAAATGTGGGAGGTGATGGTGGGGAGGGTATCAGGGAGAGGGTGGATAGGCTGATG
Organism: Schistocerca gregaria; assembly: GCF_023897955.1. Taxonomy (NCBI): domain Eukaryota; kingdom Metazoa; phylum Arthropoda; class Insecta; order Orthoptera; family Acrididae; genus Schistocerca; species Schistocerca gregaria. The sequence goes on along the minus strand of NC_064928.1, from coordinate 25,035,089 downwards.
TGACTGTGGATGGGCAGTGGAATGAGCAATGCGGCACCACCTTCTGCGCATTTCAGAAATGCTGCCACCTTCGATGTGCAATAAAATGTGTGAGGTGATGGTGGGGAGGGTATCAGGGAGAGGGTGGATAGGCTGATGTGACTGTGGATGGGCAGTGGAATGAGCAGTGCGGCACCACCTTCTGCACATTCCAGAAATGCTGCCACCTTTGATGTGCAATAAAATGTGGGAGGTGATGGTGGGGAGGGTATCAGGGAGAGGGTGGATAGGCTGATGTGACTGTGGATGGGCAGTGGAATGAGAATGCGGCACCACCTTCTGAGCATTCCAGAAATGCTGCCACCTTCGATGTGCAATAAAATGTTGGAGGTGATGGTGGGGAGGGTATCAGGGAGAGGGTGGATAGGCTGATGTGACTGTGGATGGCCAGTGGAATGAGCAGTGCGGCACCACCTTCTGCGCATTCCAGAAATGCTGCCACCTTCGATGTGCAATAAAATGTGGGAGGTGATGGAGGGGAGGGTATCAGGGAGAGGGTGGATAGGCTGATGTGACTGTGGATGGGCAGTGGAATGAGAATGCGGCACCACCTTCTGAGCATTCCAGAAATGCTGCCACCTTCGATGTGCAATAAAATGTGGGAGGTGATGGTGGGGAGGGTATCAGGGAGAGGGTGGATAGGCTGATGTGACTGTGGATGGGCAGTGGAATGAGCAATGCGGCACCACCTTCTGCGCATTCCAGAAATGCTGCCACCTTCGATGTGCAATAAAATGTGGGAGGTGATGGTGGGGAGGGTATCAGGGAGAGGGTGCATAGGCTGATGTGACTGTGGATGGGCAGTGGAATGAGCAATGCGGCACCACCTTCTGCGCATTCCAGAAATGCTGCCACCTTCGATGTGCAATAAAATGTGGGAGGTGATGGTGGGGAGGGTATCAGGGAGGGTGGATAGGCTGATGTGACTGTGGATGGGCAGTGGAATGAGCAATGCGGCACCACCTTCTGCGCATTCCAGAAATGCTGCCACCTTCGATGTGCAATAAAATGTGGGAGGTGATGGTGGGGAGGGTATCAGGGAGAGGGTGGATAGGCTGATGTGACTGTGGATGGGCAGTGGAATGAGCAATGCGGCACCACCTTCTGCGCATTCCAGAAATGCTGCCACCTTCGATGTGCAATAAAATGTGGGAGGTGATGGTGGGGAGGGTATCAGGGAGAGGGTGGATAGGCTGATGTGACTGTGGATGGGCAGTGGAATGAGCATTGCGGCACCACCTTCTGCGCATTCCAGAAATGCTGCCACCTTCGATGTGCAATAAAATGTGGGAGGTGATGGTGGGGAGGGTATCAGGGAGAGGGTGGATAGGCTGATGTGACTGTGGATGGGCAGTGGAATGAGAATGCGGCACCACCTTCTGAGCATTCCAGAAATGCTGCCACCTTCGATGTGCAATAAAATGTGGGAGGTGATGGTGGGGAGGGTATCAGGGAGAGGGTGGATAGGCTGATGTGACTGTGGATGGGCAGTGGAATGAGCAATGCGGCACCACCTTCTGCGCATTCCAGAAATGCTGCCACCTTCGATGTGCAATAAAATGTGGGAGGTGATGGTGGGGACGGTATCAGGGAGAGGGTGGATAGGCTGATGTGACTGTGGATGGGCAGTGGAATGAGCAATGCGGCACCACCTTCTGAGCATTCCAGAAATGCTGCCACCTTCGATGTGCAATAAAATGTGGGAGGTGATGGTGGGGAGGGTATCAGGGAGAGGGTGCATAGGCTGATGTGACTGTGGATGGGCAGTGGAATGAGCAATGCGGCACCACCTTCTGAGCATTCCAGAAATGCTGCCACCTTCGATGTGCAATAAAATGTGGGAGGTGATGGTGGGGAGGGTATCAGGGAGAGGGTGCATAGGCTGATGTGACTGTGGATGGGCAGTGGAATGAGCAATGCGGCACCACCTTCTGCGCATTCCAGAAATGCTGCCACCTTCGATGTGCAATAAAATGTGGGAGGTGATGGTGGGGAGGGTATCAGGGAGAGGGTGCATAGGCTGATGTGACTGTGGATGGGCAGTGGAATGAGCAATGCGGCACCACCTTCTGCGCATTCCAGAAATGCTGCCACCTTCGATGTGCAATAAAATGTGGGAGGTGATGGTGGGGACGGTATCAGGGAGAGGGTGGATAGGCTGATGTGACTGTGGATGGGCAGTGGAATGAGCAATGCGGCACCACCTTCTGTGCATTCCAGAAATGCTGCCACCTTCGATGTGCAATAAAATGTTGGAGGTGATGGTGGGGAGGGTATCAGGGAGAGGGTGCATAGGCTGATGTGACTGTGGATGGGCAGTGGAATGAGAATGCGGCACCACCTTCTGAGCATTCCAGAAATGCTGCCACCTTCGATGTGCAATAAAATGTGGGAGGTGATGGTGGGGAGGGTATCAGGGAGAGGGTGCATAGGCTGATGTGACTGTGGATGGGCAGTGGAATGAGAATGCGGCACCACCTTCTGAGCATTCCAGAAATGCTGCCACCTTCGATGTGCAATAAAATGTGGGAGGTGATGTTGGGGAGGGTATCAGGGAGAGGGTGGATAGGCTGATGTGACTGTGGATGGGCAGTGGAATGAGCAATGCGGCACCACCTTCTGCGCATTCCAGAAATGCTGCCACCTTCGATGTGCAATAAAATGTGGGAGGTGATGGTGGGGACGGTATCAGGGAGAGGGTGGATAGGCTGATGTGACTGTGGATGGGCAGTGGAATGAGCAATGCGGCACCACCTTCTGTGCATTCCAGAAATGCTGCCACCTTCGATGTGCAATAAAATGTTGGAGGTGATGGTGGGGAGGGTATCAGGGAGAGGGTGGATAGGCTGATGTGACTGTGGATGGGCAGTGGAATGAGCAATGCGGCACCACCTTCTGCGCATTCCAGAAATGCTGCCACCTTCGATGTGCAATAAAATGTGGGAGGTGATGGTGGGGAGGGTATCAGGGAGAGGGTGCATAGGCTGATGTGACTGTGGATGGGCAGTGGAATGAGCAATGCGGCACCACCTTCTGCGCATTCCAGAAATGCTGCCACCTTCGATGTGCAATAAAATGTGGGAGGTGATGGTGGGGAGGGTATCAGGGAGGGTGGATAGGCTGATGTGACTGTGGATGGGCAGTGGAATGAGCAATGCGGCACCACCTTCTGCGCATTCCAGAAATGCTGCCACCTTCGATGTGCAATAAAATGTGGGAGGTGATGGTGGGGAGGGTATCAGGGAGAGGGTGGATAGGCTGATGTGACTGTGGATGGGCAGTGGAATGAGCATTGCGGCACCACCTTCTGCGCATTCCAGAAATGCTGCCACCTTCGATGTGCAATAAAATGTGGGAGGTGATGGTGGGGAGGGTATCAGGGAGAGGGTGGATAGGCTGATGTGACTGTGGATGGGCAGTGGAATGAGCAATGCGGCACCACCTTCTGCGCATTCCAGAAATGCTGCCACCTTCGATGTGCAATAAAATGTGGGAGGTGATGGTGGGGAGGGTATCAGGGAGAGGGTGGATAGGCTGATGTGACTGTGGATGGGCAGTGGAATGAGCAATGCGGCACCACCTTCTGCGCATTCCAGAAATGCTGCCACCTTCGATGTGCAATAAAATGTTGGAGGTGATGGTGGGGAGGGTATCAGGGAGAGGGTGGATAGGCTGATGTGACTGTGGATGGGCAGTGGAATGAGCAATGCGGCACCACCTTCTGCGCATTCCAGAAATGCTGCCACCTTCGATGTGCAATAAAATGTGGGAGGTGATGGTGGGGAGGGTATCAGGGAGAGGGTGGATAGGCTGATGTGACTGTGGATGGGCAGTGGAATGAGCAATGCGGCACCACCTTCTGTGCATTCCAGAAATGCTGCCACCTTCGATGTGCAATAAAATGTGGGAGGTGATGGTGGGGAGGGTATCAGGGAGAGGGTGGATAGGCTGATGTGACTGTGGATGGGCAGTGGAATGAGCAATGCGGCACCACCTTCTGCGCATTCCAGAAATGCTGCCACCTTCGATGTGCAATAAAATGTGGGAGGTGATGGTGGGGAGGGTATCAGGGAGAGGGTGGATAGGCTGATGTGACTGTGGATGGGCAGTGGAATGAGCAATGCGGCACCACCTTCTGCGCATTCCAGAAATGCTGCCACCTTCGATGTGCAATAAAATGTTGGAGGTGATGGTGGGGAGGGTATCAGGGAGAGGGTGGATAGGCTGATGTGACTGTGGATGGGCAGTGGAATGAGCAATGCGGCACCACCTTCTGCGCATTCCAGAAATGCTGCCACCTTCGATGTGCAATAAAATGTGGGAGGTGATGGTGGGGAGGGTATCAGGGAGAGGGTGGATAGGCTGATGTGACTGTGGATGGGCAGTGGAATGAGCAATGCGGCACCACCTTCTGCGCATTCCAGAAATGCTGCCACCTTCGATGTGCAATAAAATGTGGGAGGTGATGGTGGGGAGTGTATCAGGGAGGGTGGATAGGCTGATGTGACTGTGGATGGGCAGTGGAATGAGCAACGCGGCACCACCTTCTGCGCATTCCAGAAATGCTGCCACCTTCGATGTGGATCCTCCGTCAGCGTGAGGCTCCCTGTCCGCGCGACCTCACGCCTCTCTCCCGTGGAAGGTGCTGGAGTACGGAACCAGCTGGTAGGCTTGGCTGCCGCAGGCGGTCAGCACCATGTTTTCCTCGTTGTGTATTTAGCTGCTCAACTCACATGAGTGATATCGCGACGCCATCGGCAAATTTCTGAGAATGTGCGTTTGGAGCACAGCATTGTGGGGTAGTGAAACAAGGACTGTGGCGAAACCGGGATAGGTGAGAATCAAAGCATTTCACATGTGGTACTACAGACGAATGTTGAAAATTAGGTGGACTGATAAGGTAAGGAATGAGGAGGTTCCGTGCAGAATTGCAAAGGATTATGGGGAGAGGACTGACAAGGAGAAGGTACAGGATCATAGGCACCGGGAATTAACTTCCATGGTACTAGAGGGAGCTGCAGAGGGCAGAAACTATAGAATAATACAGCGATTAAAATACATCCGACAAACAATCGAGGACGTAGGGAGCACGTGCTGCTCTCAGGTGAAGAAGTTGGCACAAGAGGGGAATTCGTGGCGGGACGCATCAGATCACTCAGATGACTGATGATCTAAAAGAAAAAGAAAAAATGGACAACGTAGAGAACTTGTGAATTCTTCTTACTAACAACAGTTAGCTAAGTCCTTGTGTTTGAAGATTTCGGTTTTATGGTTTGTTCATGTCCGCTGTCTGAAGCGTTTGTTTAGCCAAGACGGCTGTGCATTTGCGCTACAGTACGCTTATGAAAGTGGAAACGATTCTGAATTGTTCTGTCCGCTCTCACATTATTTGTTGACTTATTTTGAAAGGGGGAAGAATTATGTAGCTTTTGTTGGCTTATATTACAATTCATGTCGGTGACTGGCAACTCACATGCAACAGTCGGTGTACTTTTACAGGAAGGGTAAAAGGCTTCTGGGTCTATGGTCTATTTTGCGCCGTGTTTTCGGGAATCGAGTATAGCTCTATGGGGAGCGGTTCTGCTGTGACAAAAAATGGTTCAAATGGCTCTGAGCACTATGGGACTCAACTTCTAAGGTCATTAGTCCCCTAGAACTTAGAACTAGTTAAACCTAATTAACCTAAGGACATCACACACATCCATGCCCAAAGCAGGATTCGAACCTGCGACCGTAGCGGTCTCGCGGTTCCAGACTGCAACGTCTAGAACCGCACGGCCACTTCGGCCGGCTCTGCTGTGAATCGCGAGCAAGGATTATTTACACATGTCGGGCGTCCGTTGTTGGTCCAGCGGTTGGAATTCTTCCTACGGCCTTGCGTAATTGCAGAATGTGGTGCCACACAACGTGGCACTACACAGAACTGCCGCCAATAGCATAGGCACATAGGGAACACACACGACACAGATCTGTAAGTCCACGGTATTGGCGAAAAGTTGAGAAAATCGTCCCGAAACACATGTGCTACAAAATGCCACTGTTTCGTGCACATGTACGCTGACACCAATATGGGATGTGATCACCATGCCAACGTACACAGGCCGCACAACGGGTTGGCATACTCTGGATCAGGTGGTCGAGCAGCTGCTGGGGTATAGCCTCCCATTCTTGCACCAGTGCGTGTCGGAACTCCTGAAGTGTTCTAGGGGTTTGAAGGTGTGCAGTAATACGTCATTCGAGAGCATCCGAGACGTGCTCGATGGGGTTTAGGTCTGGAAAACAGGCAGGCAACTCCGTTCGCCTGATACTTTCTGGTTCAAGGGACTCCTCCACGATGGCAGCTCGGTGGGGCCGTGCATTATCATCCATCAGGAGGAAGGCGGGACCCACTGCACCCCTGAAAAGGCAGACACTGGTGCAAAATGACGTCCCGATACACCTGCGCTGTCTCAGTTCCTCTGTCAAAGACATGCAGGGATGTACGTGCACCAGTCATAATCCCACACCATCAAACGACGGCCTCCATACGGGTCCCTTCCAAGGACACTAAGGGGTTGGTATCTGGTTCCTGGTTCACGCTAGATGAAAACCCGGCGAGAATCACCAGGGGTCAGTGGAATGCACCTATCAGGTCTCCGCACTAATAAACCATGTCTGTTCAGTCGACTGGAAAGTGTGTGTCTGTAGACAACTGTTCCAGTGGCTGCGGTAAGGTCCCGAGCAAGGCTACCTGTAGTACTCCGTGGCTGTCTGCGGGCACTGATGGTGAGTTATCGGTCTTCTTGTGGCGTTGTACGCTGTGGACGTAGCGTACTACAGCGCCTGGACACGTTTCCTGTCTGCCGGAATTGATGTCATAATCTTGAGATCACACTTTGTGGCACACGGAGGGCCCGTACTAAAAACCTGCTGTGTTTGACCAGCCTCCAGTCGCCCTAGTATTCTGCTCCTTATAACGTCATCAATATGTGTTGGTTCAAAATGGTTCAAATGGCTCTGAGCACTATGGGACTCAAAATCTTAGGTCATAAGTCCCCTAGAACTTAGAACTACTTAAACCTAACTAACCTAAGGACATCAGACACATCCATGCTCGAGGCAGGATTCGAACCTGCGACAGTAGCGGTCGCACGGTTCCAAACTGTAGCGCCTAGAACCGCTCGGCTACTCCGGCCGGCCACGTTATTGGTAATGAGGCACACATGCGTCATACGTTTCTGCTAGTTCAATCACGTGAGAGATAGAGCTGTATGTTCTGACGTATTGACTTGTGTTAAGACCGTGTAGCTATTGCTGTCGTGATTGCTTGCATTGATTTCTTGTGTTCGCGTTGTAAATTGTGCATTTCAGTGCTCGTGGAAATGCGAGGGCGTTGTGGCTCTTTTGTTCGTTTTACGACATGTTTTATGCTTATTCACGCTGTTTGTTATTTCGATGACCTCGCATTATGCTAAAGAACAACGGCAGTGTGTGTTGTCGCTGTCACCTTCATCTCTCAGTGGCGGCCTCTTGCCTTTCTTTTGAAATTCTTACACCAAGAATTATACCCACTTGGTGGGGCTTCAGTAGCCTAAGGCGCACTTTATTATTATAAGGCCTTTGATTTTAAGTTACGGCTAGTACCAGTTTAGTTTTAAAGGGGCTAAGACCTTGGCTTGAACTGAGGTCTAACTTTAAGTTATAGCTAGTGCCTGTTTAGTTTGAAAAAGGCTAAGTCTCCGCTTTGAACTGAGGCCTGATGTTTAGTTATGGCTAGCACCTTGAAATTAAGCCTAGTTTAAGGTACAGTTTTGTAGTTTGAGTAAGCTTGGTTATAGCTTAGAGCAGGCGGTGTTTGCTTGTTACGTGTACTGCTTTGGATAGCTAACTGGGCGTGCAGAGAAACGTTAGCTATGCTACAGAATGAAGGTGAATGCTCATTTGCGTCGATTCTGTGTGTTTCTTTTTATTGTTCAAAATTTACTGCGACCGGATATTTATTAATGCATTTCCAGTTTACTTTAATGGCAGTGTGTGGGGCAGTGCTCAGTAATAAAGTCGAAACTTGTTCATTTTTCTGGTTAAATTTCGTGTCAATGTTCATGTAATCTTTTGCTCTTTGCCTTTTTTCCGCTCAACAGTGGTGCTATACCTTGCAGTGCGGCCTGATCATTTGTTCAGTTCTCTGTTACAGTGCAAGATAGTTTCGCTTTCTCTAAGTCTCGCTCTTTCGGCAGCTGATGCGGTGTGTGACATGGTTGCCAGACGTGCCTCGTCTTTATTAGCGGTAGAAAGTCCTCGTTACTAGAGTCTTGATCAATGGAGGGCCTTCGGGCGACTGCATGGGCGCTGCATCCAGCCAACTGTTGATGTGCTTTAGAAAAGAAATTAAAAAAATAACGAAAATGAAATTTTACAAAAAAAGTTTCGGTCCGCCCAGAACATAGTGGCGAACACCCAGCTTTCCACTCCACCTTTCCCACGCTCTCTGCGCGTTTCAGAGGAAGGGGTTGCGGGGTGTGAAAATATGGTGGTGGGCTGGAGGAAGCCCTCCATGTAGTGTCGGAGGGGGCAGGGGAGGTGGTGGTGTGAGTGATGGAGGTGGTTGGGATGTCCATAATGGGCTGAGGAGCTTGTTTTATGGATTAATACGTGCCGGTGGCGGAGCGTCGTCGAGATGGTGGAGAACCGTCGTTACGATAGTACTTCAATAATGGTAATTATAATCCAACGTCGTTTGCTCAAGACATGTTACTAGTTTCGACAGTTTCATCTTCACGCCCCAAGCGTAACTTGCCATCAACGTATGAGCCACTGTGACTAAGACCAACCGATTCTTTAAGCAGAGAAAGCAGTAACAAGCCCCACACTCGTCACACGATGGGCTTGCTACTACAGCGAAGATTTTGACCCTGCTGCACACGACTTCGTTGGTTGCGCAAGCTGGAGTGATATGCTTACTGGGGCACGCCCCAGAACGGGCTGAATGTTTAGCATTATCTTCACCCTCACAGTGCAATTCATCTATAGGTGAGAGATAGCTCAAAATTCCTATACAGTTAGGTTCATTAGTCAAAGCATTTCCCAAAAAATCATTGAGATATTTATTATATTTTGGTACTAACAACAATATTTATAACAGTATAAAAACGGAGCACTATTTCACTGAGGCAGCATTTTCTTTGGTACCACACACAACACTCACGCAAGTGTTTTATACCTCCAATTTCCTTCCTGATGCTGATCCGTGGAAAGCACAAGTACTTTACTTTACTACAACAAAAATATTTTAAAATGTAGCTCAAATATCACGGCATCATCATCATGTTATAAATTTTTCAGGAAATAGTAGGCAAGGGAAGTAGAGGAGGTCATTCCAAATATCTTTAGCAATTGTTGTGAGTTTAACTTCAGTCATTTAGAAGAAAGAATGAGGAAAATTCAACTTTTCGGTAAATCGCGAAAGAAGATTTATTAACTTGCCACTTTGCTCGTTTAGAACATTCCAGCTGCATACTCCAGTTGTCCTCCTGTTTCTTTATCCTCCAAACTCTTTGTCTTCATTATTTTCTTTATCCGTGACTCCTTGGTAGCAGCCTCTGGAGCTGTACCTGCTTCGGTTACCCTCCGCTTATCAACAGGAGCTAAAGCTGAAACCATATTCCTTCCCTTCTGGATGTTCAGTTTCTTCATAAAATTGATCCTTGAAAGTGTACCATCATTGAATGTTATTATTCCATCCATTACACTAACTCCAGCACTCTCACCCCAACAAATACAGTTTTGGGTATTCTCTCCGACATACAGCTGTAGAAGCTTTGATTTGCAGTCTGAGAGAGACCATGCATACGTTTCCTAAGTAGATTTTCATTTGCCAGTTTCCTACATACGGGTCTAATTGCCTACATTTCAGCAAGTGGTAAGGAATGTTTGTGGGTATATTGTATGCCTGCACCACGAATCTTCCCGTTATGGACACAAACCATACTGTTGGGTTTCATCTGTTGACACACTGTGAAACCATGTTGCCCAAACAACTCGTCTCATGTTCTCCAAATATCCTACATTTCTCCTTATTGCTAGTCCATAATATTCAGTCAAAGAATCAGTTTCACTTTCTGTAAGACGACTTGGACCACACATGTGTTTTCCGTCTGATGGGTTTTTCCCACTGAAGTCTTTACATAATTTTCTCAGCCGAGCTCCCATTCTTTTTCGTACATGCCCAACACATTCTACCTTTTCTCTCAGTATGTCCCCATATGGTCTCTCATTAACAACAGTAGTGTGCTTTTACAGTCTCCATCCCCAAGGTAGCCTACAGACCTCACACCACGGCTGACCTCTGAACTTCTAAAAATGTTTAGAACTCCTCTCGTTTCCATCTTTCCACTTCGGTCATCAAAGTTCTTTATACAGACATGACTCCCAACACATTTACTTGAACAACCCTGGCAGTGCTTTGTTAAACATCCATAATCCAGTATCTTGCCAGTTTCAATAAATGTGGCAGTTACAACCCCATTCAAAGACGTATGACCTCTCTTCTGCCAAGATCCGTCAAATGCTACTACAATTTCTGTATTCTCAGACGAGGCTACTGCTTCTACTGTTGCTATTTTCATTGAATGTTCACTTATACCACATAAAGCATTATGTTTTAATTTATTGTATCTGTCAAACCTCAGTGAAGGTGGAGGCAAATCTATCACTGCAAAGAAAGTCTTGTAAGGTGTCAGACAAATCCAACACATTCCATGGAAACCCTGACATGATAAGCAAATCCAGTAGTATGTCACATAACTCCGAATAAATCGTGACATTAAATTACCCAAAGTAATACGCGTAACGAGTGAGCATATGGAATACCACAGACTAACACAAGAATGCCTAAATGCATGTCATAACTTCCCACCGTGAGACAGACACAGTTCCGAGGGGAAAAACGAGAACAGAAGCCGAGAGCAGAACCGTGTAAGCTGAAGGCCCTGCGATAAGGGACGGACACCCACGTCGCCAGCTAACCGCTAGGTCCACCCCCCAGCCCATGTTAAAAGCTAGAGCCCTCCAGAAGAACAGTACGGATTTTACGATGACGCTAAAAGGACGACACCAGCTGCAAGTTTTAGCGTGAGACTTTTTAGCGTCTCTGTTACGTTGCAAACTTTAAAAACATTGCCCCACCACGAAAAGTATAACGTTTCTCATTTGATAGACAGAGTTTTTGTAGGCGGAGCTTATGGTTAACATTGAGACCCTGATTGGTCAGATGAAAACACAGCCAGATAGTTTTTTTTTTTTTTTAAATCAACTTCGGTAAATTGTAGTAAGGAGAAGTTAAGCGAGAGTTAGTTCCGAGACAGCGAGGTGAGCGGAGCTGTGCTGCACGCCGCCCCCTGATGAACACACGTGATGCCGCATGAGATCGCATAAAACTTCACTCAGAACTGCAGAAGTCTCATCTGTTACACCACCTTTTTGCGTAATACTAGTGTCGAACGTCAATTAAAGCTCATGGCGTTCACATTTTCCACTCATCTGAAACGCGATGATTTTTCTGTTATATAGTTATTGAGAAGCCACATCAGCCACTGTAATTTACGACAAGTTAGATAAGTAATTAAAGATAATTGAGGGTCACTGTAGACCATTTTCATAGTTTTCTCTTTTGAGAAACTTAATTTAAACCTAGATTATAGATGTGACATGGCATAGGCCATCCTTCGATCCATTGTAAAACTTGGAAACCCATTCAGGGAATATTCATTCACATTTTTGTTGAACGCAGTTGGTTTTTACCATCCTGTATTAAAACATCTCCTTTTATCAATAGTGCAATTTATAAACAATGCTTTGTGAGTAGAATAAAATTTCCAATGGTAAACTTAACTGCTTTTTCGACGTTATTTTACCAGCTAACTAAAAATAGGAAAGCCTTGAACCCCTTCCACTAAATTTCGTTAGTATTAAGATTCTTTTACAGGGAGTGCAATGGAGCTGACGCTGAAATCATTAAGTATTTGGTTATATCATCGGTAGTCTCACTCAATTCTTCTGAATTCTACATGTTATGTGTGGTCTGGCGTCTCCTTACCAGCAACAGGTCCCTGGTTCAAACTAGTCAATTCCCTAAAAAACACGCTCAGAGCGTCGTTGCGCGAAAGTGGTAGGGAGACACGATATAGGACAAACAGACACCACGCAGAATGTTAGTCTGGGCAGCTCTCCTTCCCGTTCCAGTACATCTCATTTACACCGTAAAGTCGACTATCAGTTACGGGAGTTACAGGCAATCACTAACCGACGCCTTGCTGAGATGTCCTCAGAAACGTCAATACTGTCTTCTCAATTGTAGTACTTACATTTCACAGCACTCTTCAAAAGTCTTGACAGCATATTTATGTTCACAATAACATTTACGTCGTTACTGTTGCTCACAATACTACTAGGCTTGTCCTTATTACATTCATAAAGCGGAAGCTTACATCTAGAAGCAGTGCCTGTAGACACGGTTCCTGCAGGCGACTTTTGAGGCGACTGATGCGTATTATACGGTTGTGTTTGGAACTGGTTAGCGCGGAACTTTCGTTTCTGATCAAATTTCTTTACTGTCGGCATTTGTAGCTCAGAAAACACACAAAAAGAAACAAAACAATCCACAGTAACTAGAAAACCACACGTGTATGAAATTCCAAAATCATATATTTTCAGATCTTTGTTTACATTCGAACCTTAGCCTTCCAGATATGCCTGTACTTTGGTTCCGGTAGTCAGTGCCTTTTAGATTACACCTGTGTTAACGATCAAGAAGAGAATAGAAACTTTCAGAATGTGATGCTACAGAACAATGCTGAAGAATAGATGGGTAGATCACATAACTAATGAGGAGGTATTGAATAAAATTGGAAAGAAGAGAAATTTGTCTCACAACTTGACTAGAAAAATGGATCGGTTGGTAGGTCGTATTCTGAGGCATCAAGGGATCACCAATTTAGTATTGGAGGGCACCGTGGAGGGTAAAATTCGTAGAGGGAGAGCAAGAGATAAATACACTAAGCAGATTCAAAACGACGTAGGTTGCAGTAGTTACTGGGAGATGAAGAAGCTTGCACAGGATAGAGTAGAATGGAGAGCTGCATCAAACCAGTGTCGGGACTGAAGACCACAACAACAACAACAACAACAATCCGCAACTAACGTCGGAAAAAAACAGAAGACCGAAATAATGCATCACGTATTCTGACTCTCTTCAAACTGACAAATGAGCTTGGCCCCTGTGCAAAATCATGTTCATCCTCAATTTTAGAAGGAACGGAAAATGATAATGCCCATAGACCATACATTTTTGAAATCAGCATGAAATGCTCTCTTCTATAGACCAATAAATTTGTTTTCAAATTTTTTGTCGTTTTCACGAGCATGTCTCCTTAATAGGTTGTACTGTTTCCATTTAAAGACTCGGTTGGTCTTTGTCATTGTGGTTCGTAAGTTGATGGCAGGTAACGCTTGCGGCCTGAAGATGACGCTTTTTGGTGTCTAAACTGGTAGCATGCTTTGAATAAACGGAGTTCGATTACAATACGTAAGTTGGTTTCGACTATCATTCAGCAAGTATTTGATGTCGGGTGCTGTCCCACTGTCCCCGACGGACTACCACAGACCACTACGATGTCAGAGGTGATACGATGATTGCAGATGGCGGGTGGCGGCGGTGGAGGCGAAGACGAGTAGATGGCGCCAACGCGGAGCTGCGGCGGCGGCGGTGGTCGTGCAGAAAGGCGGAGGAGGCGACAAGAAAACAGATGGCGATAAACACCCACACGGAACCAAGTCCAGACGATACAAGTGAAACTAAACAGACGGAAAGGTACGGAGTCTTGGCATAGGCTACTGGGCCCTACCAATCTACGAGAAACCAAGAGCAGCACCAAATGATGTAGTGCAGGAGATTTGTGGTGGCTTATTGCCGATGTTGGTCGCGAACTAGCGGGGCTCCGACGTTTACACCCACAGGACGGCATCTGACTGGCTGTGTTACAGCTCGGAAATGGCGCGTACTGTAGTGCGTCCCAGTTTACGTCCATATCTCTGCTTTTCCTTCACCAGTGCACACTTCCGTGCATTGCTAAGTACACAGCTAGTGTCTCTACTGAGGTTGCTACACAACACATTTCAACTGTTTCCCTGATTACAGATTCCCAATAGGTAGATACGTGAACAAGTATTCCCGTTTGTTCAAAAAAAAAAAATTTCGTGCTAATCTAACAAGGCGCCAGCCCTGTATGTGGACTCATATTGTGTCCCTCTCCTTTCAATCCGTACTGTGCTGCTGCGCCTCTGCCGGCACATTAAATCAAATCTTCACCTGCACACCCTCCCTGCACATACTCTCCCAAAGAAATTTCAACTGTCTCTCTCGGACTACAAACCTGGCCCACACATATACCCATCCTCCCACCTCTGAAGCCATCCTACCCTGTCCATCAACCCTTCACCTGCACACCCTCCGTGCACATACTCTCCCAAAGGAATTTCAACTGTCTCTCTATCTCGGACTACAAACCCACCCCACACATATACCCATCCTCCCACCTCTGAAGCCATCCTACCCTGTCCATTAACCCTTCACCTGCACACCCTCCCTGCACATACTCTCCTAAAGGAATATCAACTGTTTCTCACTCTTGGACTACAAACCCGGCTCATACATATACCCATCCTCCCACCTCTGAAGCCATCCTACCCTGTCCATCAACCATTCACCTACACACCCTCCCTGCACATACTCTCCCAAAGAAATTTCAACTGTCTCTCTCGGACTACGAACCCGGCCCACACATATACCCATCCTACCACCTCAGAAGCCATCTCATCCTGTCCATCAACCCTTCACCTGCACACCCTCCAATGCACATCCTCTCCCAAAGGAATTTCAACTGTCTCCATCTGACAGAATAAAGACCCTGACCGTACACATACCCATCCTACCACCTCTCATGCCATCCTATCCTGTCCATCCACCCTTCACCTGCACACCGTCCCTGCATGTCCTCTCCCAAAGAAATTTCAACTGTCTCTCTCTTGGAGTACAAGCCCTGCCCACACATATACCCATCCTCCCACCTCTGAAGCCATCCTACCCTGTCCATCAACCCTTCACCTGCACACCCTACCTGGACGTCCTCTCCAAAAGAAATTTCAAGTGTGCCTCTCTCTCCTGAACCCTGCCCACACATATACGCATCCTACCACCTCTGAATTCATCCTATCCTGTCCATCAACCCTTCACCTGCACACCCTTCCTGCACGTCATCTCCTAAAGAAATTTCAGTTGTGTCTCTGTCTTTAGTACAAAAGCTGCCCACACAAATACCCATCCTACCACCTTGAAGCCATCCTATCCTGTCCATCAACCGTTCACAAGCACACCCTCCCCTGCACGTCATCTCCACAAGAAATTTCAACTGTCTCCATCTGACGGACTAAAAACCCTGCCCGTACACATACAAAATCCTACCACCCCTGAAGCCATCCTATCCTTTCCATCAATCCTTCACCTACACACCCTCCCCTGCACAGCCCCTCCCACAGAAATTTCAACTGTGTCTCACTCTCTCTTAGACTCCAAAACCCTGCCCACATATGGACCCATCCTACCACCTCTGAAGCCATCCTATCCTGTCCATCAACCCTTCACCTGCACACCCTCCAATGCACGTCCTCTCCCAAAGAAATTTCAATTGTATCCCTCTGACAGACTACAAATCCTGCCCGTACACATACCCACCTCACAAACTGAAGCCATCATATCGTGTCCATCAAACCTTTACCTGCACAACCACCTTGCACATCCTCTTCCAAAGAAATTTCAAATGTGTCTCTCTCTCGGACAACAAACCTTGACCACACATATACCCATCCTACCACCTCTGAAGCCATCATATCCTGTCCATCAATCCTTCACCTGCACACTCTCACTGCACATCCACTCCCAAAGGAATTTCAACTGACTTCCTCTGACGGACTACAAACCTTACCCGTTAACATACTCATCCTACCACCTCTGAAGCCATCCTATACTGTCCATCAACTCTTCAGCTGCACACCCTCCCCTGCACGTCCTCTCACAAAGAAATTTCAACTGTCTCCCACTGACGGATTACAAACCCTGGCAGTACACATACCTATCCTACCACCTCTGAAGCCATTCTATTTTTCCATCAATCTTTCACCTGCACACCCTCCCTCACGTCCTCTTGGAAATAAATTTCAACTGTGACTCTCTCTCCCAAACTCTGCCCATACATATACCCATCCTACCAGGTCCGAAGCCATCCTATCCTGTCCATCAACCCTTCAACTGCACAACCTTCCTGCACATCCTCTCCTAAAGAAATTTCAGTTGTGTCTCTGTCTTGGAGTACAAACCCTGCCCACACAAACAACCATCCTACCACCTTGAAGCCATGCTATCCTGTCCATCAACCGTTCACAAGCACACCCTCCCCTGCACGTCCTCTCCCAAAGAAATTTCAACTGTCTCCCTCTGACGGATTACATACCCTTCCAGTACACATACCCACCCTACCGCCTCTGAAGACATCCTATCCTGTCCATCAACCCTTCACCTGCACACCCTCCCTGCACGTCGTCTTCCAAAGAAATTACAATCATGTCTCTATATTGGAATACAAACCCTGCCAACACAAATACCCATCCTATCACCTAGAAGCCATCCTAAACTGTCCAGAAACCGTTCACCTGCTCACCCACACTTGCACGTCCGCTCCCAAAGAAATTTCAACTGTCTCTCTCTCTCGGAGTTCAAACCCTGCCCGCACATATATACATCCTACATCCTCTGCAGCCATCATATCTTGTCCATCAACCCTTCAACTGCACACTCTCCCTGCACTGCACGTCCTCTCCCAAAGAAATTTCAACTGTCTCCCTCTGACGGACTAAAAGCCCTGCCTGTACACATACCCATCCTACCACCTCTGAAGCCATCCTATCCTGTCCATCAACACTTCACTTGCACACCCTCACCCGCACGTCCTCTTTCACAGCAATTTCAAAGGTCTCCCTCTGACGGACAACAAACCCTACCCATTAACGAACCCATGGTACCACCTCTGAAGCCATCCTATCCTGTCCATCAACCTTTCATCTGTACACCCTCCTCTGCACGTCCTCTCCTAACGAAAACTCAACTGTCTCCCTCTGAAGGACTACAAACCCTACCCGTACACATACACATCCTACCGCCTATGAAACCATCCTATCCTGTCCATCAACCCTTCACCTGCACACTCTCCCCTGCCATCCTCTCCCAAAGAAATTTCAACTGTCTCCCTCTGACGGACTACAAAGCCCGCTCGTACACATACCCATCCTACCATTTCTGAAGCCATCCTATCTTGTCCATCAACCCTTCACTTGCACACCCTCCCTGCACGTCCTCTCCCAACGAAAATTCAACTATCTCCCTCTGATGGACTACAAACCCTGCCCGTACACATACAAAATCCTACCACCCCTGAAGCCATCCTATCCTTTCCATCAACCCTTCACCTGCACACCCTCCCCTGCACGGCCCCTTCCACAGAAATTTCAACTGTGTCTCACTCTCTCTTAGACTGCAAAACCCTGCGCGCACATGTACCCATCCTACCATCTCTGAAGCCATCCTATTCTGTCCATCAACCCTTCACCTGCACACCCTCCAATGCACATCCTCTCCCAAAGGAATTTCAACTGTCTCCGTCTGACAGAATAAAGACACTGACCGTACACATACTCATCCTACCACCTCTCATGCCATCCTATCCTGTCCATCCACCCTTCACCTGCACACCGTCCCTGCATGCCCTCTCCCAAAGAAATTTCAACGGTGTCTCTCTCCCATACTACAAACCCTACACCCTCTAAAGCCATCCTACCCTGTTCATCAACCCTTCACATGCACACCCCCACCTGCACGTCCTCTCCCAAAGAAATTTCAACTGTCTCTCTCTTGGAGTACAAGCCCTGCCCACACATATACCCATCCTCCCACCTCTGAAGCCATCCTACCCTGTCCATCAACCCTTCACCTGCACACCCTGCCAGGACGTCCTCTCCGAAAGAAATATCAACTGTGTCTCTCTCTCCCCAACCCTGCCCACACATATACGCATCCTACCACCTCTGAATTCATCCTATCCTGTCCATCAACCGTTCACCTGCACACCCTTCCTGCACGTCCTCTCCTAAAGAAATTTCAGTTGTGTCTCTGTCTTTAGTACAAACCCTGCCCACACAAATACCCATCCTACCACCTTGAAGCCATCCTATCCAGTCCATCAACCGTTCACAAGCACACCCTCCCCTGCACGTCATCTCCACAAGAAATTTCAACTGTCTCCAACTGACGGACTACAAACCCTGCCCGTACACATACAAAATCCTACCACCCCTGAAGCCATCCTATCCTTTCCATCAATCCTTCACCTACACACCCTCCCCTGCACGGCACCTCCCACAGAAATTTCAACTGTGTCTCACTCTCTCAGACTCCAAAACCCTGCCCACACATGTACCCATCCTACCACCTCTGAAGCCATCCTATCCTGTCCATCAACCCTTCACCTGCACACCCTCCCATGCACGTCCTCTCCCAAAGAAATTTCAATTGTCAGCCTCTGACGGACTACAAATCCTGCCCGTACACATACACACCTCACAAACTGAAGCCATCATATCGTGTCCATCAAACCTTTACCTGCACAACCTCCTTGCACATCCTCTTCCAAAGAAATTTCAAATGTGTCTCTCTCTCGGACTACAAACCTTGACCACACAT
Source organism: Schistocerca gregaria (assembly GCF_023897955.1). Classification (NCBI taxonomy): domain Eukaryota; kingdom Metazoa; phylum Arthropoda; class Insecta; order Orthoptera; family Acrididae; genus Schistocerca; species Schistocerca gregaria. The sequence goes on along the minus strand of NC_064928.1, from coordinate 25,016,227 downwards.
ATACCCATCCTACCACCTCTGAAGCCATCATATCCTGTCCATCAATCCTTCACCTGCACACTCTCACTGCACATCCACTCCCAAAGGAATTTCAACTGACTTCCTCTGACGGACTACAAAGCCTACCCGTAAACATACTCATCCTACCACCTCTGAAGCCATCCTATCCTGTCCATCAACTCTTCAGCTGCACATCCTCCCCCTGCACGTCCTCTCACAAAGAAATTTCAACTGTCTCCCACTGACGGATTACAAACCCTGGCAGTACACATACCCATCCTACCACCTCTGAAGCCATTCTATCTTTCCATCAGCCTTTCACCTGCACACCCTCCCTGCACGTCCTCTCGGAAATAAATTTCAACTGTGACTCTCTCTCCCAAACCCTGCCCATACATATACCCATCCTACCAGGTCCGAAGCCATCCTATCCTGTCCATGAACCCTTCACCTCCACACCCTCCCCTGTACGTCTTCTCCCAAAGAAATTTCAACTGTCTTCCTCTGAAGGCTACAAACCCTGTCCGTACACATACCTATCCTACTACCTCTGAAGCCATCCTATCCTGTCCATCAAACCTTCACCTGCACACCCGCCCTGCACGTCCTCTCCCAAAGAAATTTCAACTCTGTCTCTTTCTCAGAGTACATACCCTGCCCACACAAATACCCATCCTTCCACTTCTGAAGCCTTCCTACCCTGTCCATCAACCCTTCACCTGCACACTCTCCCCTGCACGTCCTCTCGCAAAGAAATTTCAACTGTCTCCCTCTCTCAGACTAGAAAACCCTGCTCGCACATATACCCATCCAGCCACCTCTGAAGCCATCCTATCCTGTCCACCCCAAGTCTCCAGGACTCCCTCCTCCTTCTCGCTCCCTATCTCACCTGTTCCTTCTCCCCTTACCCGTTGCTCTGCACTCATTTCCTTCTCCACACTATAGCTTTCACTACCAGACGTCCCTCTCTCCCTTTCTCCCACAGCCACCCCTCTCTGGTCACAACTTCTTACCAGTCCTCAGTTCATATCACCACAACTCCCCTATTTCCCTCCATACACGCGCTTCTTTTTATCTACAATTCTCCATCCCAGGGCCGGTTCTTTTACAGTTTTAGTGAAAATGCCATTTTTAATGGTCAGTGAATTTCTGTCATGTTCAGTGAATTTTAAGTGCTTAGTGTGTATTCAAGCGATGCTCAAATGTTTTTAACTGTGCAGCGTGTCCACTTTTTTATCAATTGTTTTAAACAATTCACAAAGACAGCGTTACGTTATTAGTATTTCTCCCATTCACATCAGCTTTTCAAATTATTTTAAATTCATAGTACATGTGGTTCCCTTTTTTGTTAAACATCTAAATTAGCATTAAATTCTACTGGCTGAAAAGCAGGTTACCTGCAACGCTGCCAGCACCGACATCATCCCACCCCACCTACATCATGAGAGTGAGGATGAAATGAAAAAGGAAAAAAATTCTGTGTGTGCGCGCCATGCACTCCACCAATCCTTTCGAATCCCCTTACTCTTCCCTACCAACATGTCCACCAACTTAAAAAATTCCCCTCCCTCCTGCTGCGTCTTTTACACAACGTACCTTTTAGCCCCCCCCCCCCCCTTTCCCCCCGCTCCGCACTTCTCCTCATGCTCTGCCGCACCTCTACCACCACATTCCCCTAATGCTACACTTCCACACTCTCCACATCGTCCAACGAAACCTTAAGCGCCGTCCCTTATACAAGTTCGAACTCCACCCTGACGTGTACCAGTTCTACCGCATCAAAACGGAACCTATCCCATCTCCGCCACTCAGGGCTCCCTTCCTCTTCAATCACACCCTAAGGCTTGGTCTGCAACTGCGCCCCTCTTTCCCCTTTCCTGCACTCCTCCTCCAAACATCTGTCCACACAAACACCCTCTTATGCACTACCCCAACTGCAATTGTCCCATGATACCCCTCTTTCTGGCAGTCTAAGCCCAATCAATACTTCACTAATGTGTATCACTATGTTAATCAGTCAACACCACCAGCTTTTTACTTTTTTAACTTATGCAACTGTCCCTGTCTCTTATCTTTTGCGAAACATTAATTTGCCATTTCATCTGCATCAATCTTTTAATTAATCAACTAATCCGCCTTTTATATTTTAAATTATGCAACTTAATCTACGCCTTGTTTTATGTCAAACATTCATTTTGTGAAAGATGTGTCCAAGTTTCTAATATGATTTGAACTTTTTACTCTCATATAGCTAAAAAGCGGCAACGTGTAATGAAATGACAACAAAAGAAAAAAATCATTACCGTGCTGTCATTATGACGCAACACAGTGAATCAGCTGCCATCCAGTGGGTAGAAAACTGGTACCGTCGGCAGTTCACAACAGCCTGTTTTTAGCCCTTGACGATGATCATGATGGAGGAAATCATCAACAGCTTGGAATTTTATCCGAACTTGAAGCAGCAAATAAAAAAGGACTTTTTACGCAAGAACTTCGACGCGAAAAACTTCAGAGCCAAATTGCTAATTCGTCTGCAAATCTTGTTGTTTATAGAGGAGGGCATAAGAAAAGAGAAGGCTAACTAAAACTTTCACCAATCTTAAAATGAAGGCTCAGTAAACTAAATCTCATTGTGACTAACAAAATTAAAAATAAATGAATAAAGAAGAAAACGATAAATAAAGACTCTCGTCGTATATGTTGGAAATGATGTGACTAGTTTCCAGTACACATATATTACTGATGGTAAAGACAGTCTTCTGGAACAATATATTAATTGCATATGCATGGTGTCTGGTCTTTCAGACATGTTCTGAAAGAAGAAGCACCTTTTCGATTCAGCGGCCATATGCGAGGCGTATTCGGAAAGTGAAATCCGATTGGTCGTGTAATAAAACCACAGTGAAAATTAAAAAAAAAATTATAAGGAAGTCAGCCACAACTTCCAGCTACCTCATTAAACAGTCGCCGCGCCGATTTAGACATTTGCTGTAGTTTCGTACAAAGTTTTCCAGTACCGTCGTCACAGACAGCAGCCGCCTGTGCTTTCCGCCAATTTCTACACTAGTCTGCCTAACACTGTTTGTGCTAAAATGTTGTCTTCGTGAGCAGAGATGAACAACAGAGGGAGCCAATTAAGGGCTGCATTGTGGGTGATCAAACACTTCTCGTCGTGACCCCCAAGAAATGAGGATACTGCGATAGTGAATTGCTCAGTGGGCACTCCAGTTGAAGAGGGATGGACATCTCTAAAAGGTGCAGTCACATGAGTCACATGAGGTGGGGGGGGGGGGGGGAGGTAAAAGGAAGGTAATTAGAAGAAACCGTGGCAACTGAAGAAATACTTCACTTGATCGTCGAAAGAAGAAGCGCAAAACTGTTTAGGGGAATTCAGGAATCCGGAGATACAAGTCGCTTAGGAATGAAACAAATAGAAAGTGCGGGAAGCTGAGGCGAAATGCCTACATGAAAAAGTGAAGAAATCAAAAAAGAAATAATTATCAGAATGACTGGCTCAGCATAAAGGACAGTCAAAACATGCACAGACTGTAACATTAAGAGTAGAATGGGAAATCCACTATTAAATGCAGACGAGAGAGCGGATGGGTGGAAAGAGTACATTAAGGGCCTGTGAGAGGAGGAAGATTTCTCTGATGACGTGACAGAAGGAGACACAGGAGTCGACAGGAAGAGATAGGGGATCGAGTATTATACACAGAATTTAGAAGAGCTTTGGAAGACCTAAGATCAAATGAGGCAGAAGGCATATCACACACTCCATCGAAATTTCTGAAAACATTAGGGCAAATGGCGACAAAAAGGTTATTCACGTTGGTATGTAAGCAAAACGAGGATAATGGAATGTAGTCGAATTAAGTCGGGTTATGCTGAGGGAATTAGATTACGAAATGAGACACTTAAAGTAGTAAAGGAGTTTTGCTATTTGGGGAGCAAAATAACTGATGATGGTCGAAGTAGACAGGATTTAAAATGTGGACTGGCAATGACAAGGAAAGCGTTTCTGAAGAAGAGAAATTTTTTAACAACTAGTGTAGATTTAAGTGTCAGGAAGTCGTTTCTGAAAGTATTTGTATGGAGTGTAGCCATGTATGGAAGTGAAACATGGACGATAAATAGTTTAGACAAGAAGAGAATAGAAGGTTTCGAATTGTGGTTCTACAGAAGAATGCTGAAGATTAGATAGGTAGATCACATAACTAATGAGGAGGTATTTAATAGAATTGGGGAGAAGAGGAGTTTGTGGCACAACTTGACAAGAAGAAGGGACAGGTTGGTAGGACATGTTCTGAGGCATCAAGGGATCACAAATTTAGCTTTGGAGGGTAGCGTGGAGGGTAAAAATCGTAGAGGGAGACCAAGAGATGAATACACTAAGCTGGGAGATGAAGAAGCTTGCACAGGATAGAGTAGCATGGACAGCTGCATCAGACCAGTCTCAGGACTGAAGATCACAACACCAACAACAACAACATGCAGAACGTATTAGACAGTTAATCTACCATCAGATTTTCGGAAAAACATTACCCATACAGCTCCGTTGACTGAAAAAGCCGACAAATGCGAGAATTATCGTACGGTCACCTTAAGAGCTCATGTTTCCAACTTGTTGACAAGAATAATATACAGAAGAATGGTAAAGAAAATTGTGGTGCCACAGAAAAGAGTTGAAAATTAGGTAATAGATAAGCCGATTCTCCGCAGAATCGGCCAGGAAAGCGATATATGACGTCCAGTTTGGCTTTAGGAAAGATAAAGGCACCAGAGGGGCAGTCCTCTCGTTGCAGGTGATAATCGAAGTAAGACTGAAGAAATATAAAGACACATTCATAGGATTTGTCGCGTGGAACAAGCATTTGACAATGTAAAATGGCAAAGACGTTCGAAATCCTGAGAAAAACAGGGGTAAGCTATAGTGACAGATGGGTAATATACAATGCGTACAAGAACAAAGATGGAACTATAGGAGCGGAAGACAAAGAACGAAGGGTGGAAGGCAGGAATGGTGTATTTCACTCCTGCTGTTCAATCTATGTATCGAAGAAGCAGTTACCGAAATGAAAGAGAGATTCAAAAGTATGGTTGAAATCCCAGGTGAAAGGATATCAATGTTACGATTCGCTGATGGCATTGCTATCCCCAGTGAAAGTGAATACAAATTACAGGACGTGTTGAATGGAATGAACAGTCTAATGAGTACAGAATACGAAGAGACTACGTCGTCCTTACGCAAGTAATGAGAAGTAGCAGAAACGAGAAGTGCGAGAAACTTAACAATAGGATCGGTGATGACGAAGTACATAAAGCTAATGTATTCTGCTACCTAGGCAGCGAAATAACCCATAACGGACGGAACAAGAGGGCAAAAATTGCGTTCCTGACCAACAGATTCTACCGCCGTCAAACAAAAGGGCGCAGCCCTGAATCCTCCCACGGTCATAAAAATGTTGGCAAGAGAGACTGCAAGTTGATATAATTTTAAAAAGGGCGGGAGAGACAGCGTATGGATACATTTTAAGAAAAGAGCGGGAAAGACCGCGCATTGATACATTTTGTGATGGTAGCAGGGATTGTCTGCACCAGAAAGCATTCATGGCAGGAGAGACCGCGCTTTAGCGTTCATAGGAAGTCAGCAGTAAGCGAGATGTGAAGCGAGTCGGTAGCAGGTCTGAAGCGAGAGGTTGAGAGGAGCGGTGTGCCTGCCAGCCACCAGCTATGATTTACAAGAGATTATAAACGGATGTACAGAGACATCAGATAACTATTACAATAAGAGGAACTGATTTTATTTAATTATTATTTATTTATTTATATATTTATTTATTTATTTATTTTTGAGAAACTCAATACTACTGACGTAAAAAAGGTAAGGAACAGTTTGGGGTTATTGCAGGTAACGTATGAGAGCCACGACGACGACACATACTATGTTTCATCGAAGTAATCAGAAAATAACTTTTAATAATCAGCATTTAAATTTGTGTACGAAGACTGAGAAAGAGAATAAATTTCAAAGGGAAGATTTCATTTGTTATTATTAAGCAAGAGATAGAAATCCTAAGGGAAGGTTTCATAGGTTATTGTAGAAGGGAATGTTGCGTAACAAAAGAGATATAAAGAAGACGGGAGGGTTTCACTTGGCGACATCGAATCAGTAAGACTCTTCAATGAATCTACTGTGAAAATGAATATACTGACTCTGTCAATTGTATGAATAAGCTAGTGCTAAGTGGCGCAACGCTTATACTAAACTGTATACCTTTCATTCACAGCCCATCGGCAATTCTGTTTGCTCTATTGATTCTGCGTTGAAAAGTGTTTGTTCAGTGTTGAATATTTTGTTGCGTGTGTTAATTATAGAAAATGACCCGCAGAATAATTACTCGATCTCAAAGCGATAAAAGTGTAGAAAATACTTGCGAGAAATTCTCTTCAGGAGTAGACAATAATAATAGTGTGAAAAACCCGATAGTGAAACGTTAGGTGAACAGACATTCGAGAGTAGTAATACTGTGGAATCTTTTAACGAACAATCAACTTCAAAATGCCGACTGGTAATGAGACATTAGTGCAAAAAAATTTGTTTTTAAATACAACAGACGCTATACAGCCACAGGTTACGCGTAGCAGACATAATAGTTTGAGCAACGAACCCACTATAATGCAGTCAAACAGTGTGACTCCATTACGTGCCGAAACAGATTCAAACGGTACACAGCCACACAATCTGCGTAGCAGATACCACAGTTTTATTGACGAAAATTCCGAAACAACGGAAGAGATGGCCCGATTACAATTATCTGTGGATGTTCAAATGAACACAGATGTACAACCTTTAACAACGAATACAAATATACAAAGAAGTCAATCCGAAACGGGTCCAATAATGGCATTTTTGCTACAAATGAGACAAGACATGAAACAAAACTTTAACAGAAGGGAAAAAGAATCAGCAGACCTAAAAAACGAAATCAAGGCAGAACGCACACACACAGATCAGAAATTAGACAAAATGTACCAAAATCTAAAACACGAAATCAAAGTAGAAATTCAAGCAGTCGCTGAAAAATGTTCACGATCAAACCACGAATTACATGCAAAGATTCAAGAAATAACAGAAAAACAAGAAGCAATCACGGTTAGCATACGAGAAACAATGACACAGCCGGCCAGAGTGGCCGAGCGGTTCTAGGCGCTACAGTGTGGAACCGCGCGACCTCTACGGTCGCAGGTTCGAATCCTGCCTCGGGCATGCATGTATGTGATGTCCTTAGGTTAGTTAGGTTTAAGTAGTTCTAGGTTCTAGGGGACTGATGACCTCAGAAGTTAAGTCCCATAGCGGTGAGAGCCATTTTTTGAACAATGACAGAGAACTTTTCTAAACAAAACGTACACATTAATGAACGTTTTAAAAATCACACAGAAAACTGTTTGATACGTCACCGCAAACTGGTGCGATCGCAGGATAAAGAACAAAAAGATTACAAATAGTTACTAAACAGCGACCGGACGACAAAATCAAAGTGTTTGCTCAGGGAAAAACTTACGTGGACAATCACGTACACTCGATTTCGGAAGAAATCGAAACGGTTAAGGAGACAAATATGCAAATGCAAGAGAGGCTCACGGAAATCCAATCACACACAATTGAGGCGAAAATTTCTACAGACACTGAAATCGAGAATATTAGGGAGTTATTAACAGAAGAAGTCCAGACATTAACTGACAAAATAGAACACATAGAAATCAATCAAGACCAGAAAATTTCAAAGCATATTTTACGAAAGTAACCAAAAGTTATCGTAAATTACGAAACTGACAGAAAAGATCAACGAACTCACTACAGGAATAGACCTGTTAGATACTAACAATGACAGTAAATCAGATAACACTACACCAGTCTCAGTTCAACAGATTTCTGATGGTAAAGATACGCAAATTACAAATGTGCAACAAACATTCACAGACCTAGAATCACGTAATAATTTGTTACATTCGAAAATCAATTCTTTACAGCAAACGATAGCTGACACAGAAGGAACAACTGCAAATAATCAATTCCAACAGAACACACACCATTACGACATGCCTCAGATGCACAATACGTATAATGTCGGTAGACTTCAGAGAGTAAGAGATCTCAATCAGGCAGAAAGACACATAAATTAATATTCACAACATTACGAAAATAATTCCACACAAAGACATGACGGTGCGACCACAAGCATTTCCTTTCACTGAGAAAGTTTAAAACATTTAAAAACGACAGGACGCAAATACATCCACTGGACTGGATCCAACAATTCAATGCGGCACTCCCACCATCATGGCCAGTTCAACATAATCTAGAATTTATTATTAGTTTTATTGAAGGGGAACCAGCGAGAAGAATGCGAGCAATTGCTAGACAGTGTTTTTCAGTAGAAGCATTCCAGCAAGCATTTCTAGCAGCATATTGGTCAGATACCACACAGAGTAGCATTAAAGATCGACTAATTAGTCTGCCAAATTTCGAGAATTCTACTGTCCCAACAATCACACAATTTTTCGAGTATATGGTTGAACATAACCAATACCTCAATGAGCCATACAGTCAATCCGCATTAATTCAGCTGTGTATTTAAAAACTCCCCAGAGCATTAAAAGTGTCATTATTAACAGGCCACCAAATGGACAGTGTGTACGCATTTAGAGACATCCAGCAATTGCTAGAGGTACACCAGGCAGATTATGCGCTTGTTAATAAGAACGTTTCACGACATAACGCAAACCAAATAAACAATGCTTTTTTGAGCAAACACGATTTGGCAATAACAATTGTAATAAATGATTTCGCAGTGAAAATGAAAATTTTAATTGAAAATACAGACAGGGATTTAATGAACAGCAGTATAACAACAATGTACATTACAATTCAAGACAGCAACAAAACCATGCAAATAACACGACACACAATTAACGTTTTTTTTGCTGGGCAAACTTTCCACAGCAATTGTTGGATAGTTCCGCATTTAACAACTGATATAATATTAGGAATCAATTTTCTCTTACAGTATGACGCAAAGATTGACTTTAAATCGTCATACCTAACATTACAGAAGGAAGACAGTGAAGTGTTAGTGAGATTTCAAAACACGGTATCCTCAGAACAACAAAATATGCACAGGATTGAGATTATTGCAGATTCTAAAGATAATAATGATTGTTATCTCACACTGTACACGAATACACATAATAACGACATGGCAGAGGAACAGGAATATAATGTATTAGAGACAATTACACGCAAGGTTGGAGACAGTATAGGAAAAGACGATACAGAACGCAGAGAATTAGAAAATATTATTGTGCAATATAAAACAGTTTTTAACAATGTTCCAGGAACGATGACAGGATTTATGTACGAATTTCAGATTAAACCACACGAGACTTTCAAAGCTAAACACTATCCAATGCCACATATACACACAGAAGCAGTTAAGAAAGAGTTACGAGCAATGGTTGATCGGGGTATAATTGAACCAGCAGCAAGCCAATATATAAATCCATTACACATCGTTAAAAAGAAGGATGGATCACTCCGTTTAGTTTTAGATTCACGTCAGGTTAATAAAATAATCATTACAGAAACTGACCGTCCACTGCAAAAGTTTCATGGCATCTGTATATATACCACCCTCGATCTCAAATCAGGATTTTGGCAAGTCCAGTTGCATCCAAATTGCCGAAAGTATACGGCATTCCTTTGCTTTGGTGAATGTTACCAAGTTTGTAAACTTCCGTTTGGACTAACGATTTCGTCTGCAGCCTTTATATGAGGCATGAATACAATTCTCCCACAGGATCTTAAAAACAAAATTACTAGATATGCAGATGACATTCTAATCGCAGCAGAAAACTGGGAAAAGTACAACTACACTCTTCAACAATTACTGAATACATTCGAGCAGAAATGTGTAACTATAAACCTCTGTAAATCTGAATTTGGAAAAGCCTCAATAAAATTTCTAGGTCATATCATTTCACAAACAGGTATTGCACCAGACTCCAACAATTTGCAAGCATTGAAAGATATCGACGTGCCAGCAAATAAGGAACTACGGAGTTTTTTAGGCCTTATTAATTATTTTTGAAAATTCATTCATTATGAAGCATTAGACACACCCTTGCTATACCAGCTCACAAGTAAAACACGATTTGGTCATGGAATGAAGACGTTGAAGCTGAATTCGAGAATTTGAAAGAAGCGTTACTAAGGGCACCTTTGTTATCACATCCTGACCCAACACAAAACTTTTTCATTGCAACAGATTGTTCAACTTTAGCACTAGGAGTACATATTTTCCAGGTAGTAGAGGAGGAAGGTAAGACAATCGTTAAACATATTGCTTTTGCAAGCAGAATATTTTCTCCAGTAGAGCTAAATTATTCTGTAACAGAATTAGAGACGCTATGCGTGATATGGGCATTAAAGAGATTCCGTCATTATCTATATGGAAGACACACCACAGTATATACCGATCACTGAGCAGTCCAGTTTTTATTATCAGCAAAACTTATGAATGATAGATTGAGCCATTGGAAATTGTATCTACAAGAGTTCAACTTCACTATCGTAAACATTCCAGGCACGCAGAATATTGTTGCCGACGCACTATCGAGATCTATACACCATAGACAACTAGAGAAAGAATATACCTTCTGCCACAACAACCATAGTATTATGTATATCAAACAGGTAGTATTCGAAAACTTTATATCGTCAGCATTACATGACATAGAGAGAGAACAGCAGAAAGATGAAACACTAAAAGAGATTGTAACGCTTTGGCGAGACAAGAGCAAGGCAAAAATCAGACATAGTTACACTATACATCAAAATATTCTGTTTATTCGCTCATACCCAGACGGCAACAATTGGATTTTATGCATTCCAGAAGGGATCAGAAACAAATTGATATGGTATATGCACCTAAGCTATGCACATTACGAAGCTAGGAAATGATTTCTAATTCTTCGACAAAACTGTCAATTCAACAATATGGAAAAAAAACATTCGCAAAGTTATAGCATCCTGCAAGATATGTCAGAAAGCTAAATCATCAACAGTATCACTTATTCCACCACTGTATCCCATAATACCAGTTATCTTAAGACACATGGCAGCAGTAGATGTTTTCGGTCAAATCCCCAGAACAAGTAAAGATTATAGTTATATTCTAGTAGCCGTAGAACTGACATTCAAATTTGTAACAGCTAGATCAGTATGAAGAGGATTTGAAAGAGATTTTCTGCCAGTAGTAGGACGTATACAGAAGGTTATTTCAGATAACGGACCGGAGTTTAGGTCAGACATATGGAAACAAATGTTAGAGAGTAAGAACATAAGACCAATATACATATCAAGATATCACAGTTCTTCTAACCCGTCAGAAAGAATAATGAAAGAAATCGGGAAACTATGTAGAATTTATTGCCACAGAAAGCATACAACATGGGACGAATACATTTCACAGTTTCAAGAAGTAATAAAGGCAATACCTAATGAGTCAAAGATGCACTCACCAGCTGTAATACTGACGAATAAAGACCCACCGAATAAACTTACTGAAACGATTACTTTTCCAAAGGAGCGTAGACTTAGTCATTGTGAGATAATAAACATGGCACTAGCGAACATTAAACGAGCTGCCGATCGTCGGAAGAGACAGCAGAAACAGGTAAGTAGATTACGCAAGTACGAGATTGGCGATAAGGTACTAGCCCGTACCCATTATCTGTCACATAAAGGGAAGAACCGATGCAAAAAATTTGAACTTCTATATGCAGGACCGTACAGAACTAGAAATATTCCGCATGCTAATGTAGTACAAATTGAGACACTCAGAACAAAAAATCGAGAGGAAACCATCATATGTCAAACATAAACAAATTCTTCAAACAGAAAAACCTTCTTACGGGGATACATATAGACAGAGTATAACAATGAGCTTTTTGACACATTCCAGCAAGCCCGAACACAGTGAGCTACTAATCGATTATTTACGTGCACAATATGTCACCTCGACTCGACCGCACTGAACATTAATGGCAGTCTTAAAAGCATTCTCGCAGGACATTTATTGCACATTATGTAAGGTAAGTGAAGCAATTAACAGGACTACTTTAAATGTAAATGTACACTCCTGGAAATGGGAAAAAGAACACATTGACACCGGTGTGTCAGACCCAACATACTTGCTCCGGACACTGCGAGAGGGCTGTACAAGCAATGATCACACGCACGGCACAGCGGACACACCAAGAACCGCGGTGTTGGCCGTCGAATGGCGCTAGCTGCGCAGCATTTGTGCACCGCCGCCGTTGGTGTCAGCCAGTTTGCCGTGGCATACGGAGCTCCATCGCAGTCTTTAACACTGGTAGCATGCCGCGACAGCGTGGACGTGAACCGTATGTGTAGCTGACGGACTTTGAGCGAGGGCGTATAGTGGGCATGCGGGAGGCCGGGTGGACGTACCGCCGAATTGCTCTACACGTGGGGCGTGAGGTCTCCACAGTACATCGATGTTGTCGCCAGTGGTCGGCGGAAGGTGCACGTGCCCGTCGACCTGGGACCGGACCGCAGCGACGCACGGATGCACGCCAAGACCGTAGGATCCTACGCAGTGCCGTAGGGGACCGCACCGCCACTTCCCAGCAAATTAGGGACACTGTTGCTCCTGGGGTATCGGCGAGGACCATTCGCAACCGTCTCCATGAAGCTGGGCTACGGTCCCGCACACCGTTAGGCCGTCTTCAGCTCACGCCTCAACCACGTGCAGCCCACCTCCAGTGGTGTCGCGACAGGCGTGAATGGAGGTACGAATGCAGAAGTGTCGTCTTCAGCGATGAGAGTCGCTTCTGCCTTGGTGCCAATGATGGTCGTATGTGTGTTTGGCGCCGTGCAGGTGAGCGCCACAATCAGGACTGCATACGACCGAGGCACACAGGGCCAACACCCGGCATCATGGTGTGGGGAGCGATCTCCTACACTGGCCGTACACCTCTGGTGATCGTCGAGGGGACACTGAATAGTGCACGGTACATCCAAACCGTCATTGAACCCATCGTTCTACCATTCCTAGACCGGCAAGGGAACTTGCTGTTCCAACAGGACAATGCACGTCCGCATGTATCCCGTGCCACCCAACGTGCTCTAGAAGGTGTAAGTCAACTACCCTGGCCAGCAAGATCTCCGGATCTGTCCCCCATTGAGCATGTTTGGGACTGGATGAAGCGTTGTCTCACGCGGTCTGCACGTCCAGCACGAACGCTGGTCCAACTGAGGCGCCAGGTGGAAATGGCATGGCAAGCCGTTCCGCAGGACTACATCCAGCATCTCTACGATCGTCTCCATGGGAGAATAGCAGCCTGCATTGCTGCGAAAGGTGGATATACACTGTACTAGTGCCGACATTGTGCATGCTCTGTTGCCTGTGTCTTTGTGCCTGTGGTTCTGTCTGTGTGATCATGTGATGTATCTGACCCCAGGAATGTGTCAATAAAGTTTCCCCTTCCTGGGGCAATGAATTCACGGTGTTCTTATTTCAATTTCCAGGAGTGTATAACATGTACAAATGATTTTCATACGGTAGTATCAATTAGAAGTATTCTTTAACCCGTGCATGCAGCATTGTTTTCATAGTTCGCCAAAATAAACGTAGTTTTAATTATAATATAAGTATTGAATATGTAGAAATATGGATAAATGCTTTAAGGTCATGCCGAGAGCTTACGCGATTTTCCAGATGCAGAGAGATGTTGAATGGCTCTCAGCACTATGGGACTTAACATCTATGGTTATCAGTCCGCTAGAACTTAGAACTACTTAAACCTAAGGACATCACACAACACCCAGCCATCACGAGGCAGAGAAAATCCCTGACCCCGCCCGGAATCGAACCCGGGAACCCGGGCGTGGGAAGCTAGAACGCTACCGCACGACCACGAGATGCAGGCGCAGCGCAGCACTACGGATGGAGAAACCACATTAAACTACTTGCTATATGTGCTTCGCTATTCGAAACATGATATGTTTTACATCAGATACATACACAGGAAAAACAGATCACTCCAAATGTCAGCATGCAGATTCGCACTCAGCGTAAAATACAAATGTTTTCTCTTAAATAACAATGACGATGTGTGCTACACAACTCAAACATAATATATAGTCGACTGACAATATGACTCGTAACTGACGACCACATTACCAAACATACTGAAGTCACAGACAGTGACATAGTTTGTCAAAATGTACTTTCATATTTCAAAAACTGTGAATTCACAACCTGTGAAGTAATGTAACAGTGTCTTTATCAAATTATTTATATTAGCACCATATTATGATTTATTTAGAGGTAATGTATCTGCAAAAGTCACAGAAAGTAACATAGTTTGTATAAAGGTACTTGTCTATTTTATTTAAAATGTTGATGCCATGCGCTGACATTTCCACTTACAGGAATATTTGTTTATGTTATTGACTGTCACGCAATGTCATATGTACTGCAGGCTGAATTTACTATAGGTGGAATTTGTGTTTTTTATGTAATTGTTTAAAACTATAAACTTTTCTAAAGTCACACAAGGTGACATATTGTGTCCGTTTAAACGTAAAATATATAATTTTTATGAGCACAAAGTGAAGAGATGGTGTAAAATTTGGTAATAACGGAATCAACCATATCCGTGAACCTTTTGACAAAATGACTGTACCTGTGCCTTAACTCCTGTGCATCCCCATGGTTATGGAGCACAAACAAAGTGAATACTGAACCACATTACTTCAATCTACGATGTTTTCTGTGAGGTGTCGGCGTACCAGGATCTACACCACAGTCATGATGTACGTCAATAGGTGCTTGCATACCAAGATGCACACCATCACCACTAATGGAATATTGGAGTTGGAACTTGTACCTGATGTAGCTGTGGCAACTCAGGCAATTCAACAGCTAACTTAGTGTTTGGTTACACTAAAACTATGGATCAAAGAGACGATGGAATCACATGGCGAAACTTGGTGTTGTGTATGTGAGGGAAAGAAACAGACTTTTGAGTGCATTCACAGACAGTTACCAGTGATTTGACCATGCTATCCAATTTCTTTTTTCTCCCTTCCTTGAATACGGTAGTAATAGATGCCAATTTTACCAGAGAACAAAACTTATAATGAAACATAAACTATGATCTAATTTTTTGCCATCCATTACTATTAGAGATATAAATAACTTTTACTACCCGATGTACACTTCCAACTTACTGACTCATATTATATGTATATTTTGATGTATACTCTTTTTAATATTCTCTTTGTTAAAGTTAGGAAAACAAATTCTTATGACAGTATATGTATGTGCTTTGTTGAAAGAAATATTCTATCATTAACTTACTTATTACTACATATATTTCTATAATCAAATTTTCTCCTTGTCCAAATGACTTAATGACATAGGAAAATTTTAAGGAAACCCAGTGGAGGGTTATGTAAGACATGAATATTTCTATTGTCTATTGTCAAACCAAAATGTATGAAAGATGTTTATATTTTATTAATAGGATTAAATAGGAATAATTATTATTTGTCATGTTGGAAATAATTGTGGTAGCAGAGAATGTCTACACCAAAGTATTGTTGGCAAGAGAGACAGCACATTGATATAATTTTAAAAAAGGGTGGGAGAGACAGCGTATGGATACATTTTAAGAAAAGAGCGGGAAAGACCGAGCATTGATACATTTTGTAATGGAAGCAGGGATTGTCTGCACCAGAAAGCATTGTTGGCAGGAGAGACCGCACTTAAGCGTTCGTAGGAAGTCAGTAGTAAGTGAGATGTGAAGCGCGTCGGTAGCAGGTCTGAAGCGAGAGGTTCAGAGGAGTGGTGTGCCTGCCAGCCACCAAATATGATTTACAAGAGTTATAAACGGATGTACAGAGACATCAGCTAACTATTGTCATAAGAGGAACTAATATTATTGAATTATGTTTTTTGAGAAACTCAAGACTACTGAAGGTATGTTTGCGCATTGCTAGTTGTAAGATTATTGTAAAAAGTAAGTCCCATTTGAACGTTTGTAAAATCATTTCATTCAGAATATAATTAATTTTTGCCAACAATATTGCATTACTGATTTTAATCCATCTCGAAAACCATCAACGGAAAACTTCGAAAAATTTTATAGTTGTCAAGAAAAAGTATAACTATGAATTACATAACTTCAGTCAAACTAGTTAAAGAATAACGTTAGCTTTGCTATTAAAGAATTACATCAGCTTTGTTATTAAAGAATAACGCCAGCTTTGGTAATAAATACAGACAGTTAATATGACAGTCCACCAGCAGCTAATAGAGTATAGTAAAACAGAGTAAGCATATTCATGTCGCAGTTCGATGTAGCAGTCAGATGACGATCGAGTAACAGTAAAAAAGGTAAGGGACAGTTTTGGGTTATTGCAGGTAACGACACATTCTATGTTTCGTCGAAATAATCAGAAAATAACTTTTAATAAGCAGCATTTAAATTTGTATTCTAAGATTGAGAAAGAGAATAAATTTCAAAGGGAAGATGTCATTTGATATTATTAAGCAAGAGATAGAAATCCTAAGGGAAGGTTTCATAGGTTATTGAAGAAGGGAGGGCTGTGTAACAAAAGAGAGTTATAGAGGAGATGTAAAACTTTCACTGTTGCTTAATTCATGTTTCCCTAAGAATGCAACACATTATCAGACATAGATGACGAAATAACGCCGGCCGGTGTGGCCGAGTGGTTCTAGGCGCTACAGTCTGGAACCGTGCGACGGCTACGATTGCAGTTTCGAATCCTGGATTGGGCATGGATGTGTGTGATGTCCTTAGATTAGTTAGGTTTAAGTAGTTCTAAGTTGTAGGGGACTCATGACCTCAGAAGTTAAGTCCTGTAGTGCTCAGAGGCATATGAACCATTTGTTTTTGACGAAATTACGTTAACTATAACTGTCTCTGTTTTAATTCCAGCAGGTGAACATTCTGTGTCGTATAACTTGTTTACATGTAGTCTGATGTTTTGAAACTGAATTCGTGTCTAGCAGGGTGATATGAAAATGAAGCCACACTCCACAGCACCATCATTCCAAAATTTGTCTTTTTGTGTATCAGTAGCATTGCTTCCACTCCTATGTTTATTTGTTTTCACGTGATCTTTATCATCCTTTTGTTTCAGTGCAACAAAGAATTCTCCGGTACATATTACGCAATTAAAACACTTTTTGTTACTAACATTACAAAAGTTTAACAAAAATTGTATTCATGTTGCAGGTGAACCTTTGCATGTCTGATGGAATACATATGTCCCATTTAAGTAATATGCAGTTTTGAGTATCGGGAGATCTACAACTCATATCTGTCTAGCGCTAGCATGTAGAACTTGGAGAGAAATACTACAGGCCATGGGGTGGAAATATGGAGCACCATGAGTGGTCAAATGGATTGGGGTGTACTTGTAGTGTGTCTGTTTCACGAAAACCAGATCATATCACCATCTCCATTCCAGAAACTGTCTGAAGTAACTATTTCTGTTTCCTTACACAACACATACATTGTTTTGAAATATTACTACACAACTTAGTATATAATTTGGATGTAATGTGATATGTATACCCCAGAAAACTGCTTAAAATGTGGGAAACATAGGTGTGTGGAATTTCAATGCCATCTTAAAATGGTACGTTTTCCGTTGTCAGGAGAATAAATGTGTTTTGGTACGGATTTTTTTAATACTTTTTCCCATAATTGTCATCCTGATTAAATCATTCTAAAATTAAAAATGTAACTCTGAAAATTCTAGGTCCACATGAAAACGTGGATCTAGTAAAGTTGACAGGACACATGTGTCCCACTTCACCTATTTTCAAAATCGGTCAGCTTAAAATTGTGTTGGTAGTGAAAGTGTATAACGAGTATTTATCCCAGAGGAAGAGAGGCTTTGACTTTTCGTTTTTCAAATATATGCTAAATAAATTTTGATCAAGAAAGGATTAAATACACATTTTTTTCGATTACCGGTAAGTGATGCAACAAAAAATGAATATAGATAAAACGATCAAAAACCTGCAGACGATTTACCTCACGTTTGAAAGAAAACAACATGAACACATTGTTCCTGTTGTGTTGCCAAATGGGTAAGAGGAAAGTTGCAGCGAAATCGGTAGCCACGTCTTAATATCGACATCAAAGCATACTCCGATGTCGGGTGAGAGAGGCACGGCTGGAAGAGAATGTTTAAAAACGCAATGTCGAACACATATAGGTCTAAAATTCCTCGCCAGTCGTACAATTCTCAGACCCCGACATTTTCAGCGCAAGGCAAAGATTTGCGTCGCATAGCGACGTGGACGCAGCACAGTGGACGGGCTGGCACAAGCGACTGTTGCCAACAACCGACTGACCAGTCGATTGTTTTCTCGTTCAGCCGAATGGAAAAACGAGTTAGTCACTCTCCATGTCTGACGCAGTTGTTTCACTTAATGTACGTCTCGGTTACGTCAGTTAAATGAATACTTCCACTCAGTCTATGGGGTCTGAATAATTTCACTTACACACACCACTTTTTTCCACCCTTTTCCTTGGGGGCAAAAAAAAAAGAAACAAAAAAGCACGCACAGTATATTTGTGGGGGCGGCTGCGTAACGCCGCCCCCGTAGCCTGCTCGTGCTGCCAGCAGGGCCAGGGCCACAGCCGGCATGAGGAGGTGGCGAACGCAGCAGTCAGTGTAGGCTAGGCGCAAATTGAGACGCGTATACCGCGTGTCGCGCGACGCAGCGCAGCGCGCCTTTTTGTAACATCACAGGTTCAAATGGGACCACCTCGCAAATTGCGACGCGACGCGGCTGCGACGCGACACGCGCCTGCGCCAGGTCGCGCGGCGCTGTGGCTGAGGCACAGTTTCTCGCGCCGCGCGTCGCGCTTGCCTCGCTAGCACCGTGGGGAATTTGAGGAGGGGAGCGGAAGAGTAGCCCGGCCATATGCTCACATCGGAACGGCGCATATCAGCAGTGGTAGTATTGCCAATACGACAAATTTTGCCTTACTGTGTACTGAATTTTATTGCCTCTGGGTAGTGTTTCGTTTTTCGCCATTTAAACGCTCCAGCTTTCTTCGTTAGCACGTTGTACTTTTCTGTTATTTATATCTGCATAGTTTTGTTTTGGTTTTCTTCTGTCAAGAAAAATGTATACTTCTGTAACTGATGAGCCATTGGCCGCTGGAATTGCACATATGCCTCCGTGATGTTTTCAGATCGCAAGGAATATTATAAGATCATGTGATTAAGAATCAAGGCAAGAAAGTAAAGCAAGGTTATATTCTCGCTGCCTAGTAAGCTAGCGTATCGCTACGATCTGTTACAAAAAATTTCGAAAGGGATAATCTCCACAGTTGTAGCCCCTTTGTGCTTGTGGTAAAAAGCGTCCAAGATCTGAGGTATAGAAGTTTCATTGTGATTACTCTGATATGTATGTAATAATGTAATACGACACACTGTACTACCTGCATTTGAACAACATATTTCCACTGCAAGCTAGAAACAGTCGAAAAGCAGTCACAAAGAACAATGTTTTAATTGGTTCGCCTTGATGAGAAAAAGCATTTCAATTGTTGCATGGACATTATCAGCAGTAATAAACTAATTATACAAAAACAGGCTACACAAATGAAGAAAATGGTCGGTATTATTACGCAAGTAGGAATATCTTAAAAGAGTGTTATGATTAGATATATTTAATTTGTTGAAATGTGCTGCTGACAAAGGCAGATCTACTTTCATGAAAATGTTTTTCGAACTCCATCTCACAAGGCACACTTGGCTAGCTTGTGCATTCCTGTCGCGCGCATTATCCTTCGTTGCTGACAATACTCTGACCATTGTGTTGTGCGACAGATCAATTGTTTATTTTTCTCAATAACAACTATTTTATTCGCGTTTTCCAAGCCCTAGGTGAGTAAACAGTATCTGGCATGTGCCTATCATTCCGCCTGAAGGAACGCTCGTCACTATTTTAATACTGCTCAGATCAAGAGAAGGAATAAAATCCTTTGGTAAATTCCAGTCGCTCAGTGTTAAAAATACGATGGGTTACGGGGATTCCACCAAAATTCCAACAGAATTGCCAATGTGTTTTTGTGTGAGTTGTTAACCTTTTCTCATTCGAAGAAGCATCACCATTTATGAGTAAAGGCCACATTTCTCTTGGTGACTGGTTTAATTGTACTTCCTTTGCCACAGTGTAATTTGCCAAACTCATCTCACAGCAGCTATTGACACAGAATTCCGAAATGGAGGGTCTCATTAAACAAGTAATTGGCAATCATAGAGCTCAAAATGGTTCAAATGGCTCTGAGCACTATGCGACTTAACCTCTGAGGTCATCAACCGCGTAGAACTTAGAACTAATTAAACCTAACTAACCTAAGGACATCACACACATCATTGCCCGAGGCAGGATTCGAACCTGCGACTGGAGCTGTCGCTCGGTTCCAGACTGCAGCGCCTAGAACCGCACGGCCACTACGGCCCACAGAGCTCAATAGTTTACGAAAAACCTCATAGTATCAGTTTGCAGTAACATAAAAGAAAAAAAATTAATGTTTATTTTCATACTAGGAAGCTCTTGTTTCGCTAGCTGTCGATAACTCTTAAAAATTACACTTACTAGATTGAAATAAAGAAAAAAGAAGTATAAGTAGTGATATATCGCCATGGATAAGAAAGTTCTGTGTGTTTAAAAATTGGCAAAACACTCTCCTCCTTGTTTGCTGTCATACGCCAAACTTTCGTTTCTATGTCTCGAGCGGTTTAGGAGATACGAGAGATGTTGCGAGTGAGATCGGAAGTGAGCGCGCTACATAGGATCCATTTTCTCGAGATCGGAGGCAGATAGAGATCTCCTCCCAAGTCTAAACAAAAATTCAGCATGTTGGCTAAATTTCATACGCAGCAACATATGGTGTAATACGCACCAAACGCAAAATCATAGCGACCCCTAATTTTCGCTGCAAACTTTTTGAGTTTTGCGTATTGTCTTACTAAAATGTGTACATCACAAGAAGAATGGTCATTAGCAAGGTGATGGGCAATAAGCTGATATGTAACGCCACAAGTAAGGCTAAAATCATATATTTTCAGAGAATAGTTTCTGTAAAATCGTTTGAGAAAGATGAGAGGTTGCGCGCTCTTCGGTTCAGTCAGCGCAGAGCGTCGCCAGCCGGCGCGTGCGAAGTACGGTGTACGCGTCGCAATATGCGTGCGGCACGTGCGTGTCGCGCTGTAGTGCCGTGTCACGTCACACGTGCTGTACGCTTCTCAATCTGCGCCTAACCTAAGGAAGAGTGGAGGAGGTACGCACATGCGCAGTGCTGCACTAGCGGCGACTGGTCCGCGCCACCTTTTCGCACCAGCTGTAACCCTGGCCTGATGGCGCCAGGACACTGACGTGAAGCGAGCGCGATGCACTGCAGGTTGCTTTTTAATTTTTAAATTGGTTTTTAATTAAATCTTTTTCATTAAAACAAAATAAAAACAGTCGCAAAATTCTGGCACGAAATTCTTCTTCCGCTCATACCCCGTAAAGGAACTATGTTTGCTCAAGCGGAGCAGTGTGTTGACGTCCATTACGGTCACTCCATGGCCGCCATGCCATTCTTCATTGTTTTTACAATGTCATCAGTCAATTTCTCTTGCACGTGAACCCAATAAAACAAAAGCACTATTAAACTGTAAAAAAGAAAAAAAAGCCGATGAAAGACCTAATTCCTTCCACATTGACGCCAACACATCAACAAACCAACTAAACCGCATAAAAATTAACCCTCAGAATATACCAGGTGATCAAAAGGCAAGTATAAATTTGAAAAGTGAATAAATCACGGAATAATGTAAATAGAGAAGTATAAATTGACACATGTGCTTGGAATGACATGGGGTTTTATTAGAACCAAAAAAATACAAACGTTCAAAAAATGTCCGACAGATGGCGCTTCATCTGATCAGAATACCAATAATTAGCATAACAAAGTAAGACAAAGCAAGGATGATGTTCTGTACATTAACAGTACTGTATTTCCAGCAGTATGTTTATGTAGCAATGTAACAGATCTTCAAAATATTCTCCCCGGCCGGGAATCGAACCCGGGTCTCCCGCGTGACAGGCGGGGATACTAACCACTATACTACCGAGGACTCATACTTCACAAATACCTTTCAATTGTATTCTACAAGTAGAATCCGTACTTCATCTGCATTTTTTTTTTTTTTTTTTTTTTTTTGCTAGTATGTCGTCTCTGAAATAGAACGTCATAAGTAACTGTCACTTACAAACAGCCAAACATTTGTGGCGGCTGCAAAATCGACAGCTATCGTTATGATGCAACTCGCCAAGCGTCTAAGAAGGTACTGTGTACGCTATCCTGATCTGAAAGTGCTGTTTAGGCTTCCTGTCAATTGATCTATTCTCACGTAGAATGCCTTGTCTGTCAGAAAATTCGAAGAGGCTCAAGATTGTACAGGAAGCGGAGATGACGTAATGGCTGGCGCAGCGCTACGATTGTACTGTATTATATTTGGCGCAGTAAATCTCCGACGACTGTGCAGCGGATGAGATAATGGACAAGACGATAATTATAGCTACAACAGAGTATCTGTTACATATACATCAGTCTAAAAGCGAACGTTTTCGGTTAGCACTTATCGTGACTGCTATTGACATCGAACGGAACAGTGATCTGATTGTTAGCAGTCGCTATACAAGTACTCTGCAAACAAGAACTAGTGAGTGATAACATATCCGTGATACGAATAAACCGTAACATTTCCCGGATATTTTTAATAAGAGTATTCTCGAGCGGTCGTGGTTTCGATGTACGGTACAGGGTGTTTATAAATTGAATAATGGAAGATCAGGGATGGCAATATTATGAAAAGGATAGTTGCTAATCACCTTACATTACAGCGTGGATGCTGAGTCGCAGATAGGCACTACAAAAAGACTGTCAGAAACTAAGCTTTAGGCCACCAAGATCCGATGAACGCCTTGTTGAACGAAAGCTTACTTTCTTTTTGTTGTGCCTGTCTGGAACACAGCATCTCCGCGGTATGATGTTTATGAACTACAGGGTGGCGCACAAAATGTGATACCATTTTGTTTTTGAATATAAACTTTATTGTCAATACAATCTGGAAGGAACATATACTACAATGAAGAGCCGTCCATGGAGATTTGTTCTATCTCAGCACATGCTCAATATGTCCACCATTTCGTTTCCTAACTTCCTTCAAACGAACACTGAAGTTAGTGATTACCCTATGGCACATGTCTTCCGTAATTTCAGAGCAAGCTTGAAGAATAAGTCTTCAGAGCTTCGTTAAATCACGTGGACGCATCGGGAAATATTTTTCCTTTCGGTACCTCCAAAGAAAAGTCATCAGTATCGTGAATTACACGTCATTTCCTAATGTGCGTCTTAAATTGTGAAAGAAACAATTGGTAACACATTTCGTGCGCCACCATGTAGTTGTACAAAAGTAAACTTTAATTGTGGGAATGGTTAATACACTCCTGGAAATGGAAAAAAGAACACATTGACACCGGTGTGTCAGACCCACTATACTTGCTACGGACACTGCGAGAGGGCTGTACAAGCAATGATCACACGCACGGCACAGCGGACACACCAAGAACCGCGGTGTTGGCCGTCGAATGGCGCTAGCTGCGCAGCATTTGTGCACCGCCGCCGTCAGTGTCAGCCAGTTTGCCGTGGCATACGGAGCTCCATCGCAGTCTTTAACACTGGTAGCATGCCGCGACAGCGTGGACGTGAACCGTATGTGCAGTTGACGGACTTTGAGCGAGGGCGTATAGTGGGCATGCGGGAGGCCGGGTGGACGTACCGCCGAATTGCTCAACACGTGGGGCGTGAGGTCTCCACAGTACATCGATGTTGTCGCCAGTGGTCGGCGGAAGGTGCACGTGCCCGTCGACCTGGGACCGGACCGCAGCGACGCACGGATGCACGCCAAGACCGTAGGATCCTACGCAGTGCCGTAGGGGACCGCACCGCCACTTCCCAGCAAATTAGGGACACTGTTGCTCCTGGGGTATCGGCGAGGACCATTCGCAACCGTCTCCATGAAGCTGGGCTACGGTCCCGCACACCGTTAGGCCGTCTTCCGCTCAGGCCCCAACATCGTGCAGCCCGCCTCCAGTGGTGTCGCGACAGGGGTGAGTGGAGGGACGAATGGAGACGTGTCGTCTTCAGCGATGAGAGTCGCTTCTGCCTTGGTGTCAATGATGGTCGTATGCGTGTTTGGCGCCGTGCAGGTGAGCGCCCCAATCAGGACTGCATACGACCGAGGCACACAGGGCTAACACCCGGCATCATGGTGTGGGGAGCGATCTCCTACACTGGCCGTACACCTCTGGTGATCGTCGAGGGGACACTGAATAGTGCAAGGTACATCCAAACCGTCATCGAACCCATCGTTCTACTATTCCTAGACCGGCAAGGGAACTTGCTGTTCCAACAGGACAATGCACGTCCGCATGTATCCCGTGCCACCCAACGTGCTCTAGAAGGTGTAAGTCAACTACCCTGGCCAGCAAGATCTCCGGATCTGTGCCCCATTGAGCATGTTTGGGACTGGATGAAGCGTCGTCTCACGCGGTCTGCACGTCCAGCACGAACGCTGGTCCAACTGAGGCGCCAGGTGGAAATGGCATGGCAAGCCGTTCCACAGGAGTACATCCAGCATCTCTACGATCGTCTCCATGGGAGAATAGCAGCCTGCATTGCTGCGAAAGGTGGATGTACACTGTACTAGTGCCGACATTGTGCATGCGTTGTTGCCTGTGTCTATGTGCCTGTGGTTCTGTCAGTGTGATCATGTGATGTATCTGACCCCAGGAATGTGTCAATAAAGTTTCCCCTTCCTAGGACAATGAATTCACGGTGTTCTTATTTCAATATCCAGGAGTGTAAATTACAGAAATGTTTGATGCAACACTGAATGGAGCATATCTTCAAGGTTTATTCCTGCGTAACTCTGTTAGTTCCTGACGTTCCCGCTAGCTGGTATGTGCTAATCAGTTACTCGAGCAGTCATCGTGGAGTCGTATAACGGCGCAGAGCGTGCGTGGTTCACGAATCCAAATCCGTTACTACAATCCAGAGACAAGTAGTACATGTCGTAGTGGGGCGAGCAGAAAGCTGTCACCTAATGCAATATGTACGGGACTCGCCTAAGATTAATTTTTTTGCGCTAGAAACTGTTACCGTCCTTTGTTTTCTGCCGAATTAATTGTCATATCCTACTTGGACATGGCTGAACGTTATCTAATGGCTAAATTACAACAGGATATGGGCACATCATTTATTTTTCAGCAAGATGACGTGCCGCCACATGATCATCGTGAAGTTGTCACGTATCTCGATGGGAATGTGCCGCCTTAGATTGGAGGTTGTGTAACAACATCCTGGCCACCAAGATCACCTGATTTAACCCCAAGAGATTTATGTGAACAGGATTACGTTAAAGACAAACTACACAAGCAGTTGCCAGCAAGACTTGCTTCATAGGGTTTGGCAGGAAGCTGATTACAGATGGGACATTTATTGTGTTACAAAAGGCGGCTACATTGAACACATGCCCCAGGTTCGAATCCTGCCTCGGGAATGGATGTGTGTGATGTCCTTAGGTTAGTTAGGTTTAACTAGTTCTAAGTTCTAGGGGACTAATGACCTCAGAAGTTGAGTCCCATAGTGCTCAGAGCCATTTGAACCATTTGAATAGTTTCGGAAAACCCTGTATACAAGGTGACAGTTATTGAACTATATGGCATAAAGCCTTCATAGCTTCTGAAAGGTTTGCCTTAGGACGTTCAATCTTCGCGGTTGGCCGCGGGGCAATATGGGGATTAGAATGCGCCTTGTTGTTTGGTTTGACGAAGCCCCTTTCATTGGCATGGGTTCGCTAATAAGCAAAATTGGCGCATTTGGGGGACGAGGATCTGCGTTTCGCGATCGAGAGGTGTCTTCATCCTCAACGGGTGGCTGTGGCTCTGCGGTGCGCAACGTCCAGTCACAAAAGAATCGGTGCGATATTCCTTGATGGCGAGGTGACTACCGAGCGGTACGTGACGGTTTTCGCAGATGATTTCATCCCCATTATCTAGAGTGACCCTGATTTCGACAAGATGTGGTTCATTTAAGACGGAGCTCAACCCCATCGAAGCAGGAGAGTCTCTGATGTCCTGCAGCAGCACTTTGGAGACGACATTCTGGCTCTGGGGTTCCCAAAGGCCACTGGCACGGTACTCGATCGGCCGCCATATCCTCAGGATCTGAACACATGCCACTTTCTTTCGGGTGTGGGGCTGTACTAAAGACAAGGTGCACAGCAATAAGCCCAAAATCGTTGCTGAGCTGAAAGCAGCCATTCAGGAGGTCATCGACAGGGTCCACGTTCCGACACTTCAGCGGGTCACGCAGAATTTCGCTATTCATCTGCGCGTCGCCATCGCCAATGATGACAGGCATATCAAACGAGTCATAATTTATATCTGTAGTGGCGTTTACGTGTTGCGTAAAATGTGTGCACGCCGTAGTTTGTAACTAATTTACGTTTTTTTTTCCATATAGTTCAATAATTGACAAAACAGACATCACACGTATATATGTGAAACGTGAGACTTAAGGAAAGCAGGAAAAGGTGTGAAAGGGGCCTATTCAGTTATCGTCGCTTGCATAGTAAACACATACACTTTATTTAAGGAATTAATTTTTTTAAAAAACAATCATTTTAAAAAATTGACTGTAATACAAACTCACTGGCGGCTGAAGGCCTTATTAAGAAAGAATTCAAAATTGTTTATCGGCTAAAGGCCACGAGTAATACTTCAGAACAACTAACGGCTGAAGGCCTGAACTACAAACGAGGAAGTCAATTACACGTTAAAAAATACCAAAATAACTTTTCAAACAGTCATTAAAAATTGACTAACACAAGCTACACTGACGGCTGAAGGTGTTTTATTAAGAAGAACTCAAATTATTTGCCAGCTGAAAGCCACCAGCAATAGGAATAATTTAAACAAAATACTATTTTTTAAACAGTTGACACAGTCAGACCAAATAAAGAAGGGAGTGATTCACAGACAGTGCTCCAAGGATCGACCTGGCAAAGTCCCTCAAACGTAAGTCAGGTGAGACAGGCAGTGCAGTGTTATGCTCACTTAACAGGATGTCACAGTTAAACGCAAGACCAACACTCGCGAAATCTACCTAACGTCCGATGCCCAACACACGATAGAATAACCCACGCCAGGCTGACGGGAGGACTACACTGTTGACATCGTAAAACGACAAACATTATACAAGAGAACATGTTCCGCCGCAAGAATAATCCGAGGTGACCACAACAAGTTGCCTCGTCGAACCCTGTACGCAGAGAGCGTAGCCGCTCGGTGGCACTGTGTACAGGCCCCATCTGTGTTTCAGTTTATTCTTTCTCGTGAATAATAATAATCGTTACAATTTGTCTTCCAGTGTACATTTGCAGTCTCCCTCTCTCATCGAGGGCTGCATAAATTAATAGGACATTCGTTTATGTTGCAGTAAGACGGTTTCCGTGGCGGGTCCTGTTCCTATACAATTCCCTGTTGGCTCACGTTGTTGTTGTTGTTGTTGTTGTTGTTGTTGTTGTCTTCAGTCCTGAGACTGGTTTGATGCCGCTCTCCATGCTACTCTATCCTGTGCAATCTTCTTCATCTCCCAGTACCTACTACTGCCTATATCCTTCTGAATCTGCTTAGTGTATTCATCTCTTGGTCTCCGTCTACGATTCTTCCCATGCACGCTGCCCTCCAATGCTAAACTTGTGATCCCTTGATGCCTCAGAACATGTCCTACCAACCGGTCCCTTCTTGTAGTCAAGTTGTGCCACAAACTTCTCTTCTCCCCAATTCTGTTCAATACCTCCTCATTAGTTATGTGATCTACCCATGTAATCTTCAGCTTTCTTCTGTGGAACCACATTTCGAAAGCTTCTATTCTCTTCTTGTCCAAACCATTTATCGACCATGTTTCACACCCATACATGGCTACACTCCATACAAATACTTGCAGAAACGACTTCCTGATACTTAAATCTATACTCGATGTTAACAAATTTCTCTTCTTCAGAAACGCTTTCCTTGCCATTGCCAGTCTACATTTGATATCCTCTCTACTTCGACCATCATCAGTTATTTTGCTCCCCAAATAGCAAAACTACTTTACTACTTTAAGTGCCTCATTTCCTAATCTAATTCCCGCAGCACCACCCGATTTAATTCGACTACATTCCATTATCCTCGTTTTGCGTTTGTTAATGTTCATCTTATAACCTCCTTTCAAGACACTGTCCATTCCGTTCAGCTGCTCTTCCAAGTCCTTTGCTATGGCGGACAGAATTACAATGTCATCGGCAAACCTCATACATATCTTTAATTAATAATCAGTAACCCCTGCTGGAAAAGATGGGGTCCGATGCTGAACGCGGTGAAGACAGCAGAAGATCGGCAGGTAATGTCTAATGTACCAGTTAATTGCGAATCGGAAGTCAGGCAGCCATTTTCATTTCTATCACCCGTACCGCTACGTTCGTTGTTTTAACCCTTAACTGGCGTGATCGGAAATTTTAATACAAAATGCGTTTCGTACTTCTTGGGATTCCAAACAACGAAAGAAACGTTTATTGTGTCTGGTAATGATTTTCTGTTGCTGTTCCTTTGGGACGTACACGTAATCCAGGATGTATCAAGAAACAAACTTATTTATTTACAACCAGTTTAGTGACAAACTAAAGTGAAAAAAATGTGAAACTGAAGTTATTAAAAAAAGAAACATAATCTTTCTACTATATCTATAATCCAAGAAAAAACTGACAAGTAAAAATTTTTCTTTGTCGAATACGCGTTTGGGAGCATACATTTACTTCTATAGGAAAACTGTATAATATTGACAACGATCCAAATACGCATATAAAAAGAAATAATATTCAGCAGTCTTTCAGAGTTGCAGTGCACTGAACAGACAATCTTTGTCTTCACTTCCAGTAGCCTACATCTCACCTACGCCATCAGATTCATCACCAGAACGTGCACCTGCTGTTTCGTGATCACTTGGAATAGTATTTTCGACGGTAATGTTGCTCTCGGGATCGTCATCTTGATCTAAACAGTCAGCATCACATTCCTCAGTCCATCTTGATTCACATACCTCAAAGTTAGGATTTGTAGTGTTAACTTTTTCTATAAATCAAGGAAGAAGGAAATGACGACCTCTATGGTTTTGTTTTTGCTGATGGCATCGCAATTTTGGGAGAGACGAAAATGGAGGTTCAGAGGAGACTATTGGAACACAAAATTTTAAAAAAATGGACTGTGAGTAGGAACAATACAGTGGCAATGAAGATTAGCAGGACACCCACACCTTGTCAGACACTGGACTCGCATTCGGAAGGACGACGGCTCAATCCTGCGTCCGGCCATCCTGATTTAGGTTCTCCGTGGTTTCCCTACATCGCTCCAGGCAAATGCCGGGATGGTTCCTTTCAAAGGGCACGGCCGACTTCCTTCCCGTCCTTCCCTAATCCGATGAGACCGTTGACCTCGCTGTCTGGTCTCCTTCCCCAAAACAACCAACCAACACCTAGTCACGTCATACTGGAGAGGGAAAAGGTTGTATGTGTGGAAAGCTTCAATTATCTGGGTAGCATCATATCACGCGCTGGAAGTTCTGAAGTAGAAGTCTTAAACAGGATAACAAAAGGCTCTAGCTTCTTCCATCAAGTACGAAATCTAATCTGGGACAAGGAAGTCCCTCAAAGAGCCAAACAGACCATGTATAAAACTTATCTCCTGCCAATCGTGATGTAAAGTCTAGAGGCCTGTGCGTAAATAAGAGAGAAGAGAGTCAAATAAATACAAGCGTGTGAAACGAAGCTCCTTAGGTCAGCTCTACAAAAAACTACGAAGAGACAGACTCAGGAACTATTACGTAAGGAGAGACCTGCAGGCGACACTGATTACAGAGGAGAGGACGAGCGCTTTCAGCCTGAAGTGGTTCGGTCATGTGAAGTGAATGCACCCGACTCGGACTCCACGCCAGAGTTACCAGGAAGAAGACTAATTGGGCCGCCTAGAAAGAGATGGACAGACCAGGTTAAGGAAGATCTCAAGAGGAAAGGAGTAAGATGGGATTTAGTGGAGAGTGAAAAGCTTCACCAGGACAGAAACGAATGGAGGCATACCGTTCACCAAGTTCCTACCCGGCTCGCTGTAAGGAAATCCTGATGATGATGATGATGAGCTTTTTCTAGATTCGCGCTCATATTCACTGAACTGGAAGTATTACACCGAGCTGCGTCGCGGAGTCCCAGGGCTTTAAGTTCTTTGTTTACTGTGCTTTGCTTGATAACAGACTGCAGTCGTCTGGTCACGTGATGTGAGGGTACTTGAACCGTGAATGTACTTTCAAAAAAAATTTTTTTTAAAGAATTTACTTTATTTACTGGCGATTCACCAAGAACATTAACACATTTAATCACACTATGTGATCGTGGAAGTAGTTGCCAGGAAGTAACTGATGGAAAAGTAGTGTTAACAAATGTGAATTTATTCCTAAAAGCCTTTTCAAAACGGATTTAAAATTATAAGCAGAAAAGCACTCTCGAAATATCAAGTTAGAGTTTTATTTAGAGGCAAAGACAATATTAACAGTATGAGCCTTCGGGCTGTCATGAGCGCTCACAACAACCTCTGAAAGAGTACACTGGTGCAAATCTGCAACACACCAGATTACTTTAAACAAAAAAAATTAACAACTGTCACAAACATGTAAACTATGCACCGCGTAAGAGGAATGGAAATGGTACAACCCTCAAATAATTTGCCACCGAAAGTGCATTTTTTTAAGGACTCTTACGGCCGAAGGGTGCCGACCTTATAACCTAAAATGACTATTTAAATAAAACCCATAAAATGTAGACTTACACAAAATGTACAATATGCTCTACATCACACATATACCACCTCCCAAGATGATAAGCAAGATAGAAACATATTTCAAGAATTCGGCCTTGAAGCAATAAATTCGTCAACCCCGAATCCGACAACCATGACAGAGGCAGCTATTAACGTATGGCAGATTGACAGGAGGGAGGGGACGGGGAGGGGGTACTAAACAATCCGAACCGCAGATTGTTTTAAACCTCCTCAATTCCACAATGGAAAAAACGGACCACCCAATTCACAATAGCCACCTTCGCGCGGGTGGGCAAACGGAGAAGAATGGTGGGACGACCCCAAAACAAAGCGGCTGGTACCTCAAGTGGAATTTAACAAGTAAATGCAAAAACATATCTCCAATCACTAACTTCTAATAAACTGCGATTTCTGGCGACGATCTGGCGCAGCACCCCCAACGCTCCCCAAACCGTCCGCTGCCAGCCGCTTCAACGGACACAGGAAGGCGCGCCGATCTCCCGTCTCACGGCGTCGCAGCTCGCCCCGGCCAGAACCCCATGTCGTGGTTTGACTCGTGTGTACCGCGAAGCCACTACCCCCCTCTATACGGCGCGGCCCACTGGACTCACGTGGCGACCTCACATGCGCCGAAGCTCGAGGCGGACAAGTCATCTTGTGTCTCAGTGCGCGATCGACCAACCGACCGATCCAACCGCCAATGACCGTTGCCCGAGCAACTCGAGTAGACTGGCGACCTAACGCGCAGACTCAGATGCAGGAAATAAGCCCCGACAGGGCGACCACTAGCTGAGTTCTGTTACTGGCGGAGTGGCAAGACTCTCATTTTCTGGCTTTAACGTTTGGTCCAAACGACAGACATACTCGCACTCCGACGACAGACAGACACTAACTGCAGCACATATGGGAACGAGAGACAGACCACCAACTGGTGGCGCGAGACCGACCCAGCCTCACTCCGACTGACCCCCTGCCGGGCTGGTAGCGCCCCTTAAACGCACGTGAACAGCCAACCTTCCCGCTTTCCCACCAGAGGGAGACACCAAAGCTGCGGTTACCACAGCGGCGCCACCGCCAAAAACGGAAGGCGACTGCTTCATACAACGCGCTGCCATGCGCTCTTCAAAGCAATTTTTTTTTTTTTTTTTTTTTTTACCATGGCTCAGTAGTGAACAGCGAGTGCTCCCTTAACAGGTATTAAAGTTACTACTACTTCATTCTTCTGTGAAGTCCCTGAGACTGCGCAACGCTAGTTAGGGGTTAAAAGAGAACCGACGGAAGCCACAACATCTACAGTTTGTCTGAGCTGGCTGATTCCACCGGCGACTCATTGATACTGTAATCCTACTGTATACCAAGTAGGCTGATGCAATAGCTCCATCTTTATGAATCATATACAATGGCTCGATAGACAAAAGATCAGTACCCAAAGACTGGAAAGTTGCACAGGTCACACCAGTATTCAAGAAACATAGTAGAAGTAATCCACTACATTAGAGGCCCATAACATTAACATCCATATGCAGCAGTATTCTGGAACATTACCTCGAAGAGAACGGTTTATTGACATACAGTCAAAATGGATTTAGAAAACATTGTTATTGTGAAGCACAACTAAGTCTTCACATGCGCGAAGTGTTGAGTGCTATTGACAAGAGATTTCAAATTTATTCTGTGTTTCTAGATTTGTAGAAGGCTTTTGACACTGTGCCAAACAAGCAGCTTGTAGTCGAATTGCGTGCCTATTGAATATCGTCTCAGTTACGTGACTGCATTCGCGATTTCCTGTCAGAGAGACCACAGTTCATAGTGACTGACGGAAAGTCGTCAAGTAAAACAGAAGTAATTTCTGGCGTTCCTCAAGGCAATGTTATGTTCCCTCTGCTGTTCCTTATCTGTATGAACAAATTAGGACATAATCTGAGCAGCCGTCTTAGGCTGTCTGCGGATTATGCCGTCATCTACCGTCTAGGAAAGTCATCGAATCAAATTGCAAAACGATTGAGAAGAGATTGGATGGTGCGAAAATTGGCAATTGACCCTAAATTGTGCGGTTAGCCACACGAGGCCTAAAAGGAATCCGTTGAACTTCAGTTAGACGATAAATCAGTCAAAACTAAAGGTCGTAAATTCAGCTAAATACCTACAAGTTATAATTACGAACAACGTAAATTGGAAGGAACACATAGAAAATGCTGTGGGGAAGGCAAACCAAAGACTGCCGTTTATTGGTAGAACACTTAGATAGTGTAACAAATCTACTAAAGAGACTGCCAACGCTACCCTTGTCCATCCTCTTTTAGAATATTGCTGCGCGTCCTGGGATCCTTCTCAGATAGGATCAACCGAGTACATCGAGAACGTTCAAAGAAGGGTAACACGTTTTGTACTATAGTAAAATGAGGAAGAGAGTCACTGAAATGACACAGGATTTGGGGTGGACGTCATTTTTAAAAAAATGTTCAAATGTGTGTGACTTAACTGCTAAGGTCATCAGTCCCTGAGCTTAGACACAACTTAAATTATCCTAAGGACAAATATACACAACCATGCCCGAGGGAGGACTCGAACCTCCGCCGAGACCAGGGACGTCATTAAAACTAAGGCGCTTTACGTTGCAGCGGAATCTTCTCACGAAATTTCAATCACCTACTTTCTCCTCCGGATGAAAACCTACATAGGGAAAAACGATCATCAAAGTAAAATGAGGGAAATCAGAGCTCGCACGGGAACACACATGTGTTTGTTTCTTCCAAGCGCTGTTCGAGATTGGAATAATAGAGAATTGTTGTGAAGTTGGTCCGATGAATCCTCTGCCAGACACTTAAATGAGATTTGCACAGTATGCGTGTAGATGTAGATGTAGACAGGATACTACTTATTTCCTTTTGTGACGTGCACAGTTTTGCCGGACTTTAAAAAACAAATTCCCGATCTTTGGACCACTCCGAATTGTTATCAAGATCTGACTCGATATCTGCGCAACTCTCTTGAGACAGTGGCTGACTATCAGCTGGCAAGGGCCAGTGAACTGCCTCTTCCTCTCCCATTGCAGCCCTCCACCTACATTCCGGCGTGGCGTGACCGGAGAGAAGTCCTTCGGATACAGCTGGTTGGCCGCGCTCTCTCCTCCCCCCCCCCCCCCCCCCCCTCCAGACAGGGACGACGCAGTTAAGGCGGCCAGATAGCAGCTCCAGGGGGCCACACGCGCCTACAGCTCTACACTTGCGTCACATCCCAGCTGAGATATCCGCCCACGCACGAACACCGACACAAACACCCACGCAGGGCAGCACCGCCTCCCGCTGCTGGCCGAGCCGCCTTCTGGTGGCCAGGCTCCGAGCTCGCCGGCGCAGTGGTCGCTTTCAAGCTCTCCACGTGGTGTAGACTAGGCCTGCTGATAAAATACTGAAATATCTTTTTCTTTTGGTCATCAGTCTACTGACTGGTTTGATGCGGCCCGCCACGATTCCTTTCCTGTGCTAACCTCTTCATCTCAGAGTAGCACTTGCAACCTACGTCCTCAATTATATGTTGACGTATTCCAATCTCTGTCTTCCTCTACAGTTTTTGCCCTCTACAGCTCCCTCTAGTACCATGGAAGTCATTCCCTCATGTCTTAGCAGATGTCCTATCATCCTGTCCCTTCTCCTTATCAGTGTTTACGACATATTCCTTTCCTCTCCGATTCTGTGTAGAATCTCCTCATTCCTTACCTTATCAGTCCACCTAATTTTCAACATTCGTCTATAGCACCACATCTCAAATGCTTCGATTCCCTCCTGATCCGGTTTTCCCACAGTCCATGTTTCACTACCATAGAATGCTCTACTCCAGACGTACATCCTCAGAAATTTCTTCCTCAAATTAAGGCCGGTATTTGATATTAGTAGACTTCTCTTGGCCAGAAATGCATTTTTTGTCATAGCGAATCTGCTTTTGATGTCCTCCTTGCTCCGTCCGTCATTGGTTATTTTACTGCCTAGGTAGCAGAATTCCTTAACGTCATTCACTTCGTGACCATCAATCCTGATGTTAAGTTTCTCGCTCTTCTCATTTCTACTACTCCTCATTACCTTCGTCTTTTTCCGATTTACTCTCAAACCATACTGTGTACTCATTAGACTGTTCATTCCGTTCAGCAGATCATTTAATTCTTCTTCACTTTCACTCAGGATAGCAATGTCATCAGCGAATCGTATCATTGATATCCTTTCACCTTGTATTTTAATTCCACTCCTGAACCTTTCTTTTACTTCCATCATTGCTTCCTCGATGTACAGATTGAAGAGTAGGGGCGAAAGACTATAGCCTTGTCTCACTCCCTTCTTAATACGAGCACTTCGTTCTTGATCGTCCACTCTTATTATTCCCTCTTGGTTGTTGTACATATTACATATGACCCGTCTCTCCCTGTAGCTTACCCCTACTTTTTTCAGTATCTCGAACATCTTGCACGATTTTATGTTGTCGTACGCTTTTTCCAGGTCGACAAATCCTATGAACGTGTCTTGATTTTTCTTTAGCCCTGCTTCCATTATTAGCCGTAACGTCAGAATTGCCTCTCTCGTGCCTTTACTTTTCCTAAAACTAAACTGATCGTCATCTAGTGCATTCTCATTTTTCTTTTCCATTCTTCTGTATATTATTCTTGTAAGCAGCTTCTATGCATGAGCTGTTAAGCTGATTGTGCGATAATTCTCGCACTTGTCAGCTCTTGCCGTCTTCGGAATTGTGTGGATGATGCTTTTCCGAAAGTCAGATGGTATGTCGCCAGACTCATATATTCTACACACCAACGTGAATAGCCGTTTTGATGCCACTTCCCCTAATGATTTTAGAAATTCTGATGGAATGTTATCTATCCCTTCTGCCTTATTTGACCGTAAGTCCTCCAAAGCTCTTTTA
This sequence comes from Schistocerca gregaria, assembly GCF_023897955.1. NCBI lineage: Eukaryota > Metazoa > Arthropoda > Insecta > Orthoptera > Acrididae > Schistocerca > Schistocerca gregaria. Next base: position 24,980,207 of record NC_064928.1, on the reverse strand, counting down.
AATTCCGATTCTAATACTGGATCCCCTATCTCTTCTAAATCGACTCCTGTTTCTTCTTCTATCACATCAGACAAATCTTCACCCTCATAGAGGCTTTCAATGTATTCTTTCCACCTATCTGCTCTCTCCTCTGCATTTAAAAGTGGAATTCCCGTTGCACTCTTAATGTTACCACTGTTGCTTTTAATGTCACCAAAGGTTGTTTTGACTTTCCTGTATGCTGAGTCTGTCCTCCCGACAATCAAATCTTTTTCGATGTCTTCACATTTTTCCTGCAGCCATTTCGTCTTAGCTTCCCTGCACTTCCTATTTATTTCATTCCTTAGCGACTTGTATTTCTGTATTCCTGATTTTCCCTGAACATGTTTGTACTTCCTCTTTTCATCAATCAACTGAAGTATTTCTTCTGTTACCCATGGTTTCTTCGCAGCTACCTTCTTTGTACCTATGTTTTCCTTCCCAACTTCTGTGATGGCCCTTTTTAGACGTCCATTCCTCTTCATCTGTACTGCCTACTGCGCTATTCCTTATTGCTGTATCTACAGCGTTAGAGAACTTCGTATCTCGTCATTCCTTAGAACTTTCGTATCCCACTTCCTTGCATATTGATTCTTCCTGACTAATGTCTTGAACTTCAGCCTACTCTTCATCACTACTATATTGTGATCTGAGTCTATATCTGCTCCTGGGTACGCCTTACAATCCAGTATCTGATTTCAGAATCTCTGTCTGACCATGATGTAATCTAATTGAAATATTCCCGTATCTCCCGGCCTTTTCCAAGTATACCTCCTCCTCTTGTGATTCTTGAAGAGGGTATTCGCTATTACTAGCTGAAACTTGTTACAGAACTCTATTAGTCTTTCTCCTCTTTCATTCCTTGTCCCAAGCCCATATTCTCCTGTAACCTTTTCTTCTACTCCTTCCCGTACAACTGCATTCCAGTCGCCCATGACTATTACATTTTCGCCCCTCTTTACATTCTGCATTACCCTTTCAATATCCTCATACACTTTCTCTATCTGTTCATCTTCAGCTTGCGACGTCGGCATGTATACCTGAACTATCGTTGTCGGTGTTGGTCTGCTGTCGATTCTGATTAGAATAACCCGGTCACTGAACTGTTTATGAATCAAAGACGCTACCACTAGACCACGGCTAACCTCCTATATCTACAGCGTGAAAAGTATTTTAAAAAAATGGTTCAAATGGCTCTGAGCACTATGGGTCTTAACATCTTTCGTTATCAGTCCCCTAGAACTTAGAACTACTTAAACCTAACTAACCTAAGGACATCACACACATCCATGCCCGAAGCTGGTTTCGAACCTGCGACCGTAGCAGTCACGTGGTTCCGGACTGAACGCCTAGAACCGCTAGACCACCGTGGCCGGCCTGAAAAGGATTTAAACCGACAAACTCTGGGGGGTTGTAGGGGACATCAAAACAAATATTTTCCCCTAATGTCATCTTTTCCTATGAGGAGTATTTAAACCGGTACAGAAAGACTTCTCTGGTGGCAAATTAATTAAACCAACAAACACTTTTCAATTTTTTTATGAACAAGAGACAACACATTAAAATGATCCAATTTCAATTACAGTATATTTTCAAAAGTGTCTCCATTGACACGTAAACAAAGGTTACACTATCGGATCAAGTTCTGTCTGACATGGGCAAAAACATCAGGAGTGTCCTGAACTGTTCCCCACACAAAAAAGTGGAGATAGAGCAGGCCATGGTACAGGACAGCCTCTTCCAATCGACGTTTCTGGGAACCTTCGGTCCAGGAATCGACGCACACGACGACTGAAATGTGCCGGCGCCCCGTCATGTTGGAACCACGTGCGTTGTCTTGTATGGAGCCGGGACCTCTTCCGGCAGTTCTGGCAAGGCTCTGGCGAGAAAATTGTATTAGTGCCTGCTATTTAATGGCCTAGGTAGCAGATACAGTCCCCAACAACACCGACCCAAACATTAACGAAGAACCGCAATTTATGAGCGCTAGTAACTGTGGCATGTGGGTTAATCTCACTCCAAACATGCAAATTGTGCATGTTGAAGACTCCATCACGCCCGAACGTTGCTTCACCGATAAACAACACAAAGGATCTAAATGCAGGATGCATTTCACACTGTTTCAGGTACCACTGCGAAAACTGTGCTCTGGGTGGATAATCAACTGGTTCCAGGTTGTGGACACGCTGTAAGTAAAATGGACGTAACAATCGCTCTCGAATGACTGTTCTTACACTTGTCTCATTCGTCGCTGACTGAAGGATCCCGCTCCTCATGCTGCAAGACAGCTTCCTCAAATTGCAGCGTTCTTACCGTGCGACGGCGTCCCTGTCCAGGTAATCTGCTAAATGTCCCGGTCTCACGCAGACGGTGGTACACAGCAGCAAAGGTCGTATGGTGCGGGATACGGCGATTAGGATATTGTTGTTGATAAACCCGCTGTGCAACTCGTCCGTTGTGGTGCGCTACGTACTACGCACCAACTATATCAGTGTACTCACTCCAAGTGTATCGCTCCATTAGTAAACAGAGACAATGCACTACTACACTGGTGGACAGAAGTTGCCTACAACTGAAGAGCGTAATACGGCCTCTAACAACTGAAGACCGTAATACGGTCTCCACCGGTTTAAATAATCCTCATAGGAAAAAATGACATTAAGGAAAAATATTGCACGCGTTTTAGCTCACACAAGCTGGCGTGAGAAGGGAAGAAGTATGCTGACGTGAGGTCCGGAACATGACAAGGAAGTAGAATTGAGAAAGCGGACGTAATTAGTTTGACACTTAACTTTAATCCATTAATGATGAACGTAGCTCTTGACGGTACATGATTCACAATATTATCTGTTCAGAATACATTCTTGAATATAGTACTTACAGTAACTGAATATGGCTCCTTGCTAGGCCGTAGCAAATGACGTAGCTGAAGGCAATGCTAAACAGTCGTCTCTGCAAATGAGAGCGTATGTAGACAGTGAACGATCGCTAGCAAAGTCGGCTGTACAACTGGGGCGAGTGCTAGGGAGTCTCTCTAGACCTGCCGTGTGGCGGCGCTCGGTCTGCAATCACTGATAGTGGCGACACGCGGGTCCGACGTAAACTAACGGACCGCGGCTGATTTAAAGGCTACCACCTAGCAAATGTGGTGTCTGGCGGTGACACCACATTCTGCACGACCTGACCATCATTTTGCAGGACAATGTTCAAGCACATACTGTGCAAGCTGTTACTGATTTGTTTGACTGGTGGGGGTTGCTAGGTGCTATACCACCTACTGTACTCCCCTGACTTAAGCCCTCGTAAGTTCAACTCGATTTCTAGACTGTAGGAAACACTTCACGGCATTCGATATAGAACCGATACAAATTCGTCAGACAATAGACCGCGCCACTCGAACTGTCAACACAATTGGCACTGCTAACAGTATGCAACGACTTCCACATCACTGGCAACGGCTTATACACAATGCTGGTGACTTCTTTGAAGGTCAGTTAAACTTTGAAAGACGTATCTATTTTGTTCGAGCTGTAAATAAGTAGTTGTTACTATTAAAGTTCCAACCCTCGTTTGTTGTGCAGAAATTATTAGGATTTGGACCATGTCGGTCCTCAGGTCCAACATCAACATAGATTTCACAGTGCAGCACCACCTACAGATAAAATGTGATTGCGAGTGTCGTTGTAGGTACGAACTGAAGGTAGTGGATCAGCGTGGCTTGAGCAGACGTCCAGCACACATCGCAGACGTGTGAGAAAACCGTGCCTTCAAATCAGTGAGATTGAAAGAGGGCACATTATTGGCATCAGCGAATGTGTTCCATCCACCCAGGAAACTGCTGGTCTTGTGGGACGAAGTGTTTCAGCAGTGCAACAGGTGAGTGCCGAATGTTACACGGAGGGCCGCAGAACATGGCGAGCTCCTCCAGACCGTTCACCGAGAAAATCGACACCTCATCCGAATGGCATTATAGAACAGATCTGCTTCCTTCTCGGCTGTGGCGCACCAGGGGAACAGTGTCACACATCCTGCACTATCAGGAATGAGAGTCCGTCGCAATTTATTACGGCATGGGTTACGTGTGCATTGTCCATTTCGCCGCCTGCCTTCAAAGAATGTTTAGAAACATACTGGACGGCAATGGTGTATGGAACGGCTTCACTGAGGCCAGTAATGTTGTCAGATAGTGTTCTCGGACGAATCCAAGTCGTTTGGTTCGCCACACAGAGGGGGGGGGGGGGGGGGGGCAGCAGCGACTATTCGCACAAGGCATTTTGCAACACGGAGCCACAGGCTTTTGGCACCTCCACAGACCCCACTGTTCAGCAGCACCAATAGATCCCTTCTTGTGACACAGATCACCAGACATCGAAAAGTGTGGGGTATGGTGAGACGACGGGTGCAGAGCTGTGGCCCAGTGCCAACCACCACAAGCGAACTTTGGAACCAAATGAATGCAGCATGGAGGGCTATACCACAGTACCCCATTTATGCTTTATACGCATTGACACCATCATGCATGTAACGGGTTATCAGGGAACATGTTGGACCCTGTACCTACCAGGCCACAGGACACATGCTGAACTGATGTGAATGAAATGCTAATCATATCTGCAGAACGTGCTAATGTACACGTTATCTGAATATGAACATCCTATCTCTAGTCTTTCGAAATGATCTGGTTTTTTCTGATTTTTATCACTCTTTCTGCAGATTGTAATACCCAGTATATAATTTACCAATTATTGCATTTTTTAAAATACTATCCCTAATAACATCAGACCTCACAAGTATCAGCACTGTGGGGTTTGTAACCACCTAGTTGCAATAGGATCGGAGATACAAGCAAAAAGATGTTTTCTTCAGCCCCTCGCATATAGGATGCCCTGCAGAACATGGGAACAATGTCGGTCTGACGAGTCAGCGTGCTTTCCAAGGCAGCCTACATGGGTATGGACAGAGTGAGGGGCAAGAGCACATGGACAGAGAGAGTGGAGGAGGGGGAGATGCATGAGGAAGGTGGAAGATGTAGAGGGATAGTGGAAAAGGGAAAGGAGGAAGAAGAGATCAGAAAAGAGAGGGAGGACAGTCAGAGGGAGGGAGGGAGAAGAAGGAGGTGGAGGAAATGGACAAAGAGAAGGGCAAGAGGAGATAAACAGGTAGAGAGAATGGGGAGGAGCAGATAGAGTTGAGAGGATGAGGTGAACTGAACGACTTGACAAACCATTCCTTTACTTGTTGGGTCAGAACCAACTTGTCAACGATGTATCCGCCACCTGCGCGCTTTCATTGGAGAGAAAACTTAATTCTAACAATATTAAAATTCATAACTTAATTATGCTATTGTCTGCGCCAGACTCATTTCTATTTAATACTTTTACTATCTATCGCTGCAGCTACTGTTTTCGACTATGTATAACTTTAGAAAAAAATTTTTTACTACGCAAATTTTTAGCAGGATATTTTTCTGACCTAGTTAGGCATGTGGTCGACCTTCAATCATAGTATTTCACCATCCTGGCAGTGTCGCCATTTTCTAACATTCATGGTGGTGTCTGTTTGTTCTATATCGTGTCTCTCTACCACTTTCGCGCAACTACGCTCTGAGCATGTTTTTTAGGTTATTGACTAGTTTGAACCAGGGACGTGTTGCTGGCAAGGACACGCCAGACCACGCATGACATGTAGAATTCAGAAGAGTTCAGTGAGACTAGCGATGATATAACCAAATACTTAATGATCTCAGCGTCAGCTCCACTGCACTCCCTGTAAATGAATCATAATACTAACTAAATTTAGTGGAAGGGGTTCAAGGCTTTCCTATTTTTAGTTAGCTGGTAAAATAACGTCGAGAAAGCAGTTAAGTTTACCACTGGAAATTTTATTCTACTCATAAAACATTGTTTATAAATTTGCACTATTGATAAAAGGAGATATTTTAATACAGGATGGTAAAAACCAACTGCGTTCAACAAAAAATGTGAAAGAATATTCCTTGAATAGGTTTCCAAGTTCTACAATGGATCAAAGGATGATCTATGCCATATCATGTCTATAATCTAGGTTTAAATTAAGTTTCACAAAAGAGAAAACTATCAAAATGGTCTACAGTGACAATTATCTATAATTACTTATCTAACTTGACGTAAATTACAGTGGCTGATATGGCTTCTCAATAACTATATAACACAAAAATCATCGCGTTTCAGATCTTTTCTTCAAGTGGCAAATGTGAGCACCATGAGTTTTAATTAACGATCTATACTAGTATTACGCAAAAAGGGGGTGTAACAGATGAGACTTCTGCAGTTCTGAGTGAAGCCTTATGCGCTCAAAAATGAGGCATCGCGTGCGTTCATTACCTTGTCGTTGGTTAGGCAGCTTCAGGGGGGCAGCGGCCGGCGCAGCTCCACTCACCTCGCCACCTCGGACACAACTCCTCTCCTTACTACAATTTACCGAAGTTGGTTTAAAAAAACTATCTGGCTGTGTTTTCATCTGACCAATCAGGGTCTCAATGTAAAACTTAACCCCCGCCTACAAAAATTCTGTCTATCCAATGAGAAACGTTATACTTTTCGTGGTGGGGCAATGTTTTTAAAGTTTGCAACGTAACAGAGACGCGAGAAAGTCTCACGCTAAAACCTGCAGCTGGTGTGGTCCTTTTAGCGTTATCGTAAGATCTATACTGTTCTTCTGGAGGGCTCTATCTTTTAATATGGGCTGGGGGGTTGTCCTAATGTAACAGAGACGCGAAAAAGTCTCACGCTAAAACTTGCGGGTTGTAGTGGCCCTTTTTGTGTTATCGTAAGATCTATACTGTTTTTCTGGAGGGCTGTAGCTTTTAACATGGGCTGGGGGGTGTCCTTGACGTAACAGAGACGCGAAACAGTCTCACACTATAACGTGCGGGTTGTGTGGCTCTAGTAGTTAGCTGGCGACGTGGGTGTCCAGTCCGTCCCTTATCGTAGGACCTTCTAGCTTAACACGGTTCTGCTCTTGGCTTCTGTTCTCGTTTTTCCCCTCGGAACTGCGTCTGTCTCACAGTGGGAAGGTATGACATGCATTTAGGCATTCTTGTGTTAGTCTGTGGTATTCCGTTTGCTCACTCATTACTCGTATTACTTTGGTTAATTTAATGTCACGATTTATTCGGAGCTATGTGACATACTACTGGATTTGCTTATCATGTCAGGGTTTTCATGGAAGGTGTTGGATTTCCCTGACAGCTTACAAGACTACTGAAATGTATACAAATACTCTGTGTGCTATTGTTGCGAATTAGATTAGGAAATTAGACACTTAAGGTAGTAGATGAGTTTTGCTATTTGGGGAGCAAAATAACTGATGATGGCTGAAGTAGAGAGGATATAAAATATAGACTGGCAATGGCAAGGAGAGCGTTTCTGCGGAAGAGAAATGTGTTAACATCGAACATAAGTTTAAATGTTAGGAAGTCTTTTCTGAAGGTATTTGTCTGGAGCGTAGCCTTGTATGGACAGTAAACAGTTCAGACAGGAAGAGAATGGGAGCTTTCGCTATCTGTAGAAGAACACTGAAGATCAGGTGGGAAGATCATGTGTATAACGATGAGATACTGAACTGAATTTGGAAGAAAAGAAATTTGTGGCATAACTTCACTGAAAGAACAGACTGGTTGACAGGACACATTCTGAGGCACCAAGGCATCATCACCTTAGTACTGGAAGAAACAGTGTGTGTGTGGGAGCGAAGAGGGGTGGGCGTGTTAATTTTAGAGGGAAACATGGAGATACAGTGGCAGGTTCAAAAGAATGTAGGTTGCAGTAATTATTCGGAGATCCTTTGCACAGGATAGGGTAGCATGCAGAGCGGTGTCAAACTAGTTTTCGAACTGAACACAACAACAACTATGAGCGCTTTTTACTGTTGTGATTGTGACGAGTAGGGTACAAAAATAAAAGCAAATAAAACTGAGTATGTTGTAGTGGATAGTGACGAAGATTTGGATGCTTGGAATTTTAGTATTGATTGTAGTACTTCTCGCAACGTCCTGGTGCAGCTTTACTTGCAAATGGAAATAGAGTAGAAGATATTAAGAATAGGACTGACCAAAGGAATCGTTTATTCGACTACAGAACTCAATCACTCAGAACAGTATGACCACAAGTATAACTAAAACGATTATATACAAAACAATGAATCTTTGAAATTAGTCATGTACTGCAAAACAGGCTCACAACCCGAAATCTAGGTCGTACAAATGCTGTGAAAAAGATAAGAAAAGTATTGCGTTTAGTTTGTCCAATGTACAAAGCTACACCAAGAACACCCATCAGAATCATCTGAAATGATAGTAGAAATGTATGTATATTGTCATGAATATTGAATATATTGTTGTCTAAGTAAAGTAACGATGCATCCTCCTACAGTAACGCTATTGTAAATGTGTGTATCTCTTGTATGCGAGATAATAGGCTATTTGTTGGTGGAGGATTGAAAATTTCTTTTTAATCACAAACTAAAATATCTGACGGAATTACTTTTCTTTGCACACTCGGAGTTTACAAAATAAGGATTCTGATTTGTCAGTCTCTGAATACCAATGTATGTTACTAAACATAAGAGCCAGAGGGGCTAGCTATAGGCTACATTACTTTGTTTCAGCAAGTCTGTGTTTTACATTCATTTGTTACTTTCATGCATATAATACCTAAATTTCCTTGTCTCATCGCTACGGAAGCGATATGTAAGTTACGTGTAAGCCTGCTTAATGAATAATAATTTAACGTCTGTCGTCTAACTGTTTTCACTTTCGTAGTACTAACAGGAATAGCTTACTTCCATTATCTGCGTAATATTTTTTGGATTACATACGTAACATATTACTTTCAGAGGCCGTCTTCAAAGGGCTGCAGTCGGATTTTTCAATGACCAAACGACTTGAGCTCTATTTTTGCTCTTTCGTTAATCATTCTCTTAATAGCGAAAGAACCTACCTGCGTCAATATCGAAGTCCGCCTGCATTAATTTTAAAAATTTCTTCAGTGTACTATTTTACTGAACTCTCACAGTTGAGAGTCACTGAACACATTTGCGTGAAATGTCTTTATTTTAAGGGCGATGGGAATAACTATTACTGATTTTATAGCTTTTCATATCGCTAAAGGTTTCTTACAAGAGACATCTATGCATCTTTTGGATCTGTCTTACTTTCTGTTTTTGCACTTAAATTATTGGATATAGATTCCGCCTTTTACGCAAAACACTGTTCTTTCTTGTTATCCGAACACGTTCCGGCACCTCTTTGCCATCACCACTGGGTTCTGCTTATAGAAAACGTTATTTTACATTGTACGGTTTTGCAGGAGCCCTGCCCTCATAGCTTGTCACCTTTTGTTGTGACTGATCCTTCTCCTTTTGCGTTCTGAGGGCACTCCACACGTATTAATGTACTTCGTGTAATTTCGCTTTACAAACGTCTTTCCACTTCGCAAAACGCGGTGAGCACGACATGTTTCGGCACCTTCATGCCATCAAAATGTTCAAATGTGTGTGAAATCTTATGGGACTTAACTGCTAAGGTTATCAGTCCCTAAGCTTACACACTATTTAACCTAAATTATCCTAAGGACAAAGACACACACCCACGCCCGAGGGAGGACTCGAACCTCCGCCGGGATCAGCCGCACAGTCCATGACTGCAGCGCCTCAGAACGCTCGGCTAATCCCGCGCTCCATGCCATCATCAATGGGTTTTGTTTACTGAAAGCTGCAAAAAGTGAAAATATTTTAGTTTGTAAGTGATTTAACAAAGTGAGGCCTAAAGAAAGTTTTTGTTCGTTTTAGTTCTTGCCGTGATATCACATTAAATGGCTTTGCAGGACCATCTGTATCGTGTACTGCCCTGTAAGCTTGTCATCTGCAAACCAAAGGAGTTAATAAACTCTTGATTTAAAAAAAAATGATCTGGGATGGCAAAACTAGAGTAATAACAATATACACGCAAAACGTTATGTCACACCAAAATCACTCTTCTAAAAATCAAGAGATGTGTTAGCTCGCCGATGAATCCACAGTTATATCGTTTGGCTTGCAGATGACAAGCTAACAGCGCAGCACGGAATGCAGATGCCTCTGCAAAACCATATCATGTAAAATCACGTTTTCAATAACCAAACCCACTAATGATGGCACATAGATGCCGAAACATCTTTGGGTAACAAGATAAAACAGTGTTTGCATAAAATGTGGGACCCATATCCAAACTGCATCTATGCAGCCTATAAGCATAAAAGGTAATCCCATCGCTTTAATGGCAGCATAATACACGCACGAGAAGTTTTTAAACCATTCGCGTTTTTCAGTGTCTCTTAGCTGGACGATTTGGCCTCTAAAGAAGTTGCTTTGTGAGGAAGGCACGTTTCACGGTCCCAACACGAAACTTCGTGGAATTCCAGCGCCAACTGGACGAACATCAGGAAAAGTGTAAACACTAGAAGAGGACCCTTCCTCTAAAGCCGCTTACGCAGCTCAACTCGCCTGCGAGTGACGTCGGTGAAGCGTGAATCCCTGGCTTCGTGCGCATGCATGCCCTCAGTGCTGAGTTACGTGAGTGTGCGTGTGTGTGCGTGGGAGACTTACGGAGCACTAGCGTGAGGTCAGACTGCTCAGAGTCACCGTTATGTAAGGCACGCCCACGAAGACGCATGAAGCACCAGCAGTCAGACACAACAGTCACGTCTGCTCTCGTTTTTAAGAAAAAAATTAGGAAATTTTAGGGAATTTTAGGCTTACGCACTAATTAATGTAACTAAAAATTAACTTACGCTAAGAACAACTCATACACCCATGCCCGGTGGAGGACTCGAACCTCCGCGGGGAGGGGAGGGGGAGGGGGAGGGGAGGGGTTTTTAAGGGGGTAGGACGTTAGACGGGCCGACTTGGAGCAGGAGAGTCACCACAGGACATTTTAATTTCTACTGTCATTAGTTTTACAAATAAATTCATAAAACTTCGTCACCATTACAAGGAAGGATTGACGACTCACACTCATCGCAGTGTAAGTTCAAAAGTGTAGCAAATTATCTTTTTTTTTACATGTGAAATTTCATCATTTTTTCCTCTTATTACCGGCTGCATTAGTTGCTATAGGTAGACTTTTCTTCCTAAGTAAGAGAGATTCTTCAATGAATTTTTCATAGCATACAAAAAGTAGTTACAGGAGTATGAAAGTCTAGAATTTTCCAAATCTATTTAAAAACTGTGGAAAAAATAAAACTTGAGTTTTTTCTAAACATGAAGTTTAAAATGTAACAGTTCATTCATTTTTTCATAAATCAAATAACTTTTAGAGTTTCATGCACCTGTAACTATGGTTTGTATGCTGCACAAAAGTCATCGAAGAATCTCTCTTACTTAGGAAGAAAACTGTACCTATAGCAACAAACGCAGCCAGTAGTAAGTGAAAAAAGGATGAAATTTGACATGTAAAACAAATGTGTTTTGTTATGTTGCTAAGCTTCCACTGCTATGAGTATGAATCCTGAATCCTTCTTGCTCATGCTGTAAAATTTTCATGAATTTATTATTAAAAGTATAGACAGTGGAAATCAAAATGTTCTGTGGTGCCTCTCCTGCTCCAAGTCGGCCCGTTTGATGTCCTATCCCCTTCCCCCCCCCCCCCCTTAAGAGCTCAAAATGTTCAAATTGTGAAATCTTATGGGACTCAACTGCTAAGGTCCTCAGTCCCTAAGCTGACACACTACTTAACCTAAATTATCCTAAGGACAAACACATACACCCATGCCCGAGGGAGGACTCGAACCTCCGCCGGGACCAGTCGCACCATGCACGACTGCAGCGCCTCAGACCGCTCGGCTAATCCCGCGCGCCCACCCCCCTTAAGAATGTACCGGAAGTCAAATGCACAGCACTGATTGATTAGCGTAAGGGCACACTCTTCATTTGTTGCCGCTGTGGTCTTGAGTAGCACGCATAAGACTGGTTTGATGCAACTCTCCTCCCAGGTCTACCCTGTGGTAGTCCGCTCATCTCTGCACAAAGGCCGCAACCTACATCCTTTCGAATCGGGTTTCTGTAGCTGAGTGTCAGTCTCCCGCTACAGTTTTCAGTCGCCACACCTAGATCACCAATTGGCCGTATGTTGCTGCCTCGGCATATGCCCCACAGCCTACACTTCTTTCAGGCAAGTTTTATGTACTTCGACTCTCCAACTCCTCAAATAAATGCAAAAATTGTTGTACACTGTACAGTCTAATTAATGTGACCGCTGGAATATCAGTGGAAGCCACATGAGCAGGAAACAACTATACGGACACGAGAAAGGTGCAGGCCGTTTATCACAAGTCATTTGTTACTTCACAATAGTTCAACAATCTTTTATTGTACATGAACCGTTAGAATTTACTTCCAAAATTTTTTTCCTAAAGAGGAATTTACTTTATTTACTAGCGATTTACCAAGAGCATTAATACTTTTAATCATAATAGGTGAGCGTGGAAGTAGTGCCAGAAAGTAACTGATGAAAAATAATATTACCTTTAGCAAATGTGAATTTTCTTTCTAAAAGTCTTTTCAAAAACAGATTTAAAATTACAATCAGAAAGCACCCCTCTAAATATCAAGTTACAATTATTGAGAGGCAGAGTAACAAAATTTTTTTGTTGTGCGGTAGGAGCCTTCGGACTGAGAAGCTTCCGCCCCCTTTCAACACGGCCGTAGTGACGACCGCTCACAACAACCTCTGAAAGACTACACTGGTGCAAATTTGCAACACATCGGATTACTTTAAACTAAAAAAAAATTTAACAACTCACACGAACACATTAAGTATGCACTCCGTAAGAGGGATGGAAATGGTACAAACACTCACACTAATAAATTATCTGCCACCGAAAGTGCAATTTGTTTTTAAAAGGGTTCTTACGGTGGAAGGGTGGCAACTTTATAAAAATGGCTATTTAAATAAAACCTATGAAATTCAGACTTACATAAAGTGTACAACACGCTCAACATTACACATATACCGCCTCGCAAGATGATAGGCAAATTAAAAACATATTTCAGGAATTCGGCCTAAATTCGTTAACACCGAATCCGACAAACATGACAGAGGCAGCTATTAACGAACGGCAGAGCGACAGACAGACAGACAGACACTAACCGCCCATCAAATGCGGACGAGAGACAGACGAGCAAGCTGGGGACGAGAGACTGACTAAGAAAACAAGCAGAATTTAATAAGTAAATGAAACAACATATCTCCAACCACTTCTAATAAAGTGCGATTTCTGGCGAAGACCTGGCGCAGCACCCCCAATGCTCTCCCGAACCGTCCGTTGCCAGCCGCTTCAACGGACGCAGGAAGGCGCGCCAACCTCCCGTCTCACGGCGTGTCAGCTCGCCCCGGCCAGCCCTATGCCGTGGTTTGACTCCTGTTGCTCCTGTGTGAACCTCGAAGCCGCTACCCCTTTCTACACTGCACGGCCCACTGGACTCACGTGGCGACCTCACATGCGCCGACGCTCGAGGCGGACACGTCATCTCGTGTCTCAGCGCGCGACCGACCAACCGATCGATGCGACCGCCAATGACCGTTGCCCTGAACAACTGGAGCAGACTGGTGGCCTAACACATACTAGCACTCCGGACAACAGACACTGACTGCCCCACACTGATCCGGCTGGCCAACTAACCAGACTCGCCGAGACTGACAGACTGGCACTTCTCAGACTGACTAACTCAGACTGACTTCATCCAACTAACCCCCTTGATGAGTTTTTTTTTTCTTTATTGTAATTTTAAATCCTGTACAACAAGCAGGCTGTCAGCAGCGTTCTATGCTGCTCTTCAGCCATAGGATACAAAATGAGAAAAAAACAGAAAGATTACACGTAGGTTACAGAGCAGTGGGCAAGAAAACAGTTGACACAGAAAGGCAAACACGGAGCCGTTGACACTCGACGATAGTCCACACTTGAAACTGTTGACACGACGCACAAACACGGAAGACGGCGATGGCACAGGTGAACGATGGAGTGCGACGGTGAACACTGAACACTAAACACGACGGCACACACGAGACACTGATGGCGACGATCTCCGGCGCGCGAAAGTCCACGTAGCGTGTGCGAATCCGGGGACCTGCCAAGAGGGGAAGAAGGGCAGGGGGGGGTGGAGAGGGGAGAACAAAGACGCCAATGGCTGAGGAGATGGGAGGAGGAGTAGAGGGACAGGGGAGGGGAAGCCTGGGGGAGGAGTGGGGAGAAAGGGATGAGGGGGGGAGGATGTCCAAAGGAACAGAGACAGGAAGAGGGAAGGAGGATCAAAGTTGGTAGGAGGGGTATATGGAGGGAAGGAGGACATCATCAGGGAGGGGGAGCTGGCGGAAGCCACCTTGGGAGAGGGTAAGGAGGGTAGAGAGATGGAGACCGGGTGGGACGTGGGAATACAGGCGCGGCAGCGGGCGGGGGCGGGAGAGGGTGGGCGAGACAAGCGGGTGAGCAGGACCGAGTTTGCGGGAGGTGTACAGGATCCGTATCCTCTCAAGGAAAAGGAGGAGGTGGGGGAACGGAATGAGATCGTACGCAGGCGCCCCCTTGACGAGCTGATAGCGCCCCTTAAATGCCCGTGAACAGGCAACCTTTCCCCTTTCCCACCAGAGGGAGACACCAAAGCTGCGATTGCCACAGCGGCGCCACCGCCAGAAACGGAGGGCGACTGCTTCACATTACGCGCTGCGGCGCGCTTTTCAAAACAGCAGATTTTACCACGGCTCAGTACAGATACCCGAAACAGCAATAAAATACAAATGATTCAGGCACTTACTCAAAATTTCTTCAGTTTAGCCAACTGGCGATATATTAGTTAATTTAAACGAATAAAACTCGCCAATGTAGAAAAGACCAACAAGCAGGCATCACAATCAATTGCGACTGAAGCTCGCGCATAGCGCTGCGGAAACAATGACGAACTCCGGTTCGTGTTTGAGCCGTTGATAGGTTGGCGTCGTGTATTGGCATTGTGACCTCTCGTTTTCTTAGTGCTTTCACTGGCGCCACTACGTTTGCTCGCTTTGTCTGTCCGTGAGCGGCAGCATCGGCGTTTATCGATAGCGAGTACTGCGGTACATCTTTGGAGCGCGCTCTGGTATTTCTGGGTCGTCGTGTGTTCAGAGAGGGGCGGAGCGGCAGAGAGGTCCGACAGCGCGAGTACACGCCGAGGGAGCTGGCGATATATCGATCGGGTGGTCAAAAAGTCGGTACAAATTTGAAAACTTGATAAACCACGGAATAATGTAGATGGAGAGGTAAAAATTGACACACATGCTTGGAATGACATGGGGTTTTATTAGAACCACCCCATATTGTTAGACGCGTGAATGATATCTTGCGCACGTCGTTTGGTAATGATCGTGTGCTCAGCCGCCACTTTCGTCATGCTTGACGTCACAGGCCCCCAGACCTCAGACTGCGATTATTGGCTTTGGGGTTACCTGAAGTCGAAAGTGTATCGTGATCAAACGAGATCTCCAGGGATGCTGAAAGACATCCGACGCCAATGACTCGCCATAACTGCGGACATGCTTTACAGTGCTGTTGACAACATTATTCCTCGACTACAGCTATTGTTGAGGGATGATGGTGGACGTATTGAGCATTTCCTGTAAAGAACGTCATCTTTGCTTTGTCTTACTTTGTTATGCTAGTTATTGCTATTCTGATCAGATAAAGCGCTATCTGTCAGACATTTTTGAACTTTTGTATTTTGTTGGCTCTAATAAAACCCCATGTCATTCGAAGCATATGTGTCATTTTGTACCTCTCTATCTGCATTATTCCGTGATTTATTCAGTTTTCAAATTTATACTGACTTTTTGATCACGGTATGCACTGCCTGATGGAAGGGTGCGGTCGCGAGAGTGCCCGGATTCGGCGAGTTTAAGTTGAACGGATCGTTATATTGGAGTAGTACAACTTTCACTTTGTGTGGGTGTGTGTGTCCGTCCGTCGAAGTGACCTCCTGCCATCAAGCTGTCAGTTGGCGGTTTTATACTCCGATGTTTCCCTTGCCTGAGTTGATAGGCAGCGACCGATGGTTGGTCGTTCTGTCGGTCATCGCAGTGGAGGACGTGTATCTGGGCTTTCAACCCCTTCTGTGTTCTTAACACATCGCACACATCCACGCCCGAGGCAGGATTTGAACGTGCGACTTAGCAGCAGCGCAGAGATACCACAGGTAACCGTCTATCCTACTTTACAGAGCAGTCAAGCCTCCGATCCCCAGAGCCGTGGACGTCCAACCGCTTAGCGCCTTGTGGCAGTTTCACTGTCCTTCTACCTCTTTCCGTAGATGCTCACGACAGTAGCGCGTGATCATTCGACTGTCTTCGCCGTTTTAGAGATACTCGTTCAGAGGCTCTGCGTAGTAATAATCTACCCTTTGTCAAAGTTGCTTACCTCACTGGACTTCCCCGTACCTCTGCTAGGGTGATGCCCCGTCCGTCTCTAGTCAGCTTACACACTTGTTACCGCTTTCCGTGCCCACAGCATCAGGCGGCGTCCAGCGTTGCGGTGGACAGTGCTCATAATTTTTTGGCTTATCAGTGTAATTGCTGTACAGTATATTACCCGTCTTTTCGTACAGTCTACACATACTTTTCCGAGGGTGTAAAAGGTGCCATTTTACATTGACGAACGCTTTATCCAGGTCGACAACTTCTATAAACGTATATTGATTTTTCTCAGTTCTCCTTAGTATCCGTTTTACCTTTCCCAAAGCAAAACTAATCGTTATATCTGGTACAGGGTGGTCAGGAACAGTTGTGGTGTCACAAGGCTTAGGCCTGTCCTACCCCTCATTAAATCGACCAAACCTTATACGAACAATTGTAAGAAGAGTTATTATTATTATGTTCTTTGAGTTTGTTTTTGGGTTTTCAGAAATACTGTGCGAAGAAAGTTTATTTATGCTGCAGATAACGTGGAAGACGTTGCCAAAAGGTCACCACGAAAGTTCGACGTAGCGGCAAGTGGGAAGGAATAAAACGAATGCTGCAAACTAGCGCGAGCCACGGAAGAGCCTGGGCCGCGAGGGCGTCCAGCTTCCTAGGTCGTTGTTCGACAACGCCAAAGGAAGAGATATTCTGCTTTCTCTTTGAAAACAGATCGATCGACTCTTGAAAGGTTCATGTAAAACGTATAGCCGGGGGACACACTAGGTGGGACCCGATGACTGTAATACTCCCACAGTTATTAAAAAGTTGTTAAATGGCAAAACCAATAGTTCATCTTTTATATAGATAAAAAGTAGTAAAGATATAGGAAAGGAAGAGTTACGGCGTCAGAACGAAATGTGATACATCGCTCAGCAACGAAGGAGGACGTCGAGTCGGCAGCAGGCCGCCGCGCGGGCGAGCCCCAGCAGCCGGCCCAGCGACCGCGGCTGTCAGTTGTTCTTGTAGTGCAGATGGTGTCGCACTCGTGTGCTAAGCCTTTGTCTCGGGTTCGGTACTTGATCTTACTACCGCCCTATGTCCAATTTCCGCATCGCACTCTAGTTCGGTTTTAAGAAACACCGTCTCTGGCGGGCTGCTTGAATTTGTGAGAGCAACAGGCTGACTGGCTCATTTCAATATTAATTAACTCGGAAACGGCGCAACATATCGAATAGTTTTGTTAACAATTATTTCTCGGCACAACCTACCCTGCAACGTCCTTACAAACATTCCACTCTGGTTCTGACCACCCTGTCTCTGATTATCTTGCTTTTTCATTTTTCTGCATACTACTCCCGCCAGCAATTGTGATGCTTGAGCTGTTCAGCTGATTTTACACGGTCCACTCACATTATTGTGACCGTCGCCTACGATCGACTTCAACGTGCAATGACTAATCACACACGGCTGGTGGCAACAGTAGCAGTGCCGGGTGTGTGAAGTGCGTCAGGGGATCGCGGAAAACAGCGCAGTCGGAGGGATGTAGCCAAGTCCAAAAGGCATCGTCAGTGGCTCTCGGAACAAGGGTGGAAGTATTTTCGAAACTGTTACTTTTGTACGAGTAAACTACTCACGTGCCACCGTGGTTAAAGTATACTGAGAACGACAAAATAGCGCTACCCAAAACATATGCCGAATTAACTACGGTTTACCACAGGCTATATACACGATGAAAAGTATTTAAACCGACAAACTCTGGGAGGTTGTAGGGGACATCAAAACAAATATTTCTCCCTAATGGTACTTTTCCCTATGAGGATTATTTAAACCGGTGGAGACTGTATTACGCTCTTCAGTTGTTAGAGGCCGTATTACGATCTTCAATTGATAGAGGGCGTATTACGCTCTTCAGTTGTACGCAACTGCCTTCCACCAGGGTAGTAGTGAATTGTCTCTGTTTACTAATGGAGCGATACATCTGGAGTGAGTACACTGATATGGTTGGTGTGTACAACGTAGCGCACCACAACGGACGAGCTGCACAGCGGGTTTATCAACAACAATATCCTAATCGCCGTAGCCGCATCATACTACCTCTGCTGCTGTGTACCAACGTCTGCGTGAGACCGGATCGTTTAGCAGATTACCTGGACAGAGACGCCGTCGCACGGTAGGAACGCTGCAATTTGAGGAAGCTGTCTTGCAGCATGTGAAGCGGGATCCTTCAATCAGCACTCGTGCAATTGCTCGTAACATGGGGACGAATCAGACGAATGTAAGAACAGTCCTTCGGGAGCAATTGCTACGTCCATTTCACTTACACCGTGTCCACAACCTGGAACCAGTTGATTATCCACCCAGAACACAGTTTTCGCAGTGGTACCAGGAACAGTGTGAAATGCATCCTACGTTTCTACTGATGAAGCAACGTTCGGGAGTGATGGAGTCTTCAACATGCACAATTGGCATGTTTGGAGTGAGGATAAGCCACATGCCACAGTTACTAGCGCTCATCAAGTGCGGTTCTTCGTTAATGTTTGGGTCGGTGTTGTTGGGGACTGTTTAATTGGGCTGTATCTGCTACCTAGGCCATTAAATAGCAGGCACTATTACAATTTTCTCGCCAGAGCCTTGCCAGAACTGCTGGAAGAGGTCCCGGCTCCATACAAGACAACGCATGTGGTTCCAACATGACGGGGCGCCGGCACATTTCAGTCGTCGTGTGCGTCAATTCCTGGACCGTCGCTTCCCAGAAACGTGGATTGGCGGAGCTGGTCCTGTACCATGGCCTGCTCGATCGCCAGATATGTCCCCCCTGGACTTTTTTGTCTGGGGAGAGATGCGCAACTTTGTTGTAGCAGAAGAGGATCTGGTTGCCCGGATAGTAGCAGCAGCAGGAACAATCCAGGATACTCCTGGGGTTTTTGCCCGTGTCACACAGAACATGATCCGACGGTGTAATTTTTGTTTACGTGTCAATGGAGGAAAATCCACTGTCATTGAAATTGGGTTGTGTTAATGTGTTGTCTCTTGGCCATAAAAAAAAAGGAAAAGTGTTTGTTGGTTTAATTAATTTGCCGCCAGAAAAATCTTCCTCTACCATTTTAAATACTCCTCATAGGAAAAGATGACATTAGGGGGAAAATATTTGTTCTCATGTCCCCTACAACCTCCCAGAGTTTGTCGGTTTAAATATTTTTCACCCTGTATACAGGGTGACAATTATGGAACCACATGAGAAAAATGTAAACTAGTTACAAACTACGGCGTGCACACACTTTATTCGACATGTCAACGTCACTACAGGCATTTGCATTTGGGTTATGATATGTTCGATATGCCTGCCAGCATTAGCAATGGTGTGGCGCAGACGAATAGCGAAATTCTACACGACCCGCTGAAGTGTCGGAACGTCGATGCTGCCGATGACGACCTAAATGGCTGTTCTCAGCTCAGCAATGGTTTTGGGCGTCTTGCTGTATACCCTGTCTTTAATATAGCCGCATAAAAAATAGTGGCATGTTTTCAGATCTGGAAAATACAGCGGCCAATCCAGAGCCAGAATGACGTCCTCCAGGACATCAAACACTCTCCTACTTGCACGAACCACATCTTGTCGATATCAGGGTCACTTTGGACAATGGAGCTGAAACCATCTTCCAAGACCTCCACGTACCGTTTGGTAGTCACCGTGCCACCACGGAATATCGCACCGATTTTTCCGTGACTGGACACCGCACTCCACACAGTCACCCATTGAGGGTGAAGAAACTTCTTGATCGAGAATGTAGATTCTCAGTCCCCCAAATGCTTCAATTTTGCGTGTTGACGAACCCATCCAAATGAAAGTGGACTTGTACATCTACATCTACATCCATACTCCGCAAGCCACCTGTGTGTGGCGGAGGGTACCATGAGTACCTCTATCCGTTCTCCCTTCTATTCCAGTCTCGTATTGTTCGTGGAAAGAAGGATTGTCGGTGTGCTTCTGTGTGGGCTCTAATCTCTCTGATTTTATCCTCACGGTCTCTTCGCGAGATATACGTAGGAGGGAGCAATATACTGCTTGACTCTTCGGTGAAGGTATGTTCTCGAAACTTTAACAAAATCCCGTACCGAGCTACTGAGCGTCTCTCCTGCAGAGCTTTCCACTGGAGTTTATCTATCATCTCCGTAACGCTTTCGCGATTACTAAATGATCCTGTAACGAAGCGCGCTGCTCTCCGTTGGATCTTCTCTATCTCTTCTATCAACCTTACCTGGTACGGATCCCATACTGCTGAGCAGTATTCAAGCAGTGGGCGTACAAACGTACTGTAATCTACTTCCTTTGTTTTCGGATTGAATTTCCACAGGATTCTTCCAACGAATCTCAGTGTGCCATCTGCTTTACCGACGATTAACTTTATATGGTCATTCCATTTTAAATCACTCCTAATGCATTCTCCCAGCTAATTTATGGCATTAAGTGCTTTCAATTGCTGACCTGCTACATCGTAGCTAAATGATAAGGGATCTTTCTTTCTATGTATTCGCAGCACATTACACTTGTCTACATTGAGATTCAATTGCCATTCCCTGCAGCATGCGTCAATTCGCTGCAGATCCTCCTGCATTTCAGTGCAATTTTTTATTGTTACAACCTCCCGATACACCACAGCATCATCCGCAAAACCCCTCAGTGAACTTTCGATGTTATCCACAACGTCATTTATGTATATTGTGAATAGCAACGGTCCTACGACACCCCGCTGCGGCACACGTGAAATCGCTCGAAGATTTCTCTCCAATGAGAGTGACATGCTGCGTTCTGTTGTCTAGGAACTCTTCAATCCAATCAAACAATTGGTCTGATAGTCCATATGCTCTTACTTTGTTCATTAAACGACTGTGGGGAACTGTATCGAACGCCTTGCCGAAGTCAAGAAGCTGAGCACCTAACTGTGGACCCGTGTCTATGGCCCTCTGAGTCTGGTGGATGCATAGCGCGAGCTGGGTTTCACACGACCGTCTTTTTCGAAACCCATGCTGATTCCTACACAGTAGATTTCCAGTTTCCAGAAAAGTCATTATACTCGAACATAACACGTGTTCCAAAATTCTGCAAGTGATCGACGTTAGAGGTATAGGCCTATAGTTCTGCCCATCTGTTCGACGTCCCTTCTTGAAAACGGGGATTTATTCGTCGCTGAACCCCACAAACCGTGGGCATACTAATTCCCATCATGCCCCGCGGCCAGCCGTGCAGTTTGAACGTGGTGACGGGAACCGTTCAGAACTTACGACGATTTTATTTCATACTGTTCAATAATTGTTACCATTTAAAAGAAGTGCACGACGGCTGCGAAGACGTTTACAGGCAAACAGACGAGCGACTGTCGAGGAATAGTCTGCCGACACGAAGCAAAGGCCTACCAACAGACTCTTGTGAATGACCGCCCGGCGAACATCATTGCGTACGGGCCTACGTTGAAGGCGCGTTGTCAACGCACCTAAGCTGACTACTGTTAATCGGAACGAAGGCTGAAATTTGCGCGCCAGTGCCCTACCTGGACATCCACTGAGTGGCGATAGGTCGCCTTTTCAGATGAATCACGTTTCGTGCTCTGTTGGGTTGGTTGTAGGGCGCGAAACGTCTGCAATCAAACAGCCTGCAACAATCGTCGGGAGCGTCCAGGCCGCAGGAGGGAGCCTTATGGTCTGGGGAATGTTTTCGTGGCATTACTCGGGTGATCTCGTCATTCTGGAAGGAACGAGGGATGAACACAAGTCTGCGTCCATCCTTGTCTAGCACGTTCACTCCGACATGGAGGTGTTTCTCCTCGTCCCGGCGGTACCTACCAGCAGGGCAGTGCAACGTGCCGCACGGCTCGCAGAATATGTGTGTGGTTCGAAGAGCTCCAGGGCGAGCTCAATGAACCCCCCCCCCCCCTTTGGCCGCCAAACTCGCCAGATTTGGACACAGTCGGGAATCTGTGAGACTTCCTCGATAGGGCTATCACCGCTCAACCGAGGAACCCAGTGTAGCTGACAGCGCCGCTGGAGTTGACATGGCTGTGCGTCCACCCTAGAACCTCACTGAGTCTGTTCCTGCGCGTGTTGCAGCGGTTAACACTACAAAAAGCTTTTATTCGGACAGATGGACACATTGCCACGGCTGTGGCTGAGCGGTTCTAGGAGCTTCAGTCCGGAACCGCGCTGCTGCTACGGAGACAGGTTCGAATCCTGCCTCGGGCATGGATGTGTTAGTTAGGTTTAAGTATTCCTAAGTGTAGGGGATTGATGACCTCAGATGTTAAGTCCCATAGTGCTCCGAGCCATTTTTATGGTCATATTAACGTGACCGGACAGTGTAATATCGATCATAATGTGAGGAAGAAATATCTGACAACGTACGTTCGGAGCACAGCATTGTATAAGAGTGAATCATGAAGTATGGGCGCGGGGGGGGGGGGGGGGGGCGGTGGACAGGAGGGGGGGAGTAAGGGGGGCAGCTGAGAAGGGTTTGGAAGGTGGCGCTACAAAAGGACGTTGGAAATTTGGCAGACAGATTAGATAATAAATGACGATGTTCTCTGCAGAATCGGCGATGACAGAAATATGTGGTAAATATTGTCAAAAGACACTAGGGAGTAATTTACGTGGTAGTAGAGAGGTAACTAGAAGCTGAAAACTGCAGCGGAGGACAGTGATTGGAAGATATCCCACAAATAACTGAGGACGTTCGTTGCAATACCTACTCTGAAATGTAAACATTGGCACAGGAGAGGAATTTGTGGCGCAGATCAGACCAGATGGTTGTTGAGTCCTCCTTCCCAGGACCCCTTACACACACACACACACACACACACACACACACACACACAAACACACCACACAGCTTACTCATTAGTTATTCGAGATACCCATCTAATCTTCAGCATTCTTCTGTACAATTATAATCCAAAAACTTCTACACTGTAGAACCAAAAAAACTGGTACACCTACCTAATATCGCGTACGGCCCCCGCGAGCACGCAGAAGTGCCGCATTACGAAGTGGCAAGGCCTCGACTAATGTCTGGAGTACTGCTGCGATGAACTGACACAGTGAATCGTTCAGGGCTGTCCATAAATCCGTAAGAGTACGAGACGGTGGAGATCTCTTCTGAACAGCACGTTGCAATGCATCCCAGATGTGCTCAATAATGTTCATGTCAGGGGATTTTGGAAGCCAGCGGAAGTCTTTAAGCTCAGAAGAGTGTGCCTGGAGCCATTCTTCAGCAATTCTGGACGTGTGGTGAGTCGCATTGACCTGCTGGAATTGCCCAAGTAAGTTGGAACGCACAATGTACATGAATGGATGCAGGTGATGAGACAGGATGCTTACGTACAGTCATGCTCAAAAGTATCCGAACGACCTGAATTGCATTTCGCCTGATTCGCATACAACCCACATAACGCAGCTCTCTAGCAGGTCCTCTAATCGCTCCTTGGTACAGTCGTTTGACTATTGAAAATGGTTCCAACAAGTCACCACTACAAAACAGTACTCTGTATCGCAATAAATCTAGATGTAAAGAAATACTACGATAATACACATATCAGGGAACACTTTATTACAGGTAAGACTGTCCTTAAGGCTTCTAAGCTCACATTTATTGCAATAAATGACATACCTGAAATGTTACCACTCTAATTATTACGCCAGATAGGTAATGCACGTAGTAAGTTCGTCGTATTCATGATTTCCTCTTCTAAGTAACATACCGTACTTATTATTTAACACAAAATGACATTTAAAATTTAAGTTATTCTCGAGCAGCTAGTTGAGAATATGTATGAACTTCAAATGACACGACGAACCGTCTCGTTCTGCATATAGATTCAAACCCAGGTCATGCAGACTAAGCAAAGATTTCGTGACTGACGGAAACTAACAGTCATTCGGGATTAGGCATACAGAGAGTATCAATTAGCAAATACCAACTATAAATTACATAACGCAAACATTTTTAACGCACCCGAATTCCCACCCAGCTCCTATTGTCCCTGTTAACGAACTACGAGAGATGTTAAATATTGCTTCTTAACAAGTAACTTATTTGAAATGCCGTGAGGTAAAGCTTTGTATTGGAGAGGGATTCGAACCCAGAACCTAATCGGATAGATATCGAAGCACAATCAACTGTGACATATCGCATTTTCTCGGCAGCAGCTAAATGATTTAACTGAAATGACGAGACGAAACATTAATTTTTTCCTTCCCAGGACACCAACCCGGCACCTATCGCTGTTACATTTTAGAGAAAACGAACGTTAAATATGGGTTTGTTGCACCAGCAGCGACATGTGAGCATGTTTGCACTAGAAATAATATGGCGAAGAGTTCAGTGCTGACTGGGAATAGAGCTCCACACATATCGTTGTTGACTAAACACAAAGAGACGTCAGCTACCGAATTTTTCTCCACCAGCAGCTCGGAATAACATCCTTGAACTTAACAGTGATCTCGCAAATAGTTCTGAGTCTCACTGGGAGTCAAAAACGTCAGATATCGTTAGAGTTGACAACGAATGAAAATACATTAAAAATCAAAATTATTATCCACCAGCAGATAGGTGTTCTCATGCTAGATCTTGATAATACATAATGAAATCTTCAGTGCCTGGCCAGGATTCGAACCCATTCACGCGCAATATGTGGAGATGTTGAGGAATCTGCAAATTTCAACAAACAACAAATTGTAGCCGAGCTGTATTGTCATGAGGGAACAAATTCCACGTTAAGGGCGGTCTGAGTTGCATTCCCAGTTCAGAACCAATTTTATCGAGATACAGAAGCTCAGATAAAAGATGGAATAAGTGTCTTGTGAGCCTATTGTCTTGTTTCGTCACTAGAAATAAATAACTAGGATATGAAAGGTTACTGGTGATAGAGTTTCTACATGTCGCCACTCCAGACTTTATTGTGGCTCAACCTAACGTCTACTTGGTAGAGAAGGAATACGATTTTTAATTTGCATTTCAGACCACAATGCCATTATATCTTCTTCACTTGGTGTAGCCAGAGGAGAATGGAATCTGTCCCCCCCTATCTAAAATCACTGACCGAAGTTGGAATCCAACCCAGACCATTGCTATATGAACCTCTTTTTTTTTTTTTAGGTAAGTTTCTAACTCACTACCTTCCATGCAACGGTTTAGTATTTTTTTTTTATAAGGGTGTTCAGTTAAGAGTAGGTGGAGACAAGGCGGGCAGGGGTCGGAACCCGAGGCCTGGCCGCGATGTCTCCCCCTCTCCTCCCTGAATCAGTCCCTCAAAGTAGCTTTATGATTTATTTTTATTTTATTTTATTATTTTTGTTATGTTTTTTCACCAGGAACAGGGTAAATGAACAAAAGATCTTTATTGGTACAAACGTAAATACAACAGAAATGCCATCCTTCCGGCGAAAAAAGACACAAGGCATTATACTCGTACAAGGCGAGCAATTTCTTTTTTTTATGAACAAGGTGTAGGGAAAAACAGAATAATAATACGGATGTAAGCTAAGAGGTACGAAGCAGTATACAGTGGAGTGAGGGAAAAAAACAGTGTTTTCTGCTATAGTGCATAACAGAAAGGAGGCGCGTGTCCATGCGCCTACTCCTCTGTGGGTTACAATGTAGAAAGTAGCACGAGGGGTCTCAGATGTCAGCAGGGGAGGGGGGGGGGGGGGGTGGGGGGGTGGGGGCGGGAGTGGTGTCGGTGTGTGGCACCATCCAGCTGAGTGGGGGTGACGTAAAGATCGCATGTAGGTAATCGGCGAAGAAGGCTACGCTGTTCGACTTCACTGTGGGCGGTTTGTAAGTACTGACAGAAATCAAGGCGTGATTTGTCGCCATCATTATATATGTAGGTGATGATCCATCCCTTGACCCATACAATCGCATGATTTTTGGTGGCCGGGAAAGAAGTATTCTCAGGATGGATAAAAGTCCATTGGTCAACCGAGTCCGGCGGAACACGGAGGTAACAGGCAACGAACTGTCGGGCAAGTTTCCAGACGTCACTGGTGGCAGCACAAGTCAGTTGGTGGACATCGTCATCCGCGAGGTGGCAAATGGAACAAAGTGGAGAGTCTTTTAGTCCGATGGCGTGAAGACGATGATTTGTGGCGAATTTTTCATTTGCGACTTGGTACCATGTTGCCCAGACGTTGGAGGGAAGAAAAGGCTGGTGGATGTGACGCCAAACCGTTGGCCACCGCGTGGACGGCTGTCTCAGTTCGATACTGTTGCTGAATATGGAACGCAGGAGTGGGGTGTAAAAATCTTTAGGTCGAGGAGAACGCGTGGTCGGTAAGTGTGTGTGAGCATAACTGAAGTCGACGATGAAATCGGAAATGTGCGTCATATGGTGCTTGATGTGTCCGACTGGTACTGGTGGTGTTATGGTCGCGGGCACAAGAATTTCCAGCAAGCTGCGCGTAAGGGAGGTGCCCCCGTGCCACTGCTTGTGCATGGTGGACGTGTACAAGGACGCCGCGCGGAGTCGCACATTGACAAGACCGAGGGCACCCGCTCGCGGGGGAAGGGTGAGCGTGTCGTAGCGGACCTTAAAGAGCGTACCGGCCGTAAGGAAGTATCCGAAGGCAGCCTGGAGGCTACGTCCAATAGTTGACGGCAGCGGGAGGACCTGTGGGATGTGGACCATTCTGGACGCCACATGTTGATTGAGGTATTGGACACGTTGTAAAGAATCGAGTCGTCGGAGAAGATTTTGTCGCACCGTCGTGCGGTTAGTTTGGAGAGCACTCCGAAAATTGATGGCAGCGGAGCGGCGCACGGTGGAGGTGAAAATGATACCGAGGTATCGTAGTTTTTCGTTAAGAACGGGATGCGTTTGGAATTGCGCCCAGCGTCCGGCAGTGTGGCCATGTACAGTACCAAAGGGGCGGAAAGCCGCGATAACGTCTTCCGCCGGAAGCTCGAACGGGAGTTGGAAAACTCGTATGGTGCGCATTCCTAAGCCGGCATGGTCGACAGTGACCGCTCCGACATTGCCGTCGGCGTGGCAAAAGCGTAATCCACGGTAGGTGTCACGAAGTATTCTTTCACACACCGCGTCATTGACGACTTTCACGTACACAGTACTGCTTAATGTGGACAAATGGATGCCCAAGATGTCGGAAGCTGGGATCTTAGCAACGTCGCGTAGGAAGCGTTCCACTTCCAAGGCCTTTGGACGTGCGTATTCGTTGCAGAAGTTGAATCGTAACGTTGATTTTCGAAAACGATTGGCCATGGCTCTAGTGCTCGTAAGCGACACGTAAGTGACGGCCGCTGAAATGTAACAACAGCGAGCGCGCGCGCTGCGCAGGCGGAAACAACCACACGTCCGCACTGCACGGCGGCGGAAGCCGGACTGACTCATCATCCCAACGAACCACCATATCCTCTTCTGGGGGGCTCACTTTTCTATCATAACGCCGGTGTGCCACACTGGCTGAGAACTCTGACACACAGCCTCCCTGTATCAATTTGCAACATGCTTAGCAAAGTCATTTACTTGGTTGACCAAATCACAATGAACAAGCTGCCTCGGCTACTCAGTGCATACATTCAACTTTATTTTGTAATCACCAATTTTATTCTTCTTCGAACCTTGTTTGAGAGCTACACCTCAGAACAAGTTTTATACATGCATGTAATCAATAAACTGCATGTGCATTTTCAGACTGTTATAGATAACATCAGAGAATTCGCATACATCGTTGATGATTAATTTCTCTCTCATGTTTACTATTGTTTTAACAACGTTAAAGGAAACCCTAAGAAAACTATCAACTGTATTATAAAAAATGAAATAAAACTACCCACGATAACCTTACGACGAAAGTCTGTTTTAATAAAATTGAGTATCTGTACACAAGCGTGCCTCTATCGACACGAATTGGTAAAATACTACTCACTTAGATTTTGATTGGGTTTGTGTTTAATTGGTGTGCTGTGTCATACTTAAGATGCATGCAAATGTGGCATTTCATAAATAAAGTTATGTATTCCTAGAAACCCAAAATTTGCTTGTCAGCAGCGGAAAGAGGCGTTACCTGTTGTGCAGCATTGTAAGTTTTTCACCATTGCACTATGAGCCGAAAGTATTTTCTTGCGATTTCCTTATCGATGTTTGATCTGACTGTTTGTAGCTCTTTCATAGAAGTGATAAAAACGTTACACTCAGTAAGACTGGAACAGTGAACGATAACAGACGTTGTTTCACAGGTCAGCATGGTACTACAGAGCTGGCGAAGAAGTGAGTGTCTTAGTTTCCTCTCACGCGACTGATAGTGGCTAGAACTCGTAAACCGATATTTGAAGGACGAGATCAGTTGCGATTTCCACGTGCAACGACTTTCCTGGGATGAAAACCGTAAATTTACAGTCTTCTGTTACACCTCAAGCGGTAATAACTCAGATTATTCAATGGAAATGACAGGTAAAATCAAGTGAACTTTGAGGCTTAATTCCGTGCACACCAGGAAGTAACTTGTCGATCACAGAGTTGCCAAACATACATTGCCTTGTTGCCAAATCTCAGTTACAATACCATCAGGAAGAAGACGAACCGATGTGATCTTACAGCGGGCTGGGAAGTGACCATAGCTAGTGTCTCTAAGTCGCGGCTGCAATGGCTTGGAGTACGTAATACGTCTGATTCGCATTTCTGTAGCTAGGTTTATCGACTGGAGCGTAGTTGCTAATAATACTCAGAACTGACTGCAAACTGAGCATCATAAATCACTAACTCTCATGGTTGTACTTATTTCTTTCGTAAGTGTACTTAAAACTAAGAAACTCATTCGCACACGTTTTCGTGCCTCGCCGATAGCCGAGCACAATAAACAAATAAAAAATAAAAAAAGAATGTGTGTGTGTGTGTGTGTGTCTGTGTGTGTGTGTGTGTGTGTGTGTGTGTGTATGTGTGAGTGTGTGTGTGTGTGTGTGTGTGTGTGACAGACAGAGAGAGAGAGAGAGAGAGAGAGAGAGAGAGAGAGAGAGAGAGAGATAAAAATCAAAAAGAATGAGAGAGACAGAGAGAGAGAGAGAGAGAGAGAGAGAGAGAGAGAGAGAGAGAGTAAGAAATTGTAAAGATATTGGATCATGGAATGTAAAGAAATCATTCATTAAAATGACACGTTCCACATGATAATCGTGTTCATGATCTATGGAACAAGAATTAATTTAATGTAATCTAATCTAAACATATCATATTGATGACTAGCCATGAAGAGTAATGAATTACCGAAATTTTTGCTAATACCAGTAACCAAATCTAACTTGAAAATAAAAGACGACAATTTTTGTAATAAACTGGGACTTTTATCAAGACCCTTTCATCCCTGTTAATTAACCACGAAAGATGTCTGATATACCTCTGAAGTGCATGATGTGAATTTCTGTGACAGAGATACGAACCCATCACGGTTCATTCCCTGTCTACGGAATTTTTTTCAGGTTAATATCAAACATCAGCAATTACTCATAGATTACATTAAAACTGAAGTAGTTGATGAAGACGTTACTTGATAACAAAAACGCGGTGCCTTTCTTCATTTATTTGCGCCTAGAAATGGCTATCGAGTACTGCCAAACCCGAAGGCAAGAGATCTTACTGCCTTCCGATATACGTCACTGTCGGTTCTTCAAAATGATTTGGTCGACGTGACCTGTTTCAAGTTGTGCATGACAGACAATGTTTTAGAAAATCAATTGTTTTCCTTTGAAATAAACGGAAAGATTTTCATTCTAAGTATCCAAGTACAAAATTTTCGCAATATTAGTTCAAATTTAATATTCGATTCTTGGAATTTCCGTTTGAATGCCATTACTTTAGGATTTTTTTACTGATATTTTTACATGATGGTTTTTATATATTTCGTTTCGGCCATGTATTGTAAATAGCAGGTCTTTTTCTGTCCTCTGAATAACTGTAATCAGCAAAGAGCAGACTATTAATAATTGTGTTTCTCGGTATTAACCTCACACCTTGGTTAATTTCCTATTTCCATTGCCTAAGAATGTCGTCTGAAATAATGTCTGATAAAATGTTACCAGCTCGAATGTATTTTTTGCATCTAGGCAACCTGCAGTCGAGATCTGAGCTCGAAGCTTGAAGAAGACAGTTGGGGGAAACTGGCGACATTAAATACTGAAAACTTGAAAATCTGGAGATTAATAGTTGCTCAAGTGTTTACGCGTTCCTTGAGCCATGTTTTCGATAGCGGTTATCACACGGCGGATGAAATCATCTTTTATGACAGCGGAGTGCATCTGATATAAATTTCGGGGCTATATCTGGCAGCTTACCGATAGATACGTCTCAAAGTCCACTGATGGATATCGGCACCAGATAATAAATCGTTTGAACTCTTTCTCCGACACGTGTACGAGCACACCCAAAGCTTATCATTATTCCAGGATGAATCTCTCTCTTCAACTGGTTGTGTACTGTTGTTAAACTCCCTGTGTGGCGCACCAGGGCTCGAACCCAGGAGCTCTACTTTTTGGGCGCAATTCTCTTACAGACTGATCTATTATATTTTTTTCATGTTTTTATTTTTTACTTTTTAGGCTTCCTTTCGCCCCTTCAGCCCTTCGTTCTGTTCCCCATAGTTGACATCTCAGCCTTACTTGAGTACCGTCTTCTTTACGTCATAATTAAGATTTACTTCTGCAGAATGAAAAATAACAACTATCCGTCTCAAGAGTTGTGTATCTTTGAATACTGCCACATGACCATCGCGAGAAGGGGGAAATCTCAGCTCAGTGACGGCTTCGCATTTCGCCTCCTCAGTGTTAGCTTTTGGTGTTTTTCCTTGCGCTTCGGTTTCGCAGGTTTAATTTCCTCAGTTCGGACCTCTCTTAAGTCTGATAGCGCCACTCACCAGAACCTCTTCACTGCTATCGGTGTTTCTACATAGCACGATTTTTTTGTATTCTTTGTTTGTTCATTTTTATTGTTCTTCTAGACGATGTAAATACTAGTTTTTTCTTTTAGCCTTTCCTTTGTGAAAAATCCGCAAATCAGAAGCAAAAGAAATGCACCGAAGCGCCAGAGAAACTGGTATAGGGATGCGTATTCAAATACAGAGAGCCGGTCGCTGTGGCCGAGCGGTTCTAGGCGCTTCGGTCTGGAACCGCGCTGCTGCTGCGATCGCAGGATGTGTGTGGTGTCCTTAGGTTGGTTAGGTTTAGACAGTTCTAAGTCTAGGGGACTGATGACCTCAGGTGTTAAGTCCCACACTGCTTAGAGCCATTTGAACCAAATACAGAGATGTGTAAACAGACAGAATACGGTACTGCGGTCGGCATCGTCTACATAAGACAACAAGTGTCTGAAGGAGTTGTTAGATCGGTTACTGCCACTACAATGGCAGGTTATCAAGACTTAAGTGAGTCTGAACGTGGTGTTATAGTCGGCGCGCGAGCGATGGGACGCAGCATCTCCGAGGTACCTAGGAAGTGGGCATTTTCCCGTAAGAGCATTTGACGAGTGCGTCGTGAATATCAGGAATCTGATAAAACATCAAATCCCTTATTGATTTACGGACAGCCCTGCAGGATTCATGGTTGTCAGTTCCCTCCAGCACTACTTGAGACATCAGTGGAGTCCATGGCACGGCGTGCTGTGGCACTTGTGCGCGCTCGCAGGGGCCCCACACCATATTAGGCAGGTGTACCAATTTCTTTGGCTCTTCAGTGTAATAACAATGGTTTAAAAATTAAAAATACGAAGTACCTCAAGACAAAATAAAATCTGACTTTCTTGTGCCGCTATGTAGCCTTCATCATGACTTTATACTCCTGGAATGTATCTCTTCTGTCGCATAAGAAAACACCAAAGTAAATGTCCTCGCTGGAAGTAATGTCTCGTAAGAAAAAATGCCACTCTGCATCGTAAAATCTGCTCTGTACTTAAAATTGTGAAGACAAAATAATGTATTTCAAGGGCCTATAAACATCTTCTGCAATATGATGGAAAGTAAATTCGCCTTATAGCTGGTTCTGCACTACGATGGAAAGTAAATTCGCCTTGTAGCTGAATTTTCTAGAAGTTAAAATTCTTCCTTGAACGTCAAGAACTATCTTCAAACTAAAGTCTTCCGGGAACTGTAATGAAGGGAAAGGCAGAGAAAAATAACAAACAACTGAAGTTCTTCTTGAAAATCACCTGATCTCTTCTCTGTGACACAGGCTCTTCTTAAGGATACAGCCATTTGGAAACTGAACATTTCGTCCACGCACATCGGCGCAACACACGGGCACTTTTGGGCTAAAAGTGTCATCGCTTCCCTAGGGCGTAGATAGAGTCTGTTGAAGGAACTTCCGAAATTTCTTCTTTTACTGGAGAACAAATCGATTTTTAAATATATGAAGATGGTATCTGTTCTTTCGGTTGGGAATGTGGGTCTTACGAGAGGCGTGCCAGAGATAAGTGCCTGCAGCCGCTCTATCCTCTGTGTCCTCGGAGGGTCAGATGGATACCGGCATGGTAGCTCAACGTGTTCCGTCAGAGGGCTGCGTGCTCTCTCCAATAATAATAATAATAATAATAATAATAATAATAATAATAAAACAGCGTCAAGGAATCAACGATCAACTTGAACGGATGTCTTGTGACGTCCGCCCAGACCAAACGCAGCGAACTAATCGAACACAATGGAAAAAAAGAAATGGATAGGGCGTCTGCCATTTAAGCAGGAGATCCCGGGTTCGACTCCCGCTCGAGGCACACATCTTCAAATGTTCCCGTTGACTGTATGCAGCTAGGGATATTCATTTCATTGTAAACTCAAATCGATTTTTAGCCCGTCAGTGCTGATTGAGTGTATACACACGAAACTTTAGAAGCGCAGGATCGGTGGTGGACGGGGTACAGTGTGTGCAGGTAAAATGGCCCGCCTGCCATAGGTATCTGTTGCCTTTAGCTTCTGGGAAGAGTCGGCAGTTTGATCGCAGGGTATCTACGAGTCGAAACTATTCGACTCACAGCTCCTCTCGTGCCAGCACCTCTTGTCCCACTTTTCAAACTTCACAGAAGTCCGCCTTCATACTCTGCGGGTGTAGAACTCGTGGAAGAAAGGATACTGCAGAGAAGTGGCTTAGACAATGCCTAAGTTTGGATCTCTGTATGACATCCAGTTTTAATCCGCCAGGTGTCCAGCGCACACTCTGCTGCAGAGTGAAACATTCGTTCTGGATACGATCCCCCAGACTGTGGCCAAACCACTGCTCCGCAATATCCTTCTTCCAGGAGTGCGAGTCCCACAAGGTGTGAGCGAAGACTTGTGTGAAGGCTGAAAAGTAGGACAAGAGGTACTGCCGGACCTAGTTAGGTTTGTGCAAAATTGCGTTCTTTTTTGTTAGGTGATTTGTGGGAATCAGAATTATTTTTAATTACTTTGTTAGTTCATTGTTCCCTGGATCATTTTGCACAATAAATCATAATGGTCTGGAACGAGTCATTTTACGTTCACACCGCAAATCAATTTGTAAAGGTGGCTATATACTGAACATTTATAAGTTTTTAAACATGCAGATGTGAGATAGTAATTCTTACCCACCACCACTTTACAATAAAAAAATTTCTTTTAAGGTATAGGAATTGTCAAAGATAAACTTTTCCAGTTTGTTTTCAAATTTCACTTTGCTGTCTCTCAAACATTCTATGTCACTGGGTAAGTCATCAAACTTTTAGTTGAGGTTTTGCGCACTCCTTGTGCTAAAGAGAACCTTACTGTGGAGTAATGAATGCTATTTTCTCTTATGGTTTGTAATTATATATATCATTGTTCCCTTTGAACTGAAGTGGATTATTGACAGCAAACCTCACGAGGGAATAAGTATACTGTGAAGCAGTGGTCAGAATGCCCCATTCCTTAAACAGATACCTACAATACGATTCTGGGTGAGCACCACATATTGCTCTTACAGCACGTGTTTGATTAATGTAGACGTTCCTTTCAAAGATAAGTTAGGCCAGGACATTCTTCTATATGACATTGCTGACTGAAAATATGCAAAATACGTCTCTCCCTAAGATTCGCAGCGATTCAAAGGCTAATGTGGCTAAATTGCGCTGTTTTATGATTCCAAAATTTGTTTTTTTTTTTTTCATTTTAAATTCTCATCAATATGGACAGCTACGAATTGTAGAGCTTCTACCCAGTTTATTGTTTCCTCGGCGGTGCAGTGCCCCTATATTGTGCTGAATTGAACATGTTGTGTTTCTTTTATTATATTGAGGATGAGGCTATTAACAGAAAACCAGTCAATGATTCTACTTAAATTAACATCTAAATAGGCCTAGATCAACTAAACGAACGGCATTTTTATTAACAACATGCAAAACGAATTTCACGGTTAAGGATAAAATCTAATACTACAAACGATAAGGTGATATTATTACACGGCACAAAAGAAACAAGGGATAAATTATTAGTTGGTCGAGAAGATAGGAAACAGATCCCCAAAAAACAAATTCACCGAAAAAGTTCAGCACTACGCTTTACAGGTTATGCTTTACGACACATCTCCATACAGATCAAGAACAGTAGTAACTGAATACCTGAAGATAACATAAACATTGAAATCCGCAAAAGCTGGAGAATTTATTTCTTATTGCTACAGAAATCAAATTTGTTATTTAGTAACTATCAATCACTGTTGCTCCGCCATCATATCGCTAATTTTAAAATAGAATTCTTCGATCTGGACATATTATTATAAAAATAATTTTAAAAAAGCATCCATTCGGCTCTGCACCAAAGTTCTGCAATCAATTCATATGGTTCGAATGGCTCTAAGTACTATGGGACTTAACATATGAGGTCATCAGTCCCCTAGACTTAGAACTACTTAAACATAACTAACCTAAAGACATCACACAAGTCCATGGCCGAGGCAGAATTCGAACCTGCGACCGTAGTAGCAGCAGCGCGGTTCCGGACTGAAGCACCTAGAACCACTCGGCCACACCGGCCGGCTCTGCTGTCAGTCTTGTCGACTGTACGACAATGCTGCAAATGCTGAGCTCGTGCTAAATTGTGTCCAATTGGTGCGTTAGATCGTCAAAATCTCGAACTGGTTCGAGGGCTCTGCCCATAAGGCTCCAAACATTCTCATCTGGGGAGAGATTGGGCGATCTTGCTAGTCAAGGTGTGGTTTGGCAAGCAAGGAGACAAGCAGTAGAAATTCTCGCCATGTGCGAGAGTATTATCTTGCTCCGATGTAAGACAGGACGCTTCCCATGAAGGGTAACGAACGGGACGTAGAATATCGTCGAGGAACTACTGTTCCGAGAAGGTGCTGCGGTGACAACCAGAGGGGTCCTGCTATGACATGAAGTGCCAGCACAGATGAGGACTGATAGAAGAGACAGAGAAGTTTCAAAAAAGGCTGATTTATTTAGTCGACTCGAGGGCGATACCGAGATGCCGAATAAACTCCGGTGGCAGACATTACAAGAGAGGCGTTGCGCAGCACACAGAGGTTTGCTGCTGAAATTTCTAGGGAGTACTGTCCGGGAAGAGTTGGACAACATGTAACTTCCTCGCACATACATCTCACAAAATTACCACAACTAGAAAGTTCGAGAAGTTTGAACTACTATAGACGCTTACCGGCACACTTCCTAAGCGCCATTCGCGAGTGGAACAGGGAAGGCGGGATCACTTAGTGGTACCAGACGTACCTCCACCACACAGTGTCAGGTGGTTCGTGGAGATTTTTTGCACGCGTTCTATATAGCGACGAAGAGTCATTCACCAACAGCGGTAACGTAAACCGGCATAATATGCACTATTGGGCAACGGAAAATCCACGATGGCTGCGACAAGTGGAACATCAGCGACCTTGGCGGGTTAATGTATGGTGCGACATTATGGGAGGAAGAATAATTGGCCCCCATTTTATCGATGGCAATCTAAATGGTGCAATGTATGCTGCTTCCCTACGTAATGTTCTACTAATGTTACTACAAGATGTTTCACCGCATGACAGAATGGCGATGTACTTCCAACATGATGGATGTCCGGCACGTAGCTCGCGTGCTGTTGAAGCGGTACACAATAGCACATTTCATGACAGGTGTATTTGTCGTCGAAGCACCATACCATGGCCCGCACGTTTACCAGATCTGACGTCCCCGAAATTCTTTCTGTGGGGAAATTTGAAGGATATTTGCTATCGTGATCCACCGACAACGCCTGACAACATGCGTCAGCGCATCGTCAATGCATGTGCAAACATTACGGAAGGCTAACTACTCGCTGTTGAGAGGAATGTAGTTACACATATTGCCAAATGTATTGAGGCAGACGAACATCATGTTGATCATTTACTGAATTAATGTGGTATTTACAGGTAATCACGCTGTAACAGCATGGGTTCTCAGAACTGATAAGACCATAACGATACATGTATCACATTGGAACAACCGAAATAAAATGTTCAAACGTACCTACGTTCTGTATTTTCATTTGAAAAACCTACCTGTTAATAACTGTTCGTCTAAAATTGTGAGCCATATGTTTGTGACTATTACAGAGCCATCTATCACAAAGCGAAAAAGTGGTCCAACTAAAACATTCATATTTCTTTACGTACTACAAGAATATTTAATAAAAAATGGGGTTCCTATTTAAAAAAACGCTGTTGATATCCGTTTGACCTACAGCAGCGCCATCTAGCGGGCCAACCATAGCGCCATCTGGTTTCCCCCGTTAAGCTAGACAAGTTTCGTTCTTTGTAGTTTTCTCGTTTGACGCTTATTTCGTGAGATATTTGGCCCGGTCACGATCAATGGACCACCCTGTATAATAATTAAACTAACTTTCGCTAAGGGCAACACACACACCCACGCCCGAGGGAGGTCTCGAACTTCCGACGGGGGAGCGGAGCAAACACTGGCAAGGCGCCCCAGTCCGCACGGTTATCCAATTATTGTTGTGAGTGAAAGCAGTCTGTAGCACACGCATTTGGTGAAAGCAGTCTGTAGCACACGCATCTGGTGAAAGCAGTCTGTAGCACACGCATTTGGTGAAAGCAGTCTGTAGCACACGCATCTGGTGAAAGCAGTCTGTAGCACACGCATTTGGTGAAAGCAGTCTGTAGCACACGCATTTGGTGAAAGCAGTCTGTAGCACACGCATCTGGTGAAAGCAGTCTGTAGCACACGCATCTGGTGAAAGCAGTCTGTAGCACACGCATCTGGTGAAAGCAGTCTGTAGCACACGCATTTGGCGAAAGCAGTCTGTAGCACACGCATTTGGTGAAAGCAGTCTGTAGCACACGCATCTGGTGAAAGCAGTCTGTAGCACACGCATTTGGTGAAAGCAGTCTGTAGCACACGCATTTGGTGAAAGCAGTCTGTAGCACACGCATTTGGTGAAAGCAGTCTGTAGCACACGCATTTGGTGAAAGTAGTCTGTAGCACACGCATCTGGTGAAAGCAGTCTGTAGCACACGCATCTGGTGAAAGCAGTCTGTAGCACACGCATTTGGTGAAAGCAGTCTGTAGCACACGCATCTGGTGAAAGCAGTCTGTAGCACACGCATTTGGTGAAAGCAGTCTGTAGCACACGCATCTGGTGAAAGCAGTCTGTAGCACACGCATTTGGTGAAAGCAGTCTGTAGCACACGCATTTGGTGAAAGCAGTCTGTAGCACACGCATCTGGTGAAAGCAGTCTGTAGCACACGCATCTGGTGAAAGCAGTCTGTAGCACACGCATCTGGTGAAAGCAGTCTGTAGCACACACATTTGGTGAAAGCAGTCTGTAGCACACGCATTTGGTGAAAGCAGTCTGTAGCACACGCATCTGGTGAAAGCAGTCTGTAGCACACGCATTTGGTGAAAGCAGTCTGTAGCACACGCATTTGGTGAAAGCAGTCTGTAGCACACGCATTTGGTGAAAGCAGTCTGTAGCACACGCATCTGGTGAAAGCAGTCTGTAGCACACGCATTTGGTGAAAGCAGTCTGTAGCACACGCATTTGGTGAAAGCAGTCTGTAGCACACGCATTTGGTGAAAGCAGTCTGTAGCACACGCATTTGGTGAAAGCAGTCTGTAGCACACGCATCTGGTGAAAGCAGTCTGTAGCACACGCATCTGGTGAAAGCAGTCTGTAGCACACGCATTTGGTGAAAGCAGTCTGTAGCACACGCATCTGGTGAAAGCAGTCTGTAGCACACGCATTTGGTGAAAGCAGTCTGTAGCACACGCATTTGGTGAAAGCAGTCTGTAGCACACGCATTTGGTGAAAGCAGTCTGTAGCACACGCATTTGGTGAAAGCAGTCTGTAGCACACGCATTTGGTGAAAGCAGTCTGTAGCACACGCATTTGGTGAAAGCAGTCTGTA
Source organism: Schistocerca gregaria (assembly GCF_023897955.1). Taxonomy (NCBI): domain Eukaryota; kingdom Metazoa; phylum Arthropoda; class Insecta; order Orthoptera; family Acrididae; genus Schistocerca; species Schistocerca gregaria. Next base: position 24,941,369 of record NC_064928.1, on the reverse strand, counting down.
GCACACGCATCTGGTGAAAGCAGTCTGTAGCACACGCATTTGGTGAAAGCAGTCTGTAGCACACGCATTTGGTGAAAGCAGTCTGTAGCACACGCATTTGGTGAAAGCAGTCTGTAGCACACGCATTTGGTGAAAGCAGTCTGTAGCACACGCATTTGGTGAAAGCAGTCTGTAGCACACGCATTTGGTGAAAGCAGTCTGTAGCACACGCATTTGGTGAAAGCAGTCTGTAGCACACGCATCTGGTGAAAGCAGTCTGTAGCACACGCATCTGGTGAAAGCAGTCTGTAGCACACGCATTTGGTGAAAGCAGTCTGTAGCACACGCATTTGGTGAAAGCAGTCTGTAGCACACGCATTTGGTGAAAGCAGTCTGTAGCACACGCATCTGGTGAAAGCAGTCTGTAGCACACGCATTTGGTGAAAGCAGTCTGTAGCACACGCATTTGGTGAAAGCAGTCTGTAGCACACGCATTTGGTGAAAGCAGTCTGTAGCACACGCATTTGGTGAAAGCAGTCTGTAGCACACGCATCTGGTGAAAGCAGTCTGTAGCACACGCATTTGGTGAAAGCAGTCTGTAGCACACGCATTTGGTGAAAGCAGTCTGTAGCACACGCATTTGGTGAAAGCAGTCTGTAGCACACGCATTTGGTGAAAGCAGTCTGTAGCACACGCATTTGGTGAAAGCAGTCTGTAGCACACGCATTTGGTGAAAGCAGTCTGTAGCACACGCATTTGGTGAAAGCAGTCTGTAGCACACGCATTTGGTGAAAGCAGTCTGTAGCACACGCATCTGGTGAAAGCAGTCTGTAGCACACGCATTTGGTGAAAGCAGTCTGTAGCACACGCATTTGGTGAAAGCAGTCTGTAGCACACGCATTTGGTGAAAGCAGTCTGTAGCACACGCATTTGGTGAAAGCAGACTGTAGCACACGCATTTGGTGAAACAAAGCAGTAAGTACAGAGCGCGGGGCTTATAACCGGTCCGCCGTATGCAACGTTAATGTTCCAGTGCGCGCGACCTCTCAGTAATAATGGAGCACGGGAAACGCTGTCCAAAAAATCGTGCACGAACTAACAGTTTCTTCTGGTGTACCGACACTGCACGGAAATTTGGTGTTGTGTGAAGCAGCTGCAGCCGCAGCCAGTGAAACTCGTTCAAACCACTTGACAAGAAGACCTCGCTGTGTGAAGCGGGGTTTCTATCTGTGTATGATAATGCCGTATTCATTGCCCGAGTGCGTTGCCAATGTCGAAGCATTCATTGACACTGGATCTTTTGTGAAGACAAAGATTTGTTTCGGGAGAAATCTCCAGGACCTTCCGTGCCAGCAAAAAGTACCATACCGGTACTTACCTGAAAAATGGCGGTGTACAGGATAGGTTCAAAATGCTCCCAGAAACAGAGCACCATCTGTCTGCACTCCTGAATTAAAGAGGCAGATGCAGGAGGTAATGACGAGAAGTCCTCGTAAGTCAACCAGAACTTGTAAGTGTCTGCAAGACATGAGAGACTCTGATCTGCACAAAAGAGTGCATTTCTGTTCGTGGCTGTTGAGAAATGTTACCAGTAGTGTTTGGAGCCACCAAGGCTCATCGTGAGTGGCGAGGCGCGGTTCCACCTGTCTGCGTACATAAATTCCCAAAACATCCGGTATTGGCAGACAGAAAATCCACACCCGATCCACCAGGTACCCTTGTGTGACGAGAAGGTTGGAGTTTGGTGTGGCATTTCCGCCACACGCCCTATGGGGTCCATATTCTTCGAGAGACAGTGAACAGTGACATGTATTTGGGAATCCTGGAGGAGTCTTATTCAGACATGACTGTAGAGGAGCGTCCGTTATATTACTTTCACCGGGACATTGCAAAATGCCACACATCAGCTGCCTCATTGTCCAATGTGCATGAGATGTTTACACCAGTCAGGAAAGTCAACAACGACTTGTAGCCTCCTCGGTCACCAAGCTTGTCCGGTTGTGACTTTTGCTTGTGAACACTGTCAAAGGGAAGAGTATGCGAAACATACAAAGGGCGTTCAAAACGTTTTGCACTGTCGTCTCCAATTTTTTTAATTTTTTACAAGAGGAGACCGAAATGTTTTGTGAACATACTTGGAACTTTTAGCTATACCTTGAGACTACTCAATGTAGCCTCAATCAGCTGTGACGCATCTGGCACCACTCCATGGACTGTATTTTGCTCTCAGCTTCAGACATAAACAACCATGTTTCATCCTGGGTAATAGTTTCCACTCTTCAGTAAAGGTCTTCATGAGACCCTCACACACATTCTTCCTAATCGTTTTAATTTCTCTTGTCAGTAATCTAGGCACACAACGTGCACAGACTTTTCTGTTTCCCAGTGACTGTACCACTGATACCACACTGCCCAATGACAAACGAGTCATTTCAGCAAGCTGTCGTGCCGTCACACATCTGTCACTTGGGATGATTTGATCAATAGTCTCCTTATTCACATCACTCACTGCCATCGATGGTCTAGCGCATCGTGGACTGTCCAGTAGAGAGGAATCATGCAACCACCGCTGGATACTGCTGCGATCCACTGTGTTCTCCCCATAAACGAGGAGCAACTACTCGTGAATCGATGTGGCAGAGGTATCAGCAGTCTTGAAGAGGAACTCCATCACTATCCATTGTCGCAACCTGACATCTACTTCACGGGCCATTATGGCTCACCTGTAAATAAAAGAAAATGCTTTTATATGTCAACTTATACTAAATGTTCCAAGTATGATCGTAAAAAAGTTTCATTCTCCTCCTGCAAAAAATAAAATACGTTAGAGACGACTGTGGAAAACTTTTTGAACCCAGTTGAAGAACTCAAGACCAAGATCTCATCAATAGCATCACAGCAGAAGAACTGACATGGGTTTACACGAAGAGTGTGCTCATATGTGTGCTGAAGTGAACGGACGAACTTTCAGCACCTACTGTGAAGGTAAGTAATCATATTCAAAACCTTACATTTCATTTTATGTTCATGTGTTGTCTTTTGGGGCAGGTTTTACGTGCCACACCCCGGAGTAAACTGGGCTGCACATAGCGCCAGAGGGTGGCCCGACCCACCCTCAGGTGTACACGATGACATCTCAGTGGGTTTCCCAAACTAAAAGAAAGCAATATACACATTCATTTATTATGTGCTGAAAGACTAATTCTTCTTTTCACCAGATAAAATTGATAAATACGTAGATTGCTGTGCATTTAACTCCTCCAGATACAATTCACAAGTATGTAATTAAACAAAGCTTCATTGGTAGTACGCAGAAGTTCTCTGATGGGTACATGATGAAGAAAGGAATATCTACCATTTTTTGCGACTGGTTTCCATTCCGTTCCACTGAAACGGTGCGGCGATGTCCATTAATTAACCTTTAGACAGTTATTACATGTAAAAAGTGATTCAAATGGATCTGAGCACTATGCGATTTAATTTCTGAGGTCATCAGTCCCCTAGAACTTAGAACTAATTAAACCTAACTAAGCTAAGGACATCACACACATCCATGCCCGAGGCAGGATTCGAACCTGCGACTGGAGCGGTCGCTCAGTTACAGACTGTAGCGCCTAGAACCGCATCACCACTCCGGCCGGCTATCTGTAACAGATAGAATGTTAAGAGCCCTTGCCTTGTGAAGTTTGCTCACATACAAACACTCTTTCCACCCTCTCTCACCCTGTCACTTTCTGTTTCTCTTCCTCCCACCCTGCTTCGAGCCTTTCATATCTATCTATGAGTCCCAATCAAAATTGTTATTTGTGTATGACTTTACCACTGTAGCCAATATGATTATTGTACTTAAAGTTTGTAACACTTCACCTGATTGTATAAACGAGTATGAAGTTTTAGCTATTGTAACTTGTCAAAATCGGACTTATACAGTATACCACCTGAAGTATTTATTCCAACAAATGTATTCGACACTTCAAAACAACACCTCCAAATTGTTTAATTTTTATACTGTAATAATGTTGTTAGGACGTGTATATTCTTTGTACTTTGTAATAATGTTTTCTCTTCTGCTATACGATCAAACCCAATAGTTTCCGACTCCATATTTGTTTACAAAATACACGTAATGTGTTACGATAGTGAAATGAACCTGTGACCACTTGAGGTGCATGTTTCTTACATATTTTATGTTCACCGTTAGATACACGTGTAATATTTTGTCAAAGGAAACCCAAAACCATACCCTGAATCAGTGTTTTGTTTCTCCAAAAAATCGTAACACAACACACACACACAAATGTCATACTAACAAATGTAAATCAACCTGATGATGGGGGTTTAAACCTTTGAAACATGTCGTGGAGATAAATAAACAGTGACTGGTAAACAGTAAGTAAACTTCCTAGCAGCTTCCCTGCACATCCGCGTCCTGCTGCCGGCGCGAGGAGGTGGCGCGGCGGCAGTCCTCGCTAGCCCAGCTGCGTTCCCGCCTTCCACCGCGCCAACTCCTCACGCCGGCTGCCACCCTGGTCGTGACAGCAGCCAGTGGAGGCGCCAACGCCGTGCCACAACACGCAAAAGGGTGAAAAAGTAAGGAAGTGAAATCACTCGAGGTTAAATGAAAAATGTGAGGATGTCGTAAAAGAAATAATTTTAGGAAGGGCCGACACAGCACACAGAAAAGTCAAAACTGCTTCGTTGAAATTAAAAACTGGGGTGGTAACATTAAGAGCAGAGTGGGAATTCCACTGTTGAATGCAGAGCAGAGAACGGATAGGTGAAATGAATACAATACCTTGAAGCCTCTGTACATCATCTGCATCATACTCCGCAAGCCACCTAATGGTGTATAGCGGAGGGTACCACTCTCTGACCCACTTCTTTCGTTGATGACCTACCTTTCCTAAGATTCTTCCAATGAATCTGACTGAGTCTTGTGCCTGCTTTTCCCACTTTCTGTTTTATATGGTCATTCCAGTTAAGGTCGCTCAGGATAGTAAAGCCTAGATATTTTACGTCAGATGCTGTCTCCAGCTGTTTGTCATCAATAGTGTAGCTGTACAGTAGTGGATTTCTTTTCCTATGTGTACACAATATGTCACATTTATTTAGGTTGAGGGTCAACTGCCAGAGTCTGCACCATTCATCAATTCTCTGCAGGTCGTTCTGCAAATTATTACTATCTTCTCGCGTTGCTACTTTCCTATAAATAAAACTGCATCATCTGCGAATAGCCTTAAACAGCATCTGACGCTTTCTACTACGTCATTTATATACAGGGTGGTCCACTGATCATGACCGAGCCAAACATCTCACGAAACAAACGTCAAACAAAAAAACCGCAAAGAACGAAACCCGTCCAACCCGAAGGGGGAAGGAAACCAGACAGCGCGACAGCCGTACCGCCAGACGGCGCCGACACAGGTCAAACGGACATCAGCTGCGCCCAAATATGAACCCCCAGTTTTCACTGCACACTCGCGCAGCACGCAAAGAAATACGAATGTTTTAGTTGGACCACTTTTTTCGGTTTGTGATAGATGGTGCTGTAATATTCACAAACGTACATTACCCGTGTTAAAATGCGGAGAAGGTAGATATCGTGTTGATGCATGGCTATTGTGATCAAAATGCCCAACGGGCGTGTGTTATATATGTTCACTGGGCTCTGTGACGTGGGAGGAAAAGAAACAGGAGTCGACAAAGAAGTACGTTTGAGAATGACCACTGGACGCTTTGCCAGCAGTGTCTCAAACAAATAATACGCACTCCAGCGAAGTGTGTCGGCTAAACACTGAACAGGAAGTCGGCGATATCTTCTGCCTTGACATTAGCAAGCATCGTTTAACTAATGTGGGCTGGCGGCTTAGCCTTCATTACAACCTGATTTCCTCCCCCTCTTTCTAGACATGAAACCACTAGCCAGCCCCGAGCAGTTCATAGAAAAATGTTCTAGAAGCATTTCGAACAATTTAAAGAAACGTCTGCCTGAAGGGCTTAGCCAGTCACAGGGCGTCTTGGAAAAAGCGGCGGGAAAGTGCTGCGCATTCTGCCTGAGGAAACCGTAGGCTCTCGTGAGCGATGCCAGGAGACGCGTTCTGACAGAGTGCAAAAAAACTGCAGGCGGTTCTTGTTAGATGCTTGCTTAGTGCTTCCTTTCAACTTTCACGGGCACCTCTGACAACGGTCTAACTGGTCTGCTCTACGGGACAGCTCCTTACATAACACATCCATTAACGACCAATTTTCTGCTATGATCAGGCAATAGTTGAGACGTTGCTTGATCACGCTGAAAATCTGCTCTACGGAACACATTCCATTCTCGTGTTGTCATCAGTATAGCCGTAGTCTGTATTGTGCCAATCTGCGCACACACACACACACACACACACACACACAGAGAGAGAGAGAGAGAGAGAGAGAGAGAGAGAGAGAGAGAAAGAGAGAGAGATTTGTTTGGAGACTCCATCAGTTACTGAATTTATCCTGTCACCATTATTTCTCCCTCACTGGTTGGCACCTCTTCATGAAGAACTCTGGTTTCCGTGATCTGGTGCTTGGTTCAAATGGCTGTGAGCACTGTGAGGCTTAACATCTGAGGTCATCAGCGGTCGAACTGTGCCGGACTGAAGCGCCTACAACCGCTCGGCCACACCGGCCGGCGGTTTCATTTAGAATGGCTAAAGGACAAAGGCACAAAAAGCAAATTTACTGCAGATGAGCCTTGATGAGGACAATTCCTTAGACTGTCTGCTTGGCAAATGCACCCTTCAGACTATCCTTAAGTACGGTAATGGATTGCAAGTCTACTTATGCCATCCGTCCACAAACACACTCTAAATGAAAATGAAAAAATATGAAAAAGTGAAAGTCTGTGCCGTTCCTCCTCATAATCCTTTTAAATGAATGAATGTCGTGTCACTAGCACTTCCCGTCGGGTAGACCGTTCGCCGGGGGCAACTCTTTCGATTTGATGCCAAATTCGGCAATTTGGGCGTCGATGGGGATGAAATGATGATGATTAGGACAAAACAACACGCAGTCCCTGAGCGTAGAAAATCTCCGGTCCAGCCTGGAATCGAACTGGAGCCCTTGTGATTGACATTCTGTCGTGCTGGCCATTTTTTTTGAGATGTTCAGTTTATTGTTCATAACATTTTACAGTAATACATAATTTTGAACTGACATTTAAAAGTAATAAAACAAACTAAAATTAATTACCAGGTACTGGGGGCGGACATTCTTTTGATTATCAATATGCAATCGACATCTGAAATAGTGTATCAGAAAAATCATTTTTAGGTGCAAAAGTTGGTGTGACCCCTCCTTAATCTGGTAATACACCTAGAATTATTCTGATCCGCATTATTTACTTTTTACGTTATTACACTGGTCTGTTTTCCTTTTTTTTTTAAAAAAAAAAGAAGAAGAGCAAAAATGAAGCAGGATCACCACTGTGAATGAATGTTAACACAGAAGCTAGCAGAGATCTGCATTTATTTTTACGTTCGTTGAATGCTGAAAGTTGCATGTCAACCAGCACCACAACTATAACGTAACAAAGAAATGTATATAATAAACTACTGATGGCCTGCATTTAACTTTATTTTCGTATTGGTCATCATTAATAGCCAAAACTCACATAAACATATATACACGCACACAAACACACACACACACACACACACACACACACACACACATGTGCATAAACATTTTATTTGGAAACATAAATTTTGCAAACATCAAAGTATTACAGGACATAGAAAGAAATTGTGTCAGATGGCTTTGCCAAACGGAGACGCTATTTGATGATAAAAAACAAGAAATATCACATGAATACGGAAGCATAAACATAAAAGATATACCATTGTTAAAAGCTGCACAGGAATTGGAAGTATTATTTGAATACGAAAAAAGAAACGTAAAACATATTGAAAATGTTAGACGTTATTATAACTTGTGCAAAAATGATCTTTTGCTTGTGTGCCGTACAACTGCTTTTAAAGAACTGACCTTACACTGTAAATGGTTGAGCACCGAATTTGAACAGTGGAAGCACTGTATTTTGAGCAGGGAATGCTGTGTTTTTTTAGTAGAGGAGGCAGTATGTTTGGAATAGAGAAGGCATTGTATTGCCGGCTCTGTGGTAGAAGGCAGTGCACTCGTTCGACTTATGCGCTACCAAAAGAGTGCGTGCTGCATTGCAGTGGTTGAGGCGCGTCGGTTGCTCAACCACAGGTGGAGCCGATGCACTGCATGCAAGCACTCCAGACGCTCGACGCTGGTGCCTGCGGTCGTGGCTGCTGCAGCTGACAACTGGGTTGCAGCGTGCCAGAACAAGACCTGTGCATCTGAGGTACCGACCTCCACCAGCAGATGGCAGGGCTGGTCGTCCGCTTGGAAGGGGGGGGGGGGGGTCTCACGCCTGCTTCATCGCCGTCACCCGGCTCCGCTGGAATTCGAACCTGGGCCCAGCTGACAGCCCGGCTTCCTGGTACTAACAGCATGCCTCAAAAATCACGCCCAAGTCCGCAGCGCGGAGAAACATTTGCTTCTCTGCTAAGTGCCCCCACAACAGTAATCTCCACAAAATATACATCAAATCGTAATCTACTGTTTATGACTAATAGTACAACATCTTTACATTTACATAAATGACATTTAAATTCTAAGTTTGAATTAAGGGTTGAATTCTTTGTAATAAAGAGAAACGACGTAAATGTTGACATTAATATTGTTTCTGGTTTATTAATCTGAGTTACAAATCCTTTGCAATACTGAAAAAACTTTATTATTCTTCAAATGTTTGACTCAACATTCTGAAAAATCTTCGTCTATACATATTTTTTGGAACGTCACTTTCACACAGGTTAGTGCTACAGTGGTTTAGCAATTGTAATGCTTGGTTAGTAAGCATACAAGTGTATAGTCAGTACGTGTTTTATTAGTTTACTAGTCTACACATTCTGCTGCCTATACCACTACAGTTAGCTGAATTTAGTAAGTTGCGTTATCTAACTCCTTTTTACTGGCGCCCGCCTCCCATTTCGAGGACGTTACGGCATTCAGTGACCCCAATCGACTGCCGCCGTCACCTGTTTTATATTAACACTTCTTTTTCTCTCTGTATCTGTTTTGTATTTAACTTTCGTACCCAAGTTTGGTGGGCGAACTTCTATAAATTGATCTTCTTGCTGAGCATTGCCTTGTATATTCCCATTTCGTTGGAACTGGGTTCCGTTGTTTCTGCCGCCACTATTCCAGTTTCTTCTTTGATTGTTCTGGTTCCAGAATTGCTGAGCGCTGTATTGTTGCCCGCTCCAATTTCCATTCCAATTATTTGGTTTTCTCAAGTCCCCTTCATTGTGGTGATGACTATCATGATTTTTGTGTGGCTGCTCGCATGTAGCTCTGTCCTCGCTTATTCTTGGCTGGCTCTTCTCTCTGAACGAACTGGACCTCTCGTAAAATTCCTTGGAATGTTACTGTGTGGTCGCCGCACTTTCCAGTCAGCACTCGCTGGTGTGAAAGCAGCAGTTTTGTAAAGAACAGCCATACAATTTCGCTGTCACTGCTCGGAGTGTCCAGAAAGTAGATTTTCTTGGTCTTTGGTCGAAGAATTTTAGAGCACTTTTCAAACCACATGACTCGATATCTCGATACATCATCAGTTCGTGTTTCATTCTCTCTTACGTCGATCGCGACCAGTAGCGACTAAAGAACATCTTTTTGAACTCATCACACATCCGGAATGATCGTGTTTTCTTTCCCATAGTCTCCGCGGCTCTTCTGGGCTCGAGACCATATTGACTGGACCCTAGACGGCTGGAAGACCGTACCCTGGTCAGACGGGTCCTGGTCTCAGTCGGTAAGAGCAGATGGTAGGGCTCGGGTGCGGCGCAGACCCCACGAAGCTGTGGATACAAGTTGTCAACAAGGCACTGTGCGAGCTGCTGGTGTGAGCTGTATTTACGTGCAGCCACCTCAGTTGTGTTAATATTTATGCAGACCACGAGCGCTTTCGAGATTTTAAAATCCCATCTTCAGGTGTATGAAACTGTAGTACTCGGTAATACATAACATGCGGTCGGGCCAGTCAGTGCAATAGTTGCAATCATTGCATGTTGGCGGAATTTGTCCGCCGCCGTGCAGCCACACGGTAGGAACGCCAGCGTGCGTGTAGATAATTCATCCATCCTGGAAGTCGAGAATTTCGAAGATTTTTGCCTGTTATCGGTATCGATACTGGGAAGATATCGATCCCAGAATTGCCAATACTTTCAACAATGACAAAAAAACATTTTTCGGTGTGATATAATTACAAATCAACAATTTTCGAATATTTTTTTTCGCTTTTGATTGTACTGTGAAGCCTTTCTGCAGACCAAATTTCAAGATTCTAGGTTATTATTCAGGTTTTGATGAGTGACTTTGGACGCATCAAAATGGCCGTTCAAAATGGCTCTAAGCACTATGGGAGTTAGCTTCTGAGTTCATGAGTCCCCTAGACTGAGAATTACTTAAACCTAACTAACCTAAGGTCATCATGTACATCCGTGCCCGAAGCAGGATTCGAATCTGCGACCGTAGCAGCAGCGCGGTTCTGGACTGGAGCGCCTAGAACCGCTCGGCCACACCGGCCGACTAAATGGCCGTACCCTCTGATTGCATTGACTTAGACGCTTACATTTAACACATCGGTAAGGGGCTAGTGTTCTCAGCATCTGATGTAGATGTATGTGATATAAATTTCAACTTTATACGTCTATCCATTCCTGCAGAAAAGGGGTCTTAGCAGACAGGCATTTGGATAAAAAAAATGACAAAAATATTTTTTTTCGTGTGGCACAATTAACTATTTTTTAGATTTTTTCCTTTAGTTGTAGAGTGGAACGTTGCTTCTTTACAAAATTCACGTTTCTACGTCAGCGGGAATTACACTATACATTTTGATGAGTCAGTTTGCGAGTATCTAATTATGTAGCATAAATGGTCGTATTTTTTGATTACATTGACTCAGAAGCTTAAGGTTTTTACACAGCCTATGGAACATAGATTGGCAGCCATTGTGGGCGAACGGTTCTAGGTGGTTCAGTGCAGAACCGCGCTGCTGCTACGGTCGCAGGTTCGAATCCTGTCTCGGGCATGAATGTGACTGATGTCCTTAGGTTAGATAGGTTTAAGTAGTTCTAAGTGTAGAGGCGGTTGGTAGGACATGTTCTGAGGCATCAAGAAATGACGAATTTAGCATTGGAGGGCAGCGTGGAGGGTAAAAATCGACGAGGGAGACCAAGATATGAATACACTAAGCAGGTTCAGAAGGATGTAGTGCAGTAAGTACTGGGAGATGAAGAAGCTTGAACAGGATAGGGTAGCATGGAGAGGTGCATCAAACCAGTCTCGGGACTGAAGACAACAACAACAGCAACAACAAGCCTAGAGGACTGATGACCTCAGGTGTAAAGTCCCATAGTGCTTAGAGCCATTTACCCATTTTTTTAAACATAGATCTTAGTATGCGAGATAAATTTCCATTTGATACGTTCACCCGTTCCTGAGAAGAAAGGTATTTAACAGACAGTCAAACTGACAGACGGCAGCAAAATGCTCCTATAAGGATTCTATTTTTACCGATTAAGGTACGGGATCTAAAAAATAAAAACTTCCGCAAAATGTCTCTCCAACTATCCACGCACTCCATTCGCCTCTTTACGGCATCGTCGAGTTCGGCGTGACTTGCGGACTGATTACAACGCACAACTGTGGTTGTTGACGTTGTGTGGCCTGTGAGAGGAGTGTGAGGCAGCTCGGCGCAGCGTTGCTGTGGTCAGCAGCTGACTCGCGTCAGAGTCAGCAGGAGTTCTTTTCCCCGACTCTCGAGTCAGCAGACTCGGCGCAGTTGCGTCGCAAACGCAGAAAGTGCCTGCCGGCAAGTCCATCCTCCCCCCTCAGCACGACGCCACGAGCACGTGCTGACGTCAGCAGGGATGCGACTTTGAAAGCTCCCGTCGAGGACTAAGTCATCAACAGCTACATCTACATGGACTCGAATTACACCAACAAAATACTCCCAAGCTTTTCACGTATATTTTCTGAGTATTTTGGTACCGGGGGAAAAACGCTCCTGTCGGAGCACAAGAAGGCGAATACGTTCGTCTGTAAAAGACTGTCATAAAAATACGGAACTAGCTGCCACAGTCGCCGCTCTGCCCTCCTCAGTAAAACATTTGGCATCCGAACATATTCGTGGTTTAAATCCTTTTGCCCAGATTTTCTCTGTTGTTAATTAAGCCTTCATACTCAATATCTCCCTCTCACTGGCACTGCCCTTCCGGAACTTGGGCCGCAAAATTTTTCTACACTTTTTTTTACTTATTGTTCGTGGTCTCCTTCGAAGTACTCTGCTCCACAATCGAAACGCCACTCCCACCGCCGCTTCCACTTGAGGAGGCAGTCCTGGCACGCCTCTTGCTGCATCACGCAAAGCGGCGCCTCACAATTTTCTTTTATCTCGCCTATCGTTGCAAATGTTCGTCCTTTGAACAGGGTTCCCAACTTTGGAAGTAAAAAGAGGTCCTTACGGCTCATGTCCGGAGAGTACGGCGTATCAGGCAGCACAGTGGTTTCGTTTTTCGTGCAACAGTCACGCACCAACACAGATGAATGTGCGGGTGCGCTATGATGATGCAAGAGCCATGAATTGTCAAGCCGCTTCCTTCTCACATTTTGTCGCAGAGGTCGCAACACGTCCCTACAGTACCATTAACAGTTTCTCCATGTGACACTAATTTATGATGAACTAATCTTTCAAAGCCCAGGAAAACTGGCAGGATGGCTTTGACAGTTGACCTGACCTGACGACCTTTTTTTGGTCTTGGAGAGCCTTTCCCGATCCATTGTGAAGACTGAACCTTTGTCTCATCATCATTACCGTAGACCCATGTCTCACCACCAGTTACGATTCTCTTAAGAAAAATCTCGCTCTCATTTTTGCGATCCGAAAGCTCTTCACCGATTGCGAGGCCAAGGTCTTTCTGGTCTTGACTCATGGGCCGTGGGACGAACTTGGTTGCAATATGATGCACTCCAAAATGCTCTGTCAGGACTTCACGGCGTGATCCGACTGAAATGTTACATTCTCCCGCAGTCTCTCGGACAGTCAGCCTTCAACTGGCACGCAGAATTTCGTTGATGCTCCTGACATGAGCGTCGAAGGTAGACACGAGCGCCCTGGACGAGAGTCGTCTTGAACTTCCGCCTGTCCATTTTTAAACCGTGTGAACTGAGTGCACTGACTACGGCTTAAACACTCATCACCGTAGGCTTCCTGCATCATTTGGTGTGTCTCTGTAAAGGTTTTCGTGAGTTTCACGCAAAATTTAATGCAGACGCGTTGGTCCTGTAACTCTGCTATTTCGAAATTCGCAAACTGTGCGACACAACGTTCCACTCGGTGCAACACTCAACAGTAACCGTCACACAGCGATTAAACTTACGGCAGTTACAAGGTCGATATCAATAGCCTTCAAGCTGTGATACACAGGTACACTGCGCCGCCAGCGACGACGCCATGCACGTCGCAGAGGCATTGCTGTGGCGCGTTAACACAAGTGAGAATATTAGTATCAGGAAAGGCTTCAAGGCCGCCATAATCTGCGTGATTGCCCCACACAACTGCAAGTGTGAGCCAAGTACTACCTCCAAACAGAGAATATTAGCATCTGAACTTTACCAATGCCAACCGCATTTCATTCCAATACAACTTTGACGCAAAATTACGAATGTTCCGGAATTTGTTAAACAGATCTGGTATGTCTCTGTCGCACTGCCTCCTTTTCTTCTGTTGATTTACAATATATCCCAGTGTCACTGACTTCTGTCTACACAACGTCTCCTTTTGTCTTTCTTTCCACTACCACACCTCAGCAGCCCAAAATTTCTGGATGGTCCAACACGTTTTCCTCTATACTAGCATAGTTAAAATTTCTGTCCAAAATGCACCCTCCTCTCCCTGCGGCGCTCTGAGAGGATCCCGGCCAGCCCCCTCCCTCCCCTCCCCAAGCCTATGTATGGTCTCTACTCACTCTATTTTCCAGTTATACTGCCTCGTCCCTCTTTTCGTCCCACTGCTTCCGTCTCCATTCATCTCCCCTTCTCTTTTACTGTCACTGTCTCTCACTGACCATGGCTCTCTCTTCTCTCTCTTTCGCTCCTTCCTATTATCTTCATCCACTTCTCTTTCACTCTCTGGTATCTCTTTCAGTGCCAATGACACTGTCTCCTGTTCCTTACAATGCCATTTTCCCTCTGCTACTCTCCTTCAGCACAAAAAAGCGCGAACATTTTCGCATGCCAAAAGTTTTGGTGGTGAACGAGGCTCAGCATTGTACCAGCTGATCACAGTCTTTTACAGGGAAGTGTATCTGTACTTTTTGTGCTAACCTAGGAGCATGTTTCCGGTTGTTCCCATCTTTCACCTGCTGTTGCCAATGTGCCACTTATATGAAACGAGTTCTGTAGTTCAGTAAAGTTTTGACACTACATACACACATTGTTTTGCATAGATTATGAGAAGGCATCTAAAACTTTGGTTTGAGAATATTTATGGAGAATAATGAAGCATATAGATTGCTCTTAACAGCGTGTTTCAGCTATCAAAATCTGTATACATAAGCATCAATGATCTTGGATATAAACGAAATATATGCAGAAACGAATAAACGAGTGAGACAAGTCTGTTGTTTATACCCTACGCTGTTCGGTATATTGACCATGCAATTCGTAGTTGCAATTCTAGAATAAATACTGGGTTACAACTAAACAGTTCGCTTAACCTAATATCGGCCCTATGTACTGATGATCTTATGACGTGGAGACTTTTTGAAGGTATACAACGCGTCTTGTGGCGTCAAAACGGCTGTCCAGGCCAATCCATATTACAAAGAAAGGGGACCAAATAAAATTAATTTGCTAACTCCAACATAGGGGCGGGTTGTCTACAAAATTTATAGTTTATTGGTAATAATCTCAAACCGGACAGATATGCAGATAAAGTTGAACAGCACGAAAAAATAAATAAAATAAAATAAAAAGTAAGTACACGCAGCTACCCTCCCTATTCTCCCCATTCAACCAATTTACAAAGCCCGTTCATAATCAACTTAACTGCTCAAAATTTCCGAAACTAGTGGTTTAACATAAAAAACGATAGTTAAAGAATAAAACAGCAACTGTTGACAGCAGAATGTAATTTAACGGCATAAGTACTACAATGTAACATCAGAACAGGAGGAAAAGACGATAACTTCATTTTAGGCCAAACATTTTGGCAAATTACGTAACATAACATTGCAAAACCTTAATCATTTGCCTCTGACAAGCTGGAGCAAACTGCCAGACAGTCGCATCATCATTATGTAGCACTAAGGTATGTATTTGTTCTTTTTATATTTTTCTGTGAATACCTTTATTCATATCGATACCACAATCTCAGAATTTTTTATATGTAATTTGACAGAGAAATAATGGGCCCACTGAAGAGAGAGAAACTTCTTCGAAAAACGTTTGGTTATTGATATAACAAGGATTTGCGTTTGCTCAACGCAAAACAACATTTCCATATTATATAGTAAGACGCCTCCCCCCATGAACCATGGACCTTGCCGTTGGTGGGGAGGCTTGCGTGCCTCAGCGATACAGATGGCCGTACCGTAGGTGCAACCACAACGGAGGGGTATCTGTTGAGAGGCCAGACAAACGTGTGGTTCCTGAAGAGGGGCAGCAGCCTTTTCAGTAGTTGCAGGGGCAACAGTCTGGATGATTGACTGATCTGGCCTTGCAATATTAACCAAAACGGCCTTGCTGTGCTGGTACTGCGAACGGCTGAAAGCAAGGGGAAACTACAGCCGTAATTTTTCCCGAGGACATGCAGCTTTACTGTATGATTAAATGATGATGGCATCCTCTTGGGTAAAATATTCCGGAGGTAAAATAGTCCCCCATTCGGATCTCCGGGCGGGGACTACTCAGGAGGATGTCGTTATCAGGAGAAAGAAAACTGGCGTTCTACGGATCGGAGCGTGGAATGTCAGATCCCTTAATCGGGCAGGTAGGTTAGAAAATTTAAAAAGGGAAATGGATAGGTTAAAGTTAGATATAGTGGGAATTAGTGAAGTTCGGTGGCAGGAGGAACAAGACTTCTGGTCAGGTGACTACAGGGTTATAAACACAAAATCAAATAGGGGTAATGCAGGAGTAGGTTTAATAATGAATAGGAAAATAGGAATGCGGGTAAGCTACTACAAACAGCATAGTGAACGCATTATTGTGGCCAAGATAGATACGAAGCCCACACCTACTACAGTAGTACAAGTTTATATGCCAACTAGCTCTGCAGATGATGAAGAAATTGAAGAAATGTACGATGAAATAAAAGAAATTATTCAGATAGTGAAGGGAGACGAAAATTTAATAGTAATGGGTGACTGGAATTCGAGTGTAGGAAAAGGGAGAGAAGGAAACATAGTAGGTGAATATGGATTGGGGCTAAGAAATGAAAGAGGAAGCCGCCTAGTAGAATTTTGCACGGAGCACAACTTAATCATAGCTAACACTTGGTTTAAGAATCATGAAAGAAGGTTGTATACGTGGAAGAACCCTGGAGATACTAAAAGGTATCAGATAGATTATATAATGGTAAGACAGAGATTTAGGAACCAGGTTTTAAGTTGTAAGACATTTCCAGGGGCAGATGTGGACTCTGACCACAATCTATTGGTTATGACCTGTAGATTAAAACTGAAGAAACTGCAAAAATGTGGGAAATTAAGGAGATGGGACCTGGATAAACTGAAAGAACCAGAGGTTGTACAGAGTTTCAGAGAGAGCATAAGGGAACAATTGACAGGAATAGGGGAAAGAAGTACAGTAGAAGAAGAATGGGTAGCTCTGAGGGATGTAGTAGTGAAGGCAGCAGAGGATAAAGTAGGTAAAAAGACGAGGGCTGCTAGAAATCCTTGGGTAACAGAAGAAATATTGAATTTAATTGATGAAAGGAGAAAATATAAAAATGCAGTAAATGAAGCAGGCAAAAAGGAATACAAACGTCTGAAAAATGAGATCGACAGGAAGTGCAAAATGGCTAAACAGGGATGGCTAGAGGACAAATGTAAGGATGTAGAAGCTTATCTCACTAGGGGTAAGATAGATACTGCCTACAGGAAAATTAAAGAGACCTTTGGAGAGAAGAGAACCACGTGTATGAATATCAAGAGCTCAGATGGCAGCCCAGTTCTAAGCAAAGAAGGGAAGGCAGAAAGGTGGAAGGAGTATATAGAAGGTTTATACAAGGGCGATGTACTTGAGGACAATATTATGGAAATAGAAGAGGATGTAGATGAAGACGAAATGGGAGATACGATACTGCGTGAAGAGTTTGACAGAGCACTGAAAGACCTGAGTCGAAACAAGGCCCCCGGAGTAGACAACATTCCATTAGAACTACTGACGGCCTTGGGAGAGCCAGTCATGACAAAACTCTACCAGCTGGTGAGCAAGATGTATCAGACAGGCGAAATACCCTCAGACTTCAAGAAGAATATAATAATTCCAATCCCAAAGAAAGCAGGTGCTGACAGATGTGAAAATTACCGAACTATCAGTTTAATAAGCCACGGCTGCAAAATACTAACGCGAATTCTTTACAGACGAATGGAAAAACTGGTAGATGCAGACCTCGGGGAGGATCAGTTTGGATTCCGTCGAAATGTTGGAACACGTGAGGCAATACTGACCTTACGACTTATCATAGAAGAAAGATTAAGAAAAGGCAAACCTACGTTTCTAGCATTTGTAGACTTAGAGAAAGCTTTTGACAATGTTGACTGGAATACTCTTTTTCAAATTCTAAAGGTGGCAGGGGTAAAATACAGGGAGCGAAAGGCTATTTATAATTTGTACAGAAACCAGATGGCAGTAATAAGAGTCGAGGGGCATGAAAGGGAAGCAGTGGTTGGGAAAGGAGTGAGACAGGGTTGTAGCCTCTCCCCGATGTTATTCAATCTGTATATTGAGCAAGCAGTAAAGGAAACAAAAGAAAAATTTGGAGTAGGTATTAAAATTCATGGAGACGAAGTAAAAACTTTGAGGTTCGCCGATGACACTGTAATTCTGTCAGAGACGGCAAAGGACTTGGAAGAGCAGTTGAACGGAATGGATAGTGTCTTGAAAGGAGGATATAAGATGAACATTAACAAAAGCAAAACGAGGATAATGGAATGTAGTCAAATTAAATCGGGTGATGCTGAGGGAATTAGATTAGGAAATGAGACACTTAAAGTAGTAAAGGAGTTTTGCTATTTAGGAAGTAAAATAACTGATGATGGTCGAAGTAGAGAGGATATAAAATGTAGACTGGCAATGGCAAGGAAAGCGTTTCTGAAGAAAAGAAATTTGTTAACATCGAATATAGATTTATGTATCAGGAAGTCGTTTCTGAAAGTATTTGTTTGGAGTGTAGCCATGTATGGAAGTGAAACATGGACGATAACTAGTTTGGACAAGAAGAGAATAGAAGCTTTCGAAATGTGGTGCTACAGAAGAATACTGAAGATAAGGTGGATAGATCACGTATCTAATGAGGAGGTATTGAATAGGATTGGGGAGAAGAGAAGTTTGTGGCACAACTTGACTAGAAGAAGGGATCGGTTGGTAGGACATGTTTTGAGGCATCAAGGGATCACAAATTTAGCATTGGAGGGCAGCGTGGAGGGTAAAAATCGTAGAGGGAGACCGAGAGATGAGTACACTAAGCAGATTCAGAAGGATGTAGGTTGCAGTAGGTACTGGGAGATGAAGCAGCTTGCGCAGGATAGAGTAGCATGGAGAGCTGCATCAAACCAGTCTCAGGACTGAAGACAACAACAACAACATAGTAAGACGCAAACACGGGCAAAAAAGAGAGCTTCAGCCACAAGATGAATATGTTGAATGGATTTGGAAGTATCCGTGGAACAATGAAAATAATTTTAAAGCACAAAACACGGAATCAGACAACACTGAAATTTCATAAAAGAGTCACACTGACAATCCTATTACCATATAAGGAAGTGAATTGTGGGTATTCAATAAAAGACAAGAAAAACAAATACAAGGAAAAGAAATGAGATGTACTAAACTGGCGAAGGCGAGTAAAATATTAAATCAAATACGAAATGAAGATATTCGAAAGGAGTTGAAAATTTGGATTGTGGAAGGAAAACTGAGCGAAAACAGAAAGAAATGGAATGATCATCTACAAAGAATGTGTCCAGAGAGACTATCACATCAGATGAAGAACTTTTAAGCCACAATGTAAAAGAGATCCGTGCAGACCGAGAAAAAGACGGGACACGTAATAGATAAACACTTGGTCTAATACTGAAAGTGCAGCCCAAAAAGATGAAGAAGCTTCGTATGGGCCATGCTGTCCTGATAAACACGAAAACTTTCCGATGAGTTTGTGGAACAAGTTGGTAAACTGAAGTTCCTAGGGTGCAAAGTAACATGATATGTAACCAAGAATGCTTTAGGAGAGCGTGTGAACTTGAGCCAGTCGCAGCTTTTTCTTCTTCCAAAACCTCTTCATTAGTTCACTGTCTTTTTTCCTCATTTCACCAAACAGTTTTTTTTCCCCTTTTGTTCAAGTTTATTATTTTTCTTCCGAATTGTTTTATCCCCTCAACTTCTCCTTCTGAAAATTTCAATAGCGCACGTCTTCTTATGTTTCTATCATCCAATTAGTGTTTAATTTGTTGCATGAATGACAACGCTAAAAACCTTCTCTGTGAATCTGTTTTCATCCATCCTGCACATGTGTTCGTAGACCCTAGGCGTCTTGTCAGTGTGATGTAGTCAGTGTGTTCGTAGAGTTCCTTTATTGGTTGTATGACCCAAGTTCCTAACACAAGGAATAGCGTTGCACATTTTTCTAAGTATTTTTCTTTCTTATGTCTCTGTGTCATGAATTTTGGTCACCCCTCTAGTTACTGTGGTTTTGGCCCATAGAAGGATTAGCAGGGCGAACAAACGCTGACCAGCAGCCGCTGGACACCAGCTCGGTTGCTGGTGGATCATATTGGTGTCAAAAGAGAGCATCGCACTTTTGATCTCAATTGGGAAACTAGTGAAGCATTTGGGAATCGAGTGCCGAAGTGGCCGATATTGACTATAGTGTACCTTCTGGAATGCTGGAGAATGTTGTAGCATGTTTCGACTGTTGTAAAATGTTCCAGTAGCGTCGACAACGTTCTACAATATTCAAGAATCTTTCAAAAAGTTGGAGACCATTCTATAATCTTCTACAATATTCTAGTATTTCGAGAAGGTTCTCCACTGTTTCATTTTCCTTTTGCTGGGGGTTACGTTGCAACTCATGTGGGGAGATGCATGTCAGTATCTTTTTGAAAAGCGATTAAAGTGGATCACAAAAAAGCGACAGAAAGTGAAATTAAATTGCGCAGTGTAGTGAATTAAGCGGAATTTTAGTGTGTTAAGTAATATTAACACTTAACAGGATACCAAAAGCCTAAAATAGAAGGAAAACTTACCTGTGATGAACTGAAAGAAGGAAAGAGAAAGGTCAGCGAAGAAATGAAACAGACGAAGAACCAGATGTAGGTTTAGCTTCACAACGAAAGAGGATGTATAGATTGAGAGAAAGCGTAACCGAAGAAAACAACGAGATGAAATAAGAGAAGAGGAGCGGATGAGAAATTAGAAAGTGGACATAGAGAAACTGATCGAGATATTACGAAATGAGCATAGTTACGGTGAGTGGAATTCTTAAAAGCCTCTGACCGCAGGTGCATGAACAAAACACTAGTGTACGAGGGTGTAAATCAGAAGAAGCAGAGATCACAGATTCACAGGTCGAACATTCCGTTGTGATCACACTACAACAAACGCGAATACGTTGTCACTAGCAAAATAGATCAGGTGTGCTCTGCGTTGCCAAGAAATTCCGAAGAGAAACTGTAAGTATGCTGTTTAGGTTTTCTTATTGGTAACGCCACATAGCGCTCTGTATGAAACATCACTGGCTGTGCTGTGTGCAGTCTGTGGCTAGTTTGCATTGTTGTCTGCCATTGTATTGTTGGGCAGCTGGATGTTAACAGCGCGTAGCGTTGCGCAGTTGGAGGTGAACCGCCAGCAGTGGTGGATGTAGGGAGAGAGATGAAGGAGTTTTGAAATTTGCAAGACTGAATGTCATGAACTGCTACATATATTATGACTTTTGAACACTATTAAGGTAAATACATTATTTTTTCTGTATTAAGATCTGTCATTTGTTAACTATGCCTATCAGTAGTGCCTTCAGTAGTTTGAATCTTTTATTTAGTTGGCGGTAGTGGCGCTCGCTGTAATGCAGTAGTTCGAGTAACGAAGATTTTTATGAGGTAAGTGATTTGCGACACATATAGGTTAATGTTAGTCAGGGCCATTCTCTTGTAGGGATTACTGAAAGTCAGATTGCGTTGCGCTAAAAAAAAAATATTGTGTGTCAGTTTAAGCACAGTATTGTATAATTTTTCTAAGGGCACGTTTCATATGGCGACCTTGCCAGGATTCGAACCTGCAATCTTCTGATTATTTTCTTGTAGTTCGTGTACTTAGTGTAGCCTTTGTTTATTGTTAGTGCGTAATTCCAGAGAGAATTTCCTCTGTAGTTGTAGTTTTTCATTGTTGTACATTAAAACTGTTGTGGCAGGCATGCAGATTTGCACCGAGTATTTCACAGCTGCGCTTGCAATTAGCTAGATATTATTTTCAATGCTATGTTAACGTATTTTGTTATTTTGCTCTTCAAATTGTGCTTTTCTGTGTTATCGTGTGAAATATTGTGACAATAATGGCGTGTGAAAAACGTAATACTAGGTTTCAAAGTAAACTGAGAAATGACAGTGAAGACGAAAGCAGTGTGTTAGCGCCGCCAAGTAATGAATTAACTAATGTTCAAAGTAGTACTTTGGTAATTGTGCATAGGGAAATGGAGTGGGCTGCAAATAATGGTGTAGGCAGTGAAACAATTAGTGAACAGGGAAGCATTATCGATCGATCTGTCGGCAACAGCTCGCCTCAGGAATTCGAAATGACAGAACACAATATTGTGAATACTGTAGATTCAGGGTTTGGGTCCTCACCGTCTTCTCAAATGAGTCAAGACATATTTTCTGCTTTTCAAAATGTGAATGTTGCTGGTGAAAATGCATTGCCAAAAAGCATAGAGAAACAGATTCCAGACACTAATACATTATTATTGCAATTAATACAACAAATGGAACAAAATAGGAGACAAACACAGCAAAAGCTTGAAACGTTAGACACAATGGAACAACACCAGTGACACACACAGCAAAAGTTCAAAAGTTAGACACAATGCAACAAAATCTTCAAAAGTTAGTCACAATGGAACAACACCAGAGACAAACACAGCAACAGTTAGACACAATGGAACAAAAGCTTCAAAAGTTAGACTCAGTGGAACATACACTTGAACAAACACGTGAAGATTTAACTACTAAATTACATAAAATCGAATCGAAATGTCAAAAAGTCTGTAATGCCGTAAAAACACAAATTTGTGAGCATTTCCAACCTATTTTATGCTGCATGAAAATACATTACAGAATAATGAATCAGCCATAAAAGAACTGCAAACTATTGTTCATGAAAATCATGAGACCTTGCAAGCTAAAATTGACTCGTTTGCATCTACAGATTCGGTTACACAACTTGCAAAAACTCAGGAAAACTTAAAGGACATAGTAGATACTCTGAAAATTGGTTCAGAAAGACACATGGAGGAAATCAGTTCATTATCAGAGAAAGTAGTTGAACTTTCGGATCAGCTAAATAATTTATCTACGAAGGTAGATGACAATTTGAATGACACAAAACCGGTAATCTTTAATGACACAGAAGAGTGCGAACAAATTAGGAAATTCAAACAAAGTCTGAATCAAATTAGTACGCAACACCAAAGAGAAATCTGGGAAGTACAAGATCAGCTGACACAGGTAATACGAGAATTACGTATTTCAGAGGACACTCGCGCTCCAATACAGGAAGAGGGACATAGAAATACGGAACAGCCACTAAATAATAACACAGGACACTTCGGAAATTATGAAAGAAATTGGCAAGGCACACAGAATTTTGAAATGGAACCGCCGAAACGACATAACAATGACCGACATGCGACTCGCCGACATGATGATTTTTACTATAAGCTGTTAATTACTACACGTAAATTCAAAACATTTAAGACTTCTGGCAAAGACATTCATCCACAAGCATGGCTTCATCAATTCTCTCATTGTTTTCCTCCCAACTGGTCATTAGAGCACAGATTAGATTTTATGTGTGGCTGTTTAGAGAATGAACCAGCTGTAAGAAAGCAATCGGTCATTCACGACTGTCACAGTAAAGGCGAATTTTATCATGCCTTCCTCTCAGCGTATTGGTCTCAAGCTACACAAGACCGAGTAAAACATAGCATCATAATGATGAAACGTTTATAACAATCTGAATTTTCCAGTCTTATGAAATATTTTGAAGACATGTTGCATAAGAATCAGTATCTTTCAAACCCATACAGCCCTTCAGAACTCATCCGCATTTACTTAATCAACATTTAAGAAATATTATTTTGGCAGGACGTTGCAAAGATGACATCGAAGCTTTTCAGGGACTCTTACAAGAATTAGAAATTGACACTGACAATCGCGGAACACGAAAACAGGAACACAACAATTACAGGTCACATCCGTCGCAATTCCGCGATGAAAGAAATAATAACAGGACACGACAAGTCTATTCTTACAACGCAAATCGTGACCAAAACAGACACCACCCATATGACAACCACTGGCAGAGTAATAATAGTTACAGAGAAAGATCGCATTTCCGTAGTAATGAATATGACAGAGATTACCATAGAAACAGACAATATGGCAACCAGAACTATTATTATCAAGGGAGACAGAATAACTTCAGACGCAACGGTCCACCACGCAGTTACGATTCCGGGAGAAATTCTCCACCACATGACCGACAAACAAGAAACTATGTAAATTACCGACAAAACGACAGACCTGAATTTCATCAGAACTGGCGAGCTTCAAACAGGGCAGGGCCTTCTCGTTAAGGTGAATTTGTAGAAGTTAGGTCTCCTAATCCCAATAACGACGAGCGCCAACAAAGAGACAGACAATGACTCGAACCGCAGGCAGCCACGTGCGCCGGCAGGCTCAGCGAAAAACTATATAGCCGCTAACCTTGAGAAAAATTTTAGCATTCTTTAGCGACGTATACCACATGATAATTGCTTTGAAGTTGAAAGTCTGCGCACTATAAAGGGCAAAAGATTGCACCAAATTTCACATGCAAAACCGTTTATTGAAAGATAATCTGCTTTTTAACTTAGCCTTTGCCATAAAATTTTTCACTTCACGTTACTAGTACTCTTTGTCACACTTAGAAACTGTTAACATGTAACTATATTTTAAAGTTAACTATCCAGTCTAGAACCTAGGGACCATATTTAGACAGTAATTACAAATGCATTGTTATAGTGAACAGACGACACAGTGTTATTGTGTGTGTACATTTTTGCTTGTTAGTTGCACGATTACGTATCAAATATACGGCTTACATACTTAGAACATATACTGTTCATTAGATTTTAATGCAATATTTTGGTTTACTTGAAAAGGCATTCTTTATTTTAAGTACTTTCTGTGAGATTAAAGATGATTTAGTATTTGGTTTCTTTTACAGCTACACGATTTTATCACGACGCTACTAATGAGTGAAAATTTACAGTGTTGCTTTTGCAGCGTTTCTGTTTTATATCTGCACAGTTTTTCTGAATTCTTCTGGAAAGGAAAACATGTTTTAGTAGTAACTTTTGTGGTATAGCTACAATGTGACAGCCTTTTCCGTAGCACAATACGTTACAGCACTGTACTTTCTTCATCACGGCAATAAGCGTAGTAACTATGTATTTATACGCATAGCATTTCACTTTTGTTTGTCATGAGGTAAGTACATAGACTTCTGCAGAGCTTAGCTTTCGGAGGACGATAGCTACGACACTTCTACAGAATTATCTTACAGCAAGACACACAATAACCGCTACAGGACACGAACTTGAGAGATTAATTTTGTACTTAAGCCATTTATTTTTCAAGATTTTTGAATTACAAAGAAAGTTTTCCGTGATGCATTTCATTCCATTGCTGTAATCTGTAACACCTGAGGGTATAATTACATTAATCCTCAGGGGGGTACACGCTCACTTTGTGTACCATGTGTTTGGCAAGCACAAGGAGCCCTAGCTAATGTAGTATTTGCTAATACAACTTTACACATCGACACCATATTTCTCTAACACATAAATTACAGTACGCTTGTTCGCCCACTGCTTGAATACTGCTCAGCAGCACCAGAAAGGGTTGATAGAAGAGATAGAGAAGATCCAACGGAGAGCAGCGCGCTTCGTTATAGGATCATTTAGTAATCGCGAAAGCGTTACGGAGATGATAGATAAACTCCAGTGGAAGAGTCTGCAGGAGAGACGCTCAGTAGCTCGGTACGGGCTTTTGTTAAAGTTTCGAGAACATATCTTCACCGAAGAGTCAAGCAGTATATTGCTCCCTGCTACGTATATCTGGCGAAGAGACCATGAGGATAAAATCAGAGAGATTAGAGCCCACACAGAAACATACCGACAATCCTTCTTTCCACGAACAATACGAGACTGGAATAGAAGGGAGAATCGATAGAGGTACTCAGGGTACCCTCCGCCACACACCGTCAGATGGCTTGCGGAGTATTGATGTAGATGTAGATGTAGAATTACACAGCTACCTGATTATTTAACAGAGAACAAACATTATTTTACTACATCAGCGACATGTTTACGCAATTACACAATTGGATAACTTCACACTTATGAAACTGTATTTTGTCTGTACTTCGTGAACTCTTCATATTTCTTCAGAACCATTGTGATACTATGAGGCTTTGAATGACGTATTTGGTATGGGATTAAGGTTATTAAAGTACGTTTGAAGTAGGTGACACTTTTGATATGAGTAGAGAATTTTTTTTAGGTTTTGAAATTATTGGAGGAGCTACGACGATTTTGAGATTTGGCTGAGGTTTTATGACGTTATGATGATGATGTATATTATTCTTTTGAGATATGTTTATGATCAATAAGATGATGCTACCGTATATGAGGAATTTGATTATGCTATGTATTTCTTATGATGAAATATTGAACAAGTGTCAACGAATATGTATATGTATAATAAGGTAAGGAATAATGAGTAGTGGTTAGGGACTCTGATTTGTGGACAAGGATGTTGGAAACCAAGAATCGTACTTTAGAATTATGAAATGTGTGTACATGTGTGAATGTATCACAATGCCACTGAAAATTTTCGACACTATTGTATTTATAGGATTTTATTTTCTACACATTTGTGAAGCAATTTCCCAACCTGTGTAAATATTTTTATATGAGACTGTCATTTAGCGGAAACTGCTGTCGTAAATATTTCAGTAAGAAAGGTAAGTGACCACCTTCACGTAATGCGTGGTGAGCACCCAGCTGCGCGATAGTCGCCTGAGAAAAAGCCATTAGTGTGTGCCTTTCAGAGGCACAGGTGGAGAGAAAAAGAAAGGCCATTATCGTCGCTATTGACATTTCTTTGTCGAAAGCATTGCAAATACGACACGCTCAAACTTGAAAACATATGATTATACTGTGGAGCTCTTAATTACATCTGTTGTCTTTCTAGTTGAGAGATTGCTTGTTTTGTTTAATATCTAGTTTCTAGCTGCACTGCAGCGTTGGTTAAAATAAAGTTTAATAGATGTACTTTATTACTTCCAAAAAAACTGAGGGAGCACGAAAAGACATTTCCACTTCACAGGAATTGCATACATAATTTTTGTCAATGACTTGGTAACTTATCTGCTAGCATAAGTTCTCGTGATGCATCACCCTAGTGTTAAGATAGGACATAGGTATTAAACATGGGCATTTTTACTGTAATATTTTTTCTGCTTGAGCTTTGTCATGTTCAGACATAAGTTATTGCATTTGCTGCTGCTTGCTTTGCCAATTTCCATTTTTTTGTCATTGCTGTTTGTGTTAATTGTTTTGTGCTGCTGCATTGCCTCGTCCCTTAGTTTAGCATCTGAGCTCAGTAGATTTAAGTTAGCTTAAGAGGAGGTAGACTATATAAGAGAATGATCTGCGATGAATTAGACGAAATGCATTAAGAAGTCATACGAAAAAAGTACAGAAAGCAGGTATAGGTAGGATTTTCTTGGACATAAATGATGAGGTAAGATGATGGAAAATAAGTAATGAGGTAAGAAATATGTGAACATATAAATAGAGAAAGCATGCTTGGATAGGATTTTTCTTGGCTGGAGCAAATGTTGAAATAAGAGGGATGACGTATGGAATGAAGTTTTGGGTTGGACTGCAGTACGAAATGTTACACTGAAAGCAAACCCTGTCCTTTCCTTTTGTGTTATCCCACTATGTGTTTGTGTACCCTTGTGTATTTGTTTTCTTCCTGTCTCTGTGTACTGTTTCATAGAATTTTTTCTCTTCTAATACTAAGCTATATTCACTATGATGAGGAATACTGTTATCCTCAAATACAATTTGCATTAATAATATGTTATTTACCTTGTAAAGATGCTTAGACATTTATTCTGCTTTGTTTTAATGCTCATGTGTGAAGTTGATGTTTCAAAAGTTATTCTGATCTTTTATGTATGTACGAGGGTCGGTCAAAAAGTAATGCCTCCCATTTTTTTTCTACTTAAAAAAATTAAGTTAAGTGAAAAATTTGAATTTGGCGCCATTCCTCAAACCTTCTTCTGCAATCCACTGCAGTAGTAACTTTCTGTGTCAACAGGTGGCAGCACAGCAGAAGTTTGTAAGATGGCCGACATCGATGTTCGTTTGAGACAGCGTTGTGTGATTGAATTCTTGAATGCAGAAGGTGAAACGCCCATACGCATTCATGAAAGACTGAAGAAGGTGTATGGTGTTATGACAGTGGATGTCAGCACTGTTAGACGATGGGTTCGTCGTTGTAAGGAAGCTGAAGGGCAAACACCGTTGACTGACGAAAAGCGGAGCGGCAGGCCGGTGAGTGCAGTGACTCCACACAACATTCAGCAAGTTGACATCATTCGTGGTGACCGTCGGGTGACTGCAGATGAAGTGTGTCGCATTATTTCTCTTAGTAAAGGCAGTGTGATCGCGATTATTAAACAATTGGGGTACTCAAAAGTTTGTGCACGGTGGGTTCCAAGAATGTTAACCGATCAGAATAAAGAGGCAAGGAAAACAATAGCCTCCCAACACTTGCAGCGCTTCCGTTTGGAGGGAGATGAGTTTCTGAAAAAAATTGTGACCGGGGACGAAACATGGATGCATTTTTTTTGAACCCGAATCAAAGAGGCAGTCAATGGAGTGGCGTCACACAAGCTCGCCGAGGAAGAAAAAATTCAAAACTGTGCGATCGGCAGGGGAAGTTATGGCAACAGTTTTCTGGGATACAGAGGGTGTGATTCTGGTTGATTTTTTGGAGCAGGGATGCACAATAAATTCTGTTCAATACATCACAACCCTCAAAAAACTTGAAGCACGTCTTCAGCGAGTTCGCCCAACAAAATCAATGGCAGATGTTCTTCTTTTGCATGACAATGCAAGACCACCCACCAGTCGTCACACCTCTGACGAGATTGTCAAAATTGGATGGGAAGTTTTGCCTCATCCCCCATACAGCCCTGACCTGGCACCATCAGACTTCCATCTGTTCGGGCCACTAAAAGAGCTCATCGTGGGATTCATTTTGAAGATGAGGAGGCCGTCAAAACATCCGTGCGTCAATGGCTTAGGAAGCAGAGCTGTGATTTTTACCGTGCTGGGATACATGCCCTTGTTCAAAGAGGGACCACAACTGTAGAGATGGGCGGAGATTACATTGAAAAATGACAAAATGATCCTCAATGTTGTGGTTTTCAACCTCTGTAATTGCATTTAAATTTCCTGACAATTGAACGTAGAAAAAAAAATAGGAGGCATTACTTTTTGACTGACCCTCGTACTTATGTCATAATTTTTGTTACACTGATGTGCATGTTTATTTCTATTCTTTTGTAAAGCCTGTTCTACCAGAAATGTTATCTGTATTATTATGTTTTTAATTATGTATTTTGTACCTTTGTTACTATATTCTTATGTTATAAAATTTTAACTGACACCAGTTTATCAAATTAAGTAACGTGTAAGTGACATTTCACTGCACACATTTCTGTTGGTCGTAGTATATGGACAATATGTGAGAAGTAGGGACTGTTAGTGTTTGCACGTGAGTTGATAATTCAGCAAGGGACTGGCTAACAGCATTGCTGGTTCTAAGGAGAATTCCAAAAACTTTGTGTGTGCACAAGTGGTGGTTGATGGACTTGCTATATTCTCCGCAAGACTCTTCAGTGGTGATTGTGCACCTGCACAGTCGCAACAGATGGTTGCTGGCTGTCTCTACAAGGACTGAAATGGGTCTGCACCTTCGATGGCCCACCAATACTATTATTTCTACAAGGACAGCACTGGGTCTTCACTTCTGGTGGCCAACCAATACCATAATCTCTACCAGGACTACAGGGAGTCTGCTCTGTTATTATCTACCTACCAATAGTCTTCAACTTCGACTGACTCTGCGGAGGGTTTGCTCTGTTGTGGCCCATTACCTGTCAGCATGTCAAGAGTCAGCACTGTCTTTCCGTTGGAAGGACAACACTACTTCTTCAAGACTGCATAGAAATCCACTGCTTCTGTGTGCATTTCCTTTTACTGCTCAGACTTTGAGAAAACAAACGGCAGTTTTACTGTGATGAATGATCAGGACTGTCTTTATGGACTGTGAGAAAATTTTAGCTTTTGACAACATTGTATTAATAAGTGTGTGAATTTGATATCTTTCTTACTGTAATTATGATTTTTTTTTTCAAATCTGTATTGGCCAGTGCCCAAAACAATTAGTAAACTTTTTTGTGGGGAGCATGGGGGCTATGTAAGTAGGCTGTTTAGGTTTTCTTATTGGTAACGCCACATAGCACTCTGTATGAAAAATCACTGGCTGTGCTGTGTGCAATCTGTGGCTGGGTTGCATTGTTGTTGGCTATTGTAGTGTTGGGCAGCTGGATGTTAACAGCGCGTAGCGCTGCGCAGTTGGAGGCGAGCCGCCAGCAGTGGTGGATGCAGGGAGAGAGATGAAGGAGTTTTGAAGTTTGCAAGACTGGATGTCGTCGTTGTTGTTGTTGTCTTCAGTCCTGAGACTGGTTTGATGCAGCTCTCCATGCTACTCTATCCTGTGCAAGCTTCTTCATCACCCAGTACCTACTGCAACCTACATCCTTCTGAATCTGCTTAGTGTACTCATCTCTCGGTCTCCCTCTACGATTTTTACCCTCCAAGCTGCCCTCCAATGCTAAATTTGTGATCCCTTGATGCCTCAAAACATGTCCTACCAACCGATCCCGTCTTCTAGTCAAGTTGTGCCACAAACATCTCTTCTCCCCAATCCTATTCAATACCTCCTCATTAGTTACGTGATCTATCCACCTTATCTTCAGCATTCTTCTGTAGCACCACATTTCGAAAGCTTCTATTCTCTTCTTGTCCAAACTATTTATCATCCATGTTTCACTTCCATCCATGGCTACACTCCAAACAAATACTTTCAGATACAGCTTCCTGATACATAAATCTATATTCGATGTTAACAAATTTCTCTTCTCCAGAAACGCTTTCCTTGCCATTGCCAGTCTACATTATATATCCTCTCTACTTCGACCATCATCTGTTATTTTACTTCCTAAATAGCAAAACTCCTTTACTACTTTAAGTGTCTCGTTTCCTAATCTAATTCCCTCAGCATCACCTGATTTAATTTGACTACATTCCATTATCCTCGTTTTGCTTTCGTTGATGTTCATCTTATATTCTCCTTTCAAGACACTGTCCATTCCGTTCAACTGCTCTTCCAAGTCCTTTGCTGTCTCTGACAGAATTACAATGTCATCGGCGAACCTCAAAGTTTTTATTTCTTCTCCATGGACCTACTCCGAATTTTTCTTCTGTTTCCTTTACTGCTTGCTCAATATACAGATTGAATAACATCGGGGAGAGGCTACAACCCTGTCTCACTCCCTTCCCAACCGCTGCTTTCCTTTCATGTCCCTCGACTCTTATAACTGCCATGTGGTTTCTGTACAAATTGTAAATAGCCTTTCGCTCTCTGTATCTTACTCCTGCCACCTTTAGAATTTGAAAGAGAGTATTCCAGTCAACATTGTCAAAAGCTTTCTCTAAGTCTACAAATGCTAGAAACGTAGGTTTGCCTTTCCTTAATCTTTCTTCTAATATACGTCGTAGGGTCAGTATTGCCTCACGTGTTCCAACATTTCTACAGAATCCAAACTGATCTTCCCCGAGGTCTGTTTCTATCAGTTTTTCCATTCGTCTGTAAAGAATTCGCGTTAGTATTTTGCAGCTGTGACTTATTAACTGGATGTCATGAACTGCTATATACATTATGACTTTTGAACACTATCAAGGTAAATACACTGTTTTTTCTCTATCAAAATCTTTCATTTGCTAACTATGCCTATCAGTAGTTAGGGCCTTCAGTAGTTTGAATCTTTTATTTAGCTGGCAGTAGTGGCGCTCGCTGTATTGCGGTAGTTCGAATAACGAAGATTTTTGTGAAGTAAGTGATTTGCGACACGTATAGGTTAATGTTAGTCAGGGCCATTCGCTTGTAGGGATTACTGAAAGTCAGATTGCGTTGCGCAAAAAAAAAAAAAAAAAAAAAAAAAAAAAAAAAAAAAAAAAAAAAAAATTGTTTGTCACTTTCAGCACAGTCTTGTATCATTTTTCTAAGAGGATGTTTCAAAACATCAGGAATGTGTTGTTAGATAAAGCGAAGCGGGTCTGTTTCATTTAGTACAATAATTAAAACAAAGTTAGCTTTTGCGATGGAAGTGTTTTACGGAAGGAAGAGTATTTTCTGTGGCTTGCTGAATAAACCAGTAGTAATTAGTACTGCTGGTATTGAAAAGCAGTTTAAATCACTGAAACTAAATAAGGTCATAGGGTTCCATGGAGTCCCTGTCAAATTCTACACGTAATTTGGTTGTGAATCAGTTTCGCTCTGAACCATGTGAGGTTCCAGAAATTGTCGTTTGTGATCTCCCTTGCTTTTGTATTTCAGCTACTAATTTACTTACACTTCGTGCCAGATGTCCACTTTTCTGAAAGACGTAGTGCTATAAGAATATTATTTCAGTGTAACAGAAATTCCTATAATTATTTATATATCTCAAATGTCGATCATGCATTTGCGAGTATTCAGTTCGTACTGTTTGTGGAAAAACAGCCATGTTTAATTTGTAACTATCTTTTGTCATGTAGACAGTAAATTAGAAAAATGTAGTGATAGAAAAAAAAATTTAGCAGAGCGTGGTTTCGATCCACGGACCTCTGGGTTATGGGCCCAGCACGCTTCCACTGCGCCACTCTGCTTCCTGCACAATCTTGGTGTTGTAAGAGTTTTTATCCGGCAATGTCAGTATAGGTCTGATTTAATGTGTGTTATTACATTTTGGCGACTTCATGTATACTGAGGTTTTCATAGTTCGCCGTTTAATTTCATCATAACTTCATGTCCACGTTAATCACAAAAAAGGCAGAAATCTTTTGCTAGTTGAACATTATCAAGCGAGGAAGCTGCAGTGATATATAATTATTCAGTTACGGCTGCTGACTTACAAAATCGTGTTGTTATTATCTCCTTTTTATGCATTATCTTGACCTTTTGCTGTAATTAAAAGGCATAAAAATGTAAATCGTTGTATGGAATTTGTGGGAAATACTGTAGCGTCAGAAGTTGGAAGGAGCCTAACTCACCGCAAAGACGCTCGTAAACATACGTAAAATATGGTTGTAAATATAAAGCACTAAATGAGACAGATTATCGATAACCTTAATTCAGATCACGTATCAGTCACGCCTTCCCCATGAACCATGGACCTTGCCGTTGGTGGGGAGGCTTGCCTGCCTCAGCGATACAGAAGCCGTACCGTAGGTGCAACCACAACGGAAGGGTATCTGTTGAGAGGCCAGACAAACGAGTGGTTCCTGAAGAGGGGCAGCAGCCTTTTCAGTAGATGCAGGGGCAATAGTCGGAATTAGTGAAGTTCGGTGGCAGGAGGAACAAGACTTTTGGTCAGGTGAATACAGGAATAGGGGTAATACAGGAGTAGCTTCAATAATGAATAGGAAAATTGGAGTGTGGGTAAGCCACTACAAACAGCATAGTGAACGCATTATTGTGGCCAAGATAGACACGAAGCCACACCTACTACAATAGTACAAGTTTATATGCCAACTAGCTCTGCAGATGATGAAGAAATTGATGAAATGTGTGATGAGATAAAAGAAATTATTCAGGTAGTGAAGGGAGACGAAAATTTATTACTCATGGGTGACTGGATTCGAGACTAGGAAAAGGGAGGGAAGGAGACATAGTAGGTGAATATGGATTGGGGGAAAGAAATGAAAGAGGAAGCCGTCTGGTAGAATTTTGCACAGAGCATAACTTAATCATAGCTAAGACTTGGTTCAAGAATCATAAAAGAAGGTTGTACACATGGAAGAACCATGGAGATACTCAAAAGGTTTCAGATAGATTATATAGTAGTAAGACAGAGATTTAGGAACCAAGTATTAAATTGTAAGATATTTCCAGGGGCAGATGCGGACTCTGACCACAATCTATTGGTTATGAACTGTAGATTAAAACTGAAGAAACTGCAAAAAGCTGGGAATTTAAGGAGATGGGACCTGGATAAACTGAAAGAATCAGAGATTGTACAGAGTTTCAGGGAGAGCATAAGGAAACAATTGTCACAATGGGGGAAAAAACACAATGGAAGAATGGGTAGCTCTGAGGGATGAAGTAGTGAAGGCAGCAGACGATCAAGTGGGTAAAAAGACGAGGGCTAGTAGAAATCCTTGGGTAACAGAAGAAATATTGAAGTTAATTGATGAAAGGAGAAAATATAAAAATGCAGTAAATGAAGCAGGCAAAAAGGAATACAAACGTCTCAAAAATGAGATCGACAGGAAGTGCAAAATGGGGAAGCAGGCATGGCTAGAGAACAAATGTAAGGATGTAGTGGCTTATCTCACTAGGGGTGAGATAGATACTGCCTGCAGGAAAATTAAAGAGACCTTTGGAGCTAAGAGAACCACTTGTATGAATATCAAGAGCTCAGACAGAAACCGAGTTCTAAGCAAAGAAGGGAAAGCAGAAAGGTGGAAGGAGTATATAGACGGTCTATACAACCGCGACGTACTTGAGGACAATATTCTGGAAATGGAAGAGAATGTAGATGAACACGAAATGTGTGATACAATACTGAGTGAAGAGTTTGACAGAGCACTGAAAGACCTGAGTCGAAACAAGGCCCCGGGAATAGACAACATTCCATTAGAACTACTGACGGCCTTGGGAAAACCAGTCCTGACAAAACTCTACCATCTGGTGAGCAAGATGTATGAGACAGGCGAAATACCCTCAGACTTCAAGAAGAATATAATAATTCCAATCCCAAAGAAAGCAGGTGCTGACAGATGTGAAAATTATCGAACAATCAGTTTAATAAGTCACAGCTGCAAAATACTAACGCGAATTCTTTACAGACGAATGGAAAAACTGATAGAAACAGACCTCGGGGAAGATCAGTTTGGATTCTGTAGAAATGTTGGAACACGTGAGGCAATACTGACCCTACGACGTATATTAGAAGAAAGAGTAAGGAAAGGCAAACCTACGTTTCTATCATTTGTAGACTTAGAGAAAGCTTTTGACAATGTTGACTGGAATACTCTCTTTCAAATTCTAAAGGTGGCAGGAGTAAGATACAGAGAGCGAAAGGCTATTTACAATTTGTACAGAAACCACATGGCAGTTATAAGAGTCGAGGGACATGAAAGGAAAGCAGCGGTTGGGAAGGGAGTGAGACAGGGTTGTAGCCTCTCCCCGATGTTATTCAATCTGTATATTGAGCAAGCAGTAAAGGAAACAGAAGAAAAATTCGGAGTAGGTCCATGGAGAAGAAATAAAAACTTTGAGGTTCGCCGATGACATTGTAATTCTGTCAGAGACAGCAAAGGACTTGGAAGAGCAGTTGAATGGAATGGACAGTGTCTTGAAAGGAGGATATAAGATGAACATCAACAAAAGCAAGACGAGGATAATGGAATATAGTCGAACTAAGTCTGGTGATCCTGAGGGAATTAGATTAGGAAATGAGACACTCAAATTAGTAAAGGAGTTTTGCTATTTGGGGAGTAGAATAACTGATGATGGCCGAAGTAGAGAGAATATAAAATGTAGACTGGCATTGGCAAGAAAAGCGTTTCTGAAGAAGAGAAATTTGTTAACATTGAGTATAATTTAAGTGTCAGGAAGTCGTTTCTGAAAGTATTTTTTAAGGAGTGTAGCCATGTATGGAACTGAAACATGGGCGATAAATAGTTTAGACAAGAAGAGAACAGATGCTTTCGAAATGTGGTGCTACAGAAGAATGTTGAAGATTAGATGGGTAGATCACATAACTAACGAGGAGGTATTGAATAGAATTGGGGAGAAGAGGAGTTTGTGGCACAACTTGACAAGAAGAAGGGACCGGTTGGTAGGACATGTTCTGAGGCATCAAGGGATTCCAAATTTATTATTGGAGGCCAGCGTGGACGGTAAAAACCGTAGAGGGAGACCAAGAGATGAATACACTAAGCAGATTCAGAAGGATGTAGGCTGCAGTACGTACTGGGAGATGAAGAAGCTTGTACAAGATAGAGTAGCATGGAGAGCTGCATCAAACCAGTCTCAGGACTGAAGAGCACAACAACGTTATTATTGTTATGCTCACACATAAACTCTACTTCTCTTTATGCCCATTCTCCATTCGCTGGAGTGCAGCGTGCTGTTCATGATCTGTCCATTAAGAGCTGCGGTCCTATTCAGCCAAGTAAAGGGGAGGGGCTTGTCATTTCCGGCATACGCCTTACAACCAAGGGAAACCTCACGAAAAGCTAGGTTGGAAATAGGTGATCGGAACTATATTAATTTATCTCCCCTTCGCAGAGGATGTAATCCCAGCCAAGAATTAAACAGTTGTATGTGGGGCGCATAAAAAAAAAGTAGTAGTTTGCTCTCGCAGCCAGGGTTATACCAAGTGCGGCGAATGTAAGTGGCAACTGTGGGATACTGTTAGCTACTGTCTTAATAAATACTGATAATATCTTTACATGTGGTGCACTTTAACACGATGTTCAAGTTGGGGGTCCATGTTGTACAACACAGCAACACAAGTGGCGGCAGCTTGTTGACACATGTCATGCAACACAACGTGGCTCCTGCGCGAAACGCATTCCCACCCTGGAGACCGGGCAAGTCCTTTCCTTTGTCCTGCAAGGGCTTCAGTTTACATAATACGTATCACCGCAGCGGATTCTAGGTGCTATTCTGTTCTTTGCGGGCATGTCCGAAAGAAGAGACACCTCGCATTCTACATATAAATATGTACACTACTGGAAATTGAAATAAGAACACCGTGAATTCATTGTCCCAGGAAGGGGAAACTTTATTGACACATTCCTGGGGTCAGATACATCACATGATCACACTGACAGAACCACAGGCACATAGACACAGGCAACAGAGCATGCACAATGTCTTCACTAGTACAGTGTATATCCACCTTTCCCAGCAATGCAGGCTGCTATTCTCCCATGGAGACGATCGTAGAGATGCTGGATGTAGTCCTGTGGAACGGCTTGCCATGCCATTTCCACTTGGCGCCTCAGTTGGACCAGCGTTAGTGCTGGACGTGCAGACCGCGTGAGACGACGCTTCATCCAGTCCCAAACATGCTCAATGGGGGACAGATCCGGAGATCTTGCCGGCCAGGGTAGTTGACTTACACCTTCTAGAGCACGTTGGGTAGCACGGGATACATGCGGACGTGCATTGTCCTGTTGGAACAGCAAGTTCCCTTGCCGGTCTAGGAATGGTAAACGATGGGTTCGATGACGGTTTGGATGTACCTTGCACTATTCAGTGTCCCCTCGACGATCACCAGAGGTGTACGGCCAGTGTAGGAGATCGCTCCCCACACCATGATGCCGGGTGTTGGCCCTGTGTGCCTCGGTCGTATGCAGTCCTGATTGTGGCGCTCACCTGCACGGCGCCAAACACGCATACGACCATCATTGGCATCAAGGCAGAAGCGACTCTCATAGCTGAAGACGACACGTCTCCATTCGTCCCTCCATTCACGCCTGTCGCGACACCACTGGAGGCGGGCTGCACGATGTTGGGGCGTGAGCGGAAGACGGCCTAACGGTGTGTGGGACCGTAGCCCAGCTTCATGGTTGCGAATGCTCCTCGCCGATACCCCAGGAGCAACAGTGTCCCTAATTTGCTGGGAAGTGGCGGTGCGGTCCCCTACGGCACGCGTAGGATCCTACGGTCTTGGCGTGCATCCGTGCGTCGCTGCGATCCGGTCCCATGTCGACGGGCACGTGCACCTTCCGCCGACCACTGGCGACAACATCGATGTACTGTGGAGACCTCAAGCCCCACGTGTTGAGCAATTCGGCGGTACGTCCACCCGGCCTCCCGCATGCCCACTATACGCCCTTGCTCAAAGTCCGTCAACTGCACATACGGTTCACGTCCACGCTGTCGCGGCATGCTACCAGTGTTAAAGATTGCGATGGAGCTCCGTATGCCACGGCAAACTGGCTAACACTGACGGCGGCGGTGCACAAATGCTGCGCAGCTAGCGCCATTCGACGGCCAACACCGCGGTTCCTGGTGTGTCTGCTGTGCCTTGCGTGTGATCATTGCTTGTACAGCCCTCTCGCAGTGTCCGGAGCAAGTATGGTGGGTCTGGCACACCGGTGTCAATGTGTTCTTTTTTCCATTTCCAGGAGTGTAGTTCTTTGCAGCCGGAATGAAAGAAAAGGTTGTAGTCCGTTGCAACAAGTGCTTAAATTTTCAAGGGGATCATGTTGAAGCTAGAAAAAATATTGTTTTGTAAAAATAACGCTTTTTTGTCCAGACCAATTTGTCTCTTTAATTATTGAGTGATCCTAGTACTTTTATTTCTATGCTGTTTTGTAAAACAAGTTGGTAATGCGAGGTAACCTTACAGGGTGTCCCAAGAGGAATGCTCAGTATTCAGGAATATGACAGTAACGATCATTTGGATCAAACGAGGTCTAGTAAATACGGGGTCCTAAATGCATACCATAAGAGCTGTGAACACTTGTTGTTCACCTTCATTACTGTGGAACACGCTTCTATTGAACAAGTGTTCATAGCTCTTCATAGTATACATTTTAGACCCCGTGTTTGCTAGACAGTTTGTGTTGTTTTGCTCCATACTACCTCCTTGAGAAAAACCGAGAGGAAAGAGGTTCAGTTGGATAGATTTTTTCCCAGTATCTGTAGTGAAGAAGTGCTCATAACTCTTGCTTTTTGGAGCCTATGTTTACTGAACTTTTCTGCTTCGTATGATCGGTACTGTCATATTCCTGAACTCCCTGAAGTTTTACCTTTTTTGCGAACGTTTCATTAAGTATCTTGTAGGCAGAGGTATTTCCGTAGTTCGGAGAGGTGGCACATGCTACCCAACTCACAAGAATGTTCTCCCCGACCGGGAATCGAATGCAGGTCTCCCTCGTGACAGGCGCGGATACTGACCACTGTAATACCGAGGCTTAGTAGAGTGATTCGGTCAGCACAAGCAGTTGTTGAGTCATCGCGTACTGCCTCCGGAGCGACTGTTTCTAGACTTGCGTAGGTGGCGGCGGCTGAAGTTGTGGCGCTGGACTCGTTATTCGTGAGAGTTCATGGCGTGCGGGGGGGGGGGGGGGGGGTGGGCGGGGGGAGTCGGGGGGGGGGGGGGGGAGTAGGTGAGAACGGCAGTTCCCGACCCCTCCCCCTCTTCTCACACTGGATCTCCACATGAAACGTCCCTTATTTCCAAGTGCAATTAAAGAAGTTACCTAGATATTTGCGGTATCATATAAAACAAGCCAAACAGGAGTGTATAATGAAAATAATGATCGACTTTTTACCGCAGGTCACTCGGTAATGGCATTCTGGCAGATCTGCAGTGAAAGCGAAAGAAATAAAAATTAACATAGCGTCGCAACGGGGATGGACACTCCTTATAAATACGTCACATACTACGTTGCTGCTCCTACGGAACATAAATCACAGTTTGTTGTACATAACATGCTCGGTCAAATTCGACTCGTTAGTATACCAAACAACAAAGTCACAGACTGTGATTCGTTTTATAGATCGCGTAAATTATTTTGGTTGGTCGCTTGCAACGCGTCATGATATAGCGGCCCTCTTGAAATTTCTTCTTTCTCCTCCCGACAACTGCTACTCTTGCGCTACCTCTCCTGCGTCGATTCCGAAGCAAAACCTTCCTCTTTGAAGTTTTTAGCAAATTATAGCAACAATAGTGCAGCTGCAGCAGCCATCTTCTAAAATATAAACTGTTCCAATCTCGATTCGTATTCCCTCGAAGTAGTGACGTTTTCCGTCTCACAATTTGTGCCTCAGGTTTCTTCCAGACCTTCTCCTCTTTCAACACAGATAAAACGTTACTTTTCTCCACAATTTAATAAAATCTTTCATCGATTTCAACAGCGGTACCCACCGATCCACTTAATACTTCCACCGTCCCACTTTGAACTACTGTCTTTCCAGTTTGCACTTTCTCTTCTTCCAAACTTCGCCTTCCGACCAATGCCATCCAGAAACACTTATCTTTACAAAACATGACTGCCTTATCTATCAATAATTCGATTTTTCAGCAGCGTCCATCTTAAAACTGTTGGTCCTTGCTTGAACTAAGTCGCTCATCAATTGCCTCTCTTACATTAGTAAAACTTCTACACAGATATAATTTTCCTTAGGGCCGAAGATTCCAGAAATATGCAATATACGCAGGTACAGTGATACTAATATTACAACTCAAAATAATCTATTCATTTACAAAACAATTTCACATCACAACTCACAGACGTACAAAATGACTAAAAACTAAACTCCGTCCGAACCACCCTTCGAAGGCCCAACGGTACCGACCGGCCGCTGTGTCATCCTCAGTCACACAAGCA
Source organism: Schistocerca gregaria (assembly GCF_023897955.1). Taxonomy (NCBI): domain Eukaryota; kingdom Metazoa; phylum Arthropoda; class Insecta; order Orthoptera; family Acrididae; genus Schistocerca; species Schistocerca gregaria. Next base: position 24,901,033 of record NC_064928.1, on the reverse strand, counting down.
TAATTGCATGCGGATATGGAGGCTCATGTGTTCAGCACATTGCTCTCCTGGCCGTACGTCAGTTTACGAGACCGGAGCCGCTACTTCTCAGTCAAGCAGCTCCTCAGTTTGCCTCACAAGGGCTGAGTGCACCCCGCTTGCCAACAGCGCTCGGCAGACCGGATGGTCACCCATCCAAGTGCTAGCCCAGCCCGACAGTGCTTAATTTCGGAGATCTGACGGGACCCCGGTGTTGGCACAAAATGACTAAAGGAAATTTAAAAGAAATAAAACAAAGGAAACTTGTATATTTTTATAATGCTTCTTACAGAATATCCCGTTACTGGGGGAGTGTCATAAATGTTAAAGGGGACTAAAACGGACCTATTTAAGTCGGTTGGTTTTTACGGGAATTTCTGCTGGAAGACTTTCTGTGGGCAAAGGAAATTAATTTATTTCTTATATTAATAATACGAATGCTACTATGCAAGTGTACTCTTCATTAAAGTACTATGCCCATTTCTTCTAGAGTTTTACACGTTACTCTGGGAGCCGACATACTCAGGCATGTTCTGATGTACTTGTTTTTTGGTGTGTTGGAACTGTGGCGTTGTATATCTTGGACAGTATGATGGTTAATTTTTTCCCCTGTCTCTACAGATCCATGGATGGTTGAGTGAATCCGAAAACGGTTATAATACTACGAATATATGTAATCTAGACAGACAATGAAGCTTAGTCCGTCTGACGTAACGTGGATTTACTTCGTTTCCACACAAATTTTCTACATTTGAATGAAAGCAATGTTGCCGCAATACAATGCTGACCTAGTGTGAGTGACGAACAGACACACAGCAACAGAAACTTGATACGTTAGTTCCAGAGGATTGACGGTTATGTGAATCTGTATGTGAATTCTCCAACGAACAGAAACTGTGTAATCCAATTGCAAATAACTAGGGGGGGGGGGGTTGAAACTGCCCCACCTTGCATCCCCCTCCTCCTTCCCCCACCACTCTTTGTGGACACGTGTGTAGCCATACACTATAAATGGTTCAAATGGCTCTGAGCACTATAGGGCTTAACTTCTGAGGTCATCATTCCCCTATAACTACTTAAACATAACTAACTGACGGACATCACACACATCCATGCCCGAGGCAGGATTCAAACCTGCGACCGTAGCGGTCGCGCGGTTCCAGACTGAAGCGCTTAGAGTCACTCGGCCACTCCGGCCGGCCCATAGACTATAGATAACATAGACCGCGCACGCACCAATCCTTCCTGTGCTGACGTTTGAAAGCAACATCATAGTCACGTGACTCGGGGCAACGACCTAACCCTTTGCAGCAAGTCAAGTCTGATTTTACGCGTTATGCGAAGTGGAGCTGTCAGTTCTCATTCATACCTGAAATCAAGCATATATTTTAACAATGAAATGACTTGTCGAATTGCTATTCTACCTCATGTACCAATACAGTTAACCTAATTTTTTCGAAATTCCTATTATTAGCGACATGGTTGTCGTTATTACAGGTGGCCATTTCAAAAGTATTGAGAGTTCTTTTCACGAGCGACAGACTTACTGATATTTGATGAATGCCTGTTTTAGATGCACTATCAGTCTTAATTCACCGCCTCCACAGGAATAGAAGACCAACTATCGGTTTGTCAGGCATCATTAGTTTTCTGACGATTCCTCAACAATGTGTATGAAATGTTTTACTACGCTTTTATAACAAATGAAATCCGTTTATATCGATAACGTCTGATTATTCCCATAACAAGCCTTTATATTTTATGACTTTTGCTTAATCCAGTCCAGTTACCAAAACAATGGATATAATAGAAACTATTTTATATAATTCCTGTAGTGAGCTAGATATTAACTCTCTGCCAATTTAAAGCGTTTGTCTTTGTTCGAGTTTTACATTTAAGGATCAACATACATTCTAACTTTCAACTAATGGAAATACACTCCTGGAAATTTAAATAAGAACACCGTGAATTCATTGTCCCAGGAAGGGGAAACTTTATTGACACATTCCTGGGGTCAGATACATCACATGATCACACTGACAGTACCACAGGCACATAGACACAAGCAACAGAGCATGCACAATGTCGGCACTAGTACAGTGTATATCCACCTTTCGCAGCAATGCAGGCTGCTATTCTCCCATGGAGACGAACGTAGAGATGCTGGATGTAGTCCTGTGGAACGGCTTGCCATGCCATTTCCACCTGGCGCCTCAGTTGGACCAGCGTTCGTGCTGGACATGCAGACAGCGTGAGACGACGCTTCATCCAGTCCCAAACATGCTCAATGGGGGACAGATCCGGAGATCTTGCTGGCCAGGGTAGTTGACTTACACCTTCTAGAGCACGTTGGGTGGCAGGGGATACATGCGGACGTGCATTGTCCTGTTGGAACAGCAAGTTCCCTTGCCGGTCTAGGAATGGTAGAACGATGGGTTCGATGACGGTTTGGATGTGCCGTGCACTATTCAGTATCCCCTCGACGATCATCAGAGGTGTACGGCCAGTGTAGGAGATCGCTCCCCACACCATGATGCCGGGTGTTGGCCCTGTGTGCCTCGGTCGTATGCAGTCCTGATTGTGGCGCTCACCTGCACGGCGCCAAACACGCATACGACCATCATTGGCACCAAGGCAGAAGCAACTCTCATCGCTGAAGACGACACGTCCCTCCATTCACGCCTGTCGCGACACCACTGGAGGCGGGCTGCACGATGTTGGGGCGTGAGCGGAAGACGGCCTAACGGTGTGCGGGACCGTAGCCCAGCTTCATGGAGACGGCTGCGAATGGTCCTCGCCGATACCCCAGGAGCAACAGTGTCCCTAATTTGCTGGGAAGTGGCGGTGCGGTCCCCTACGGCACTGCGTAGGATCCTACGGTCTTGGCGTGCATCCATGCGTCGCTGCGGTCCGGTCCCAGGTCGACGGGCACGTGCACCTTCCGCCGACCACTGGCGACAACATCGATGTACTGTGGAGGCCTCACGCCCCACGTGTTGAGCAATTCGGCGGTACGTCCACCCGGCCTTCCGCATGCCCACTATACGCCCTCGCTCAAAGTCCGTCAACTGCACATACTGTTCACGTCCACGCTGTCGCGGCATGCTACCAGTGTTAAAGACTGCGATGGAGCTCCGTATGCCACGGCAAACTGGCTGACACTGACGGCGGCGGTGCACAAATGGTGCGCAGCTAGCGCCATTCGACGGCCAACACCGCGGGTCTTGGTGTGTCCGCTGTGCCGTGTGTGTGATCATTGCTTGTACAGCCCTCTCGCAGTGTCCGGAGCAAGTATGGTGGGTCTGACACACCGGTGTCAATGTGTTCTTTTTTCCATTTCCAGGAGTGTATCTCTGCAAGTGTTTTAAATTACGTAGTTCATTTCCACATCTGAGATTTTCGTCAGCTTATCTAATATGCACGACAAAAAATAAAAGATTTTTCCGTACATATGTGAAGATCAATACTTCTGCTTCTAGTAACAAGCACAACATTTGATGTGTAAAAAAAAAAAAAAAAAAGTCATAAATTGTGCACTGTAAATGCGTAACCACATATTCAGCTTCTGCCCCAGCTCACTTGACTTAGATTTTGGTTTCGTAAAACGCAGAATATGTCGTCTACGGTCTGTGGTGTGTGCTACTATTCGCATCCTCTGTTTTTTTTATTTATTTATTTATTTTTTTACTCTGTGTGAATACATTTACCAGTCAGTTGTAAACATCAGAAATAACATTGGTAATTACTGCGCAAATAGTTTCGTCCATGAACATCGAAGAAAAGCTAAGCTCAGCTTACACATACCAAGCAAAAAATAAACATAAAACTAAAAACAGCATTTTCTACCAAAGAACGAAAGTGCGCAATAAATTACCAAAAGAAGTTAAAAAATTGTAAAAACGTACTTATTTAAAAAGGCAGCTAAAATATACCTGTTATGCAATAACTTTCATACATCGCAGGATAACTTAGATAAAAACAGAGTAGGGGTTTAGTAAAAGAAAGTTATACAAATAAATAATAATAATGATTATAAAACATCAAACATTCCATATAACACCTTTACACTATATCTTTTTTTTACTTTTTTGTCCTTTTCTAGAAAAACTTAACTCCAAGCTATACATAGCAAAATACTAACAGATCTTGCTCTTTCTGAGCTCAACATCTCACTCATTATAGAGGGATGCTGACTCAGATTTTCAGGATAGCAAACGGGAAGTTGTAGTACAAAAAATGGCCCAGAAATCGTCACCAGTGTGTGTGTATGTTTCTGTGTGTAGTGAGTGAAGTGTTATGAAACAATGTGTGTGTGGTGTGTACAGTGACTGATAGTGAAATATGAGTGATCAGTGTGTCATTACATTAGTTAATAAGTTATTTGTAAAAAAAGGTATTGTACATAAGGAGTAAATCTAATGATTGTCTGTAAATAGAAGTCTGTAAATGTAAGTGTATACGAATTAGATTATTTGAAATTGGTCTAAACTTGTGAATACTTTGGCATGTCCTACATCCTTGTAAGAAGAGATCTACGGATGAATACAGCTACAACTGCCACTAGTAGTAGTTGTAGTAGCAGTATGGCTTAGTGGCCACTAGGAGCGCTGGCGTCGCAGTGTTGACAAAAACAAGCAGCAATGGCATGAAGGCGCGCGCGTGTGTGTGTGTTTGCTGAACTGTCAACGTTGTACCTTGGCTGCGGGGTGTTACATTTGGGAAGCTCGTGCCTAGGTAGCTTCGCGCAGGAAAGTTTACGACGGGCGTTTGTTTTCGAGGGAGTGGGACTTGCTACAAGAATGTAAACAGGCCGCGCCTACGTGGCAGACATGTTCCATTCATCTCCAGCCGCGTAGGGGGCTGGGGCGTTACGTCATTACACTCTTAGGGGAGGTTATTTGTGCGTCAGCCATAGCGCAACGGAAAAAATATATGACATGCAAAACCTGCTCCTCGCGCGAACAATGCGTTTGATTTTGAAATGTTTATTTTCCACGTTAATTTCTACGAACAGTTTTACTTTTGGTAGGGACATGTAAATGTACATTACCGTTACATATAACGTGCGTGTCACCAGGACCAAATTATAGGGGGGATGGTTCCATAGATAGAGTGCAGATCTCAAGTGGGTTTAAAACTGAAAAAAGTTGAAAAAAATGGCATCTAAAATCACACTTTGGAGAAAGGTGTTATGTGACTACTGAGTACCAAAAAAATTATATAATATTAAATTTCAGTTTATCGTCAGTGTTGTGATCGAATAATTGTTCCAGCATTTGCCAAAGTTGTGCATCGTATTAATGCTCCTGCCGCAAATCGCAAGCTGACCCACCTCTTGTTCGTAAAAGAATACATTACACTTGACGACGGCTGGATTCTGTTTCCAGGGAACTGTTACGGCTTCACTTAATGATGGCGTCAAAAAATTCGGCTTTTTTTCTTGTGATTGGCTGAAAGGTGCTTCGTGGTAGGAGTCTGACTTCGAATTTGATTCTGTAATTGCCCGCCATTTGGTGAAGTTAGAACGTTTCCGTGATTCGCAATCTAATATTATTTCTCGACGTTCTGTGAGAAGTCTTGCAGGGAAAGCTTCTGACGACGTGGTTTTATATGGGCTGTGTGTGGTTTTAAATTTGACACCGACTCCGAAGCGTTTGCCAGTAGGTGATTTTATTAATTCTGTTCAATTGGCTTACTAATAAATCATGGTTACAAAACACAAACACGAAATCTTTATAGAAGAACGGAAAAACTGGTAGAAGGCGCCCTCAAGGGAGATAAGTTTGCATTCCGGAAAAATGTAAGAATATGCGAGGGAATACCAACCCTACGACGTATTTTAGAATACAGTTAAGGAAATGCAAACATATCTTAATGATATTTGTAGACTTCAAGAAGTCCTTTTACAATGTTTACTGGAATACATTCTCTGATATTCTGAAGTCAGCAGGGTTAAAATACGGGGAGCGAAAGGCTATTTACAACTTGTACAGAACCCAGACAGCAGTTATAAGTCGAGGGGCACAGTAGGTGAGAAAGCATTGAGACAGGGTTGTAGCCTATCCCCAATGTTATTCAATCTGTACATTGAACAGGCAGTTAAGGAAATCAAAGTAAAATTTGGAGTCGGAATTAAAGTCCAGGGAAAATAAATAAAAAGTTTGAGGTTGGCCGATGACATTGTAATTCTGCCAAAGATAGCAAACGACCTGGAACCGCACAATAACCCTGGGTTCGGTGTGGCGTGGCGGTGGGGTGGGTGGACTGCTGTGGCCTGCTGTGGGGCTGTGGACCACTGAGGGCTACGGCGGGATGAAGCCTCTACGTCGTTTCTAGGTCCCCGGTTCCATACAGTACAATAGAAAGTTTGATGTGATCTCTCTCCTCACTCGTGTTCTTCTGTCTAATTCGTTTGGAGCTGAATTATCGAGCTTATTTCGACATGTGTTGACTTCCACTTACTTTTTATTCAATAACCAGTACTGCGAGCAGACAAATTGAGTTGCGATGGGAAGGCCGTTGTCGCCTATTGTTGCCAATTTGTTTATGGAAGATTTTGAGGAAATGGCCTTGGATTCAGCGGCTTTCAAACCTGCGTGTTTTTTTTCTTATATATATAGACGATACTTTTGTTGTTTGCCCTCATAGCAGGGACTTGAACGACTTTTTAGAAGACCTGAATTCAATCCAGCCGAATATTCGTTTCACGATGGAGGCGAAAAAGAACGGCTGTCTTCCCTTCCTTGATGTGTTGGTCAGGGAGAAGGTGGATGGCACGTTGGAACACTCTGTTTATAGGAAGCCTATTCACACTGACTTATGACTGTAAGCTGCCATTTCTCACCATCCGGCTCTACGTGAAGGGGTATCTACATCTACGTCTACTTCTACATCCATACTCCGCAAGCCACCTGACGGTGTGTGGCGGAGAGTACCTTGAGTACCTCTATCGGTCCTCCCTTCTATTCCAGTCTCGTATTGTTCGTGGAAAGAAGGATTGTCGGTGTGCCTCTGTGTGGGCTCTAATCTCTCTGATTTTATCCTCATTGTCTCTTCGCGATATATACGTAGGAGGGAGCAATATACTGCTTGACTCCTCCGTGAAGGTATGTTCTTGAAACTTCAACAAAAGCCTGTACCGAGCTACTGAGCGTCTCTCCTGCAGAGTCTTCCACTGGGGTTTATCTATCTTCTCCGTAACGCTTTCGCGATCACTAGATGATCCTGTAACGAAGCGCGCTGCTCTCCGTTGGCTCTTCTCTATCTCTTCTATCAACCCTATCTGGTGCGAATCCCTCACTGCTGAGCAGTATTCAAGCAGTGGGCGAACAAGCGTACTGTAACCTACTTCCTTTGTTTTCAGATTGCATTTCCTTAGGATTCTTCCAATGAATCTCAGCTGGAATCTGCTTTACCAACGATTAATTTTATATGGTCATTCCATTTTAAATCACTCCTAATGCGTACTCCCAGATAATTTATGGAATTAACTGCTTCCAGTTGCTGACCTGCTATTTTGTAGCTAAATGATAAGGGACCTATCTTTCTATGTATTCGCATCACATTACACTTGTCTACATTGAGATTCAATTGCCATTCCGTGCACCATGCGTCAATTCGCTGCAGATCCTCGTGCATTTCAGTTCAATTTTCCATTGTTACAACCTCTCGATATACAACAGCATCATCCGCAAAAAGCCTCAGTGAACTTCCGATGTTATCCACAAGGTCATTTATGTATATTGTGAATAGCAATGGTCCTACGACACTCCCCTGCGGCACACCTGAAATCACTCTTACTTCAGAAGACTTCTCACCAACGAGAATGACATGCTCCGTTCTGTTATCTAGGAACTTGTTGTCTAGGAACTTGTTATCTTGGTTCATAGGGTCCGTGTAAGCTTAGCCCGTCTCGAAGTCGCCTCTCGTCAGAATGGTTATTCCGAAAGACAGATTGGAAGTGCGTTGCGCTAGCGACCGACTGTGCACCTGGTGAGCCATAATACCGAGGAGACACCAAAGTCTACGGCCATTTAGCCATATGCAGGCAGCATTTCAAACAGTATTGGTCTATTTTGTGGAAAAATTATACGAAGTATATTCTTCGACCACCATCTAAGATTGGGGTCCCTTTAGGTTCCATAGAAGATGGCCTTCACTTGTGTAAGGCGGGTGTCTTCTGGATTCCTTGCGGCTGTGGCATGTCATATCTCTGTGAGTCTACCAGGTCTGTGGAACACCAGTGTACTGCTCATAAGCTTACAACAGCCGGCAAATCTGTCATTTCTGAACATTGTCTTGGCACTGGTCATCCTAGGTAATACAACAACACAGAAATTCTGGTATCAACGTCCAGCTATTGGGATAATCTTTTTAAGGAAGCTGTTGAAATTAAAGTACCAAGTAACCTTATAAACAGAGATGGTGGTTTTTTCTGAAAATTCTGCGCAGAATCCTGTTCACTCACTGTCAGAAAAAGCAGAAGGACAGAGTTTATGCTACCACACGCGGTGATAATTAATTTCACCATCGATAACTTCTGACGTCGGTCATTTTTGGTGTGTAATGGCGCTGGTGTTCACAGTGTGTACGTATGTCTCTGTCTCCCCCCCCCCCAGCCCCCCTCTCTCTCTCTCTCTCTCTCTCTCTCTCTCTCTCTATCCCTCTGTGTGTGTGTTATATTCACGGCGCTTGAACACCGCTTACTTACAGCAGACGTGCCTTGAAAGCGGCAGGGTGCACTCCTGTCGAAATATCGGCAGTTGTGGTCAACATCACGCGGTCGCATTGCAATGAGTTATCTGAACGTTGTATACTTGTATACACCGGGGGAAACTGAGGTATCAATTGAAATCTGTTCTTTCATTTTGAATCAGCCTTTACGGACCCTTATGTCGCCCGGCGCCGTAAATTAGTGGTTTACGGAACTACAGACGCCGGGTATTACCATCCTAGGTGCAGGGAACGTCTTGTGACACTACTGCACGTTAAGTGAAACTACACTGAAGCGCCAAAGAAAGTGGTGCAGGCATGCATATTCAAATACAGAGATATGTAAGCAGGTAGAGGACGGCACTGCAGTCGGCAAGGCATGTACACTCCTGGAAATGGAAAAAAGAACACATTGACACCGGTGGGCCGGGTGGACGTACCGCCGAATTACTCAACACGTGGGGCGTGAGGTCTCCACAGTACATCGATGTTGTCGCCAGTGGTCGGCGGAAGGTGCACGTGCCCGTCGACCTGGGACCGGACCGCAGCGACGCACGGATGCACGCCAAGACCGTAGGATCCTACGCAGTGCCGTAGGTTCCGCACCGCCACTTCCCAGCAAATTAGGGACACTGTTGCTCCTGGGGTATCGGCGAGGACCATTCGCAACCGTCTCCATGAAGCTGGGCTACGGTCCCGCACACTGTTAGGCCGTCTTCCGCTCACGCCCCAACATCGTGCAGCCCGCCTCCAGTGGTGTCGCGACAGGCGTGAATGGAGGGACGAATGGAGACGTGTCGTCTTCAGCGATGAGAGTCGCTTCTGCCTTGGTGCCAATGATGGTCGTATGCGTGTTTGGCGCCGTGCAGGTGAGCGCCACAATCAGGACTGCACACGACCGAGGCACACAGGGCCAACACCCGGCATCATGGTGTGGGGAGCGATCTCCTACACTGGCCGTACACCTCTGGTGATCGTCGAGGGGACACTGAATAGTGCAAGGTACATCCAAACCGTCATCGAACCCATCGTTCTACCATTCCTAGACCGGCAAGGGAACTTGCTGTTTCAACAGGACAATGCACGTCCGCATGTATCCTGTGCCACCCAACCTGCTCTAGAAGGTGTAAGTCAACTACCCTGGCCAGCAAGATCTCCGGATCTGTCCCCCATTGAGCATGTTTGGGGCTGGATGAAGCGTCGTCTCACGCGGTCTGCACGTCCAGCACGAACGCTGGTCCAACTGAGGCGCCAGGTGGAAATGGCATGGCAAGCCGTTCCGCAGGACTACATCCAGCATCTCTACGATCGTCTCCATGGGAGAATAGCAGCCTGCATTGCTGCGAAAGGTGGATATACACTGTACTAGTGCCGACATTGTGCATGCTTTGTTGCCTGTGTCTATGTGCCTGTGGTTCTGTCAGTGTGATCATGTGATGTATCTGACCCCAGGAATGTGTCAATAAAAGTTTCCCCTTCCTGGGACAATGAATTCACGGTGTTCCTATTTCAATTTCCAGGAGTGTATAAGACAAGTGTCTGGCGCAGTTGTCAGATCGGTTACTGCTGCCACAATGGCAGGTTAGCAACATTTAAGTGAGTTAGAGCATGGTGTTACAGTGGGTGCACGAGCTATGAGACACAGCATCTCCGAGGTGGCGATGAAGTGGGGATTTTCCCGTACGACAATTTCACGAGCGTATCGTATCAGGATTCCGGTAAAACATCAAATCTCCGTCGTCGCTGTAGCCGGAAAAGATCCTGCAAGAACGGGAAAATAGAATCGTTCAACGTGACAGAAGTGCAGCCCTTCCGCAAATTGGTGCAGATTTCAATGTCGGACCATCAACAAGAGTCAGCGTGCGAACCATTGAACGGGACACCATCGATATGGGCTTTCGAAGCCGAAGGCTCATTCGTGTTCCTTGATGACTGCACGACACGAAGCTTTCCGCCTCGCCTGGACCTCTAAACACAGACATTGGACTGTTGATGACTGGAAACATGTCGCCTGGTCGGACGAGTCTCGTTTCACATTGTATTGAGTGGATGGACGTCTACGGTTATGCAGACAACATCATGAGTCGATGGATCCTGTATGTCAGCAGGGGACTGTTCATGCTGGTGGAGTCTCTGTAATGGTGTGGGGCGTGTGCAGATGGAGTGATATGAAACCGCTGATACGTCTAGATACGACTCTGACATGTTACACGTACGTAGGCATCCTGTTTGATCACCTGCATTCGTTCATGTCCATTGTGCGTTCCGACGGAGCTGGGCGACTCCAGCAGGATAACGCGACACCGCGACACCCCACACGTCCACAATTGCTACAGGGTGGCTCCAGGTACACTCTTCTGAGTTTAAACACTTCCGATGGCTACCAAACTCGCCAGACATGAACATTATTGAGCATATCTGGGATGCCTTGCAACGTGCTGTTCAGAAGAAATCTCCACCCACTCATACTCTTACGGATTTATAGACAGCCTTGCAGGATTCGTGGTCTAAATTGAACGCTACTTGGGACATTAGTCGAGTCTACACCACGTCGTGTTCCGGTACTTCTGAATGCTCGCGGGGCCCTACACGACATTAGGCACGTGGAACAGTTTCTTTGGCTCTTCAGTGTGTAACACAGCATATCTGTTGCAAAATCAGTGTGGCCCAGTCAGATGAAAACGAGACAAATGGAAAAAAGTAAGTAAAGAGTTTATTGTTTCAGTAGTAATCAGCAACAAATGTTAATACATTTATCCGACTGTAAGACAAGACGAGCAATCCCTTCACAGAAAAATGTTTGTTTTTGCCTACGAAACCATGGCGCTTATAGGAAGTCGACGGCAACGAATTTCTTTCTTCAGTTCTCCAAAAATATGGTAATCGCATGGGCAGAAACCGGGACTGCATGGAAGACGTTTACGGGGTTCCCAGAGAAACTTCTGCAGCTAAGCCCAAAAACCTTGGCAACGTATGGGCGGATATTATGCTGCAACGCGCTATTCCAAGTACACTGCACAAGTTTCTCTGGGGAGCTCTTCTGCAGCCTCCATGTAGTCCCGACCCGATTTCCATATTTTTCGAGTCCTGCAAGAAGACGTTCGTGGTCGTCGACTTGCTTCGGACGAAGAGACGATCGCCCGGGTACAACCGCGATTCCGTGGACAACCATAAACATTTTTCCATGAAGGCATTGACCGTCTCGTCTCACAAAGGGATAAGTGTACTAACAGTTATGGCGATTAATTTTGGAATAATAGACAGTTGTCTTACTTTTTTTTCTTTTCTCACTCTTTTCTATTCGACTGCCCCCTACATTTGGAAAAGTCTGTTAAATAAAATTCGTAACAATGAAGGTTATAGCGATATTACGCTTCGCCATTATTACCGCGTCAGGTACTACTGTCATTTCTCCAGTTTCCATGTTGGATATTACTACTTTGTTCTTATTCTTGTTTCGAACGGGTCTACTATGGACCACGCTTGTTCAATTGTGGGGTTTGATCTTTGCCCAATATTGTCACAACCTTTGCCGATGTAACTCCTTCCTTTCTTCTGTCCAAGGGGTACCTTTCCTTCGGGGCTTTTCCTGAAATCCACGGACTTCCTTCAGCGTACGCCTCACAGACTGTCTGTTCTGGGGATCAGTTATTCCCTTGTCCTTTTCAGTTTCTGTCAGCCAAGTGGTGGGAACCTTCTTATTTTGCCAGAAGGTGAACAGACGGTTGGTCACTCTGTTTGGAGGCAATCTTGCAACATGCAATAGAAAGCCACCCTTCTTCTTCTTGCACAGGCAGAGAGCCTCTCGATATGTTCGTAGAACTACGAGTTATGCCGCCTTTTGAATTCCCCAGCTTCTTCAAAAAATGGTTCAAATGGCTCTGAGCACTATGGCACTTAACTGCTGAGGTCATCAGTCCCCTAGAACTTGGCACTACTTAAACCTAACTAACCTAAGGACAGCACACACATCCATGGCCGAGGCAGGATTCGAACCTGCGACCGTAGCGGTCGCGCGGTTCCAGAGTGTAGCGCCTAGAACCGCTCGGCCACCGTGGCTGGTCCCAGCTTCTCCCACCAGGCCTAGGATCTTCCCGAGGATCCTCCTCTCTCTGACTTCCAGTTTCTCCATCAGATCTCTCCGGTTCATGGAGAGACATTCCATGGCAAATAGGGCTTCTGATCGTATGGCTGAAGCGTAATGCTTAAATTGCAGGTTGCGTGACAGGCATTTCTTGTTGTAGGTGTTCATAGTCAGTCGATAGACTAGTCCCAACTTGTTCACTCTCATGGATAACGACGTTTCTTCTGATTAGTTAGGTTCAATCCATTCGCCGAGACCCTTAAACTTCTAAGTCCTTTTGATATTTCACTGGTATAGTAATGTCTCTCTGTCAGCTTCTTTGATGTTGTGAAGAGCTCAGTTTTCTCCAGCGACACTTGAAGACCCACTTTGGCTGCCTGTTTTCTGAGGCAGTTTACCTGCATTGTTGCCATTTCAAGAGAATCAGCAAGCAGTGCCATGTCATCTGCAAAAGCCAGGCAATCTACAGTCAGTCTTTCGTTCTTACGGCCCAGGTCAGTTCCTTGCGCCATTCTCTCACGACCTTTTCAAAGACACAGTTGAAGAGAAGTGGGGAGAGTCCATCATTTGCCTCACTCCAGTTTTTATCTCGAAGTTTTCACCTTGGAATGGGTGCTGGTCAAGGTTTCTAGAATGACTCTGCGGGTTTTGTTCTCTAGTCCTACTTCCTGGACTATTTTCTTAAGCGTTTCTCTATCAACAGAGTCCTAGGCCTACCTGAAATCAACAAAGGTGACGACCATCTTGCAGTATCTCATCTTGGAGGGTGCCAACAAAGTTTTAAGGTTGAGGATCTGTTCAATACAGGATCGGGTCTTCCTGAATTCAAAATTTTTGATTGTGAACTTTGACTTCACTAAATATTTTGTAATCTCATTCACACGACATTTTGTTGTAGCTTCAGCGGTCACTAACGATATCAATACACGTGTTACTGATTGTTGCGTAAATTACAGTAAATTGATTGTTAATCAGTTGACTTTAGAAATAAACTATTTGCTTTACGACTGGCGGCCGTGTTACTTCATTCTATGATAGGTAATGATGATGATGTTTGGTTTGTGGGGCGCTGAACTGCGCGGTCATCAGCGCCCGTACAAAGTCTGAATTTGAACACTGTCCATTTTCTTTTCACAATTCAATTTGGTCTCTCTTACAAATGATGATGATGATGAAATGATGAGGCCAACACACCCAGTCTGCAGGCAGAGAAAATCCTCATCCCCAGTCTGGAATCGAACTCGGGAGCCCGTGATCCAGAGACGGCAACGTTACTCTATGATAGGAATTTCACTAAAATGCAAATTTTAATTCGAGTGGCCGCTCTAAATTAATATTTGTAAATACATTTCTTTGCACTCAGCCTTTATTAAGACGGTGTACTCAGTTGTCAAAAATGTTCAAATGTGTGTGAAATCTTATGGGACTTAACTGCCAAGGTCATCAGTCCCTAAGCTTACACGCTACTTAACCTGAATTATCCTAAAGAGAAACACATACACACCCAAGCCCAAGGGAGAACTCGAACCTCCACTGGGACTCAGTTGTCAAGCTGTTGATCAGCTGTACACGTCGTTTCCTCCAATTTTCCCCAGAATTGATGTTTTTCCGACACATTAGCCGTGGGGCGCTGGTATCGTCCGATGTGCTCGGTGTCAAAGCAAGGTTGGTACGTCGCAATGCAACCACAAGTAAAGATGTTGGATGCAGGCCGCACCGACCAATGAGGAACACCGACATCGAGCAGGCGGGAAATGTTTTGCTTCGCCGCCGGTACCAATCTTCTACTTACGGGCGACCACTGGACCACTCTGCCCTCTCGTGGATCATCGACTAAGGCGACACTGTCGCCTTCTAGTAGACTAGAGGAGTGACGAACGTATTAGGCATAACACTACGTCAACTTGTTAAATGTGTGAGTGAGAGGCTTGTATTTTGTCTGTATCAAGTATGAGACAGTTGTAAACACTCGTGACATTCCTGTGACAATGGATTATACGAAGTTAAGTGATTCGTCTTATCTATGTGGTAATAAAGTGACAGCAAAAAACCACAGCACCAAAAAATAATTAATGTAGAGTAATTAAATTTCGGGAATACATTTGTCTAGGTAACATATTTAAGTGCTTATCATTGCAAGATTACGGGTTTATGTAAGAGCGAGATATGCCATTGCAAATATGAGATGTTGATAAGTTAAAAGCCGGTGTAACCGCCACAAAGTTGAACGTAAGCATCCAAACGTACACGCATTTTGTTTTAAGATGCCAGGTGTCAGACTGTGGGGTGGATTTCCTTGCCTGTCGCTCTTGATCGGTCAATACAGAGACGATTACTGCTGATTGTGGATGACGCTGGAGTTGTTGTCAGATTATGTCCCGTATTCGCTCGACTGGAGACAACGTGATAATCGAGCTCGACGAGGCAAGACGCCGACTCCCTATAGTGGGACGTGGAAGTGCGTTATCCTGTTGGAAGACACTAGTGGAACGCTGTTCATGAATGGCTGCACAACAGCTCGAACAACGTACAAATTGGCAATCGAGGTGCGTGGGATAACCACAAGAGCGCTCATACCGTAAGAAAGAATCGCGTCGCAGACCACAGCTCCAGGTGCAGGTGCAATGTGTCTAGCGGACGCACAGGTTCGTTGCAGGCCCTCTGTTAGGCCTCCTTGAAACAAACACACGGTCATCGCTGACACCGAGGCAGAACCAGCTTCCACCAGAAAGACAACAGACCTCCGCCCTGCTCTCCGACGAGCCGAACTCGCTAATGGCGGTGGTTTGGAGTCAGTAGAATACACGCTATAGGGACTCTGGCTCGGAATTGTCTTTGAAGTAGGAGATTTGTGTCACTGTAATGCCAGCTACTGTGCAAATTGCTGCTGCAGATACAGTACGACGCGACAGAGCCATAAGCCGAACACGATGGTCATCTGTGTCTTCTGGAGCTCTGTCTTCTTGCGGCCGTACGTTCTCCTGACCACCTCAGCCAGCAATCGTGTACAGTGGCTGCATTCCTGCCAACTCCTTCTGCAGTATCTCAGGAGGAACATCCAGCTTCCCGTAGCCCTCTTTACACGACCTTGTTCAAATTAAGATGTTGGTAATGGCGTCTTTGTCGCGTTAAAGGCGTTCTCGAGTAACGTCAACTCACCACGTCCTTTGTCCGTCCCGATAGCTCAGTGGTCAGAGAGAGGTTCAAATGGCTCTGAGTACTATGGGACTCAACTGCTGTGGTCATCAGTCCCTTAGAACTTAAAACTACTTAAACCTAACTAACCTAAGGCCATCACAGACATCCATGTCCGAGGCAGGATTCGAACCTGCGACCGTAGCAGTCGCACGGTTCCGGACTGCGACCCTAGAACCGCGAGACCACCGCGGGTGCGATTCCCGGCTGGGTCGGGTATTTTCTCTGCTCAGGGACTGGATGTTGTGTTGTCTTCGTCATCATTTCATCCCCATCCGGAGCGCACGTTGGCCAATGTGGCGTCGAATGTTATAAGACCTGCACCAAGGCGGCCGGACCTGCCCTGCGATGGGCCAAACGCTCATTTCCCTTTACCACGTCCTATCTCGAAGGTAACTAACGCTCACGACCGTTACAGCGCGTATTTAAAGAACAGCTGATTTGCATCCTCATAATGGCTTTACTACCGCCGCTCTTAAGCGACTGTTGCGAAATTGGAACACACTTCATTTTCCAGCTGCTGAAACACGCCTGCCAACCTTCGTTTACGTCGCACAACTCCTTCTCTATGTTGCGAGCTTTCCCATCAGTGTATTTCTCCTCCTGGAGAAAACAAAAGAACCCACCGTTGTACCGACGAGCGTATTTTCATCCAGTACCACATAAGGTTCACTTAATGACTGTTCATGATTGGTACGATGGAAGAAGTGGGAAGGTTGCAATCTACTGCGAGGAAGCAAGTAACACGGCGCGTTACACAGGGTATCCACAGGGTGCGGCACGTAGAACCGGTCCGTAAAGTAAACTGACGCTCCTCTTCTGTCAAGTTAGAACAAAACTCCTCCAGGGTTCCCAAAAACACGTCACTGTTCACTGTCATCTGCAATAATATGGGCCCCATGTCACGTGCGGCGTAAATGGCACACCAGACACCAATCATTCATTCATGCAAGGCTACCTGGTGGATCGCGCTTGGATTTTCTGTCGACCAACACCGGTTGTTATGGGAATTTATACACCCAGACAGGTGGGACTAAGCCCCGTTAATCATGATGAGCCTTGTATTGTATGTTAACCGGGGACCTAGAAACGACGGAGAGGCTCCGTCCCCGCCGCAGCCGCAGTGGTCCACAACCCCACGACGACTACCGCAGTCCACTTCAAACGTCCCCTTAGAAAAATTTATACTCGACTGCGCTGAAACTGACACACAATAGTTTTTAGCGCAACTTTCAATAATCCCTACAAAAGAATGGCCCTGACTAACATTAACCTATACCTTTCACAAATCACTTACCTCACAAAAAATCTTCGTTACTCGAACTACTGCAATACAGCGAGCACCACTACTGCCAGCTAAATAAAAGATTCAAACTACGGAAGGCACTAACTACTGATAGGTACAGTTAGCAAATGAAAGATTTTAATAGAGAATAAACAGTGTATTTACCTTAATAGTCAATATATATATATATCAGTTCATGACACCAATTCTTACAAATTTCAAAACTCCGCCATCTCTCTCCCCACGTTCACCACTGCTGGCGGCTCACCTCCAACTGCCCAACGCTACACGCTGTTAGCATCCAGCTGCCGCTGCCCGACACTACAATGGCAGACAACAATGCAAACTAGCCACAGACTGCGCACAGTACAGCCAGTGATTTTTCATACAGAGAGCTACGTGGCGGCGGCGTTACCAATAAGAAAACGTAAACAGCCTACTTACACACTTCACCCCTCCGCAGTCCCACACCGAACCCGGGGTTATTGTGCGGTTCGGCCCCCGGTGGACCCCCCAGGGAACGTCTCACACCAGACCAGTGTAGCCCCTACGTTTGCGTGGTAGAGTGATGGTGGTGTACGCGTACGTGGAGAAATTGTTTGTGCAGCAATCGCCGACATAGTGGAGCTGAGTCGGAATAAGGGGTACCAACCCGCATTCGCCGAGGCAGATGGAAAAGTGCCTAAAAACCATCCACAGACTGGCCGGTCCACCGGACCTCTACACAAATCCGCCGGGCGGATTCGTGCCGGGGACCAGGCGCTCCTTCCCGGTCTGGAAAGCCGTGCGCTAGACCGCTCGGCTAACCGGGCGGTCCTATGATGAGCCTTAGTGGGTCCAACACAGCACTGGCAGCATTTCTCAGCAGCCACGAACAGAGATGCACTCTCTTCTGCGGGTGAGGCGCCTTCAGTTCTTGCGTAACACTGATCCAGAACGATTTTAGCTTCAGTCCCATTAGAACACGCCTGCAACATCTCTCACTCGCATGAAGCTCCTGACTCAGTCTTCTGGTTGACTTACGAGGACTTCTTGTCATTATCTCCTGAAACTGCCTCTTTAATCAGGGAGTGCCAACAGGTGGAGGTCTATTCCTCGGAGAGCATTCTGAACCGATCCACTACGCCGCCATTTTTCAGTCAATTTATGGTGCGTTTAGATGCCACGAAACGCCCTCACAATTTCCCCTGAAACAAATTCATTGTTTTCAGAGAAGATCCAGCGCGAATTAACGCTTCAACAATGGCAACATGCTCGGGTAACCAGTAGGGGATTATCACACACTAACACTACCCTAGCTTCACACAACCAGGCCTTTTTCTTAGCTGGTTTCGGAAGTCTCGCTGGGTGCGGCTGCAGCTGCCTCATCCATCAACACAGTTCCGCGCAGAGTCTGTGTTACTTCGTTTCCAGAGGTCTCCTCGGCGTTTCTGGTTTTCCACTACCATTGACGCAGCGGACATCAGCGTTCCCTTTGGCGGGCCGGTTTTACGCGCATCAGCCTGTACTATAGGTACCGACAACGTGCTAACCTGTGCTAATGCTCGTTCTGTGGTCTCAGTTGGTGCCATGTGTGGTAGGTGGAGCGCGGGTCCCTAGAGAGGAACCAGAACTAAGCACTCTGAGCGAGGCTGTGCTGTGTGCTCGTCTTATCGCAGACGAGGCCGGCCTCTCGCCTTATCAGCAGGCCCGCTTCCTGCGGGACAAGACGCCGCGGTCATGTCCCCCTGAAGCCACTTCCCTCGCGTCCCAGCTAACAGCTTTTGTTTGGTCTTACGTAAAGCCGGTGTTGTTGTTGTTGTGGTCTTCAGTGCAGAGACTGGTTTGATACTCTACCCTGTGCAAGTTTCTTCATCTCCGAGTAACTACTGCAACTTACATCCTTCTGAATCTGCTTAGTGTATTCATCCCTTGATCTCCCTCTACGATTTTTACCCTCCACGCTGCCGTCCAACACTAAATTGGTGATCCCTTGGTGCCTCAGAACGTGTCCTGCCAACCGATCCCTTCTTGTAGTCAAGTTGTGCCACAAATTCCTTTTCTCCCCAGTTCTATTAAGTATCTCCTCATTAGGTACGTAATCTACCCATCTAATCTCAGAATCCATCTGTAGAACCACATTTCGAAAGCTTCTATTCTCTTCTTGTCTAAACTATTTATCAACCATGTTTCACTTCAATACATGCGTACATTCCATACAAATACTTCCAGAAAAGATTTCCTAAGACTTAAATCTGTACTCGATGTTAACAGATTTCTCTTCTTCAGATACGCTTTCCTTGCCACTGCCACTCTACATTTAATACCAAAACTGATCTCCTACCTTAAGTGTCTCATTTCCTAATCTAATTTCTCAGCATCACCCGAATTAATTCGACTACATTCCATTATCCTCGTTTTGCTTCTGTTGATGTTCATCTTATACCCTCCTTTCAAGACGCTGTCCATTCCGCTCAACTGCTCTTCCATGTGCTTTGATGTCTCTGTCATCGGCAAACATCAAACTTTTTATTTCTTCTCAATGCATTTTAATACCTACTGCGAACTTTTCTTTTGTTTCCTTTACTGCTTGCTCAATATACAGATTGAATAATATTGTGTATAGGCTGCAATCCTGTCTCACTCCCTTCCCAACCACTGCTTCCCTTTCATGCCCCTCGACTCCTATAACTGCTGTGGGGTATCTGTACAAATTGTAAATAGCCTCTCGCTTCCTGTATTTGATTCCTGCCACCTTCAGAATTTGTAAGAGAGTATTCTAGTCGTCTTTGTCAAAAGGTTTCTCTAAGTCTACAAGTGCTAGAAATGTAGCTTTGCCTTTCCTTAATCTAACTTCTAAGATAAGTCGTAGGATCAGTATTGCCTCGTGTGCTCCAACATTTCAACTGAATCCGAACTGATCTTCCACCCAAGGTCGGATTCTACCAGTTTTTCCATTCGTCTCTAAGGAATTTGTTACTATTTTGCAACCATGACGTATCGGTTCTGACCTATTGCAAATATCATATGTGTGCTGATGTCCTGCAGTTGTATCTAAGTGTGAAACCAAGAAATCTTAAGAAAGTTATTGAAAATTTCAATACGGACCTCGTTGCACTATCAAAATAGTCACAGGATTTGGGACTAAAACGAAACCCATCTAAAACCCAAGCGGTACCTGTTGGTCACTCTAAGCTCATTAGCCCAAAACATCGGGAATCCGTACCATCTCTTATCCTAAATGGGAGAAATATTAATTTCTCTCCCTCAGCAAAGAGTTTGGGAGTAATAATAGATGAAAATCTAAATTGGACAGAGCACGTAACTGCAGTGTGCAAAAAAGCATCAGCATCCCTTCATCTCCTACAAGAATATAAAAAACTGTTCCCTTTCGATCTAAAAAGAAATTAGTACAAACGCTTATACTTCCAATCATTGACTACAGCTATATTATCCTACAAGGATAATTCGCGACGTCTGGAACTCGTCATGAATGCCTGCGTCCGATATATCTGTGACGTACGACTTTTTGATCACATCTCACCAGCATAAAATTGTCCTGGTAGCGTGCAGACAAACGCAGAGATTTCCATACACTCTGTCTCATCTACTGCCTTATAAATGTACACTGTCCCTCATATCTCTCCTCTTCCTTAACGCTTATGTCGGAACAACATGACAGAAACACACGTTCCCATCATAAAAAAATCCTCTCTGTTCCACTGCATCGCTCACCTTCTTCAAGTCCTTTACAGTAGCGGGAACCCGACTCTGGAAAACCTCCCTCGTTATGTTAGAGAAATTAAATACATGTCCATATTCAAAAAACAGTTAATGACGTATCTACTTAAGCAACAGTAATGCCTTCCTCTGTACAAGAATGCTCTTTCCCCCTCCTTCAATCTCCCTTCCCCAAAAGTCGTTATACTAATAAACATCTACTTTACACGCCAATATATTAATGTACATCTGCACAAATCTTCATTGCTACTTCCAGTTTTTCTCATGTTTATCATTGTTTTTTGATTTTGTTTTTTTACTGTTTTTTTGCTTTTATCATAATTTGTATGTATAGCACCTGTTTTAAAACTACTGCCAGCATTTACTTTATTATGTCTTAGTCACAACTCTTTATTTATATTGCCACTAGAGTAAGCTAATATTCTCATTTAAACTATTGTCATGATGTAACTCTGGTGTGTGAAATGCTGCATGTGTGGAACACTGGTCCGATGTAAGAGAGGGCCTGATGGTCCTAATCTGATCAGGTTAAATAAATAAATAAATAAACTGATAGTTCGGTAATTTTCTCACTTGTCAACACCTGCTTTCTTTGCAATTGGAATCATTACATCCTTCTTGAAGTCTGACAATATTTCGCCTGTCTCATACATCTTGCTCACCACGTGGTAGAGTTTTGTCATGGCTGGCTCTCCCAAGGCTATCAACAAAGTCGGTAAACGGTTCGAAATCCTCTACTCATTTGCTCAGTGACCAAATTGGCCGAAATACTGAATTCAGCCTATCGAAAATGTTACACCACGAAAGATCGTAACACCCGAGATAACCGATCTCAGAAGTAAAACAAGAAAAGAAAAAGTCCCTTAGTATAGGAAAGGTATCAGGACCATATGGTATACCTACAAGATTCTACAAAGAAAAGGAAACAACTTGCTCCCCTTGTAGAAGCAGTTCGCTTGCCTCGAACAACTAGCAAATACAAAATTTGCGATTATTGGGCCAAATTTATTTAAATATTAATTAATTAAGCTGATAAACAGACGCCACCCCAGAGATCATTTGATGATTTAATAACATACCAATCCATGTATTGAATATACAATAATCAAGATAAATTTCATTGAAACATAGTTAAGGGGATGTGGAAACTGACTGACTTTAAGGAACCTAACTAGGAAGCGGAATGCACTTAAGATGTGATGGAAACGATTTTAGCAATAATTAATATCTATTTCCTGATTAAAAGTAACACACACACAGATGTTAAGTTAAAAGTTACTTGGAATGCTGGCGTGTGGGTCTGAACATATGGTACATTATACAACGCAATAACTGGACCGACACGTGTGGGAGACGTCTGCTAAATTACTGGTTACGATTCATCAACATCACATTCACCGCGTTCACACTGATCACTCACACAACGAAAGAAGAAGAATCTTACCCGACTCCACATGAAAGCTCACTGGGTCAGACCGTGACTGTTTTTAGCGGTCAATTTTAGAGAACAAAACCCACTTCTGAAATTTCGTATAACTCAGTGATGTTGTAAATAAATTTACTAAACGTGAGTACACCTATTCCGCGAAGAAACAGGCTTCAGTTGGAACACGAGAGCGTTTACGCCGAATTGGTGCCTCGCGGTTTACAAAGAAACGAACGGAGAGCAGCACTGTACGGGCTACCAAGTCCGTGGGAGTGAAAGACAAAGTTTATTGTACAGTAAATAAAATTTAACACCAGCATTCCTGAATGAACACGATACATTCCTACATAATATACGAAACTAGCTAAAACTCTACACCACATCGTGACACCGCTCGCCCACGTCAAATTGCAGTTTTACAAAACTCATCGAGTAAAGTGAATGCTAATTAAATTAATACCATTCCCTGGCTGAAATAATTGGTGGGGCACGCTTGTCAGTGTCACACAACAGAGTGACTACCGGAAACTGAGACAAAGCTAACTGTTAGACATTTCAACTAAGCTGCTAGAGATACTGATAAGAGCACCCTTACTCATGGGATTTGTAGGGAAGAGTAAAACTAACCTGCCCCACTGCCGGGATTCACACAGCAACCCAGGAGGGCTAAGAGACCTTAAGCAGTTTCTACCTGCACCAACCTCACAATGGATACTGACCAGTGGCCATTAATTCATCTCTGACCCAATGTAGCAGTATTCAAAGATCTACAGACAGGTTGGCTAAACTCCAATTAATATTCAAGGAAACCTCCTGGCAACTAAGGAAATCTGACTACATATTCACACTATCAGGAGAGAGAGGGGTCAGGAAAGATATGACATGATACATGATAATGGACGACACAGAACATAGTTGTGAATCTGAAACTGAAAAAGACATTATCCTTTGGCTTTGAAACGCCGCTGTAATATCAGACACTCTCGTCCATCTTTATCTCTAGGTATAGTCATTGTGTATTGGGTATTGGGTATTAAACCGAGGACCTAGAAACGGTACAGAGGCTTCGTCCCGCAGTAGTCTTCAGTGGTTCAGAACCCCACAATGGTTCACAACCCCACAGCAGGCCACAGCAGTCCACCCACCCCACCGCCCCACACCGGACCCAGGGTTATTGTGCGGTTCGGCCCCCGGTGGACCCCCCAGGGAACGTCTCACCCCAGACGAGTGTAGCCCCTATGTTTGCGTGGTACAGTAATTGTGGTGTACGCTTACGTGGAGACAGTGTTTACGCAGCAATCGCAGACACAGTGTAACTGAGGCAGAATAAGGGAACCAGCCCCCAATCGCCGAGGTAGGTGGGAAACCGCCTTAAAACCCATCCACAGGCTGGCCGGCGCACCAGACCTCAACACTAATCTACCGGGTGGATTCGTGCAGGGGACGTGCGTTAGACTGCGCATCTAGCCGCGCAGGTTAAACTGAAGGTTGCTTTCCAAGCTCAATGGAACAGCTCACACGGAGACGCTTCAGCACTACAAACCTCGTGCAAGAGGGTATGGTGCATTGTACCAGCGGACGAAACATGAAAGAGCACTCCGGTCGCACTGGAGACCAGTACGATGTGTAAAACAGCTATCAGGCTCACATGACCCTCCAGCGCCGATACACGTAGTGTGAGAGGGATGATGTGTGTATGGCAATCGGTTGTATGGAATCAGCGCAGTTCGATAGGCAGACGTGCAGACGTGACAAACTCACACGAATTAGCTCTCTTGTTTGGACGTAACCGTAAATGAAGTTGCCCCGTTTTCTGCTGTGGTGTCGTCCGAAGAGGGGGGTGCCAAAGCAAGGCTGGCATCTCGCACATGAACCTCAGGAAGTATAGTCTCTGCACGCTCCACCGACGAAGGAGACACATCTGTACAGCCACGTCTCCAAGAGCTTGTCTTCGCCGCCATTAACGGCTCCTCTGCTTACGGCTGGATCCACTCAGTGGGCAAATTCACGTCTACGTTAGTGACGTCACACTACGTCAAAAATCCACATTAATTCCCTCTGGACGGAACACCAAGAGACGGGAAAATTTCAAGCACCATTTGGCACATAATTGGTGTTGTATGTACGACTTCATAGACAACGGTAATAAGAGCTAGGCTACAGGGTGGTGGGGCAACTGTCGTCGTAGGAAAACTGGCCAGGAACAAAAGTGATTAGCGAGCAGTTTAACACAGCAAACAGAAGATACTTAACTTGTATTTCTCCAAGTGTACGAAGAATCCTTACGAGTAATGCAGCAAGGAACAGAGCGCAGCTGTCAGTGTCAAGGGGGGTGGTGCCCTCTGAGCTGAGCACGGAGCACGGCGTCGCAGCGAAGAGGCTCCAAGTGCAAGTGGAGTTACGCGGCTGCCGCCAGCCGACGGCAGCAGAGGGCGCTCGTGGTGCAGAGCCATTGGTTCCGCAAGATCCCGCGTGGCCGGAAACTCCACTGTCGAAGACGTGCATGGAGTCGTATCGATAGGTGCTACCACTGTTGGAAAGCCACAGTACAGGTTTTTGTCCAAGAATGAGCAGAAATTGCCAATTCGATTAAGACTAACATGAACTGAGAAATGTTTTTTTGAAGAAATTGTATGATGGCGAATTTCACACATTCTGTAGAGCACTGGAAGACGAGGAAACCACATTTTACAAATACCTTTAATTTAATGTCTTTGATAAGCAGGGGCATCAAGCAAGGCGACACAAACACGCGCTGCGCAACTTCTCGACGATAACAACAAGTGGTTTGTTTCAGGTGAGTCAGATGTTTCAGTTAATATCAGAATTACCGCCCTGGGCAGCTGCGCCGTCTACGGCGCCTTACCACCGTTCGCACGGCTCCCTCCGTCCGACGTTCGGATGCTGCCTCGCGCATGGGTGTGTGTGTGTTGTCCTTAGCGTAAATTGGTTTGAGTTAGATTAGGTAGCGTGTACGCCTAGGGCCTGACGACCCCAGCAGTTTGGTCCCACAGGAACATACCACCATCACCACAAATAAAATTATTTAACAGAGCGGTCGTTAACCAATCCGGTTTCCTTCCATATTTCTTCTTTCGGCAAAGTGTTGCTGCACTTTTGTTACTCATAAGTTCCACGAGCTGTCAAAAGAGCTCAATTAACACTTCGTCGTTCTTTTTTAACACAAAGTGTAAGCATAACCAAACGCTCAATAACGAAATACACGTTAAATGCGAAGAACACAGCTGTGAATCAATCGCGAATCATACAAGCAGCCACAAAACAAAACAAACCGTAACAGCGAATCGTGAGCAGTTGATCAGCCACGTTGCCTTCACCGTCAATGGCAGACTATTCTTTCGGAACATACTGATCAGCCGGCAAACTGACGTTGACAAGGCATTATATTGTATTGTATTGTACTGTACGTTAACCGGGGGCCCAGAATCGACGGAGAGGCTCCGTCCCCGCCACAGCCGCAGCGGTCCTCAACCCCACGACGACTACTGCCGTCCACTTCACCCCTCCCAGGGTTATTGTGCGGTTCGGCCCCCCGTGGACCCTCCAGGGAAAGTTTCACACCAGACGAATGAGCCTCTTTGTTTGTGTGGTAGAGTAATGGTGGTGTATGCGTACGTTGGGAACTTGTTTGCGCATCAATCGCTGACATGGTGTAGCTGAGACGGAGTAAGCGGAACCAGCCCGCATTCGCTGAGGCAGATGGAAAACCGCCTAAAAACCATCCACAGACTGGCCGGCTCTCCGGACCTCGACACAAGTCCGCCGGGCGGATTCGTGCCGGGGACCAGGCGCTCCTTCCCAGTCCGGAAAGCCGTGCGTTACATCACACGTCTAACCGGGCGGGCTGACAAGACATTGCTGACCATTTGAACCTCGCCATCTGAAAGCACTCAAGAATATTTTGCGTCAGGTGAGCCGATTTGGAGCTGACGTGACGTTGCCTTCTGTGTGGATCGGGCCTATGGCTGGGCAGAGGAGTGCTAGACCCGGTTCGCAGTCAACGTTCGAGACGATGATGATGATGATGATGATGATGATGTTTGGTTTGTGGGGCGCTCAACTGCGCGGTCATCAGCGCCTGTACAAAGTCCCAATTTTTACACAGTCCCATTTTTACGCAATGCAATCCTATCCACTGTCACGAATGATATTGATGATGATGAAATGATGTGGAGAACACAAACACCCAGTCTACTGGCAGAGAAAAACCCATAACACGGCCGGAAATCGAACCCGGGACCCCGGACCCCGTGACCCAGAGACAGCAACGCTAGCCACTTTTTTCCCCCTCTAGATCAGGAGCTGTGGACAATGTTCAAGACGATGTCACCGTCTTAGATATACCACCATTGTGTTAAATGTCTTAGGCAGATTTAATGTCAACATTATGTCTGTTATTCTTCAAGTTCAGACTCTTGTAAATTTGTATGTGTCAAGTGGTACTTTAATATAGAGAGGCAGCTGTAAATACTCAGAAAATTTACGACATTTTCCCCTATGGGCAATCCAAGTACAGCACTACCGGCTACTACTAAATTACCAATTGGCCTGTAAGGTTATTCCTGTGGAAGGATGTGATCGTTTGTAATGAAAAACTAACGGAAAATTTTCTATTGAAAGGAAGCAATAGCAGAACAAACGTGAATCGAACCAAGGCTGTATTGGTAATAAAGTAAACAGCAATTACGTAATCCACCGCCAGCTTAATTAAGCAAGTTTGTACCAAGTACTAGCGCTGTTCATAAAGAGAGTTAAATATTGGTATTTACTTTAGTTGATACTGAAATTTTGTTTTGCAAATAAGGTATGAGACAGAAGCACACCTTAGCTAGTAACAGAAAAAAAATGATTTGGCATGAACAACACAGAAGGAGAATTAAAACATTTGTCAAAAACTGCCTCTAAGTAACACTTTCTATCTGTAGTTTAAAGCAGAAAGCTAATGACCATTACGGATAAATGAGTACCGACGGTGGATCTACCAACTTGGATCGGTGTGTGTGTTGTCCTTAGCGTAAGTTAGTTTAAGTAATGTCTAAGCCTGCGGACCGACGACCTTAGCAGTTTGGTCCGAAAGCAACTTACCACAGCCGGCCGCGGTGGTCTAGCGGTTCTAGGCGCGCAGTCCGGAACCGCGCGACTGCTACGGTCGCAGGTTCGAATCCTGTCTCGGGCATGGATGTGTGTGATGTCCTTAGGTTAGTTAGGTTTAAGTAGTTCTAAGTTCTAGGGGACTTATGACCAGAGTAGTTAAGTCCCATAGTGCTCAGAGCCATTTGAACCAACTTACCAGAAATTTCGGTTTAGCAATTTGGACAAGAGATTCTTTTGTCAGCTTTATTAGTGGAAAATACTGACACACTATTCTGATTACTGTAAGGCGATCCATAAACCTGAACTACTTCCATTGGTTATAATTGCCCTCCGAAAGCTCATCGAAACAGGAAAGTTGTTTTAATCATCTCAGTGGCTTCGGCGGAATCAGAAGTACCGCCCGTTGTTTGCAAGTTGATTGTTGTTTCAGTACAAGACGTCGTTTGTCCGTTATAATGGCGCGCATGCTCGGGTCGTGTTCATTCGTTCTTTTGTCCGCGGTTTCTGAAGTGTATGGGTGTGTAGTACGGAACGCGTAACAGTTACGAGAAAATTAGTGAATCGTTAGCAGTCTGTGGCTGGCAGAAGCATTCACACTTCGCGAGCGTGTTTTTATTGAGAAAACATACTGGAAGACGGACTCACTGGTTGCAACAGGGCATTCCGGAGGCAATACAGTATGCGCGATGTTCCAACAAAGGCAAGAATTTTATATTTAAAGGTAGCTGGAGACATGTAAACAGTGAGAGCGGTAAACAAAGACCGTCACTGAGTGCAGAGTTTACTGTTAACACTAGTCTTGAGAATATCAGGTGACTGGAAACTAATATGTGATACTACCTCAACTTTTTACCCTGATTCCGACCGAATCTGTCTCCAGTTTTTTGCTATCACGCACAGTTTTCCCGCAATTTGGCTTCGAAGATATACTGCTGTACCAGTAGTGTATGTGTATTGTTAGAAGCAAATTTCTCAGTACGGCCTTGTACACCTTTAGAACGTTACACTTGTTGACGCTACTTCTTACTGTGTGACCCTGAAAGTGTTCCTTGTCTCGCAGGCTTGGATTACCAGTGTTGCATTGTGATTCTTCTGTATATTTAGGGCAGTTTTAATAAAACACTTCGCCTACTGTTGATAGTTAATACGTCAACACGCAACCTAACATTTTCTGTTACATTTTTGGGAATTATACAGTGGCTAAACAGACTTTGGATAAAAAGCTTACACGTACATCTACATCTACATTTATTCTCCGCAAGCCACCCAACGGTGTGTGGCGGAGGGCACTTTACATGCCACTGTCATTACCTCCCTTTCCTGTTCCAGTCGCGTATGGTTCGCGGGAAGAACGGCTGTCTGAAAGCCTCCGTGCGCGCTCGAATCTCTCTAATTTTACATTCGTGATCTCCTCGGGAGGTATAAGTAGGGGGAAGCAATATATTCGATACCTAATCCAGACACGCACCCTCTCGAAACCTGGCGAGCAAGCTACACCGCGATGCAGACCGCCTCTCTTGCAGATTCTGCCACTTGAGTTTGCTAAACATCTCCGTAACGCTATCACGGTTACCAAATAACCCTGTGACGAAACGCGCCGCTCTTCTTTGGATCTTCTCTATCTCCTCCGTCAACCCGATCTGGTACGGATCCCACACTGATGAGCAATACTCAAGTATAGATCGAACGAATGTTTTGTAAGCCACCTCCTTTGTTGATGGACTACATTTTCTAAGGACTCTCTCAATGAATCTCAAGCTGGCACCCGCCTTACCAACAATTAATTTTATATGATCATTCCACTTCAAATCGTTCCGTACGCATACTCCCAGATATTTTACACAAGTAACTGCTACCAGTGTTTCTTCCGCTATGATATAATAATACAATAAAGGATCCTTCTTTCTGTGTTCGCAATACATTACATTTGTCTATGTTAAGGGTCAGTTGCCACTCCCTGCACCAAGTGCCTATCCGCTGCAGATCATCTTGCATTTCGCTGCAATTTTCTAATGCTGCAACTTCTCTGTATACTACAGCATCCGCCAAAAGCCGCACGGAACTTCCGGCACTATCTACTAGGTCATTTATATATATTGTGAAAAGCAATGGTCCCATAACACTCCCCTGTGGCACGCCAGAGGTTACTTTAACGTCCGTAGATGTCTCTCCATTGAGAACAACATGCTGTGTTCTGTTTGATAAAAACTCTTCAGTGCACTCACACAGCTTATTGTGACCAGGACAAGAGATTGGCGCCAGAGACAGTTTGCTGGTATTGTGTGGAGCGGTTAAGATTGATGACAAAATAAAAAAAAAACATGCTTGCCATTTGTGATTCCTATGGTGTGTGTGGGGGGGGGAGGGGGGGGGGAGGTACCTAAAAGTCACCTTCATGGCTGTTACTTCTGCTTAGCTAGTGTTGAGCGGTGCAGTTAGAAACATAAGACACAAATTCTATACCCAAGCATCGGTTCAGCCATGAGGCCAGTTTTCACATGGGCAACATTGGACTGTCCCTCTTCCTCCAGTTATTGCAGAGAACGTGGCAGAAAATGATGATGAAAATGAAGTTGATGCAATTACCGAAGACGAGCCAGAATGCGACTTCACTCCATAACTGTTCTCCCAGAGTGATCTTAGTGGTCTCATACGAGATTTGAAGTTGGTGAGGAATCAGCGGAACTACTTGGCTCCCGGTCAAACAGCAATAATCCTCTGGAACCAGGAACACATCACACAAGGTGCGAACATAGAAAGAATTGGTTCAGTCCAATAACATAAACGAGTCAATGCGCTTCTGTGGCATTGAACATGATCCTACATAATAAGAATTTTTATAGACTCATCAATGAGGAGCCTGAAAGGTGTGTTACTGAATAATGAAAACGTGTGTGGGTCCATTCTTGTGGCCCATTCAGTTCAGATGAAAGCGACGTATGATAACATGAAGACAATTATAACAAGTATCCAGTATGGCTTATCTGCAGCGACTTGAAAGTTATCGTGATACTATTGGAGCAACAAGATGGGTACACAAAAATGCCTGCAGTCGGACAAGCCAAAGACATTGGAGTGCGGGAGTTTGTTCAGAGCGGACAGATTTTGTGTCTGTAACTAAAAACATCTTGAATGAACCGCTTGTAAAACCAAAAAAAGTCTTACTTCCACCTTTACTAATGAAATTGGGCTTGATGAAGTAATTTGTAAAGTCTCTACCACAGAATGGACCCTGTTTCAAATACTTTTCCAAGGAATTTCCCTTCAGCACACGAGACAAAGCTGGAATTTTTTTTAGTCTTAAAATAAAGAAACTGATGAAGGATGACTGAGAAGAGAATCAAGAAAAGAGAAAAAGTTGCGTGACCGCCTTCCAGTCAGTTAGTGAGAACTTTCTATGGAATAACAAAGATCCTAATTGCAAGGCCATTGATGGAAAACGTCGCAACATTTCAAGAAGATGGGTTGTTAAATGAGTCAGAAAGTCCACTTTCTGCACTCACATATTGACTTCTTTCCGGAAAATTTGGGACATTATATTGAAAAGCAGAGTGAACGTTTTCATCGAAATATGAAGAGGAGGTACCAGCGGCACTGAAAAGCAGCCATGTTGGATGTTGAAGAGCGACAGGAAGCCAAATAAGAGAAATTTTAAAATATTATGGAACACTGTTGACTTCTTGTTTATATACATGGTAGTCACGAAACATATTATGGGAGTTCTGAGGAGACTTTTGTAAATGTATGTCGTTTTTAAGTCTGTTTTGATTAAAAACTCAAGTTTTGTGAAATTGATTTAGAGTGTACCTGTGGGCTCAGAAGTGAAAATCGTCAAAATATTACTTCTTATTTTGTGCAAAAACCTGACGTGATAGACAAAAACGGTAGTTATTTCTAGACTCAGCATAAAAAATTGACTCAAGAACACCTACTTTGAACTAATGATCTGATAAAAGGGTGTAAAATGCAGACTTGTGAAATGCCCGAAGACGCTTGCAGAACACCCGTAAAAAGTCGTTGCGTCCGTTGAGCCAGGAGACACACACGTCACCTGGCACGAAGAGCTGCGCAGAAATAGCCATTGCTACTGTACAGAGTGCGCATGATGCGAGCTCTCCAAGGAAAAGATCCACAGCAAAACATGTGATATTGTCATATTCAGCGTCCAGACATTCTCTGCACAACTTGGTTTAAAGATGAGGCGCGGTTCCATCTGTCAAATTACATCAGCAGATAACAGCGGACGCTGTGGTTGTTTAACAATCTTTTGTGAAAAAACACGTGGAGTTCGTCAGCAGTCTATCTCTTTCTTAATATTATCATTACTCCATCCTGAATTGTCGATTCTTTGAATAAAACATTCACCTAGATGTTACATCAAAGAGCATGGTATACAGTTACCACGTTAAGCAAAAACAAAGTAGTTAGCTAACATAAATGTACGTAATATGGATAATTCCTATGCAAATAGGTTGTTCAAAGCTAAGAAAATCTTCATATCTGTATTGTAATGAACTTAATTAGTATTTTATATGCTACAGTTGCGCTCAATTAGCTCCCGGAGCAAATAAAAGAACCCACTCTGGTGCCGGTGAATGTATTTTCGTAAGGTACAACAGTTGGTGTATCAAAGCACACTGTGCAACGTGTCTGCAGGAAATAGTATTAGGCTACTCGCAGTCATGTAAGACAGAGTAAGAACAGTTATGGTTAAAAAAAAATCCAAACCTACAGCGACTAGAAATGGATCTCGTCCCTAGTCAATGGCGACCAAATTCAAATGCGACAAGAATTGCAACTCTCGGTGAACACAAGTCTGTTTCAAGCTGTTTCTGTGCGAAGATAGCGGGAGTAACCGTGTGTAATTGACATTTGGTACTGAGTACGTGACAGAAAGCCGTCATGACAGCAGCACATCAAGCTTCACCTCCCAGCGGGCCAAACAACACGGAAGTTGTACACCACATGCCACGGAGAGTGCCTCTTTCCAAATGACAGAAGGCGTCGAGAGCAACAACAGCTTGTAATCCCTGACACAGTACTCGTTAAGCCTGTCCTATCGTGCGTGAGCGGGATTCACCTCACGAGAAAGGATTTTCGTATAGATATCGACCGCGTGTACCTGAATGGTGGCAAACCAGACTTACATCCACTCTGTAATAACACTATAATAACAATGATACGTCAAGCAAATTCGAAATGCAATTACACGTCAGGATGCATCAAAAGCAACCCAAAAGATGCTACTAATGTGATAATAATACGGTCGCCAGCCTAATTAGTCATTAACTGAGTTTCTTCTCCTGTACAAGTTGGTATATATTCATGTAAAACAAAAAGTTGTAGCACTGCACAATATAGTAGAATTTTACAACCAGAAAATCTACTGAACTGATAGTTTCACGATCTGTACTGATATGGAAAACCATGAATACATAACATTACACTATAATGTATGCTACAAAACTTTATACTGTCTAATGATCTGATTAAAATTGGACATCGGGTATCATACAAATTGTACTTTCATGCCACACACAAAATGTCAGTTTTGAGAAACACTGATAAATTTTGACTTTTATATTGCATTTTATTTTTTCTGCTCAAACCAATTTAAAACACTTCAAAATTCAAGTGAATTGAGGGGGGGGGGGGGGCTAAAACTGTTATGATCGCTGTATTTAAAAAAATGATTACTGAATTTATTATTCGTTCAAGATATGCAGTATATAAAGTACTACTCTTTACATCTTATTTACTGCTCCTTTAAATACCTTTAAATCTGTCTCGAAATAATAAACTTCATTACTACACTCCTGGAAATGGAAAAAAGAACACATTGACACCGGTGTGTCAGACCCACCATACTTGCTACGGACACTGCGAGAGGGCTGTACAAGCAATGATCACACGCACGGCACAGCGGACACACCAAGATCCGCGGTGTTGGCCGTCGAATGGCGCTAGCTGCGCAGCATTTGTGCACCGCCGCCGTCAGTGTCAGCCAGTTTGCCGTGGCATACGGAGCTCCATCGCAGTCTTTAACACTGGTAGCATGCCGCGACAGCGTGGACGTGAACCGTATGTGCAGTTGACGGACTTTGAGCGAGGGCGTATAGTGGGCATGCGGGAGGCCGGGTGGACGTACCGCCGAATTGCTCAACACGTGGGGCTTGAGGTCTCCACAGTACATCGATGTTGTCGCCAGTGGTCGGCGGAAGGTGCACGTGCCCGTCGACATGGGACCGGACCGCAGTGACGCACGGATGCACGCCAAGACCGTAGGATCCTACGCAGTGCCGTAGGGGACCGCACCGCCATTTCCCAGCAAATTAGGGACACTGTTGCTCCTGGGGTATCGGCGAGGACCATTCGCAACCGTCTCCATGAAGCTGGGCTACGGTCCCGCACACCGTTAGGCCGTCTTCCGCTCACGCCCCAACATCGTGCAGCCCGCCTCCAATGGTGTCGCGACAGGCGTGAATGGAGGGACGAATGGAGACGTGTCGTCTTCAGCGATGAGAGTCGCTTCTGCCTTGGTGCCAATGATGGTCGTATGCGTGTTTGGCGCCGTGCAGGTGAGCGCCCCAATCAGGACTGCATACGACCGAGGCACACAGGGCTAACAGCTGGCATCATGGTGTGGGGAGCGATCTCCTACACTGGCCGTACACCTCTGGTGATCGTCGAGGGGACACTGAATAGTGCAAGGTACATCCAAACCGTCATCGAACCCATCGTTCTACCATTTCTAGACCGGCAAGGGAACTTGCTGTTTCAACAGGACAATGCACGTCCGCATGTATCCTGTGTCACCCAACGTGCTCTAGAAGGTGTAAGTCAATTACCCTGGCCAGCAAGATCTCCGGATCTGTCCCCCATTGAGCATGTTTGGGACTGGATGAAGCGTCGTCTCACGCGGTCTGCACGTCCAGCACGAACGCTGGTCCAACTGAGGCGCCAGGTGGAAATGGCATGGCAAGCCGTTCCACAGGACTACATCCAGCATCTCTACGACCGTCTCCATGGGAGAATAGCAGCCTGCATTGCTGCGAAAGGTGGATATACACTGTACTAGTGCCGACATTGTGCATGCTCTGTTGCCTGTGTCTATGTGCCTGTGGTTCTGTCAGTGTGATCATGTGATGTATCTGACCCCAGGAATGTGTCAATAAAGTTTCCCCTTCCTGGGACAATGAATTCACGGTGTTCTTATTTCAATTTCCAACTAAACATTTGTTCAGTCAACTCATCCATACATTTTATGAAAACAGTCGCTACCACTGGCCGCAAGGGGTGCGTTACCCTCACACTTTGACACTTTTCACACACATTTCTCATGTGCTTTACACACATAACTTGCAAACATCAAGCACAGTGCAATTTAACATATATATTTTTACTCCGATGACAAACGGTGCAGCGCCTGGGCTTAAGTATTCTTTGTTCAGAAGGTATTGCGTTGTTGCTGTCTTCAATTCCCACCATTTTAGCGGCTTTCTGTCTAACTTGTTTAGGCAGGGAGAGAGTGGCTGCTCTGTTTAACGCTATGGGATTTACTAATGATCTTCCGATATCACGTAAAAACATTCTTCGGGAAATCCTCTTATTGTTATCATTTGCGTATATAATGAAGGCGTTAATGCAAGAAGTATCAGTCATTCGGAAAAATAGAGCAAGTGGCCAACGTCTAGTGTTTCTTGAGGTTCAATAAGTAGCGCACATTTAATCTATTGTGTGCACACCTGTTTAGCTCTTATTGTACATTGTTATAATTTCTAGTTTCTTTTCCTCCGCAGTATTAGTGTCAACGGCTCCGTCGTGATCCAAAGATGAAAGGATAATTACGTTGTCGCCCTTCTTTGGCACATACGAAACTATGGTGATATCCTTTCTGAATCCAAAAGGCTGCTTCTAAGTTCACGACCTCTCGAACAAACTCTGGAGGGAGCTCCATCTTATTCTTTCTAAGAGTTCCTACCACTGTAAGTTTCTTTCTCAGGAGCTCTTCAGCCAGTGGTATGGAACAAAACCAGTTGTCTAGGGTCCAATTGTGTCCTGTACCTTCGATAGGCCATACAAGTCTATTTACTATCTCCTTGGGCGAGTTTGACCATGCAAAGGGACCCTCTGGCTGTGTTCTGAATACCCCACGCGACCGCACGAAAAGTAACAAAATATCTAAATTGGCGATATCAGTCGATTCGTCAAGATGAATCGCAAAATTTCATTTTCGATTTTCTTTGACATGTCTTTCATCTGGCAGTTGATCGTACTGTCGGACAACGGTGCCATACTAATTTTTTTGTGAAAGATTCTCTAATCTGGTAGTTAATTGTACTGCCGGACATCGGCACGATACTATCTTTCTTGTGAAAGATTCTCTAAGAATGCTCTGTACTACATCATTTATACATGACCACACTAAATCTTTTGTTACTGAATGAGACTTTGCAGTTTTAGCAGTTCTGTAACTAACACAAGACGCTTCAAGTTCATTCTGGATTGTCACTGCTTGCAGCGAATACAAAATTAGTCTAATCATTCTTCCACTCCTCAGCTTTTCATGTAAAAAAAATCAGCACGTTTGTTTACGTGGATGGACTGTTTAGTTTCTAGAAGGCGTTTAAGCAGAGAAAGCTTCAGACTACTGTTACCAATAATGTCGCCACAAACGACGCACTGTGGTCTTGGACAATCCTATATATGAAAATCCAAGCCTGACGTAATTGTCATCGTACTTTCTATCCTTTACACAGGGTTCACTTTTGCCGGATTGACACACTAGAAACTAAATGAGTTTTTGACACAACACTAGCTTACGATTTTCTTACGTGCTGATACACAACAAACGATTTAATGCATTTGCCACGAGGAAACAAGAAATAGCCTATTGTTGAAAATCAGAGGGCTGACCTCCACTTAACTGTTCCTTAGTGGGGTCGCGATGCTGCTGTTAGCACTGTTAGAACACAAAGAAGCTGCCCGAATAAAATAAATCAAGTGCATTCCTATCGTTGTTATTTAACTGTTAATCACGCATTCGCGGTAAATATTAATTTATTGTGTAAATAATGTGATAAATTCCCGACATTACACATATGTAACAATCGGCACTATAGGTTTAATTGTAAAATAATAATAATAATAATTTATTATTATTATTATTATTATTATTATTATTACTACTACTACTACTACTGACAATGCCACAGAAACCAAGGGAACAATAATACAAAACTTCAAAACCTGCCATTATGGAAAAGAGTTTTGGCGAACCCCTTGAAATAATGTCTTAGCCAACCATGAACGGGACATAATTTACGAGGTATTCGCCGGGCTCATGTATCTTGGAGCTATACTTGACGTAACAGTCATTTAAGCGGTATGCAACAAGATCTGCACCTAAGTTGAGTTCAAGAAATAATATTCTGCAAAATTGTGTGGCGCAAGACGGGGTTGAGAAGCTTGGTGGTTACGATCGGCAGCCCTCGGCCTCGTCCTAAGCGGCAGGATATCGCAGCCCTGTCTGGATAAACAGCAGCCACAAGAAGCTGGCAGACGCGAAACTAAGTCAAATAAAGCGGATTGTTACTGGTACAGTCTCAAGTCCACGGCTGTCTGCTTGAGCCTCATTCCACCACCTAACCTGAGAAGGAAAAATAATCTCCTGATGGAATACACGAAAATCTGCAAAACTGGCAGCTGTCCGCTCTCCGAATCAACAGACTCCACGCGAGACATCCCTCGCTCAGAGCTTAGTTGAAAGAGCCGTACTGTAGAATAATACTCCACTGGAGCTCTACAGATTTCTCGAAGCCAAACGCAAACCGCGGAAACTTGAGGTGCCCTGGAGGATAAGATATATACTCAACCGGAACCGGACCAG
Source organism: Schistocerca gregaria (assembly GCF_023897955.1). Taxonomy (NCBI): domain Eukaryota; kingdom Metazoa; phylum Arthropoda; class Insecta; order Orthoptera; family Acrididae; genus Schistocerca; species Schistocerca gregaria. Next base: position 24,863,589 of record NC_064928.1, on the reverse strand, counting down.
TCGTGGAAGATAAGGTTGACCTACAGTGCACCTACGGCTTCCCAAGACAAACTGTAAGACACGTTGTTGAAGAATATCCTCAACGTTTTACTCTTGAAACCGCTACGGCTTGTTGAACACTACGAAAGATGTGATAAATTATGTCAGTAATATGCCTATAAATTTGTAAATTACGTACATATTTATCTGTACTACTGAAGTTATGTGTAAATCCCATACAGTCAATGACAGTATGAAAATGTAGAAATTGTATTTTATCCCTAAAAAGACAAACAATGCAACTTTTCATCGCAATTAAATTGGCGTCCTCAAACACAAGGGTATTCCTTTTGACTGTAAAAATATTTCTCCCCGGCCGGGAATCGAACCCGGGTCTCCCGCGTGACAGGCGGGGATACTAACCACTATACTACCGAGGACTGCGAGCCATTGGGACCATGCACTGGTACACTAGCGAAGTTAGACAAAAGTGCATTCTCAAGGATATACTACTAGTAAGTATTTTCTGAACCTATTTCTCTATAAAACAGTTTTCTGTTGCCAGTGACGATTTTCTTTCATAAAGGCAACAGAATGATGCAGTAGCTTACACACCGAAAGCACTGTGCGTAAATATCACAATACACAAAAATGCACATTTGCAAATGGGAATTATTTCTCAGAAATTTGTAACGCAACAAATATATAACAGAAAAACCTAACTGGCAGCGTCCAAGAAGTAAACAAAAAGAAAATCGTGACTGCCAGTAGAAAAAGTAATTTCACAAGCAAACGCTCTCTCTCCACAGTTGCAGGTTTTCACCAACAATTCCTACTGGATAAAATAAAAATATTCTGCCAGTTGCGAAAAGTTTGGATTTTCTTTTGTAAACAAGTGTTCATTGATAAGGCTCGCACGTGATATTTCGGTGCTGTACAAGACTTTTTATAGCAAGACATGCCCTTTAATTTTATTTTTTTACTCTTAATATAGTGGTATAACAACTAGGACGGATGGATACTCCAATCCAATGGGGAAAAAATGTCGCTTGTTTATGTCGCTTGTTTATGCAAAGAACAACTGTGTTCCATCATCACCAGTGTGTCTGTTTTATTCGGGTGAGTTTCTCGGAATAACTACTGAACGAAAGTTAGGGCTACAACTTTTTACATTTATTCTGAACATTACATTTGTCTCTGGCAGATTTTGTTCCACTTTCTTTTAATTGACACGGAGGCGTAAAATGATTTTAGCCCAAATTTTCGTTCAATAATTATTGGGTAGTGTAAGTTGTATTTTCCAGATCCGAATAAATCATGGCCCATTGATGATGTTCAAATATACTGAAACATATTACTGTAAGTTTTGCGGACTGCTTTCAGCTTTGTTACTGTGTCATTAGATGTTTGTTTTTCTTTCTCTGTTAGTATTTTGTTATATTCTCATTTGTTGTTGATTAACACTGTCAATAATAGTAGTTAATTCCCTTGTAGAGCAAGTTTGTGATTATTGTAGTCAGTTTTTAACATCTTCTTATTGTAGTAGCGAAACTAAAATAAAGTTGTTTTCTTGTTTCAATAACTGTAAAATTTTACCATGAGTGAGAAGTGTGGGCTTTGCCATAGGTTCGTGAGTAGCGGATTGCGGTGTGAGACTTGTTCGAAGTATTTTCACTGGGGGGAATGCAATGGGGAAGCCAGTGGTCATTCTGATGAGATCCTCTCCTGGAACTGCAGGTTATGTAGCAAGAGTAAGTTGATAGAGGTGCAGGAGCGTAAGATCTGTGCCCTTCAGGTGCAGTTGAAAAACGCACAGGAGGAGCTAGATAGGATGGGGAGGGAGAAGGGGGTTGGGGAATGGGAGCTGGCTGTTGGCAAGAGATGTGCTAGGAGAAGGAGATTTTCAGATAGTTTTACTATTGGTGTTTGTAATAGATATGACCAACTGTCAGAGCCTAGTGGAGAGGAATCTCTAGTAGCTGTAGATGTAGGAAGTATGCAGCAGACCTTAGCAGTTACGGTGGCTAGGACAGTTGCAAAGTCTAAGAGAAAGAAGAAGGTTCTGCTGTTAGGTAATTCTCATGGCAGAGGTGTAGGCCAGCAGTTGCAGGTAGTTTTGGGGAGTGAGTACCAGGTCATCAGCATAGTGAAGCCTAATGCAGGATTGGCTCAGGTGGCTGTTAACACAGGGGGGCCATGTAGGGATTTTACTAAAGAGGATCAGGAAGTGATAGTGGGTGGGACTGGTAATAGTATTGATAGGGATGGGGAGTATGACATAAATGGTGACCTGGAAAAGATAGCCACTCAGACTGGCAACACGAATGTGCATTTCGTGGAACTGTTTCACCGCCACGATCGGCCTCATCTTAATACAGCCGTCAGGCGTAATAACATGAGACTTGGGGGTGCGCTGATGACAGAAGGCATGAGTCACATTTCAGTGGTGTCGGTGGAGTCTATCAGCAGGACGGGTTTCACTAGACATGGCCTGCACCTCAACAGGTATGGAAAGGGGAGGTTGGCAAAGCTTATAGGTGACAGCATAGGTGGGGGTGGTGGGATCACTCATGGGAAAATTCCGGTAGTTGTGGGTGTTAGAGCTGTACCTTTTTTAGACTGAAGTCAGGTGATAGGTATTCCTGCTAAAGGGAAGTCTCTCTAACAAAGAAACCACTTTCGACAAAGCTTAGGTATCCGATTAATGAGGGAATTAGTATGTTTCATCAAAATATACAGGGTATTAGAGATAAAGTCAGTGAACTGCTTATAGATGTTGACTCTGAAATTATTGGTATATCTGAACACTTCTTAAATGAGATAATTCAGAGGCTTCCTTTACCAGGATACAGGTTGGCTGGCAGCTTTTCTAGGAGCTCTTTACGGTGTGGGGGAGTAGCCATGTATGTGAAAAACGGTATCCCATTTGAGTCAATTGATGTTACAAAGTACTGCACTGAAAAGGTGTTTAAATGTTGTGCAGGTGTGGCTAAATTTAGTGGAGCTAAACTTCTTACTGTTGTTATTTAAGGATCCCCAGACTCCGATTTCACAACATTTTTGGTAAAGCTAGAGGAGGTCCTTGGTTCACTTTATAGGAAATACAAAAAGTTAGTTATATGTGGTGACTTCAATAATAATTGTATAAGTGACTGTGCAAGGAAGAAGATGCTGGTAGACCTCCTTAATTCTTATAATCTTATGCAAGCCGTATTCTTTACAACGAGAGTGCAAGGGAACAGTAGAACAACCATAGACAACATTTTTGTTCATTCCTCATTACTAGAAGGGCATTCTGTTAGCAAAAAGGTGAATGGCCTTTCAGATCATGATGCACAAATTTTAACTCTAAAAGATTTTTGTGCTGCAACACGTGTTAAATATAGTCATCAGCTGTTTAGGAAAGCAGATCCAGTTGCTGTAGAGACCTTTGTAAACCTTATCAAGGAACAAGAGTGGCAAGATGTTTATAGCGCTGATACAGTAGACGATAAATATAATGCTTTTCTCAAGACTTTTCTCGTGCTCTTTGAAAGTTGCTTTCCGTTAGAACGTTCAAAACAGGGTACTAGCACAAACAGGCAGCCTGTGTGGCTGACTAGAGGGATAAGAATATCTTGTAGAACAAAGTGGCAATTATATCAAAACGTTAGAAACAGTCACAATCTAAATGCAGCAGCCCGATACAAACAGTATTGTAAGGTGCTTAAAAAAGTTATTAGGAAGGCCAAAAAATGTGGTATGCAGATAGAATAGCTAAGTCTCAGGATAAAATTAAAACCATACGGTCAGTCGTAAAGGAAGTGGCTCGTCTGCAGAGACAGGTCGAGGATATAGAATCAGTGCCTAGTGGGAATGTCCGTGTTACTGATAAGTCGCATATATGTACAGTATTTAATAATCACTTTCTGAATATAGCAGGTGAACTAAATGGAAACCTAGTCCCAACAGGGAACCATATAGCGATCGTAGAAAAAAGTGTTCCGAGACTGTTACCTGAAACGCTCCTCCATGATACTGATAAGAGGGAGATTGAGTTAATAATTAAATCACTAAAGACCAAGAACTCTCATGGATGTGACAGGGTATCTAGCAGAATACTGAAGTATTGTTCTATGTATGTTAGCCCAGTGCTTAGCCATATCTGTAACTTTTCCTTTAGGAGTGGTCCGCTTCCTGACCGATTAAAGTACTCGGTAGTGAAGCCACTTTATAAAAATGGAGACAGGGATAATGCTGACAACTATAGACCTAGTTCTATGCCATCGGTGTTTGCTAAAGTTATCGAGAGGGTTGTATGAACAAGGTTACTGGGGCATTTAAATTCACATAATTTGCTGTCAAATGTACAGTTTGGTTTTAGAAATGGCTTAACAACTGAAAATGCTATACTCTCTTTTCTCTATGAGGTTTTGGACGGATTAAATAAAAGGTTGAGAACGCTAGGTGTTTTCTTTGATTTAACGAAGGCTTTTCACTGTGTTGACCACAAAATATTACTGCAGAAGCTGGACCATTATGGAGTAAGGGGAGCAGCTTACAATTGATTCGCCTCTTACTTTAAGAACAGAAATCAGAAGGTAATTCTCCGCAATATTGAGAGTGGTAGTGATGTACAGTCCCAATGGGGCACTGTTAAGTGGGGCGTTCCCCAATGGTCGGTGCTGGGGCCACTGCTGTTTCTTATTTATATAAATGATATGCCTTCTAGTATTACAGGTGATTCAAAAATATTTCTGTTTGCTGATGACACCAGCTTGGTAGTGAAGGATCTTGTGTGTAATATTGAAACATTATCAAATAATGTAGTTCATGAAATAAGTTCGTGGCTTGTGGAAAATAATTTGATGCTACATCACAGTAAGACTCAGTTTTTACAGTTTCTAACTCACAATTCAACAGGAACTGATATTTTAATCAGACAGAATGGGCATATTATAAGCGAGATGGAACAGTTCAAGTTCCTGGGCGTTTGGATAGATAATAAGCTGTTGTGGAAAGCCCATGTTCAGGATCTTGTTCAGAAACTAAATGCCGCTTTATTTACCATTAGAACAGTATCTGAAATGAGTGACATTTCAACACGAAAAGTAGTCTACTTCGCATATTTTCATACGCTTATGTCATATGGTATTATTTTTTGGGGTAATTCTTCTGATTTAAAAAGGGTATTTTTGGCTCAAAAACGGGCTATTCGAGCTATGTGTGGTGTAAGTTCGAAAACCTCTTGTCGACCCCTATTCAATAGCCTGGGAATTTTGACATTGCCCTCACAGTATATATTTTCTTTAATGTCGTTTGTTGTTAGCAATAGTAGCTTATTCTCAAGAGTTAGCAGCTTTCACTCAGTTCATACTAGGCAGAAATCAAATATGCATGTGGAATGCACTTCCTTGACTCTTGTGCAGAAAGGAGTGCAGTATTCTGCTGCATCCATTTTCTATAAGCTACCACAACAACTCAAAAATCTTAGCAGTGGCCCAAACACTTTTAAGTCTAAACTGAAGAGTTTCCTCATGGCTCACTCCTTCTATTCTGTCGAGGAGCTCCTGGAAGAGCTAAAAAATTAAGCAAATTCCAGTGTTACGTTCTTGATTTTCTTTATTTAAAGTAACGACTTGTCGCCTGAATATGTTTCTTATATTTCATTTTATCTGTTTGTACAATCTACAACTGAATATGTTTATGATATTTCATTTTATCTGTTTCTACAATCGCGTTATAATTTCTTGTATTGACTCGTTCCATGACCATGGAGACTTCTCCTTAATGTGGTCCCACGGAACAATAAATAAATAAATAAATAAGTAAATAAATAATAAGAAGATCCGCTTCTTTTTGTTCCTTCAATTACAAATTATCAGCCAACTCATCTATACTAGCTCGTTGGCAAAACGAAAATCATAATTATTTAACATCTTTACCTTGGTTTTATGAAGACCTCTGCTTCCATGTTCTCGTAACTCCTATATTAATCTAACACATGGTGGTTACACAGAGCACATCACAAAAACTGCCTACTCCATCCTCCTTCACTTACAGACAGCACCTACAACAGTGCGCCAAGCACTCTGTTACTCCAACGCTACAATCTCAGACCAGAAGCAGTATCTTTGGATCTGCGATCCGCATTATAAAGCCTATCAGAGACATACATCGTTTATAAGAATCAAAGTTTTATTTTAGTTTACATCAATATCATTATCATATTCGGGCGCCAAATAAAGTGTAGCCACTTGGAATCCTTTAACAATTCATATAAAAATTTTGGACTATTACTACTTTTCGATCTCATGCTTGAGAAACTGGAGCATATGAATGAAATATGACACTATTTCCTAACATAAAATTTCGTACTTGCAGTAGGACTAATAGGCATTTGATACTAGTACTTCGTGAATTATATTCTGTCGTGTTATTCATGTAAATGAGGCAGATAAAATTGACCCTTTGTGCCAAAACAGTCTCGCTTACTTGGCGTGTGTTACAGATGCTACAATACTAAAAATGCCCATTTCGTTGTATCTAGTAGACAGTAGCAAAATAGACGTAATCAAATCGAGGAACCACTTGAGTCTTTGGTACTATTCGTATTCAGAGCTTTTACAGTGTTAGACAACGACATTTCGATTTTTCATGTAGAAAAACGTTTGACGAACTTTGATGAGGTAATAGATTCTTTCTGAGAAAGGAAAGCACGCAGTGTAACGCTGTAGCAAGATTAGAGAGACAAAAATCTGGGACCTATGGATTGAAGAAATGTGTACTATCTTGCTTGTCTCTTGTCTTTACTGGTTTTATGTTTTTCTATATTTATGTCACACAAGGCATAAAGAGTGCAAATTTTCTGAAGAATTCTTATTCTCCCGGTCACAAATAATTTCCACTGTCTTGAATATAGGTTTGATGGCTTCTTTTATAATTCCACAGAGCGAAATACAGTGACGTGCGATAGAAGAATCCCGTGTGAAGAGGCGTGGCAGTGCACTTTGGCCTACTTAACACCAAATAATGTTTCTTACATTTCCTCGGCATATATGCTTTATATATCAGACTCTTCATAAAGCGTATTTACCCAACAACGTAAAATGAATTCTTTCGTCATAAGCATTAGTTAGTGTGTAGCTCTGCCCTAGACACCGTATTTTCATACCTGTCAACACTATCCTTATTTGGAATTGGTAAGCGCAGTATTGTTGTTGTTGTTGTTGTTGTTGTTGTTGTTGTTGTTGTATTCAGTCCGAAGGTTGATGTGATGCACCTTTCCATGTTACCCTACCCTGTTGAATCCTCTTCATCTCCGAATAACTATTGTAACCTACATCCTTTTGAATGTGCTTACTATATTCATCTCTTGGTATCTCCTATACGGTTTTTACCGCCCATAATTCCCTCCAGTAGTAAATTGATGATACCTTGATGTCCCAGAATATGTTCTATCAATGATCCCTTCTTCTAATCAGATTGTAGCACAAATTTCTTTTCTCCCCAGTTTTATTCGGTACTTCCTCATAAGTTACGTGATCTACTCATGTAAACGTCAGCAATTTTCTGTGCTACCACATTTCAAAAGCTTCTTTTCTCTTTTTCTCTAAACTGATTATCCCCAGTGCTTCGATATATATACAAACACTTTCAGCATAACATTCCTAACACTTAAATCATTATTCGATGTTAACAAATTTCTCTTCTTCAGAAATGCTCTCGTTATTGTTGCCAGTCTACATTTTACATCCTCTCTAATGTGGCCATCATCACTTATTTTACTGCCCAAATAAGAAAACTCATCTATTACTTTCAGAGACTCGTTCCCTAATATAATTCCCTCAGCATCGCCTGGTTAATTAGACTGCATTCGATTTCCTCGTTTTCTTTTGCTGTTGTTTATATTATGTCCTCCTTTCCAAGTCCTTTGCTGTCACTGACGGAATTACAATGTCATCGGTAAACTTCAAGGTTTTGTATTTCTTTTCCCGAACTTTAATTCATACTCCTAATTCTTCTTTGTTTTCCGTTAGTACTTGCTCAATGTACAGATTGAATAACATCAGGGACAGGTTACTACCTTGTCTCACTCCCATCTTAAGCACTGGTTCCGTTTCATGGTCCTCAACTCTTGCAACTGAGCCGGCCGCTGTGACCGAGCGGTTCTGGGCGCTTCAGTCCGGAATCGCGCGACTGCTACGGTCGCAGGTTCGAATCCTGCTTCGACCATGGAGATGTGTGATGTCCTTAGGTTAGTTAGGTTTAAGTAGTTCTAAGTTCTAGGGGAATGATGAGCTGAGATGTTCAAGTCCCATAGTGCTCAGAGCCATTTCAACCATTTTTTTCTTGCAACTGCCGCTTGGTTTCTGTACAAGCCGTAAATACCCTTTCGCTGCCAGTATTTCCCCCTGCTACATCCAGAATGTCAAAGAGAGTATTCCACTCGACATTGTCAAAAGCTTTCTCTAAGTCGGTAATTGCTACAAGCATAGGACGGCTCTTCCTTAACCTATGTTCTAAGATAAGCACTGCCTCGGTTGTTATATTTCTCTGGAATCCAATCTGACCGTCTACAAGGTCGGCTTCTACCAGTTTTATCATTCTTCTACAAAGAATTCGTAGTAGTATTTTGAATCCGTGACTTATTAAGCTGATAGTTCTGAAATATTCACACGTGTCAGCACTTGCTTTCTTTGGTTTTGAAATTATTATATTCTTCTTGAAGTCTGGGGGTATTCTGCCTGCCTCATACATCTTGCTCCTCACCAAATAGAAGAGTTTTGTCATGGCTGGCTCTCACAGAATTATCAGTAGTTCTGACGAATGTCGTCTACTCCAGGGGCATTCTTTCGACATTGCCAAATTCTTCTCGCAGTATCATATTTCCCATCTCCTCTTCATCTATGTCCCCTTCCTATAATATTGTCTTCATCTCCCCTGTGTAAACTGCACACTCCTTCCACCTCTCAGCTTTCCCTTCTTTAGTTTTCTATCGTATGGCTACTTCTTTTGTCTGTAAAGCCCATCGTAGTTGTCCTGTAGATAGTGTATCTTTCCTCTAGAGAAATATGTTTCTCAATTCTTACATTTCTCGTCTAGCCATTCCTGCAGAGCTATTTTGTGCTTCCTGTCAATCTTGTGTTTTAGACGTTTGTAATCCATTTCGCCTGCTTCTTTTGCTGCATTTTTATGTTTCTTCTTTTCGTCAATTTAATGCAATCTCTCTGGTGTTATCCGCGGATTAAGTACACTACTGGCCATTAAAATTGCTACACCAAGAAGAAATGCAGATGATATACGGTGGTCATGGGACAAATATATTATACTAGAACTGACATGAGATAACATTTTCACGCAATTTGGGTGCATAGACCTGAGAAATCAGTACCCAGAATAACCACCTGTGGCCTTAATAACGCCCTTGATACGCCTGGTCATTGAGTCAAACAGAGCTTGGATGGGATGTACAGGTACAGTTGCCCAAGCAGCTTCAACACGATACCACAGTTCATCAAGAGTAGTGACTGACGTATTGTGAGGAGCTAGCTGCTCGACCACCATTGAACAGATGGTTTCAATTGGTGAGAGATCTGGAGAATGTGCTGGCCAGGACAGCAGTCGAACATTTCCTGTATCCAGAAACGCCCGTACAGGAACTGCAACTAGCGGTCGCCCATTATTCTGCTGAAATGTAGGGTTTCGCAGGGATCGAATGAAGGGTAGAGCCACGGGACGTAACACATCTGAAATGTAACGTCCACTGTTCATAGTGCCGTCAATGCGAACGAGAGGTGATCGAGACGTGTAGCCAATGGCACCCCATACCATCACGCCGGGTGATACGCCAGTAAGGCGATGACGAATACAAGCTTCCAATGTGTGTGTTCACCGCGAAGTCGCCAAACATGGATACGATAATCATTATGCTGTAAACAGAACCTGGATTCATCCGAAAAAATGACGTTTTGCCATTCGTGCACCCAGGTTCGTCGTCGAGTACACCATCGCAGGCGCTCCTGTCTGTGATGTAGCGTCAAAGGTAACCCCAGCCACGGTCTCCGAGCTGATAGTCCATGCTGCTGCAAACGTTGTCGAACTGTTCGTGCAGATGGTTGTTGTCTTGCAAACATCCCCATCTGTTGACTCAAGGATCGAGACGTGGCTGCACGATCCGTTGCAGCCATGCGGATATGATGCCTGTCATCTCGACTGCTAGATATACGAGGCCGTTGGGATGCAGCACGGCGTTCCGTATTACCCACCTGAACCAACCAATTCCATATTCTACTAACAGTCATTGGATCTCGACCAAGGCGAGGAGCAATGTCGCGATACGATAAACCGAAATCGCGATAGGCTACAATCCGACTTTTATCAAAGTCGGAAACGTGATAGTTCGCATTTCTCGTTCTTACACGAGGCATCACAACAACGTTTCACCAGGCAACTCCGGTTAACTGCTCTTTGTGTAATGGAAATCGGTTGGAAACTTTCCTCATGTCATCACATTGTAGGTGTCGCCACTAGATCCACCCTTGTGTGAATGCACTGAAAAGCTAATCATCTGCATATCATAGCATCTTCTTCCTGTCATATTTGTGGTGTAGCAATTTTAATGGCCAGTAGTGTATGTTTTACACGTTTGTAATCCATTTCGCGCGCTTGTTTTGCTGCATTTTAATTTTTCTTCCTTTCGTCAATTAAATTCGATCTCTCTTGTGTTATCCACGGATTAGGTATGAGGGCGACATTTTTGACGAGTACAGACGGCCGGCATGCGCAGGCAGGAACGGAGCGAGGAGGAGGGTTGTTTGGCCTCTCCTCTTCCCGCCCTCCATCTGGGCACCAGCAGAGTCCACGAGCTGCTGACCAGCTGACGGCAGGGTCGCCTCTTCCACGGCTGTCCCCTTGTGGCTGGTCCAGCGGCCTGGCCTGGAGCGACCAGCTCGTGGGAACGCCACCTGCTGCCTTCAAGTGTCTGTAGCTGTGACGGATCGGCGCCCCACCTAACCGCAGGGCCTCTGGTCCCGTCGCTACTGCAACTCCAGCCTGAAGTCACAGAACTGGTTTGCTGCAGGCTGCGGGCGGACACGCTGTGTAGCGGTCCAGACCGAGCGCCTGCACGTGGCTGACACGTTGGGTACCCCGCAGCTGCGTGGCGTAGCTGGGGTGGAGCAGCAGGCGCCAGCGAGAGATGGAGAGCCTAGCTTCTTTCTCTTCTTCTACTTCTTCTTCTTCTTCTTCTTCTTCTCTGAGGTACCTTAGGTTCCAAATGGATGCTCTCCATCATTTAACGCACTCAGTGTCTTCCTTCATCAGTATATATGTTCGTGTTCTTCTAATGTCATACGTCATTCTAATTCTCTTCCTCTAATTGCTTCCACTTTTCCCTCTATAATTCTTCGTCACAGACAGTTCCCATCCGGTGTATGCCCCTGCAAAAATATTTTCCTCTTTGTGATCACTTTCAGTAATCACCTTTTTTCTCCTGTTTTCCACTTCGCCTAAAGCATTCTTTTTCACGATTACTTTCCACGAATTTCTAAATAACTTATTTCTTTTGAACTGTCCACGATTCTCTACTGTACGACACTGTGCTCCAGTCATCAGTTTAGCAGATTTCCACAGCTCCATCGGAATTCTTGTAGCTGTCGATAAGTGCTTCACATTGTTAAATGCTCTCTTTGCGACAGATATCCTCTTCCTTGTTTTTTCTATAGAGCTATGTCATTACTCTTCCACGGTACAGAAAGGATTTTACTTGATGTATCTTTTTTCTACCTGACTATACATTAACTGGAGCTTCCTTCTAGCTTAGCCTCATCGTTTTCGTCTTTCCTACATCTATCTTCATTCCATACGCCTCGCCTTTCTTGCAATATTCTTCAACAGCTGATTTAGATCCTCTTCTGACACTGCCAGCAGAGCTCCTTCGTTTGCGTATTTTATAGCATTTATCTCCCATTACATTGCCTCTTGCGCTTTCTATGGGCTTTCGCTCCCCCGTATGTACACTATGTGATCTACAGTACCCTGACACCTGGCTGAAAATGACTTACAAGTTCGTGGCGCCCTCCATCGGTAATGTTGGAATTCAATATGGTGTTGGCCCACCCTTAGCCTTGATGACAAAAGAAAGGTCAAATGTGTGTGAAATCTCATACGATTTAACTGTTAAGGTCATCAGTCCCTAAGCTTACTCAATACTTAACCTAAATCATCCTAAGGACAAACACAGACACCCATGCCCGAGAGATGACTCGCACCTCCACCGGTACCAGCCCCTTGATGACAGCTTCTACTCTCGCAGGCATACGTTCAATCAGGTGCTTGGAAATGTCTTGGGTAATGGCGCCTTTGTTCACGGAGGAGAGGTATCGATATCGGTCGGTGAGGCTTGGCAGGACGTCGGCGTTCCAAAGCATCCCAAAGGTGTTCTATAGGATTCAGGGCAGGACTCTGTGCAGGCCAGTCCATTATAGGGATGTTATTGTCGTGTAACCACTCCGCCACAGGCCGTGGATTATGAGCAGGTGTTCAATGGGGTTGAAAAATGCAATCTCCATCCCCAAATTGCTCTTCAACAGTGGGAAGCAAGAAGGTGTTTAAAACGTCAATTTAGGCCGTTGCTGTGATAGTGCCACGCAAAACAACAAGCGGTGCAAGACTCTTCACGAAAAACACGACCATACGATAACACCACTGCCTCCGAATGTTACTGTTAGCACTACACACCCTAGCAGATGACGTTCAACGGGCATTCGCCATACCCACACCCTGCCATCGGATAGCCACTTTGTGTACCGTGATTCGTCACTCCACAGAACATTTTTCCACTGTTCAGTCGTCCAGTGTTTACGTTGCTTAGAGCAAGCAAGGCGTCGTTTGGCATTTACCGGCGTGATGTGTGGCATATGAGCAGCCGCTGGAGCATGAAATCCAAGTTTTCTCTTCTCCCGCCTAATTGTCATGGTACTTGTAGTGGATGCTGATGTAGTTTGGAATTCCTGTGTGATGGTCGGGGTAGAAGTCTGCCTATTACACATTACGACCTTGTTCAACTGTCGGCGGTCTCTATCAGTCAACAGACGAGGTCGACCTGTACGCTTTTGTGCTGTACGTTTGTACTTCACTATCCCCTCGGAAACAATGGACCTATGAATGTTTGGGAGTGTGGAAATCTCGCGTACCGACGCATGACACAAGTGACACAGACCACGTTCGAAATCCGTTGAGTTCCGTGGAGCGCCCCATTCTGCTCTCTCACAATGTCTAATGGCTACTGAGGTCGCTGATATGGAGCACCTGCCAGTAGGTAGCAGCACAATGCACCTCATATGAAAAAGAATGTTTTTGGGGGTGTCCAGACTCTTGTGATGACACAGTGTACGTCGAACAGCTTCAGTGGTAATGACAATCCTTGTCTTAGATCCGTTCTAACGCTCATCTCTCCAGTCTCTCCATTCCCTAATCAGTCACTTTTTGGTTTGTATACACCTCCATCATCAATCTTCTATCTTTTCCATCTGTATCAACATCTACTGCAATCCTGAGCAGTATATGCCGGTGGACTCTTCTTCCAGTCTCTAAAACAAATATACACCCACTTGTGCATTTCTATAATTCTTTAAAAATAATAATCGTGAGGTAAGCTATATCGTCTCTTGTCTGATTTCGCTTTCTCACCCTGAACTGGTCTTGCCACAGTATTTTCCCCAATTTTCTTTTCAATTCCCATTAGCACGATTTCGTTGCAGCCCTTGTAAAATAACCGAGAAAACTACACTGATGGAAAAAACTGCAGCACTAAAAACTATTGTAGAGTAATGAAGAAGAATGGTCCTCAACTTCTGAGGTCGCCAGTCCCCTGCTGTGGAGCGGTCTCCCGAGGACGACGGCGCGGCCGTGAGGGCCCGCGTGCAGCGCCTCGGAAAAGCACACTCCTACAACAGATTGCTGCCCGTAAATTTCTCCAATTGCGACAATCTTCCCATCAGCAAAGAGCTGACACGGCTCACGTCCTCTCAGAACGAAAGCCCAAGACGGAAGACCACGACAGAGAGTCCAGCAAGATGGCTCTTCATCTTTGTTTTCCCCACCAAAACTTTACCGAGCAAATCACATGCCTACTAACGCCGAAAATACCCAATTTCCGAGTGCGGACCAATGTACGGCCTGGGAATCACACTATTTTCCACAATTCTTACCTTTCTACCAAATTTCACGAGTAAACTCCGCCCAAGCGTCCTGGGCAGCTCCGAGCAACAACAATTTTTAATTCCTAAGGGACTCCTGGCCTGCCCCACTTCAGTTACTCGAAGGCGTAAAATTAGTGGAACGGAGGCGAGATCACGCCCGGCAAGCACTGCTCTGTTTTGTAAACACTTGAGGCTAGACACCTGGAGGTGCGCTTTCAGGCTGCTGGCCAAGATCTGTCCCCAATGCCTCGCATATAATCTCTCTCTCTCTCTATTCGTAGAGTCGGTTCCGACTCTTCGTGACCCCATGAACCAAAACGTGCCACTTTCTCCTGTCTTGCACTTTCTCCCGTACACCTTCCAGGATGGAACACACGGCTTCTGTGATGCCATCGGTCCATCTCACCCTCACACGTCCTCTTCTTCTAGTTCCTTCAATCTTCCCCACCATTAATGTTTTTCGAGCGAGGCAAGCCATCGCATTGTGTGTCCAGAGTAGGTCAGCTTTTGTTTTAACATTAGACCTTCCAGGGAGAAATCTGGTTTTCTTTGCTCCAATATTGCTTTTGGTTCTCTTTGCAGTCCATGGAACTCTAAGAAGTATCCTCCATCACCACAATTTGAAGGAGTCAATTGTTCGCCGTTCAGCCTTTTCTAATGGTCCAGGTCTCACATCCACACATCACAACTGGAAACACCATAGCCCTCACAATACGGATCTTTGTTGGTAGTGTTGAAACGTCCCCTTGGAAAAATTATACAAGACTGTGTTTAAACTGACACACAATATTTTTTTAGCGCAACGCAATCTGACTTTCAAAAATCCCTACAAAAGAATGGCCCTGACTAACATTAACCTATACGTTTCACATATCACTTACCTCACAAAAATCTTGGTTAATCGAACTACTGCGATACAGCGAGCGCCACTACTGCCAGATAAATAAAAGATTCAAACTACTGAAGGCACTAACTACTGATAGGCATAGTTAGCAAATGAAAGATTTTGATACAGAACAAACAATGTATTTACCTCAGTAGTGTTGAAAAGTCATAATGTATATAGCAGTTCATGGCATCCAGTCTTACAAAATTTCAAAACTCCGCCATCTCTCTCCCTACATCCACCACTGCTGGCGGCTCACCTTCAACTGCGCAACGCTACATGCTGTTAACAGCCAACTGCCCAACACTACAATGGCGAGTATTACAACAATGCCAACCAGCCACTGACTGCACACAGCACAGCCAGTGATTTTTCATACAGAGCACTATGTGGCGCCACCAATAAAAAAACCTAAACAGCCTACTTACAGTGTTATATCTCTGGACCTTATAACCCTGTCAAGGTCTGACATCGCCTGTCTACCGATCAGCAGGCGTCTCCGGATTTCGTGGCTGCAGTCCCCATCACCAAAAAACTAGTAACCGAGATAACTGAATGTTTAACATAATGCAGGGCGTCAGCAACCGTAAAATGTATAGAAAATAAACAATTTTTTTCAGCCTTCAGTTGCAAGGTAATTTTTACTCGTTTACCTAGGTTTCGATTCCAGTAATGGAATTTTCTTCAGAACAAAAAATTAAATTATTTTGAGAGCTAGTGTTTGGCTCTCAAAATAATTTAACGGATCGTGCAGCCACGTCTCGATCCCTGAGTCAACAGCCTGCAAGACAACAACCATCTGCACGAACAGTTCGACGACGTTTGCAGCTGCATGGATTATCAGCACGGAGACCATGGCTGCAGTTACCCTTGACGCTACAACACAGACAGTAGCGCCTGCGATGGTGTACTCGACGACGAACCTGGGTGCACGAATGGCAAAACGTCATTTTTTCGGATGAATCCAGGTTCTGTTTACATCATGATGGGTCGCATCCGTGTTCGGCGACGTCGCGGTGTACGCACATTGGAAGCGTGTATTCATCATCGTCATACTAGCGTATCACCCGGCGTGATGGTATGGGGTTCCATTGGTTACGCGTCTCGGTCATCTCTTGTTCGCATTGACGACACTTTCAACAGTGGACGTTATATTTCATATGTGTTACGACCCGCGGCTCTACCCTTCATTCGGTCCCTGTGAAACCTTACATTTCATCAGGATAATGCACGACCGCATGTTGCAGGTCCTGTACGGGCCTTTCTGCATATAGAAAAAGTTCGACTACTGCCATGGCCGCACCTTCTCCAGATCTCTCATATCAAAACGTCTGGTCAATGGTGGCCGAGCAACTGGCTCGTCACAATACGCCAGTCACTACTCTTGATGAACTGTTGTATCGTGTTGAAGCTGCATGGGCAGCTGTACCTGGACACGCCATCCAAGCTCTGTTTGACTCAACGCCCAGGCGTATCAAGGCCGTTATTACGGCCAGAGGAGGTTCTTCTGGGCACTGATTTCTCAGGATCTGTGCACCCAAATTGCGTGAAAAGGTAATGACATCTCGTTCTAGTATAATTTATTTGTCCAATGAATACCAGTTTATCATCTGCATTTCTTCCTGGTGCAGCAATGTTAATGGCGAGTAGTGTAGCTTTAACTAGTAAGAAAGCGTTGTAACTAAAAACGGGTTTTGACTGTAACATATGCATTGAAACATGCTTCGATTTGGTGGTAAGTTCCTATAGAACGAAACTGCTGAGGTCATCGGTCCCTAGGTTTGGAACTACTTAATCTAACTTCAACTAACTTACGCTAAGGACAATAGAAACACCGATGGCCGAGGGAGGACTCGAACCTCCGACGGATGGAGCCGCGCGAACTGTGGCAAGGCTCCTCGGATGAGAGGCTACCCCGCGCGGCTCGTACTCAACATGCCGGCCGTAAGTTGAGGAGATCTTGTGGTGAGGTGTTGTTGCATTCCGGCACCAGCGCGGTTGTAACTGGTGGATGGTTGTTGGTGCATGCGGACGAGCTGCAGAGGCGTCTGACAAACGCGTCCTCCACGGGAACAGGCATGCCAGGCCACTCTGCCCCCGAACAGCTTCTCGTTCCTAAATCTCCTCCGCCTGCGTAGTTCGATGGGGTCACGGGTTGTCATCATGAAAACGGAAGTCAGAGGCGAAAGCACACATGGAAACACACACTCTGGGGAAGGAGCACAGCCGGCCGGTGTGGCCAAGCGGTTCTACGCGCTTCAGTGTGGAACTGCGAGACACCTACGGTCGCAGGTTCGAATCCTGCCTCAGGCATGGATGTGTGTGATTTTCTTAGGTTACTTACGGTTAAATAGTTCTAAGTTCTAGGGGACTGATGACCGCAGATGTTAAGTCCGATAGTGCTCAGAGCCATTTGAACCATTATGAAATAATACACTTTCACAATACCGTTGTCTCGTGAGCGTACAGCGGTCAAAGTTTGTAGGTCGATACGCCCGTGCAACATTACGCCTCTTTTGGGGCTCCAGGTGTTACTGTGTGGAGAAGCACAGCAGCACTCTTCTCCCAATCTTTCAGCACAGTACACTCACAGTTCAACACTATTGTGACACTCTGCTCCTTTATGGGTGACAATGCACCATTGCGTCCCACTCTTGCAGATGTAAGGTGGCAGAATAAATGTAGGTCAGATTCGCACCTTACATGACAGCATTGTACATCGCATATCGAACCTAACTTACTCCGGCGGTAATGAGCAAATTTGCCGAGCAGTATGAAATGCAAAACAGGGATGACACTCAATATACAATAACGCATGCCTATGAGCAGAAAGTGCAACAAGCAGTGAGAGGCATTTTAGTTTGGAATTCCAGAGGGGCGAGCAGAGGCAAGGCCGTCCTACGGGCGGGAACCACCGACCAGGTGACTCAGACGCGGAGAGCGAGTATAGTGGCCCATCATGTGAGAGAGTCAATGTACTCTTTTACCCGTCTGGAAATGGCACAAAACGCTAGGAAGCAGAAAAGAGCCAAAGTTTCGACGCAGTAGAGACCTTGCAATTGGTATAGAGGGTTTACACAAAATAAGAGGAACGCTCCTACTGGTCGAAAAAAGCCGTGATGTGAAGAACGAAAGAACCCAGGTGGGTAGAAAGTTCGACTATGGGCAAGACGTGCGGGAATTTTCGAAGACTCTTCTCTGAACTAGCGTCAAGTGCAGAACAGCTCAAACTGTGAAGAAACGAACCAGCCAATTAGAGAATTGTTCTTGCGAGAACTGAGAGGGAATTATAATCCGCTGATCCAACCATGCGCGTGTATATCGCCACTTTCTTAGACCAGTGATGAGTACATGTTTCCTCGCATAACGAGAAACATAGGGAAAGTTTCTGCTGGGAAATTCAGCAAAGGTTTCTACATCTACATCTACATCCATACTCCGCAAGCCATCTGACGATGTGTGGCGGAGGGTACCTTGAGTACCTCTATCCGTTCTCCCTTCTATTCCAGTCTCGTACTGTACGTGGAAAGAAGGATTGTCGGTGTGCCTCTGTGTGGGCTCTAATCTCTCTGATTTTATCCTCATTCTCTCTTCGCGATATATACGTAGGAGGGAGCAATATACTGCTTGACTCCTCCGTGAAGGTATGTTCTTGAAACTTTAACAAAAGCCCGTACCGAGCTACTGAGCGTCTCTCCTGCAGAGTCTTCCACTGGAGTTTATCTATGATCTCCGTAACGCTTTCGCGATTACTAAATGATCCTGTAACGAAGCGCGCTGCTCTCCGTTGGATCTTCTCTATCTCTTCTATCAACCCTATCTGGTGCGGATCCCACACTGCTGAGCAGTATTCAAGCAATGGGCGAACAAGTGTACTGTAACCTACTTCCTTTGTTGTCGGATTGCATTTCCTTAGGATTCTTCCAATGAATCTCAGTCTGGCATCTGCTTTACCGACGATCAACTTTATATGATCATTCCATTTTAAATCACTCCTAATGCGTACTCCCAGATAATTTACGGAATTAACTGCTTCCACTTGCTGACCTGCTATTTTGTAGCTAAATGATAAGGGATCTTTCTTCATATATATTCGCAACACATTACACTTGTCTACATTGAGATTCAATTGCCATTCCCTGCACCATGCGTCAATTCGCTGCAGATCCTCGTGCATTTGAGTACAATTTTCCATTGTTGCAACCTCTCGATACACCACAGCATCATCTGCAAAAAGCCTCAGTGAACTTCCGATGTCATCCACCAGGTCATTTATGTATATTGTGAATAGCAACGGTCCTATGACACTCCCCTGCGGCACACCTGAAATCACTCTCACTTCGGAAGACTTCTCTCCATTGAGAATGACATGCTGCGTTCTGTTATCTAGGAACTCCTCAATCCAATCACACAATTGATCTGATAGTCCGTATGCTCTTACTTTGTTCATTAAACGACTGTGGGGAACTGTGTCAAACACCTTACGGAAGTCAAGAAACACGGCATCTACCTGTGAACCCGAGTCTAAGGCCCTCTGAGTCTCGTGGACGAATAGCGCGAGCTGGGTTTCACACGACCGTCTTTTTCGAAACCCATGCTGATTCCTACAGAGTAGATTTCTAGTCTCCGGAAAAGACATTATACTCGAGCATAATACGTGTTCCAAAATTCTACAACTGATCGACGTTAGTGATATAGGTCTATAGTTCTGCACATCTGTTCGACGTCCCTTCTTGAAAACGGGGATGACCTGTGCCCTTTTCCAATCCTTTGGAACGCTTCGCTCTTCTAGAGACCTACGGTAGACCGCTGCAAGAAGGGGGGCAAGTTCCTTCGCGTACTCTGTGTAAAATCGAACTGGTATCCCATCAGGACCAGCGGCCTTTCCTCTTTCGAGCGATTTTAATTGTTTCTCTATCCCTCTGTCGTCTATTTCGATATCTACCATTTTGTCAACTGTGCGACAATCTAGAGAAGGAAGCACAGTGCAGTCTTCCTTTGTGAAACGGCTTTGGAAGAAGACATTTAGTATTTCGGCCTTTAGTCTGTCATCCTCTGTTTCAGTACCATTTTGGTCCCAGAGTGTCTGGACATTTTGTTTTGATCCATCTACCGCTTTGACATAGGACCAAAATTTCTTAGGATTTTCTGCCAAGTCAGTACATAGAACTTTACTTTCGAATTCATTGAAAGCCTCTCGCATAGCCCTCCTCACACTACATTTCGCTTCGCGTAATTTTTGTTTGTCTGCAAGGCTTTGGCTATGTTTATGTTTGCTGTGAAGTTCCCTTTGCTTCCGCAGCAGTTTTCTAACTCGGTTGTTGTACCACGGTGGCTCTTTCCCATCTCTTACGATCTTGCTTGGCACATACTCATCTAACGCATATTGTACGATGGTTTTGAACTTTGTCCACTGATCCTCAACACTATCTGTACTTGAGACAAAACTTTTGTGTTGAGCCGTCAGGTACTCTGTAATCTGCTTTTTGTCACTTTTGCTAAACAGAAAAATCTTCCTACCTTTTTTAATATTTCTATTTACGGCTGAAATCATCGATGCAGTAACCGCTTTATGATCGCTGATTCCCTGTTCTGCATTAACTGATTCAAATAGTTCGGGTCTGTTTGTCACCAGAAGGTCTAATATGTTATCGCCACGAGTCGGTTCTCTGTTTAACTGCTCAAGGTAGTTTTCAGATAAAGCACTTAAAAATATTTCACTGGATTCTTTGTCCCTGCCACCCGTTATGAACGTTTGAGTCTCCCAGTCTATATCCAGCAAATTAAAATCTCCACCCATGGCGGGGAAACCTACTCGAAATATTTTCCAAATTATTCTTCAGGTGCTTAGCCACAACAGCTGCTGAGCCCGGGGGCCTATAGAGACATCCAATTACCATGTCTGAGCCTGCTTTACCCGTGACCTTCACCCAAATCATTTCACAATTCGAATCTCCGTCAATTTCCTTCGATACTATTGCACTTCTTATCGCTATAAACACGCCTCCCCCTTCACTGTCCAGCTTGTCTCTGCGGTATACATTCCAATCTGAGTTTAGGATTTCATTACTGTTTACATGTGGTTTCAGTCAACTTTCTGTCCCTAGTACTAAATGGGCGTTCTGACCGTTTATTAATGAGAGCAGTTCTGGGACCTTTCTATAGACGCTCCTGCAGTTTACTATTAGCACATTAATATTGTTATTCCCTGTTTAATTAGTTTTACAGGAATCTAAGCAGAAGAGAGCGCCCTAGCAGGCGACAGCTCATCACAGCTTAGGGTAAGTACTGCATTGGTTCACCAAATCGTATCTACTGCAAACTCGAGCGACCTTGGGTAATCGTGTGCTGAATTTGTCACATAACTTGTAAGATGTCAGGGAAATCCAACACCCATGAAAACCCTGACATGATAAGCAAATCCAGTAGTATGTCACATAGCTCCGAATAAATCGTGACATTAAATTAACCAAAGTAATATGAGTAACGAGTGAGCAAATGGAATACCACAGACTAACACAAGAATGCCTAAATGCATGTCATATCTTCCCACCGTGAGACAGACGCAGTTCCGAGGGGAGGAACGAGAGCAGAAGGCGAGAGCAGAACCATGTTAAGCTAGAAGGCCCTACTATAAGGGACGGACTGGACACCCACGTCGCCAGCTAACCAGTGGGACAACGCCAGCTGCAAGTTTTAGCGTGAGACTTTTTCGTGTCTCTGTTATATAGTTATTCAGAAGCCACATCAGCCACTGTAATTTACGACAGGTTAGATAAGTAATTAAAGATAATTGAGGGTCACTGTAGACCATTTTGATAGCTTTCTCTTTTGTGAAACTTAATTTAAACCTAGATTATAGATGTGATATGGCATAGGTCATCCTTCGATCCATTGAAGAACTTGGAAACCCATTCAGGGAATATCCGTTCACATTTTTGTCGGACGCAGTTGGTTTTTACTGTTCTGTATTAAAACACTTCCTTTTATCAATAGTTCAATTTATAAACAATGTTTTATGAGTAGAACAAAATTTCCAATGGTAAACTTAACTGCTTGTTCGACGTTATTTTACCAGCTAACTAAAAATAGGAAAGCCTTGAACCCCTTCCACTAAATTTAGTTAGTATTAAGATGCATTTACAGGGAGTGCAGTGGAGCTGATGCAAAGATCATTAAGTATTTGGTTATATCATCGCTAGTCTCACTGAACTCTTCTGAATTCTACATGTCATGTGTGGTCTGGCGTCTCCTTACCAGCAACAGGTCCCAGGTTCAAACTAGTCAATTCCCTAAAAAACATGCTCAGAGCGTCGTTGCGCGAAAGTGGTAGGGAGACACGATATAGAACAAATAGACACCACCATGAATGTTTAGAAAATTGCGACCCTGCCAGGATGGTAAAATACCATGATTGAAGGTCGACCACGTGCCTAACTAGTTCAGACAAATATCCTGCTGAAAGATTTTCGTAGTAAGAAATTTCTTTTCTAAAGTTATACATAGTCGAAAACAGTAGCTGCAGCGATAGATAGTAAAAAAGTATTCTAAAAATGTGAGACATTCTACCAGAGACAATACCATAATTAAGTTATGAATTTGAATATTGTTAGAATTAAGTTTTCTCTCCAATGCAAGCGCACAGGTGGCGGATACATCGTTGACAAGTTGGTTCTGACCCAACAAGTAAGTGAATGGTTTGTCAAGTCGTGTGAAAAAACAGTTTATGAAACGCGTATGAGCGCATCTTGACGCGAAGTAGGGAGCGTGAATTGCTTTTAAAACAGAAAATAAGGGATTCGGAAAGATTAGCAACGGGAGATGGAGACCTTGACCGAATTGAGGTAGAGACCCAGCATGAAAATGGACAGAGAATAGAGGACAGTACAACAGACGATGCAGTATAGCGAGAAATAGGACAGATAACGCACCATAAAGAGGATAGTGTACGCCAAGGCACAGAAAACCTAGGTCAACATTCGACAGAGGAGCAGGAAAGTAGTGAGACAGGCAATGAGGATTCTAACCTGCCTCTTGAATACGTAGAACCCGTAGTACAAGCAATCAGAGCTCCCTCAGCACAGAGTACAAGGAATGCAAGCAGAAACGTGTCACAGCACAGTTCAATGCAATCGGTTGCAAACCAACAACTGGGCGAAAACACAGAACGTAGGACGTCGGAAGAAAACGCAATAGGACCCACCAATCTGGCAGAATTATTACAATTAATGACGGAAACCATGACAGGGCAAAATAAAGAAATTGCGAACCAAATTAAAATTCAGAATGCAGAAACGACGAAACAAATTGCAGAAATCACTAGACAAATGCGTGAGATTAAAGAACCAAACAAAAAAATTGAGTTACACCTAAGTCGTATTGAAGACGAGGCAAAAGAATCTCGAGAAGTGATAGGACACTTAATAACAGTTCACAATCAATTGAGAACAGACATTGACAAGGTACAAGTGGACATACAAACATTGCGTAATGACACTCAGGACGAGATCAAAACATTTCGTAACAACAACCAAGGAGAAGTCAAGAAACTAAAGAAACAGATAAACGTAATTAGTAGACAAGCAGCAGTTACAGCGCGTGAAATTGTTGAAAACAGTGTGTTACACAAACGTATCACAAAAGCAGCGCTGAAAAGATATGATAATTGCATAGTCAAAATAGAAGCGCAAACGAAGCAACAATTTCAGAAATTGCGAGCAGAGTTTTTGCAAACCATTGAACAGCGTAGCGAACAAGATCGAACAAGCACTGAGTCTGCAGCCACATCCGTATCTGTAACAGCACCGGAAAAAACAAGCAATTAACGAAGATATTAACGCATTTGCGATTCCAGTCACAGGCAGAAAGTAACATATGTGTAATCAGACAGCCTGCACCGCAACAAACACGTTTCGAAATTGTTGATGAACAAAGGTCATCACAAACACATGCGGAACTACAAATGTATGTTTCAAGACAGTCTGGATCGTGCCATGAAGCGTCAAGGTTAGCCAGACAAGATACCCAACCAATACGTGACAATGGAAAGCCAGGTCGCGAAGAGTACAGTGGAATGCATTCAGCTACACGTTCACAACCGATGGAAGAAAATTATTGCGTACCACTCCAACGATACTACGCAAGGGTAGGCGAAAGTTACGGTGGACAATATCCAATGGATCTACCACAACCGGAAAGAACGACGGGAGAAATGATCAGAAACAAAAGTGGCGAAGAATCGCGAATTTCATATGGAACTATGACGAAGTACGACCACGATCATTTCCTCACAGTCTGAAAATTTCAACACTTTCGAGAAGGAAACTCATTACATCCATTAACTTTTATTGATTAATTTCAAGTAGGATTACCAGAACACTGTACGCTAGCACACAAATTAGACTTTATATGTGCACACATGTCAGGAACAGTCGCTGAAACCATGCAGAATGTTGCAGCGACATGCCGATCGTACGAAGATTTCAGAGAGAAGTTTCTCACGATATTGGACCAGCGAAGCACAGAACAGAGTGAAGTACGAATTATTGCAGAACCCATATTTTGAAAATTCAGGAGAGAAGAGTCCCGTGAAATTTTTCGAATTAATGGCAAAGAAAAATCAATGCTTAGATGTACCATACAGTGACGAAGAGTTTATTAAATCAGCGCGATGAAGCTACCATTGAAATACCAGCATTCATTAGTAGGTCGTGGAGGCAATGACGTCGAAGCATTTAAAGGTATTCTACGGGAACTAGAGTTCATATTTTCGGAAGGTGACGCAAGAAACAGACGAAGCGCACGTGAAAACGAAAGCAAAAAGCAGTGGAATCCACAAGACACAGTACGAAGAAACAATAATTAACAACCACGTGATAACTTCGCTCCAAGAAACGAATATAATTTCAACAAAGAACCGGTTATGGATTTAGAAGAGAATATGGCAATAACTATCATTCACCCAGGAACCGCAACAACTATTACAGAGGTAATAACGACAACCGGAACGGGTACTGGAGAACCAATAGACCGACAAATTATCAACAAAGAAACCACTATCAACAAGCTGAACAAGAAAAGCGAATACAGATAGAAGAGGTGGAGGTAAAACCACCAAACCCAGATACATGTTCGAATTGACAGCTAAGTGACCATGCCAAAGAGAATGACGCACCGACCCAGGACAATTGCAGCACCTTGAACAGAGAAGTAAAAATCTTATCACAAGAAGAGAAGAAGGAAGAAACAAATCCTCAGGGACCAGATGAAAACGAAGACAAGAAAATAACAATATCATGTTGGGACGAAATTAATTGGGAGAATGCTGACAAGGAAGAAGAATTACCAGAGGCATGCACAACGAATGTAGGAGGAAAGGAAGAAGTAATGTGTATTGCAGAGCTATTTGAGATGGAAACCAGGGAAAGGGAATTCAATTAGGATAATGCGCAGTCGAAGGAGTAGAAAATAAAGTTACAAGTGGGCACACAACCCAACGTATATAATGAAGGAAGTTATGAAGCGATAATTAGTGCATTTAGATGCGATTATGTGGAAGTAGCGACGAAGAAGGAAAAGATAGACGAGGATGAGGAAAAAGTAGAGGATGTAGAAGAAAGCATAAATGAAGGAAGAAATAGAGAAGAGGAAATAAAAGAGAGAGAAGTAGCAGTCGAAGCTTATCCTACAGAAAGTTCGAATTCACAAGGGAAATTCCTAAGAAGACTCATGTATGATTCAGTGGTGGATTCTTTGATGCAAGAAGAAGAGGAACAGAACCAACCGTTTCAAATTCAATCATTTGTGAAGGCCACAGTAAAGCACATCCCAGTCAATATTGTATTTGATAGCGGAAGTGAACTGACTGCGATCTCAGAAAATTTATTCATGCAGTGTAATGCCAATGAGGAATTGCCAGTTCTGAAAACACGTAAGATTAAAGTAAGAGGTCCTATTAGAAACAATGCTGCGGAAGTTACAAGACAAACAAGGTTAACTCTTTCATGCCAAGGTGAAAAGATCGAAGCGAACTTCGTGATTATACCTAAGCTAACTGTACATTTGCTCATACGTGCAGATTTTTTAAATGAGAGACGAGCGATAGTAGATATGGGGAAAGGTAGCGTAACATTCGGGAATGTCACACTTCTCTTTGAGCAACAGATAAAATTAGAAGGAATACCAGTTATAAACAAACAATTAAGAATGACGCGAGGTAAAGAGGATGACGAATTAGAATGGTATGCACAAAAGAAGGAATCGCCTCAACTCGTGTTAGAAGTCCATAAAGAAATCGATGAAAAATTTCAAGAAGTTCAAGGTATTTCAGAACACAGTAAAAGAGAATTGGAGGGTATTTTATGAGATAAAGCAGAGGTATTTTTACCTAAGGCTGGCAGTATTAAACACTTTCAGTACAACTTTGAAGATTAATTTTATTACTGGTAAATAATCAGCACAACATTTCGAGATTATGTTTCAGATAACATTGTCAGGAGAGAGAAGAATGAAGAGAGAGGAAGGTGGGAAAAAGAAAGTAGTTTCAATAATAACACCAATAGTATCATAGATTCAGGTGAGGGGATAAAGCGTAGATAGTCTAACAGAATGAAATACTAAAATGTTATACAGCACGACACTACACAAAAATAAAAAACGAATTTGAGGATTCTTAAATAGACGTTAAGACTCCAAATATCTTAGAATTGTAACATGGAAAGGGCGCCGAAATTTGTAACGCTTTTTAAGAAGGAGTAATACAAGTAGGTTAAGTAAAACTTTTTGTGAGAACCATTGTAAAAACTCCAGCAAGGAAGAGATGCAACGACCCACAAGATGCAACGCGAGAAGTATCTAGAAAGAAAAGGACGTAATTAGCAAGACACGATTCCTACAAGGCAGAAGTGTCGAGAGAAGAATAGCGAGACCAACAGAGGATCCTTGTAGAGCAGTAAATCAGCCCGCTAGGCGAAACCCTGCAGAGACACGACAGGACACTGAACGCCAGAGGGTCACCAAACGCCCCCCCCTCAGCGGAGCGAGCAAAACACGGCCCGACGAGAAGACCGCTTGGACAAGCCACCACTGGCAAAAAATTATGTGTAAAAGTCACACTACTGCTATTAAACAGCACGCTGATGAACGAAACTGAAAATTTCCACAAAGTAAAAATCACACTCCCAAACAATTTATCAACTGTTACTAGGAGTAGAACTTCAAAACGACTAGTTATCAATAAATATTTCCATATCCTGCCCATAGAAGAACCAAGAAGCAAGTAAGAAGCAGAGTAAAGAAGGAAGAAGTTAAAGATTCGCAAGATTGAGACCAAGAAAGAAGATGGGTGAAGAATAGACGACATACCTTCCCAAATCCCTATCCTATTGTAAACTAGTCGTCTGCGAAGTATTACAACGAAAAACGATCGCTTTCAGCGACTCATAACGATGACTTTCACGCATACAAAGCCAGTAAACCACGAGATTCAGCACTCACAGCTCCATTCCATTATGGGACCTCCACAACAGCAACACACACTCGCAAAGCTAACAAGGAACGACGAACGAAGCTGTACATCAAATACTTTCCCACATCCATCTCGCTGAAGTCCATCACCTTCATGCAAAAACATTCGCCAACCTCATGCTTAAACATTCATAGGATTGTGTAAATGAGTGAAATAAAATTATCTGATGTAGGAATTGTGCAAAAGAAATGTGTGTAAAACTATTAAGTTAAGCACACCAGACAGCTAATAAACTACAAAATAACAGTCATTGACTATGGACTTTATTATGCCTTACTTTTGTTCTTTATATACTGTCCATTTCAGAACTAATGACTTATTTTTATCGATAGTCTATTTTTTACTTAACACTAGAACAATATGCCACTTATTTTCTCCTCATAAAAATACAAGAATAACTATATTTTACTTATTTTCTCCTTATAAAAACAAAAAATAAAAATTATCTTGTTGGATGTTTTCCCTTTTTATTAACATTTGTACCATTTGTTAGGATAATATCTCAATGCTTGTGTATGTATATTTCTTTGTCAAAGCAATTCTTGCGAATAATTCTTATTTGTTAGTGTAACAATGTTGAAATGAGTGTCTAGAAACAAAAACATTTTACTTGTACAGGATATTTAGAAAATGTGTTAGGAATAGATTTTACTTAACTACTACATTTATAAAAACAATATTTCTAAGAAAATCGATGTGAAAGATTCCTCACTTTCGATAACAAACTTCTTAAAAAACAAACTTCACACTTAAATAAAGAAAGACAATAATTAAAAATTAATAATAGCATAAAAATATTCTTCTCTTGTCATTTTTAATTATAATGTGGAAGAATGTAAAAATATAAATTAGTAATACAAACTAGCATAGTACAGAATAATGTGGCTGAACAGTATGCAACAAAATTTAGATAAACTAGAAAATTTTTGACTGACTTAGACAACGATTCAATCATTGCCTAAGTTCAGTGCAAAAATTATGTTCGAAAGGTGTTGACATGCAAGGTGTCAGGCAAATACAACACCTTCCATGAAAACCCTGACATGATAAGAAAATCCAGTAGTATGTCACATAGCTCCGAATAAATCGTGACATTAAATTAACCAAAGTAATACGAATAACGAGTGAGCAAATGTAATACCACAGACTAACACAAGAATGCCTAAATGCATGTCATACCTTCCCACCGTGAGACAGACACAGTTCCGAGGGGAGAAACGTGAACAGAAGCCGAGAGCAGAACCATGTTAAGCTAGAAGGCCATACGATAAGGGACGGACTGGACACCCACGTCGCCAGCTAACTATTAGGACAACGCCAGCTGCAAGTTTTAGTGTGAGACATTTTCGCGTCTCTGTTACGTTGGAAACTTTAAAAACATTGTCCCACCACGAAAAGTATAATGTTTCTCATTGGATAGACAGAATTTTTGTAGGCGGAGCTTAAGGTTAACATTGAGACCCTGATTGGTCAGATGAAAACACAGCCATATAGTTTTTTATAAACCAACTTCGGTAAATGGTAGTAAGGAGAAGTTAGGAGAAAGGGTTAGTTCCGAGATGGCGAGCTGGATGGCAGCTGCGCCGGCCGCTGGCCCCCTGAAGCTGCCTAACCACCAACAAGGTAATGAACGCACGCGATGCCGCATAACAGCGCATAAAGTTTCACTCAGAACTGCAGAAGTCTCATCTGTTACACCCCCTTTTTGTGTAATACTAGTGTCGATCGTCAATTAAAGCTCATGGTGTTCACATTTACCACTCATCTGAAACGCGATGATTTTTCTGTTATATAGTTATTGAGAAGCCACATCAGCCACTGTAATTTACGACAAGTTACATAAGTAATTAAAGATAATTGAGAGTCACTGTAGACCATTTTGATAGTTTTCTCTTTTGTGAAACTTAATTTAAACCTAGGTTATAGATGTGATATGGCATAGGTCATCCTTCGATCCATTGTAGAACTTGGAAACCCATTCAGGGAATATCCGTTCACATTTTTGTTGAACGCAGTTGGTTTTTGGCATCCTGTATTAAAACATTTCCTTTAATCAATAGTGCAATTTATAAACAATGTTTTGTGAGTAGAATAAAATTTCCAATGGTAAACTTAATTGCTTTTTCGACGTTATTTTACCAGCTAACTAAAAATAGGAAAGCCTTGAACCCCTTCCACTAAATTGAGTTAGTATTAAAATTCTTTTACAGGGATTGCAGTGGAGCTGACGCTGAAATCATTAAGTATTTGGTTATATCATCCCTAGTCTCACTGGACTCTTCTGAATTCTACATGTCATGTGTGGTCTGGCGTCTCCTTACCAGCACCAGGTCCCAGGTTCAAACTAGTCAATTCCCTAGAAACACGCTCAGAGCGTCGTCGCCCGAAAGTGGTAGGGAGACACGATATATAACAAACAGACCCCACCCAGAATGTTAGAAACTATCCATCCGCCGTAGACGTGATTGTCATCCTAAGTAGTACCGATCTTTGTACCGGAATCGGACGATTTTCGTAGTACTGACCAACATCATAATGCAAGTGTAGGAACAACTTTGTGAAGAAACTTCTAGTTAAACTTTAATATTGTCGTGTTTAGGAAAATTTAATCATCTGAGAGTTAGTATTTAATACTGTTGCGTTTAGGATTAATTCTCTTTTTGGTGTTGACGAGATGCGTTATCCTGACAACTGTTTTTTTGTTGTCGCATTGAAAACTGTGAAAAAGCGTGTATTTTTGTGCTAATATTGCGACAAAAAAACATGTCATTTCAACTTACACAGTTGTCTCCAATCCTAGAATAAGTAAACCACAAAATATGGAGCCTTACAACTTGAGCGATAAGATGTTTGGCGAACTAACTAGCCTGCACATTGCCCCGACTGAAATCCCATTAAGCAGTTGTGATATGCATTGGGGAGACGTTTTGCAGCACGTTGTCAATCTCGTCGGTGAAGGCATGGAACGCGGCAAACACAACAAGTCCTCACCGTCTCTGTGGCCACCATTGGAGTGCGTTGCACAGCGTCCATTCCCATCCACGGTGATCACACACCTTGTTAAGAATCATGTCGCACATTTTGTAATCTCTAGGGGACAACCATAAATCCATCTTGAGAAAGTTACTCGGGTCGTTAGATTTGCACGCCAGTACAGTAAAGAAGTAATAGGTTAAGAGGTCATGCCTGATGTGGCAGTTTTACTGTACTAACGGAGAAAATATACTGAGTGATAAACACTTTTCCAGTCATGATTTTGAGGGCATTGTTGGGAATTCGGAAAAGATTTGAAATCTCTACATATAAGAGACAATGTCTTGACTGACTGACCCACTTACCAACTCACTATTGCCCAGCTGTAGCCGTTAAGAATCTATCTATCTATCTATATCCGAATCCCGCTCCAGCTACTGCCGGGCCTGGGTGCTGACGAGTCCTCTCCATTTGGCTCGGTCCTCCAACCACTTTTCTTCCTCCACTTGTTGCCAGGTCACAACTCTCCTTTCTACAGATATTCTCACTTCCATTTTCCACCGTGTTCTTGGGTTCCCCTTAGGTCTTTTCCCATCCATCTTTAGTTCTTCCATAATTTTGGGGATTCTCTGCCCATTCATCCTCGTAACATGCCCATACCATCTTAATCTCTTTCTTTCAAATTCCTCTCCCATACTTTCATGTTTAAGGTCCTTTCTAATCTCTACATTGCTTACTCTTTCCATTCTTGTTTTTCCCTTAACTGCTCTGTGAAATTTCATTTCCCCTGCTTGGAGTCTGCTCCAGTCCCTTTCTGTCATTGTCAATGTTTCTCCACCATAGGTGGCAATAGGGATTTAATAATTCTTATACATAAGGAGTTTTGCTCTTTCTGAAACTTCATTATTCCAAATAAGGTGTTTTATTGTTTGGTAGAAATTGCCTCCCTTCTGTACCTCCTATTAATTTCGTTAGTTATTCTTCCATCCCTAGATATTTCACTCCCTAAATGAGCGAAACTTTCTACACTTTGAGGGATTCTCCATTCAAGGTAATATCTCCGTTGATCTCATTCTCTCTTCGAAATACAATTACTTCACTTCTATCTTTATTTATTTTTAATCCACACCCTTTCACTATTTCCTTCCACGCATCAAGCTGTAACTGTACATCTACCTCTTTATCACCGCATATTACCATATCATCTGCAAAAATCATCTTCTTGTTTTTTTCTTTTACTATATCTTTGACTGCCCTATTCATTCCCTCCATCACATCATTAAAAAGTGCAGGAGATAGAATACTTCCTTGCTTAAGTCTTTGTCTTATTTCGAAGTATTCAGAGTTCCCCAATGGTGTTCTAATTCTACAATTGTGTCCGTTGTACATTTTTCTTTATAACATTAATGTATCCATCTTCTATAACTATCTTCTTCATTTCTTCCCAGAGTCCTTAACTGTCAACTGAGTCATATGCCTTTTCTATGTCTAAAAAACCATTATCACCCTTTTGTTATACTCCCAACTTGCATTCTGAAATTCCAACCATAAGAGGTGAATTAGCGGATGGCAGTTTTTTCTTTTTTTGAAAAATGTCGTTATTAAACCATTTAAAGCTAGATCTACGAAAATTGGTATTTGGTATCTCGGTCAGAAATAAAGAAATACCTTTTTCAGCATTTTTGGAAATTTAATCTACGCTGGTGAAATAGTGTGTGAAAGCTTTTCCTGAAAATATATCATTATTAAAGAACAATGGTATTTCAGTTCTCAGTTACAAATAAAAATATACGTGTTTCAGTGTTTTTAGAAATTCAGCCCCTAACTGGGTGAAATATGCGATGACGTTTTTTTATGAGAATATTTTATTATGACAACATTTTTAAAGCTAAATCTACGAAAATTAAAATTTGGCTTCTCAGTTGGAAATTAAAAGAAGTTCATGTTTGACTGTTTCTGAAAATTCAGTCCCTGTGGGGGTGAAAAAGAGGATGAAAATTTTTATGGAAATATTTCATTGTGCAAGCATTTTTAAAGCTAAATCTGTGAAATTTTGTATTTGGCTCTTCTATTAGAAGTGAAACATTAACATGTCATCCCCTAAAGGGGTGAATATCCAAAAGCAGTGACATGTTTATGTTTCACTTCTAAAATAGGGGGTGAAACGTTTTATGAAAATATTTCTCTGCAAAAGCATTTTAAAGGTAAATCTATGAAAATTGGTGTTTGGTTTCTCGGTTGAAGACGAAAACTAAACGTATAATTGTCTTCGGAAATTCAACTCCTAAGAGGGTGAAAAAGGGGCAGACTGATTCACTGACCAATCATCGCCCAACTCAAAGCGCTAAACACGGAAACTTGAAGTTTG
Source organism: Schistocerca gregaria (assembly GCF_023897955.1). Lineage (NCBI taxonomy): Eukaryota > Metazoa > Arthropoda > Insecta > Orthoptera > Acrididae > Schistocerca > Schistocerca gregaria. The sequence continues at coordinate 24,830,674 of NC_064928.1, read as the reverse complement.
GAGATGGCGTCAATCTTATGCTGTAGGCATAGTTTGAGAACGGATTGTCCGAAATCGTACTCCTAAGGGGAGGAGGGTGAAAGGGGGATGCTTTTTGAAAGTATGTCGCTATTGCAGGAATTTTAAAGCAAGAACTACGAAAACTGGTATCTGATTTCTCAGTCGGAAAATGAAAAAATACATGTTTCAGGATTTTTGGAAATTCAACCACTAAATGTGTAAAATAGTGATTGAAAGTTTCTTTGAAAATAAGTAATTACTAAATAGCTACTAAATGATTTTTAAGTCTACATCGATGACAGTTTGTATTTGGCTTCTCTGATAGAAATAAAGAAATGATGTTTCAGAGTTTCTGGAAATTAAGCCTCTAAGGATGTGTAAAAGGGGATGAAAATTTACAAGAAAACATTTTGTTACATTAAAAAAAATTAAATTTTATGAAGATTGGTATTCCACTTGTCGGTTAGATATAAAGAAATATTTGTTAGGGGACGAGAGTTGCTATGGAAATATCTCCACAAGAATGCAAAGGGCATCGTTAACAAAAACTTTGGACTCCAGCTACTAGAATCGCTTATTGGTCAGAAGTACATCCGAAACAGTCCGTGCTTATATGGCCTTAATTAGCGTAAAAAGCTTAGAAGCAGTTTGTGGACAACATAAAAGTTTGATTAAAAAAGTGCAGGCCATACAGTACTCAAGCGAAACAGCTGTTGCTGAGCTACTAAATATAAAGTTTGTTCAAAGTCGCTTAGCGCTCGCGTTCTCGAATACTACAGTGTGGGTATTCAGCCGCACAGCCTCACGACTTGCACACAGTTTGTAAGTGCAGTACTAGTCTTACTGTGTTAAAACCTTAACACGCAATCATAGCTGTTAGTACTTATGGCAGCATTTTAAAATTTTAAATTCGCTAAGTAAATACGTTGAAAACCAAATTGTTGTTGCCCCTGGCAGCCATTAGATAGGCAACCTTGAACTGGTTACGAGGAAACTCCGCTCAGGAGAGTTGAAGGGAGCGAACACGTGTCTCGGTATATCCGTGGATATTGGACCGTTTCTGGGAAAACGTCAGTGAAAGTTTTCGACATACTTTATGTACCGTTTAGCACGCACTAAGCTCAGTCGAGTGGGTGTCATAGTTGCGTGCTCGAAACTCGCTTTTTTTTCATTTGTATACACACTCCTGTAGAAGGTTACTATACGAATGTTTCTTATCGAGTTACTGAATATAAGGGCGTTGTATTAATTATAAAATTCAACTGGGTTTCACAATAAGTGGCAGACATATATAATACATGTGTGTATGGTGTTGTCAGGAGTTACAGTCTTCTTAAATTTTCTTTTCTGATAGTTCATTGTTACATCAATTCTTAATTCTTATATTTTATTCTTATGTTTATTCTTCAGGAAGATTTGCTCTATTCCCTTGGATGATACTGATCGTAGAGACATTCGAAATATATAAACTCAGAAACGACGAGCATCGTGCGAAGACAGCTTTTCCATAGCGACATTTCTTCGTAAGAATCTCACTGGGAAAGAAATGGCGTTAACATTGCTGTAGATATTGCGCGTTGACACTAATTTCGCTGCAAACCACGCATGAAAACGTATCACTTTTTTGAAAACGTGCACTTGATTATGAATCAAGATACATAACAGGAATTTCACGGAAAACAATTTCAAATAAACTTTCCATTCATTTATTTTTATTATTACTTTTTAAAAATTCACTCACTAAACCAGCAATTAGGAGACGAATAAGAACACTGTAATTTCAGTACACTTCGGAAAACGCCCGTGTAGTAATCGTCTACGGTCAGGGGTACAAAATAAAAAACGAAAATAAAAATAATAATCGCGCTTCCAACACTGGGTAGTAACGCTGCCCCGCCACCACATCGGCTGGACTGTTTACTCGCTGAAAGGCCCGTACATGAAATACCACGAAAGCTTCGACCGACGTTTTCTCAGAAACGGTCGAATATGTACGGAGAAGCCGAGATATGTGTCGGCTTATTTTGACCCCTCCTCCACTGAGGGAAGAATTGGGGTATGGCATTTGCCGTGTTCTCCACGTGAAACGAGGTACCGTGAACCGAGTTACCCATTTTATAGCAAAGATATAACAACGCATCTCACATAAATTACATATTCCGTTAGCTGATCCACAGGCATGGACCACATTTTATTTTACATCATCATCATCAGTTATCTGCTATATTAGCAGATCCTTTGCCTCTCCATTTTCTGCGATCCATTGCTTCCTTCTTAAGGCTGCTGTATGTTGTACCGTCCATCATGTCATCCAGTATCTGGAATCTCTTCCTTCCTCGCTTCCTTTTCCCTTCGACGCAACCTTCTAAAACTGTTTTTATCAGTCCCTCATTCTTTCTTAATATATGTCCAATCCAATTTCTTTTTCTTCTCTTTATTACATCTAGTAACTGTCTTTTCTCTCCCACTCTTCTCAGTACCTCTTCATTTTTTACTCTGTCCATCCAACTTATTCTTTCCATCTTCCGCCATGTCCAGATCTCAAAAGCCTCCAGCCTTTCTCTGTCTTTTTTCCTCATAGTCAATGTTTCAGAACACTCCATACTAAGTTCTCTGTCCAGACCGCTGCAGAAAATTTTCCTTTTCTTATAAAACGCCTCTTTTGCCATTGCTATCCTTGTTTTAATTTCTGTGGCGCACTTCCAGTCGGTGTCTATCCTGCTTCTAAGATACTTAAAATTGTGCACCTGTTCTAATATTTCTCCATGCAGCATAGTTTTTATTTCCTTATTTCCTCCTAGTGCCAATACTTTTGTTTTATTTGTGTCAATTTTCATTCCATATTTTTTCCGTTAGTTGCAATAGTGTCCACTAAATCCTGTAATTGTTTTTCCCCTGTGGCTAGAAGGACCATGTCATCAGCAAACCTCAAACACCCTACTCTTATTCCTCCAACTTCTACGCCTTTGTCATCTAATGAGCATTGGTCAACCATATTTTCCAAGTAGAGGTTGAAAAGAGTAGGTGACAGACAGCACACTTGTCTTACTCCTTTTCCTAGTCTCATCCAGTCTGTACTTTCTCCTCTCACTTTAACTGAAACTTTTTGATTAAGATATAATGAGTTTACAAGTCTTCTGGTTTTCCAGTCCACTCTCATTTCCCTCATTATAGTCGCCAGTTTGTCCCAAACCACACTGTCAAATGCCTTTTCTAGATAGATGAAGCACATATATAGGTCTCTTCCTTTTTCAATAAACCTTTCTCCCAAGATTCGTAGGAGCCCTATTGCATCTCTGGTGCCCGTACTCCGTCTAAAGCCAAACTGCTCCTCGCCAAGATTCTCCTCCATTACTTTTTCAAGTCTTTTATTAATTATTCTTAACATCACTTTGGCCACACACGGTCTTACGTAAAAATTTCGTGAGTACATCCGTCGGAAAACAAATTAAATTATGTTCACGTTCGAAATGTTAAAGTTGTTGCTCGAGCGACCCCACTGGTGTTCATCGGCAGACCACGTAGGAGCCCAGGGCTCTTCTGCCTGCCGAGCTCGACAGGGGGTGGGGGGTTAGTGGACGCTTCCTCGGCCATTCCCGGGCGCAAGTTTCTCTGGGCACAGTCCGCGTAGACCCGGGCAGCGCGGCGTTGCCATGGCGACGACCCAGCCGGTTGCCGCCGCTCGATACAGCCACCCGGTCGCAGCACAGCGTGGGGGGGGCACAAGCCGGAAGTCCAACACAGCCCCGCCTGCAGCTCGCCGCCGTACACGCTACCACTCCGCCAAGTACGAGGTGTGTCCAAACCGAGGCAATTTTACTTTTCGTCAGTCGCAGTACATTCACAAGCCAATTTAATACATTATACAGGCTGTCCGTGGAGGAAGGGTCAGCGTCAAGAGGAACGATCATACGAAGCAAAGAAAGTCCAGTAAAGATGGGCTGTAAAACGCATACCTCAAGTTCTACGAGCACTTGTTTATCTTCGATACTGTGAAACAAGCGCATTCCACTGCAGGCTCTCTGAGCAGTGGCAGTAGGAAAGAAATCAACAAAAAACTGTCCAATAAACAGGGGATCTAAAGAGCATACCTTATGGTTACTTGTTCATCAACGCTACTATGAAATACCAGGGTCACTCAAAAAGATATGCACACTATTTTTTGTTTAAATCCATTTTTTATTCTACATGTTTTAAAGTTTTACAGTGATAGATACATCCTTTAGGAACAATATTTTCATTTCTCCACATAATTTCCATCCCTATCAATTGCCTTACGCCATCTTGCCGCGCGGGATTAGCCGAGCGGTCTTAGGCGCCACAGTCGTGGACTGTGCGGCTGGTACCGGCGCAGGTTCGAGTCCTCACTCGGCCATAGTTGTGTGTGTTTGTCATTAAGATAATTTAGGTTAAGTAGTGTGTAAGCTTAGGGACTGATGACCTTAGCAGTTAAGCCCATAAGATTTCACACACATTTTTTATGCCATCTTGGAACCAGCGCCTTGGAGTCATCATCTTCAAACCTTGTTCCTCGAACAGTCTTTCAGTTTCCCAAAGAGATGATAGTCACATGGAGCCAGGTCAGGACTGTAAGGCTGTTGTTTCAGTGGTGTCCACCAGAGTTTTGTGATCGCTTCCGTGGTTTTTTGACCGACATGTGGCCGTGCATTGTCGTGCAACAGCAAAACATCCTGCTTTTGCCCATGTGGTCGATCCCGACTCAGTCGAGCTCGGAAGTTTCTTCATTGTCTTCACATATGCATCATAATTTATGGTGCTTCCACTTGGCACGATGACCAGAAGCAAGAGTCCTTCGGAATCGAAAAACACTGTAGCCATAACTTTTCTAGCAGAAGGTGTGGTTTTGAATTTTTTTCCTTGGGTGAATTTGCATGATGCCACTCCATTGATTGCCTCTTCGTCTCTGGTGGAAAATGATGGAGCCATTTTTCATCACTTGCCACAATTCTTCCAAGAAAGTCATCTCCACCATTCTCGTCAGTACGAGATTTATGGAGATGAATTTCTTGGAAGAATTCCAAAAGCTCGATGCATGCCGTTTTTCTTGTTTCTTTGCGAGCCACTGTCAACATCCTGGGAACCCACCTGGCACAAACCTTTTTCCACGTCAACACTTTGAGTATTCTGCAAACACTTCCTTCCCCTATCCCAAAGTAGCGTGACAATTCGTTCACTGTGATGCGTCTGTCAGCAGTCACCAAATGTTTAACTCTCTGCACATTGTCTGGAGGGTCTGCAGTGCGAGGCCTGCCGCTGCGAGGACAATCCTCAATATTGCCGGGCCCGCCATCATCACGTAACCTGCTTGCCCCCGACTAACTGTACTGCGATCGACAGCAGCATCTCCATACACCTTTTTCAACCTGTTGTGGATGTTTCCCACTGTCTCGTTTTCATAGCACAGGAATTCTATGACAGCACGTTGCTTCTGACGAACGTCAAGTGTAGCAGCCATCTTGAAGACATCATGTGACGGCGCCACTCACAGAAACAGGTTGAACTAAGTTTGAAAACAAGCGGGAAGGATGTATCTACACAGTGTAAAAGTTTCGCACATGCACAATGAATACTGTATTTTTACAAAAATAGTGTGCATATCTTTTGGAGTGACACTCTTATCTCATGCTGAATATAAACGCCCACAGCTCTTGAAGAATGCATTTCAGATCCACTGTTCAGTGGACTACTCTCCTTCGAATGATCGTTCACGTTATACCCTACCATTCAGCATTCCTCACGGGACACCCTGTGTGCAGCATGTCAAGAGGGGAGGTACATGATTTGATGAGTGATAGAATTAGCGATTCTAAGCAAAAAAATTTCATATGGACATATGCCTCATCTGAACGGTTTCCGAGGTAGAACGATTTTAATATGTATTGTTATTTATTTCCTGTATTATTCAAACATTGTCCTTGTTTACAAAGTACTACAGTAGTGCAATGGAAGTTAAGACCAACAATTTCTTATGGGACACTGTCATATCTGGACATCTACCTCAAATTGCCCCACAAAACTACCCAAGCTACAGGGCACGCGTGTCGCACGATATTTTTCAATATTACACACTCTCTTCGCGCAAACTATTTGTTAATCCCATAGAAAAAAATGAGTAGGACCTTCTTGTAGCAAATTTAAGGTAGTTTAATTTCGTACTGCGATACGTTTTCGCTGGAGGGTGCGGTTTTAGAATTATTCAAAGCTATTGTACAGTAATGTTTTCTATCTCGGAAACCATTCGGATTGGGGGACATACATCCACATAAATTTTTTGGTTGAGGTTTACTACTAATATCACCCCTCAAAGCACGTACTGTCACTTTTGACTCATCCTGTATAACTGAGAAGAACTATAGCTAAGAACAGGGGCGGGCAGGAATCCTGCACGTGTGGGGTGCACTTGCATGTGTGCAGTTAACAGGTGTTGTGCGTGCACACAGGGGCTAGCTGGCCGCCCGCTTCTCCCACCTACCCACCACACCGTCTGCCCGCTCCTTCCTCTGTAGTGCGTTGTTTCTCCTGGTCTGCTTTATTGAATGAAGGAATAAGGTTAGTACGAGTGCTTGAAAGAAATCATGGTTTGAAAGAGTGCCTTTTACTTACGATACGTTTTATATAATTATCACAGGTGTAGTTTACAATACGTTTAATGTCTGGAACAAAATTTCTACATACAGACAAACGCAAACAGTTGCGTAAATTTTCATCACTGATATTTGCTCTTAACCGAATCTTATTAATTTTCATAACAGAAAAAAATCTCTCACAAACGTATATCGAGCCAAACACTGACATTATCTTCGCCGCTTCACGATGGAGACGAGGAAACTCTTGCTGTGGAAAGTGGTGATAAAAGTCTATGACACGTCTTGCCAAAAGGAACTTGTCGCTCAGACGAGAATTATGCTGTAGAGTCTACAGTATAGATCTATTAATTCCATTTGCAAATTGGGATCAATATCATCTACAGAAACAGCAAATAGTCTCGAGAACCATTCAAATGTTTGGGATAAATATGATACATCCCCAAATCGCTTGAGAAATTTCTCTTTTATTGCACTAAGTACGGAAACATATTCTTTGCAATTCTGTTCTAGCACAGTGGACAGAGTAGGGACATGGACTGTGTTCCCTGACGAGAGCTGTCTTTCCCACAGATCAAGCTTGCTAGTGACAGCTTGCACCTTTCAGCCGTTTCACAAATTAGCTGATTTTTTCCTTGTAAACTTGTGTTCAGTGCATTCACGTGTCCGGTAATGTCCACTAAAAATGCAAGGGCGCCAACCCACCCTGGATCTTCTACCTTGGGGTCGTACCTGCCTTTGTCCTTTAAGAACTGATTTATTGGTATTCTCAGATCGAAAAATCTTTGAGTACATTACCGTGGCTAAGCCAGCGGCTTTCACTGTGGTAAGGTATGTCACTGTACTCTTCCCCAGTTTCAGCTAAGTATGTGTGAAACTCTGTGTGTAAGCCCGTGGCATCTCAAATAATTAACTGCGGGAATAACACCAGTTTTGCTGCTTTTGCACAGAGTACTTCTTGGTGCAAAATACAGTGTATGCTGTACAATGATTCTTCTGTACACTGTAGCTTTTTTTCTGAGTAATCCAATTCATTGCAGGTGCTCCGTCTGTTGTCACTGACACCAAACGTTCCCAGTTTAAGCCAGCTGAATCGACAGCTCCTTCCACGGCTTTCAGGATGTCCGCGTCGGTGGTCGTGCTTTTTAAAGATATCGTATCTAAAAAAATCCTCTGTTATGTGCAGAGCAGTGTCCACGCCGCGGACATAAATCACTAATTGCGCGGTGTCTGAAATATCTGTGGACTCGTCAACTGCGATAGAAGATGCAATAAACTGCTGCACTGCACTCCTTAACTGACGGTAAACGTCACCTGCCGTGGCACTTACACGACGACTTGCAGTCCGCCGAGAAAGAGTGACAGCTCGAAACTGATTTGCATTCAGTGGGCAAAGTAAACCAGCAGGCGTCATTGATGCACTCCTTTATAAACTCACCTTCAGCAAATGGTTTTCCAGCTCTCGCTGTATTAAGAGCAATCTTGTATGTACCGCTGGGCTATCGTTGTTGTTGTCCTGAAAAATTGAGAACAGTGTTCCATAGAATGTAAAATGAGGTCTTCTTAAGTTCAGTCAGTTTCCCCCTCCGCTCAGAATCCGACAATAAATTGTACTCGTCCTTGTAAAATTTATTATAATGGCGTTCAGTATTAAACTTCCGCTGACCAGCGAGAATACTGCCAAATATTAAACATTTCGAATTTCCACGTTTTTGTACAAAGAAAAATTGATTCTCCCATTCCTTTTTAAAAGATAGCAAATCTCCACTTGTACGTTTCCTTGATTCACTCCGCATTTTCCAGCTCTTAAAATACGACGTTCACTAGGCAGTGGTCGCTTCGCTTCAACGTCCGCGGCTCAGCCTGGCACTACACTGCCGCAACCTGCCGGCTGTCGCCACTGCCCCGTTCGACGGTTGCACGCGAGCAGCACACGTGCAGCTCTGTGAGCTCATGAGCCGCGTGCAGCGTTTGCCCGCTCCTGGTTAAGAATCTCGACCCAAAAAAAGAATATTTTTGAAAAGAAAGAGAAGGTCGCAAGCTAAATTGTAGAAAATGACCAGAAATTAGAGACTGAATGTTTTCAGATTTTTGGGAAAACTGTAACCCATCCCTGATTCTTTAAAGAATCGAACTCCCGTTTATAACACAGCGTCAAACGTCCGATTTTTTTTTCTTTTTTGCAAATGAGTTACTGTGATAAACGTTTTGTTAATCAAATAAAACCCTAATGACTGCAGATGCAAAACCCTAATTATGTTGCTCAAAAATTGTTCAAATGGTTCTGAGCACTATGGGACTCAACATCTGAGATCATCAGTCCCCTAGAACTTAGAACTACTTAAACCTAACTAACATAAGGACGTCACACACAACCATTCTCGAGGCAGGATTCGAACCTGGGACTGTAGCGATCGCGCGGTTACAGACTGAAGCGCCTAGAACCGCTCGGCCACAGCGGCCGGCAGTTATGTTGCTTTTACTAGTTTCGTATTATTTACCTGCAGACTACCAAGAAATTCAAAACCAAAAGAACGTTTTTTATACACTGCAAAACGAAAAAAATGACTCGCCACGAAGGAATTTTTCGAATGGGACAGAATGGCCATGGAAATGCGCCTTTGGGTCTCTTGTGGGGTTATGTGTGTACATTTGCTAGAAAAAGATCAAGAGTTCGAAACCTGTTGTGAATGCCCTTCCTCATTATGTGTCAAATTGCATAGTAGAAACAGAAAACACACTTGGAAATGGGAATCATTTCCCGAAACGCATCGTGTAAAATACGAATAAAAGAAAATCATGACCAGTACCAGAAAGCATTTTTATAAACAAACTCACTGATTTCACAGTCGCAGATTTTCAAAATTTTTTTATAATGGACAAAATCAGATTTTCATACACAATTTCTGCATTGTTTTTATGTCAAGAATAGATAGCTACATTTATGGACGCAAACTTATGAACATCCTGTGTAAATTAATGAAGAAAGCTATTGTCGGAAACATTTTCGTCGGTTACAGTTATAGGTTCACGCTGCCATTCACCGAATCCTTCGGCCGTGAATGGAACCGAAAGCCTGGAGGAGGGAGACCGAATGTCCTCCGTCACGGATTTGAAACTGTAATGTTCCACGCAAGCGACGCCCGTATCGACGACAGCTGTCGATCGCCGACCGGCGCGCGCGCATCGATAATTCAAACGCTAGCGCGCGCTCGCGACACGGAGGGCTCGCCTCGCCACGCTCCGCTTCCGTTATTTAAGATGGCGCCCCGCCACGCGGGCGCGCGCTCGAGTGCTTCGGCCGCCCGCCGCCAGTGTCGCTGAGGTCGGTGCGTGACGTCTGCGGCTCGTGACGAGTCACTGTCGGCCTGAAGGCGGCGAAGGCGCGGGTGACTTTGAGAAGGTCAAACGGGAGAAGCTCGAGGTTGCAGGGAGGGAGTGTCGTGTTTACACTGCGGGCTGCATGGCTCACGTGGCCAGAGAGCTGGCGCCACGTGGGAAGTCGGCGTGTTTGCCCGCAGCAGCGGCGGTGGGCTCCTTTTTTGGGCTCTGTATAGTGCGTGCACTTCTCATCAATAACCACATCCTGCTCCATTCCTTTCGCGTTACTGTCAGTACGCCTCTACTCGAGTTCGAAGAGTGAACTCGTCTACTGGAAGAGTAGACATGAAACTGAATGTAGATGGACAGAAGCCCAAAACCTATCGTATTTTAAACAAACCAACTGCAAACGCAACTGGTAGCGATTTTTCTTCAACGTTATCCTTTAGAGCAAACATTCGTTTATTACATTAGAGTCCATTTATGGATAAAATTAATTTGCTGTTTTATATACCTACATAGACCACATTTCCGATGTTTTTTCGTGGTCTGTGGCAGTGAGGTTAGTGGGCGACGATCTGACGATATTGCAGGTTAGATCCAACAAGAAGAAGGTACATCGCTTACAGTTCCAATTTTGGAAAGTTATTGGAGTTGAACGTGTTTGAACACTTCTATTACTATATTCAAATTACACTAAATCAATCATTCCAACAGGATGAATCTTTTCCTTATACTTTCGTGATAAAATATTTCATATATCTTGAAAAGCTAAAATATTTCATATGCTGAAAAGCTTTAATTTTGTTAAAGAAAGGCTCAGAAGTAACACAAGTGTTCACCATGTTATCGAAGCATGCAATCAACTGTGGAAAAAGTTATAGAAAAAAAAATTATTTCTTAGTTTATCGTTCAGAAACTTATTTCCATAATTATTACTCTCATTTTGTTATAGAACAGGAATGGTTAAATCGGAAAGTTAAACAATAATGAATAATTATAATGCTGCCATCTACATACATATAGTTGCTGAACAGTTCAGAGAAAATTTGAGTCTCGTAAGAAATAAATACCCCACTCATACGATTATAGTTGGTGGGGACTTCAACCTTCCCTCGATATGTTAGCAAAAATGTTTGTTCAAAACCGGTGGTAGGAAGAAAACATCTTCCGAGATTGTCCTAAATGCTTTCTCCGAAACTTATTTCGAGCAGTTAGTCCACTAACCCACTCGAATTGTAAATGGTTGCGAAAACACACTTGACCTCTTAGCCACAAACAATCCAGAGCTAATAGAGAACATCAAGACAGGGATTAGTGATCACAGGGTTGTTCTAGCTAGGCTCAATACCGTTCCTTCCAAATCCACCAGAAACAAATGCAAAATAATATTATTCAAAAAAGCGGATAAAGTGACACTAGAAGCCTTCCTGAGAGACAATCTCCATTCCTTCCGAACTGACTATGCAAATGTAGACGACATGTGGCTCAAATTCAAAGCTATAGTAGCAACAGCAATTGAGAGATTCATACCTCATAAGTTGGTAAGAGATGGAACTGATCTTCTAGTAAACCTTCCGGGATGTAAGGTCGTGGTCCATGAAACTCTTCAGCTCGTAACGTTTCGTCCAGAGCTGCGCTGGACATCTTCAGAGGGGTGTTTCTCCTCCGGTGAGTCTTGCCGACTGACGGGTCGGACGTCTGAGAGTGACTTATATATCGTAGAAAGTGGGCGTGGCCAGAGTTACACGTGACCCGTCAGTCGGCAAGACTCACCGGAGGGGAAACACCCCTCTGAAGATGTCCAACGCACCTCTGGACGAAACGTTAGGAGCTGAAGAGTTTCATTGACCACAACCTTACATCCCGGAAGGTTTACCAGAAGAAATGTCATCTGGTCGTGAAAGCCTTCATACTATGGAACTGATCCCCCACAGTACACAAAACACTGTTGCAGAGGCAACGGAAAAAGCATGCGAAGTTCAGAAGAACGTTAAATCCCGAAGATTAGCTAAAATTTACAGACGCGTGAAATTTGGCACAGATTTCAATGCGAGATGCTCTTAATAGGTTCCACAACGAAACATTGTCTCGAAATTTGGTAGAAAATCCGAAGAAATTCTGGTCATATGTAAAGTACACAAGCGCCAAGACGCAGTCAATACCTTCGCTGCGCAGTGCCGATGGTACTATTACCGACGACTGTGCCACTAAATCGCAGTTATTGAACGCAGTTTTCCGAAATTCCTTCACCAGGGAAGACGAATGGAATATTCCAGAATTTGAAACACGAACAGCTGCTAGCATGAGATTCTCAGAAGTAGATATCTTTGGGGTTGCGAAGCAACTCAAATCACTTGATACGGACAAGTCTTCAGGTCCAGGCTGTATACCGATTAGGTTCCTTTCACATTACGCTGATACAATAGCTCCCAACTTAGTAATCATATACAACCGCTCACTCACGGATAGATCTGTACCTAGAGATTGGAAAATTGTTCAGGTCGCACCAGTATTTAAGAAGGGTAGTAGGAGTAATCCATCGAACTACAGACCTATATCATTGACGTCGGTTTTCAGTATGGTTTTGGAGCATATACTGTCTTCCGACATTACAAATCACCTCGAATGGAACGATCTATTGATACGTAATCAGCATGGTTTCAGATAACATCGTTCTTGTGCAACACAGCTAGCTCTTTATTCGCACAAAGTAATGGCCGCTATCGACAGCGGATCTCAAGTTGATTCCGTATTTCTAGATTTCGGGAAAGCTTTTGACACCGTTCCTGACAAGCGACTTCTAATCAAGTTGCGGGCCTTTGGGGTATCGTCTCAGTTGTGAGAGTGGATTCGTGATTTCCTGCCACGAAGGTCGCAGTTCGTAGTAATAGACGGCAAATCATCGATTAAAACTGAAGTGACATCAGGTGTTCCCCAGGGAAGCGTCCTAGGACTTCTCCTGTTCCTGATCTGTATAAATGACCTGGGTGACAATCTGAGCAGTTCTCTTAGATTATTCGCAGATGATGCTGTAATTTACCGTCTAGTAAGGCCATCCGAAAACCAGTATCAGTTGCAAAGTGATTTAGAAAAGATTGCTGTATGGTGTGGCAGGTGGCAGTTGGCGCTAAATAACGAAAAGTGTGAGGTGATCAACACGAGTTCCAAAGGAAATCCGTTGGAATTCGATTACTCGATAAATAGTACAATTCTTAAGGCTGTCAATTCAACGCCAGCCAGTGTGGCCGAGTGGTTCTAGGCGCATCAGTCTGGAACCGCGCGACCGCTACGGTCGCAGATTCGAATCCTGCCTCAGGCATGGATGTGTGTGATGTCCTTAGGTTAGTTGCGTTTAAGTAGTTCTAAGTTCTAGGGGACTGATGACCAAAGTAGTTAAGTCCCATAGTGCTCAGAGCCATTTGAACCATTTTTTTTTTTTTTTGTCAATTCAACTAAGTACCTGGGTGTTAAAATTACGAACAACTTCAGTTGGAAAGACAACATAGACAATATTGTGAGGAAGGAGAACCAAAGGTTGCGTTTCATTGGCAGGACACTTAGAAGATGCAACAAGTCCCCTAAAGAGACAGCTTACACTACACTCGTTCGTCCTCTGTTAGAATATTGCTGCGCGGTGTGGGATCCTTACCAAGTCGGATTGACGGAGGACATCAAAATGGTGCAAAAAAGGGAAGCTCGTTTTGTATTATCACGTAATAGGGGAGAGAGTGTGGCAGATATGATCCGCGAGTTGGGATGGAAGTGATTAAATCAAAGACGTTTTTCGTTGCGGCGAGATCTATTTACGAAATTTCAGTCACCAACTTTCTCTTCCGAATACGAAAATATTTTGTTGAGCCCAACCTACATGCGTAGGAATGATCGTCAAAATAAAATAAGCTAAATCAGAGCTCGAACAGAAAGGTTTAGGTGTTCGTTTGTCCCGCGCGCTGTTGGGGAGTGGAATGGTAGAGAGATAGTATGATTGTGGTTCGATGAACCCTCTGCCAAGCACTTAAATGTGAATTGCAGAGTAATAATGTAGATGTAGATGTAGATACACGCTCACTGGGAACAGATATAATGAACTATTTCCATTAGAACGTTAATACACAACTGCTAAAACAGAAATATCTTACTCGTCTGAAAATATGGTTATTGATCGCACGTTTCAAGCAAAACACGTATATAAACAAAGGTCAAAACTTATGTGAAAAAACCTGGGATAAAATGTGAGAACAGCTTATGCATGAACATGGAAGAAAAACAATGTCAAGTTACACAAAAATATAAAATGAGGAAACGGCGATTACAATTTTGTAGCCGCTTCTATAGAATAAATGCAGTAACTCAAAAAAATTCTAAATTTAAATTTATTGAACTGCAGATGAAAAGTGAAGAAAATTGTGAAAGGTAGCAACTTAAGGTGACGGGTCTTTGATAACTTGAAACACGTAGAGGTTTTTGAGAGTTTCAAAGGGAACATTAGCCACTGGCTGACAGACAAATAGAAGAGGAATTGGTAGCTTAAGAGATGAAACAGCGTAAAGAGGCAAGACGAAGAGGTCGAAAAGGAATCCCTGGATAACACGTTAGACACTGAACTTAACTGACGAAAGGAGAAAGTAATTAAAGGCAGAAAAACTAAATATAGAAATCTAAAGAATGAGATTGACAGAAGTGCGAAATTGCTATGTAGGAGGAAAATGCAGATCTCTGGAACTATGAACGACTAGGGGACAGATAGGCGCCTCTTATTGCGAAGTTAGCGGCCTTTGGATGACAGAGAAGCTCATGTGTGAATATCAGAAACTCTGATGTACAGCCACACTCTAACTATAGAAGGGAAGGACGAACGGTGGAAGGAATATAGAAGGAGTACACGAAGGAAAAGAACTTGGGAATAATGTCATAGCAGTTTAAGAGGAAGTACGTTAAAATGATAAGGAAAATGCGATACGGCAAAAAGAATTTGCCAGGGAGCTGAAACATCTAAATCAAAACAAGACCTATGGAGTAGATGCTATTCCCTCAGAATTATGGAGACCCTTGTGAAAACCAACCATGACCAATCTACACTGAAGAGCCAAACAAATAGGTAGACCTGCCTAATATCGTGAAGGGCCCCTGTGAGCACGCACAAGTGCCGCAACACGACGTGGCATGGACAAGGCTAACGTCTGAAGTGGTGCTGGAGGGAGCCGACACCATGAGTAATTGCAGGGCTCTCCGTAAATCAGTACGAGTACGAGGGGGTGGAGGCCTCTTCTGAACGGCACACTGCAAGGCATCGCACATATGCTAATAATGTTCGAGTCTTGCGAGTCTGGTGGCTAGCGGGAGTGTTTAAACTCAGAAGAGTGTTATTGCAGACACTCTGTGGCAATTGTGGACGTGTGGGATGTCGCATTGTCCTGTTGGAATTGGTCAAGTCCGTGGGAATGCACACGTCCATCCGTCCTATACAATCTGAAACGTGACTCGTTCGACCAGGCAACATGTTTCCCGTTATCAACAGTTCAGTGTCGGTGGTGACGGACCAGGGGAGGCATGAAACTTTGTGTCGAGCAGTCATCAAGAGTACACAAGTGGGCCTTCGGCTCCGAAAGCTCATATCGATGATGTTTCTTTGAATGGTTCGCACGCTGACATTTGTCGATGGTCCAGCATTCATTCAAGTCTGCAGGAATATGCGGAAGGGTTGCGCTTCCGTCACGTTGAACAACTCTCTTTAGTCGTGAATGGGCCCGTTCTTGTAGGATCTTTTCCCGGCCGCAGCGATGTCGGAGATTTGAATGTTTTACCGGATTCCTGATATTCACGGTACACTCGTGAAATGCTTGTACGGGAAAATACCCACTTCATTGCCATTTCGGAGATGCTGTGTCCTATCGCTCGTGCACCCACTATAACACCACGTTGAAACTCTCTTAAATCATGATAACCTGCCATTGTAGCAGCGGTAACCGAGCTAACAACTGCACCAGAAACATGTCTTATATAAGCGTTGCTGACCGCAGAGCCATATTCTGCCTGTTTACATCTCTCTGCATTTGAATATGCTTACCTATGCCAGTTTCTCTGGTGCTTCAGTGTATTTCACCTGGTGTGCAATATTCATGAAACAGGCGAATTACCTTCACGCCTTGAGAAAAATATCCTCATTCCAGTTCTATAGAAGCCAGATCCTGGCACGTGCATATATTACAGAATAATCAATTTAATAAAGTACTGTTACAAAACACTGACACGAATTGCTCGCTGAAGACTGAAAAAAGGGATAGAAGCCTACCTCGAGGAAGATCAACTTGAGGTACAGGGAAAAGTAGGGGGACACGAAGAAATAGAGATACACTGAAATCAGTCAAATCTAAATTTACGTCATTTGTAGATTTAGCTTTAGACAAATTTGATGGGAAACACTCTTTGAAATTCTGGAGGTGGCAGGGATAAAATGCGGGAAGCGAAAGATTGTCTACACCTTTTTGCATCTACATCTACGTGATTACTCTGCTATTCACAATAAAGTGCCTGGCAGAGGGTTCAATGAACCACCTTGAAGCTGTCTCTCTACCGTTCCACTCTCGAACGGCACGCGGGAAAAACGAGCACTTAAATTTTTCCGTGCGAGCCCTGATTTCTCTTATTTTATCTTGATGACCATTTCTCCCTATTTAGGTGGGTGCCAACAGAATGTTTTCGCAATCGGAGGAGAAAACTGGTGATTGAGACTTCGCGAGAATATCCCGTCGCAACGAAAAACGCCTTTGTTTTAATGATTGCCACTCCAAATCCCGTATCATGTCTATGGCACTATGTCCACTATTTCGCGATAATACAAAGCGAGCCGCTCTTCTTTGTACTTTTTCGATGTCATCCGTCAGTCCCACCTGATGCGGATCCCACACCGCACAGCAGTACTCCAGAATAGGGCGGACAAGCGTGGTGTAAGCACTCACTTTAGGAGACATGTTGCACCTTCTAAGTGTTCTGCCAATGAATCGCAGTCTTTGGTTTGCTCTACCTACAATATTATCTATGTGATAGATCCAATTTAAGTTATTTGTAACCGTCATCCCTAAGTATTTAGTTGTATTTACAGCCTTCCGATTTGTGTGACTTATCGCTTAATGGAAATTTAGCTGATTTCTTTTAGTAGTCATGTGAATAAATTCACACTTTTCCTTATTCAGGTCCAATTGCCACTTAATGGTAGTCATAATATCCGAAGGACATGAAAGGGGAACATAAGTTGAGAAGGAAGTGAGATAGGTGTGCCATCTACATGTGATGTTATTCAGGCTACACACTGAGCAAGCAGTGACGAAAACGAAGGAGGAATTAGGAAAGGGCATAAAATTCAGGCACAGGAAGTAGAAACTTCGATGTTTCTCGATGACATTACAATTCTGTCAGAGGCGGGATTGGACTCGAAAGAGCAGTTGCATAGAATGGATAGTGTTCAAAATGGTTCAAATGGCTCGGAGCACTATGGGACTTAACATCTGAGGTCATCAGTCCCCTCGACTTAGAACTACTTTAAACTAACCAACCTAAGGACATCACACACATCCATGCCCGAGGCAGGATTCGAACCTGCGACCGTAGCAGCAGCGCGGTTCCGGACTGGAGCGCCTAGAACCACTCGGCCACAGCAGCCCGTAATGGATAGTGTCTTTGGAAGATATTATAAGATGAATGTAAGAGACTGGAGCAATCGTAGGCAGGTGAATTAAACTAGGCGATGCATCTCGTAGTACACAAATTGCTGCAGTGAATGATGAGCGACGGATCCCATGGAAGAATTTGGATTTGGCGAATGCGTGGAGAACTTTACCTGCCATCATGTGTGGTGCCAGCACACAGTCAGGACGTCGTCTTTGCTCCAGACTCCACCGTCCACCATCAGTACCTTCCATGGACTCGGCTCTTGAGGTGGATGGGCCGCCATTCCTCCACAGAGATTCCGACGCCTCATTGAAAGTGTCTGTAGCAGAGCTCAGTCATAAAGGCAAAGAGGGTACACATCCCATGTGAATGTCCACTAACAGGTGCCTGGATACTTTCGGTTTGTATACACTCGTTCTTCCTTTGCTTAGCTGGTGAACGACGGAGGATGGAAAATCACTACTATTTAAGTTTAGCCGTATTTTGCAGCTTCAAACGTGACTTTACTCCGTACACTCGAGGTATGAAGTAAAAACCTTCCTCAGTCATAATTTTTCGTGTTTTGTTCATTACACGATGCATTTCAGGTGTCTTTCGATTAAATACATGTTTTATTTGTTTTCTTGGATGAGATGAAGTTCATATTCCAAATAATCCAAGAAAAGCGTTTTTAACGTTTTAGTAACAGCATAAGTTTTTTTCGCCACCGTTTTTAAGCATATCACTTCATCCAAGAGGCGCATTCGCAAACACATGTTTGTAAACACTTCACAGATCTGTGATGGATGAAGTGATATGCTTGAAAACGATGGAGGATAAAACTTACGCTGTTACTAAAACGTTAAAAACGCTTTTCTTGGATTATTTGGAATATGCGTTTCATCTCATCCAAGAGAACAAATAAAACATGTATTGAGTCGAATTACACTTGAAGATGGACTCACAGGGTCCGAAATGCATCTTGTACTGAATAAAACATGAAAAATTGTGACTGAAGGCGGTTTTTAATTCATACCTCGAGTGAAAAGCACTACGACTAGTACAAAGTACCCTCCGCGTATAACTGTGTACTGGCGTACGCGCATAGGTGGAGCTGTAGGTGTAAGTCTGGGAGAGGTGTCAGAGTTGTCATGTGAAGAACGTATATCCGAAGTCTAATGCTTTCCGAGATAAATACTTCTTACTGTCTTGTTGTTGTTGTTGTTATATCATCAGTCTTTGACGAATTCCTCCCCTGTGCCAAGCTTTTCATCTCAGAGCAGCAATTGCATCCTACGCCGTCAATTAATTCCTGGATATATTCCAACCTCTGTCTTCCTGTACAGTTTTTACCCTCTGCAGCTTCCTCTAGGACTATGGAAGCTATCCAGTTATTCTTTAACACATGGCCTATCGTTCGTTACCTTCTTCTTGTCAGTATTTTCCATATGTCCGTTTCCTCGCCAATTATCCGCAGAACCTCTTCATTTGTATATGAAGATCTAGATGATATCCGTCCTTTCGGACATGTCTGAAAGAACAGATACCATCTTCATATAGTTAAGGCTACCCGGCCATCGACCTCCTTCTTCTGCACACGTATTGCCCGAACTCTTATGGGACTCGGTCAGATTGTCTGCCGCGAGTAATGAATGTAATGAGCAGGGGCACTACGAATGTTGTGTGTGGATATTAAGTTCGGAATGTGGGTCTCGCGGGGAGCGTGCAGGGGATAAGTCCCTGCAGTCGCACTATGCTCTGTGCCCTCGGTGGCTCAGATGGATAGAGCGACTGCCATGTAAGCAGGAGATCCCGGGTTGGAGTCCCGGTCGGGGCACACATTTTAAACTGCCCCCGTTGATGTGTAGCAGCGCCTGTCAACAACTTACGGTCTTGATTCAATTATTATTTCTTATCTTATGTCGCCATAATTTTTAACATTCCTCTGCAGCACCACATGTCAAAGACTTATATTCTCTTCTGTTCCGGTTTTCACTCAGTCCATGTCTCACTACCGTACAGTGCTGTGCTCCAAACATACATCGTCAGAAATTTCTTTCTCAAATTAAGGCCTATTTTTAATACTAGCAGATTTTTCTTGGCCATGACTGCCCCTTTTTGCCACTGCTAGTCTGCTTCTAATGTCCTCCTTGCTCCGACCGTCATTGGTTATTTTACTGCCAAGGTAGCAGAATTCCTGAACTTCCCCTACTTCGGTTCCATAAATCCTGACACTAAGTTTATCGCTGTTCTCATTTCTGCTGCTTCTCATTACTTTCGTCTTTCTTCGATTTACCCCCAATCCATACTCTGCACTCGCTAGATTGCTCATTCCATTCAAAATGTCCTACAAACCTTCTTCAGTTTCTAACAATACCACCACTTGCAAAGTAGGTTAGAAATCAGATTAATAATGTTGCTCACGCAGCGTAGGTTCGCTTTATCGGGCTGGTATCGTCAGAAAGTAAATAATGAAGTCACTGTAAAAAAGTCATTAATTTTGGCACTTATCTTGATTGGATTCCCACGTAGATTTCGTCGAAGTTGTTATGGCTCATCTTGTTGATTCTAGGTGATTCCACTTTGACGGCTAGAAGGTCCAGATGTGCTTTTTAGGAATATTTGAAAACCTGACAAATGCGGTTTTCAGGAAATTCTTAATGATCAAACAACACCAGATCAGAAAATGGTATGGTAGAAATAATTTTTGAGTTGGTGTTCACGATCCACATTTTTATTAAACATCTTGTAAATTCACATATACTTCTTCTTAATTGTCACATCATCAAGAAAACAGTTTTGTATCAATCTTCATATATTTAATTTCCACTTTAACCAAACACAAGACTTGACTGTTCTTTTACAAAGCGAAATAACGACTTAACTTCTGCAAAGTGAAACAAAGAGTGCTATGTGCGCATTATCGCCAAAACGGTTACAAGTAAGTCAGAGATTATGACAGTCTCACAGAAATGAATGCACACAAGAACCATATCATTGTAATATATCAATACATCGGAGTACCTATACATTAATAAAACCAAATGTGAATAGTGTCACAAAAATATGTCTGACACTTCGCAGAAAAGTAGTACGATATTACTGGGATTGGAGTGCCGTAATGGTCACGTAAATAAAGAACCATGACAAGTTTCACTGAGGATAGCCATGTCGTCAACGAATATTATCATTGATATGCTTTCACCCTAACTTTTAATCCCATTCTTGAACCTTTTTTTTATTTCCCTCTTTGCTCCCTGGATGTTTTGGGGACGGAAGACCATATCCCTGTTTTACACCCTTCGTTCCTGTTGCCGGTTACTGTTTCATTACCTCTATCTGACAGTTACTCTTATTTGGAAGATTACAGATGGTTCTTTTTCCCGAGCGAGGTGGCGCAGTGGTTAGCACACTGGACTCCCATTCGGAAGTACGACGGTTCAGCCCCGCGTCCGATAATCCTGATTTAGGTTTTCTGTGATTTTCCTAAATCGTTCCAGGCAAATGCCGGGATGGTTCCTTTGAAAGGGGACGGCCGACTTTGTTCCCCGTCCTTCCCTAATCCGATGAGACCGATGACCTCGCAGTTTGGTGTCTTCCCCCAAACAACCCAACTACCCCTACAGATCTTTCGCCTGTTGGTTTCTGCGTCGAGATTTCCGGCCGACGTTTATTTTGGCTTTTTTGACATTTCGCCATGGCGAGTGGTTGGCATTGCCAAAGGAGCACCTTCCATTGCTGGTGCCACCGTCAGTAAGATGGAAAGTTCTGTAGTGTCTGCGACTCGCGCTGCCGAAACGTCACGAAGATCATAAACAAACTTGGGCCGATGATCTCGAGACAGAAACCAACACGCAAAACGTCAACAATGGGCCTCGGCAATTTTGTAGTTCACCGTTCATTCACAACACTTCATAATAAACTTCCACAACTTTCACCATCAAGTTATGTGCACTTTCGCACTTTTGAGAGAATGGGTATGAGTTGCACGTCCCAGTGTGGGTCTGCACTTCATTCCGAGGGCGACAACGTCTGTTTCACTGCCCAGCAGTTGATGTCGTGCATTTATCTTTCTTTGGCGCAAATGCTAGGGTAATGCAAAAGATGGCCAACTTCTTTGAAACTCACAAGGTAAAAGTAACATTCTCTTCGCCTGACAAGCTACGGCAGAATATCGTGTAAACTGTGATAATCAGTTTCAAATCGATGTACCTCATACCAGAGATGTTTCATGAGCTGTCTAGGAAAATCAGGCAGGAGTTTTAACGCTAGGTATGCATTTGAAACGCTAAACAACACCTCAAATCTCTCAGCCGATTAAATAATGCAGTAATGCTGAAATACTACAAATCAGTGAATTTCTTGAATGAATTCTACATAAAAAATCGAAGACAAAATAATCAAGTGACTCAGTAAATTTCATGCATTTATTTAATTGTGTAGAAATAAGTAAGTTCATACATACACTATGTGATCAAAAGTATCCGGACACCTGGCTGAAAATGACTTACAAGTCCGTGGCGTAATGCTGGAATTCAGTGTGGTGTTGCCCCACCCTTAGCCTTGATGACAGCTTCCACTCTCGCAGGCATACGTTCAGTCAGGTGCTGGAAGTTTCCTTGGGGAATGGCAGCCCATTCTTCACGGAGTGCTGCACTGAGGAGAGGTATCGGTGTCGGTCGGTGAGACCTGGCACCAAGTCGGCGTTCCAGAACATCCCAAAGGTGTTCTATATGATTCATGTCCGGACTGTGCAGGCCAGTCCGTTGTTGTTGTTGTTGTTGTTGTTGTTGTCTTCAGTCCTGAGACTGGTTTGATACAGCTCTCCATGCGACTCTATCCTGTGCAAGCTTCTTCATCTCCCAGTACTTACTGCAACCTACATCCTTCTGAATCTGCTTAGCGTATTTATCTCTTGGTCTCCCTCTACGATTTTTGCCTTCCACGCAGCCCTCCAATGCTAAATTTGTGATCCCTTGATGCCTCAGAACATGTCCTACCAACCGGTCCCTACTTCTCGTCAAGATGTGCCACAAACTCCTCGTCTCCCCAATTCTATTCAATACCTCCTCATTAGTTAAGTGATATACCCATCTAATCTTCAGCATTCTTCTGTAGCACCACATTTCGAAAGCTTCTATTCTCTTCTTGTCCAAACTATTTATCGTCCATGTTTAACGTCTATACATGGCTACACTCCATACAAATACTTTCAGAAACGACTTCCTGACCCTTAAATCTATACCCGATGTTAACAAATTTCTCTTCTTCAGAAACGCCGGTCCATTACAGGGATTTTATTATAGTGTAACCACTCCGCCACAGGCCAAAAATTATGAACAGGTGCTGGATCGTGTTGAAAGATGCAATCGCCATCGCCGCATTGCTCTTCAACAGAGGGAAGCAAGAAGCTGCTTGAAACATCAATGTAGGCCTGTGCTGTGATAGTGCCACGCAAAACAACAAGGGGTGCAAGCCCCCTCCGTGAAAAACACGACCACACTATAACACCACCGCCCACGAATTTTACTGTTGGCACTACGCACGCTGGCAAATGACGTTCATCGGGCATTCGCCATACCCACACACTGCCATCGGATCACCACATTGTAAGTCGTGATTTCTCACTCCACACAACATTTTTCCACTGTTCAATCGCCCAGCGTTTACGCTCCTTACACCAAACGAGGCGTCGTTTGGTCATTTACTGGCGTAATGTGTGACTTATGAGCAGAAGTTCGCCCATGAAATCCAATTTTTCTCGCCTCTCACCTGTCACAGTACTTGCAGTGGATCCTGATGCAGTTTGGAATTCCTGTGTGGTGGTCTGGATAGATGTCTGCCTATTACACATTACGACCATCTTCAACTGTCGGCGGTCTCTGTCAATTAACAGACGAGGTCGACCTGTAGGCTTTTGTGCTGTGCGTGTCCCTTCACGTTTCCACTTCACTACTACATCGAAAACAGTGGCTCTAGGGATGTTTAAGAGCGTGGAAATCTCGCTTACGTGGGTGTGACACGAGACGCCCAATCACCTGACCAAGTTCGAAGTCCGTGAGTTCCGCAGAGCCCCCCATTCTGCCCTCTCACGACATGTAGCGACTACTGAGGTCGCTGACGTGCAGTACATGGCAGTAGCTGGGAGCACAGTGCACCTGATATTGGAAAACTTATGTTTTTGGGGGTGTTCGGATACTTTTGATCACATAGCGTACTTGTTTATACAAGAAAATTCTGTTTAAAAACGCTTTGATTTATAGCTCTGAAACCTCAGTATAAGTGTAACAGAAAATCTGCAGGGTTAGAAACTGCCACAACTTGAATACGTGTTTTCTCTTCTTCCGTTATTTATTAAATTACCAGTCGAGCAGCCCCCTCCTTCCCCTACCTGTCTGTCTACTACACCTCATTTTTCCTGCCCTCTCTGCCCCCTTCCTCCACCGTCTCCCACTCTTCTCTCCACCCCCGTCTCTTACCCCTTCTGCTCATCACTTTCTGTCGATCTCACCCCCACCCCATTGTGAGTTCATCTCCTCCTGTCCCTCTAACTGATGCTCACCCACTCTATCTCCTCCCCCTTCTCTCTCTCTCTGCCCATCTCTTCTTCTTCCCTTTCTCTGTCTTCACCCTCCCCACCCTCTGACCATCTGCTCCTCTTTCCTCTCTCTGTCAATCTCCTGCTTCCCCCACTTTTGTGTGTCTACCTCTTATCTCTTCTTCCCCCCTCCCCCCCCCCCCCCCCATAGTCTCTCCACGTTATCACCCTCACCCCAATAGGAGGTTGCTGGCTCTTACCTCCAAAGTAATAGTTCCTACATGGTAAGTACATATGTGTACTAAGTTTGGTTGAAATCAGTCCATGGGTTTACGAGTTTCGGCCGCATACGCACGTGCCACATTATTTAGTATATGTCACACATATTTTTACACGTAATTCTCCTGCATCTCTAGAGAATTTCGCCCTGCAGTTTTGTTTTCCCGCAGTTCTGTATCTATGTCTACTAAATTATGTG
Organism: Schistocerca gregaria; assembly: GCF_023897955.1. Classification (NCBI taxonomy): domain Eukaryota; kingdom Metazoa; phylum Arthropoda; class Insecta; order Orthoptera; family Acrididae; genus Schistocerca; species Schistocerca gregaria. Next base: position 24,806,082 of record NC_064928.1, on the reverse strand, counting down.
TTGTACAACAATACAATTTTGTAGGCACACTCACCAGGAACATTCTTGGGCTTAAACAAACAGATCTGTATGAACGTTTGGTTACAGGACCATTATGTACTTCTGAATGTGCTCGTGCGTGTCGTTTTTCTGCAAAACTCTGCAGCCATGCTCTAGATGTTACTGTAGATGTAATTGTAGACGCCATACGCAATGCAGCAATCTTAACTATAAATGTACATGCGGAATGTCAATAAAATGCTCCGAGAGATACGAATGACTGCGTCAGTGACACTTTTGAAGTTGCTCACTGGTTCACCAATATCGTAGCCAGCGTTCTGCCACGCGTAACGAAGCATTGGCCTGCGTACTCCTGCAGATAACTGATTTTAAACGACAGAATCCATATTCGTGATAAAGAATCTGTCGTGCAATTTCGGCTGCTTTAATGAAGTCTGTTATTCTCTTGGCATATATTTTATGTTGCCTGAAGAAATACACACCCAGAGGTCGATCATGTTTTGTAGTTTTAGGCGGAATGATTTTTAAATCTGCATGTTTTCCGCCAGATGCTTACAGTAGTACTCGTTCATCCTTATGCCCAGACCAGGAGTCACAAAGTACTAACGACCTTCTCGACAAATGTGGATTCAAAACTGACAGAAAAAACGTCTGCAGATGTTGTTTCGTCACATTCCCACTCACACTTGCATCGACGACGACATTTGGAGCGCACCGCGTTTCTATTTCCTTTGCCACGCGGGATCCAAACTTTCCACTGGTTTCTTGGAAGCAAATATAGAGTTTGTCTGCCAATCGTCCGTCCATTGATATAGCAACATCGATCGTGTAACTACGTGTTGCACAGTTAACTGATTGCAACATCGCGGCAGTGTTTCTCTCCCCTTTCATGGATAGTGTTCTGTGACAAGAAAGTTCATAGTTGAACTGACTCTGATCACAGTTTGCGACTAATATCGATGTGCTCATTCGCGTCAGCAACAAACGTTTGAGCTATTTCAATCAGCCCTTCTCCGTCATCTTTTCCTGCTTGGAGCATGGTGATACGGCGTGATGTTATCCTAAACTCCTTTTTCAAATTAGCAATAAATCCTAGTGAAGCTGTAAAGATTGTACACCTGACATTTCTGGCTACATCCAATGCCCAATGTTGTAAATGCCAATAATGAACTGCGGAACCGCATTCTCACACTTCATCGAATTTCGCCACTACACGCTCCTTGATGGTCTTGAACAGCAGTGTACGATTTCCTTTGAAAACTGTGTTTCCTTCTTTTTTCTTTGCCACGTAATGCAGTATGTTTTTAATATTGCTTTTAGACTTCAGTGTAGGGTATCTTTTCAGAAGCTTGTCGTATGTGTCGAAACCCCTTACTTAATAATCATCGTACATGTTCTCCAGTGTGTTGTCACCAAACGCCGTGATGATACTTGCAACTTTAACCTTCTTCTCGGGAGACGGTTGGTATTCACTGTCACTGCTTCCATCGCCTCTTCCCGCACTTGCCGTAGCACTACCGTTTGCAATGAGTTGTTCGTCATTATCATCCCTATCATCACCATTGTGTGTTAGTGTTACAACAGTATCTGTTTGTAACTTATGCTCATATTTGTGCACTATAATAGATACCAGAAAACATGCGAATGATTCGTCTTCTACACCAAGACCATCTTCACGAAGAAGGGTTCTTCGTAACTTCATCTCAACCAATCGCAAGACATTAGCAGGATTGATTACCAATCGCCGAGCCATCTGACTCTTCAATACACAAATAATGTCACAAGACGCAACTTCAGAGGCACACTGCACCGTCCCTTCTGGTCCCGACTGGCGTACCGGCAGGTCAGTGTGCAATGCGGAATTGCGTACGCAGAGGCCTCTAACGGACGACTGGAGAGTTGTGCAGATGCGAGAGTATCAGTAGTGCAATAAGATACCTTTAACCAGAATGAGATTTTCACTCTGCAGCAGAGAGTGCACTGAGATGAAACTTCCTGGCAAATTAAAAGTGTGTGCCGGACCGAGACTCGAACTCGCGATCTTTGCCTTCCACGGCCAAGGGCTCTACTATCTGAGCTACCGAACCACGACTCACGCCCCGTCCTCAAGTTTCAAGAGACCTTTACATTATTTCTCACACGATTTTGGTGTATTTGTATTTGTTCGAGCCCAAGTACCTTCCTAGTCAGTGGCATATGCGGATACTATTTGCAAAATCTGTCACAAATAGAGTTAGAAACAAAGAAGTAATAAATGTAAACTTCATGCACGAAGCAGCAGTTTTTCACGCATCTCAGTATTCATGACATCATATCTCGTAAGCTATATGTCGTACGATGATATGTTTTTGTAGGAACCTTCAGTGGTGTGTGCGAATACTGTCTGCAAAGTGTCTCACTGATACAATTTGTATTAAAGAAGTAATAAATAAAAACGTCATGCCTATGAGTTGCGCATGGCTCGTGTTCCCGCCATCATGTACTTTACACCCTGTTTTTGACATACGGTACTTGCACCTCACTACCTTCGTACTGTCACTGAGTTGCTGCCTTCCCTGACTGTGGCCGGCGCTAGCAGCGCGTATCGATATATCTCCTCTCGTAGTGTCTTTGCTCGACAGCTGTTACTTCCCGGTTGTTGTCTGTCGTAAATCAGTTCGGGTCGCGAGTTTGGGCTGCCAGTCAGTCGGTTGGAACTCGTCTGGAGCGCAGTCTGTACCTGACAGTCGGGGAGTTGCAATGCGGCACTGGTGCAGTCGGGTTGGAGCAGTGAGGTCACTGTCTTCGTGCGTGTTTAGTTACTGTTGCGTATCGTTCAGGTCTTCGTGCAAGTCTTTGCCAGGTTGTGTATGTAGTTGGTGTTGTTTCCACTGACGACGATTTAAGGTATTGTCGGCATTCTGAAGTCAGTCGGACGGTTGCTGCGCACGAGGAAGTTATCTCCGGGCGGTGCAGTCGGCTGGGTCCGCTGACAGTCCTTGCGCAGTGTCGGATGTGTGGAACTGTTCGATTTCTACGAGCTTCGTGGTTCACCGACCCACGACGTCAGAGTTGAGTAGTGGTTTTAAGTACCCAAGCCACGTTTTCAGTCGACTACAATTTTTCTGCCTAGGGGTCGTTAGTGTTCCGGTTACCTGCCGCCGGCCGCTGTGGTCTAGCGGTTCTAGGCGCTCAGTCCGGAACCGCGAGACTGCTACAGTCGCAGGTTCGAATCCTGCCTCGGGCATGGATGTGTGTGATGTTCTTAGCTTAGTTAGGTTTAAGTAGTTCTAAGTTCTAAGGGACAGATGACCACAGATGTTAAGTCCCATAGTGCTCAGAGCCATTTGAACCATTTTTGGTTACCTGCGCTGGCCACTAACGTAATTTCGGGCAGCGTCCTTTCCTCACCTGTTTTCGCTGTCCAATATGGTGTCTAATTTTGACAGCTAATACGTACTCCATTGTGGATTATCACGTTTGTAACATTGCCCGTTGGGGTTCTCAGATACTGATTGACGGGAAGCAATTCGTTGTGTCGGTCGGTCATGGCTGTCCCCTGGTTGGGTTCCAACGGATCAAATACAGTTGGGCTCACCACCAGTTTGGCCTAAGTGAACAAGGGCAGGCCGACCTCCCTGGAGGCCTTCTGAGGGTCACCGGTGTTTAATTATCTGTTGTCAGATATTTTAAGTTTTAGGCTTATGGTTATTGTTTGTTTCTTAAAATTTTGCTAATTAATTTTTAAATTTATCTTTCAAGCTTAAACGCTGCGGCCGTCTGACTTTAAATATTATGGTAATATATTTTGAAATTTTGAAGTTTGATTGTGGCCTCAGCCATGGGTATTGCACCTTGTATATCTTCTTTCTTTAAATTATTTTATTGCCATCTTAATTGGATTTTTATCTTGTTGATTTTTAAGATTTCTTGTTAAACATACTGGCCTTCTGCCTTTAAAGGTCTATGGTAATATATTCTGAAGTTTTGAAATTTAATTGTCGCCCTCAGCCATTTGTTTTGCACCTTGTATATGTTGCCTTTTAGGTTTTAAATTATTTTATTGCTATCTTAATTGAATTTTTGATTTTTTTAAAAGATTTATTGTTGGCCTTCTCCCTTTAATGGTCTATGGTAATATACTCTAGAATTTTGGGAAATCAATTGTGGCCGTCAGCCATTTGTATTGCACTTTCCGTATGTAGTTTTTTGAATTATTTTATTGCTATCTTAATTGGATATTTCTCTCGTTACGATTTCTTGTTGGAGGCCTTCAGCCGCGAAAGAGTTGCTAAATTACAATAAATGACAATTAGAAGCAGAAAGTGACTTCGACCCTTGGCCATTTGCACAATCCTATTATCTGTTCTGCCCAGGGATTTAACGGGTGTTTCATCCTGAAGCGTGGTTTTACTGCATGGACAGCGAAAATGTAGTCTAAGCGAAAAACTTTCCTTTTCTTTCATCATTTTGTAGGGGTTGTCAGCGAGAAAAAGTTTCATAGATGTTTGAAATTATGTGTAAAGTTTGTTGCAAGTCATTAAGTGCTCTCTCGCTCAAATATTGGATGAATAAAATCCCGGTACATGCGCCCTGTGGCTACATCTCTATTTCACCCCCATCCACACGCCATTATAGACAGCTGATCCTTATCCCCACAGCCATTCTTTACAGACGGTAAATGATAAATGTACCAAATTTGGTTGAAATCGGTCGGATGTTTTAGGAGGACATGTGGAGCATTCATTCTTAGATACGTATAGTATATCAATTTTTATGATATGTATATGGATTTATATTTTATTTCTATTATATCTATATGTATATCTATGCAACAGACTTTTGAAATACCGAACGAAAATTCCATGCGAATTCAATGCCACTGCATTATGTATCCTGTTATGCCGTAGTAGAAACTTTCTACCCAGCTCTAAATCTGTAAGGTGTCAGGCAAATCCAACACCTTACATGAAAACCCTGACATGATAAGCAAATCCAGTAGTATGTCACATAGCTCCGAATAAATCGTGACATTAAATTAACCAAAGTAATACGAGTAACGAGTGAGCAAATGGAATACCACAGACTAACACAAGAATGCCTAAATGCATGTCGTACCTTCCCACCGTGAGGCAGACGCAGTTCCGAGGGGACAAACGAGGACAGAAGCCGAGAGCAGAACCGTGGGGAGGGGCTGGGCACCCACGTCGCGAGCCTACCTGTACAACTATACAACCCGCACGTTTTAGCGTCAGGCTTTTTCGCGTCTCAGGTATGTCAAGGACAACCCCCAGCCCATGTTAAAAGCTAGAGCCCTCCAGAAAAGCAGTATAGATCTTACGATAACACAAAAAGGGCCACTACCACCCGCAAGTTTTAGCGTGAGACTTTTTCGCGTGTCTGTTACATTAGGATCACTCCCCAGCCCATGTTAAAAGATAGAGCCCTCCAGAAGAGCAGTATAGATCTCACGATAACGCTAAAAGGACCACACTAGCTGCAGGTTTTAGCGTGAGACTTTTTAGCGTCTCTGTTACGTTGCAAACTTTAAAAACATTGCCCCACCACGAAAAGTATAACGTTTCCCATTGGATACACAGAATTTTTGTAGGCGGAGCTTAAGGTTAACATTGAGACCCTGATTGGTCAGATGAAAACATAGCCAGATAGTTTTTTTAAACTAACTTCGGTAAATTGTAGTAAGGAGAAGCGAGAGGAGAGTTAGTTCCGAGACGGCGGGCTGGATGGCTGCTGCGCAGGCCGCTGCCGCCCTGACGCTGCTTAGACACCGACAAGGTAATGAACGCACGCGATGCCGCATTTTTTAGCGCATAAGGCTTCACTCAGAACTGCAGAAGTCTCATCTGTTACACCCCCTTTTTGCTTAATACTAGTGCCGATCGTTAGTTAAAACTCATGGTGTTCACATTTGCCACTTGAAGAAAAGATCTGAAACGCGACGATTTTTCTTTTATATAGTTATTGAGAAGCCACATCAGCCACTGTAATTTACGACAAGTTAGATAAGTGATTAAAGATAATTGAGGGTCACTGTAGACCATTTTGATAGTTTTCTCTTTTGTGAAACTTAAATTAAACCTAGATTATAGATGTGATATGGTATAGGTCATCCTTCGATCGCTTGTAGAACTTGGAAACCCATTTAGGGAATATTCGTTCACATTTTTGTTGAACGCTGTTGGTTTTTACCATCCTGTATTAAAACATTTCCTTTTATCAATAGTGCAATTTATAAACGATGTTTTGTGATTAGAATAAATTTCCAATGGTAAACTTAACTGCTTTTTCGACGTTATTTTACCAGCTAACTAAAAATAGGAAAGCCTTGAACCCTTTCCACTATATTTAGTTAGAATTAAGATTCTTTTACAGGGAGTGCAGTGGAGCTGACGCTGAGACCATTTAGTATTTGATTATATTATCGCTAGTCTCACTGAACTCTTCTGAATTCTACATGTCATTTGTGGTCTGGCGTCTCCTTACCAGCAACAGGTCCCAGGTTCAAACTAGTTCCCTAAAAAACACGCTCAGAGTGTCGTTGCGCGAAAGTGGTTGGGAGACACGATATAGTACAATCAGACACCACCATGAATGTTTAGAAATCGAACCGGGGTCTCCCGCACGATAGGGGAGGGACACTAACGACTACAATGCAGAGAACAGCGACATTCTTTTGTAGCTCTGTGTTTGATGTATCTGCTGATGAGCCAATGCCATCCCTTACTGATGACGCTCAGCTATTGGTGCGAACGTTGGGCAAGTGGGATCTTCGTGTCAGCCGTTTTCTCTGGCAGGCAAGAAAAGCCTTTCATAGTTCGTGGTCGAATTTTTCATTCTGTATCTGAGCCAAGGAGCGACCTAATTTATTAAATGAAAGAAATTAATATTTAGTTAAAACAAGCAGTTTCTATAAATTTCATGTGCTCGTAATGCTGCAGTCTAAAGAAATATTTGAATTTTATTGTGTCATTTATGACTACTAATGCTTACCAGAACTAACCTTTTGTTTGGTTGGTTGATTTGAGGAAGGGGACCAAAGATCGCGGTCGTTGGTCTCATCGGATCAGGGAAGGAAGTCGGCCGTGGCCTTTCGAAGGAACCATCGCGGCATTTGCCTGTAGCGATTTTGGGATAGCACGAAAAACCTGGTCTGAACCGTCATCCTCTCGAATGCGAGTCCAGAAAGGATATTGCGGAGACATGGCTTAGCCACAGCCTGGGGGATGTTTCCAGAATGAGATTTACACTCTGCACCGGAGTGTGCGCTGATATGAAACTTTCTGGCAATACCCTTTCTTTCAGGAGTGCTAGCTCTGCTAGTTTCGCAGAAGAGCTTCTGTTAAGTTTGGGAGGTAGGAGACGAGGTACTGGCAGAAGTGAAGCTGTGAGGATGGGTCGTGAATCGTGCTTGGGAAGCTCAGTTGATAGAACACTTGCCCTCAAAAGGCAAAGGTCCCGAGTTCGAGTCTCGGTCCGGCACACAGTTTTAATATTCCAGGAAGTTTCAATGCTCAATATGTCCACCATCATTCCTCAACAATAGCTGTAGTCGAGGAATAATGTTGCGAACAGCATTGTAAAGCATGTCCGGAGTTATGGTGAGGCATTGGCGTCGGATGTTGTCTTTCAGCATCCCTAGAGATGTCGGTCGATCACGATACACTTGCGACTTCAGGTAACCCCAAAGCCAATAATCGCACGGACTGAGGTCTGGGGACCTGGGAGGCCAAGCATGACGAAAGTGGCGGCTGAGCACACGGTCATCATCAAACGATGCGCGGGTCTAGCAATACTTTTTTTTGTTCTAATAAAACCCCATGTCATTCCAAGTATGTGTGTCAATTTTTACCTATCTACATTACACCGTAGTTTATTAAGTTTTCAAATTTATACTGAGTTTTTCACCAACCGGTATTATCAGATTTTAATGTTTGTATAAGAAACCATGAAAACCAATGTAGTATTTATAGAACGTCTACCACCATTGATGTCAGTATAGACGACTCATCAGTATATGACATATTTAAGAGCCATACTACACCATATTAAAAATTGTTATCGACCGCAATGATCAACAGAATGACACCTACTTCAGAGGAGCGTTCAGTAAGTAATGCAACACTTTTTTCCTCCTCCAGTTTCTGTTGAAAAAATGCAGCAATTGTTGTGGAACATCGTGGAATTTTCCCCATAAGCCCCTATAGTTTCATGGAGTTCCGATAGGTGGCAGCACTATACGTAACCTTCAAAATGGCAACTGTTAGTGCGTTCCAAGCATTGAGTTTCTGTTGCCGGAAAGTCAGAAGATGGCAGGTATACATAGACACTTGCAGAACGCCTACGGGGATCTGGCAGGGAACAAAGGCACGGCAGGTCGTCTGCGAGGCGTCTGTCATCGTGGCAACAAGGTCGGGCAAACCTGTCCCGTCTCCCGTGTGCCAGCCAGCCGCACACAGCTGTGACTCGCGCAACGTCGCACTTCGGCGTGCTCGTCGCCACAAAAATGCAAACCAACTTCTCCTTTTCCTTGACAGTGCAGGGCCTGCGCACCCGAGAGCAGCTCACAAAACTGCACTGGGCTGTTCTTCATCATCCACCACACAGCCCGGATCTCACACCCGCGAAATTCCATCTGTTTGGCCCAATGCAGGATGCACTTCGCGGAAAGCAATATGTGGATGACGGGGAGGTAATTGGTGCAGCAAGACGGCTCCGATGTCGATCAATAGAGCGGTACCATGCGGCCATACACATGTCCTCGTAGTAAGGTGGGCTAAGGCTGTAGCACTGAATGTCGAAAAACGGGGTTATGTAGCCCAGCGAGTGGGACATAATACTGTGCTTTGCAATCCTCAATACAAGCAGAAAAAAGATGTGTTGCATTACGTAGTGAGTAGGCACAGTAATTAAAAAAACAATCGGTAAAAATGACTGTCGCCTGTGACAGTCCTGCAAAAACTTAGAAACTCCATAACACAACAGAAGCAAAATTCACAAAATAAAAGGACAGTAATCCCCCACCATTTATTACAACACAACTCCATCTTCGATAGAATCCAAAGTAAATACACTGCTATGCTAAACATATGCTCCCTGTCATAACAAGCCAAAAGCGTATTTAAAAAAAGAATATTGAAATAAACTTCTCTGCTGAAAATAAAGTGAAACAAAAAGAAATCAACGAAATAAATCGTTATGATGCTCACCATAGGAATATACAAGTTCAGACAACATGCCCGAAGTTCTGCTCTGGTCAGACAGGCAGAAGTCGCGAGACATGATACGACGAACAACTTGATGTTTAAGACATTTCAGCTTAAACAAATCCACATTTACAGCCCACGTTACTGACGAATACCAGTCAGTGAGATACACTGAGAAGAACATGAAGATGTTCCACTCAACATATAAGGAAACAGCTGTGAATCTGTTAGAAGAAATAGAGATGAACACACACAAAAACTGTTTCCCTGTCCATGTCCGTAATTAGCAGACTGAATTATGTAATACGAGGGTTATCCAGAAACTAAGTTCCGATCGGTCACTTAATGGAAACCACAGTGAAAACCAGAAACATTTTGCTTGCAAGAGGTAGCTACACTTTCCAGAAACTTCTCTACACATTCGCCACTCTGACTTAGACATTTCTCGAAACGTTATACCAAATTTCCAACACCATCGTCATAGAAGGCAGCCGCCTGTGTTTTCCGATAATTCTCTACGCTGGTCTACAGCACGTAGCCTGCGCCCAAGTGTTGTATTCGTATCCAGCGTTTCATGTGAACAGGACGAGCCAATTAGGGCTGTGTTGTGGGTGATCGAACACTTCCCATCGAAAAGGCTGCAGGAGCGTCTTCACTGCCCCTGAAGAGTGCGGCTGAGAATTGCCGTGAAGAAGGAAGTGCTTGGCAGTTGTGTTAGGTGGGCTGCATTCATTAAGGCGAAGCATCTCAACGGGCCCTCCTACTTGCCGCAAGACATTGTAGTTTTGGGCACCTTTACTCGCTCACAGGGCACTCACAACTGAAAAGAACATCGTAACGCGACCGACGGTCATACTAGAGACATTACCGAACACATCTGTGCAAAGCTTCATTGGGTTTTCACTGTGGTGTCCTTTCGCGACCGATCGAAACTTACTTTCTGGATAACCCTCGTATAGTTTTTCTTAAAAAAAATTGTTCACGGAAAGCACATTCGACATTCCATAAAAAATAACCTTCCACCATCTGCTTGCACATAATTTATTCAACTTACTAACATCAGCTAGAATAGGTAATATTGTAAGTTTCACAACACTTAATGTGTCCATATTATAAAAATGGAGGTATGTATGCGTAATGGTGTATGTGCATATGTTCTGTATCTCCTCCTAAACCACAGGAGCGATTTCAGCCAAACTTGCTACATGTATCCTTTACTGTCAGGCAACAACGCTGGAGCTAAGAATCATCGACATGTCATAGTTCAGACGACATTAAATCATAAACAATGATATGCATGAAAAACTGCTGCATTGTGCATGTTTTCCTCCTGTGTTACTAACTCTGTTCGCAACGTCTTTTTGAAGCAGTATCCACGTATACTGCTGAATGTATCTACACAAATACACAATCGTATGATACATAGTTCGAAAGATGCGTGGATCGCATAAAGTTGTGTCGACTTAAGGAAATCTTTTAACACCTGGCAGCGGTTCTGACAGCTTTCAACGAAGAGGCTCGAGGGTTATAACCGAAAGTAACTGTCTATATGGCTAAGAAGAGGTTTACAAAATCGTGTTGTAGCTTCTGGCCATGTAACTAGAAATATTTTTTATAATCATGTTCTGAGTTAAATAAACACTACAGAGAATTTATATTTTACATATTATGTTCCTTAATTTGGATATTGACTTTATACATTTTTACATTCCAAATATTTCTCTGTACGACTGTATCATAATTTCAATGGCGTTTTCACGAACACAAAGAAATGAAATATTTTCGATATTATGCTACAAACACAGCTCAATTTTTCTTTTCGTTTCTGATAGAAAATTGACAAAATAAATACCCGGGCAGTGTTAGCTAGCATTTAGTAAATTTTGTTACATATGAGGATCATTCAATAATTAAAGAGACAAATTGGTCTGCGGAAAAACTGTTAGCAGGGCAAAGTTTGGTACTTTTATGGCTTTAAGTTGGCATCATTGGGATGAGCCCTGACCGGTTGATGTGTCAATAATGTTTCTTTATAACCTCAAAAATACATTTCAACATAGCAAGTCCGCTTGAAACGTCCACATTAGTTGAACAACGTTCTGTTATTCGTTTTTAACTTTCTGAAGACGAGAAACCATTGAATACTGTCTAAAATTTATGGTGTAGGTTGTATGAATCGTGCAAATTTTTACAAGTTGGTAAAGCAGTTCAAAACTGATCACGACTCAGTGACTGACGAACACCGTTCTGGCCGACCAGTTGCAGTTTCTACTCACTCCCTCACTTGAAAGTCGAACTGATAACATTATTCGTGCCGTGTGACTGTGGAAATGACAGTTGATAATGTTCAAGTTAGTACTGCTACAGTTCACAACATTATCTGTAACAAGCTGAAGTACCGCAAAACATGTGCAAGATCGGTGCCAAAGGAGTATGACGCGACTACCCAAGGAAACAAGACGAGAGTGTGCCCAGAGCTAAAGGAACGTTATGAATGAGATGGTGAGCACTTCCTTAGCAAAATTTTAAGTTGTGATCAAACTTAGGTTCACTATTATGAGCCAGAATCAAAAAGACAAAGCGTGGAGTGGAAGCACACCAACTCACCTGTCAAGAAAAAGTTCAAAGCCCAAGCACCAGCAGGAAAAATTATGTTGACGGTGTTTTGGGATGTTGAAGGTACAGTTTTTTTGTGATGATCTCGAAGAGCAGCGTACAATGAACAGTGAATACTATTCGGATTTGCTTTTACACAAGGTGAAGCCAGATATGAGAGAGAGACGCCGTGGATCTCAGAGGAGAGGTGTGATCCTCCAGCAAGACAACGCACGTCCTCATACTGCTCAACTAACTTGTGAAACTATCGACAAAATGGGATGCAAAGTACTGCCTCATCCCTCTTGCAGTCCTGAATTCGCACCTAGTGACTACCATTTGTTTGGTGCACTGAAGAAGGCATTATGTGCGAAGAAGTTCCAGGACAAAGAGGACGTGAAAAAGTTTGTGAGAAATTGGTTCAAACATCAATATAAAATAGTTCTTTGCAGCCGGAATAAAAGAAAAGGTTGTAGTCCGTTGCAACAAGTGCTTAAATTTTCAAGGGGATCATGTTGAAGCTAGAAAAAATATTGTTTAGTAAAAATAACGCTTTTTTGTCCAGACCAATTTGTCTCTTTAATTATTGAGTGATCCTACTACTTTTATTTCTATGCTATTTTGTAAAACAAATTGGTAATGCGAGGTAACCTTACAGGGTGTCCCAAGAGGAATGCTCAGTATTCAGGAATATGACAGTAACGATCATTTGGATCAAACGAGGTCTAGTAAATACGGGGTCTAAAATGCATACCATAAAAGCTGTGAACACTTGTTGTTCACCTTCATTACTGTGGAACACGCTTCTATTGAACAAGTGTTCATAGCTCTTCATAGTATACATTTTAGACCCCGTGTTTGCTAGACAGTTTGTGTTGTTTTGCTCCATTCTACCTCCTTGCAAAAAACCGAGAGGAAAGAGGTTCAGTTGGATAGATTTTTTTCCCAGTATCTGTAGTGAAGAAGTGCTCATAACTCTTGCATTTTGGAGCCTATGTTTACTGAACTTTTCTGCTTCGAATGATCGGTACTGTCATATTCCTGAACTCCCTGAAGTTTTACCTTTTTTGCGACCGTTTCATTAACTAACTTGTAGGCAGAGGTATTTCCGTAGTTCGGAGAGGTGGAACATGCTACCCAACTCACAAGAATGTTCTCCCCGACTGGGAATCGAATGCAGGTCTCCCTCGTGACAGGCGCGGATACTGACCACTGTAATACCGAGGCGTGGTAGAGTGATTCGGTCAGCACAAGCAGTTGTTGAGTCATCGCGTACTGCCTCCGGAGCGACTGTTTCTAGACTTTCGTAGGTGGCGGCTGCTGAGGTTGTGGCGCTGGACTCGTTATTCGTGAGAGTTCGTGGCGTGAGGGGGGAGGGATCTCCACATGAAACGTCCCTTATTTCCAAGTGCAATTAAAGAAGTTACGTAGATATTTGCGATATCATGTAAAACAAGCCAAACAGCAGTGTACAAAAAATTAATACCCTTCTGGACAGGCTCCTTTCGTAATCAGTACAATGTGTAAGCACTGAAAGGCCCAAGTCGAAACAAGGCCCCCGTAATAGACAACATTCTGGAATGAGATTTTCACTCTGCAGCGGAGTGTGCGCTGATATGAAACTTCCTGGCAGATTAAAACTGTGTGCCCGACCGAGACTCGAACTCGGGACCTTTGCCTTTCGCGGGCAAGTGCTCTACCAACTGAGCTACCGAAGTTTGGAAGGTAGGAGACGGATACTGGCGGAAGTAAAGCTGTGAGTACCGGACGTGAGTCGTGCTTCGGTAGCTCAGTTGGTAGAGCACTTGCCCGCGAAAGGCAAAGGTCCCGAGTTCGAGTCTCGGTCGGGCACACAGTTTTAATCTGCCAGGAAGTTTCAGACAACATTCTGTTGGAACTACCGACAAAACTCCTGCATCTGGCGAGAAAGATGGGTGAAACAGGCGGAATACGACCAGACTTCAAAATAATTTAATAATTCCAATCCAAACAAATCAGGTGATGACAGGTATGAACATTACCGAACTATTAGCTGAATAAGTCATGGCTGCAAATACTAACTTCTTTACAGAAGAATGAAGAAAAACGGTATAAATCGACCTCGGGGAGGATCAGTTTGGATTCCAGAGAAATGTAGGAACACGCGGGACAATACTGACCCTACGATATCTCATAGAAGGAAAGTCAGACCTTCATGTATAGCATTTGTAGACGTAGAGATAGAGTTTGACAATGCCGACTGGAACGCTCTTCCAAGTTCTGAGGGTAGCGGGGTAAACTTCAGGCAGCGAAGGGTTTACAACTTGTACAGAAACCAGACTCGCTTGTGAGAGACGAGGGGCAAGAAATAGAAACAGTGGTTGAAAAGGAATGGACATAGGGTTGTAGCGTATCGTCTATGTTATTCAATCTCTATTGAGCAAACAGTAAACGAAACAAAAGAAAAATTTGGAATAGGAGCTACAGTTAAAGGAGGAGAAGTAAAAACTTTGAGGTTTGCCGATGACATTGTAATTCTCTCAGAGACAGCAAAGGACTTGGAAGAGCATTTGAACGGAGTGGACAGGGTTTTGAAGGGATGATATAAGATGAACGACAACAAAAGCAAAACAAGCATAATGGAATGTAGTCGTACTAAATCAGGTATAGCAACGGAATTATATTAGGAAACGAGATACTTAAAGTAGTTGATAAATTTTACTATTTGAGCACCAAAATAACTAATGATTGCCGAGGTAGAGAAGATATAAAAAGTATACTGGCAGTGACAAGAAAAGCATTTCTTAAGAAGAGAAATTTGTTAATATCGAATATAGAGTTAAGTGTGAGGAAGTCTTCTGAAAGCATTTGTCTGTAGCTACGTATGGAAGTGAAACATGGACGATAAACAGTTTGGGTAAGAAGAGGACAAAAAATTTTGGAATCTGGTGCTACAGAAGTATGCAGAAGATTAGGTCGGTAGATCACGTAACCTATGAGGAGGTACTGAATAGAATTGGGGAGAAGAGAGATTTGTGGTACAACCTGACTAACAAATGGCACAGGTGAGTAGGATACATTCTGAGACACCAAGGGATCACCAATTTACTACTGGATGGAAGTGTGGCGGGTTAAAATCGTAGAAGCACACTAAGAAATTTATCCAGTAAGCAGATGCAGAAGGATATAGGTTGCATTAGTTAATCGGAGATGAAGATGCTGGCAAGCTTGGAGAGCTGCATCAAATCTGCCTTCAGACTGAAAGACCACAATAACAACAACAACAACAACAACCTCTGAACGATTATTTTTTTCATCCTGTGTGCGCACAGGTATGTCTGGGTTGATGAAGTCGGTTGTACCCACAATTCGTCGACGGTGATCATCTAGGTCACGTTCTGGCGAGACATGGAACATATTTTGTACTGACGTATTATGACGTTGTTGGACAACGAAAATCTCCGCTCAGGTTTGTGCCGTGTTCCTTGACTTCAGAAAGGCATTTGACACCGTTCCGCACTGCCGTTTAGCGAAAAAATTCGATGTTATCGACTATGGGGACCACATTCTCGACTGGATACAAGACTTCCTTATGGACAGAACTCATTAAGTTGCTCTGAAGAACAAAATCGACAGACGTAAAAGTAATTTCCGGAGTAACTCCAGGAAGTGTGACAGGACTCTCATTGTTTATAGTGTACGTAAATGTTCTAGCAGAAATATCAGAAGCTCTTTAATGCTGTCCGTACATAATTTACGGTTGTCTGTAAGAAAATAGCGACACCAGAATACAGTATTGAAGAGCACAATGACCTTCAGAGGATTGATGAATGGTGCAGGCTCTGGCCGCTGTCCCTGAATCTAAATAAAAAACATATATTGCGCATTTCGCTGTACCTAGCGCCTACCTTCCATAGTATTTCGAAAATCTTGCACAACCTTACATTATCAAAAACTATTTCTATGTTCACAAATTCTACGAACGATTCTTTATTTTTCTTAAGCCTTATTTCGATTATTAAGCACACGTCAGAACTGCCCCACTGGTGCCTTAACTTTCCTAAAGTCAAGCTGATCATCTTGTAACAGATCATTAATTTTCTTTCCCATTCTTCTGCATATTATTCTTCTCAACAACTTAGATGCATGAGGTGTTCAATTGATCGTTCTCGCACTTATCTATCATTACGTGGATGATATTTCCAGAAAGCTGATAGGTCACCATACTCATAAATCCGATAAAACAGCTTGAATAACCACGTCCCAAAATGATTTTAGGGACGCCGAGGGAATTTTAACCATGCCTTCCACTTTGTTTGATCGCAATTCAACCACAGCTCTTCTAAACTCTTGTACTGGATTCCCTATGTCTACTATATCGACTCCAATTTCTTCTTCTATCGCACTATCCCACAGTTGTTGTAGAAGGCTTCTATCCTCTCTCTCCTCTGCAATCAACGGTGGAACTCTTCTCGGACTGCTCACGTTGAAGCCTTTGCCGGATTGACTAAAATATACATACTTTTTCTGCTCCTTTGGAAAGAGCCGCCGCAAAGGAATATAACAACATAACCCGTGTCAAACATGGTCCAATAGTAGACTAATGTTTTGCATCAGTCACTTGATGGACTAGCAAGCCTCGTGTTTCATTCATAACTGATTTGAATTCATCACAATCTGAGGTCTATCCCTGTCAATTAATACGTATTTAACGCTTGTATGAGGGGAACTGAACACTAACCAGCATGAGACCATGCAATGTTTGCATTCAAAAGTAATCACCAGACGACATTTGTCCCACTGTCAGACGACACAAAAAGTTCTTGTGCCGTGGTACAGGAACATATCACTAACGTCTATTTGCAGTAGGGTTTTGGAGCGTATATTGTGATCGAACATTATGAAGTACCTTGAAGAAAACGATTTATTGACACATAGAAAGCGCGGATTCAGTTAATATCGTTCTTGTGAACCACAACTAGCTCTTCATACTCGTGAAGTAATGAGACCTATCGACGGGGGATGTCAAACCGTTTCCATATTTTTAGATTTCCAGAAGGCTTTCGATACTGTTCCTCACAAGAGTCTGCCAACGAAACTGCTTGCCCATGGAATATTGGCTCAGTTGTGATTTCCTGTCAGAAAGGTCACAGTTAGTAGTAATAGACGGAAAGTCATCGAGTAAAACAGAAGTGATTCTTGGCGTTCCCCAAGGTAGTGTTACAGGCCTTCTATTGTTGCTGATCTATATTGACATAGGAGACAGAGTAGCCGTCTTAGATTGTTTGCAGATGATGGTGTCATTTACCGTCTTGTTAAGTCATCAGATGATCAAAACGGCTTGCAAAAATGATTTAGATAAGATATCTGTATGGTCCGAAAAGTGGCAATTGACTCTCAATAAGGAAAAGTGTGAAGTTATTCATACGAGTACTAAAAGAAATCCGGTAAATTTCCATTAAGCGATAAGTCACACAAATCTGAGGGCTGTAAATTCAATTAAATACTTAGGGATTGCAATAACAAATAACAAATTGTAACGATCACATAGACAATAGTGTGGGTAGAGAACCAAAGACTGCGATTCATTGGCAGAACACCTAGAAGGTGCAACAGGTCTACTAAAGAGACTTCTTACACCACACTTGTCCGCCCTATTCTGGAGTATTGCTGTGCGGTGTGGGACCCGCATCAGGTGGGACTGATGGATGATATAGAAAAAGTTCAAAGAAGAGCAGCTCGTTTTGTATTATCGCGAAATAGGGGACATAGAGCCACAGACAAGATACGTGAATTGGAGTGGCAATCATTAAACCATCATTGCGACGGGATCTTCTCGCGAAGTCTCAATCACCAGTTTTCTTTTCGGACTGCGAATACATTCTGTTGGCACCCACCTAAATAGGGAGAAATGGTCATCACGATAAAATAAGAGAAATCAGGGTTCGCACAGAAATATTTAAGTGCTCGTCTTTCCCGCGTGCTGTACAGTAAAGAGACAGCTTGAAGGTGGTTCATTCAACCCTCTGCCAGGCACTTTATTGTGAATAGC
Source organism: Schistocerca gregaria (assembly GCF_023897955.1). Lineage (NCBI taxonomy): Eukaryota > Metazoa > Arthropoda > Insecta > Orthoptera > Acrididae > Schistocerca > Schistocerca gregaria. The sequence goes on along the minus strand of NC_064928.1, from coordinate 24,788,253 downwards.
AGATTAATCACGTAGATGTAGAACGCAATCTGGCACTGACGGATCCACAATCGCACTCACTCCTCCACTTATCGTGCAACTTAAACCGACGTCCGCCTATGTCTCTCTTGAGATCGTCAAAGAGGTGAAAACGACAAGGATCTTACAGTATTTCCCGACCAGATTGCTGAAGCGTAACCTTAGTGCGATTGGCAGCGTGAGGGCGGGTGTTATCAGGTGTACTGAAACACGCGCCCAGTGAGATTCGCGCCCAGAAGGGGTCGAGGACGGGTCCGCTAATCCCCTTGCCCGGCAGACAAAATAGTTGAGGCACGCTACCTGGAGGTTCCCGAGATGGAGTTTTCAGCCGTCAGACAGAGAGAGAGAATTAAGTTTCTACAACACACACTTCAAACTGCAGTAAATACAAGAGATTACATTCTTTTGCTTTACTTGCAGTAGCATTCAGCAGTCATTATCATTATCATTTTCATTACAACAACTACACTTCTTGAATACTCTGTACTTGGCGATTAGTAATGTTACTTAATTTTAACTCTTAATTTATAAAAACTAGCGAGGAATTGGAGTGGTGACTCCCGAATGAGGAGTATAATTGTAAAGGGGTAACTCTGAAAAGGCTTCGCTTTTGTTTCGGTGTGTTGCAAAACAAATATGCTGCATTTTAAAAATAATCTGATTTCCATCACACGTTATCCAGGGTTTGGGCTGGCTAAAGAGCAAAAGTCATTTAGGCGTGTTTAAAATCAGCTTATAAGAATCGTCAATATTTTTTTCATTTTTATTATTTTTTGTAAGTTGCTATTTACATTTGAACACTGTTGTATCTATATACGTCTTAAGACAAATTCAGTCTAGTTTCTGTAGGTAGGATATGGCTTTGAAGCAATCCTTGATCTCACCATTCTCTTCGTATTTTTTTACTATTTTCCCCAACTTTTCATCACTTTACATGTAGACTGTTTTTTCCATTAACTTCCATACTCAGTTCTGCCCTCATTAAGGCGCACGCTGAATTTTCTGCTTCTCTTTTCAAACACCTAATAATGTGATTAATATTTGGATTTGGTTTAGCAAGCATGTTATTAATTTTGTGACGCCAGCGTTGGTTGTTCGGTGGCGCCATTTGTAGCCCCTCCAAAGGTTGATAAGGGTTTCTTCATTTTCCAACCATCTATCTACGAAATAGTCAAAAAATTCAGATAGTTTGGGGATATCCAGTGCATGTGAATGTACCTCCAGCCAGCTATCACATACATCTTCTGGCCGTACAAACGCCAGCGCAGCACAGATGCGAACATGCTGTCTCACTTCTTCGTTTTCTTTGTGTCCTAGCTCTTGAACTTTTCTCCAGAGACTGTTTTTCATATGGAAATAACATCAATACACTTCAGCTGTCGGAAATACAACTTTAATTGCTGAAATCGGAGCTGATTCGAAATCCGCAGTCACGTTCGCTGGTTTTCATTCTGAAATTTTTTCCATCAAATTTCGGAAAAGCCGGACGCAAGTCTCTTTTCTTTTGTTTGGCAGTAGTGCAAAGGCAAGTGGATAGATAGATGTTTGTCTCATTATTTGTACTCCCAAAGTCGGCGTGAATGGCGTATATTTGCGGAAACTGTTTGCTGCAGCCCTTGAACGTACCATACATAAAAAAGTCTCGTTTCCTCCTCAGAGCCTCTCATCCTGCCCCTCTTCTAAAAACTATTATCCTCTCTCCTAGTTTGTCGTCGCTTGACAGAAAACTGCTGCCATCGTTCATAGCCAGTAAATCTGCCTTTAGGTCAATTTGTTCTCTTGTCGGTGGATCTCTCTCATTTCCCCGTAATTTTGCCTACTGGTAGTACAAAGCTCTCTTCGTTGTTTGTTGCTCTGGCATTTCAGTGACAAAATCGTAGTCTCGATTATGCAGGCAACCCAGATCCTCTGAATGTATTTTTGAAATAGACGTATCTTCGCCTCTCGCCCTCTTCTTTGCGTGGTTCAGTCTCCCTTACTTCCAACGGAGCGACATCCGGAGGTCCATATTGATGCTCGAATGAAAAAAGCATTATCGAATCCTCCGTTTTCAGCATTCCTCGGCAGTGGTTTGCTCTCTCTCTTGAACAGCGCCACGTTACTGTTCCATCTTCTGTAGTTCTCTTCACTATACAGGGTGAATCACCTAACATTACCGCTGCATGTATTTCGTAAACCACATCAAATACTGACGAATCGATTCGACAGACTGAACGTGAGAAGAGGGGCTAGTGTAACTGGTTAATACAAACCATAAAAAAATGCACGGAAGTATGTTTTTTAAACCAAACCTACGTTTTTTTTAATGTAACCCTATTAGTTTTGTTAGCACATCTGAACATATAAACAAATACGTAATCATTGCCATTTGTTGCATTGTAAAATTTTAATTACATCCGGAGATATTGAAACCTAAAGTTGACTCTTGAGTACCACGCCTCCGCTGTTCGATCGTGTGTATCGGAGAGCACCGAATTACGTAGGGATCCAAAGGGAACGGTGATGGACCTTAGGTACAGAAGAGACTGGAACAGCACATTACGTCCACATGCTAACACCTTTTTATTGGTCTTTTTCACTGACACACATGTACATTACCATGAGGGGTGAGGTACACATACACACATGGTTTCCGTTTTCAATTACGGAGTGGAATAGAGTGTGTCCCGACATGTCAGGTCAATAGATGTTCAATGTAGTGGCCATCATTTGCTGCACACAATTGCAATCTCTGGCATAATGAATGTGGTACACGCCGCAGTACATCTGGTGTAATGTCGCCGACGGGTTGCCACAATACGTTGTTTCACATCCTCTGGCGTTGTAGGCACATCACGGCACACATTCTCCTGTACCCCACAGAAAGAAGTCCAGAGGTGTAACATCAGGAGAACAGGCTGGCCAATTTATGCGTCCTCCACGTCCTATGAAACGCCCGTCGAACATCCTGTCAAGGGTCAGCCTAGTGTTAATTTTGGAATGTGCAGGTGCACCATCATGCTGTTACCACATACGTCGACGCGTTTCCAGTGGGACATTTTCGAGCAACGTTGGCAGATTATTCTGTAGAAACGTATGTTGCAGCTGTTTGGGCCTTTGCAATGAAGTGAGGACCAATGAAGTGGTCGCCAATGATTCCGCACCATACATTTACAGTCCACGGCCGCTGTCGCTCTACCTGTCTCAGCCAGCGAGGATTGTCCACGGACCAGTAATGCATGTTCCGTAGATTCACTGCCCCGTGGTTTGTGAAACCTGCTTCATCGGTAAACAGATAGAACTGCAACGCATTCTCTGTTAATGCCCATTGACAGAATTGCACTCGATGATTAAAGTCATCACCATGTAATTGCTGATGTAGCGACACATGAAACGGGTGAAAGCAGTGACGATGCAGTATGCGCATGACACTACTTTGACTCAGTCCACCGGCTCTCGCAATGTCCCGTGTACTCATGTGTGGGTTCATGGCAGCAGCAGCTAACACACCAACTGCACCCGCTTCTCCTGTTACGGACCCGTTTGCGTGCTACGACCATACCTGTTGCATACAGTTGGCGGTAGAAGTTTTGTAATGTGCGGCACGTTGGATGCTCTCTGTCTGGGTACCGTTCTGCATACACCCTGCAGGCTTCAGCTGGATTTCGTCGACAGTCGCCATAGATGAGTATCATCTCCGCCTTTTCAGAGTTCGAATACGCCATGGTCACAGTTCCTACAACACTACACTATCACAGACGTCTGGTAACACGGTGTACTACAGTTGGTCTGCATGCGGAGATGAATACAGAATAACAATAGCAGCAAGCGCTACATGCGGACACTGCGACAGCTAGACCAAACCACAACAGTGCACTACAGCCACACTCGTAAACACGGTCGTCGTAGTAAACATGTCCCTGCAGATGCTGCTTCCCTACCGTGGCCCATATTTGTTACAACACGCAACTGAACGTCGGAGGTTTCGAGCGTCAGCTTCAGGTTACAATATCTCCGGATGTAATTAACATTTTGCAATGCAACAAACGGCACTGATTACGTATTTGTTTATATGTTCTGATGTGCTAACAAAACTAACGTGGTTCCACGTAAAAAAACGTAGGTTTGTGTTAAAAAACATTCTTCGGTGCATTTTTGTATGGTTTGTATTAAACAATTACACTACCCCTCTCCTCACGTTCGGTCTGTGGAATCGGTTCGTCAGTATTTGATGTGGTTTATGAATTATATCCAGCGGTAGCGTTAGGTGACTCACTCTGTATAAGAATAACCTTCGTAGTGGTAACATGGCTTACCGTGATTAGTGGTTGAAAATTCTATATCTGAACTACTGTGTCAAAAATACACGAAACGCGTGATGTGAAGTCTTCGACAGCCAGAGCGGCACTGAGGCAGTGTCTGTGTATCAGAGAGTGGGCGGCTGTGCCTAGTACCGGTGGAGGGGGGCACGTCCCTGCGTCCGAGGAGCAGGTGCTTTAGGGTGACCCCCACACAAAGGGAGCAGGTACTGGGCGCGAATCTCACTGGGCGCGATTTTCATACATTCGTGTTATCGTGAAACAGCATGATTCCGTCCGACAGCCTGAGGGCAAACGGCGAAGCCAACGGTGGAAATATCCCACATCTCCTCCAAAGAAATCGGAAGCTGTTCGCACAAGTTCCAGTACGGTCATGATGACCTCCTTCTTCGGCAGAGTAGACAAGCCTCCGAATCCCACGTTCTGTAAAGAGTCGTGGAGTGTCGGTCCGGCACACAGTTTTAATCTGCCAGGAAGTTTCATATCAGAGCACACTCCGCTGCAGAGTGAAAATCTCATTCTGGAATTTAGTATCTATTGGTAGTTCCACTGTCCTACGTCTTTCCGTAGACACTCACGACAGTAGCAAGCAAACATTCGACCAGCTTCGCCGTTTTCGGGATGTTCTTTCACAGGCTCTGCTTAGTAATAACCTGCCCTTTGTCAAGGTCTCGTATCTCAGTGCATTTCCTCATTTGCAGCCCACTTCTCCGCTAGGGTGATCGCCCGTCCGGGTCTGCTTCGTTTACATATTTTTGTTAACGCGTCATGTGTGAGCCGTGCGACCAGGAGGCATCTGACGTCGAGGTGTGGAGACCGTGTTTTGTCGTGTCACTCACTGTGCTTTACCTGCGGCTGCACGGAAGGTATGCTCCCACACTGATGTGTTGCAGACCGCAGTAGATCACGGTGTTCAGAACTTTCCACACTGCCGAGTACAGAAGCTGCAGCTTAGGCGAGCTAGGTCTGGACTTGTCGAGCGTTTGCAGGTGCGTTGTTACTATCAGGTAGGTTCCGCGAATCTTATACTTTTCGCAAATGATTGAAGACTCAAAAAATTGTTCAAATGTGTGCGAAATCTTATGGTACTTAACTGCTAAGGTCGTCAGTCCCTAAGCTTACTCAATACTTAACCTAAATTATCTTAAGCACAAACACACACATCCATGTCCGAGGGAGGACTCGAACCTCCGCCAGGACCAGCCGCACTGTCCATGACTGCAGCGCCTAAGACCGCTCGGCTAATCCTGCGCGGCTTGAAGGCTCGTTGATGACAATGCATGACGTTATATGCATGTTGTAACTTGTGATTTTTTATTCTTACGGCGCAGTCAAACAATGACTGTGTGTGCACCACGGAATGTCTTTCCACAACTAATCTGGAAGGATGCGATTTAGTCCAATGCACCTAAACTATACGGCTTTTGCCAGGTCATTTAAGTATTAGACTAGAGCTGTTGACAATAACGTCGTCGGAACAGGCTTCGAAGGCCCAACGGTACCGACCGGCCGCCATGTCGTCCTCACCCTTAGGCGTCACCGTGTGGATACGCACCGGCATGTGGCCAGCACACAACTGTCCCGGCCGATGTAAGTTTTCGTCACCGGATTAGAGCTATTACGCGTAAATAATTGTGACTTTTCTTGTAAGAACGGTCTTTCGCAACAGCACTATCGCATAAAACATTTCCGGACTTCTTGACGCATCAGTTCAGGGGAAAGTACTACCTTCAACGCCTTGGTCAGGAGCAACTAACTGGTCAGTGCTCCTGACGAAGACGAAGACGACGGAGGTAATCATCAAAAGTTCGATGCAGCAAAACGTCCAAAACTGTTGTATACAATTTTCGTATTCTCTGGATGTTCCAAAATGATACAGTCCGTCATTACGTCTTGTTCATGTTTATGTTAATAGGGAGCTTTATAATAAATAGGGGTTTATTTGAAACGGTATTAGATGATCCCCTGTTTATTATTATCTTTTGTGAGGTGCAACGCCCATGTCTCATTTTTGGTAGGGTCACCCCTTTCCCATTAGTTACCTCAACCGATGCAGATTATCCTAACATCCACAGGGGAATTTTAGATGCCTCACAGTAACGAGATAACTGTGCGGAAAACCGCTGTGCCGCCGTCACGACGAGAGGTCGCGGAAATGTCTGCACTATTGTACCAGATGTAAGCAGATACTTATCTCTGAAAACTCCAAACTTTTGTAGAATGAAGGCTTTCACGACCGGGTGACATGGCTGTTGATATACTTTCCGGGATGTGAGGTCGTGGTCCAAGAACTTTTCTGCTCCTTACGTTTCGTCCAGGACTGCGTTGGACTTCCTGAGCGGAGCAGCGCCTCTGAGGAAGTCCAGCGCAGTCCTGGGCGAAACGTAAGGAGCAGAAAAGTTCTTGGACCACAACCTCACAGCCCGGAAAGTATATCAACAGCTCCATACCTTTCTTAAGTGCCATTTACGCTGAAAATTTTTTACTCTTAAGTAGGCTGTTAGTTCTACCTCTGCTGCCTGTATCTGCAATTTTCAGTGTAACTGCTCGGGTCTCTTGTTGGATTTCCGGGGTAAAGGGTCCTCCCACATTCTTTCACAGATTTATCATCATTACCCGTCGTAACACCGTCTTTTATGGCAGTCGCAAAATGTGAAAGAAATGGACTTCCTTTACTTCTTCATCTTTTTTTATGGTTTGGTCAATCGTTCAGTCGGGAGATTATTACGGACGACTTAGCAAATTCCCTCGAGCTGATATTGTTTTTATATATGCAACTTCTGATGATTCTTCTTTCACTTTTGGTGAGTTGATTTACAGGCATAAGTGGCCTGTGGGCGGGTGACGGCTTGATAGTGTTGTATGTGGTTCGTATTGACAAGCAAGAATTTTGTATTGTATTTGGACCTGATTAAAAATTGGGCTTTTTTTCATTTCGTTGGTTCTGTTTACCCACGTTGCTTCCTCAAGAAGATTGAATGAGATGATTTTTTCCTCCGGATTTTGACTATCTAACACGCCAACTAGACAGAATTTGCTACGATATCCCCCATGAGGACAAAAATGGTTCAAATGGCTCTAAGCACTATGGCACTTAACATCTGAGGTCATCAGTCCCCTAAGGACATCACATATATCCATGCACGAGGCAGGATTCGAACCTGCTACAGTAGCAGCAGCACAGTTCCGGAATGAAGAGCCTAGAGCCGCTCGACCACAGCGGCTGGCTCAGGACGACACCCAACAAAGCCGAACAACTGCTTGCATATGGGTCAGAGGTGGCTCAAAGCCTTATTGACTTGCTCAGTTTGTGAAACTGTTTGTGTTGAATAAATCATCCAGTTTTACTAAAATTTTAATCATTTTTTTTGGTCAGTGCATGTACACCACATCTACCTATTTTCGTCGCATTCGTATTCCTTCGTGATGCGTCTTTTTTTTTTTGTTAGAATGTATGTGTTTTTATATCTTTATGGTACATCTCCTACGGATACCTCTCGCTTACGCCATTAGCCTGGAACGGTCCTTAGTTGTGAGTTATCTGCTTCATTGCTAAAGAGCCTAACAAAAGCCAGCAGGCCGGACTTATGTATATTTGTCCCGCACGATCGTAAGAAGCCCGGCAAGCACCAAGCCAAGCCGACTCCTCTTGCTCCTCCCTCCCTCTCCCAACCCAGGTCACCAAATCACCCGGATTATCCAAATTCAACCTGGTTTTTAACGCTCTATTTCAACCCCTGGTTCCAAATTTATAAAACAGAAAAAACGATTTAAGGATTTCCCTGTCGGACACTTTAGTCAAGCACGTACTGGAAGTGCTTCAGAAGAAGAACCTACCACGAAACTGCGTTCCATTTGACGGTCTTAACGCCAATGGTAGCTCTGGCAGACTAGAACAATGTGTTCACTAAACTGAACAAAGAACTGGAGGACAACATTTTAGGAAGTGGCTGTTCATGCTATACTATACATAATGCCGGTGGAATTGCTTTAGACACTCTGACGATGGATGTGGAAGTTTTTGTTCAGAAAGTAGTCTCTCATTTTTCAGATTACACTGTGAGAGCACAAAACTTGGTTGAATTTTGTAATTTTAGAGGAACTCAAAATAAGGCAATACTTTCTCTTAGTAAAACGCGGTGGCTATTACTTAGGCCTGCAATTGAAAGAATTTTGCGAGTCTACGAGACTCTTATGCCTTACTTCACGTCTGAAAATAATGTCCCCATTACAACTAGGCCTTTCCTGGAAAACCCTCTGGTTGAAGGACACTTACGGTTTCCTGATAGTGTCTCCAGTTATCTGCACAAACGAATATTGCGCACTGACGTTGAGAAGAAGACCACAGTGAAAGTGTATTCTGTGGTCAGTGATACCATGTCAAGTCTGCAAGAGAGAGCGAAAATAACTTCGTTCCACTAAAAGCAAGAGATTTAGTCTCTAAATGTGACAATGATCAGCTTATTAAAGTGTTGAGATAAGTTGCGACTGCTTTTTGTTCTGTTGGTATTGATTACATTAGCAAATGGCTGAGGCAGTGCGATAAATAAACTGTGTTCGATTGGCTAACTCTTACAATAAATAAACTTTATTGGGAATGTATGAAAAATGCTGCAACGTATTTGACAAACAAAAATGTTCTTGTGGATTACAGCGAATTGTTTGATGAAGCAAATCGCTTAAAAATGTTTCTAAGTGAACAGTACATATCGGAAACTGTTTGTGATGGGTCGAGTGTTTACGTGAAGAATCGTTCTGTAGATGAACATTGAACTTTTCAAAATTGTGCAATACTTTTTACAATCCCTGCCCATAGTGCAGCTATGGAAACGATATATTCCTTGGCAAATACACATTGGACTGATGAAAGACACAAGTGTACAATGTTTACAGAATTTGTTGGTCGTCAGTCGTGACTACAGGGTCTAATTTTAAGTTGACAAACCAGAATAACTCGAAAAATAAGCTTCATACGAAAAAATGGGTAGAATCCAAAGTCGATTATTTTCGAGGGGGATACCTGCTGGTGCTAAAATTAGCCCGCCACCCCAGACCCCTGGGGGTGGGGCGGCAAACAACTTTAAAATTTAAAATGGGAACCCCCATTTTGTATTGCAGGATCAGATTCTACATAAAAAACTACGTACATTTTGTCTTAAGCATTTGTTTTGATTCTTGGGGGTTGGCGCTGTAATTCAAGAATATCCATGTTCTCATTTCTGCGTGAAAAATGGTTAAGGATAAATAAAACATACTTATTACTTCATAATTTTGACTCGCTAAAACTAACTCTCCCTCTCTCCCGATAGTGTGAGGGTAGAGAGAGAGGAATTAAGAGTTTTACAAATGTTGATACAAATATTTTTCCCGCAGATTCGGATAAGTATTGTTTGTTTCGTGGTCATGAGGCCAGACAACTTTTAATTAGCAAAAAAATCATCTGACTAGCTAGCTAACTAACCAAACATTAGTTCTAGCGAATCAAAATTTACGAAATAATTTTTTTTATTTATCCGTAACCATTTTCCACGCAAAAATTAGAACATGGATTTTCTTGAATTACAGAGCCGACTACCAAGAATCAAAACAAATGTTTAAGACAAAATGTACGTCGCTTTTTTTATGTAGAATCTGGTTCTGCAATAAAAAAATGGGGGTTCCCATTTGAAATTTTAAAATTACGTCCCACCCCACTCCCCAGGGAGCTGGGGCAGCGGGCTAATTTTAGCACCAGCAGATGTCCCCTTCAAAAATAATCATCTTTGGAGTCTACACATTTTTTCGTGTGAAGGTTATTTTTCGAGTTATTCTGGTTTGTCAACTTAAAATTTGCGCCCTGTATAAAGATCTCACTAGTTCTCAGTATTACGACAACATCAAATCCAAGAATTACTTGAGAAGATTCGAGGTAGCGAGAAATATGACTTTGCTAAAAAGTGCCCATTGTGGTTCACATAAAGACTGTTTGTAATACACCCGGTTTCTTCATTTGGAAACAAGGTAACCACCAACAGCCACCTCGCAAAGGCCGGTGTGTACCAACCCGTGTGCACTTAAGGAGAAGTGTCCACCATACTGCAAAATGCACCCCGGAACTCGTTGTTTGGCGCTTCGCAGAGCCCAGCGCCCCGCTGTCACAGGTAGCGTGCCGGCACGCCGCGGTGTCTTCACCCGACCACTGATCCCGGTTCAGCAGTCACAGCTGCCGAAAGCCCGTGCTGTGACGTCACGGGCCGCCAGCTCCCGCTGCGTGAATCACCAGCAGGAGCTGGCTCGCACTTCACACGGTCACATCTGCATCCACAGCCTGTGTCAAAGATAGACGCGTAAGCTTAGCTATGTGCTCTCATACCGCACCCTCGGTACAAAAGTGACCCAAACCATAAATCTTCATTCTCGAGTTGTTACCATGACAGAAAAGTTCGGAGGTATTAAAATCCATGGAGAAGAAATAAAAACTTTGAGGTTCGACGATCACATTGTAATTCTGTCAGAGACAGCAAAGGACTTGGAAGAGCAGTTGAACGGAATGGACAGTGTCTTGAAAGGAGGATATAAGATGAACATCAACAAAAGCAAAACGAGGATAATGGAATGTAGTCAAATTAAGTCGGGTGATGCTGAGGGAATTAGATTAGGAAATGAGACACTTAAAGTAGTAAATGAGTTTTGCTATTTGGGGAGCAAAATAACTGATGATGGTCGAAGTAGAGAGGATATAAAATGTAGACTGGCAATGGCAAGGAAAGCGTTTGTGAAGTAGAGAAATTTGTTAACATCGAGTACAGATTTAACAGTCAGGAAGTCGTTTCTGAAAGTATTTGTATTGAGTGTAGCCATGTATGGAAGTGAAACGTGCACGATAAATAGCTTAGACAAGAAGAGAATAGAAGCTTTCGAAATGTGGTGCTACAGAACAATGCTGAAGATTAGATGGGTAGATCACATAATTAATGATGAGGTATTGAATAGAATTGGGGAGGAGAGTAGTTTGTGGCACAACATGACCAACAGAAGGGACCGGTTGGTAGGACATGTTCTGAGGCATCGAGGGATCACCAATTTAGTACTGGAGGGCAGCGAGGAGGGTAAAAATCGTAGAGGTAGACCAAGAGATGAATACACTAAGCAGATTCAGAAGGATGTAGGCTGCAGTAGGTACTGGTAGATGAAGAAGCTTCCACAAGATAGAGTAGCATGGAGAGCTGCATCAAATCAGTCTCAGGACTGAAGACCACAACAACAACAACCATGACAGAGTTGGAGAAATGATACTTGACCAGTTATCAAAAGTCTGTTTATATAATTCTGTAATTGGGTCGTCAGAAGGCAGTCGTGTAACTTCAATTGTTTGGAGTGGTGCTCCTTGCAATAAAAGCATTGCATTATTAGTTGAGCAATGAATTCCTAACATACGGATTGGATGGTTGTTAAGTTCAGAACTTATTATGAGTCGTGTCGTTCTCTTGGATTGGAGTCACAAAAAAACGGAGTGATGTTTCTATTTTGATTTAAGTCAATCAAATTAAGCGTAGAAGAGTTAAATAATTTGGATTACGACAGTTTCAGAGAACTTCACATTAGTCAGTTTTAGTGAATAAACTGAAATGTTCCATTTCTTTGCATTTCTCATAAAAAGTTCGTTATTTTCTCATTTAAACATTGTTTGCTCTACACTGTGAAACGTCCCCTTTGAACAATTATATATGACTGTGCTTAAACTGACACACAATATTTTTTTAGCAGAACGCAATCTGACTTTCAGTAATCCCTACAAGAGAATGGCCCTGACTAACATTAACCTATACCTTTCACAAATCACTTACCTCACAAAAATCTTCGTTACTCGAACTACTGCAATACAGCTAGCGCCACTACTGCAAGCTAAATAAAAGATTCAAACTACTGAAGGCCCTAACTACTGATGAGCATAGTTAGCAAATGAAAGATTTTGATAGAGAACAAACAATGTATTTACCTCAATAGTGTTCAAAAGTCATTATATATATAGCAGTTCATGACATCCAGTTTTACAAATTTACTGTCTCTGATGGACACACGTCCAGATCATCCGCTCTCAAAACTCCGCCATCTCTCGTCCCACATCCACTACTGCTGGCGGCTCACCTCCAACTGCGCAACGCTACGCGCTATTAACATACAGCTCCCCAACACTACAATGGCAGACAACAATGCAAACCAGCCACAGACTGCACATAACACAGAGCGCTACGTGACGTTACCAATATAAAAACCTGAACAACCTACTTACATAGCCCCCATGCTCCACACAAAAAAATTTACAAATTGTTTTGGGCACTGGCCAATACATATTTGTTAAAAAATTTCACAATTACAATAACAAAGAAATCATATGCACACACTTATTGATGCAATGTTGGTCAAAAGCTAAAATTTTCTCACAGTTCGTAAAGACAGTCCTGATCGTTCATCACAGTAAAATTGCAGTGTTTTCCTCAAAGACTGAGCAGTAAAAGAAAATGCGCATGGAAGTAGTGGATTTCCATGCAGTCTTGAAGAAGTAGTGTTGTTCTTCCAACGGAAAGACAGTGCTGACTCTTGACATGCAGACAGGTAATGGGTCACAACAGAGCATACCCACAGCAGAGTCAGTCGAAGTTTTGTCGAATATTAGTAGGTAGGTCATCACAGAGCAGACCTACTGTAGACTTGGTAGATATTATGTTATTGGTGGGCCACCAGAGGTGCAGACCCACTGCAGTCCTTGTATAAATAATATTATTGATGAGTCATCAAAGGTGTAGACCCACTGTAGTCCTTGTAGAAATAATGGTATTGGTTGGTCATCAAAGATGCAAACCCACTGTAGTCCTTGTAGAGATGGCCAGCAGCCATCTGCTGTGACTGTGCGTGTGCACAATCACCATTCAAGAGTCTTGCGGATAATATAGCAAGTCCATAACCACCACTTGTGCGCTCACAAAGTTTTTGGAATTGTCATTAGAACCAGCAATGCTGTTATCCAGTCCATTGCTGAATTATTAACGCACATGCAAACACTAACAGTCCCTACTTCTCACATATTGTCCATATACTATGACCAACAGAAACGTGTGCAGTGAAATGTAACTTACAAGTTACTTAATTTGACGAACTGGTATCAATTACAATTTTATAACATAAGAATACAATAACAAAGGTACAAAATACATCATTAGAGAGCATAACAATATAGATAACATTTGTAGTAAAACAGGCATTACAAAAGAAACATATACATCAGTGTTACATGAATTATGACATAAGTAAATATAGAAAATAATGAGAATAGTTTTCGAAACATTAATTTCACACATGAGCATTGAAACAGAACAGAATTAATAATGTCTAAGCATCTTTACTAAGTATATCACATATTATTAGAAAAATTCTGCAACATAACTCATACCAGCTAAACACATAAAGACAGGAAAAACACAAATATACAAGAGTACACAAACACATAGCAGAATAACACAAGAAGAAAGGGCAGGGTTTGTTTTCAGTGTAACATTTGGTACTGCAGTCCAACCCAAAACTTCATTCCATAGATCTTTTGTCTTATGTCAACACTGGTTTCCACCAAAAAAATCGTATCCAAGCATGCTTTATGTATTTATATGTTCACATATTTCTTACCTAATTATTTATTTACCATTATCTTACCTCATCATTTATTTCCAAGAAAATCCTACATAACTTGTTGTCTCTAAACTGTACTTTTTTGGTTCATATCCTCTTTCATAATACTATTTTGGCCAAACCATTTTCTTATAGATTCTCAATGTATTTCTTCCAATTCATCACAACTCGTTCTCCCATACAGCCTACCCCATCGTAAGCTAACTTAAATCTACTGAGCTCAGATGCTAAACTAAGGAACAAGGCAATGCAGCAACACAAAACAATTAACACAAACAGCAATGATAAAAAATGCAAATTGGCAAAGCAGGCAGCAATATATATAAGTTAGCATAGCAAATGCAACATTACAAATAATATGAACCAATGTGCAGCAACAAAAGAAATCAGTAGTAAAACTAGCTTAACAGAGTAATACAAAGTGAAATTTAGAAGCACTATGCCTGGCAAACAGCAGCAGAAAATGCAATAACTTATATCTAAACATGACAAAGCTCAAGCAGAAAAATATTACACTAAAGACAACAATGCAGATAAGAGAAATGTATATTCACATCTTAATGTCTATATAATTAAAGTGGCACACCACAAAAACTTATTCTATGAAATAAATTACCAACTACTTGAAAAGAAATTTATGTATGCAGTTCCTGTGAAGAGAAATGTCTTTTTGTGCTCCCTCATTTTTTTGGAAGTATATCACGAAGTTATTCTTTACTGGATCTGTAGGCATAAAATATTTATATTAGTACATCTATAAAATTCTATTTTAACCAATGCTGCAGGGCAGCTAGAAACTAGATATTAAACAAAATGAGTAAATAAATACGTAAAGCAAACCATATGGCATTTCTCTCAACTAGCAAGCCAATAGCCGTAAAATGTTTCTCATCGTTTCATTAGGCATTTTATTAAATATCATAAATTAAGAGCTCTAGAGTATAATCATATGTTCTCAAGTTTGAGCGTGACGTATTTGCGATGCTTTCTACAAAGGAGTGTCAATAGCGAGGATAATGGCCTCTTTTTTTTTCACCTGTGCCTCTGAAAGGCGCACACTAATAGCTTGTTTCCAGGTGGTTGTCGCGCAGCTGGGTGCCCACGACGCATTACCTGCAGGTGGTCACTTAACTTTCTTACCGAAATATTTACGACACCAGTTTCCGCTAAAGTGGCAGTCTCATATAAAAATATTTCACAGTTCAAGAATTTGCGTTACAAATCTGTAGAAACAAAATCCTTTAAATATAATAGTGTCCAAAAAATTTTCGCCAGCATTATGATACATTCACGCATTTACATACATTTCATAACTCTTAAAGTACGATTCTTGGTTTGCAACCACATTTTTCACAAACCAGAGTCCCTAACCACTACTCATTATTCCTTACCTTAATCGTCGACACTTCTTCAATATTTCATCATAACAGATATGCAGAATAATCAAATAACTCATATAGCATCAGCTTATTTACCGCAACAGCATTATACACATAGTCATTGTAATAATAACATCATAACATCTCAGTCAATTTCTCAAAATCGTCGTAGCTTCCTCCAATAATTTCAAAACCTAAAAAAATTCTCTCCTCATGTCAAAAGTGTCATCTACCTCAAACGTACTTTAAAAATCATGATCCCATACCAAATACATCATTCAAAGCTCTCATATTATCACAATGGTTCCGAAAAAGTATGAACAGTTCACAAAGTACAGACAAAATACAAGTCTGAAGTTATCCACCTGCGTAATTGCGTAAACATGTGTCACTGACATAGTAAAAAAAAAAGTTTGTCTCTCAGTTAAATGATCAGATGGCTGTGTAATTTATGTGTTAGAGAAATATGGTACCGATGTGCAAAGTTCTATAAGCAAATACCATATTAGCTAGGGCTCCTTGTGGTTGCCAGACACATGGTACACAACGTAGGCGTGTTCCCCCTGAGTATTAATGTAATTATACACTCAGGTGTTACAGATTACAGCAATGGAATGAAATGTATCACGGTAAACCTTTGTATCATTGTACTTCAAATATCTTTAAAAATAAATGTTTTAAGTACAAAATTAATCATTCAAATACGTGTACTGTAGCGCTAAACTGTGCGTCATGTTGTAAGATAATCTCTGTGGAAGTGTCGTAGTTATCGTCCTCCGAAATCTAAGCTCTGCAGAAGTCAATGTACTTACCTCATGATAAAGAAAAGTGAAGTGCTTTGCGTATAGATATCTTAGTTATTACGCTTATTGTCGTGATGAAGAAAGTACTGTGCTATAACATATTGTTGTGCTACAGAAAAGGCTGTCTCATTGTAGCTGTACCACAAAAGTTACTACTAAAACATGTTTTACTTTCCAGAAAAATTCAGAAAAACTGTGCAGATATAAAACAGATACACCGCAAAAGCAACAATGTAAATTGTGTCACATAGTAGTAGCGTCGTGATAAAATTGTGTAGCTGTCACATAAACTAACCACTGTGTCATCTGGTATCTCACAGAAAGTACTTTAAATCCAGAATGTATTTTCAAGTAAACCAAAATGTTGCATTGAAATCTCATTAGCAGTACCAGTATATGTCCTAAGTATGTAAGTCTCATAGTCGTTACGTAATCGTGCAACTAACAAGCAAGAAGGTACAAATACAACACTGTGTCGTCTGTTCACTATAACAATGCATTCGTAATTTCTGTTTAAAAATGTTATCTAGGTTCTAGATTGGATAATTAACTTCAAAACATTGTTGCATGTTAACAGTTTCTCAGTGTGACAAATTGTACTAGTAGCGTGAAGTCAAATGTTTTATGGCAAAGACTAAGTGAAAAAAAAATTATCTCTCAATAAACGGTTTTACATGTGAAATGTAGTACAATCCTTTACTCTTCCTAATGCTCAGAGTTAACTTGAATGCAATTATCATGCGGTATACGTCGGTAAGGATTCTGGAATTTTTCTCAAGTTTAGCGTCTATGTTATTTCTGAGCCAGCCGGTGCACGTGGCTGCCTGCGGTGCGAGTCATTGTCTGTCTCTTTGTTGGCGCGCGCCGTTATTGGGATTAGGAGACCTAACTTCTACAAATTCACCTTGACGAGAAGGCCCTGCCCTCTTTGAAGCTCGGAAGTTCTGATGGAATTCAGGTCTGTCGTTTTGTCGGTAGTTTACATAGTTTCTTGTTTGTCGGTCACGTGGTGGACAGTTTCTCCCTGAATCGTAACTGCCTGCTGGACCGTTGCGTCTGAAGATATTCTGTCTCCCTCGATAATAATTGTTTTTGTTCCCATATTGTCTGTTTCTCTGGTTATCTCTGTCATATTCATTACTACGGAAGTGCGATTTTTCTCTGTAACTATTATTACTCTGCCAGGAGTTGTGATATGGGTGGTGTCTGTTTTGGTCACGATTTGCGTTGTAAGAATAGACTTGTCGTGTCCTGTTATTATTTCTTTCATCGCGGAATTGCGACGGATGTGACCTGTAATTGTTGTGTTCCTGTTTTCGCGTTCCACGATTGTTAGTGGCAATTTCTAATTCTTGTAAGAGTCCCTGAAAAGCTTCAATATCATCTACATCTACATCTACATCTACATCCATACTCCGCAAGCCACCTGACGGTGTGTGGCGGAGGGTACCCTGAGTACCTCTATCGGTTCTCCCTTCTATTCCAGTCTCGTATTGTACGTGGAAAGAAGGATTGTCGGTATGCTTCTGTGTGGGCTCTAATCTCTCTGATTTTATCCTCATGGTCTCTTCGCGAGATATACGTAGGAGGGAGCAATATACTGCTTGACTCTTCGGTGAAGGTATGTTCTTGAAACTTTAACAAAAGCCCGTACCGAGCTACTGAGCGTCTCTCCTGCAGAGTCTTCCACTGGAGTTTATCTATTATCTCCGTAACGCTTTCGCAATTACTAAATGATCCTGTAACGAACCACGCTGCTCTCCGTTGGATCTTCTCTATCTCTTCTATCAACCCTACCTGGTGCGGATCCCACACCGCTGAGCAGTATTCAAGCATTGGGCGAACAAGCGTACTGTAACCTACTTCCTTTGTTGTCGGATTGCGTTTTCTTAGGATTCTTCCAATGAATCTCAGTCTGGCATCTGCTTTACCGACGATCAACTTTATATGATCATTCCATTTTAAATCACTCCTAATGCGTACTCCCAGATAATTTATGGAATTAACTGCTTCCAGTTGCTGACCTGCTATTTTATAGCTAAATGGTAAGGGACCTATCTTTCTATGTATTCGCATCACATTACACTTGTCTACATTGAGATTCAATTGCCATTCCGTGCACCATGCGCCAATTCGCTGCAGATCCTCCTGCATTTCAGTACAATTTTCCATTGTTGCAACCTCTCAATACACCACAGCATCATCTGCAACGTCCTGCCAAAATAATATTTCTTAAATGTTCAGGCAATTTGATTAAGTAAATGCGGATGAGTTCTGAAGGGCTGTATGGGTTTGAAAGATACTGATTCTTATGCAACATGTCTTCAAAATATTTCATAAGACTGGAAAATTCAGATTGTTCGAAACGTTTCATCATTATGATGCTATGTTTTACTCGGTCTTGTGTACCTTGAGACCAATACGCTGAGAGGAAGGCATGATAAAATTCTCCTTTACTGTGACAGTCGTGAATGACCAATCGCATTCTTACAGCTGGTTCATTCTCTAAATAGCCACACATAAAATCTAAACTGTGCTCTAATGACCAGTTGGGAGGAAAACAATGAGAGAATTGATGAAGCCATGCTTGTGGATGAATGTCGTTGCTAGAATTCTTAAATGTTTTGATATAAGTGTAGTAATGAACAGCTTATAGTCAAAATCATCATGTCGGCGAGTCGCATGTCGGTCATTGTTATGTCGTTACGGCGGTTCCATTTCAAAATTCTGTGTGCCTTGCCAATTTCTTTCATAATTTCCGAAGTGTCCTGTGTTATTATTTTGTGGCTGTTCCGTATTTCTATGTCCCTCTTCCCGTATTGGAGCGCTAGTGTACTCTGAAATACGTAATTCTCGTATTACCTGTGTCAGCTGATCTTGTACTTCCCGGATTTCTCTTTGGTGTTGCGTATTAATTTGATTCAGATTTTGTTTGAATTTCCTAATTTGTTCGCACTCTTCGGTGTCATTAAAGACTACCGGTTTTGTGTCATTCAGATCATCATCTACCTTCGTAGATAACTCCGAATGTTCAACTACTTTCTCTGATAATGAACTAATTTCCTCCATGTGTCTTTCTGAACTAATTTTCTGTGTCCTTTAAGTTTTCTTGAGTTTTTGTAAGTTGCGTAACCGAATCAGTAGATGCAACTGAGTCAATTTTAGCTTGCAAGGTCTCATGATTTTCATGAACAATCGTCTGCAGTTCTTTTATGGCTGCTTCACGATTCTGTAATGCATTTTCATGCCGCGAAAAATAGACTGGAAATGCTCACAAATTTATGTTTTTATGTCATTACAGAGTTTTTGACACTTCGATTCGATTTTATGTAATTCAGTAGTTAAATCTTCACTTTTTTGTTCAAGTGTATGTTCCACTGTGTCTACCTTTTGACGATTTTGTTCCATTGTGTCTAACTTTTGAAGATTTTGTTCCATTGTGTCTAAGTTTTGAAGCTTTTGTCCCCTTTGTTGCATTAATTGTAATAACAATGCACTGGTGTCTGAAACATGTTCCCTAGTGCTATTCGGCAATGCATTTGAATCGGAAATATTCGCAGTTTGAAAAGTAGAAAATGTGTCTTGACTTATTGGAGAAAATGGTGAGGACGCAAAACCTGAATCTATAGTATTTGCAAGATTTTGTCCTGTCATTTCGGATTCCTGAGGCAAGCTGTTGCCAACCGATTGAAGGATAATGCTTCCCTGTTCACAAATTGTTTCACTGTCTACACCATTGTTTGCAGCCCACTCCATTTTCCTATGTACAATTACCAAATTAGTACTTTGAACATTAGTTAATTCATTACTCGGTGGCGCTAACACATTGCTTTCGTCTTCACTGTCATTTCTCAGTTTACTTTGGAGTCTATTTTTTTCACACGCCATTATTGTCACAATATTTCACATGCTAACACAGAAAAGCACAATTGGAAGAGCAAAAATAAGAGAACACATTAACATAGCACTGAAAATAATATCTCGTTAATTGCAAGCGCAGCTGCGAAATACTTGGTGCAAATCTACATGCATGCCACAACTGTTTCACTGTACAACAATAAAAAACCACAACTACAAAGGAAATTCTCTCAATAATTATGCGCTAGCAATAAACAAAAGCTACACTAATTACACAAACTTCAAGAAAAAATCAGAATATTCCAGTGAGGCATCCTGGTAGGGTCGCCTTATGAATCGTCCCCTTAGAAAAATTATACAAGTCTGTGCTTAAACTGACACACAATACTTTTAGCGCAACACAATCTGACTTTCAAGAATCCCTACAAAAGAATGGCCCTGACTAACATTAACCTATACCTTTAACAAATCACTTACCTCACAAAAATCTTCGTTACTCGAACTACTGCAATACAGCAAGCGCCACTACTGCCAGCTATATAAAAGATTCAAAATACAGAAGGCACTAACTACTGATTGGCATAGTTAGCAAATGACAGATTTTGATAGAGAACAAACAATGTTGTTGTTGTTGTTGTGGTCTTCAGTCCTGAGACTGGTTTGATGCAGCTCTCCATGCCACTCTATCCTGTGCAAGCATCTTCATCTCCTGGTACCTACAGCAACCTACATCCTTCTGAATCTGCATAGTGTATTCCTCTCTTGGTCTCCCTCTACGATTTTTACCCTCCCCGCTGCCCTCCAGTACTAAATTTGTCATCCCGTGATGCCTCAGAACACGTCCTACCAACCGATCCCTTCTTCTCGTCAAGTTGTACCACAAACTTCTCTTCTCCCCAATCCTATTCAATACCCCCTCTTTAGTTATGTGATCAACCCATCTAATCTTCAGCATTCTTCTGTAGCACCACATTTCGAAAGCTTCTATTCTCTTCTTGTCCAAACTATTTATTGTCCATGTTTCACTTCCATACATGGCTACACTCCATACAAATACTTTCAGAAATGACTTCCTGACACTTAAATATATACTCGACGTTAACAAATTTCTCTTCTTCAGAAACGCTTTCCTTGCCATTGCCAGTCTACATTTTATATCCTCTCTACTTCGACCATCATTAGTTATTTTGCTCCCCAAATAGCAAAACTCCGTTACTACTTTAAGTGTCTCATTTCCTAATCTAATGCACTCAGCATCACACAACTTAATTCGACTACATTCCATTATCCTCGTTTTGCTTTTGTTAATGTTCATCTTATACCCTCCCTTCAAGATACTGTCCATTCCGTTCAACTGCTCTTCCAAGTCCTTTGCTGTCTCTGACAGAATTACAATGTCATCGGCGAACCTCAAAGTTTTTATTTCTTCTCCCTGGATTTTAATACCTACTCCGAATTTTTCTTTTGTTTCCTTTACTGCTTGCTCAATGTACATATTGAATAACATCGGGGAGAGGCTACAACCCTGTCTTACTCCCTTCCCAACAACTGCTTCCCTTTCATGCCCCTCGACTCTTATAACTGCCATCTGGTTTCTGTACAAATTGTAAATAGCCTTTCGCTCCCTGTATTTTACCCCTGCCACCTTCAGAATTTGAAAGAGAGTATTCCAGTCAACATTGTCAAAAGCTTTCTCTAAGTCTACAAATGCTAGAAACGTAGGTTTCCCTTTCCTTAATCTTTCTTCTAAGTTAAGTCGTAAGGTCAGTATTGCCTCACGTGTTCCCGTATTTCTATGGAATCCAAACTGATCTTCCCCCAGGTCGGCTTCTACTAGCTTTTCCATTCGCCTGTGAAGAATTCGTGTTAATATTTTGCAGCTGTGGCTTATTAGACTGATTGTTCGGTAATTTTCACATTTGTCAACACCTGCTTTCTTTGCGATTGGAATCATTATATTCTTTTTGAAGTCTGGAGGGTATTTCGCCTGTCTCATACACCTTGCTCACCATACGGTAGAGTTTTGTCAGGACTGGCTCTCCCAAGGCTGTTAGTAGTTCCAATGGAATGTTGTCTACTCCAGGGGCCTTGTTTCGGCTCAGGTCTTTCAATGCTCCGTCAAACTCTTCACGCAGTATCATATCTCCCATTTCATCTTCATCTACATCCTCTTCTATTTCCATAATATTGTCCTCAAGTACATCGCCCTTGTATAGACCCTCTATATACTCCTTCCACCTTTATGCTTTCCCTTCTTTGCTTAGAACTGGGTTTCCATCTGAGCTCTTGATGTTCATACAAGTGGTTCTCTTATCTCCAAAGGTCTCTTTAATTTTCCTGTAGGCAGTATCTATCTTACCCCTAGTGGTATAAGCCTCTACATCCTTACATTTGTCCTCTAGCCATCCCTGCTTAGCCATTTTTCACTTCCTGTTGATCTCATTTTTGAGGCGTTTGTATTCCTTTTTGCCTGCTTCATTTAATGCTTTTTTATATTTTCTCCTTTCATCAATTAAATTCAATATTTCTTCTGTTACCCAAGGATTTCTACTAGCCCTCGTCTTTTTACCTACTTGATCCTCCGCTGCCTTCGCTACTTCATTCCTCAAAGCTACCCATTCTTCTTCTACTGTATTTCTTTCCCCCATTCCTCTCAATTGTTCCTTTATACTCTCCCTGAAACTCTATACAACCTCTGGTTCTTTCAGTTTATCCAGGTCCCATCCCCTTAAATTCCCAGCTTTTTGCAGTTTCTTCAGTTTTAATCTACTGGTCACAACCAATTGATTGTGGTCAGAGTCCACATCTGCCCCTGGAAATGTCTTACAGTTTAAAACCTGGTTCCTAAATCTCTGTCTTACCCTTATATAAACTATCTGATATCTTTTAGTATCTACAGGGTTCTTCCATGTATACAACCTTCTTTCATGATTCTTAAACCAAGTGTTAGCTATGATTAACTTGTGCTCTGTGCAAAATTATACCACGCGGTTTCCTCTTTCATTTCTCACTCCCAATCCATATTCATCTACTACATTTCCTTCTCTCCCTTTTCCTACACTCGAGTTCCAGTCACCCATGACTATTAAATTTTCGTCACCTTTCACTATCTGAATAATTTCTTTTATTTCATCATACATTTCTTCAAATTCTTCGTCATCTGCAGCGCTAGTTGGCATATAAACTTTTATTACTGTAGTAGGTGTGGGCTTCGTATCTATCTTGGCACAATAAAGCGTTCACTATGCTGTTGGTAGTAGCTTACCCGCATTCCTATTCATTATTAAACCTACTCCGGCATTAGCCCTATTTGATTTTGTGTTTATAACTGTATAGTCACCTGACCAGAAGTCTTGTTCCTCCTGCCATCGAACTTCCCTAATTCCCACTATATCTAACTTTAACCTATCCATTTCCCTTTTTAAATTTTCTAACCTACCTGCCCGATTGAGTGATCTTATATTCCACGCTCCGATCCGTAGAACACCAGTTTTCTTTCTTCTGATAACGACATCCTCTTGAGTAGTTACCGCCCGGAGATCCGAATGGGGGCTATTTTACCTCCGGAATATTTCCAAGAGGAAATCATCATTTAATCATACAATAAAGCTGCTTGCCCTCGGGAAAAATTACGGCCGTAGTTTCCCCTTGCTTTCAGCCGTTCGCAGTACCAGCACAGCAAGGCCGATTTGGTTATTGGTACAAGGCCAGGTGAGTCAATCATCCAGACTGTTGCCCTTACAACTACTGAAAAGGCTGCTGCCCCTCTTCAGGAACCACACGTTTGTCTGGCCTCTTAACAGATACCCCTCCGTTGTGGTTGCACCTACGGTATGGCTATCTGTATCGCTGAGGCACGCAAGCCTCCCCACCAACGGCAAGGTCTGTGGTTCGTGGGGGGAGGACGAACAATGTATTTACCTCAATAGTGTTCAAAAGTCATAATGTATATAGCAGTTCATGACATCCAGTCTTACAAATATCAAAACTCCGCCATCTCTCTCCCCACATCCACCACTGCTGGTGGCTCACCTCCAACTGCGCAACGCTACGCGCTATTAACATCCAGCTGCCCAACACTACAATGGCAGACAACAATGCAAACCAGCCACAGACAGCACACAGCACAGCCAGTGATCTTCATACAGAGCGCTACGTGGCGTTACCAATATAAAAACCTAAACAGCCTACTTACAACCGTAGCGTTCAAAATGGTTAAAATGGCTCTGTGCGCTATGGGACTTAACTTCAGTGGTCATCAGTCCCCTAGAACTTAGAACTACTTAAACCTAATTAACCTAAGGACATCACACACATCCATGCCGAGGCAGGATTCGAACCTGCGACCGTAGTGGTCCAGCAGTTCCAGACTGAAGCGCCTAGAACCGCTCGGCCAGGAGGTAGTGTGAACTGTATTATTTTCAATTATGTAATGTTGTTACTTTGATATAGGTAACAATCAAACACCGGTGAACGATATAACATTCATAAATGTCCGTGCACCGACTGAAGATTCAACTGAGGATGAGGATGGGAAAGACTAGTGCTATGAAGAACTAGAGAGAGTAGTCGAAAGTATGCCAACAAAAAATATGAGAGTTATTAATGGAAAAATAGGTAAAGAGGATATGTTCATCCTCACAATAGGAAAACATAGCAAGCACTCGACCACAAACGAAAATGGATTAAAAATGATCAATTTTGCACTGTCAAAGAATATGAGAATTTGCTCGACGATGTTCCTTCACAAAGAAATACACAAAGGTACATGGTGCCCTCCAGATGGCAAAACAGCAATCATATTGACCATCTTATGACAGACCAACATTGCATTTCATTGATAAGAGTTGTCAGAACGTACAGAGGAGCTGAAATTGGCTCAGATCATTTCCTAATGGTAGGAAAGATGAAAATCTAGATGATTTGGAATCAACAACCAAAAGCCACACCAAAACCTAATTTAGACATCGAACGACTGAAGGAACTGTATGTTAAAGAAACCTATGCGACTGAAATAAATAACTGATTTACAGCATTGCAAGAAGCTGAGGACGTAAATAGCGTCGGGAAGGCTTGGGAAAGAATAAATACTGTAGTAACAGATGCAGCAAAAAATACCCTGGGCAGGAATAAGAAAACGAAGAAACAGAAATCGTTCAACGAAAAGTGTCAGAGAGCAGTAGAAAGGACGATAGAAGCCAGGATGGTGTGGCTGCATAAGTGAGGACATGAGAGAGACCTTAAAAGGCGGTTAGAAGAGAAACAGCAAGAGTTCTACGAACACGGAAAAGGAAGTATCTATAGAAGTGGAAAGCAGGAATGGAACTCAAAGAAATTGTTTCAGTATACACAGAAAAGTAACATGCAAAAATGAAAATATGCTAATACAGCTGGAAGGTATCCTCGAAAGAAAGAGTATTTCTCAGAAATGTTAAATTCCATAATTACGCAATGCCTGACAGTGACTGCATTAGTAATGACGAATGTAGAATCACATAACAGAAAGTGAGCCACACCATTCAAAAGCTGAAAAACAACAAGGCAGCAGGCTAGGACCAGATATCAGCAGAGATGTTATAAGGAGGCGGAAGCAAAATACACAAAGAAATTTATAACCATATCAAAATGACATGGAAAACTTAAACACTGCCTGAAGACTGGAAAACTGCAATATTTTGTCCCACACACAAGAAAGTAAACAGAACGGAATCTGGAAATTACAGAGGAATCAGTTTGCTGAACATAACATACAAAATCCTGTCAATTATCATTCTGGAAAAAGTTAAACCTTACGCAGAAAACATTCTCCAAGGTTACCAGGCTGGATTTCGAACAAGCCGTTCCAGAACTGATAATTTGTTTACTATTCGACAGGTGTCTGAGAACTACTGGGAATTCAATAAAAACATCCACTGTCTCTTCATTGACTTCCAGCGAGCCGATGACAGCATCCACAGAAGTAGCCTCTACAACATGTTACGAGAATTTAGTATACCCAGTAAAATCGTAGTGATGATACAAATGTGCATGGATGGCTCCCAGGCAGCAGTGAAATTCAGAGGATCCATATCCCCCTCCTTTTCAATTAAAACAGGCTGACTAAAAGAAGACGCTCTTTTGTGTCCTTTTCAACCTTGCACCAGAGAAAGTGGTTTGGGTGGGGAATTTACATCTATACAATGGTCTCCGATTCGAACACAGTGAAGTAAAACTCCTGGCTTATGCAGCTGATATAGTGTTGCTGAGTGAAACTGAAGAATAAATGAAAGACATGTACAGATCTGTCAGGCACAGTGCCAGCAAAATGGGGCTTTTGATTAACCAAGAGAAAACAGAATATATGCAATCCTTACTTTGAAATTTAACAACATTCTAAATTCAGAAAAGTTCCTCAGTTTAAATACCTTGGATCACGTTTCAACAGTAAAAATATCATAACAATGTATATAAACGAAAGAATAGCCTCAGGTTCAAGATATCTGTAGTCACTAAGCAACCCACTCAAAAGTAAAGCTTGGTCAATCAACACAAAGATGAAGATATACGACACTATCATCTGCCCCATAGTCCTGCACGCTTCAGAAAGCTGGACGCTTACAAAGAATGAAAGAAAAAAAGCTTAATGTTTTCAAATGTTTTCGAAAGAAATGTAATTGGAAAAATCTGGAGTCCTGTGTTGGAGAATGGCGAATGGAGAATTCGAAAGAACAATAACATTTCTCAGCTAATGAAGCAACGCGCTATCACCAAGAAATCAAAAAGTTGGAGACTGTCATTGGCTGGACATGTGGCTAGAATGGACAACGACAGAGTCACCAAAAAAGCATTTGAAGGAACTCTCCAGGCAACGAGACCATTGGGCCGACCTGGTACAAGGTGGAAAGATGACATAGAGAAGGACATCGCAGCATAAGGAATTTCCGCAGGGTGGAGAGAGACTGCGAGAGATAGAAGGCGTTGGAAGCAGATAGCTGATGCAGCGCGTGGTCTACAGGGCCTGTGATGGCTAAGGAGAATGACAAGAAGTTATTTTGAGTTGCTTCACTATAGAATAATTATTTTCTAACGTTCTCTGTTGTGTATGTTTCGAAGAAGTAGATTAATATATTTTGAGTTGTGTCGTTTTTCAAGAAGATACGCCAGTTTTCCTGCTCCTTTTCCCACGCTGAATAATGATGTCATCAGAGAGTTCGCCCGTCATATAGCAGGATAATACGGAGAACGGACATCCTGCTAACCTGACAAAAAGCCCGTAAAACGAATCCAAATGATAGATGTGCAACTTGACGAAAGTTGGTAGGCGTGATTCTACCTCTGAAAGGTGAAGTCTGTTTAAATTTTTCGCCAGTCGCATAACAGTGGCGGTAGTTGTGCCACTACGAGGATGCACATGGGGTTTGCTTTAAGCAGGCGCTGTAACGGTCGTGAGCGTTACCAACCTTTGAGACTGGGCGTGGTGAGTTAATGGTAGTCGAGAATGCCTTTCGGGCGACAAAGACGCCATTATCAATATCTCATTGTATTTAAAATGGTTCAAATGGCTCTGAGGACTATGGGACTTAACATCTGAGGTCATCAGTCCCCTAGAACTTAAACTTAACTAACCTAAGGACATCACACACATCCATTCCCGAGGCAGGATTCGAACCTGAGTTATGGTCTGGGGTCGTGAGTTCCTATGACAGTAGAAGCACTCTCGTGATTATCCCACGCACGATGACTGCAAATTTGTATATCATTCTGATGATTCGACTTGTTGAGCTGCCATTCAAGAACAGCATCCTTTGGGGTGCTTTCCAACAGGATACTTTGTATACCAGTACCATTTCTCCATTTTTCTGTTGCATTCGCTTATGCTTCGCGGAACAATGATTGCGGGTAAGCCTCCATGTGGGCTCGAATGTCTCTAATTTTTACCTTCATGCTGTTTTCACGATATATACGTGTGAGAAAGCAATGCTCTGATTGACTCAGGTGAAGAAAGACTGAAATAAACTTGAACTTTACATGTCCCCTCTGAAATCTCTGCAAAATGTTCGAAATCGATTCGAAAATATGATGTAGACAAGATTAAAAGAAAAAAATAAACATTTAACTAAAAACAAATTTTTAATATACCGCGTTTTTAAATCAGACTAAAAGTATAAAATAATTTCGCCAAGTCCCATCAATGATTCCCAGACCCATACAGATAATTGTCAAGTTTTTAATAGCTATGAAAATACTTTTAAGATTTAAAAGGAAAAATGTTGAGCACATGCTCTACGCAACTGATACACGAATAGCGCACATTCTTAATATTCTCTACTTCGTGCACCCCACTTTTTCGTTATAAACCTTACAAGTATTTCCATAGCTATTAAAAACTCATAAACACCAACTTTCAGGAATCTGCATGGGCCTAGCAGAAATTATTTTATACTTTATAGTCGATTGTGGATACGATGTACATCAAAAATTCATTTTTGTTCAAATAATTTTGTTGATCTTAGTATGTGCCGTCCAGCGTTTCTTTTAAGGAGTCTATGTTCACCCACACTTGTCATGTGTTCATGGTTTTGCTTCTTTTTATTTGCGGTTCGCAGAGTATCCTTCGATTGTCTTTTCCTAATTAGCTTTTTTTATTTTTTACTTTGATTATTGGTCCTCCGGGCACTGTGCTTAGCTACTGTGTATGAGTGAGTGTATAGAAAGCAAACGAAATCTACTGAAAATGACAGGTGTTGAAACATGTTCGGATAAAGAATGGAAAACAAGGGAAAGAAACATTGCAATCTCTGAATATCCAACTTGCGATACATCTTGGGACGCCAGCCATTTTGTATGAGGCACGACACCTACAACATAGAGAAACATTGTGTTTTCCAAAAGGTGGAGTTTCTTCTATTGGAAAAAAGTAATTTTATTTGAGGATACGGAAACAACTTCAACAGGAGTTTCCAACCCCAATAAGATGACAAGCTGTAGCAGTATACTATACACTAGCAAACCAGCGACTCGTTAAAGAATCGAAATCCCATGTAAAAATAGCTTCAAACGTCAGATTACTTTACAGATGAGTTAATGTGTTAAATATTTGACGTTCAGCGTGTAAGCGAGAAAAAGTTTATAAACCGTTTAAAATTACGCTTAAAGTTTGTGAGAAGTCGCTGATTGGTCTCATTATGAAACACTGGATGAATATGGTTTGAGTAATTTGTTCTCGATTTTAAGCAAAAGCTGTTTTTCCGCACATCTGAATATTTACGGTGTTATAACTGTTGAACTACGTCTCGTACAATGATGTAACTTTGCAGGTATGTACAGTGAATGCGGTGTTCAAACGGTTGCGAATAGCCCCAGTATTAAAGAAGTCAGAATTAAAACGTAGTTTCTGACGATGTGGTTTTACTGCAAGAACAGCGAAAATGAAGTGAGTGATAAACTTTTTTCGCTTTCATCATTTTGTGGGGGTGTCAGCGATAAGAAGTTTTCGTGAAGCTTTGAAATTAAGTGTAAAGTTTTCTTTGGAAATAATTAAGTTCTCTCATTACCAAATACTGAAAGAATGGTGTCCGGCTATTTGTGAGGCGTCGGTTAACGCTCCCTCAAGGCAAACACACAGTTCTTAACTGTATTACTTTTCTTATTTCGCTTAACCTTTAACATAAGATTATATACCTCTAAACCAGTAGATTAAGACAGTACTTTAAATTTTTAAATTTAATCTATAATTGCCAAATATTGAAAATGAAATTTTGTTTTCCCCGTGGAAGTTCTGCAGTTGGTCGCTTCTGTCGTACTAGATGCCCATTATGTTTTTCGTAAGTGTGTTATAGTAAACACCTGAAAATGCAAAAGCACTAGCTGGGCTGGTTGCGGTGGATATGTTTTCATCTAAAGAATTTTATACGACTGTGGCACCTAAACATGAAAAAATTAATTTCACTTGCCCTTGTAGCAATCCCGTTCAGATCCCTACATTGCCTGAACTGCTATCATTCCCAGAAAGCAGTGTATACGTGAGGCTGGCTGCAAAGGTAGAACAGCTCATGCTCACCTCCGCGGATTTGCGAATGGATCTGTACAGCCTCCGCAATACTAAATCAGCTGGCTACACGTGTAAATATTTGTATAAAGCGCCCTATACAACTCACGCGATGAAATGAATGAGCCGGCATTTGCGGTATTGTCTGCTGTTTCATAACAGCGTGTCGTAGTATCTCTTCGGGAGTTCCTAGCCCACACTAGATTTGTCTCTGTCCACACTAGTAGCAAATTCCGCCTCGCTGTAGAGTTGCACGGGACGCTGAGACTCATAATTCAGGTTGTGCATCGACTACAAAACTGTGCTATAACACAACCATGATTCTGTAAACTGCTTACACAAAACTAATCTCAGTTACATATACCGTCTACTTAGAAGAAAATTAGCATTTAGAAACCATAGTCCGGTATGGTCTAGTGGTTAGGATAGCTGGCTCTCACCCAGCAGGCCCGGGTTCGATTCCCGGTACCGGAATTTATTTTTATAATGAACTACTAGGTACGTAAGTTGCTGCTTTCTTATA
This sequence comes from Schistocerca gregaria, assembly GCF_023897955.1. Classification (NCBI taxonomy): domain Eukaryota; kingdom Metazoa; phylum Arthropoda; class Insecta; order Orthoptera; family Acrididae; genus Schistocerca; species Schistocerca gregaria. The sequence continues at coordinate 24,757,684 of NC_064928.1, read as the reverse complement.
TTACTCGTGAATATTAGTTAATTCCTTACTGTTGTACATAAAATTTTGAAACTAGAGCATTCAAAGTTTTCAAATGCATGCAACCACTGTACACGACTACACAACGGTTCGACAGGAACTCATCTGTTCTATATTTTGTAACTTGACGGAATAGGACACACGTTTTCTCTAGTCTCTAAACGTTCCCTTCCCCTGATTCAATAGCTACAGCTTAAACTTAACTCCGATACGTGTAGCCTTCGGCATATCGTCTTCGTGCTTTTCTGGCAATAAACTGCACACATCTCATAAAGTCGAACGAAGTACCTGCAGATTTAAAATACAGGGCGCAATGGCAGACTACTTTCTGCAGTGTTGCATTTCATGTAATGTGAAACAGCCTTCCTTCGCACTCTGTACTTCTTCCAACATAGTGCTTCTGTCGGTGGACTACTTTTTCCACATTTAACTTAACGAAGGCCGTCAACCTTATTTTCTTTATTAAGGATTTTTGCGCATTAATCGCATACGAAAGCACGTAAGTTGGTTTACACGCATCCGAGAGTAAAGCTTTAACAAAGACAAAATCTAAACATTGCTCCGTCTGTGTCCATCTCTTATCAAAAAGACACACATTTGCAGATAATTTCAGTGCAACTCGGATAGAAAGATGGGAAAGGGTAGAAAATATGACGAGAGGCAATTACCACGGAACAAGTCGCCGGAGATAAGGTGTCTTTCATATCAAAGTACGCAGAACAACACCCGAACTTTTGAGATCAAATTCACTCTGTTAGTGTCAGTGAGACTGACAAAAAGCTGGAATTTATGGAAGAGGCAAGGCTGCACCGACCGATGGAGTCGCCGTTACAATCTATAGAGATTTTTCGACGGAGCTAGACTATTGTATACATCGCTTTAGGTCACTCCCGCAAACATATCTGCCCAATAGTTAGAAGGCGGCCCATATGTACAAGAATGGTAGCAGAAGTGATTCACGAAGCTACCGTCCATTGTCATTCAGATGTATCTGCTGTAGGATCTTAGAAACGTTCTGAATTCAAGCGTGATGAGATGTTTCGAACAGAATGCCAACCAGCATTGATGCCGAAAACCTCGATCAGGCGAATACCATCTCGCTCTTTTGTCGCGTAAAGTGCTAAAACCATGGATGAAGGCAGGCTGCCTGATACAGTACTTTCTGACTTCCGGCAACCTTTGAGCCAGCGTCATACGAACGCTGGTTAAGTAAGGCACTATCGTATGGGGTAACAAGCGGAGGCCGTGAGTCGATTCAAAGTCGTCGACAGCTTCCGGAGCCATGCCTATAAGTTTTGTAAGTAGGCTGTTTAGGTTTTTTTATTGGTAACGCCGCCGCCACGTAGCACTCTGTATGAAAATAAAGTGGCTGTGCCGTGTGCAGTCTGTGGCTGGTTTGCATTGTTGTCTGCCATTGTAGTGTTGGGCAGCGGCAGCTGGAGGCTAACAGCGCGTAGCGTTGCACAGTTGGAGGTGAGCCGCCAGCAGTGGTGGACGTGGGGAGAGAGACGGCGGAGTTTTGAAATTTGTAACAATTGGTGTCATGAACTAATATCTATTATGACTATTAAGGTAAATACATTGTTGGTTCTCTATTAAAATCTTTCATTTGTTAACTGTGCCTATCAGTAGTTAGTGACTTCCGTGGTTTGAATCTTTTATTTAGCTGGCAGTAGTGGCACTCGCTGCATTGCAGTAGTTCAAGTGACGAAGATTTTTGTGAGGTAAGTGATTTGTGAAACGTATAGGTTAATGTTAGTCAGGGCCATTCTCTTGTAGGGATTACTGAAAGTCAGATTGCGTTGCGCTAAAAAAAATATTGTGTGTCAGTTTAAACACATTCGTGTATAATTGTTGAAAGAGGACGTTTCACATAGACCAGTCTTGTATAATTTTTCTAAGGGGACGTTTCAGTTTCTCCTGAGAGCCAGGAATTGAATGTTTCTTTTCATACACCTTGTAAAGACAGTCAGTTTTCGTAGCTTCATGTGAAAATAAAATGGCTGGGGAAATATAACGATATTTTATGTATTTGCGTATAACATTCTATGTTGAAAAATAACCTTAACATTCGCAATACCAAGGAGGCCGGGAGGGGTATACTCTATGACAGACGTTTTCAAAATGAGCCCCAACTCGTATAGGCATGCTTATCCAAATACAGAGATATGTAAAGAGAGGGAACACTAGCGTCAGAAATTCTCCGTACGAAGACACGGACCAGCCACTAGGCAGAATATTACGTAATGATAATTAAACTACTGTTACAGGACTGGCTGAAGGGGAAGTGTGAAAAGTGTAGCAAGGTGCAGCACTCTCCCCTACTGAACCTAATCAGGGAAAAAACGAGTTTATGCCACTTAAAAGAAGGAATCAGATGACAGAACATATCCTGACACCATCATGGAACAGTCAGTTTGAAGCTGGATATAAGTGTGGGTGGAAACAACTATAGTGGGAGATGGCAGTAAACAGATTCAGGCAGATGTAATCTGCAGTAGTTACGAACTGTAAGACGCTACAGACTATAAGACAGACACAAAATTTTAAGCAGTTTTTCCAAATAACGTTTCTACCATTTTTATTATCAGATTGCAAATCCAAACTAAAAAAAATTCTTTGTTTATAAAGCCGAACTAACCTTTCAAATCCATATCGTCGTCTGAGCTTTCTTGTCCTCCTCCTCTCTTCGTCCTTCCTCTTCTTCTTCTTCCTCTTCGTTGTCATCTTTGTCTCTTCATATATATAGGAAAGTCTTCACTGCCATCGAGAGAGTCTGATGACGTACATCTTGAAAGATTTAACAATAAAGTCTCCTCTCACGATAGACTGTTTTATCCACTGACACACCTGTTGATTGTAGATCGTTTTAAAGATCCCTTCGGCGTGAATTCGTGTTCGGTTTCATCCATCATCCATTCGTTCCCTTCCTCTCTCATATACACTTTAAATGGTTTATTTAGCGGGACATAAAGAGGATGTATTTGTATAGTAATACCTCTCGGAATAACAGCAAGTTCTGTATTTCCCCGTCTCAATTTCAACTGCTGTCATGTAAATGAAAACAACACCTGGCGATATATCAGTAGGTTCTGGCATTGTTTTGCTCTTGAAAATGATCATTGGATTAAGTTAATACCATATGCACAATATGAAAGGACAGCAGTGGAGTGCATTTTTTAAATTCCACTTGCCTTTACAGTTACGGTTTTAACACCTTTCATGGCAACAGTTTTGTTACTCGGCACATCAGATGTCCATATTCACTATTTGAGTTAGTTCCACACAGTTTTTCTTTCGATGTTGAGCAATAGAGTGATGGATAGATAATATTTTCTCTTAATACTCTTGCGGAATTTTCTGAGGTATTTTGCTTTTGGTTCGCATGCGAAGTCCATAAACCTGTAGCACCAGCCAATTCCACCCTTGAAGTCTGATAAGTTCCACTGTAGCGTTAGGTTACGAGTGTGTTTTGGTTCATCTTTGTATTAATTCCAATGCCATTTTGACGGTGTCCTTGAATCCATTTCAATACCTCATCTCGTTTCACCCATTTTGCATACCGTCCTCTAGTTGCACATTTGTTTTCAGGTTTTCTTTCACAGCCCGCCAAGAGCTAGTGCTTTTTTTCAGTTGGTGGGGTTGCCGAAATGCCGCTTTGATATCACGTTCTTCTGAATTTGATATTACTTTCCATTTATAGCCAGCATTATATGAGTACCTTTTAATTTTTCCATTACCATACTACCTACGAACGAAAATATTGTACTGTTACCCATAAAACAAATCACTTTCTATTCAAGTTCACTGGCATCGTAGACTGCAATGACACATCATTGGCTAGGAAGTGTTCTGGGTTGTGCTAAACGCACTCTCTGAAAATTATTTCGAGCAGTTAGTTCATGAGCCCACGCGAATAGTAAACGGTTGTGAAAACACACTTGAGCTCTTAGCAACAAAGAATCCTGAGTTAATAACGAGCATCAAAACCCATTCAGGGATCAGTGGACACAGAGTTGTCGTAGCCAGATTGAATATTGTAATCCCCAAATCCTCGAAATATAAGCGAAAAATATACCTATTAAAAAACTAGCACAATGGGGTGTAGGGCTTTACATCAGGAAAGAAATGGAACCCAGCGTAGTTGCAATAAGGTATGTAAACGAACGACTGATGTGGATAGATTTGACAGTGTCTAGCAAGAAAATTAGGATTGTGTCAGTATATTCGCATTGTGAAGGGACAGATCAAGATAAGATGGATAGTTTTTATGAGGCACTCAGTGATGTAGTTGTTAGAGTAAAGGACAAGGACAGTGTTCTGCTCATGGGTGATTTTAACGCCAGGATTGGAAATCAAACAGAAGGGTATGAAAAGGTTATGGGTAAATTTGGAGAGGATATGGAGGCCAACAGGAACGAGAAACAACTCTTTGATTTCTGTGCCAGTATGGGCTTAGTAGTCAAAAACTCCTTTTTTAAACATAAGAACATTCACCGGTATACTTGGGAAGGCAGGGGAACCAGATCTGTCATTGACTTTATAATAACAGATCAGGAATTCAGGAAGGTTGTGAGGGACACACGTGTATTCAGGGGATTCTTTGATGACACTGATCATTATTTAATCTGCAGTGAAATTGGGATTGTGAGGCCGAAACTGCAGATCAGGTCCATATGTAGGAGGATAAGAGTGGAGAAACTTCAGGATAAGGAAATCAGGCATAAGTACATAACAGTGATCTCAGAAAGGTACCAGTTAGTTGAATGTAGCCAGTTACAGTCATTGGAAAAGGAATGGACAAGGTACAGGGACACAGTACTAGAAGTGGCTAAAGAATGTCTTGGAACAGTAGTGTGTAAAGGTAGGATGAAGCAAACAGCTTGGTGGAATAACACAGTCAAGGCAGACTGTAAAAGGAAAAAGAAGGCGTATCAAAAATGGCTACATACTAGAACTCAGGTAGACAGAGAAAGTTATGTTGAAGAAAGAAACAAAGCCAAACAGATAATTGCAGTATCCAAGAATAAATCTTGGGAAGACATTGGAAACAGGTTGGAGACTTTGGCTCAAGCTGCTGGAAAACCATTCTGGAGTGTAATTAGCAGTCTTGGAAAGGGAGGTAAGAAGGAAATGACAAGTATTTTGGACAAGTCAGGAAAACTGCTGGTGAATCCTGTGGATTCCTTGGCCAGATGGAGGGAATATTTTGAAGAGTTGCTCAATGTAGGTGAAAATACAATCAGTAATATTTCGGATTTCGAGGTACAATGGGATAGAAATGATGATGGAAATAGGATCACATTTGAGGAAGTGGAGAAAATGGTCAATAGACTGCAGAGCAATAAGGCAGCTGGGGTGGATGAAATTAAGTCAGAACTCATCAAATACATTGGAATTGTTGTGGTTGGCAGGAGAGCCAACACCGTGTTGCTAAAGCAGGCCGAAAGGCACGCGTTTTAGCTCACGCAGGCTGGCGTGAGGTCTGGAACAGGACAAGGAAATTAGAAATTAGAAAAACGGACGTAGCTGGTGGAATACTTAACTTTAATCCATTAATGACGAACGTCGGTCTTGACGGTGCATGATTCACAATATCAATAATAACTGATAATGGCGCCTTGCTAGGTCGTAGCAAATAACTTAGCTAAATGATATGCTAACTATCGTCTCGGCAAATGAGAGCGTAGAAGTCAGTGAACCATCGCTAGCAAAGTCGGCTGCACAACTGGGGCGAGAGCTAGGGAGTCTCTCTAGACCTGCCGTGTGGCGGCGCTCGGTCTGCAATCACTGATAGCGGCGACACGCGGGTCCGACGTATACTACCGGACCGCGGCCGATTTAAAGGGTACCACCTAGCAATTGTGGTGTCTGGCGGTGACACCACGTTCCTCCCCCGCAAATCGGCGTACGGTCGTGGCATAAGGCTTCCGCCCGCCGTGGGTAGGACCGCATGTTGACGTATGCGAGGCTGTGCCACCCGCACCCTGCCATTCGGACTGCGGGGAGCTAGGAAACGCCTGAAAACCTACACGCCAACATGCGGTGTATGCGCCCGTAGAGAGACAGGAGGGGCCGAAGGGTCGACCTCCATCGGGCCGGGGCACCCGACGGGCGAAGACGACATATGGTCCGGAGCGGACAAGAGTTCCATGTCGGAGGACAACTGGTCACGGGAAGCGATCGGCGGCGCGTGACCCAGAGAGGCGCCCGGCGGTTGCAGCGACTCGTCCACTGCGGGTCGCCGGCGGGAGAACAGGCGGCGGCGGCGGCGGTGGCGGCGGAGCGTCGCCATGGGGCAAAATGGAAGGCAGCGTCGGTAACACTTGGGGCTGAGGCGAGCCAGTAGATGGGTCCCCAGGGCGCTGACCGGACGGCACCGTCGCTGAAAGCAGACGGCGAGCGGCAGACCCCGTGCGACGACAGAGGCGCAGCTGATTGAGATGCCGACACACCACACCAGAGGCCCCCAAAACCAGATACAAAGCGCGTCCGAGGCAGCGAAGAATGCGCCCTTCGAGCCAACTCCGTGAACCTCGGTAGTGGCGATAGTAGACAACGTCGCCTGGAGCAAAAGCAGGTGTCTGCCGCAGCAGAGGAACCTGATGCGGCGGATGTAGCAAAGATGAGGGCGACCGTGGAGCAACTCAGCCGGCGAGCGACCATCTCGGGGCTGAGAGCGATACGAGGACAAAAAGAGCAATACCGCGTCCTCCCGAGAATGCGACTCTTTCAACTTCAACATCTGTGACTTGAAAGTCCTGACCAATCGTTCAGCGGCACCGTTTGACTGTGGCGAAAACGGCGCGGACGTCAGATGTTGAATACCATTGGCTTTGCAGAATGACTGAAATTCTGCGGACATGAATTGTGGGCCATTGGCGGAAACAACAGTCTGTGGAAGACCTTCAATGCAAAAAGATAGCGGATAACGCTTGGAGGGAGGCAGATGACGTCGTGGAAGAGATCCGGACAACAAAAGGAAAATTACTGATTGAATCTACCACTACCAACCGTCGAGCATTCCAGAATGGACCAGCAAAATCGATGTGTAAGCGTTGCCAAGGGGGAAGTGGCTTTTGGCCATGCAAAGAATTTCCACGGTGGTGTTGATTGTTGTTCGGCACACACCATGCAAGAAGAGCACATATTCGTAATCGCGGCATCGATTCCGAACCAAGTACAGTGCTGACGAGCAAGTTGTTTCGTTCTCACTATACCCCAATGTCCTTGGTGGAGAAGATGTAAGACAGAGGACTGTAACGAACGTGGCACCACGACCCTGGACTGATCATTATCAGAACGCAACAGCAAAACACCACGTCGTACAAAAAGTCTCTCCTTGTGAGCAAAAAATCGGCGAACCAGATAGTCCGCGATCCGTGACTTTGAGAAGGACCATTGCGTAGCAACACAACGCAGAACGGGAGCAAGGACAGGGTCGGCAGCTGTGACTGTAGCTACACGACGAAAATCAATCGGAAACGATTCGACTACGTCATCGGTTTCCACATCAATGAACATGCAAGCAAGTTCGGAGGAATCGAATGCCCTATCCTCAGCAACAGGCAAGCGGGACAACGCATCGGCGTTTCCGTGCTTAGCAGTGGACCGATACAAGATATCGTAGCGGTACTGCGAGAGGAAAATAGACCAGCGAATGAATTTCTGCGCTGTACGAGGAGGTACAGGCTTGGTCGGATGAAAAAGCGATGTCAAAGGTTTGTGGTCTGTGATTATGATAAAGTGACGACCATACAAGAAATCACGAAACTTTGTAACACAAAATACGAGAGCCAATGCTTCTTTCTCGATCTGTCAATAATTTCTTTGAGCAGACGAGAGCAATTTGGACGCAAAGGCAATAGGACGATCGTGCGATCCATCTTTGTGCGCAAGCACAGCTCCGATCACGAAATCTGATGCATCCACCATCAACAAAAGGTGCTTCTGGGGATCGAATGGCGTAAGGCAAGTATTGGAAAGCAACGCTGATTTCAACTGGCGAAAGGTGCGTTCCCATTCCGTCGTCCAGACGAACGGAACACCCTTACGGCGTAAGCGATGAAGCGGAGCTGAAATGGAAGAGGCATGAGGAATATAGCGGTTATAATACGTAATTTTTCACAGCACTCCGTAGCTGCTTCAAATTCTGCGGAGAAGGCAAGTCTTGTATGTCACGGAGGTGCGTTAGACAGGGATGTATGCCTTGGGCATTGAGTACATGTCCCAAGTATGGCAAGTTACGAGCAAAAAACACACATTTGTCCTTCCGCAAGCGAAGACCATTTTGTCGCAAGACCTGAAATAATGTTCTGAGATTGGCCAAATGTTCTTTTTCCGTCTTTCCGGAGATCACAATATCGTCCAGATAATTTGCTACAGTTGGGACCGACGCACAAACAGTTTGTAGATATTGCTGAAACAATGCAGGGGCGGATGCACACCCCAATGGCAGTCGTTTGAATCGATACAAACCAAGATGCGTGTTAACCACCAAAGAGCGCTGGGATTCTTTGTCCACAGGTATTGGCAAGTACGCATCTGCTAGGTCCAACTTCGAAAAATATTTACCCGGGCACAGTTTGTCAAAAAGATCTTCCGGGCGGGGTAAAGGAAAAGTTGCAATCAGTAGTTGTGGTTTCACTGTTGCCTTGAAGTCCACACAAAGTCTCAATTTTTGGCAAAATTACTGAGGGTGATGCCCAGAGAGAAGCCTGCACACGTTCAATTACACCTTGTGATTCCAAATCGTGTAATGTTTTTGCGACCTCATCACGCAATGCGTGGGGAACATTGCGCGCCCTGAAAAATTTCGGCTGCGCGTTTACTTTCAGTTCCAAATGTGCTTCATAGTTCTTAGCGCAACCGAGGCCCGGTGCAAAAATGTCTGCAAATTCTTCACATAGACGAGAAACACTGTCTGAAGGCACAGTCTGGTTGACTGATAGGACCTGATTTACTATAGACAAGTTAAACAACTGAAATAAATCGAAACCAAACAAGTTCACTGCAGAAAAAGAACGAAGGACGTTAAATGACACAAGTTTTGTTTGTCCTTTTTATGTTGCAAGAAGGCGGCACTGTCCTAACACAGGGATCTCTTGTTATGAATAGCTAGTTAACTTAACATTTGCGGCACGCAATGGAGGTGTGCCCAGCAGTTGGTAAGTGTCTTGATTGATCAGTGAAACTGCAGCTCCGGTATCGAGCTGGAATGGTATCACTTTGCCGTTAATGTCCAAGTCCACAAAAAGTTTATTGGCCTGCTGACGACAAGAGCGACTGCCTCGTGCAACGTGAACTGACACTGGTACATAATCACTTGCGACTTGACGGGAGTTCCGGCGATGTCGGCGCACACTATTTTTGGGACGAACACAGTCACTGTTAGAGAGAGTGGCACTGGGCGGAGTGGAATGAACTACATGAATTTCCATGGGCGAAGTTTCGCGAGCCTGAGTATCCTTGGTTCGATTCCGATTCCGGCGCGAAGCAAAGTGCCTGGAACGGTTTTGAGCTTCAGATCTAAGTTTTTCTGGCAAACACTCTGAACATGTCCTTTTTTATTACAATAGAAGCAAATAGCTTGGCGTGACGGGCAATTCTCACGCGAATGTTTAGTAGCACATCGCGGGCATGATTTGATCACTGCATTAGCTTGCCTGCGCGGCACACGTGGCTGAGAGCCTGGCGGCAGCGGCGCGGCCGGACGCGAGGGCTGTTTACTGCTCCGTGCAGCTCGCCCGGCGGGCCGGTGAACCTAACACACTGCTGGCGAAGTTGCAAATGATTCCTGAGCAAAGTCAAGTGTGTCCTGCCGATCCAATACGTCCCTCACTTGTTGAAGGGAGGAATTTACTAGTTTCAAAATCTGTTCAATTATACGAACATCAGAAACGTTCTGTGCAATTGCATCACGTACCATAGTATCTGAATAAGGGAGTCCACATTGACACTCAAAAGCACAATCCCTAGTAAGGCCTTGCAAGGTTGCAACCCACTTCCGATTAGTCTGACCTGTCGTATGTTTTGTACGAAAGAAGGTATACCTTTTCGCAACTACATTGAGTGATTCTTTGAAATATGTATCTAATGCAGACAAAATTTCTTCGTGGGACAGAGTTGCTACGTCGCGTCGGGGAAATAATTTGACTGTCACACGGTACGTTTGTACCCCTACGGAGGAAAGGAGGAAAGGCTGCCGCTCGTTACCCTGAATTCTGTAGGCGGCGAGATGGAATCCGTATTGGCGTGACCACTCCGTCCAGCTTTCCAGTGCAGCATCAAAAGGTCGAAAAGTGGGTGCAACAGCGTGTTGTGGCTGCGTTAGCGGTGAAGCGGCTGCTGCCGCATCGTTTTGAATCGCAAGTTGACCCTGGACGAGCTGTCCAAGGGCATCTAGTAAGGCCTGCGTCTGCTGATTCTGTAAGCGATAAAATCTAGAGATTGTGGCGAAGCCATTACACAAGTAAATCAGGGCAATATCGATAAGAACGCGGTTTTGCCTCGTCGCCAATGTTGTGGTTGGCAGGAGAGCCAACCCGTATAACTAGAGGAGGCCGAAAGGTACGCGTTTTAGCTCACGCAGGCTGGCGTGAGGTCTGGAACAGGACAAGGAAATTAGAATTTAGAAAAACGGACGTAGCTGGTGGAATACTTAACTTTAATCCATTAATGACGAACGTCGCTCTTGACGGTACATGATTGACAATATCAATAGTAACTGATAATGGCGCCTTGCTAGGTCGTAGCAAATAACGTAGCTGAAGGCTATGCTAACTATCGTCTCGGCAAATGAGAGCGTAATTTGTCAGTGAACCATCGCTAGCAAAGTCGGCTGTAGTACTGGGGCGAGTGCTAGGAAGTCTCTCTAGAGCTGCCGTGTGGCGGCGGTCGGTCTGCAATCATAGATAGTGGCGACAAGCGGGTCCGACGTATACTGCCGTACCGCGGCCGATTTAAAGGCTACCACCTAGCAAGTGTGGTGTATTGCGGTGACACCACAGGAATGTCATATCTTAAATGGCTACACAGGATAATTGAAATGGCCTGGGAGTCGGAACAGGTTCCATGAGACTGGACAAAAGCAGTAATCACACCAATCTTTAAACATGGAAAGTGAAAAGATAGTAACAACTACAGAGGTATCTCTTTAATCAGCGATGTGGGTAAAATCTTCTCAGGTATTGTTCAAAGGGAAGTGCGAGTATTAGTTGAGGACCAATTGGATGAAAATCAGTGTGGGTTTAGGCCTCTTAGAGGTTGTCAGGACCAGATCTTTAGCTTACGGCAAATAATGGAGAAGTGTTATGAGTGGAACAGGGAACTGTATCTATGCTTTATAGATCTTGGAAAGGCATATGACCGGGTTCCTAAGAGGAAGTGATTGTCTGTTTTATGAGATTATGGAATAGGAGGCAAACTTTTGCAAGCAATTAAAGGTCTTTACATGGATAGTCAGGCAGCAGTTAGAGTTGACGGTAAATTGAGTTCATGGTTCAGAGTAGTTTCAGGGGTAAGAAAAGGCTGAAGCCTGTCTCCACTGTTGTTCATATTATTTATGGATCGTATGTTGAAAACAATAGAGTGGCTGGGTGAGATTAAGATATGTGAACACAAAATAAGCAGTCTCGCATATGCGGATGACTTAGTTGTGATGGCAGATTCGATTGAAAGTTTGCAAAGTAATATTTCAGAGCTAGATCAGAAATGTTAGGACTATGGTATGAAGATTAGCATCTCCAAAACGAAAGTAATGTGAGTGGGAAAGACATATAAACGGATTGAGTGCCAAATAGGAGGAACAAAGTTAGAACAGATGGACGGTTTCAAGTAATTACGATGCAGATTCTCACAGGATGGCAACATAGTGAAAGAACTGGAAGCGAAGTGTAGCAAAAGCTAATGCAGTGAGCGCTCAGCTACGACCTACTCTCTTCTGCAAGAAGGAAGTCAGTACCAAGACTAAGTTATCTGTGTACCGTTCAATCTTTCGACCAACTCTGTTGTATGGGAGCGAAAGCTGGGTGGATTCAGGTTACCTTATCAACAAGGTTGAGGTTACGGATATGAAAGTAGCTAGGATGATTGCAGGTACTAGCAGATGGGAACAATGGCAGGAGGGTGTCCACAATGAGGAAATCAAACTGGGAATGAACTCTATAGATGTAGCAGTCAGGATGAACAGGCTTAGATGGTGGGGTCATGTTACACGCATGGGAGAAGCAAGGTTACGCAAGTAGCAGTAGAGGGTAGGAGGAGTCGGGGAAGACCAAGGAGAAGGTACCTGGATTCGGTTAAGAATGATTTTGAAGTAATAGGTTTAACATCAGAAGAGGCACCAATGTTAGCACTGAATAGTGGATCATGGAGGAATTCTATAAGGGGGACTATGCTCCATACTGAACGCTGAAAGGTTGAAATGATTCAAATGGCTATGAGCACTATGCGACTTAACATCTGTGGTCATCAGTCCCCTAGAACTTTGACCTACTCAAACCTAACTAACCTAAGGACATCACACACATCCATGCCCGAGGCAGGATTCGAACCTGCGACCGTAGCAGTCGCGCGGTTCCGGACTGCGCGCCTAGAACCGCTAGACCACCGCGGCCGGCACGGTGAAAGGCATAATCAGTCCTGAATGATGATGATGACGATTCAAAAAATCAGATAATTCACTTGACGCTTTCCTGAGGGACAATCTCCACTCATTCCAAATTAATAATATAAGTGTAAACCACATGTGGCTTAAATTCAAGCAAATAGTATCGGCAGCAATTGAGAGATTAATACCAAATAAATTAAACGACGGAGCTGATACTCCTTGGTACACAAAACGGGTTAGAACACTGTTGCAGAAACAACGAAACGATCATGCCAAATTTAAACAGATGCAAAATCCCCAAGATTGGCAATCTTTTACAGAAGCTCGAAATTTAGCACAGACTTCAATGCGAGATGCCTATAACAGTTTCCACAACGAAGCTTTGTCTCGAAGCCTGGCAGAAAATCCCAAGAGATTCTGGTCGTATATGAGGTATGTAAGCGGCAAGAAACAATCAATGCTTTCTCTGCACGATAGCAATGGAGATACTATCGAAGACAGTGCTGCCAAAGCATAGTTACTAAACACAGGCTTCCGAAATGCCTTCACAAAAGAAGACGAAGTAAATATTCCAGAATTCGAATCGAGAACAGTTGCCAACATGAGTAACGTAGAAGTAAATATCCTCAGAGTAGTGAAGCAACTTAAATCACTTGATAAAAGTAAGTCTTCTGTATACCAATTACGTTCCTGTCAGAGTATGCTGATACATTAGGTACATACTTAACAATCATGTACAGCCGTTTGCTCGATCCGTACGCAAAGACTGGAAAGTTGTACAGGTCACACCAATATTCAAAAAAGGCCGTAGGACTAATCCGCTAAATTACAGGACCATACCGTTGACTTCGATATGCAGCAGGATTTTGGAACATACATTCTGTTCGAACAATATGAATTACCTCGAAGAAAACGGTCTATTGACACGAGTCAACACGGATTTAGAAAACATTGTTCCTGTGAAACACAACTAGCTCTTTATTCACATGAAGTGTTGATTGCTATTGACGAGGTATTTCAGATCGATTCCGTATTTGTGGATTTCCGGAAGGCTTTTGACACTGTACGACACAAGCGGCTCGTAGTGAAATTGCGTGTTTATGGAATATCGTCTCAGTTATGTGACTGGATTTGTGATTTCTGTACCACACAAGCGGCTCGTAGTGAAATTGCGTGTTTATGGAATATCGTCTCAGTTATGTGACTGGATTTGTGATTTCCTGTGAGAGAGATCACAGTTCGTAGTAACTGACGGAAAGTCATTGAGTAAAACAGGAGTGATTTCTAGCGTTCCCCAAGGTAGTGTTATAGGCCCTTTGCTCTTCCTTATCTACATAAACGATTTGGGAGACAATCTCAGTAGCCGTCTTAGGTTGCTTGCACATGACTGTCATTTATCGACTAATAAAGGCATTAGAGGATCAAAACAAATTGGAAAACGATTTAGGAAACATATCTGAATGGTGCGAAAAGTGGCAGTTGACCCTAAATAACGAAAAGTGTGAGGTCACATGAGTGCTAAAAGGAACTCGTTAAACTTCGGTTACACGATAAATCAGTCTAATCTAAAAGGTGTAAGTTGAACTAAATACCTAGGTATTACAATAACGGACAACTTAAATTGGGAGGAAGACATAGAAAATGTTGTGGGGAAAGCTAAGCAAAGAATACGTTTTATTGGCAGGACACTTAGAAAAGGTAACAGACCTACTAACGCTTGTCCGTCCTCTTTTAGAATACTGCTGCGCGTTGTGGAATCCTTACCAGATAGGACTGACGGAGTACATCTAAAAAGTTCAAAGAAATGCAGCACGTTTTGTATTATCGCGAAATAAGGTAGGGAGTGTCACAGAAATGATACAGGATTTGAGCTACACATTATTAAGAGAAAGATGTTTTTCATTGCGACGGAATCTTCTCACGAAATTCGAATCACCAACTTTCTCCTACATAGGGAGGAACGATGACCAAGATAAAATAAGGGAACGATACAGGTGTTCATTCTTTCCGCGCCCTTTACGAGATTGGTATAACAGAGAATTGTGAAGGTGGTTCGATGAACCCTCTGCCAGGGACTTAAATGCGATTTGCCTGAGTATCCATGTAGACGCAGATGTAGACAGTGTTAGCAAGCTTTTGAATCCCCGTCGCTCGTGTTCGTCACATCGGTGCGCTGCTGATGCAATGTTGCCAGATGGAGATGTTTCCGTGGTATCGAATAAATGACCATTTTAAGACTGGCGGGAATTTTAAATCAAACACTGGGCAATTCTATAGTAATTTCGAGTATAAGACGCACCTGAGGCAATTTTTATAATTCAAAAGTGCGTTTTACATTCCGTAAAATTCGGTATACAGACGTGAAGAGGCTCGCAAAGGATAGAGTACTGCGGACAGCCGCGTCAAACTGGTCTTGTGTGTGAAGGCCACATCGCATGTAGTGATTCGCGTGGGAGGTATGGACGTGAGTGAGGACTTCAGTTACGAATTACTGTGCGCTATTGGTGGCGGTGCCACGTACGCCGGTACTGAGGTGTGTGTGTGTGTGTGTGTTTCCGGGTGGGTGCGTTACGCAACGCGTGAGCCACGGCCGTGACGCACGGACGGCGCGGGTTTACCGCTGTGCTGGGAGATTAGGCGCCGAGCCGACTGTGCCGGAAGTGTTCCGGGTATGTGGAGTCGTCCCTCGCGCCGTGGGAATGGGCGGCCGCTTCCCGGAGCGACCGAGTGCACGCCAAATATTTGCCCTGATACACGTCCACTATCAGCGCGCTCGACGCGGCTCGCGGGGAACGCAGGAATCTGAAAGTTAACGTTATATACAGCCGCTACTTCCAAAGGATATCAACATGAACACAAAAATAAAAAGGAATCAGTCAGTTTCACTGACACTACCACTACGCATTTAGGTTGGATGTATTTCCATTATTTACGTTAAGCACATATAAGGAGAAAAAATTTATTAGTACGTCACCCAAACTTGCGTGCTGCTTTGATCGCAGAGGTACAGAATTATACACTGAAGCAGCAAAGAAACTGGTATACGCTTCCGTATTCAAATACAGAAATATGTAAACAGGCAGAACACGGCGCTGAGGTCGACAACGCCTATATAAGAGAAGTGTCTGGCGGAGTTGTTACTGATGCTACAAGGGGAGGTTATCAAGAATTACGTCAGTTTGAACGTGGTGTTCTAGTCGGCGAACGAGCGATGGGACACAGCATCTCTGATGTAGCGATGTACTGGGGATTTTCCCGTACGACCATTTCACGAGAGTACCATGAATATCAGGAATCAGGTAAAACATCAAATGTCCGACATCGCTGCGGTCCGAAAATGATCCTGGAAGAACGATACTGACCACGACTGAAGAGAATCGTTCAACGTGACAGAAGCGCAACCCTTCCGCAAATTGCTGCACATTTCAGTGCTGGGACATCAAGAAGTGGCACCGTAAGAACCATTCAACGAAACATCATCGATATGGGCTTTCGCAGCCGGACCCTCGTATACCCTTGATGTTTGCACGATAGAAAGTTTCACGCTCTCCCCTGCGCCGTCAACACCGACATTGGATTGTTGATGACTGGAAACACGTCGCCTGGGCGGACGAGTCTCGTTAAAAATTGTATCGAACGAATGGACGTCTACAGGCATGGAGACAACCTCATGAATCCGTGGACCCTGAATGTCAGCAGGGGACTGTTCAAGCTGGTGGAGGCTCTGTAATGGTGTGGAGCGTGAACAGTTGGAGTGATTTGACACCGCTTATACGTCTAAACGACTCTGACAGGTATCACATACGTAAGCATCCTGTCTGATCCCCTCCCTCCATTCATGTCCACTGTGCATTCCGACGGACTTGGGCAATTCCAGCAGGACAATGTGACACCTCACACGTCCATTATTGCTACGGAGTAGCTCCAGGAGCACTATTCTGACTTCAAACACTTCCGCTGGCTACCAAACTCCCCAGACGCAAACATTATTGAGCATATCTGGGATGCCGGGTAATTTGCTGTTCAGAAGAGACCTCCATGCCCTCGTTCTCTTACGGATTTACGGACAGCGCTGCAGGATTCGTGGTGTCAGCTCCCTCCAGCACTGCTTCAGACGTTAGTCGAGTCCACGCCACGTCGTGTTACGGCACTTCTGCGTGCCTACATGATTTTAGGCAGGTGTGCCAGTTTCTTTGGCTCTTTAGCGTAGAAGGTAGTGTTAAGTTTTGTCCACTATGACACAGTACTGTCCACGGACATACTAGGTATGGCTTCCACAGGTAATTATCGGCTAATATGTAACCTACATGTAATTTTCCTGCACTCCTGAGATGTACTGGTAATTTAATATAGTGCTGACAGCACTGCGTGTACAGCAGAGACCAATACAATTAAATAAAGAATATGGAGAGTGCAATGCACTTTTCTGATTTACGCTCTCCTCGACACAGAGGATACTTTTGTTCATATTAGAGACAAGTTAATAGTACAAGGCTACATTGGCTGTCTGTTCGGCCCACAACCCTCTGTGAAAACCGCACTATACTTGCAAATAAGCCGCGGCAAGTCAGTTTTGATGGGCTCAAAGTTTTATACATACACAACATAGCGAATTTTGAAGTGTAAACCTGTCCCTCAAGGCCTATATTTGCATATAGATTAACAGTGCGCAAATAATACCTTGCATAAAATTGTAATGGGAGGGGGGGGGGGGGGGGGGATTTGTCGCGAGGTGTGGTGAAGTTTGCGCCCAGTTTGCGTTATGTTTGATGTAGTACACCGAATAAAAAACGTCATGTAAGCTGAATGATAAGCGCTTATTTAAAAGTATGATACCGAACTCTTAATTAACAAATCAAAGCCACACCTGAATCACAATTTAGTGAAAATACAGGCTGTTCATAAAGGATCTTTACAACGTAAGACTTTAATAGCTTAAAAACTATACTAGATATTAATAAATGGTTTTCAACATGTATCAGATAACTTTTTTATCTTCCACATGACGTAAAATTGAAAACTTGATAAAATGTGAACGCCACAGGAGAAAGCTCAGTACGTCGCCTGGTTCATACAGGCGACGCGCAACGAAGCTTTGAAATAAGGTATGAAAGGCAATCGCCGTCCCGACCAACTATTTGGGTCTGTCACACTTTTGTGGAAACAGGTAGTGATCTCCATATAAACGGGCGTGTAGGCCAATTGTTCCAGACGCCAACATGGACGAGCTGTGGCAGGCGTTCGCAAGTTGTCAGCCGAAACGGGTGCGTACGGCGGCCAGGGAGTTGGACATAAGACGATCAACAGTGTACAGTGGCTCACAGAAGAGGTAACGTTTAGATACCTACAAGGAGCGGCTGCTTCAGGCATTAAAGTCGACGCACAAACCTGAGCGCGGTGTACAAATAAAACAGTTTCTGCGCCACTCACTTGTTTGTTTTGCCACTACTCGTTTCGATGGCTCACACCATCACCCTCATGTGGAGAATGGTTTATTCACGTCGCTGGTGTCGGTGAAGGGAGCAGGCGCCTTCTCACAGTCGCAGACCAATGGCAGTGCAGGTTATTTTGCGTCTTTCGAGGGTCGTTGGAGTCGTAAAAGCT
Source organism: Schistocerca gregaria (assembly GCF_023897955.1). Taxonomy (NCBI): domain Eukaryota; kingdom Metazoa; phylum Arthropoda; class Insecta; order Orthoptera; family Acrididae; genus Schistocerca; species Schistocerca gregaria. The sequence goes on along the minus strand of NC_064928.1, from coordinate 24,739,452 downwards.
GTTGATACTGTTGTCTGATGTATATCACTTCCACTGCGCATTATTTACGTTTTTTTGAAGTGACAGCGTAAATAAAGTGCTGTGAAGGGGACGTACAGTTGGCTGATATATGTCCTTTGCACCGCACATTATTTACGGAGCCACTTGAATAACGTGCGGTGGAGAGGAAAACCCCAGGCAACAGTGCGCAGAGTTTTTACAACTTCACCATCCCTCAAAAGACGCAAAATAACCTACACTGCCTTTGGTCTACGACTGTGAAAAGACGTCTGTTCTCTTCACCAACACCAGCCATCTAAGTAAACAATTCTCCACCTGAAGATGGTGGTATGAACAATCGTAACACGTAGTGCAAAATAAACAAGTGACTGACGCAGAATTTTTTTTATTCGTATGATCTACAATCGCAGCCCTCATAACGCCGACACTTACTGACGAAATATTCAGTTTGCAGTTGATTTGCTAGGCAAGACTGCGGGAAACAGAATCGCCATAACGCTCAGATATGTGACTCACAGCATAGTCATGTGAGACGCGAAATGGCCAGAGCCAGTCGCAAGGTCCCCGTTTGGTGCGGACTGACGCACACTTGCACCATTGCTCCATTCTTTTTCATCGAGTCTGCCGTCAGCGCACATGTTACAAGAGTTTTCTGTGCCGCAATTGGGACACATGCAACCTGGTGTCATATCCTAGCAGGATAGGACACCTTCCCACTGGTCCCTGAATGTCAGTTTCTAGATGAACAGTTTCGGGACAGGTGGACTGGTCGCCATGATCCTCTCACCGCACACCACCCACCACTAGTCTTCTTGTTAATATCTACTACATTTTAAAGGTGTCAAAGCCATATGTTAACTTATGGACACCATATATCTTCAAGAGCCGTTTCTGGCACTAAATTTCCATTCTCTAGTTAGGCTTTTATGCGTACAACGAAAAACCAGCCAAAGCTGCAAATTTCACTTTTTTTTATTCACTCGACTAGTTTCGGAGTGGGACCCATTTTCAAATTATCTTAACATGGTCAAAAAAAAAAAAAAAAAAATGCAACAACTGTGTCAAAAATGTGCAAAAGAATAGGTACAGTTTTGGCGTAATCCTTATTAGCAGACGCAATTCCAGCGGCTTTCGTGTCCGAAGTGCGACTTGTACGACGTGGTATCCAGATTTTCCGTAATAAATTAGTCAAAATTATTCCGTCTTACCTGGGACTATCATCTTGAAAGCAGCCCTTTGGAAGAGAACACATCGATTTCGACTTTTGAAATGCGTCCTGGAAGTCTTCTATATCTACCTCTAGGTGCATAATCCGCGTTCCACCGTACGGTACACGGCGGCGTGTATCACGTACCACAACTAGTCATTTCTTTTCCAGTTCCGCTCGCAAATACGGCTACGCAAAAGCGACTGTGTGAGAGCTTCCGTATGAGCCCTAGTTTATCGGATCTTATCTTCGCGACCCATAAGCGGAATGCACGTTGACAACAGTACAATTGTCCTGCAGCCGGCCTCAAAAGCCGGTTGTCTCGATTTCCTACTGTGCGGTGTGGCCGCGCGGTTTGAGGCGTCATGTCACGGACTGCGCGACCCCTCCCGCCGTAGGGTCGAGTCCTCCCTCGGGTATGGGTGTGTGTGTGTGTGTGTTGTTCTTAGCATAAGTTAGTTTGAGTAGTGTGTAAGTCTAGGGACCGATGACCTAAGCAGTTTGGTCCCTCAGGAATTCACACATTTGAACATTTTTTCTAGATTTCCCCAACAGTGGCTCGCGAAAACAGCACCGTCTGGCCTCCAAGGATTCCCATTTGAGTTCAGGACGCATCTCCATAGCACTAGCGAGCTAAGCGAAGATATCGGTAAGAAAATCTAGCAGTTCGCCACTGAATTCGATGCCTATCTTTAAGTGTGTGCTTAAATTCGTTAGCTTGCTGTGGGCTTTAGTGATCGTGTACTGTAAGTCCATCGGTTCCTATAAACTAGAGTTCGTATTTGTGCTTTACGTTCTGAACTCTTATTGTTAGCAAAACTTTTTGTTTTGTACCTGCATCTGTCAGTGTACAATTCTCAGTATTTATGTTTATTAGTGTTATTTAGACTCGGTACACTTAAGGTAGTTGTTTTTATAGTTTATGAGGTCATTTTCGCTTGTTTACATTATAAATACGAGGGATAATCAGTAGGTGTATGTTACCGTAGGTTACTGTTTAATTCGTTAATAATATTCACTAGATAGCCCCTGCGTGTGACTATTTGAAATGATCTCAAGTGGAATGATCAGATTACACAAATAACGGGCAAGGTGAACTCTAGATTGCGGTTTATTGGTAGAATCCTGAAGCGATGCAGTCCTTCAACAAAGGAAATTGTTTACAATACGTTAGTTCGTCCAGTCTTAGAGTATTGTTCGTCTGTATGGAACCCTTACCAGCTGGGTCTGATTCAATAGATTGAGAAGGTCCAAAGAATAGCGGCCAGATTCGTGACTGGCACATTTAGCCATCGCGAGAGTGTAAACAAATCTCATAGAAAGTTAAAAGTGGGACACACTTGCAAACAGACGGTGCGCTAAACGGAAGGGGCTGCTCACTAAATTCCCAAATCAGATCTTCGTCGAGGATGTAGAGCATATATTATTACCACCAACTTCAAAATCGCGCAACGATCACCATTCAAAGATAAGGGAAATTAGAGTTCGTACTGTCGTACAGTCGTTTCTCCCTCACGCGAAATATGACTTCGGCGCGAATTGTGCCCTCTGCCACACACCGCTTGATGGCTAGCGTAGTACATATGTAGATGTAGATGTAGATGTAAGGCAGCCTGGTGGGGATGCCAAACACTCGAGCAGTACTCAGGAATGGATCGCACCGGTGCTCTATACGTAGTGTCCTTTAACAGATGAAGAACTCTGTCCCAAAATTCCCCCAATAAACCAAAGTCGAACATTCGCCTTCCCTACTATAATCCATATTAGGGGTGTTCGTGCAAAAACGTAGTAGGACATAGAGAATGCTCTACTGGTCAATTTGAGATAGGGAACCAGGTTTCGGAGAAGCCAACTTAAGTTATTACTATTTGAATGGCGTCCCTTGTGTTTTATCGAATTAATTACAGTATAAAGTGTCCGTTTATTTGTTTATTTATTTTACTAAATGAATTGAATACAGCAGCAAAATTGCACAAATATTTCATGTTTTAACGTTAAGAAAAGTGTCCCGGAATGTCCCGGTGTATGGTTCACAAATTATGGCCGTTTTTCGTCAACTTTAGAGAAACGTCCCGGTTTGCTAGCAACCCTAGGCATTGCCAGTCACACATTTACTTCTGTTTGCGGACCGCTCTGTGACGTAACGCGGCAGTCGCGCGCATAGCGCATAAATTTCAAACCATACAGCACTGATGCGAATGACAACCACTTCCTAACACACTGCGACAACAAATTATGCCACAAAACAAGCGTTTTTGAGAGTACATTCATTTTACGTTAATATTATCCTCAGATGTTCAAATTTATTTTCGTATCAGATCATCTCTTATTTACTTAAGAAGTTGTAAGTGTCTTAACTTTCGGTGCAAAATACTGCAACGGCCTTAGCAAAGAAACAATATTCACGGTAAAATAAATAAATGTAAACATCTGAAAATGGGAAGCTACGAATTTTGAAATATCATCAAAAACAAATAGCTGCGTCCAATTCATTATAAATTTACTTTCAATTTCAACAATTTTAGTGTTCTAACACGTTCAAAATGGGCAAGATTTATTTACTAATGTTAGTCAGGGAAAGAATAGAAACACAAAATATGGCAATGCGAGAAACAGGAAATTCCAGTCGACAAGCAATTAGGAGCAACTTTGCGATTTTTGGCGACATTCAGGTCATTCGAGTGTTTCAAATTTAGTGTGTAAATATCCGCAAATACCATTAGTTAACATTTTAAAAATATTTGTCCAAAAATACTGTTGATGAGCAAGTGCATACGCAACTGTTGTTTCTGTAACACTTACTAAATTATGCATTCATTTCTTTGTTAACAAGTTCAGAACCTTAAAAGTGTAAATCGCTTGAAGTTAGCATATATTATATACACAAGCGAAACTGGAAAAACGCGAACAACAGAGTGGCGAATTGTCAAACCTAAAATCACGCGCTCAGTTCATATTGGTAACACGGAGGATATTTTAGTCGGTATCAGCACTGTTCAGTAATATTTCTACTACGCTAGTATTCACTTTCAGACGGTCTTTGTACTAACATATTGATAATAATATTGAACTCACGAGCACTCCTTGTACCACTGCAGATGTGCGGCAGGAATCATATGTGGTTAGTACTGCACGAAATGGCCGAAACAGCTGTGACTAATGATAGCAGACTACAACATGTGTTCCGGGCTTCACTCTATATCCAACGGATTTCTTCCGCAGGCTAGACTGAAACCAATCACGGGACGGACCCAAGCCGGGGGCCGCCGGTTGCCCAACTGTGCTCGAAATAGAGCGGAGAGCTTGGATTTGATCGACGTTCAAAGCGGAAAGAGCGCCGAGAACATTTAATACAGCAAACTCGTCGCGAAGTGCAGTGTAAAGGCTGTAATCGCCGAAACGTTACCAATGACATCTAACTATAACAAATCGTCGTAAGTACGACACCTTTTTCGTGAATCTTTCATGCGCTGTTGCCTTCAAACAGCTTACTTTCATAACAAGCGAGCTACAACGCGAAAATTCTTTAACCACCGACACGCTGCTCCGTGACATTTCATCACATCAAACAGTCACAAGCGATTCGTTGTCGAGACATTCAGTTTGCTGGAGCTTAAAAACGGCATATGTTTATGGAGTGCAAGGTATAACATAAAACCCATCGAATACAGTGTAGCCGGCCGGAGTGGCCGAGCGGTTCTAGGCGCTACAGCCTGGAACCGCGCGACCGGTAAGGTTGCAGGTTCGAATCCTGCCACGGGCATGGATGTGTGTCATGTCCTTAGGTTAGTTAGGTTTAAGTAGTTCTAAGTTATTGGAGACTGATGAACTCAGAAATTAAGTCCCGTAGTGCCCAGGGCCATTTGAACAATTTTGAGTACAGTGTGTGTGTGTATGTGTGTGTGTGTGTGTATTGTGTACACACTGGTCATTAAAATTGCTACACCACGAAGATGACGTGCTACAGACGCGAAATTTAACCGACAGGAAGAAGATGCTGTGATATGGAAACGATTAGCTTATCAGAGCATTCACACAAGGTTGGCGCCGGTGGCGACACCTACAAAGTGCTGACATGAGGAAAGTTTCCAACCGATTTCTCATACATAAACAGCAGTTGACCGGTGTTGCCTCGTGATAAGTTGTGATGCCTCGTGTAAGGAGCACAAATGCGTACCATCAAGTTTCCGACTTTGATATAGGTCGGCTTGTAGCCTATCGCGATTGCGGTTTATCGTTTCGCGACATTGCTGCTCGCGTTGGTCGAGATCCAATGACTGTTACCAGAAAATGGAATCGCTAGGTTCATGTGGGTAATACGGAACGCCGTGGTGGATCCCAACGGACACAGAAAATGTTCGACTACTGCCCTGGCCAGCACATTCTCCCGATCTCTCACCAATTGAAAACGTCTGGTCAATGGTGGCCGAGCAGTCAGTACTCTTGATGAACTGTGGTATCGCGTTGAAGCTGCATGGGCAGCTGTCCTGTACACGCCATCCAAGCTCTGTTTGACTCAATGCCCAGGCGTATCAAGGCTGTTATTATGGCCTGAGGTGGTTGTTCTGGGTACTGATTTCTCAGGATCTAGGCACCCAAATCTCGTGAAATGCTATCACATGTCAGTTCTACTATAATATATTTGTCCAATAAATACCCGTTTATCATCTGCATTTCTTATTGGCCAGTAGTGTATTAAACCGGGGACCTAGAAACGACGGAGAGGCTTCATCCCGCCGTAGCCCTCAGTGGTCCACAGCCCCACAGCAGGCCACAGCAGTCCACCCACCCCACCGCCACGCCACACCGAACCCAGGGTTATTGTGCGGTTCGGCTCCCAGTGGACAACCGCCCCCCCCCCCCTCCCCTCCCCGAGAACGTCTCATACGAGTGTAACCCCAGATGTTTGCGTGATAGAGTAATTATGGTGTACGCGTACGAGGAGGCAGTATTTGCGCAGCAATCGCCGACGTAGTGTAACAGGCGGAATAAGGGGAACCAGCCCGCATTCGCCGAGGCCGATGGAAAACCGCCTTAGAAACCATCCACAGGCTGGCGGGCACACCGGATCTCGACACTAACCCGCCGGGCGGATTCGTGAAGGGGACCGGCATGCATTCCCGCTCTGGAAGCAGCGTGTTCGACCGCGGGGCTAGCCGGGCGGGAATCGAACACAGTACGGGCATCTTTCTCATTGTGGTGTAGGGAGCGTTCTTGCTTCCTATGGCTTCTACAGCGTGCGGCGCGGCGCGTAAAACACACCCGTCGTAAGCAACGCTAATGTTCCAGTGCCCGCAAGCGCCGGTAAAAATGGAAGACGAGAAACGACGTTCAAACAGTCGCGCAAGAACTAACCGTTTCCTGTGATGTACCGACACAGCGAGAAACTTCGTCGTTCTGTATACGACAATTGCAGCCGGTGAAACGTGTCGGAACCAACTCGGAAGCTGTCGTTGTGTGAAGCCAGGCTACTGTGTGGGTGTGATCATGCCGTATTAGTTACCAGAGCTTGCCGCCATAGTTGAAGCGTTCATTCGCATTGGATCTTTTGTGAAGACAATGAATTTGTTTCAGAACGCTCTGTGCCAGCAAAAAGCACCACACAGAAATTGAAAAATGGTGGCTTACTGGGCCGGTTCCATATGCTTACCTCGTAAACCCACTAGGAGTAAGTCAACAGGTTGATCCGAGTGAGAGAAGTTGCAGACTTGTTTCAAGGAGGCTGAAGTGAAAACTGCAGCGGGTAAGTGTTGTGCAAGAACTGAAGGAGCCTGACCTGTGGAAGAGCCTGCGTTTCTGTTCATAGCTGTTGAGAAATTTTGCCAGTGCTGTTTCGACCCACTAAGGCCCATAGTGAGTGGCGAGGAGTGCTTCCACCTGTCTGGGTACATAAAATCGTAAAACAGGCGGTATTGGTCGACAGAAAATCCACACTCGATCCACCAGCTACCCTTGCATGACGAGTTCATTTCCGCCACACGCGTTATGGGCCCATATTCTTTGAGACGCCAGTGAACAGTGACGTGTATTTGGGAACCGTGGAGGAGTTTTATTCAAACTTGACAGAAGAGGAGCGGCCGTCCGTGTGGCTAAGCGGTTCTGGGCGCTTCAGTCCGGAACCGGACTACTGCTGCGGTCGTAGGTTCGAATGCTGCCTCGGGCCTGGATCTGTGTGGTGTCCTTAAGTTAGTTAGGTTTAAGTAGTTCTAAGTCTAGGGGACTGATGACCTCAGATGTTAAGTCCGACAGTGCACAGAGCCATTTGAATCATTTTTAGAAGTGGAGCGCCACTTACGTTGTTGACATTAAGGGCCGGCTTTACGTGCCGCATCCTGTACTTTATGAGGCACGTTGGCGAAATGTTTGCGGATCTCATTTTGTGTTTTATGCGACGAAGCGCATCCTTTACGTAAAACAGCAGGATGTGACGTTACGGCAGTCGACGTCAACGTTACCTAATTCGCCCCGGTCAGCTGTTCGTGGTATTCTGTACGACTCGCTTCTTCCTGTCATGTCTGATTCCGATGAGATATAGATAAGAGGTTCCTTCAAGGTATGTCAGCGAGTGTTGTTACAACGTTTTAACCAGTCGTCAGCACAATGCAGCTGGCGACCAGCATGTGGCTGGAATCAAGTATTGGTCTGGCCCCCAGTTCGTAGCCGAATTTACAATAATCTGCATTTGGCAACTGAAATCCGAACACAAAAACCTCAACTAATGTTAAGCAGTTCTTAAGAGTGTAGTTTTCCAGCTCAGGGTCACAACGAAAACCTATGACCATTTCACACACTGTTCGTGTTTTCAAAATGATCTGTTGTAGGTGGCCACTGCTGTTATTTTGACACTCGCACAATCTGCGATGTAAATGGTTCATGGCACGTTAGAGCATTCTATATAAGAATGTTACTGTTTCAAATGGCTCTGAGCACTATGCGACTTAACCTCTGAGGTCATGAGTCCCCTAGAACTTAGAACTACTTAAACCTAAATAACCTAAGGACATCACAAACACCCATGTCCGAGGCAGGATTCGAACCTGCGACTGTAGCGGTCGCGTGGGCGCCTAGAACCGGATGGCCACCCGGCCGGCAGGAATGTTACTGATTTCTGCACGAACTGTGTCTTTCAGTTCCGCAACTGTGTGTACGTGTGTAGCATACACCCTCCATTTCGGGATTCCCGAAAGTATGCAATTACAACAAAACAAAATGATGATGATGGAATGTAGTCGAATTAAGTTGTGTGATGCTGAGTGAATTAGATTAGGAAATGAGACACTTAAAGTAGTAGAGGAGTTTTGCTATTTGGGGACCAAAATAACTGATGATGGTCGAAGTAGAGAGGATATAAAATTTAGACTGGCAATGGCAAGGAAAGCGTTTCTGGAGAAGAGAAATTTGTTAACGTCCAGTATAGATTTAAGTGTCAGGAAGTTGTTTCTGAAGGTATTTGTATGGAGTGTAGCCATGTATGGAAGTGAAACGTGGACAATAAATAGTTTAGACAAGAAGAGAATAGAAGCTTTCGAAATGTGAAGCTACAGATGAATGCTGGGTAGATCACATAACTAATCAGGAGGTTGTGGCACAACTTGACTAGAAGAAGGGATCGGTTGGTATGACACATTCTGAGTCATCAAGGGATCACCAATTTAGTATTTGAAGGCAGCGTGGAGGGTAAAAATCGTAGAGGGAGACCAAGAGATGAATACACTAAGCAGATTCAGAAGGACGTAGGCTGCAGTAGGTACTGGGAGATGAAGAAACTTGCACAGGATAGAGTAGCATGGAGCGCTGCATCAAACCAGTCTCAGGACTGAAGGCCTCAACAACAAACACAATGGAATCACAGACCGAAAAGTCGGGAGTCCTGGAAGGCTGGAAAATGTCCTGTTCCCTTGAAATGCAGCGGCTCACAACCGCTCCACGCTTTGCTGCCACTGACACTTGGGCACACTGGGACGCAGCACCGCGTAGCTGAAACTCATACTCGTAAGCAGAAAACTGTCCTAGTTCAGGTTTGAGAAATCTGTTAACTATGGCAGTATGCCGCCGAGACGAGACTGTCGTTGCTCCGCAAAACAGGAAGGGCTGGTTGTGCCCACTGAAGGCAGAGTGGCAGTGCAAGGGGCGTCGATGAAGTTCGTCAGCGTTAGCCAACGGCTGTTTTGTTTGTTGGCACAGTCACTGAGATGAAAATGTGCCGCGTTACTCATTCATAACAAATTTAAGAGGCCTTTACTGTAAATCATTTCAGTCAATACTTGTCATTCGCTTTTCATTACCACTTCCATTTAACTATTGTACAAAGAATATCTTTTACGGTTGCAAGTTTACATCGTTCCATAAAATTCCGTGTGCACTGCGACTGCGCATTCGCAGCTACGAATGTGCAGAAACATCAGCTGTAGAACACAATGAGGACAGTGAAAATTTGTGTCCGAGCGGGACTCGAACCCGGTGTCACCGCGTATCACGAGCGGGTGCCTTACCATTTTTTTTTAACATTTTCTTTTTTTTCTTTTTTCATATTGTTCGATATAGTTCGTTGTGTTTGGTCTGGGCGGACGTCACAAGACATCCGTTCAAGGTGATCGCGATATAGTTCGTTGTGTTTGGTCTGGGCGGACGTCACAAGACATCCGTTCAAGGTGATCGCTGATTCCCTTACTCAATTTTTTTATTATTATTAAAGAGGGCGAGCAACGCTCTGACCGAACACGCTGAGCTACCAAGTGGCCACACCCAAACTTCCATACGTCGTCAACCGTGCGTCTATAACCTGTACTCGTGCATCCATTTCGTTTATTCCTGTGCAGGGTAGACCTTTTACTTGTAAGTCACCCGCCCGGTGTCGGCAGATAATACGATATCGCAGTTATTCTGAATTAACGATGCAAAAAGTTCCTGTGGACACCCAACTTTTCATCGTAATTGACAATAACACAGGCAGTGCAATATCGCGTTCTGTCTGAGGCTGAATTAACGCCGGTATTCCCTCCCGTCTGAGAGTAACAACAGTCACCGTTTTTGTGAAACGCCTTCACAGCCTCAGCACGTTCATGCCGGCTCCGACGCTCAAGCTCAACAAATGGCGGTCCTACCCGACACATTTTACAAACATTCACCGTTATCAATAATACTGTTCCACTTTTTGAGACAAATTAACAGAGCCAGTTTTTCTGCCCCGCCTTGAACTTTGTGGCGTCCCCGCACTCCAACCGCGAGCTGATACTGTCGGCGCGGTGCAGCTGCTGCTGCCACAGCTCTCGCAGCGGAGTTGAGACGCGATGCGCGGTGACGTAGGTCACCGTCGGTGGACGGGAGACAGAAATGCTAACTCGTACGATGGATGCTTCTTCTGATTTAAGACTGAATGATTCATTGCCCGGATATGCAGTAGTTGTTAAATCTTATCTCATCCACATCGTACACACCACCAGTTGTGAGGAAACAGTGTCTTCTCGTACGTTGTTGGCTCGTATCTATGGAGTTGTTGAACCTGTATGAAGCGAGATCCGCAGATACTGTTGGATCACGTGTGAGTGAACCTACGTCGTAATGCTAAGAAAAAAATTTTCAGAAGTTCTCTTTTCAATTAATGAAGTAGGTATTTTGATATTCAAATTAAATTGTCCCTGCTGAACAGTCATTGGTTAACTGTCATTTATTAAATCACTTAATAATGTAGTCCACGCTTGATATTTCACTTGGGACGAACCGTTTATTGTTCCTGGCCACTAAATACTTTATAACTTCCGCACCACACGCACACACAGTTGGTTGGTAAAGTCAGTCCTACTAAAATTAAGTTTCTTGACAATAACGACAACTTGACTCTTCAGCGTACTTGTACTATCTTCGTGAAGTCGTCTAATTGTGTCCTACTAGAGACTAATTGAGTGTTGTCTCTTGATATACTATCCACTCTTCTTTTAGTTCCAGCTGTTTGAAAGTCGAGTCCAATATTCACTAGTTTCGTCCATAAAGTTCAATTAATCCGTTATCGACGGTTAAACGCGTCTATCAGTTCCTGTCCCTGCTTAGAAAATCAGTTTCCGAAGTTCGTGAATCGCGTCACGAAAGAAACACTTCTGAACGCAAAACAATCTCGTCGCGTTCCGTACTATCAATAAGTAAGACAAGAATTGTTCTCGCACGTCTTTACAGGATGGGAGCCAGCAAGCGACTTCTTCTGTGAAAGAGTCCTGTAGGTGCATTGAATTTCTTCGTTGCGTTTTTTAAAAGTCTCTTCCACATAAAACTAATCTAACATCACCTTCGACTTAGCTTTCAAGATATTAATCGCAATTATCACTTGGATATTTGTCCACAAATCAAATCTGAGGTTTCTTGCTCCTCTTTTCATAACAAAAACTCTCAGTGATGAATAATGTTGTTGTTATCAAAACTTCTTGGTGTTAGCTTATCGGCAAAGATGTCGTATTTGCCAAGATAACTCTTCCCTACTTCATATTATGATATTCGGTCTTAACTGACTTTAAGGGGGTCATTGGGCTGTTGTAACTTGCACACACAGTACCTTTGTAAGATGTGTTTAATTTTAATTGACGTTGGTGAATAGGGCCGTGAGTTAGGTGTAGCTGGCCGCTTACCCCAGGAACATAGGGGTAGAGTAAACCTGGTAGAGGCGCCGCAAGGCGGGTACATATAGCGTGCATCTCGTAGTTTCCGCAAACACAGACAGAGTATCCACATACTGGCAGCGCAGTTGTTCAGTGTACGCCAGTCCATAGTAAAAATGTTTACATTTCGATCGAGTACGTTTTACATAAGCTCTGGGGAAATAACTGAGGTAAGTCTATAAATATCCCTTCAAAGCCTTTTCAGTGTCACGGTTAGTCCTTAATCTATGCTAAACAGTCAAAATGTTCCCTATGTTAAAGTAGTTGTCCGCAGCTCGTGGTCGTGCGGTAGCGTTCTCGCTTCCCGCGCCCGGGTTCCTGTGTTCGATTCCCGGCGGGGTCAGGGATTTTCTCTGGCTCGTGATGACTGGGTGTTGTGTGATGCCCTTAGGTTAGTTAGGTTTAAGTAGTTCTAACTTCTAGGGGCTGGTGACCCTAGATGTTAAATCTCGTAGTGCTCAGAGCCATTTGAACCATTTAAAGTAGTTGTATTAACAGCAAGTTCTACTGGGCGTATTTTTATTCTAGTACGGCCATCTTGGCTATCAACGCCATGGATTTATAAGGTGCGCTGTCTCTCCCCTACAGATTGGGATAAATGCCGGAATAAAATCTGGTATATACACCGCACATTTTTTTCATTAGGGATATTTGCTTTTAAATAAATGCAAACATTTCCGGTTTGTTTGTATTTTCGTTCAAATGACTTAGCATTCACTTTAAGGGTGTTCACGAAGTCGCATGAAGGTCATTGCGCAATATTATTCAGTATTTCCGTGTATATACACACATCAAAAAAGGTTTTGCATCACCTCGGTTCCGGAACCTGTACAGAAAACTGAAATAGAGATGAACATAAAAATCATTTCCACCCTTTTTATTGCTCATGAAAACCACACGTTGGCTGTTCTACCACCTTACAAGACCTTCAGAGGTGCTGATTCAGATTGCTGTACATACCAGTTCCTCTAATGCCCAGTAGCACGTCCTCTTTCATTGATGCACGCCTATATTCATCGTGGCATACTAACCAAAAATTCATCAAACCACTGTTGGTCCAGACTGTCCCACTCCTCAACGGCGATTCAGCGTAGAGTCCTCAGAGTGGTTGCTGGGTCACTTCGTCCATAAACAACCATTTTCAATCCATCCCAGGCTGGTTCGATAGGGTTCATGTCTGGAGAAGACGCTTGCCACTCTATTTGAGCGATGTCGTTATCCTGAAGGAAGTCATTCATAACGTGTGCACGATGGGGCGCGAATTGTCTCTATGAAGACGAATGCCTCGCCACTATGCTGCCGATATGGCTGCACTATCGGTCAGAGGATGGCATTCACGTATCGTACAGCCATTACGGCGCCTTCCATGACAACCAGCGGCGCACATCGACCCCATATAATGCCACCCCAAAACAGCAGGGAACCACCACCTTGCTACACTCGCTGGACAGTGTGTCTAAGGCGTTCAGCCTGACCGGGTTGCCTCCAAACACGTCTTCGACGATTGTCTGTTTGAAGCCATATGCGGCACACATCGGCGAAGAGAACGTGATGCCAGTCCAGAGCAGTCCATTCGGCATGTTGTCGGGCCCATCTGTACCGCGCTGCACGGTGTCGTGGTTGCAAACATGGACCTCGCCAGGGCGTCGAGAGTGAAGTTGCTCATCATGCAACCTATTGCGCACAGTTTGAGCCGTAACACGACGTCCTGTGGCTGCACGAAAAGCGTTATTCAACATGGTGACGTTGCTGTCAGGGTTCCTCCGAGCCATAATCTGTAGGCAGTGGTCACACACTGCAGTAGTAGCCCTTGGGCGGCCTGAGCGAGGCATGTCGTCGACAGTTCCTGTCTCTCTGTATCTTCCCCTTGTCCGAACAACATCGCTTTGGTTTACTCCGAGACGCCTGGACACTTCCTTTTTTGAGAGGCCTTCTTGGCACAAAGTGACAATGCAGACGGGATCAAACAACGGTACCTACCATCTAGACATGGTTGAACTCCAGACAACACGAGCCGTGTACCTCTTTCCTGGTGGAATGACTTGAACTGATCGGCTGTCGGACCCCCTCCGTCTAACAGGCGCTGCTCATGCATGGTTGTTTACATCTCTAGGCGTCTGGGCGGGTTTAGTGCCAATTCTGAACAGTCACAGGGACTGTGTCTGTGATACAATATCCACAGGCAACGTCTATCCTCAGGAGCTCTGGGAACCGGGGTGATGCAAATTTATTCGCCGGATACTGACAAAATAAGGATACCCAATTTGAAAACAAAATTAAGTTTTTAATTTTTTAGAGTAAACACGTATTTGAAGTCTGTGTTTGATTTAATATTTCACTAGGAATTTCTGAGTTTGTTGACTAAGGGTAAGTGGATTACATATCTCATTTTTAATGTTTTCTACTATCAGTAAGTTAACTAGTTATCTAAACCTGTGAATTACTTAGATATATAAATAAGACATCATTATAAAAGCTATTGTAAACACTTCATAGTTTCCTCTTCACCTCCCAACGAATTTATAACCATATATATAGACTTAAAAACACGGTGGTTTTGCAGTTTTGGTGGATGCGACATATCATGCATAGCATAAGGAATAGATGGTGCAGTGTAAAGATGTTTCCATGGTCAAATATTACGTCCAAATGTTGCATTGAAACATTTAAAATGTATGACTGGACAACTGGTGTGTTTCTTTGTTAAAAAAAGATCCTAAGTTGGCACCCCGGGACATAATACAAGCAGTTTTGAAAATGCGCGCCATCTCTCCCGGATTTACGCCAAGTAGTGCTGTCCACTTGGTGTTATAGAGAAAGTGAGGGGGGGGGGGCAATGTTTTATTGTTCGTCTTTCAGTACTGACCGGGCACTGTTGTGAGTTACTCTAACCGATCACCTGTTGGAACACCGACAGGGAAGTGACATAGATTCGTGAATGTGTATAGCAGAGACGGTCATCTTAAAATTCAGTGTTTATTTGTGACCAGGAGTATGAAATCAAATTAAGACTGTTATAATACACCGCAATGAGTAAAATATTAGTGACATTCAAAACATTTTCTGAACACTTGTGATTCTAGCATATTGCTTAACACATTTAAATGTAAGTACAATTACTATTATTAAATAATCAATCATCTGCTCACACAAAAACACAACACCATCTTGTCAGTAAATTGCAGTGTGACAACCTTTGGGTCGATGAGAGAGGCAGCGCTGAAATGGAGAACTGTAGATAGTTCATTAGGGCTCATAACATACCAATTTGTGTAGGTAGCCAATTAACAGAAACATACGAGTCCCTAGATGCCGCTCTGCCACATCAGTATTGGGCGTTGAGCAAAAGAGTTTCATGACCACTGATCTAAAGACTGCATTCTGGTGACGAAGCTGGATACAAAGGGAACGATCTTATTACATCTGCACGCCCGGGGGGGAGGCCGTAGTTGTCGAAGGAATTTGTGGCTATGGTAAAGACACGGTCTCTTCGCTGTATCTGGACTATCGCACAGCACGAAATTCTAATAATGTGGGCCTTTATCCCTGCAACATGAACTGATACAGGCTGACCATGATGAAGGCGTAACATAGAGCGATTGATTTCAGCCATCTATCATTGAAAGGCCAGGTGTATTGCAGAACACACACATATATTGCACAGTGATGAAGTTTGTTTCCACTTGGCAGGATACATGATCTCACAGAACACACGTTTATTGAGTAGTGAGAATCAGAACATAGCCATCGGGGAACCCCTCCATTCTGACAACACGGGAGTTTTCTGGGCATTATCACAGTGGCGTTTTTTTTTTCTGTACACCACTGTCACGAGTGAAGTACACCAGGTATTGCTCCATTAATTTCAGAACCAGCTGTATGACGAGAGGCTGACACATAGCTGGTGCTAGCAAGATGGCTAGCAATATGGGGCGTCATGTCGCATGTCTAGAGTGAGTATGGCTGTGGAGGAAACCCCTTTTCCGTGAAAAAGTGATTTGCAAACGATTATGGCCCGCAAGGTCAGCTGACTTCACCCCCACAGACGTTTTTCTGTGGGCAATGTGTACAAGCACATTTCACACATCATCGACGAGTTGCTCGAGACGATATTCCCTCAAATACAATACTCCTGCAGCGACACTAGCGGACACGCAGTACAGTGTTGAACTGTGTATACAAAAGGGTGGGGGGTCGACGTGATATTTCCAGTACCTCTAGTAAAATATAAGAGGAAATCACAAAATTTCCGCTTATGGCGTTGCTGCAGCCTATACACAAAGTATTGCCACTCCGATGCGGGTTTATACGCATCGACATGTAGGCTAGAGATTAGTTAAAAAAAAAATGGCTCTGAGCACTATGGGACTTAACTTCTGAGGTCATCAGTCCCCTAGAACTTATAACTACTTAAACCTAACCAACCTAAGGACATCACACACATTCATGCCCGAGGCAGGATTCGAACCTGCGCCGTAGCGGTCGCGCTGTTCCAAACTGTAGCGCCTAGAACCGCTCGGCAACTCTGGCCGGCCAGCGATTAGTGTGTCACTCGTGTCTTTTCAACGAGCATGCAGTAAAGGCAGAAACGTGAACTATGGCGACGTTATCACCAAATGCGTCCAAACAGGACTAATGTGCTGTAATTCTTCCCTTGGCGGCCGAAGTACACCTGCTGGTAGACAACTATCGGAGAATGAAGAATAAGCATCTGGCGGCGTCTCCGTCGAGTACCACCGTGGTGGAACGGTGCCCCATCCGTGCTGGCCGCCGTTCCTCACGAGACGTGGGAGGTTAGCCTCGCCCGCTACAGGTAACTCGAGTTCGCTCCCTATAGTGCTAACCTCTCCCCTTTCTTTTTTCTCGGTCATCAGCATTGAGACAATCATCCACAGACAGTCATCAGTCTTCTGATTTGACACGGCCTGCCACTAATTCCTTTCCTGTGCCAAACTTTTCGTCTCGGAAGTAGCACTTGCAAACTGCGTCCTCTATTATCAGCTGAATGTATTCCCATCTCTGTTTTCCCCTACAGTTTTTACCCTCTAGAGCTCTCTCTAGTACTACGGAATTATTCTCCTGATGTCTTAACATATGTCCTATCATGCCGTCAACCTAATTCTCAACAGTCTTCTATAGCACGATTGTCATCTGTTCCTGTTTTCCCACAGTCGCTACCATACACCATACTACCATACAATCTTGTGCTCCGCACGTACATTCTAAGAAGTTTCTTCCTCAAATTAAGGTCTGTGTTTGACACTAGTAAACTTCTCTTGGCTATGCATGCCCTTTTTCCCGCTGCTATCTGTTCTTCATGTTCTCCTTGCTCCGTCCGTAATGGGTTATTTTGCTGCGTAGGTCACGGAATTCCTTAAATCTGTTTCACGATGTTAAATCTCTCTGTCTTCTTATTTCGGCTACTTCTCATTCCTTTCGTGGCATCGCTCTTGCAGCAGTGGATACACCGGTTCCCGTGAGACTACCGAAGTTAAGAGCTGTCGGCCGTGGCCGGCACTTGGATGGGTCACCATCCAGGCCGCCATGCGCTGTTGTAATTTTTCGGGGTGCACTCAGCCTCATGGTGCCAATTGAGGAGCTACTCGACCGAATAGTAGCGGCTCCGGTCAAAGAAAACCATCATAACGACTGGGAGAGCGATACACTGACCACACGCCTCTCCAATTTGCATCCTCAAATGAGGATGACACGGCGGTCGGATGCTCCCAATGGGCCACTTGTGGCTCAAATGGCTCTGAGCACTGTGGGACTTAACTACTGTGGTCATCAGTCCCCTAGAACTTAGAACTACTTAAACCTAACCAACCTAAGGACATCACGAGGCAGAGAAAATCCCTGACCCCGCCGGGAATCGAACCCGGGAACCCGGGCGTGGGAAGCGAGAACGCTACCGCACGACCACGAGATGCGGGCGGCCACTTGTGACCCGAAGACTGAGTGCTCACTTCTTTCGTCTTTCTTCGATTTACTCTCAAACCACATTTTGCACTCATCACATCTTCAGTCCCTTAAAAAATGCCTTGAACTGTCGACGATTTTTGTCGGACGAGGATGTGGAGGAGGCAGCTACAGAGTTCTTCACGCTGCAGGGCACGGCGGTTCACCAAACGAGTATCTTCAACACTGTGGACCGGTGCGACGATTTTCTCAATGCGCACGACTGCTTTGCCTGATTGGCACACCGATTCTGGACTGTACGGGCCCGCGAATGGAAACTTTTTGATTGCCCCCTAACACCTCCTTTTCTCAAACAAACGCATGTAATACACAAAGTTGGCTTCATATCGTCTTTTACCACGATTTTTATATCATTTTTTCCCGGGACCCATTAAGAGTGGAATACCCTGTATTTTCCGTAGACGTAGTCACACAATAGTAGAGTTTATAGTGATGTGAAAACATGGGAGAAGAGCCCTCGGCAATGTCGCTTTTCATTCATTGTTGAGTCCAGTGTGTACGGGTCAACCACCCCTTATGTGTTACGACATATCTTTGCGTCACGCAGGTCGCAGCAGGTACCATCGACAGTGGAGCGCCAGGTGCGCCAAGCAGTCAGTGCTGAGGCCACGGGTGAGCTGTTGACTGTTACACGGGCCGGGCGTGTTTCCGCGGGACCGCCAACGCTGGGGGTCTGACGTCCAGCAAATACGAAAAGGGCATTCATTGAATGATTTGTTGATGTGTTTCAGTGTTCATTTGTGCACCGTAATTACGCGACAACCGCGTCGGACACGCACGATTTGGATTGCGGTGAAGATCGTGCATTCAGTGCCACGTGAAGAGTACTGGTGTGTGACTGCATTAATAGGCGACCTGTGATGAATTAACCGTTATTACTTTGCCAGACGATGGTAGTAGCTGCCTCATTCGTGCTCTTTACACAAAATATCAGTTGCCTATGGCCGAACTATTATAAACTGTTCGGCTATAATCCATTAGTCCATAACCGTGCGTTAATAAGGAACTGTTTCAAGTTGGAGGCCTACTGTTTAATATCGCTAGGCGGAAATGCTGCATAGCTAAATGTATTTCGTCTAGAAGAGGACGTTTGTTTGGCTGTTAGTTTTCACCTTTCATGTGTTAGCTATCATTGTTTTCCAAAAATAAGACGCCTTTTCAACATGATGATCGGCTCAAGGGAGCGAAATGGTGCGTAGGACTGGAACCGATCTAATGAACGAAACCAGGAAGACACTGTTGGAGAACCTTCTTATGAGCTTGAAAATAAAAACCTGTACAGCCACATTGGCAGAATACGTCAAACTTCAACAACATACAACGAAACCACTAATGGCTGTGAAATGTGTGTGACACCGGTGGTAAAGTTAGGATAAAGCCACATTTGTAGGTTAATATAAGAGGTTCCATCCCCTCTTTTGCATGGCACCTCTCATTTCCATCAATTTAATTAATGTTTTATGTCATTCCATGGTGCTAATAGGCCGAAAAACTTGATGGTAATGAGAGTATTTGTACTGAGAGCTCAAAATACTTTTCACTTGATTCCTTAGCATGTCCCTTTAGTTCCATGGGTGTCCTCTGCGAGGCTAGCACCGGACTACGCGGCACAGTGCGTTTCCGGTTGGAGGCTGCACTTCCGCTAATACTCAGAGGGTCGTCCTTCAACGGGCTTCAGCGCCTGGCGGAGCGACTGACGCCGGCCGAGTTTCGCCTGTTGTCTCCACGGCGACACGACCTGCGAGGCGTCTGAGGGTCGGCGCAGTTTACGTGCGGACCGAAGACTGCTGGCACCAGCTGACTGCATTCTCTCACGATTCTGACAATACTTGTGGGTGGCCGGTGGCAGGTTAGAAAAATTATACAAGACTGTCCTTAAACTGACACACAATGTTTTTAGCGCAACGCAGTCTGACCTTCAAGAATCCCTACAAAAGAATGGCCCTGACTAACATGAACCTATACGTTTCACAAATCACTTACCTCACAAAAATCTTCGTTACACGAACTACTGTAATACAGCGAGCGCCACTACTACCAACTAAATAAAAGATTCAAACTACTGAAGGCACTAACTACTGATAGGCACAGTTAGCAAATGAAAGATTTCAATAGAGAACAAACAATGTATTTACCTTAATAGTCATAATATATATAGCAGTTCATGACATCCAGTCTTACAAATTTCAAAACTCCGCCATCTCTCTCCCCACATCCACCACTGCTGGCGGCTCACCTCCAACTGCGCAACGCTACATGCTGTTCACATCCAGCTGCCGCTGCCCAACACTAGAATGGCAGAAAACAATGCAAACCAGACACAGACTGCACACAGCACTTCCAGTGATTTTTCATACAGAGCGCTATGTGGCGTTACCAATAAGAAAACCTAAACAGCCTACTTACAAGGTTGTTTGCGTAGCCAGTCAATTGGGGGGGGGGGGGGGGGGGGGACCGATGCTATTGGCGCGAATGATGTTCTGTGACAGTGTGGGGGAAGTTTGGAATCAGCACTGAATGCTGTAGTAGAGAGCTGAGAAATGTTCTTTTCGCTCTTGCGCAAGCTTCAAAATGGTTCAAATGGCTCTGAGCACTATGGGACTTAACTTGTTAGGTCATCAGTCCCATAGAACGTAAAACTACTTAAACCTAACTAACCTAAGGACATCACACTAATCCAGGAATTCGAACCTGCGACCGTAGCGGTCGCTCGGCTCCAGGCTGTAGCGCCTAGAAGCCCACGGCCACTCCGGCCGGCAAGGTATCCAAAGTGTTTGGTATTTCAAGAGATCGATACTGCATGTCGGGAAAGCGGAAAAATATCGTCCGGTAAGTCACAACGCGGACGGAAGTGCGTGTTGAGCGACAGACGGTCATTGAAGAGGACAGTGACGAAAAATAAGAGCACGACAGCTACAAACGTCACTGAAAAGTAAATGTCGCATCGAAACAACACGACGGGTGGTCCACAAGCAAGCAAATGCAGGGCGACGCTGCAGTCGCGGTATCCAGGAGTAGCGAGGAAGACTCCACGTGCCACTCGACCACACGTCAGCATGCTGCCACCCCGGCCGCACAACGGAGTCTGTAGACGCAGAGGAGGCCACTGTGCCCGACCACCACTCATCGGAATGGTTTCTCGAGAATGTAAAATGCACTGGTTCAAGTGGTCACGGAAGCGTGAATTGTAAGACGTTGCAATGACTCACGGAGTCGCGCTCGTTACTGTTGGAACGCCGTTGGCTGGCTGCCCTGAGCCCAAGGAATTCAGCAGGTAATGGCTGAGGGCGGAAACAATCCCATATTGTTTAGATGCATCCTAATAAATCAACACAAGCAGGACATAATCTGTAGTACCAACAGTTGTATTATTTGTAGACTCATTGTGCAAGAGATTTTATAGTTGTTTTGTAGTTCGGCAGTACAACCAATTTCTTTATTTTTTCTGAGCAATCATGTTGTCGTTGTTGTTGTTGTTGTTGTTGTGGTCTTCAGTCCTAAGACTGGTTTGATGCAGCTTTCCATGCTACCCTGTACTGTGCAAGCTTCTTCATCTCCCATTACTTACTGCATCCTACATCCTTCTTAATCTGCTTAGTGTATTCATCTCTTGGTCTCCCTCTACGATTTTTACCCTCCACGCTGCCCTCAACTGCTAAATTGGTGATCCCTTGATGGCTCAGAACATGTCCTACCAACCGGTCCCTTCTTCTTGTTCCTTCCTCTTGACCCTGATTCTGTTCAATACCTCCTCATTAGTTATGTGATCTACCCATATAATCTTCAGCATTCTCTGTAGCACCACATTTCGAAAGCTTCTATTTACTTCTTGTCTAAACTATTTATCGTCCACGTTTCACTTCCATACATGGCTACACTCCATACAAATACTTTCAGAAACGGCTTCGTGACACTTAAATCTATACTCGATGTTAACAAATTTCTCTTCTTCAGAAAGGCTTTCCTTGCAATTGCCAGTCTACATTTTACATCCTCTCTACTTCGACCATCATCAGTTATTTTGCTCCCCAAATAGCAAAGCACCTTTACTACTTTAAGTGTCTCAGTTAATAATCCAATTCCCTCAGCATCACCCGACTTAATTCGACTACATTCCATTATCCTCGTTTTGCTTTTGTTGATGTTGATCTTATACCCTCCTTTCAAGACACTGTCCATTCCGTTCAACAGCTCTTCCAAGTCCTTTCCTGTCTCTGACAGAATTACAAATTCTTTATCGAACATAATTAGAATACTGTTTTATCTTGACCCCCTACTTTTCCACGTACTCTCCACCCCCGTTCTGTGGCCTTCCTCCAGCATGGAACAGGCCGTGTACGCCCTGTCGGTACCAATCCCTGTCCTAGTGGCGGTGCGAGTGCTTCACTGTGTCAATCACCTCCTCATCGTCCTCAAAATGTGTTCCGTGCATGGCATCCTTTAATGGTCCGAATAAGTGGAAGTCCGCGGGAGCGAGGACAGGTTTGACAGCCATGGATGGTCTCCCCGACCGCTGCAAATCGTGAATCCCCACCGAACCGCATTCTGACGACCTCACCCCACTAACTGTACTTGTGTCGACAGCAGATGATCCATAGACTTGGCACAAGCGTTTGTGAATATTCCTCACAATTTCTTTCTCTGCAGTGCGAAATGCAATGACGACACGTTGCTTGTATAGTACACCACCTGCAGACGCCGTTTTGAAACTCTCGTGCAGCTACGCTATCTTTTGAAACTGACGGAAACCTGTCCCACTCATTCAGGAGACTTCAAAACGTTTCGAATTCGTTTCATAGTTTTCGGCTGAGAGAAAAAAAAATGCGGTGCGTTACTTTCTAGCAACCCTCGTAGAATCAGGCAGCTGGTATCCCACTCTAGGGGCCAAGTACTTTAAAACAGGAGCATATTCACATTTCTTGTGTTTCGATACAAGCACTTTTCCGCTGGTTCGCTTCTTTTCCCTGCTATAGCAGAGCATGACACCAACATGGTTCAGATAGCTCTGAGCACTATGGGACGTGACATCCGAGGTCATAAGACCCCTAGACTTGGAACTGCTTGAACGTAACTAATCTAGGGTCATCACACACATCCATGCCCGACGCAGGATTCGAGCCTCAGCCATTTTCTGTGCACAGACATCTTTAAATCCACCGCTCGGTCACAGTGGCCGGCACACTAACAGTAAAAGAACTTCATGTGTCTGTGTAATTTTGATAGGTTACTTGCGTGCAACTGAAATAACGGAGAGCTATATAATTTTGCGCCTCAGGCCGGATTTTACGTGCACAAAAACTTTACACATGCTTCACTACTACAACTTGGGTTTCACAGAACCCTTGTGACGATAACTGAGGCACTTCACGGCATATTTCCCGGTTCTGCGTCACTTCATAAACAACCACTGTGCCTCACAGCCGATATTACGTTCGTGTTTTACCAAGTACAGGTGCGATAGCTGTGAACCACTGTATCTCGGAAACGGATACAGGTATCACGAAAATTATCAAGGTTATTCGATTACGGGGTCTTAGCCATTTTCTGTGCACAGACATCTTGAAATCCACCGCTCGGTTTTTCTACCCAAAATCCATATTTTTCGTGTTTTGTCACGAACCACCAACGAACGAAATGGTAGATCCGGAAGCCCCTTACTGCACACCATAGACCACACGCAATGCAAAAAGAAGCAACAGATTTCCTCTCTTTGCTTAAGCTGGAGGAATAATGTTACTCAAACTTTGCCCCTGTACTGTAGCTTAGTTACAGTAAGACGATACTTTTGTTGCGTATAAATTTGGTCCCTCGCTCAATGGCTGTCTCAGACTCTTAACCCTAGCTTTCTGTCACCACCAACACCCGAGGTATAAGCACTGGAAAGAAAATCCCGTATTTTTTTTCGCGGCGTTTAGGAACGCACTAGCTGGAGCATACTGTGGCTCGCATACCGGTTATTATCCACATAAACGTGAGTTGTATGGCATATGTTAGCTTCTCAGATAACAGACTGCATTTGTTAAGAATAAATAAAAAAAATCAAATTCCAATCCGTTACCACTGGTTGGGCCGTCTCAATCATCAGTCGCGCCTGCACATTTGTCGATTGGGGCGCCCTAGTCTGCTACACTGCGTTGTCAAAAGTATCCAGACATCTCCCAAAAACATAGACTTTTCATATTAGGTGCATTGTGCTGCCATCTTCTGCCAGGTACTCCATATCAGCGACTTCAGTAGTCATTAGACATCGTGAGAGAGCAGAATGGGGCGCTCCGCGGAACTCACGGACTTCGAACATGGTGAGGTGATTGGGTGTCACTTGCGTCATACGTCTCTATGCGAGATTTCCACACTCCTAAACGTCCCAAGGTGCACTGTTTCCGATGCGATAGTGAAGTGGAAACGTGAAGGGACACGCACAACACAAAAGTGTACAGGCTGACCTCGTGTGTTGACTGATAGAGACTGCCGACAATTGAAGAGCGTCGTAATGTGTAATAGTCAGTCATCTATCCAGACCATCAAACAGGAATTCCAAACTGCATCAGGATCCACTACAGGTACTATAAGAATTAGGCGGGAGGTAAGAAAAGTTGGATTTCATGGTCGAGTGGCTTCTCACAAACGACACATCACCACGGCAATTGCCAAATAACGCCTCGCTTGGTATAAGGAGCGTAAACATTGGACGACTGAACAGTGGAAAAACGTTGTGTGGAGCGACGAATCACGGTACGCAATGTGACGATTGGATGGCAGGCTGTGGGTGTGCCAAACGGGCGGTGAACGCCATCTGTCAGCGTGTGTAGCGCCAACAGTAACTCGGAGGCGATGGTGTTATGGTGTGCTTGTTTTTTGGATGGAGGGGGCTTGCACGCCTTGTTGTTTTGCGTGGCACTATCGGCACAGGCCTATATTGATGTTTTAAGCACCTTTTTGCTTCCCACTGTTGAAGACCAATTCGGAGATGGCGATTGCATCTGTCAACATGATTGAGCACTTGTACATAATGCACGGCCTGTGGCGGAGAGGTTACACGACAATGACATCCCTGTAAAGGACTGGCCTGCACAGAGTCCTGACCTGAATCCTATAGAACACCTTTGGGATGTTTCAGAACGCCGACTTCGTGCCAGGCTTCACCGACCGACATCGATACCTCTCCTCAGTGCAGCACTCCATGAAGAATGGGCTGCCATTCCACAAGAAACCTTCCAGCACCTGACTGAACGTATTCCTTCGAGAGTGGAAGCTGTCATCAAGGCTAAGAGTGAGCCAACACCATACTGGATTCCAGCATTACCGATGAAGGGCGCCACGAAGTTTTAAGTCATTTTCAGCCAGGTGTCTGGATACTTTTGATCACATGGTGTATGTGCAACATGTAACGGAAGTCGCCTGTTACACGAAGTCTCACTGCCTGTGTTTACACAACGTAAACACAGTCACTGAGTCTCACCTTTGGGCCTGGAAAGGTATCTCTGGAATAGTGGGGCGGAGGTTTGTATGATTTCTGGATACTCAAAATAAAACTACCACCCAAAGGTTTTTCTGCTTTTCGTAAGCAAAACAGCGAAGATATCATTTGAAATGAGGGGCACATGAAATGAGCCTCCTGGAAGATTGTTCCGCTGATAACACAGCATCGCTCGTGACAGGACAACGTTTAGAGTTATTATGTCGGCTGTTCGTTTCGAAGCGAGCTTTGACTGCAATCTCTAAATGTCGGAGGACAATCATCTGGAGAGGTGGAGATGAAAAGAATTGGAAAATCAGCCTAGACATCCCGTGTCTGGAAGTGAAGCCCAACCTCCCAGACAGAAGTGAAGAAAGAGTTTCCTGCGAAGAGCTGAAGCAATCGCTTGACCACCTTGAGCTCCACTACTAATTTCTTGGCAGTGTTAACAAGAAACCACCACAGATATACCGGTACACATTTATTATGTTACGACCAGTTTCATTCGAAAACGACATCGTGTCACCTGTAGATGACCAAAACAAAAATTAGAATAAAAACTGTGGTAATATACATGCATACGTAAAAAGGAACTCACACTGCCAACAGTCTTTATAAGAGGGCCTCACAGAGTCGTGTCATTACCAAGATCTAAGAAATCTATCTTATGTAACGTCAAAGGAAAATTCCGGAGCATAACGCTCATATAAACACTTTTGTAATCAAGGTTACTGTCTTACTTAACGTTTAAGATTGTATAATAATTGGTACTTTTTATGGTGTATAATTATATGCATTTTTGCAAGTTCTTTGAGCAACGGCGTGGCATCTTGTCCACTTGATTCTCATCTCTGTACATCTCTTCTGTAATTCACACTTGAGTGTCTGGCTGAGGGTTCATCAAACCACTTTTACACTATTTCTCTACCGTTCCACTCTCTAACAGCGCGCGGGCAAAACAAACACTTAAATCTCTCTGCGAGATCTGATTATTATTTTATTACAGTGATCATTTCTCCCCGTGTAGGTGGGTGTCAACAAAATATTTTCGCATCCGGAGTAGAACGTCGGAAATTGAAATTTCGCGGACAGTTATCTCCTCAAAGAAATCGCCTTTGTTTTAATCATATCCATCCCAACTCGCGTATCCTATCGGTGACACTCTCTCCCCTACTTCGGGACAAAACAAATCGACCTGGCCTTCTATGAGCTCTGTCAGTTCCATCTTGTAGGGATCTCAAACTGCGCAGCAATACTCCAGAAGAGAACGGACAAGCGTAGTGTAGGCAGTCACTTTAGCAGGCCTGTTGCATCTTCGAAGTGTCCTCCTAATTTCTGGGTTGCCTTCCCCAAAACATTATTTACATAATCGTTCCAAATTACGTTGTTAGTAATTATAAGTCCTAGGTATTTAGCTGAATTGAAAGCCTTTAGATTTGTGTTGTTTACCATGTAACCGGAACTTAGCCAAGTCCTTTTAGTACTCGAGTGGATGACCTCACAGTTTTCACTATTTAGGGCCAACTGCAACTTTTCGTACCATACAGATAACTTTTCTAAATAATTTTGCAGTTGATTTTGATCTTCTGAGGGGTTTACAAGACGATAAATGACAGCATCAATAATTGGGTATATTATTATTATTATTTAGCGTACGGCTAATACAGACATATCACGAAATTAAATTACCTATACATATGTACATATTGACACACAAGAAACTTAAGTTTGCCTTTACAACTGAATATCCAGTCCTTGAATCCAGCGCACTGCATCTGGAGTTGCTAGCAGGAAGTCCTCTTCGGCATCGTGATAAGCTCGAATCCTGCATTCAGTGTCAATGTGGTGAACGGACTGGTATGGAGACCCGCACTCACAAGCTGGATCAGGCAGCTTCTTCCACTGACAGAGAGAATCCCTGCATCGGCCGTAGCCGGTACGGATTCTGTTGAGAGTAGTCCACGTCTTGCGCTGTAGGTCGAATCCACTTGGAAGTTTACCACCTGAGAAGATGTTATGCAGGTGCACATCTGTCACTGCTTCCCACCGACCTTTCCAGTCTTCAAGGGGGTTGAAATTCTTAGCAACCATGTCAGCAGCATCGCACAGATTTGGATGGCGTGATTTCAGTCTCTTACGATTTAAAAAAGGCAGGTCGCTCCGCACGGGTAGGTTAGAATTCCTGGAGGTCTTGTGGAATTCCCTCATAAAGGCAGCATATCTGCGTAGATCAGGAGGCATTATATCGGTGAACAGTCGAAGCCAATGAACTGGAGCAGATCTGATTGCGCCATTTACTATGCGCATTGTCGTGTTCACCTGCGTGTCAACAAGCCTTGCATGATGACTGTTCGTCCAAACAGGTGTACAATACTCAGTACTTGAGTACACCGAGCCCACAGCTGAAGATCGCAGGGTGGTTGCTGAAGATCCCCAGGTAGTTCCGCATAGCTTATGGAGGATGCTGTTTCGAGTCCTCAACTTTTGAGCTACATTAAGGAGGTGTTGTTTGAAGCATAGTGTACGATCCAGGATGACAGCGAGAAATTTTGGGTTCCAATTATGAAGAAGAATTCTGCCACTGAAACCTACTTCCAGTTTTACGTTCGCCGACAGATTATTTAGATGGCAGTAACACACTTCTGTTTTACTCACACTGGGGTGGAGTCACCAGATTTTGAAGTAATTGTCTAATGCAGACGGGTCATTGGTTAGAATCTCTTTTGTTGTCCATTTCCTGGTGTTTTGCGGCTACAGCGTGGTCATCGGCATAGCAGTATTTTCTGAAAGAAGTGTCAGGTAGATCAGATAGATACAGGTTGAACAGTAATGGTGGGAGAACTGATCCTCGGGGCAATCCGTTGTTCAGCTTCCTCTCCTTACTTATGTTGCTTCCAGTGATCACCTGCAACTTCCGATCACTTGGCAAGCTGTTAATCAGTCGAGCCATTGTTCCACAGGGCATGATGCGGAGAAATTTGTAGATAAGGCCTTCCCTCCACACGCGGTCGAAGGCGGCAGTTTGATCAACAAACGCCACAGATGTTTTCTGCTTCATTTGATATCCTGACTCTATGAAGGATGTGAGAGACAATACTTGCTTCAACAGCTATTTTTTGTTGTTGTACCGATTACGATATTACGAAATTCTTTGCTGATGGGGAATTTTTTGACACAAACTGTATTACGTGTAGATACGCTACCTGTTCGTGACGCATGGAAGTTTGTGTCGGACAGGACCTGAACCGGGGATCCCCGCTTATCGCGACCGGCCGCCCTAAGAGCTTCAGTACCCGTTCACGCTCCCCAGAGCGAACCAGACCTCCACCTGCCAAGCCGTCTGCGTTCATAATGCTTGCACGTCACGTGATTCCCGCAGTAGGAAGAATGACACTACAGTGGCGCAAGGTCAAAGTGAGTATCGTCTTTTTGCCCTCCAGCCTTGTAATAATTAATTTACAAGGCCTGTTCCTCCGGACATGGATATCTGCTTGAAGGAACACACACTGTAAATTAAAAACGGGTTATGATATTCCCAGAAAGGATAAATCATTCTCCATAGAGGATGATTACGTGTTTACCTCTCTCGCTGGACAGCTTAGCGTGCACAGCGTGCCAAGTTGTCCAGTTGCCTCCACTTAAGTGCCCGCCGTGCTTCTGCTAGGCGGTTGACGGAGTGTTCTCTTTGGTACGCATGCGCTGCTCACAAGGCAACCTCCCCATCGCACCCCCCTCACATTTAGTTATAAGTCGACACAGTGGATAGGCCTTGAAAAACTGAACACAGATCAATCGACAAAACAGGAGGAAGTTGTGTGGAACTATGAAACAAAGAAGCAAAATATACAAACTGAGTAGTCCATGCGCAAAATATGCAACATCAAGGATGGTGGAAGCTCAGGAGCGACGTGGTCCCGTGGTTAGCGTGAGCAGCTGCGGAATAGGAGGTCCTTGGATCAAGTCTTCACTCGAGTGAAACATTTAATTTCTTCATTTTACGCAAAGTTATGATCTGTCCGTTGGTTCATTGACGTTTCTGTAATAATTTTAGTGCCTGTGTTTTGCGACCGCACCGCAAAACCGTGCGATTTGCAGACGAAAGGACGTGCCTCTCCAATGGGAACCGGAAACATTTGATCGCAAGGTCATAGATCAACCGATTCCTCCACATGAAAATACGTCTGTTATATTCTATACGACACTGGTGATGGCATGTGCGTCACATGACAGGAGTATGTTGTCGATCCACCTAACTTGTACACTTGGCAAATGGGTGAAAAGATTCTTCTACCTTGCCCGATTTAGGTTTTCTTGTGGATGTGATAATCACTCCAAAAAAAAGTGATGAAAACATAAAAGTTTGTGACATAAACTGCAACAAATGAATGCAACAGTTTCACAGTCGCACAGTTTTCCCTGTGCTCTGTCAAAACAAATATTTTTAACGTTTTAAATTTTTTCCGTCTGTAGACAGTCAAATCCTGCATATGTCCAAGCAAATCTGAACATGTCCTGGAATTTTGGAGAGCGAAGTTGATTATGTGTGAATGCCTGATCTTTGATAATTGTCTGAAAAAAAAATTAAAATTTTCACACGAGGAACACTTGAATGAAGGAGCTCTTGTTCCGCACCTACTCACGCTAACCACGGAACCACGGCGCTCGTGAGCTCAGAGAATCCTTGATGTTCCATATCTTGAACATGGGCTACTCAGTTTGTATATTTTGCTTATTGTTTTCATAGTTCAACATAACTTCTTCCTGTTTTCTAGATTCAGTTTTTCAAGGCCTATCCACTGTGCCAACTTATAACTAAATCTGAGGGGGGTGCGATGGGGAGGTTCCCTTGTCAGTACAGTGGTCAAAATAAATTCCTAACGATATTTTATTTCATTTGTTTTCAAGATCGAAAAACACTTGGTTAGCAATGTGTTGCTTTTTACTTACTGTAAAAGTAAAAACCAATATACTGTTAACGAACTGTTTTTCGGTCTTAAAAACAAATCAAATTACGAGCGTTGCAACTTTAATTGTGGCAACTATTTATTTACAGCTCTTACAAAATAGATACGTGTTGCAAAGTTTTATTGACCTTCAGAGTAGTCACCAGCATTGTATATAACCCGCTGCCAGCGATGTGTTGACTGTTTTTTTTTAAATGGAGCAAGTTGAAAATTTCTGCCGGACAGGGATTCAAACCCGGGTCTCCTGCTCACTAGGCAAATGCGCTGACTTTTTTTTTTTGACATTCTGCCGCGCTGATCACTTTTTATTTTTTTTATTTTTTTATTTTTTTTCTTTATTTTTTTTTCTTTGCAATAACAAACATAAACTGCTTCTAGCATTTTTTTTTAAATATAGAAGACGATGACTTCATAACATAAATTTTCCTGGGAAACGTAAATAAGTGGACTTTCCACCTTTTTTTACATAAGTGCGAAAAAAAAAATCCTGCTTCCGTCAGGACAAAACAACAACGGTCTACGTTCCTCTTTCAGGCGCGTACCTCGCTAATCCCGTCATACCTCGCGTTGGTGTCGGGTACGTCTTCACGTGTGTTTGTGGATCCTCTCCACTGTCCTGGTCCTTTCTTGTTCTGCTACTTATAGGTAATAATTACATTCTCCTACCCGGGACACCCCAACTGGGTGGGGGATCAAGCAAGGCACTCCCTAAAAAATTTGCGTAATATGTTCTATATCTCGGATGTCTCATAAGCTGTGAGTGATGTTCCTGTAATAAGGCCCAGAAGTCAAGCACATTCTTACTGCCGTCTCGGAAAAGATAACGCACAGTCAAACCTCGAATCCAAGTCACTGCGTTTGTCTTTGTTCGGGGATAATATGTCCTATCTGGGAGAAGTAATGTGCGTGGTTCTACTGTTTGCGGCCCCACCCGAAGGAGGAAGGCGATCATTTTTTTGACCAAACACCATACGTCCGCCGAAGGACCGCATATCAGGCGATGCTCCTCTGTGTCTATAACATTGCACTGCGGACACAGTGGCTCGTCCGCCATATGAATTGTATGCAACCTGGAACGAGTCACGTATTTCCCATTTACCACCTGATACCACAGTGCGCGCGTTCCCGTATCCAGGTGTGGATGGTGCACTGTACGCCATACCACTGACCACGTAACTGTTGGTTGGCGGCGCTCCACGGCATTGTTCGGCCGTCGTCGAGTTAAGATGTGATATATATCACGTGCCGTTGCCGTCCTGGTAGTCGGTAGTTCCATATGTACATAACTGTGTTCCACAAAAAAGGTTCGCATATGGGTAAGCGATGGTGAGATGTGAGCCACCGCTACTGGAGCCGAACGCGAAGGTGGGGCGAGTTCGTCTATCAAGGTGCCCGTCAGACATGTCTGGTGTCGTGTCCACATCTTTATCATTGTGTTTACATAAATAGCCACTGCTCGGTCGCGTACGTGGACTAGTCCAAGACCTCCACGACTACGAGGAAGGGTGAGGGTTTCGTATCCTACCTTAAAAAGCAGACCCGTGCTCACAAAACATCCTAGTGCCGCCAGGATTCGGCGGGCCAGCACCACCGGCATAGGAAGAACTTGTGCCAGGTGGGGGATGCGAGAGGCTAGATAAGTGTTGGCAAAGGTGACCCGTTGGATCATATCCAGTGCCCTTAACCTGTGACTTCGGACACTCGCACGAATTGTTTGCAGAAGATGTCTGTAACTCAGTGCCGCCGTGCGTCGAACGTCTGTAGTGAAGATAATTCCTAGGCATTTCATCTTGTTGATCGGCTGTAATGGTGCTACACTTCCTGTCGGGAGTCCTCTCCCGATGTTCATCGCTCCCGACTTTGCCATGTTCAGGCGACTTCGCGTAGCCATACAATACAAATTAATCCAATGCAAGGAGGCTCTTGCCTCGTCTCCTGACCGTGCTAAAAACACTAGGTCATCTGCGTATGTTCGGCATATAAACTTGTTGTGCCTTATCGTCATTCCTTGGAGTCGATTCCGGAGCCCGCAGAGCAGGGGCTCGACAGCGATGGCATACAATATCGTCGACAGCACCCTTGTCTGACCGATCGTGAGATGGTGATGGGCCCCACCAAGCGTCCGTTGATGAGCACTTTGGATGCGGCTCCGTGGAGTAGTCTCATAACGACGGTGACAAAACTTTCCGGAAACTTCATTTTTGTCATAACGTCCGTGAGATAAGCATGACTCAGCCTGTCAAATGCGCGATCGAAGTCTATCGATACCAATACACCCCGGAGACGACATGTTGATGCCAGTGCGATAACATCTCGGTAGTCACTGAGTGCCGTTTGTATATTGCTGTCTCCTCCTAGCTGGGTTTGGTCGAGTGAAATCACTTGGCGTATTACGCGTTTAAACCGTGCTGCAAGTATCCTGGCGTAGATCTTGTAGTCGCAATTAAGAAGGGTCAGTGGCCGGTAGGCCTGTATCCCTGTGCCGCCAGATGGTTTGTGGATGGGGATGATCATTCCTTCCACGAAGGCGGGTGGAAGAGGCACGTTGGGAGACATCAATTCGCAGTACATGGCAGTCCATCGTGGAATCATGAGATCTTTAAATGTACGATAGAACTCTAACGGAAACCCGTCGGGCCCCGGCGACTTGTGCGACGCTCCCTTATCAATCGCTTCCATTACGTCGTCAACTGTGATTTCACCTGTTAACTCCAGGTTGGCCGGCTCGTCGAGACACGCGGAGAGCGTTCGTCGGACCTCCTGAAAGGCTGGCTGATCGTGTTCCGCTTCTTCATAGAGATGACCGTAGTGTTCTACGAAAGCGTTGGCAATATCTTTTTGCGTTGTCATGCGGCGACCATCTGGCAGTACGACCGTCTGTATTAAGGTTCTGCGGCTACGTTGTTTTTCTCTGATAACGTGATACATCGACGGTGATTCTCCACGGACTCGTTCAA
The DNA here is from genome assembly GCF_023897955.1 of Schistocerca gregaria. Lineage (NCBI taxonomy): Eukaryota > Metazoa > Arthropoda > Insecta > Orthoptera > Acrididae > Schistocerca > Schistocerca gregaria. The sequence goes on along the minus strand of NC_064928.1, from coordinate 24,706,243 downwards.
AGGCCCTTGCACGGATTGCGACTCCCTCCAGACGGCGGCGCGTTATGGAAATTATTTGGGCCTGTGCTCGTTTTATACCGGCTCGACGCTCCTGTGAAGGTGCTTGTACAGAAAGTTCGCGGAGCATCGTGAAATAAAATTCCGCTGTGTGTCACCTCCACATCATCTGCTCTCTTCCGTATGCAATTAACGCTCGGCGCAATGCAGGCTTAACGCATTCCAGCCACCACTGCAACGTCGTCGGATATGTCGGGAGGCGTCGTTCACACACGTGCCAAGCATCTTTGACTATGCGTCTGCACTCAGGTTCCCTGAGGTGTGCTGTATTTAGTTTCCAAACACTGCGACTCCTCCAAACTTGTTGACGACTCAGGGAGACCGTGCAAATATATGCTATGTGATCTGAAAAGGCGACAGGCCACAATTCCGCATCGAGGATCGCAGGTTCGAGACGACGTGTTACGTAAATGCGATCGAGCTGACTTGCAGAGTGACTCGTGACGTAGGTGTATCCACGTCTGTCGCCATGTATCTTCTCCCATGTATCAATGAGATTCATGTCCTGTATGAGTTGTCGCAGCTCCGGGCATGAAGTATAACGTAGGTGTTGATCCTTTGGTGCGAGCACGCAGTTGAAGTCGCCTCCAAATAAGACATTTTCATACCGACCTAAGAATAGTGTTGCAATCTCCTCTGCGTAAAATCGGGATCGGTCGCGCCGTCTGTCGGACCCCGACGGTGCGTAAATGTTAACGACCCGTACTCCCAGCACTGTGAGAGCCAGTCCCCGCGCTGACGGCAGGTACACCACGTCCTCGGCTACTATGCCACTACGTAGAAGTATCGCTGTTCCGCTGCCGCCGTCGGTAGTAAGTGTAATGTACGTATCGTACTCATAGAGGTCGGGGAAGCTCTCAACACATACTTCCTGCAGCAGAACGATGTCGACGTCTGACGCATGCAACATGTCTCGTAATAACTGCAATTTTACAGGCGTTCTGATCGTATTGATATTAATAGAGGCTGTTCGATATGCCTGCCGCTGTTCCTCAGTGCGTAAAGCGCACATGAACGCTTATGTTAATTTGTGTGCTGCTGCCCGGTGACCTGCTGTCTGTGCGTCAATCTGCATCTTCTGGGCGGTTAACATCCGGTGGACGCAGCACTCGCCATTGCGGGTGCGTCGTCAGTGTGTGGGTCAGCATCGGATTCGTCGGCCCAGTTACTGTGCTGGAGGTCCAGCTCCCGTCGCGTCTCTCCGGCCGGGCTGACCGAAGGTGGTGGCGTTGCTGCGGTGGGTGGAGGGTCTCCTTCCGTCGGCTTTCCGTCCGGTGTGTCTGTATTCAACTCCTGTCTAGCGTGATTCGAGTCGTACTGTTGTGTGGGGGGTAGAACCGCCCGTTGCGCCTCCGGATGCACTGTATCGACGTTACACCCAAGATCGTCTGACATGGACTGCAGTAAGCAGGTATCCGACGGCGCTAGCCGTCGTTTCTTGTGGCGCTTCGGCGACCGTTGTTTGCGCGTGTGCGCCTCCGTATCCGAGTGCGGAAGTGACTCCCGGTGCTCAGGGACGAAAGCAGCTGTCGGCACAACCGCAGGATCAATTTCCATATCTCCTACCGATCCTTTCCGCTCGGTTAAGGGCGTCGTCGGCGCCGGAGCGGCAGAAGTGTGCGTCGTTTCGTCACTGGAGGCGGTCTCTGCTGCAGTCGGTTGCCGTAAACTGTCAGGATTCTGTACCTGGGTACCTGGTCATTCTTCGGGATGGGATCTGTTCGGAATGCGTCCGCATACGTTAGTGGCAGCGGCGTCAACGTGGACGTAGGTACAGGTTCGCCATTTGGAACTTGCACTATCCTCCGCTGCATACATTCGGAACGCACGTGGCCCTCTTTCCCGCATCCTGAGCATGTTTTGGGTTGTCCATCGTAGATGACTATAGCTCTGCATCCGCCGATGAACAAGTACGAGGGTACATGTTGTGTCAGTTCTATTCTGATTTGACGCACCCCATTGAGAACGGGGTAAGTCGTGAAGTTGGACCATTTTTCCTGAACGTGGCTGAGCACTCTTCCATACGGGCGTAAGGCGTCAATGACCAAGTCAGAGGGAACCTCGAAGGGAAGTTCGAAAATGCGTATGTTTCGTAAGCCCAGTCCTGCATGATCAATAGTTACTTCTCCAACATGTCCATCAGAGTGACGAAATTTGAGTCCATGTTTGGTATCTCGGATGATTCTGTCACATACTGCATCGTTAATCAGCTTGACGTAAACGACACTGCTCACTATGGAGAGGTGGATTCCGATAAGTTCGTTGTACTCAAGTTTAACTTCGTCTCGTAGGAACCGTTCTATTTCGTAGGCTTTCGGTCTCGCATATACATTCGAAAAACTAATCTTGAGAGTCGACTTTCGGTATGCATGTGCCATTCTGTATCGAGTCGTCTAAACGCGCGAGTACTCCGAAGAGATAAACAACTGCGCGAGCGCGAACTACTCCGGCAGGGACGTAAACAGACGTCCGTGCCGTAGCACCGCCGGGGGCAGACTGTTATGTTCAAGCGGCACGGTCTATTGCCCGACGAATTTGTAGCAGTACTGAAGCGAGTGCCGTGAAGTGTTTCCCTCAGTTTAGAAATCGAGTTGAACTGACGAGGGCTTAAGTCGGGGGAGTGCAGTAGGTGGTATAGGACCATTCAATAGTGTCTCCAGTTATGAGGAGGGCCAACTGGTTCTCAAGCAATGTGTTATGCAACATCACAGTAACAAGAAACTGCACTGTGTATTGATCGGCGACTCCATGGAGTGTAATCTTTTCTACGTTTTTGTTTTTGTTCTTCTCTTTGTGTTTGTCAAATGGAATGCGTTTATCTTCTTTATTTTTGTTTTCTTACGACTGTATCTGGCAGGACAGAATCAGTTTTGATTCCTGTTATGTCCAGTACTCACAGTAAAGCAATATGCGACACTTATTTTGACCACCGTATCGTCCAAAGCGCCGCTCCTAAAATCGGCATTCTTCTGGAGCTCATACCTCACATTCTTTTGGTAATAGAAAGAACGGATAAAGCGTTTTGCGTAGCCCACGGGTTAGGGACCATTTTTATAGCCAACAGATGATCCCAAAGCATAGGGTCAAAATTTGAGTATTAGAGGTAAGGTAAATTGAACAAATCGCTTGGTTATTTTTGCATTGAATGTGATCTACGCTGCGTCTTAATGGACTTATAGGGGAACCATTTAGTACATGGGTGGTTCCTGAGAAAGCCCGAAAGATACGGCTCTTCGTTACCAAAACCGAGCAGATTCCAAAACAGCTATGCACATCAAATGGCTGAAACTTTCACGATGTATCCCTAAGATCCCAATCTCGAACAACCTTGAAAATTTTCTTGATATTTTCATCCGTTTGCGAGATACTACTTAAACCTTACTATCCTAAGGACATCACACACATCCATGCCCGAGGCAATAATCGAACCTGCGACCGTAGCGGTCGACCGGTTCCAGACTGTAGCGGCTAGGACCGCTCGGCTACCCCGTCCGGCCTGAAATTCCGAGAGAGTACCTTCCGGTAAGGGTCCGTAACTCGTGGTCTCGCGATCGCGTTCTCGATTCGCGAGCACAGGCTACCAGGATCGATTCCTGGCCGCGTCAGGGATTTTCACCTGCCCCGAGATGACCGGGTGTTCGTGTTTTCATCATCATTCATGAAAGTGGCGAGACTGAACTCAGCAGTGGTTAGGAATTTGTACGGGTGCTGATAACCGCGCAACTTGAGCACCCCACAAACCAAACATCATCACCATCATCATCAGCGGTACAAGGCAGACAACAAATTACTGCCTCCCACATACGACTCGCGAAATGACCACAATGAGAACATTCGAGAAATTAGAGCTAATATGGGGGATTACCCATAATCATTATTCCCACTCGCCATTCGCGAGTGGAACAGGGAAGAGGGAATAAGTTAGAGGTACCGAAAGTACCCTCCGCCACACACCTTAAGGTGTCTTACGGAGTATAGATGTAGATATAGAAATAGAGCTTGTTCCACTCCGTATTTACGTGAAGGTTGGTGTCGCTGCATTGAAAGGTCTGTGTTGGGTTCCTTTCATGTTCATTTCTTAGATATGTTGTCATTTACGACAAAAAATTTCCTCTTCTGAATTTACTGTGGTGTTTCTGGCTATCTGGGAGGAGACTGAGCAGTGAAACGTGTTAGTTTTACATATAAACATGAACGATCTGTCACACTACTACACTTTAAAACACAGTTTGTATGTAATTCATGTCACACAGTCTCATACGGAGCCTACATCCGCTTTCTTTTATATACTGTATATGATAAGATACTGTCATCCCCCTTCCCTTCTGTGTGAGAGGATGAATGAGCAAATGTATTTCTAGTTGCATGCTTGATGGTAGCAGACAAGTCTGTCTGCTAGAGAACAATAGGACCAACGTTGGAACAGGTAGCTACGCTTTCTAAAAGCAGAAAGGTTTCTATCCTTAGTATGGTCCTGTCCGTCCCTTGTCAGCTTGGTACAGGAAGCTGCCTCTCTGGTCACTTCCGTTTTGTATACGGAAGCACCCTTGGTAGGAGCCCAGGTGAGTCTGTTTCGGCGAGCGTCTGAAGTGGTAAGATCTCCGGCTAAGCGCGTGTCTGCTAAGTCCGTAGAACAATGGATTTCTTAAGTTCAGCCTGACTGAAAATTTAATCACCTTTATTTCAGGTTTAGCTCTAAAATATCTAATGTTATCTTAAATTGCAACATAGTGTATTTCGAGTGTGAAGTTCAGAATGTCTTCCAGTAGTTGCTTTGTCACTACTTTGTGAGTAAAGTGGAACCACGTGTTGATCAGTAACTTTAACTAAGATCATCAATCTTAAATGCGAATGTGCGTGAGATTATAACGTCTCGTCTTGACAATATTTTTCAATATAGCGACTTTTCTTTATGTTCAACCCACGTGGGGTGTACTTTATGAGACCAGTACCACGTGCTTATACAAATGTTTGACACATCAGGTTAATAGTAAGACGATAGTAACCAGTTTGAGGTTTTTCTTTTGTAACTTGCTTTTCGATCTAATTTATTTTAATTATCAAAATTATTGTGGGATTACACTCTTTGTGTAAACCAAATTCAACACTTGAAGCATGTGGTGTAATCATCAAAGTAGCCCTCAGCTATTCTTTTCGGGATGATTTCAGAGAGAGTTAGCATGAATTTAGTATACCAGTGTGTGGTAATTACATGACGGACAGGATTGTACTACGAACGTAACTTCTTTGGGTGAAAATTGAATCGGTTTGTTGTGGTTAACTTCCTCTTGCATATGTTTCAACGTTCTTCGTGTGTTATTTTATGAATGCAGTGTTGTTTGCAGTCTCCCAATCTTGGCTCCATATTTGATGTGTTCCGTAAGATTACAAATTCACATTTTCACAATCCTAAATAAGGCATCAGTGCACCAGTTAAGTTATGAATCAAGTTTCATATGCTGAAATTTCAATGATCAGTATTAAAATAAATTTCCAAATATAAACTGATTTATTTCTTTTTATTTAAATTCGCTTGATATATGTATATATATATATCACCGGTTATCGTGATAATCCACTTTGATGGTCTTGAACATCAGCACCGATTACACCTCAAATTAATGCAACAACGTTACAGCATGTTGATGACAGAAAAACTATTCTGTTTATCTGAATGGTCACTCCATAGATATTCCTATTCTGAGGTCGGGGACTCCGTTTTATTTGCCATTTAGCGAGATCTGTGGAGTAGTAGGCGATTATGTTGAGAAACAAAGTAGCCTTCAGTTCTGTAAGTGGCATGTTTTCAGTTATTAAAATGCGTGTCAGAAGTTGTGCGAGGCAGGCGGTCGTCTCTTGTCGGTGCAGTCACGCTTCACGCCGCACGCCGCACGCCAGCTCCGTGGGCAGACAGTCAGACAGACGGAGAGAGCCTCCCCGGCCGCCCACGCCCGCCCCGCCCTCCCTGGGGCATTGTGCCGCACAGCCTGCGCTCGCCTGCTGCGCTATCTTATCCCACGCCGCTTCCTCGGCGCCGTTTCCACGGCTATCGCACGCTCGCGCCTCACAGTGCAAACACTGCACTGCCACACACCAAGGCCGACGACCCCAAGCCTGTGTCCTTCATTCCTCTCCGTCTACCACTGCTACCACTCTCTGCAGTGGAGGTTACTTGTCCCATTCGGAACAAAATCGTTATTACCGTTCCACAGGGTTCAATGCAAGGCCCATTATTGTGTCACATCCTTGTTGTGCTCAGTTCACCATCCTTACACTGCTGTGGAGATGCCGGTGTCCTTCATTCCTCTGCGTCTGCCACTGCTACCCCTCTCTACAGTGGAGGCCACTTGTCTCATTGGGAAGGTAATCGTTGTTACCGTTCCACAGGGTTTAATGTAAGGTCCAATATTGTGTCACATCCTTGTTGTGCTCAAAAATGGCTCTGAGCACTAAGGGACTTAACATCTATGGTCATCATTCCCCTACAACTTAGAACTACTTAAACCTAACTAACCTAAGGACAGCACACAACACCCAGCCATCACGAGGCAGAGAAAATCCCTGACCCCGCCGGGAATCGTACCCGGGAACCCGGGCGTGGGAAGCGAGACCGCTACCGTACGACCACAATATGTGGGCTGCTGTGCCCAGATCACTTCCCATTCACTGCTCTGGATTTCCTGCTGCTACCCATTTCTAACATTGGTGTACTTGTCTCACAGGTGAGGAATCATCCCATTATCGTTCCACAAGGTTCAGTCTAAGGTCCAATACTGTTTCACAATCTTGTAGTGCTCAGTTTCCTGCCCTTTCACTGCTTTGGATTTCGTGCTGCTACCTGTCTCTACCATGAGGGTACTTGTTCCACCTGTTAGAAATTACTATTACCCTTCCAAAGGCTTCAATCTTAGGTCCAAAATTGTTTCACAGCCTTGTGGTGCTCAGTTTTCTGTCTTTTTACTGCTCTGGATTTTCTGCTGCTACCTGTCTCCACCATGAGGGTACTTGTCTGACAGTGGAGAAATCATTATAACCATTCCACACGGTTCAGTCTAATATCCAACACTGTTTGACATCCTTCTAGGGCTCAGTTCTCTGTCCTTTCACTTCTCTGCATTTCCCGCAGCTACACGTTCCCGAAACTGAGGTACTTCCCTCATACGGGAGAAATCATTACTGCTGTTCTGCAGGATTCAATTTAAGGTCAAATACTGTTCCACATCCTTCTTGTAGCGCTCAGTTCTCTGTCCTTTCACTGGTCTATGTCTGCTGGAGCTACCTGTTTCTGAAATTGAGGACTTGACTCACAGGGAAGAAATCATTGTTGCTGTCCAACAAAGTTCAATCTAATGTCCAGTATTGCTTCATATTCATCTTTTAGTACTAAGTTCCCTGTCCTTTACTGCTCTGCATTTCCTGCAGCTACCCATCTCCACGTTGGGGACACTCTTCTCACACGGTAGAAATCTCTATCGCCATTCCACCTTGCTGGGTAACAGAATACAAAATCCGCCCCAAATGCCAGTAGTTTCTTATGTGTATCACTACCGGTTTCGAAGCCTAAAGCTTCATCTTCAGGTGCCACCAACTGCGAACAAGATTTGGTGATGCTTGCCTGATCATATACTTGGTACTAAATTGTTTGATCTACGCTTGGCTATAGTTTCACATTCTTCATCTTTTAATGCTCAGTTGTTTGTCTGTCACCGCTGTGCGTCTACTGTGTCTACCTGTGTGTATAATGGGGATTCTTCCAGGGGAGTAATTATTACTTGCTGTTCCGCAGGTTCCAGCATAAGGTCCAATTCTGTTTCACATCCTTCTTTTAGTGTTGAGTTTTCTGTCCTTCGCGTCTCGCGTCTCTACCCATCTTTACAATGCAGGTACTTGTCTCACAAGGGAGAAATCATTATTGCCATTCTACGGAGTTCATTCTAAGACAGAAAGTAGTTTCACATTATTCTACATGTGTTCAGTTCTTTGTCTTTCAGTGTTCTCCGTCTGCCACAGCTACACATTTTCACAGTGGCACGATTTGTTACACAGAAGAGTAATAATCTACGGTCCAAAATTGTTTCACATTCTTCTTTTAGTGCCCACTTCTCTGCCCTTTCACTGTACTGTGTCTGCCACAGCAACCTACAATGAAGATACTTGTTTGACAGAGCAAAAATCAACACTGCCGTTCGACTGGGTTCAGTCTTCCATAAGGTACTGTTTCGCGTCCTTTTAGTGCTCAGTCCTTTGTCCTTCACTGCGCCGCTCTTCCCGCAGATATCCCTCTCTACCAAGGGGCTACTTTTCTCACAGAAAGTCATTCAGGCTGTTCCAACGTTTGGTGCACTGTTGTTTCACGTTTTTCTTTCACTGATCAATTTGCTTTCCTTCACTGTTCTACGACTGCTGCAGCTACACATCAATGCAATGGTTATACTGGCCTCACAGGGCCACGGCATTCCACAGGGTTTGATCTTGCGGCCACTGTTGGTTCACATAAACTACTTAACACTAACTATGCTCTACTTAGATATCCGATCGCGTGTGTGCTCGGACTCAGTAAGAGCGGGGAATGTACGATTATGCCTTATAAAACTAAAACAAAAACAAAACCTTTACTGCACAATGAAAACAAAATAATTAGGGCAATAAAGGTCTCAGTATTCACGCTAAAAAAATTCTCGACAAATGCAAAATAATACGAAGAAACAACAATAGACAAAATAAAGCGAGTTCGTAAGCTTAAATATGGTGGAGCGTCCTGCAGCAAAATGAACTTGAAAACTTTGCGATGGGAATAAGAGAAAAAATATCTCCAACAAGAAATAGATATCTAGAAATACGAAAGTGAATCACTACGCCCCAATGGTCAGACCAGAAACTTTATATACAGATGATGTCTTAACAGTGAACTGTAAGTTGGACAGAATAGAGGTACATAACAGATGAATTATTACTAAAAATAACAGATGTAATAAAAACTGCAGCCGATTGGAAAATAAGATGTAGTGAAATCTAACAAAATACACAGACAATATCAGAAGTAATTGTCAAATAAGGTTAATGTTTCCTGGGCGAGAAGGCGTGCCGGTCCCCGACACGCATCCGCCCGCCGGATTAGAGTCGAGGTCTGGTGTGCCGGCCAGTCTTTGGATGGTTTTGTGGCGGTTCTCCATCTGCTTTGGCGAATGCTGGCTGGTTCCCCTTATTCTGCCTCAGTTACACTGTGTCGACGACCGCTGCGCAAACACTGTCTCCACGTACACGTACACCATAATTGCTCTACCACGCAAACTCTGGGGCTACACTCGTCTGGTGTGAAACGTTCCCAGGGGATCCACTGGGGACAGAACCGCACAATAACCCTGGGTTCGGTGTGGGCGGCGGTGGGGTGGGTGGACTGCTGTGGCCTGCTGTGGGGTTGTGGATCACTCAGGGCTACGGCGGGGCGGAGCCTCTCCGTCTTTTCTAGGTCCCCAGTTCCACACAGTACAGTACAATACAAGATTAATGTTTTTTGCATATGCGTACTGAACGAATAAGAACAGGCAAACTAACAAATACTTCTGCTTTTTTGCGTAAATAAATCAATAATAACATGAATTACAGAAATAGGAAAAAAGCTAGAGAGAGACTACACTGAAAGATCGAAAATAACAGTAAGAAATGTTTTTAAGAAGGACATACTAAATTTAGAACGCTCTCACGGTAGAAGAAATAAGAAATCGGGAACAACATGAGCAGGAGAAAGAAAAGGCAACATTTTGTGTGGTAAGGTGCAGATGTACTGGAAAAATGGTAAACAGCATAGGAAGAAGGGTAATTGATGTTGGTACGAGATCCTAACTGGTCAGCGGGAATATGAGACACGATCGTCTGTTTGTATATGCGTAAAAAAATAAAAATAAAAAAAATCTGCTGCTGCAAAACATCCAGTATCTTGTTGATTCATCCCATATTGTATAATGTGCTTAAATTCTCCTTGGCATGCTGTTCAAGTCCTGATAGTCTGGGGATCCTGTCATGCAATTACACAACCTCCAGACTACCCTCGCCAGTGAAGAGGGGAGTCAGTCATCTGAACGTGGTACAGGCACGAAACATGACAGGCGCAACTCCCTGGTGAATAAGTTCAGCTGTGTGTTCAGATATGCACTGGCTTCTTTCTGGACTGTGGGAGCTGTGCTCTGGTTCATGTCGGTGCTGTTGTGTACATCCTCCGACGACACAGCGTTCCCGGTAGCATCGAAAAGGGCGGCATTGTAGGATGCGGTATCACCCGGTGTTGGTAAATGGAAACGCCATGTGGATAGGGCCTCCCGTTGGATAGACCGCTCGCCTGGTGCAACACTTTCGAGTTGATGCCGCTACGGCGACTTGCGTGTCGATGAGGATGAAATGACGATGATAACACAACACCCAGTCCCTGAGCAGCGGAGGAGATCTCCGACCCAGGCGGGAATCGAACCCGGCCCGTTGGGCATTACATCCCGTCGCGCGGACCATTCAGATACCAGAGGCGGACGGCCGGTGTTAGTGACCGCGGGCGATCACTACGAGATGTATGACGATAGCGTTTCAGTGATTGGATAATGTCGTTGTGATGTTCTTCGTCTTTGTAACCAGCTTTTCGAAAGGACCACGCCATGATAGGTTGCCAGGATCAGAGCCCTTTTACAAGCCGTCTTCAACTTGCAGGTCCATCCCTGTACCCATACTCTATTGTATTTCACACTGAAGCGCCAAAGAAACTTGGATAGGCACGTGTATTCGAATACAGAGATATGTAAACAGGCAGAATACGGCGCTGCGGTCAGCAACGCCTGTATAAGACAGCAAGTACCTTGCTCAGTTGTTAGATCGGTTACTGCTACCACAATGGCAGGTTATCAAGAGTTAAGAGAGTTTGAACGTTATAGTCACCGCACGAGCGATGCAACACAGCACCTGCGAGGCAGCGGTGAAGTGAGGTTTTTCCCTTACGACCATTTCACAAGTGTATCCTGAATATGAGGAATCGGGTGAAACATCAAATCTCCGACATAGCTGCGGCCGGAGAAAGATCTTGCAAGAACGGGACCAACGACGAGTGAAGAGAATCGTTCAACGTTATAAAAATGCAACCCTTCTGCAAATTGCAGCAGATTTCATTGCTAGGCCATCAACAAGTGTCAGCAACATTGGGCTGTTGGTGATAGGAAACATGTTGCCTGGTCGGACGAGTCTCGTTTCAAATTGTATCGAGCGCATGGACGTGTACGGGTATGGAGACAACCTCATGAATCCATGAACCCCATACGTCCAGAAATGCTACAGAGTTGCTCCAGGAACATTCTTCTGAGTTTAAACACTTCCGCTGGCCACCAAACATTAGTGAACATAATTATATGGGGTGCCTTGCAACCTGGTGTCCAGAAAAGATCTCGACCCTCCCGTACTGTTACGGGTTTGTGAATAGCTCTGCAGGATTCGTGGTGTCAGTTTCCTCCAGCACTACTTCAGGCATTAGTAGAGTCCGTGCCACGTCGGGTTGCGGCACTTCTGCGTGCTGGCGGGGGCCCTACGCGATATTAGGGGGGTGTGCCAGTTTCTTTGGCTCTTGAGTGAATTTTACGGTAAATACTGTTCCCATTAGTCTGTCATCAGTACTGTATTTGTAAAGAATTCAATTTCTTTTCCAGTGCATGCGCCCTAAGTAACAGTTATTCACGTCCAGTGTCAACTGAGTGTCATCAACACTCTGAAGACCATTCTACAAATCGATACTGACTTCTGGCGTCGCTACTTTATCACAGACAACAGCATCACTTATAGAGCTTCCGATGCTTTCTTGTCCATCATTTGTACACACAGCTACGGTAATACCACACTTTCTTGGAATACATCGGAAATTACGTTTACATCTATCGATTACGTTCCGTTACGAGCGACGTGATGAGTTCTGTTAGCAAGGAAATCTTGAATCCAGTGTGAAATCTGGTCCGATACTATGTAAACTTGTATTGTTTTTTCACTGAAGGCGAGTGTAGGATGGTGTAAAATGCCTTCCCGGAATCAAAGCACACGGCATCACTTTGAGCGCCGTTGTCTATAGCGCTATGGATCTCGTGGGGTAACAGAGCAAGTTGAGTTTCGCAAGATCTTCTGTTTGCGGAACCCATGTCTTGATGCCTGTCACAGATCGCCGCCTATTCTCCGTTACAGACCGGGAACGATCCCGACGTGCACGTTATGTGACGTGGTGTGCACGACAGACATCCTGTTGCCTGCTTGTGGTTTCACCGGCTCCTAGCCGCTCACGACAGCTTCCGGTTCCCGAGACGCTATTCCCAGGAGCCGGGCCATAACCATCTCACCATCGCTAAGTCGCTTTCAAGAGTGGAATTCTCCATTTACTTCCCATTATTGTCGTTGGAATCATTCCTCATCTATACATTTTTTTTATTTGGCACCGCCCATGCGGCTGACCATTCATTTTTGATTAGCTCTACATCTACATCTACATACATACTCCGCAAGCCACCATACGGTGCGTGGCGGAGGGTACCTCGTACCATAACTAGCATCTTCTTTCCCTCTTCTACTCCCAAACAGAACGAGGGAAAAATGACTGCCCATATGCCTCTGAACGACCCCTAATCTCTCTTATCTTATCTTTGTGGTCTTTCCGCGAAACATAAGTTGGTGGCATTAAAACTGTACTGCAGTCAGCCTCAAATGCTGCGTCTCTAAATTTCCTCAGTAGCGATTCACGAAAAGAATGCCTCCTTTCCTGCAGAGACTCCCATTCGAGTTCGTGAAGCACTTCCGTAACACTCGCGTGTTGATCAAACCTACCAGTAACAGATCTAGCAGCCCGCTTCTGAATTGCTTCTGTGTCCTCCCTCAATCCGACATGATAGGGATCCCAAACGCTCGAGCAGTACTCAAGAATAGGTCGTATTAGTGTTTTATAAGCGGTCTTCTTTACAGATGAACCACATCTTCGCAAAATTCTACCAATGAACCGCAGACGACTATCCGCCTTCCCCACAACTGCCATTACATGCTTGTCCCACTTCATATCGCTCTGCAATGTTACGCCCAAATATTTAATCGACTTGACTGTGTCAAGCGCTACACTACTATTGGATTATTCAAACATTACGGGATTCTTTTTCCTATTCATCTGTATTAATTTACATTTATCTATATTTAGAGTTAGCTGCCATTCTTTACACCAGTCACAAATCCTGTCCAAGTCATCTTGTATCCTCCTACAGTCACTCAACGACGACACCTTCCCGTACACCACAGCATCATCAGCAAACAGCCGCACATTGATAACCACCCTTTATGTAGATAGAAAACAACAGCAAACCAACCTCACTTCCCTGGGGCACTATATATAATACCCTCACATCCGATGAACACTCACCATCGAGGACAACATACTGGGTTCTATTACTTAAGAAGTCTTCGAGCCACTCACATATTTGGGAACTAATCCCATATTCTCGTACCTTAGTAAGGAGTCTGCAGTGGGGCACCGAGTCAAACGCTTTCCGGAAGTCAAGGAATATGACATCATCCATCTGATACCCTTCATCCATGGTTCGCAAGATATCATGTGAAAAAAGGGCGAGTTTCGTTTCGTAGGAGCGATGCTTTCTAAAGCCGTGCTGATGAACGTAGGTTTCAAGTTACTTTATTTATAGTTTTTTCCTCCTGAAGAAACATGTTGTGAACCTGCGAGGCTCTTAGCCGACCTTGGCTGATGTCGCGTCCTTCCCTTAGTTACGAGGCTGAGTCAAATGAAAACCTTAAATGTCTAATAACAAATCGAAATTTCGCGCCGTTATCCTGTAAGTTGGTAAGCGTGCTACAAACAGCGTGCAGAATGTCCTATAGGTGGTGTAAGTAGGCCGTTTAGGATTTTTTATTGGTAACGCCGCCGCCACGTAGCACTCTGTATGAAAATCACTGGCTGTGCTGTGCGCAGTCTGTGTTTAGTTTGCATTGTTGTCTGCCAGTGTAGTGTTGAGCAGCGGCAGCTGGATGTTAACAGCGCGTAGCGTTGCACAGTTGGAGGTGAGCCGCCAGCAGTGGTGGACGTGGGGAGAGAGGTGGAGGAGTTTTGAAATTTGTATGAATTGGTGTCATGAACTGATATATATATTATGACTAGTGAGGTAAATACATTGTTTGTTCTCTATTAAAATCTTTCATTTGCTAACTATGCCTATCAGTAGTTAGTGCCTTCTGTAGTTTGAATCTTTTATTTAGCTGGCAGTAGTGGCGCTCGCTGTATTGCAGTAGCTTGAGTAACGAAGATTTTTGTGAGGTAAGTGATTTGTGAAACGTATAGGTTAATGCTAGTCAGGGCCATTCTTTCGTAGGGATTTTTGGAAGTCAGATTGCGTTGCGCTAAAGATATTGTGTGTCAGTTTAAGCACAGTCGTGTATAATTGTTCAAAGAGGACGTTTCACATAGACCAGTCTTGTACAATTGTTCTAAGGGGAAGTTTCAGTGGCAGCATAGTGCAGATGCACACATACCGTCGCAGTATCACTATAAAGATACCGCCCCACTTGCGACTTGCACCAGCGAAGAACATCGTTCTCTTATTCGATTTTTGCGTAGTGATGGTGTGAAACCTATTGAAATTCATCGATGAATGAAGGTTCAGTACGGTGATGCATGTTTGTCACAGCAGCAAGTCTACGAATGGAGCAAGAAGTTCGCAAATGGTGTGACTTCTGTGGAAGATGGTCCTCGTCCAGGTCAGGCACAACGAGTTGTGACTCCACAGAACATTGCAGCAGTTGAAGCCATAGTGAAGGAAAACCGCCGAGCGACACTGAATGACACTGCAGCATGTTTACAGATTAGTCATGGGTCAGCACACCACATTGCGGCTGATGTGCTCCAGTTGCACAAAGTGTCTGCAAGATGGCTGCCACGACAGATGACACGTGAAATGAGGGAACGACGTGCTGATGCTTGTGAAGAACTTCTTCTTCGCTTTGAACGAGAAGGGGATGGCTTCCTTGCAAGAATCGTTACAGGGGACGAAACCTGGGTTCACTTCCACCAACCGGAAACGAAGAGCGAGATCAACGAATGGCGCCATTCCTCATCACCAAAACCAAAGAAGCATCAGCTGACTGCCTTTCTGGACGAAAAAGGCGTCATTGTGGACCATTACATGCCTAGAGGGACCACTGTCACCAGTGCGTCATACAAAGGTCTCCTAAAATATCATCTACGGCCTGCAATCAAATCATAGCGACGTCGAATGCTGTCAGCAGGTGTCCTTTTGCAACATGACAATGCAAGGCCCCACACTGCCCGTACACCAGATGCAACAACCACAGACCTGCATTTTGAGTGTCTCCCTCATCTACCATACTCCCCAGACCTTGCCCCAAGTTATTTGCATACGTTTGAACCTCTCAAAGACGCAATGGGGGGAAAGAAGTTTCGTTCTGATGAAGAGGTACGCCACGCGGTGCATGAGTGGTTGCGTGGACTACCAAAAGAATTTTTATCTAAAGGAATTTATGGACTTCGTAAGCACTGGAGGATTTGCATTGAGCGTGGGGGAGAGTATGTTCAGAGTGGTACAGCTTTGTACCACTTCTGCGCAATAAATAATATTTAAAAAAATATTTAAGATTTTCATTTCACTCACCCTCGTATTTTTGACACTGCGTGGCTGTGCCCTGGTTGGTCTAAGTAGTGTCTCAGTTCGTCGATCTGTAATAAGACTTTACCCTTTTTTTCGCGATTGCTTCTACCTTTCTATCTATTTAAATATCTTCATGCACATCCCGTATACGAGCTCTGTACAAAAACATTCCGAAATATTTGTTATTTCGCGCCAATGGTGCACTGGAGCGAAATGTGGTTGGCATCCTTGCACAAGCCTGTGTTTATGTGCAACTGCCGGAACTTTCATTGTTGTATGCCTGTTAGTTACTGTTCAGTGCTGTATTGGGTATAATTTTGTGTCGCACAATTTGCGAACTTCGAGATGGTAGTCAGAGAAGCAACGCATCTGCATTAGATTTCGTTTGGAACTCAGGAAAACCATTACAGAGACACACCAAATGGTGCAGGAAGCTTACCGTGATGAGTGCTTAAGTCGCACTCACTGTTACGAATGGTTCACACTCTCTGAAAATGGTCGGAAGGAAGTGAAAGACGCACTTCGGCGTCAACCGACGACGCTCATCGTTCAAATGGCTCTGAGCACTATGGGACTTAACTTCTGAGTTCATCAGTCCCCTAGAACTTGGAACTACTTGAACCTAACTAACCAAAGGACATCACAAACACCCATGCCCAAGGCAGGATTCGAACCTGCGACCGTAGCGGTCGCTCGGCTCCAGACTGTAGCGCCTAGAACCGCACGGCCACTCCGGCCGGCCGACGCTCATGTCAGGAACGTCAAAGAAATTGTGCGTGCCAATCCAAGACCGTCCGATAGATTGCAGAAAAATGTAACATTCCAATTGGGCCACGGCATGAAACCCTGACACAGCCCCTGGGAAATCATCGTGTTGCCGCCAAGTTCGTCCCATCATCCATGAGTCGAGACCAGAGAGAGCTCCGCCTCGTAATCTGTGAAGAGCTTTTGGATCGCGCAATTGAGAGCGAGATGTTCCTTAAGAGAATCATAACTGGTGACGAGGCGCGGGTCTACGGTTATGATGTTGAGACCGAGCTTCAGTCTCCACAATGGGTCGGGAAAGGTCCACTACATCTACATCTACATCTACATCCATACTCCGCAAGCCACCTGACGGTGTGTGGCGGAGGGTACCCTGAGTAACTCTATCGGTTCTCCCTTCTATTCCAGTCTCGTATTGTTCGTGCAAACAAGGATTGTCGGTATGCTTCTGTGTGGGCTCTAATCTCTCTGATTTTATCCTCACGATCTCTTCGCGAGATATACGTAAGAGGAAGCAATAAACTGCTTGACTCCTCCGTGAAGGTATGTTCTTGAAACTTCAACAAAAGCCCGTACCGAGCTACTGAGCGTCTCTCCTGCAGAGTCTTCCACTGGGGTTTATCGATCATCTCCGTAACGCTTTCGCGATTACTAGATGATCCTGTAATGAAGCGCGCTGCTCTCCGTTGGATCTTCTCTATCTCTTCTATCAACCCTATCTGGTACGGATCCCACACTGCTGAGCAGTATTCGAGCAGTGGGCGAACAAGCGTACTGTAACCTACTTCCTTTGTTTTCGGATTGCATTTCCTTAGGATTCTTCCAATGAATCTGAGTTTGGCATCTGCTTTACCGACGATCAACTTTATATGATCATTCCATTTTAAATCACTCCTAATGCGTACTCCCAGATAATTTATGGAATTAACTGCTTCCAGTTGCTGACCTGCTGTTTTGTAGCTAAATGATAAGAGATCTTTCTTTCTATGTATTCACAGCACATTACACTTCCTACATTGAGATTCAATTGCCATTCCCTGCACCATGCGTCAATTCGCTGCAGAGCCTCCTGCATTTCAGTACAATTTTCCATTTTTACACCCTCTCGATACACCACAGCATCATCTTCAAAAAGCCTCAGTGAACTTCCGCTGTCATCCACAAGATCATTTACGTATATTGTGAATAGCAACGGTCCTACGACACTCCCCTGCTGCACACCTGAAATCACTCTTACTTCGCAAGACTTCTCTTCATTGAGAATGACGTGCTGCGTTCTGTTATCTAGGAAGCCTTCAACACAGTTGGTCTGATAGTCCATATGCTCTTACTTTGTTCATTAAACGACTGTGGAGAACTGTATCGAACACCTTGCGGAAGTCATGAAATGCGGCATCTGTCTGGGAACCCGTGTCTATGGCCCTCTGAGTCTCGTGGACGAATAGCGCGAGCTGGGTTTCACACGACCGTCTTTTTGTAAACCCATGCTGATTCCTACAGAGTAGATTCCTAGTCTCCAGAAAAGTCATTATACACCAACATAATACGTGTTCCAAAATTCTACAACTGATCGGCGTTAGAGATATATGTCTATAGTTCTGCACATGTGTTCGACGTCCCTTCTTGAGAACGGGGATGACCTGTGCCCTTTTCCAATCTTTTGGAACGCTACGCTCTTTTAGAGACCTACGGTACACCGCTGCAAGAAGGGGGGCAAGTTGCTTCGCGTACTCTGTGTAAAATCGAACTGGTATCCCATCAGGTCCTCTCAGAGCCCAAAAGAAGCTCGTCAGGTCAGGTCAGGTCAAATGTGAAAGCCGTGCTGATTTATTTGACTTTGAAGAATTGGTTGATCATGAATTCGTGTCACTTCGACGAACCATTAACCGACGATACTATTGGGACGTTTTGCACGCCTGCGAGAAAATGTGAGAAGGAAACGGCCTGAAATGTGGCATCACGATAACGCACCCGCACATTCATCCCTGTTGGTGCGTGACTGCTGCACGAAAACCGTAATCATTGTGCTGGCTCATCCTCCATACTTTCCAGACATGGCGCCTCCTGACTGTTTTTTTCCCAAAGTTGAAAACCACTGTGAAAAGGGGAACACTTACAAAGAAAGACGAGATAAAAGAAAATTCGCAGACGGCGCTGCGCGCGGTCCAGCAAGAGGTGTAACGAGGCTGCTTCCGGAAGTGGAAACGGCGCTGGGTGCGGTGTCTCTGTGGTGAAGGAGAGCGTTTCGGAGGAGACCGTGCACAAAAAGTAAAAAGTAAGCGTAGAAAAATTCTGGGGACCAAGTGTCGAAATTTTTTGTATAGGTCTCGTACACTCTCATTAAGAATGCAGCGTACGATATTTCTCCTAACCACCTGACGTTTCTGGAGCAGAGCGCCAGAGGAGATGTCCCAAGCGGTACTCCTTATCTTCTGTTCTGGGTCTTGGCTGATGAAGAACGAGGCCTATGCTATCTGGAGACATTTCTACCGCTTTTCTCGAATGTCAGAAACTTTTTTCAGGTGACTGTCAACAGCATCGATATACAGGGTGGCCAAATATCTTACGAAATAAATATCTAACGAAAAAACTACAAAGAACGAAACTGTAATAGTCACAAACGTATAAATACGTGGTATCACGTTACATTCCGCCAGTGCGTGATACATTACTCGTGTTAAAATGGACCATTTTCCAATTGCGGAAAAGGTCGATATCGTGTTGATGTATGGCTATTGTGATCAAAATGCCCAACGGGCGTGTGCTATGTATGATGCTCGGTATCCTAGATGACATTATCCGAGTGTCCGGACCGTTCGCCGGATAGTTCCGTTATTCAAGGAAACAGTAAGTGTTCAGCCGCATGTGAAACGTCAACCACGACCTGCAACAAATGATGATGCCCAAGTAGGTGTTTTTGCTGCTGTCGCGGCTAATCCGCAGATCAGTAGCAAACAAATTGCGCGAGAATCGGGAATCTCAAAAACGTCGATGTTGAGAATGCTACGTCAACATCGATTGCACCCGTACCATATTTTTATGCACCAGGAATTGCAAGGCAACGACTTTGAACGTCGTGGACAGTTCTGCCACTGGGCACAACAGAAATTACGGGACGATGACAGATTTTTTGCATGCATTCTATTTAGCGAGAAAGCATCCTTCACCAACAGCGGTAATGTAAACCCGCCTAATATGACTATTGGGCAACGGAAAATTCACAATGGCTGCGACAAGTGTCTAACATTCATGGTGGTGTCTGTTTGTTCTATATCGTTTCTCCCTACCACTTTCGCGCAACTACGCTCTGAGCGAGTTTTTTAGGGAATTGACGAGTTTGAACCTGGGACCTGTTGCTGATAAGTAGACGCCAGACCACACATGACATGTAGAATTCAGAAGAGTTCAGTGAGACTAGCGATGATATAACCAAATACTTAATGATCTGAGCGTCAGCTCCATTGCATCCTCTGTAAAAGAATCTTAACACTAACTAAATTTAGTGGAAGGGGTTCAAGGTTTTCCGATTTTTAGTTATCTAGTAAAATAACGTCGAACAAGCAGTTAAGTTTACCATTGGAATTTTAATTCTACTCACAAAACATCGTTTATAAATTGCACTATTGATAAAAGGAAGTGTTTTAATACAGGATGGTACAAACCAACTGCGTTCAACAAAAATGTGAACGAGTATTCCCTGAATGGGTTTCCAAGTTCTACAATCGATCGAAGGATCACCTATGCCATGTCACATCTATAACCTAGGTTTAAATTAAGTTTCAGAAAAGAGAAAACTATCAAAATGGTCTACAGTGGCCCTCAATTATCTTTAATTACTTATCTAACTTGTCGTAAATTACAGTGGCTGATGTGGCTTCTCAATAATTATGTAACAGAGTAATCCTCGCGTTTCAGATTTTACTTCAAGTGGCAAATGTGAATACCATGAGCTTTAATTTACGATCGACACTAGTATTACGCAAAAACGGGGTGTAACAGATGAGACTTCTGCAGTTCTGAGTGAAGCTTTATGCCTGTTATGCGGCATCGCGTGCATTCATTACCTTGTTGGTTAGGCAGCTTCAGGGGGCAGCGGCCGGCGCAGCAGCCATCCAGCTCGTCGTCTACGAACTAACTAACTTCTCCTTACTATCATTTACCGAAGGTGGTTTAAAAAAAAACTATCTGGCTGTGTTTTCATCTGACCAATCAGGGTCTCAATGTTAAACTTAAGCTCCGCCTACAAAAATTCTGTCTATCCAATGAGAAACGTTATACTTACGTGTGGCGCAATGTTTTTAAAGTTTGCAACGTAACAAGAGACACGAAAAAGTCTCACGCTAAAACTTGCAGCTGGCGTTGTCCTAGTGTTTAGCTGGCGACGTGGGTGTCCAGTCCGTTCCTTATCGTAGGGCCTTCTAGCTTAACACAGTTCTGCTCTCGGCTTCTGCTCTCGTTCCTCCCCTTGGAACTGCGTCTGTCTCACGGTGGGAAAATATGACATGCATCTAGGCATTCTTGTGTTAGTCTGTGGTATTCCATTTGCTCACTCGTTACTCGTATTACTTTGGTTAATCTAATGTCACGATTTATTCGGAGCTATGTGACATACTACTGGATTTTCTTACATCTCAGGGTTTTCATGGAAGGTGTTGGATTTGCCTGACACCTTACATATCACCACCCTGCGAACTTAATTTTTCCACTCAATTTAGGCAATGATTGAATCGTTGTTAAGTCAGTCAAAAATTTTCTAATTTATCTAAATTTTGTTGTGTACCGTACAGCCACATTATTCTGTTCTGTGCTTGTTTGTATTACTAATTTATATTTTTATATTCTTCAACATTATAATTAAAATGACAAGAGAATAATATTTTTATGCTATTATTAATTTTTAATTATTTTCTTTCTTTATTTAAGGGTGAAGTTTGTTCTTTAAGAAGTTTGTTATCGAAAGTGAGGAGTCATTCACATCGATTTTCTTAGAAATATTGTTTTTATAAATGTAGTAATTAAGTAAAATCTATTCCTAATACGTTTTCTAAATATCATGTACAAGTAAAATGTTTTTGTTTCTAGACACTTATTTCAACATTGTTACACCAACAATTAAGATTTATTTCCAAGAATTGCTTTGACAAAGAAATATACATACACAATTATTGAGGTATTATCCTAATAAATGGCACAAATGTTAAAAAAACGGAAAACGTCCAATAAGATAATTTTTTATTCTTTGCTTTTATAAGGAGAAAATAAGTGAAATATAGTTATTCTTTTATTTTTGTGAGGAGAAAATAAGTGGCATATTGTTCTAGTGTTTATTATGCCATACTTTTGTTCTTCATATACTGTCCATTTCAGAACTAATGACTTATTTTAATCGATAGTCTATTTTTTACTAAAGTCCATAGTCAATGACTGTTATTTTGTAGTTTATTAGCTATCTGGTGTGCTTAACTTATTTAGTTTTTCACACGTTTCTTTTGCACAATTCCTACATCACATAATTTGATTTCACACATTCACACATTCCTATGAATGTTTAAGCATGAGGTTGGCGAATGTTTTTGCACGAAGGTGATGGACTTGAGCGAGATGGATGTGGGCAAGTATTTGATGTACAGCTTCGTTCGTCATTCCTTGTTGGCTTTGCACGTGTGTGTTGCTGTTGTGGAGGTCCTATAATGGAATGGAGCTGTGAGTGCACAATCTCGTGGATTACTGTCTTTGTATACGTGAAATTCATCGTTATGTGGCGCTGAAAGCGGTTGATTTTCGTTGTAATACTTCGCAGACGACTAGTTTACAATAGGATAGGGATTTGGGAAGGTATGTCGTACATTCTTCACCCATATTCTTTCTTGGTCTCAATCTTGCGAATCTTCAACTTCTGTTCTTCCTGCTTTTTCTCTGCTTCTTACTTGCTTCTTGTTTCTTCTCTTTGCAGGATATGGAAATATTTATTGACAACTAGTCGCTTTGAAGTTCTCCTCTTAGTAACAGTTTGATAAATTGTTTGGGCGTGTCATATTATACTTTGTGGAAGTTTTCTTCAGTTTCATGCATCAGCATGCTGTTTAATAGCACTAGTGTGACTTTTACACATATTTTTTGCCAGTGGTGGCTTGCCCAAGCGGTCTTCTCGACAGGCTGCTTTTTTTGCTCGCTCCGCTGAGTCGGGGCTTGGAGACCCTCTGGCGTTCGGTGTCCTGTCGTGTCTCTCCAGGGTTCCGCCTAGCGGGCTGATTTACTGCCCACTCTATGAGGGCCGTGTGTTGGTCTCGCTGTCCTTTCTCTTCTCTCGATGCTTCTGCCTTGTAGGAATCGTGTCTTGCTAATTACGTGCTTTTCTTTCTTGATACTTCTCACGTTGCAATTTTGTGGATCGTTGCATCTCGTCCTTGCTGGAGTTTTTACCATGGTTCTTACAAAAAGTTTTACTTATAATCATCTAACATATGTCTAGTACCTACTTGTTTTGCGCCTTCTTAAAAAACTTTACAAATTTCGGCGCCCTTTCCATGTTACAATTCTAAGATATTTGGAGTCTTAATGTCTACTCAAGAATCCTCAAATTTGTTTTTTATTTTAGTGTAGTGTCATGCTGTACAGCATTTTAGTATTTCATGCTGTTAGACTATCTATGCTTTATCCCTTCACCGTAATCTATTGTACTATTGGTGTTATTATTGAAACTACTTTCTTTTTCCCACCTTCCTCTCTCTTCATTCTTCTTTCTCCTGACGATCTTATCTGCAACATAATCTTGAAATATTGTGCTCATTATTTACCAGTAATAAAATTAATCTTCAAACTTTTTATATGGCTCACATGGTGAAGTCCTAAGGTTTTGCCTGTTTTTGGGTTCATTAGTTCCACAGCATTATCATGAGCAATTCGGCTAATTATGACAGGTACTTTGCATTTGTAAAACATATGTATTTTGTGTTTCTGTTTGCTGGAGAGGTGGTGTTGTTTTACAAATACTTTCTGGCCTACTGAGAATGTTCTTTTAATTGTGTTCTGTCTCCTCTTTCTTTTCTTTTAATGGCTGCCTTTCTGATGTTGGAGAGTGCTGTTGCTATGACTTGTTCGTGCTGTCTATGTGGTACAATAGGAAATCTAACATTTTCTCTGGTTATGTTTGGGTGTTCAATATCTTTAAGTACAGTAACTGGATGTAGTAGTGTAGTGCTATGTGGCTTTTCATTTATTAGTTCTTGAAAATCTTTAAGGTATATATCTCAAGTGTTGTGTCTTTTGCCTGCATATAATCGGCATAAAGTGGCTATGTTCTTCATGGATCGTTCTGCTGGATTTACACTAGGTTTGTACTTAGATATGTAGATGGGTTTCATTTTGTGTTGTTTTAACGCGTTCTGCCATTGCACTGATTTGTATTGTGGGCCATTATCAGAAATTATTCGTTCCACTCGACCTACTTGTCTTAGAAAATCTTGCCTAAATGTTTTACTTATAGTAAGACCTGTTGCCCGTTTTAATGGTGTCAAGGTAACATATTTAGAAGTAAGTTCCAAAACGACAAATATGAAAATATATCAATTTTTTGTGCGTGGGAGCGGCCCCATCAAATCTGTTGCAGCTACTTGTTTTAATCTTTTAGGAATTATTGGAAACATAGGTGGTTTGGTTTGGAAAGTGACGTGTTTAGCCCTCATACACTTTTTGCATTTGACTAATACTGTTCTAATTCGTCTTTCCATATTAGGAAAATGGCTTGCTTGTTTTATTTTTAAAAAGTGGCCATTACTTAAATGAGTATACCATAAGTACTTATTAATTAGTTCATCTGGGATATAAATTAACCATTCATTCGTTGCAACATTTCGTCTAAAAAATAAAACATTGTTTTTTACGAGATAGTGTTGTCGAATGTCTGGAAAATCCTTACTTCTCCACTTGTGTGTGATGCCTAGTATTTCGGGATCCTTGTCCTGTTCTTTGCCTATGTTTTTCAATACTGCCGTAATGTGGTTTTCGAAAGGTACTTGTTTCACATAGCACATTGTAAACTGGTCTTCTGCTGCTTCCAAACCTATGTTATTGGATGCACCCTGTGGACATCGTGATAAAGCATCTGCTAATTCATTCGCTGGTCCTGGTATATGTGTAATAGTGAAGTCAATTCTTGTAGTATTAAAATCCATTTGGCTAACCTCCCATGAGTTAGTCTGGCGGATAACAGAAATTCTAATGCTTTGTGGTCAGTGTATACTTTATTTTTTCTTCCGTTTAGGAAGTATCGAAAACGTTGGAAGCCCCATACAATGGCTAACGCTTCCAGCTCCGTGACTGAATAGTTTTTTTCGATTTTTGTGAGTACCCGACTGGCAAATGCAATTGTTCTATATGATCTTAGCCCTGCCTGTTCGTATTCTTGGAATAAAACAACTCCTAAACCTGTTTCCGCGCTATCAGTGTCCATACAAAAATTTTGTGTTAGATCAGGATGTGCTAAAATCGGTGCTGTTGTTAGTGCGTTTTTCACTTTTAAAAATTCTTCATTGGCTTGTTGATCCCATACCCATGGCGTGTTTTTTCCAGTCAATGCACATAGGCGTGGTGTTGCGAGAGAGTCGATCCAAATAAATTTTTTATAGAATCCGGTGAGACCTAAGAGTTTTCTTATTATATGGAGTACAGAATTCTTTGATTGCCGTTAGTTTTTCTGGGTCGGGCATTACCCCTTTCTCGGAAATTATGTGTCCTAGAAATTTGACCTCTCGCCTTCCAAATTTGGATTTTGTTATATTTACTGTGACCCCATGCTCTTTCATGCTCTGTAAAAACTGATTCAATGTGTCGTTGTCATGTTCCCAAGAGGATTCTGCTATAATCACATCATCAACATAACAAGTAATTTTTTGTAAAATTTCAAGACTGAGTATAGTATTAAATCCCCTAATAAACGCTGCTGATGATGTGTTTAAACCAAATGGCAATCGTTTAAACCGGTAACATCTACCGAATACTATAAATGCTGTAAATTTTCTACGTTCTGGGGCCAATTCCATTTGCCAGAAACTACTCCGTAAATCAATTGATGAAAATATCTTAGCACCGTGGAAGTTTTGTATCAATTCCTCTAATTTTTCTGGGCGATCTGTCTCAGTGATTATGATTGTGTTGATCTGTTTGGAATCAAGCACTAACCTGATGCTCCCATCTCGTTTTTGTACAATATGTAGCGGGCTGTTATAAGTGGAAGTAGCTGGTTCAATAATATTGTCATCTAACATTTTAGATATCTCCTGGAATATTTATTCCTGTAGCTTAATGGGATTGTATAGGGTGGCACTCTAAATGGTTTGTGCTGTTTTACTTCAAACTTGTACTGAAAGTGTTTAATACTGCCAGTCTTAGGTAAAATTATGTCTGCTTTATCTCTTAAAGTACCCTCTAATTCTCTTTTACTGTGTTTCGAAATACCTTGAACTTCTTGAAATTTTTCATCGATATCTTTATGGACTTCTAACATGAGTTGAGGCGATTCCTTCTTTTGTGCATATTCTAATTCTTCATCTCCTTCATCTCGCGTCATTCTGAGTTGTTTGTTTATAACTGATATTTCTTCTAATTTTATCTTTTGTCAAAGAGAAGTGTGACATTCCAGAATGTTACGCTACCTTTCCCCATATCTATTATCGCTCGTCTCTCATTCAAAAAATCTGCACCTATGAGCAAATCTACAGTTAGTTTAGGTATAATCACGAAGTTGGCTTCGATCTTTTGACCTTGGCATGAAAGAGTTAACCTTGTTTGTCTTGTAACTTCCCCAGCATTGTTTCTAATAGGACCTCTTACTTTAATCTTACGTGTTTTCAGAACTGGCAATTCCTCATTGGCATTACACTGCATGAATAAATTTTCTAAGATCACAGTCAGTTCACTTCCGCTATCAGTTACAATATTGACTGGGATATGCTTTACTATGGCCTTCACAATTGGTTGAATTTGAAAGGGTTGGTTCTGTTCTTCTTCTTTTTGCTTCAACGAATCCTCCACTGAATCATACATGAGTCTTCTTAGGAATTTCCCTTGTGAATTCGAACTTTCTGTAGGATAAGCTTCGACTGCTACTTCTCTCTCTTTTATTTCCTCTTCTCTATTTCTTCCTTCATTTACGCTTTCTTCTACACCTCTACTTTTTCCTCATCCTCGTCTATCTTCTCCTTCTTCGTCGCTACTTCCACATAATCGCATCTAAATGCTCTAATTATCGCTTCATAACTTCCTTCATTATATACGTTGGGTTGTGTGCCCACTTGTAACTTATTTTCAACTTCTGTCGACTGTGCATTATCCTCATTGAATTCCCTTTCCCTGGTTTCCATCTCAAATAGCTCTGCAATACTCATTACTTCGTCCTTTCCTCCTACATTCGTTGTGCATGCCTCTGGTAATTCATCTTCCTCGTCAGTATTCACCCAATTAATTTCGTACCAACACGATATTGTTATTTTCTTGTCTTCGTTTTCATCTGGTCCCTGCGGATTTGTTTCTTCCTTCTTCTCTTCTCGTAATATGATTTTTACTTCTCTGTTCAAGGTCCTGCAATTGTCCTGGGTCGGTGCGTCATTCTCTTTGGCATGGGCGCTTAGCTGTCATTTCGAACGTTTATCGGGGTTTGGTGGTCTTACCTCCACCTCTTCTATCTGTATTCTCTTTTCTTGTTCAGCTTGTTGATAGTAGTTTCTTTGATGATGATTTGTCCGTCTATTGGTTCTCCAGTACCCGTTCCGGTTGTCGTTATTACCTCTGTAATAGTTGTTGCCGTTCCTAGGTGAATGATAGTTATTGCCATATTCTCTTCTAAATCCATAACCGGTTCTTTGTTGAAATCTATTGTCGTTTCTTGGTGCGAAGTTATCACGTGGTTCGTAATTATTATGTCTTCGTGCTGTGTCTTGTGGATTCCACTGCTTTTTGCTTTCGTTTTCACGTGCGCTTTGTCTTTTTCTTGCGTCATCTTCCGAAAATATGAACTCTAGTTCCCTTAGAATACCTTTAAATGCTTCGACGTCATTGCCTCCGCGACCTACCTGCTGGTATTTCAATGGTAGCTTCATCGCGCATAATTTAATCAACTCTCCGTCACTGTATGGTACATCTAAGCATTGATTTTTCTTTGCCATTAATTGGAAAAATTTCACCGGACGTTTCTCTCCTGAATTTTCAAAATATGGGTTCTGTAATAATTCGTGCTTCACTCTGTTCTGTGCTTCGCTGGACCAATATCGTGAGAGAAACTTCTCTCTGCAATCTTCGTACGATCGGCAAGTCGCTGCAACATTCTGCATGGTTTCTGCGACTGTTCCTGACATGTGTGCACATATAAAGTCTAATTTGTGTGCTAGCGTACAGTGTTCTGGTAATCCTACTGGAAATTGATCAATAAAAGTTCGTGGATGTAATGAGTTTCCGTCTCGAAAGTGTTGAAATGTTCTGACTGTGAGGAAATGATCGTGGTCGTACTTCGTCATAGTTCCATATGAAATTCGCGATTCTTCGCCACTTTTGTTTCTGATCATTTCTCCCGTCGTTCTTCCCTGTTGTGGTAGATCCATTGGGTATTGTCCACTGTAACTTTCGCCTACTCTTGCGTAGTATCGTTGTAGTGGTACGCAATAATTTTCTTCCATCGGTTGTGAACGTGTAGCTGAATGCATTGCAGTGTAGTCTTCGCGACCTGGCTTTCCATTGTCACGTATTGGTTGGGTATCTTGTCTGGCTAACCTTGACGCTTCATTGCACGATCCAAACTGTCTTGAAACATACATTTGTGGTTCCGCATGTGTCTGTGATGACGTTAGTTCATCAAGAATTTCGAAACGTGTTTGTTGCTGTGCAGGCTGTCTGATTTCACGTATGTTACTTTCCGCCTGTGATTGGAATCGCAAATGCGTAATATCTTCGTTAATTGCTTGTTTTTCCGGTGCTGTTACAAATACGGATGTGGTTGCAGATTCTGTGCTTGTTCGATCTTGTTCACTACGCTCTTCAACGGTTTGCAACAACTCTGTTCACCATTTCTGAAATTGTCGCTTCGTTTGCGCTTCTATTTTGACTATGTGGTTATCATATCTTTTCAGCGCTGCTTTTGTGATACGTTTGTGTAACACACTGTTTTCAACAATTTCACGCTCTGTAACTGCTGCTTGTCTAGTAATTACGTTTATCTGTTTCTTTATTTTCTTGACTTCTCCTTGGTTGTTGTTACGAAATGTTTTGATCTCGTCCTGAGTGTCATTACGCAATGTTTGTATGCCCACTTGTAACTTGTCAATGTCTGTTCTCAATTGATTGTGACCTGTTATTAAGTGTCCTATCACTTCTCGAGATTCTTTTGCCTCGTCTTCAATACGACTTAGGTGTAACTCAATTTTTTTGTTTGGTTCTTTAATCTCACGCATTTGTCTAGTGATTTCTGCAATTTGTTTCGTCGTTTCTGCATTCTGAATTTTAATTTGGTTCGCAATTTCTTTATTTTGCCCTGTCATGGTTTCCGTCATTAATTGTAATAATTCAGCCAGATTGGTGGGTCCTATTGCGTTTTGTTCCGACGTCCTACGCTCTGTGTTTTCGCCCAGTTGTTGGTTTGCAACCGATAGCATTGAACTGTGCTGTGACACGTTTCTGCTCGCATTCCTTGTACTCTGTGCTGAGGGAGTTCTTATTAATTGTACTACGGGTTCTACGTATTCAAGACGCAAGTTAGAATCCTCATCGCCTGTCTCACTACTTTCCTGCTCCTCTGTCGTATGTTGACCTAGGTTTTCTGTGCCTTGGCATACGTTATCCTCGTTATGGTGCGTTATCTGTCCTATTTCTCGCGATACTGCATCGTCTGTTGTACTGTCCTCTATTCTCTGTCCATTTTCATGCTGGGTCTGTACCTCAATTCAGTCAAGATCTCGATCTGCCATTGCTAATCTTTCCGAATCCCTTATTTTCTGTTTTAAAAGCAATTCACGGGCCCTACTTCGCGTTCACATGCACTCATACGATCTCACACGTTTCATAAACTTTTTGTTCACACGACTTGACAAACCATTCACTTACTTGTTGGGTCAGAACCAACTTGTGAAATATATGTCCGCCACCTGTGCGCTTGCATTGGGGAGGAAACTTAATTCTAACAATTTTCAAAATTCATAACTTAATTATGCTGTTGTCTCTGCTAGAATGCCTCACTTTTTCTTAAATACTTTTACTATATATCGCTGCTGCTACTATTTTCGACTATGTATAACACTAGGGAAAATTTTTTTTCTTACTATGAAAATTTTTCAGCAGCTGTTTTTCTGACCTAGTTAGACACGTGGTCGACCTTCAATCATGGTACTTTACCATCCTGGCAGGGTCGCAATTTTCTAAACATTCATGGTGGTGTCTGTTTGTTCTATATCGTGTCTCCCTACCACCTTCGCGCAACGACGCTCTGAGCGTGTTTTTTAGGGAATTGACTAGTTTGAACCTGGGACCTGTTGCTGGTAAGGAGACGCCAGACCACACATGACATGTAGAATTCAGAAGAGTTCAGTGAGACTAGCGATGATATAACCAAATACTTAATGATCTGGGCGTCAGCTCCACTGCACCCCCTGTAAAAGGATCTTAATACTAACGAAATTTAGTGGAAGGGGTTCAAGGCTTTCCTACTTTTAGTTAGCTGGTAAAATAACGTCGAACAAGCAGTTAAGTTTACCATTGGAAATTTTATTCTACTCACAAAACATTGTTTATAAATTGCACTATTGATAAAAGGAAGTGTTTTAATACAGGATGGTAAAAACCAACTGCGTTCAACAAAAATGTGAACGAATATCCCCTGAATGGGTTTCCAAGTTCTACAATCGATCGAAGGATCACCTATGCCATATCACATCTATAATCTAGGTTTAAATTAAGCTTCACAAAAGAGAAAACTATCAAAATGGTCTACAGTGACCGTCAATTATCTTTAATAACTTATCTAACTTGTCGTAAATTACAGTGGCCGATGTGGCTTCTCAATAATTATATACTGTAACAGAGAAATCCTCGTGTTTCAGATTTTTACTTCAAGTGACAAATGTGAACACCATGAGCTTTAATTTACGATCGACATTAGTATTACGCAAAAAGCGGGTGTAACAGATGAGACTTGTGCAGTTCTGAGTGAAGCTTTATGCGCTTTTATGCGGCATCCCGTGCGTTCATTACCTTGTCGTTGGTTAGGCAGCTTCAGAGGGCAGCGGCCGGCGCAGCAGCCATCCAGCTCGTCGTCTACGAACTAACTTCTCCTAACTTCTCCTTACTACCATTTGCCGAAGTTGGTTTAAAAAAAACTATCTGTCTGTGTTTTCATCTGACCAATCAGGGTCTCAATGTTAACCTTAAGCTCCGCCTACAAAAATTCTGTCTATCCAATGAAAAACGTTATACTTTTAGTGGTGGCGCAATGTTTTTAAAGTTTGCAACGTAACAGAGACGCGAAAAAGTCTCACGCTAAAACTTGCAGCTGATGTGGTTCTTTTAGCGTTATCTTAATATCTATACTGTTCTGCTCTCGGCTTCTGCTCTCGTTCCTCTCCTCGGAACTGCGTCTGTCTCACGGCGGGAAGGTATGACATGCATTTAGGCATTCTTGTGTTAGTCTGTTGTATTCCATTTGCTCACTCGTTACTCGTATTACTTTGGTTAATTTAATGTCACGATTTATTCGGAACTATGTGACATACTACTGGACTTGCTTATCATGTCAGGGTTTTCATGGAAGGTGTTGGATTTGCCTGACACCTTACAAATGGAACATCAGCGACCTCGGCAGGTTAATGTATGGTGCGGCATTACGAGAGGAAGGATAATTGGCCCCCATTTTATCGATGGGAATCTAAGTGGTGCAATGTATGCTGATTTCCTACGTAATGTTCAACCTATATTACTACAAGACGTTTCCCTGCATGACAGAATAGCTATATACTTCCAACATGATGGATGTCCGGTACATAGCTCGCGTGCGGTTGAAGCGGTATTGAAGAGCATATTTCATGACTGGTGGATTTGTCGTCGAAGCACCACACCCTTGGCCCGCATGTTCGCCGGATCTGACGTCCCCGGATTTCTTTCTGGGGGGAAAGTTGAGAGATACTTGCTATCGTGATCCACCGACAATGCCTGACAACATGCGTCAGCGCATTGTCGATACGTGTGAGAACATCACAGAAGGCGAACTACTCGCTGTTGAGAGGAATGTCGTCACACGTATTGCCAAATGCATTGAGGTTGACGGACATCATTTTGAGCAATCCTCGCATTAATGTGGTATTTACAGGTAATCACGCTATAACAGCATACGTTCTCAGAAATGATAATCTCACAAAGGTACATGTATCACATTGGAACAACCGAAATAAAATGTTCAAACGTACCTACATTCTGTATTTTAATTTAAAAAA
This sequence comes from Schistocerca gregaria, assembly GCF_023897955.1. Classification (NCBI taxonomy): domain Eukaryota; kingdom Metazoa; phylum Arthropoda; class Insecta; order Orthoptera; family Acrididae; genus Schistocerca; species Schistocerca gregaria. The sequence goes on along the minus strand of NC_064928.1, from coordinate 24,674,286 downwards.
CCTACCTGTCATTAACTGTTCATCTAAAATTGTGAGCCATATGTTTGTGACTATTACAGCGCCTTCTGTTCTAAAGCGAAAGAAGTGGTCCAACTAAAATATTAATTTTTCTTTGCGTACTACACGAATATGTTATAGAAAATGAGGAGTTCCTATTTTTTTAAAAACCTTAGTTGATATCCGTTTTACGTACGGCAGCGACATCTGGTTTCCCCCTTCAAGCTCGACAAGTTTCGTTCTTTGTAATTTTCTCGTTTGACGCTTATTTCGTGAGACATTTGGCCAGGTCTTATTCAAAGGACCATCCTGTATTTGGTGACAGACATGGTACACACGGTATGAGATAAGCTATCACAATATTTTTCATCTGTGAAAATAATCAGTGATCGGAACCAGTTGTCAATAAATAAATTGTAAGACAGCACAGTGCGTACCACGCATTTCTCCAAGTTTCTAGAATATGGTTGTCGAAGACCAGGCTGGCAGTGATGGCATTTGTGTGTGTGTGTCTGTGTGTGTGGTGCTCGAAGTCTGATCACCTTTGGTGATCTGTACTTCTGTAGTGTACGATACAGGTAAAAGATTTGCACATTTTATTTATTGCTTCAGTCAGCCATTGTTTGGGTACTCAACTGAGTCCGTGAACCACCTTTAATTTTGTTACCTTCAGAGGCGGAACTGTAGGGTAGATACTCTCTCCACGTCTGGATGTCTTGGTTTATGGAGGATCGAGCACCAGTGATTGGGGAACTTTGTGTGTGTGTCTCGGTGCGGGTTCAACCGCCCCTATCGAAGCTGTTCAGTGCCTCGGAGGGCGTCTTTGTGGCCTTGCCTTTCACTTTGTCGATAAGGTATTCCTCTCCGAGGTCGCCCTGAAGGCCTTGCTGCCTCACCCGTCATGTGCCACCTGTGACACAACGTAAACATGGATTTTGGACGACTTACAGGTTCTTGTAGTTTCCTTCCAACGTTTTTCCCCACGATATTGACCTGTACAGTAAAATTGGCTCTACCGGTGCGTGGTAAGGTTGTAGTATTGTGTGCGGATTCAGATCTGTGCTCTTCGGGAATGGGATGAGACCGTCCATCATTGTCAGTCCAGTTCCTTCTCCTCCCGAGTGCGTGTTGTACACAGTAGCTTCTTGTCGACATGGACGCCTAGGTATCCGGCCGCGTTTGAGAATGGAACTGGTTGACCAGACTATTGGAAGCTGTCATTAGCGTACTCCGTAGGTCTCCTCTTCGTAAATATCTTGTGAAGGATCACCTGTATTTTGTTGCCATGTGTCCACTGCTGCATCACACCCGGCTGGCGTTGCATTTGTGTGTCAGGCTTCTTTATAGTGGTTAGGAAAGCCGTCTGTAAATAAGTTTACTGGCACCTGCGATGTGGGAGGGCGGTGTGTGTCAGTACTGTTGTTGTTGTTGTTGTTGTTGTTGTTGTTGTTGTGTACTTCGATACAGCTCTCCACGCTACTCAATCTTGTGCAAGCTTCTCCATCTCCGAATAGCTACTGCAATCTACGTCCTTCTGAATTTACTTTCTTCATCGCTTGGTCTCCCTCTACGGTTTTTACCACCACATTTCCTCCAATACTAAACTAGTGATCCCCTGATGCCGCAGAATGTATATTTTCAATCTATCGCCTACTCTAGTCGCTTTGTGTCACAAATTTCTTTTCTCAGTTTTGTTCAGTACCTCTCAATGGTTACAAGATCTAAGCATCAACTCTTGAGCATTCTTCTGAAATACCATGTCTCATAACCTTCTACTCTCTTGTTCTTTAAAGTCTATATCGTCAATGTTTTACTGTCATATATAGCTACACTCTATACAAATACTCTGAGAAAAGTTCTCGAAAACTTAAATCTATATTCGATGTTACGAAATTCCTCATCTTCAGAAATGCTTTGCTTGCCGTTTCCAGTCTACTTTTTATATCCTCTCTACTTAGGCCATCATCAGTTACTTTGCTGCCCAAATTGAAAACTCATCTCCTGCTCTAAGTGTCTCGTTTCCTAACCTAATTCCCTCAGCGTCTCCTTATTTAATTTTGCTACATCCCGTTACCTTTGTTTTGCTTTTGTTGATGTTCACATTATATCCTTCTTTCAAGACACCGTCCATTCCGTTCAACAGCCCTTCCAAGTCTATTGCTGTCTCCTGAGAGAATTACTATGTCATCAGCAATCTTCAAAGAGTTTGTTTCTCTTCCCTGAACTTTAATCCCTACTGGAAATTTGTTATCGGTTTCCTTTACTGTTTGCTCAAAGTGTAGACTGAATAACATTGGGGATAATGTACAACGCTGTCTCACTCCCTTCTCAACTTCCCTTTCATACCCCTCGACTCTTATAACTGCCGTCAGGTTTCTGTACAAGTTGTAAATAGCCTTCAGAATTTCAAAGACAGTATTCCAGTCGACATTGTCAAAAGCTTTTCCTACGTCTAGAAATGCTATAAATGTAGGTTTGCCTTTCCTAAATTTATCTTCTAAGGTAAGTCGTACGGCCATTGCTGCCTTGCGCGTTCCTACATTTCTCCGGAAACCAAACTTATGTTCACCGAGGTTGGCCTCTGTTTTTACATTCTTATGTCAACAATACTTCGTTAAAAAATAGTGGCGAGATAACTGAGCCCTGAGGAATTCCCGAACGACAGGTCGACTCAAGTTTTGGTTGTCGATGCGGTCTCGGTATTCGAGAAAGTTGTTCATTATCTTGAAATAGCAGTTTCCGAGTGGCGTGGTCTGTCGTAATTGATTATCACATTTTGGCGGCAAAGTTTATCATAGGCCTTTGGAAAGCACGGGAAATTCCAATGGTCGAGTTCTTATTGCTGAAATGGTCGTATACCGCTTCGGTTATCGGCAATACATGGAATTCCACTGAAACCCAAACTGATCGGGTCGTATAGCGTTGTGAGTGACAAGAACTTTTTGAACCAGCCTCAAGCTCACTCTTTCGAGTACCCTTCCCAATGTCAGGAGTAGACATAGCGGTAGGGAGTTTTCCGGTTGGGAGATATCTCTTCCTGGCTTGTAGCCACCTTCCACGACTGCGGAAAGTGTCCCAGCATCAAGCAGCTGTTGGTAATTCTAGTAATTCTAGTTGTAGGTTTCCGTCATAAATGATCGCAAGGTGTCTGGTACGCTTACACAGTTCCTTGCCCACTTCGCTACCAGGCGGCAGTCAATTTTGCATTGGGTTGTTCTATAATTTTTTGACTCATCAGTGTTAATTACGAGAGTGTCCTGAAAAGTAATACCTTCGAATTTGTTTGTGAAATCTCTTGTGTTTTTTTAAATAAAGCAAACCTTAGTAACATTCTAAATCTTTATTCTTCACGTCTAAATTATATTTGCAGTTCCCTACCGCTAGAGGGCTCCGAACTGCAGTGCACAACATGGCGCTTTGTATCGTAACTATGTCGCTCCATGACGTGAACAAGTTTCTGGCCGCAGAAAGCTTTGTCCACCCATAGAGAGCACTATTCTTCAGCATAACAGTACCACACAGTACACGAGCGCTGCGACATCCCAACAACCCGGCGCCTTGAGTTCATTATAATCAATTATAATCGGTACAGTACCGACTTGGCTCCGTTCGAAATTCGTCTGCTTCCATAACGTCCTTCGTGGACTTTACTTTGGTAATGATGAAGCGGTGCAAGCAATAGTGAGGTTGTGGCTCTGTCAACGAAGTTTACAGTGGCGGTATAAAAAAAAAAAAAAAAACTGCTCTCTCTTTGGGACAAATGTGTTCGTCGTTACGATGAGTTTGTTGACAAATAAATGTGTAGGCATGAAGAATAATGATGTAGAATGTTAATAACGTTTGTTTTATTTAAAAATGTTTAAGAGTGCTCACAGGAAAAACTATTTTCAGCAGGCCCTCGAACAGTAGGCTTAAAAAAGGTTTAGACACCATACTGAAAAGAAAATAGCATAATTAACAATGTTGTGGTAGAACCAGTGGATGAGTTTTAGTACACTACTGGCCATTAAAATTGCAACACCAAGAAGAAATGCAGATGATAAACCGGTATTCATTGGACAAATATATTATACTAGAACTGACATGTGATTACATTTTCACGCAATTTGGACGCTTAGATCCTGAGAAATCAGTACCCAGAACAACCACCTCTGACCGCAATAACGACCTTGATACGCCTGGGCATTGAGTTAAACACAGCTTGGATGGTGTGTACAGGTACAGCTGCCCATGCAGCTTCGACTGGCGTGTTGTGACGAGCCAGTTGCTCGGCCACCATTGACCAGACGTTTTAAATTGGTGAGTGATCTGGAGAATGTGCTGTCCAGGGCAGCAGTCGAACATTTTCTCATCCAGAAAGACCCGTACAGGACCTGCAACATGCGGTCGTCCATTATCCTGCTAAAATGTAGGGTTTCGCAGGGATCGAATGAAGGGTAGAGCCACAGGTCGTAAGACATCTGAAGTGTAACGTACACTCTTCAAAGTGCCGTCATTGCGAAAGAGAGGTGACCAAGACGTGTAGCCAATGGCACACCATAAAATCACGCCGGGTGACACGCCAGTATGGCGATGACGAATACACGCTTCCGATGTGCGTTCACCGCGATGTCGCCAAACGCGGATGCGACCATCGTGATGCTGTAAACAGAACCTGGATTAATCCGAAAAAATGACGTTTTGCCATTCGTGCACTCAGGTTCGTCGTTGAGTACACCGTCGCAGGCGCTCCTGTCTGTGATGCAGCGTCAAGAGTAACAGCAGCCATGGTTTCCGAGCTGATAGTCCATGCTGCTGCAAACGTCGTTGAAAACTTTCCTTATGTCAGCACGTTGTAGCTGTCGCCACCGGCGACAGCCTTGTGTGATTGCTCTGATAAACTACTGGTTTCCATATCACAGTATATTCTTCCAGTTGGTGAAATTTCGCCTGTAGCACGTCATCTTCGTGGTGTAGCAATTTTAATGGCCACTAGTGTATTTGGGCAGTTGACTACAAAGACTAAAGGGCAGAAAAACAAGTAAACAGAATATTAAATCGTCCTGGAATGATTTTTGTAAATTACTAAGAGTTCCCAGAACTAAACTTTTGATATAATTGAGAAGTTTACAATCAGTATGTGTTGTTTTGTCGAAGGCAGACATGGACTTTTTAATGTGAGACGCATTCAAAAATTAAGGGTTGCTTATCTAGTGATAGATATGATCTGCTGGGAAGTTCTGCGTTGCGGCCTTTGCGGATCACTCGGAACCGACCGACCACCGTGTCATCGTGAGCCAGTGGCTTCATTGGGTGCGGTATGGAGAGGCGTTGCTTCAGTACACTCCCCTCCCGGCCTTCGTCGCCTCTCTTGACGCTGCAGCCGCTGCTTTTAACCGGTCAGCTCATCAATTGGCATCTTGCAGCTGGTTGTACGCCGTTCCAGTCCTTCCAGAAATGAAGAATCCCTGGAAGTATCAGGAATGGAACCGGGGTCTTGCCATAGCAGCCAGATGCCCTGACCACCCAGTTAAGGAGTTGAACCGTAGTTTCGACGACAGAGAGCAAAACGAAGAAATGTGTCACGCAGCTGAATGGTTGGCGATTGGCATAACGACGGTCTTTGCCGAATTCCAAGGAATAAGAAAATACCGAAACCATAGACAGACGGAAAGTGGATGGATGGCATGAGGAAACTTGCATATAAAGGTGTAGAGTAGGATTCCATCCAACAGTTAGTGTCAAAGGACTCATGGTTCTGGCATGATTGATTACTTACAATTCTTAGGCGCAGTTATGACAGAACAGACGCTACTGACGATCCAGAGCCGTACGAAATGTTTCGCAATCAATTCACTGCCGACAAATTCCTTGACATCGCCCATATTCAGTATACATTTGCTATCCAATAGTGGGACAAGGAATGGCAGTGCTCAGTTCTGTAATAAATTTCAGCTAGCAACAGCGAATTCACCGCTCAAGAACCGCAAGAGGATGAGCTATGCTTGAAAGGGCACGTGATACGGGAAGATTTCAGTTAGACTACATCATGGTCAGAGAGAAATTTCGAAATCAGATACTGAATTGTAAGGCGTACGAAGGAGCAGATATAGACTCAGATCGCTATGTAGTAATGATGAAGAGTAGGCTACAGTTTAAGAGATTATTCAGGAAGAATCAATACGCAGAAGTTCTTAGGAAAGACGAGATACGCTTGAAGTTCTTTAAGGCTATAGATACAACAATAAGGAATGGCTTAGTAGGCAGTGCAGTTGAAGAGGAATGGACATATCTGAAAAGGCCAATCACAGAAGTTGGATAGAAAAACATAGGTACAAAGAACGTAACTGCGCAGAACCCCCGGGTAACAGAAGAAATACGTCAATTGATAGACGAAAGAAGAAAGTACAAAAATGTTCAGGGAAATTCAGGAATACAGAAATACAAGTACCTGAGGAATGAAATAAATAGGAAGTTCAGGAAAGCTAAGACGAAATGGCTGCCTGAAATACGTGAAAAGTCGAAAAAGAAATGATAGTCGGAAGAACTGACTCAGCATACAGGAAAGTCAAAATAATCTTCGATGAACTTACAAAGGAAGTATAGTACAATTAAGAGTGCAACCGGAATTCCATTGTTCAAGACAGAGGAGAGAGCGAATAGGTGGAAAGAATATATTGAAAGCCGCTATGGCGCGGAAGATTTGTCTGATGTGACAGAAGAAGTAACAGGAATCGATTTAAAAGAGATAGGAGATGCAGTATTAGAATTTAAAACAACTTTGGAGGAGTTGAAATCAAATTAGGCAGAACTTGTAAAATGATTGAGGGAAATGGCAACAAAACTACTATTCACATTGGTTCGACTGGTTCAAATGGCTCTGAGCACTGTGGGACTCAACTGCTGTGGTCATCAGTCCCCTAGAACTTAGAACTACTTAAACCTAACTAACCTAAGGACATCACAAACATCCATGCCCGAGGCAGGATTCGAACCTGCGACCGTAGCAGTCTCACGGTTCCGGACTGCGCGCCTAGAACCACTCGGCCACCTGGCCGGCTTCACGTTGGTGTCTAGAATAGAAAAGAAAATTGAATGTGTGATAGATGACGATCAGTTTGGCTTTAGGAAAGGTAAGGGCATCAGAGAGCCAATTCTGACGTTGCGGTTGCCGCAAGCCTAAGACAAATCTAGACACGTTCGTAGGATTTGTGGATCTGAAAAAGCATTCGATAATGTAAAGTGATGCAAGACGTTCGAAATTGTGAGAAAAATAAGGGTAAGGTATGGGGAGAGACGGGTCATATACAATACGTGAAGAACCAAGAGGGAATGATAAGAGTGGACGACCAGGAACTAAGTGCTTGGATGAAAAAGGGTGTAATACAGGGAAGTAGACTTTCACCGGTACTTTGCGATCTATACATCGAAGAAGCAATGACGGAAATAAAAGAAAGATTCAGGAGTGGAATTAAAATTCAAGGTGAAAGGATATCAATGATGCGATTGGCTGATGACATTACTATCAGAATGAAAGTGAAGAAAAACTGCATGAATGGAATGAACTATCTAAATGAGTGCAGAATATGGATTGAGAGTAGATAGAAGAAACACGAAAGCAATGAGAAGTACCGGAAATAAGAACAGTTAGAAACTTTGCGTCAGGATTGATGGACACGAAACAGATGAAGTTAAGGGATTCTGCTACCTTGGCAGTAAAATAACCAGAGACCGACAGAGCAATGAGGACATCAAAAGTAATGGCAAAAGGGCATTCCTGGCTAAGAGAACACTTCTAGTGTCAAACATCGGCTTTAATTTGAGGAAGAAATTTCTGAAATGTACGTTTGGAGCACAGCGGTGTATGGTAACGAAACATGGATTGTGGGAAAACCGGAACAGAAGAGAATAAAAGTATTTGAGATGTAGTAGTCTACTATAAACGAATGTTTAAAATTAGGTGGACTGATACGGCAAGGAATGAGGAGGTTCTGCGCAGAATCGAAGAGGAATGGAATATGTGGAAAACACTGATGAGGAGAAGGGACAGGATGATAGGACATCTGCGAAGACATGAGGGAATGACTTCCATGGTACCAGAGGGAGCTGTAGAGGGCAAAAACTGTAGAGGAAGACAGAGGTTGGAATACATTCAGCAGATAATTGAGGACGTAGGTTGCAAGATCTACTCTGAGATGAAGAGGTTGGCACAGAAGACGAATTCGTGGCGGACCGCATCAAACCAGTCAGATGATGGTTCAAATGGCTCTGAGCACTATGGGACTTAACATCTGTGGTCATCACTCCCCTAGAACTTAGAACTACTTAAACCTAAATAACCTAAGGACATCACACACATCCATGCCCGAGGCAGGATTCGAACCTGAGACCGTAGCAGTCACGCGCCAGTCAGAAGACTGTGGCGTACGAAAATTTGACCAGACCGGGACTCGAACCTGAGTTTTCCGCCTATCGCGAGCAGTCACCTTAAGAACTCCGGCTATACGTGCAAGCTCCCCGTATCCACCCAGACTTGGTATGTCACACTGTATACGCCTTAAAATGTATACGTAATACAGCTGATGGCAAGGAATTCGCAGTGAGCGAATTAATTTCGTAGTATTTCGTTCAGCTGTGAATCGTCAACAGTGTCTGCTGTTCCAGAGATGCATGTAAGTGTCACGAGCCTCACGGTCTCTCTTGTGGGAATCCTAGTGTGGTGCCACAGACCGTTAACACCGCCACCAGCGCCTCACAGCCGGCAACGGAAACGCTCGTCTCCGACTCACGGCGACAGCGATCGCGCGGTGGCCCGGCGGGTCCAATGATGCGTTCCCTCTGGGCCACGCTGTCAAGTGCTGCAGCAGGCGGCAGCTACACGGAGGGCTCTGTCTGTGTCGTGGTCTTCAGTCTAGGGGAGACTTCGACCCGACAAAATTAACATCTTAAAACAGGTTTATTGCATGGACCAACCAAAAATCTTCTTCATAGCAATTACAAGCTAAAGGTCTATAGAATTCTTTACTTAAAAGTATATTTGTTTACACTTTTGGCAGCAGTCTGAAGTTTGCGATCGTTTTTTACAAATTGGACAAATTCACCCCATGTGTAACACTTACTTGTAGTTCAGATTTCATTAAATCGAGATTGCTACGGCTCCTATCATCAGACCATTTGCAGTTCATCAAAGAAAAAATCCTTCAGTGTCAGCGTTAGATGCTGGTATACTGAGAACAAAGCCAAGTACCTACACTATTCGCCATTAAAATGGCTACACCACGAAGATGACGTGCTACAGACGAGAAATTTCACCGACAGGAAGAAAATGCTGTGATATGCAAATGATTAGCTTTTCAGAGCATTGACATAAGGGTGGCGCCGGTGGCGACACCTACAACGTGCTGACATGGGGAAAGTTTCCAACCGATTTCTCACACACAAACAGCAGTTGACCGGCGTTGCCTGGTGAAACGTTGTTGTGATGCCTCGTGTAAGAAGGAAAAATGCGTACCATCGCGTTTCCGACTTTGATCAAGGTCGGATTGCGGCCTATCGCGATTGCGGTTTATCGTATCGCGACATTGCTGCTCGCGTTCGTCGAGATCAAATACGGAATCGGTGGGTTCAGGAGGGTAATACGGAACGCCGTGCTGGATCCCAACGGCCTCGTATCACTGCCGAGATGACAGGTATCTCATCCGCGTGGCTGTAACGGATTGTGCAGCCACGTCTCGATCCCTGAGTCAACAGACGGGTTCGTTTGCAAGACAACAACCATCTGCACGAACAGTTCGACGACGTTTGCAGCAGCATAGACTATCAGCTCGGAAACCATGGCTGCGGTTACCCTTGACGCTGCATCAGAGACAGGAGTGCTTGCGATGGTGTACTCGACGACGAACCTGGGTGCACGAATGGCAAAACCTCATTTTTTCGGATGAATCCAGGTTCTCTTTACAGCATCGTGATGGTCGCATCCGTGTTTGGCGACATCGCGGTCAACGCACACTGGAAGCATGTATTCGTCATCGCCATACTGGCGTATCACCCGGCGTGATGGTATGGGATACCATTGGTTATGCGTCTCGGTCACCTCTTGTTCTCATTGACGGCACTTTGAACAGTGGACGTTACATTTCAGATGTGTTACGACCCGTGGCTCTACCCTTCATTCGATGCCTGCGAAACGCTAAATTCCAGCTGGATGATGCACGACCGCATGTTGCAGGTCCTGGATACAGAAAATGTTCAACTCCTGCCCTGGCCAGCACATTCTCCATATCTTTCACCAATTCAAAACGTCTGATCAATGGTGGCCGAGCAACTGGCTCGTCACAATACACCAGTCACTACTCTTGATGAACTGTGGTATCGTGTTGAAGCTGCATGGGCAGCTGTACCTTTACACGCCATCCAAGCTGTGTTTGACTCAATGCCCAGGCGTATCAAGGCCGTTATTACGGCCAGAGATGGTTGTTCTCGGTACTGATTTCTCAGGACCCATGCACCCAAATGGCGTGAAAATGTAATCACATGTCACTTCTAGTATAATATATTTGTCCAATGAATACCCATTTATCATCTGCATTTCTTCTGGGTGTAGCAATTTTAATGGCCAGCAGTGTATTTGTCTTCTTGGCTTTAATTTCTTTGGCCTCTGCCTCAATCATCACGGATACCCACTTTTCAACTGTGCTGCCGTTGGTAGCAATTTTCGTATTTATTATACCGTGTGTTCAAGAAGTCTCTCCGCAGTGCCGTATGATTGTTGGCCGGTTCCTTCCCTTCACGTGGACTCTCGCAACAATCCACTGTTTCGTTTATCTCAGCCAGCGTTAGTAGTATCGTTGGTGTGTGTCGTTGCGTGTTGACGTCAACGTTTATGTTCAGTTCAGCTCGTTTGTTTCGTTTCTGTCACTGTTAAAATGCTTACCATTGAAGAACGTGTGTTTTTAGCCGAACAAGTGTTCAAAGCTGGCGGTAAATACACAGTTTCAGATGGACAAACATTTAATTCAGTTTTCCCGGAGACAACTCTCACACATTAGGAAACTGTGCGAGATCTGATTAACAAATTTCGAAGTGCGGGTTCAGTGACAGATGCACCGAGAAGTGGTCGTCCTGGCGCTTTGTCTGAGAATAAACTACTCGATATTTTCGATAAAATGTCCACGAGTCCGAACAAGTCATTAAGAAAACCCGCCCAGGAAATCGATGTTAGTGTCGGAACGGCCCACACATTAGAACTTTTCCCGTACTAAGTGACAGTCGTGCAAGAACTGAAAAATACTGATCATGGAACAGATATCCTTAATGGAACGTTTTTCACTGATGAGGCGTGGTTTCATTTATCCGGGTACATGAACTCGCAAAATTCTCGTATGTGCAGTACTGCAAATCCATTGTGTATTCATTAGGAACCACTTCATTCTGAGAAAATAGGAGTTTGGATTGTAATTTCTAGACGTCGGATTGTGGATCCCATATTTTTCAACGAAACAGTAAACGCACAACGATACTGCAGTGATGTGCTGTACCTATTTATAGGAGAACTTGTGTTAAGTGAAATACTGAATGGTTATTTTCAACAAGGTGGTGCAACCGCACATACAGTTCGCTTTTCAATGTCACTGCTTGCTCATGTTTTTGGTGATCGCATAGTTCCACAGGGACTTTGGCCTCCACGATCACCTCACCTAACACCAACTGACTTTTTCTTCTGGGGTGCAGCCAAAGCAACTGTCTATAAAACCGTCCAAAATCCATCGGTGAATTGAAAACTGCAATATCCACTTTCACTGCTTCTGTCACAGAAGAAATGTTACAGCTTGCTTTTGGAAACATGATTAGACGCATTAAATTGTGTATTCAACAACAGGGGGACACTTTCAACATTTAATGTAAAAATTTGTAAGTAAAAATTAATATTCAATAAATTAGTAACTTTATTTCACTGAGGTTCATTTCGGTGTATTCACTGCGGCATACGGAACGCGCCGCTAACAATCATACGGCACTTCGGAGAGACTTTCCCAACACCCCGTCTTTTTCAAAGAACAAATACAGGCTATCCTCATTTATCCTGAGTCCTTAGGGACAGTGGGAGCAAGGACTGAATTGTAGCATTGTCAGGAACGTTTACCTTTTCTACAATGTAAGTATGAAAGGTATGATAAAATTCAACAAGATTATTTTGAATTCTCTTCTTAATCTTGTGTGTATTGCTTCCAAGAAACGAGTCATCTTTTCTTTGCAAAATTTTCTTTGACAAAGCTTCAATGGCGCTACAAGACTCCCTTATAGTTAAATCTGACATCTCTAGATATTTTGAGGTTTCCAAAACAATGTTTCCAATGTAAGAAAATGATTGAGGATATGTTTCGGGACTTGGCATTTTGCTTGGATGCTCGTCACTAAAATACAATTTAAAAGCTTTAGGTGTTTCATCTGTGCTCTGAAAATGACTTACTATTGGCTCCCAGTTCTTTATTAGCCTATCAACAGCTGGCGTGAGGGACAGGTCAACTCGTAGGCATATGCCTTTAAGTTTCACACCAGTCGCTACCAACAAAGTTAAAAAAAAAAAATCTTCCCTGCGTTTTGCTGACACTGGAAAGTGTCCATAAATCTTAACAATTATGATTTGCATGTCTTCATCTAAGACATCAGAAGCATATTTAGTGCCACTATGTATTATGTGATATTTGCATTTAGCTTTAAATGTTTTGTTGTTCTTCTCACTCAACAATTTCTTCGCGGATTTATTTATACCACAACTGACACTAACATTATCGCCACTATGAGACGAAATGTTGTTTACATTTAGTGAATGAGATTCAAGACTGCCTTCTATCAAAGCATGGACACCACCAGCACTCTCATCTGCTTGTTCCACGAAATCTAATACTTTATTTCTGATGCCAACACGAGGTTCAAAGTACCTGATTACTACAGGAAATATTTTCCTGTTCTTGAAATTCGACGCATCTGAAGTAACAGAAAAAAAGGTGCTACTCTTCTCTGGACCGTCAAGTACGTCTAGGAAATCACACTTCTAGGCGCTGATACATTTTTTGCAATAGACTCTGCTTTCGTCCTTCCGCAACGTATTTTTTTGGCCTCATCCGAATCCAGAAATATGTTGTTTGTAAGTTTATTTGCACGGCCCATGCTGACATAACTAAGGCTGTGTTTCACTTCATGATACAGAAACCCACTGCAACTTTGTAGGACTCACCACTACTGGGATTGTCACTTAGGCACTGAAAATATCTGGCTGTCTTAGATGCGTCACTTCCCCTCACTCTGCTTCCGTGTTCTTCGCTGTTGGCGTGCTGTTGACAGTCTGTGCATGGCTGAATTCGCGCTTGCAGAGGGTGCAATACCCTTTAGAATTGTTTCCTTTTACAGGAGTAATCCATAAATGAGTTTCTTCCCATTTCTTCTGGTACCTACAGAAGTACTTTTCCTCTCTTTTTATGCCGAGTTTTGGATTCTTGCATTTCGCGTAACTCGGATTAGGCGGAAAGACAAAGAAACAAGATAATCGCAACGTGATTTCCGACACCGTGTTATGTTTTGTGTTCCCTACATATCAATGTAGAAACTGTATCCATAATATTGTGCCGTATCGAGTAATCGATGTTGTAGCGATCGTCCAGCAACGAGATTTGAAAAATATGCGGCAGGTCATTTTCTCAAATACGGGAGATTGTATCTCCCGTATAACGGGAGTATGCTTAATAATTGAGAAGAATACGGGAGTTCCCGTACAATACGGGAGAGTTGGCAAGTAGCCTTCTGCATTAACGTCGGTGGGAGCACGACAATAGTTAGTTTACCCCTTGTAATAGTGGGGCTTTATTGCTGCTTTTTCTTTCGCAAAGTTTCTCCGCAATGCATGGAGAAAGCTGCAAGTTAAGTAAATCTTCTGTTTACTGTTCTTACGCGTTCGTTGATCATTTCTGCTCGTGTCTTAACTTCGAGCCCCCCTCTCTTTACCGTTGCGTAGCAAGTCGTACACAACACCAAGTAATGTTGCGAGCGTTAGGCGATGAATATAGTGGACTACAATAGGAAGATGCAGACAGTGTGACATGAACGTTTGGGACGATCCGCGGAGTATGCGCGGTAACTGAAGTGGTTAAGGCGATGGAGCGCGAAAAGCGGCTAATCCGGGTTGAGTCCCATTTCACCACAAAATTTTGAATGTCACTATTGGCCAGTAAATCTCTACCTAATACAGCTGATGACAAGGTATACGTAATCAGCGAGTTAATTTCGAAGTTAGACCGGTATTACATTATCAAATTCCTTTGCCAAAGATGTGAACAAATATCCGTCAAATATCTTTGACTTGGCGCTAAAAAAGGGTATTACACTGTCATCATATTTTTCGTCAAAGTTCAAGATGGCTGACAACAACAACTTGTTATTAATCGCAGCAGTTGCATGTACCACAATGCGCTGTGTGCACATGTGGAAGAGAAGCGGGAGAAAAAAAGGCAACGTACCTTGGTGATGCCGTGGACTTTACGACGACACGTTAAAAGCATTCATCAAAACTTGTTACGTGAGCTTTTACAGTGCAGGACGTCACGTTGTACGTCAGTTACTTAAGAATGGATGACGATACATTTCAGTATGTGCTCAGTGAAGTGTATCCTCATATCACAAAGCACAATACTCACTTAAGAACTGCTATATCTGCAGAAGACAGGCTTACTGTAACACTTCGATTCCTTGCTACAGGAGAGAGTTATGTTAGGTCAGGTCTCCCATCTTGTTAATCTATTTATGTATTCAGGGTGCCTCACGTTGTAAAGCGCCTCATCACCTTCACACACGTCTGTTAATTTTGTAGTTGTGGTACACACCAACAGTACTTACCACCAATGTTTACAAAAACACTGCAGATGACAGAACGCTGCAGCGATGCTACCGCTCCACGTGGTAACATGTCACATTGCAGTGAACAGAAGACAAGCGACTTCTTTGGTCAACTCTACAGCGAGGCCCTAGATTTGATCAAATTTATTTGACGACAGACGAGATTTCACAAAGTTCCCTATAACACCATCAACTATCTTTGACAAAGATATTTGACAAAGAAATTTGACAGTGTAATATCGGTCATACCTACGATTTCCGTTACGGCCGTTGAGAGCGAGTTCTTGACCCCTCTCCCTCCCTTTCAGTAAACTGTGTGGGCATGACGCGTCAGAATGTAACTGGAGCGCTAATCTCGTTCTTTTGAATCTCCCTCTCGAAGTTAAATTTGTGTGGCGTCGGACGTGTTTTCCAGGACTGGTGTGGAGCCTGTTGTGAGGTTGTGAGGCAGCTGGAGCCTCCAGCAGAGCGTCCCTGACCCAGGCAGCTGTAGCCCTGACGGGGGGGGGGGGGGGGGGGGGGGGGTCGGCCGTGAGAACAGCCACAGCCGGCTCCGCGCCAGACCCAGACGCCGCTGCTTTTTTGTTTGCAGCGCATGCGCGCCACGTCGCGGCGCGGCGCATGCGCGAGGTATCTGCGCGGCCGTGCGTGACGTCAGCGGTGGCGTCGCTGCGCGCCGGTTGCTGGTACAGTGACCCCGTGGCCCGCTCAAGGCCAGCCGCCGCCTCAAGCCACGCCCAGCAGCAACTCATCCATCTTCATACTCAACTCACGCCCAATCTCTCACATTTGAATATGCCTTTTTTTCTCTCACACTGGCATCAAAAGAGACGGAGGCGAAATCGTCGATTGACCCGCTTCGGCAAAGAAGGAAACAATCGTATCCGTTCTCGGCGAAGTCTAAACGACCTCTGATGGTTAAACTATTTGGCGCACCCAGATTCAAAGCTTTGCAAGATCCACCGAGATGCTAAATCCACGTAACTGGTACCAGTGATCATAAGGCTGTGGTAGCATCTGTGATTACGGGTTTTACAAGGAATATTGTGAAAGACAGGGAAATACCTGTGGTTAGCAACAGTATCTGAATAGTCAACATCAAATATACAGTACGAATCACGAAGATGTGGAGCAAAAATACAAAAACTAAGAAGCATCGTTCAATATGCCTCAGTACGTTCCGAGCAACGTCTTGAGGGATGGGAAAGACCCATCGCGGTTTAAAACCGGTGTTAGAAAACTGCTACGAAAATAAACAGATCTTCATCAGATCTTAAAGAGGAGTAAAACTCAGCTACCAAAAGATGAACGGAGCGAAATGAGAACAACGGTAGAAGAGTTGAGTGATTCTGAGAGTAAAATTTTGTCAGCCGACCTAGATACAAACCTCAAGCGGTTTTGATCTTACGTAAAACCAGTAAGCGGTTCGAAATCCTGTGTTCATTCACCAGGTGACCACACTGAAACAGAACACAGAAAAGGCTGAAATACTTAATTTCGTCTTTCGTAATTGTTTCACCGCGGAAAATCGTAACACGGTCCCTACTTATACTCAGGGTACGAACGTCGAAATGGCAGCCAACGAGATGACCGATCGTGGAATAGAAAAGCAACCAAAATCTTAGAAAAGCAACCAGAATCGTTTTGTAGCGGAAAGGGCATCAGATACCTGTAGCATTCTGCAAAGGTAATGCGAAAGAATTTGCTCCTCTTCTAGAAGCAGTTTATCGTGGATCGTTGGATCAACGAAGGGTAGCTAGCGACTGGGAAAGAGCGGAGGGCATGCCCGTTTTGAAGAAGGGATGCACATAATTTTGGGGCTATATCGTTGACGTCAGTCTATCGTAGATTTAGACTATGTAGCATATTATATGCTAAAAAGTTATGACGTTTTTGGAGAACTCAAATATTCTCTGTAAAAATCAACATGGGTTCCGCAAACAGAGCAAAGGCCGCTGTGACCGAGCGGTTCTTGGCGCTTCAGTCCGGAACCGCACAGCTGCTACGGTCGCAGGTACGGATCCTGCCTCAGACATGGATGTGTGTGATATCCTTAGGTTAGTTAGGTTTAAGTAGTTCTAAGTCTAGGGGACTGATGAACTCAGATGTCAAGTCCCATAGTGCTCAGAGCCATTTTTTCCGCAAACAGAAAACTTCAAAACTCAGCTTGCTCTGTTCCTCCATGAGATCCATAGCGCTGCAGACAACGGCGCTGAAGTTTTTGCCTTTGACTTTAGGAAACGATTTAACACCTCCCCGCACGGGCGTTTACGGAAAAAAATACGAGCTTATCGCACCATTTTTCAGACTGGATTCAAAACGTACTTGCAGAGAGGACTCTGCACGCCGCTCTTAACGGAACAAAATCGACAGTTGTAATTTCATCAGTACCACAAGGAAGTGTGGTAGAAACGTTACTTTTAACGATTTGTGTAAATGATCTGGTAGGAGGTGTCGGAAGCTGAAGTCCGTTCGCCGATGGTGCGGCTGTCTATAGGAAAGTAGTAACACTAGGAAGTAATATCGATCTGAAGAAAGACCTGCAAATGATCGATGAATGGTGCAGGCTCTAGCAGTCGACCCTGAACGTAAAAAAAGTCTAGCGTATAACGCATACATAGCAAAAGAAATTCACTCGTGTACAATAAACACAAGGATGGCTGACATAGTGTTTAGTGTATTTGGCATTGTATAACAGTTAAGATGCTTGGACGCCAGAAAAGGATCTGGCCCATACGGTTTCCCTGTAAGATTATATGTTGACTATGCTACAAATATAGCACCATTCTTATCCATCATCTAGCAGAGATCATTGGAACAGCGGAAAGTTCCATTGGATTGGAAGAAGGCCCAGATCACAGCAATCAATAAAAAAGGTAGGAAATCGGATGCACATATTTACCGACCAATTTCACTGACATCAATTTGTTGTAGGATCATGGACCATATTTTGTGTTCAGACATAATGAGCTTTCTAGACTCTGAGAAGCTAATCTGCAGAAACCAGCACGGTTTTATGAAACAGCGGTCATGCGAGACACAGCTGGCCCTCTTTGTGCATGATATACAACAGGCTCTAGGTACCGGCTCCCAGGTCGATGCCGTATTCCTCGACTTCCGAAAGGCGTTCAACTCAGTTCCGCACTGTCGCTTGCTACAAGACGTGCGCGCTTTACGGTCTATTCGATGACGTATGTGGTTGGATAGAAAGTTTTCTAACAGACAGAGAGCAGTATGTCGTCCTGAACCGGGCGACTTCAGCAGAAACAAGAGTAACTTCAGGTGTGCCCCAGGACAGCGTAACAGGTCCGCTGCTTTTTACGATTTACATAAGCGATGTGCTTGATGGTACTGACAGCGGCCGTAGACTGTTTGCCGGTGATGCTGTAGTCTACAGTCTACAGGAAAGTACTATCACACAAAAGTTGTGAACAAATCAATGAGGATTTGCGGAAAATAAATGCGTGGTGTAATGACTGGCAGTTATCTCTCAATATTAGTGAGTGTAACGTACTGCGTATAACAAGGCGAAAATCCCCACTAATGTACGAGTACAAAATAAATGCCCAGTCTTTGGAAGCGGTAACATCCGTCAAGTAACTGGGTGTGACTATTCGAAATGATCTGAAATGGAATGTTCAGGTTACACAAGTAATGGGCAAGGCGGACTCTAGATTGCGGTTTATTGGCAGAATCCTGAAGCGATGCAATCCTTCATAAAAGGACATCGCTTACAATACGTTAGTTCGTCCAATCGTAGAGTACTGTTAGTCTGTATGGGACCCTTAGCAGTTGGGTCTGATTCAAGAGATTGAGAAGGTCCAAAGAAGAACGGCAAGATTCGTGACCGGTACACTTAGCCATGGAGAGAGCGTTGCAAATCTCACAGAAAGTGTGAAGTGGGACACACTTGCAGATAGACGGTGTTCTAAACGGCTGCTCACTAAATTCCGAAATCCGATCTTCGCCGAGGATGTAGAGCATGTGTCATAACCACCAACTTTAAAATCGCGCAATGATCACCATTCAAAGATAAGGGAAATTAGAGCTCGTAGTGAGGCGTTCACACAGTGGCTTGTCCGTCGCGCGATACGCGAGTGAAACAGAGGAGGGGGGGGGGGGGGGGGAGGGGGGGAATATGACTTTGGCGCGAATTGTGCCCTCCGTCACACACCACTTGGTGACTAGTGGAGTACATATGTAGACGTAGATGTACAATATTGATGACAAATTGTTGGAAACAGGAACTGCCCTAAAACATCTGGAAGTTTCTCTATCCGGAGAGACCTTAAGGTGGGTAGGACGTCTAACGGGCCGACTTGGAGCAGAAGAGCCACCACAGGACATTTTAATTTCCACTGTCTATACTTTTACAAATAAATTCATAAAACTTTGCCAGCATGACCAGGAAGGATTCGGCAATCACACTCGTTGCAGTGGAAGTTCAAAAACATAACAAAATAATTTTTTTTTTACATGTGAAATTTCATAATTTTTTCACTTACTATTGGCTGCATTTGTTGCTATAGGTACACAAATTAAAATGACCTGTGGTGCCTCTCCTGCTCCAAGGCGGCCCGTCTGACGTCCTACCCCCCCCCCCCCTCCCCCCCGCTTAAGTGGAATGACTGGGTAAAACAGATAGTAGGAAAATCAGATGTGAGATTGAGATTCACAGAAAGAATCTTAAGGAAATGTAACATCCACGAAGCCAGTCGTTTACAAGGTGCTTGTTCGATAGTCTTCGGTATTGTTCATCAATCTTGGATCCTTAGCACGTGGAGCTCACCGGTAAGAGAGAGAAGGTCCAATGGGTTAGTTTAGTCGGCGTGAGAGCGTTACAGAGATGCTCGACAAACTCCAGTGGAAGACGTTACAAGAGAGGCGTTGTGCATCGCGGAGATGATGATGATGATGATGATGATGGTTTGGTTTATGGAGCGCTCAACTGCGCGGTCATGCGCGTCCATATAGTCCCAATTTTTACAGACTCCAATTTTTTACAAAGTCAGATCGAGCCACTGTCACCAATGAGGATGATGAAACGACGAGTACAAGACAAACGCCCAGTCCACGGGCATAGAAAATCCCAAACCTGACCGGGAATCGAACCGGGGACCCCGGAACCAGACGCAGCAACGCTAGCCACTAGGCGGCGAGCTACGGGTGCATCGCGGAGAGGTTTACTACTGGAATTTCGAGAGAGCACTTTCCGGGAAGAGTCGAAAAACCGTCTCTCCTGCATACATCTCGCGAAACGATAGCGATGACAAAATTCGGGGACCCAGCGCTAATACACAACGTTACCGACAATTTTTCTTGCTAAGCGCCTCTCTCTAGAGGAGCAGGGAAAGGGGGGGGGGGGGGAGGGAATCAGTGGTACCAAAAGCATCCTCCGCCACATCCCGTTAGGTGGCTTGTGGAATATGATACAGATGGTAGATAAATGTTTCTCAGAGGAGCCACGAGTCCGTAGAAAGAGGTATGGGCGACGTAGAGTTAGGGCTGCTAGATGTCCAGCTTCAGCCGGATATGTGCTGCTTTGTGTCCGGCCAAATGTATTCAAGACCGACCTTTCCGGTTTTGGCTAGGCTTCTTAGCGATGAAGCAGAAAATGCAGAACTAAAGCCCTCTCGCAGTTAATGACGTAAGCGTAAGGAAGAAGTATAAGGAGGAATAAGCAGATAATCATACCACGAGGATATATACACGGTGTTTCAAAAATGACCGGTATATTTGAAACGGCAATACAAACTAAACGAGCAACGATAGAAATACACCGTTTGTTGCAATATGCTTGGGACAACAGTACATTTTCAGGCAGACAAACTTTCGAAATTACAGTAGTTAAAATTGTCAACAACAGATGGCGCTGCGGTCTGGGAAACTCTATAGTACGATATTTTCCACATATCCACCATGCATAGCAATAATATGGCGTAGTCTCTGAATGAAATTACCCGAAACCTTTGATAACGTGTCTGGCGGAATGGCTTCACATGCAGATGAGATGTACTGCTTCAGCTGTTCAATTGTTTCTGGATTCTGGCGGTACACCTGGTCTTTCAAGCGTCCCCACAGAAAGAAGTCACAGGGGTTCATGTCTGGCGAATAGGGAGGCCAATCCACGCCGCCTCCTGTATGTTTCGGATAGTCCAAAGCAATCACACGATCATCGAAATATTCATTCAGGAGATTAAAGACGTCGGCCGTGCGATGTGGCCGGGCACCATCTTGCATAAACCACGAGGTGTTCGCAGTGTCGTCTAAGGCAGTTTGTACCGCCACAAATTCACGAAGAATGTCCAGATAGTGTGATGCAGTAATCGTTTCGGATCTGAAAAATGGGCCAATGATTCCTTTTGAAGAAATGGCGGCCCAGACCTGTACTTTTTGATGATGCAGGGACGATTGGACTGCAACATGGGGCTTTTCGGTTCCCCATATGCGCCAGTTCTGTTTATTGACGAAGCCGTCCAGGTAAAAGTAAGCTTCGTCAGTAAACCAAATGCTGCCCACATGCATATCGCCGTCATCAATCCTGTGCACTATATCGTTAGCGAATGTCTCTGGTGCAGCAATGGCAGCGGCGCTGAGGGGTTGCCGCGTTTGAATTTTGTATGGATAGAGGTGTAAACTCTGGCGAATGAGACGATACGTGGACGTTGGCGTCATTTGGACCGCAGCTGTAACACGGCGAACGGAAACCCGAGGCCGCTGTTGGATCACCTGCTGCACTAGCTGCACGTTGCCCTCTGTGGTTGCCGTACGCGGTCGCCCTACGTTTCCAGCACGTTCATCCGTCACGTTCCCAGTCCGTTGAAATTTTTCAAACAGATACTTTATTGTATCGCTTTTCGGTCCTTTGGTTACATTAGACCTCCGTTGAAAACTTCGTCTTGTTGCAACAACACTGTGTTCTAGGCGGTGGAATTCCAACACCAGAAAAATCCTCTGTTCTAAGGAATAAACCATGTTGTCCACAGCACACTTGTACGTTGTGAACAGCACACGCTTACAGGAGAAAGACGACGTACAGAATGGCGCACCCACAGACTGCGTAGTCTTCTATAACTTTCACATCACTTGCAGCGCCATCTGTTGTTGAAAATTTTAACTACTGTAATTTCGAAAGTTTGTCCGCCTGAAAATGTTCTGTTGTCCCAAGCATATTGCAACAAACGGTGTATTTCTATCGCTGCTCGTTTAGTTTTTATTGCCGTTTCAAATATACCGGTCATTTTTGAAACACCCTGTATGTTTACCAATTATTGAAACTAGCGGAATATTGCTTTGCAGTTCCAGATCACAATGCCAATTTCGAAAAGGTATTCTCTTCCATAAACGGCCTATGGACGAAGGAACGCAATAAATTGCAATCTTACACAGTTACAAAGATAATGTTGTTGCCTAAATTCAAATTATCGTGCGAAGAGTTGCAGGAAATGTTTTCCAAGAAAAATACCGCTCCCGACAAACGGAATTCAAATGATAGACATTAATAGTTAGTTACAGATTATTATTATTTCTTTGTAAGTCTAACTGAAATTGCCATGAGTATCTTTTTTTTTTTTCTGTTCCAGTAGGACAGATGTCTAAAGAAGAAATTGTAGTTTATTTTGGCATAACATTATCTTAGGAAGAAAACTGGGGAATTAAGAAGAGTGATCACTTGGATGTTATAATATTCACGAAATTTTTTAACTCATTTTCTTACTTAAAATGCGTAACTGATAGTTAATAAACCATTCAAAGGAGTGAAGTGGCCCTGTTTCTGTTTAAAACAGGTTGTCTGGCTTTCAGGGCAAAAGGTATGGCTGACTATAATGGCAAGACGGACTTTTCTACTTTTGGACGGACAGTACAAGTGGCTGTTCCTTCCCACTCGAGAACGTAAGCCTTCCCGGACCACCTTTGTGACTGGACGCTGAGAAGTTGTGACTGCCTGGGCCGAGCAGTTTTCTCGCTCCTATTGTCCCTTCTAACAGTTGCTGTAGCGCTGTCGCATTCTTACAGAGGTGCAGTGTAGCAACACTGAAGCGCCAAACTTGGATAGGCACGCGTATTCGAATACAGAGACATGTAAATAGGCAGAATACGGCGCTGCGGTCGACAACGCCTGTATAAGACAGCAAGTACCTCGCTCAGTTGTTAGATCGGTTACTGCTACCACAATCGCAGGTTATCAAGAGTTAAGTGAGTTTGAACGTTATAGTCACCGCACGAGCGATGCAACACAGGACCTGCGAGGCAGCGGTGAAGTTAGGTTTTTCCCTTACGACCATTTCACGATTGCACCGTGAATATCAGGAATCCGGTAAAACATCAAATCTCCGACACAGCTGCTGGCGGTGAAACATACTGCAAGAACGGAACCAACGACGACTGAAGAAAATCGTTCGACGTGACAGAAGTGCAACCCTTCCGCAAATTGCCGCAGATTTAAATGCTGGGCCAGCAACAAGTGTCAGCGTGCGAACCATTCAACGAAACATCATCGCCATGGGCTTTCGGAGCCGAAGGCTCACTCGTGTACCTTTAATGCCTGCACGACAAAAAGCCCGACCCTTCGCTTGGGCACGTCAACACCGGCATTGGACTGTTGATGACTGGAAAGATGTTGCCTGGTCGGACGAGTCTCGCTTCAAATTATATCGAACCGATGGACGTGTAAGGATATGGAGACAACCTCATGAATCCATGGACCCTGCATGTCAGTAGAGGACTGTTCAATTTGGTGGAGGCTCTGTAATGGTGTGGGGCGTGTGCAGTTGGAGCGGTATCGGACCCCCGATACGTCCAGATACGACTCTGACAGGCGACACGTACGTAAGCATCGTGTCTGATCACCTGCGTGTATTCACGTCCATTCCGACGGACTTGGGTAATTCTAGCTGGTCAATGCTTTACCTCACACGCCCAGAACTGCTACGGCGTGGCTCCAGCAACACTCTTCTGAGTTTAAACACTTCTGCTGGCCACCAAACTCCCCAGACATGAACATTATTGAGTATATCTGCGATGGGTTGCAAAAGTTGCCGCAACAAACGCCTCCACAAGAAACTTGTTGTATTCATTCATGTCTGTGGTAATTCCGAAATTGCTAAGCAAAGGCAGGACATTAATAGTTTCGTGATCAGTGTCAAGTACGCATAATTTTTTATAAGACTTGGTAACCAAGACAAAGCTGGGTATCGTACAAGACATGCGTACGTTTGTTGTGGAACTGAGACTGGAGAAATGGGACGAGGAGATCAACTCCTTTTTGCAGTTCCCACGGTTTTCAGGAAGACACACAGCCATGGCTACTACTGCCATTCTTATGCGCTTAACCTTCTGGGTCATAACGCAATTTCTTCGCCCTTGAAACCAGTTACCCATAGTGGATCTCGCCCTGTTCCACCTACATTCACGAAGACTGCAACAACAAACAAGTTGAGGTTACGAATGTGATTATGGTGATGATTAAAAGCCGTAAGACGATTCTACACGAGAATTTATTGGTCAAAAAGAACTGAATAATTTAACTCCTGACTTCAATCTGACAGCAGATGTCGCCGATCTGCTTGGGTCAAGACTGGAAGCAACATCGCCTATTGCCGACGGCATCACACTCCTTGGACAGGAGTAGAGAAAGGGAAATAATGAAATTCTTTAAAGAAGGATGCCATACAGTTTTTTGTTGTGACATTGAGGGTTTACTGGAATCCTGAAACGTGATTAATGATCCAAGTCAGTGGAGATTGCTTATAGACTCACGTTAGCGTACTCCCAAATGTGTACTTTTACGTAATGGAAATTTGGATTGATTTGGGGGAGGGGACCAAACAGCAAGGTCACCGGTCCTATGGGATTGCGGAAGGAAGAGAAAAGGAAGCGACGTAGGGAAATCACGGAAAACCTAAATCAGGTTGGCCTACGCGGGATTGAACCGCCGTCCTCCCGAATGCGAGTCCAGTGTGACAACCACTGCGCCACCTCACTCGGTACTGTACATTTGTTTGGCTCAGTAGCTGGCGTCCGAGATGTACGAAAACCTGAAAGCTGTGTTGAAATACAAGCACTGTTAAAAACACCCTTGGAAAATTTCTCTGGATATGGAAGAAGTTGGTACTTTGCTTGGTCAACAGTAGGGCTACGTGAAAGTGCCGTGTTTCATTTGTGAGTGAGGCAGCGTAGTCAGAGAAGAGCACTGGAAGGTAAGTGACCGGTCTGAAAGGAAAACACGCTTCGCACAATACAGAGTGGCCCAAAAGTCACTGGAAACTTGGTTAATAAAAACAAAAGTAACAGCAAGACCTATTATTGTAGGAAGTTTTAACCCGTTAAGTTATTAATGCCGAATGGTGATAATTACTCCTTGTCACGTTGGTAGGCAGTACAGTGACAACCGAGACAAACACAGCAATCAGACTAGTGAATTGTTGAAAGTGTGATCGGCGAGACGTTTATACAGGTGTAGTTTTCCGAATTGTCACAATGTTAACGAAAGATGAAAGGATTTTCGCGTTAAAAACGTTTTTTAAAGTGGTGTTCTGCAGTTGTTAATGTATAGCGAAGACGCTTAAGGTCAAAATCACTGTCTAGACAAACGTGATATCATATTTTGTTAGAACAACCAGTAAATCAGCTTGGTGTGGGTCTTTGGGTGGGAGGGGGGGGGGGGGGGGGGTAATGTCATCATTTGGGGCCCTTGAAGCATATTTTTTGGAGGAAAAGTTACAGTAGATAACTATCTGGATATACTTGAGAATTTCGTGGTGCCTGGATGTGACGTGTGCTGAAAACTTTCAACAAATTTACTTTCAGCACGATCGTGCTCCACAACATGACCTGTATTCCACCGCTGTCCACGGTTGTTTAAGAGAAACTTTCCAAAGAAAAATAGCAGATATTGGCATGCCTCCGCGTGCACCAGATATCACGCCCATCGAGTTTTTCCTATGCATTGTCATCAAGGTCTCTGTTTATGCTCAGAAGCCTCAGACCATTGCTGAACTAAAAGAACACATATACGACGTACTTCATGATTTGGACAGTGACACCAGACTGTGCCACAGAGTATGTAACTCTGTTCCAAAAACACTTCAAAGACGTATTAATGAAGACGGGAAACAGTTGCAACGTAAAAAGTAATTGTAGCTTTTGTTTGTATTTGTAATGAAGTACAAATGCAATCTTTTGCTTAAATCAGTGTCCAACGACTTTTGCGCCACCCCGTATAATAAATGAACCAGTTGTCAGCCAACCAAAACGCTGTTACTGCCCCTCCACGAAAGCTTCGATTAATGAAACAGTTCACTAAAGCACTTCAAAAAGATGATGAACTTTCCCTGTAATTGCTAAACAACATTTCCAAAAGTATCTTAAAGACTGGATCTATGAGAGGCCGCAGATCAGAACTTTAATAAGAAACCAATTTGTTTGAAACTTCAATGAATGGAGTGCAAAAATGGTCTTGAATTTCGCTACAATAAGTAGTGGCCAACTTTTTGGTCAACAACAAGCGAACGAATCATAAAACCATCGTTAGAGCAATGTTGCACAGTTTCATGAAATTAGGATATAACGTGAATGTGAAGCTTCACATTCAACACTCGCATACAAATTGGTTCCTGCGAACCTTGGCGATATCGGTGAAGAACAAGGAGAATGGTTCCAGCAGGACATCAAGGAGATGGGAAAAAGATACCGGGGAAGATGAATACAGACGTCGTGGCTGATTACTGATTTAGGCTATGCTATGCACTGGTGAAGCGAGATGACCAAGGAAATTGGAAATTTGTCTGTAAGCCCTGTGGGACCATACTGCTGAGGTCATGGGTCCCTAAGCTTCCACACTACTTAATCTCAGGACTCGAACTTCCGGCGGGAGCATCCGCGCGAACCGTGGCAAGGCGCCACAGACCACGCGACTACCCCGCGCGGCTATGACCAAGTAATAGTAGTTTCGGCTCGTGTCGGAAAGAAATTAAAGCCGTGAAATTAGCGAAGGGAAATTCACTTGTCACACATCTGTAGTGATTTGTATTAATTATTAGTATTTTTGAGTGAACAAGGGTATACCATTGTCTACGCTAACACAGTGTATAGTGATTGTATACAAGGTTACAAAATAAATAATTTATTTTTAATGCAATTTAAAAAATCCCTTGTTATACAAAGAATTAATTTCAACCAAAGCTTGAGATGTGATCTGTACAAAAATCTGAATTGACAGAGGAAAAGTTTAATTCAGATTTGAAGTCAGAATGAAAAATACTTTGAACACGAGTCCTAAAACATCGTTCCAAAAGTTTTAAAATGCAACATAGTGCTACTGAACGAATATGAAAATTTAAAATGCTTTCGTAGCCTACTCACTGAGAGGTTTAATACAGTAAGTCAAGTATTGGAACTGGAAACTGTGTCTTCGAGCACTGTAGCTCAAGGCGCGCAAATTAACCTGACTCGATTCATCCACATCGTGTCTTCCTCTTCTGTATTCATCCAAGGAAGGAAGGAAGACTGGGTTTAACACTCCGTCGGAGCCGGCCGAGGTGGCCGTGCGGTTCTAGGCGCTGCAGTCCGGAACCGCGGGACTGCTACGGTCGCAGGTTCGAATCCTGCCTCGGGCATGGATGTGTGTGATGTCCTTAGGTTAGTTAGGCTTAAGTAGTTCTAAGTTCTAGGGCACTGATCACCTAAAATGTTAAGTCCCATAGTGCTCAGAGCCATTTTGAACACTCCGTCGAAATCGAGCTTGTCAGAGACGGAATACATACTCGGATTGTGTCAAGGATGAGGAAGTAATCTGCCGTGCCCTTTCGAAGGAACCACCCGGCGTTTGCCTGGAGTGATTTAGGGAAATCACGGAAAACCTAAATCTGGATGGCCGGAAGCGGGTATGAACCGTCGTCTTCCCGAATGCGATTCCAGTGTGCAACTCACTCCATATAAAGACTGGAAAGTAGCACAGGTCACACCAATATTCAAGAAGGGAAATAGGAGTAACCCATTGAATTACAGACCGACATTACTGACCTCAATTTGCAGTAGGATTTTGGAGCATATACTGTACTCGAACATTATGAATCACCTTGAAGAAAATGACTTATTGATACATAACCAACACGGATTCAGAAAATATCGTTCTTGTACAACACAGCTAGCTCTTTATTCCCATGAAGTAATGAGTGCTGTTGACGAGGGATCTCGGATCGATTCCATATTCTTAGATTTCCAGAAGGCTTTTGATACCGTTCCTCACAAGCGAGTACTAATCAAATTGCGTGCATACGGAGTATCGTCTCAGTTGTGAGACTCGATTCGTTATTTCCTCTCAGAGAGGTCACAGTTCATAGTGATAGACTCTAAATCATCGAGTAGAGCAGAAGTGATATGTGGCCTTCCACAAGGTAGTGTCTTAGGCCCTCTGCTGTTCATGATTTATATAAATGATCTAGCTGATAATCTGAGCAGCCCCCTTAGATTGTTTGGAGATGACGCTGTAATTTACCGTCTAGTAAAATCATCAGACGATCAATTCCAATTACAAAATGATCTAGAGACAATTTCTGTATCGTGTGAAAAGTGGCAATCGGCGCTAAACAAAGAAAAGTGGGAGGTCATCCATATGAGTACTAAAAGAAATGCGATAAATTTTGGGAGTACGATAAATCGCACAAACCTTAGTGCTGTCAATTCGACTAAATACCTAGGAATTACAATTACGAGCAACGTAAATTGGAAAGACCACACAGATAATATTGTGCGGAACGCGAAACAAGGACTGCGCTTTGTTGGCAGAACACTCAGAAGACGCGACAAACCCACTAAAGAGACAGCCTACATTACACTTGTCCGTCCTTTGCTGGAATATTGCTGCGCGGTACGGGATCCTTACCAGGTGGGATTGACGGAGGACATCGAAAAAGTGCAAAGAAGGGCAGCTCGTTTCGTGTTATCGCGCAATAGGGGTGAGTGTCACTGATATGATACGCGAGTTGGGGTGGCAGTCACTGAAACAAAGGCGGTTTTCTTTGCGGAGAGATCTATTTACGAAATTTCAATCACCAACCTGCTCTTACGAATGCGAAAATATTTTGTTGACGCCCACCTACGTAGGGAGAAATGATCATCATAATAAAATAAGGAGCCGGCCGGTGTGGTCGAGCGGTTGTAGGCTATACAGTCTGGAACCGCGCGACCGCTAAGGTCGCAGGTTCGAATCCTGCCTCGGGCATGGATGTGTGTGGTGTCCTTCGGTTAGTTGGGTTTAAGTAGTTCTATGTTCTAGGGGACTGATGAGCTCAGATGTTAAGTGCCACAGTGGTCAGAGCCATTTGAAGCATTTTGAACCTAAACATACAGCTTTACAGCAGGCATTGTAGGCTGAAGCTCGACAGAAACAGGTACAGGCATGCGTGTTCAAATACAAAGGTATCTAAACAGGCAGAATGCGGTGCTTCGGTCGGCAAGGCCTACTTACGACAAGTCCAGTTGTTCGATCGGTTACTGCTGCTACAGTGGCAGATTTGAGTGAGTTTGAACGTGGTGTTACAGTCGGCGCACGAGCGATGCGACACAGCATCTCCGAGGTAGCGATCAAGTGGGGATTTTCCCGAACGCCTGTTTCACCAGTGTACCGTCAATATCAGGAATCCGGTGAAACATCAAAGCTCCGACATCACTGCGGCCGGAAAAAGATCCTGCAAGAACGTGACCAACGACCACTGAAGGTAATCGTTCAAAGTGACAGAAGTGTACGTCTTCCGCAGATTGCTGCAGATTTCAATGCAGGGCTATCAACAGATGTCAGCGTGCGAACCATTCAACGAAACATCATCGATATCGGCTTTCGGAGCAGAAGGCCCAGTCATATAGCCTTGGTGACTGCACGACACAGCGCTTTACGCCTCGCCTGGGACCGTCAATGCCGACATTGGACTGTTGAACATGTTGCGTCGTCGAAAGAGGCTCGTTTCAAAATATATCGAGCAGACGGATGTGTACGGGTATGGAGACAACCTCATGAATTCTGCATGTCAGCAGGGGACTCTTGAAGCTGGTCAAGGCTCTGTAGTGTTAGTTAGAGCGATATGGGACCCCTGATACGTCTAGACAGTTGACATATACGTAAGCATCTTCTCTAATCACCTGCTTCCATTCATGTCCATCGTGCATTCCCACGGACTTAAGCAGTTCCAGCATGACAATGCGACACTCCATGCGTCCACAATTGCTACAGAGTGGCTCCAGGAACACTCTTCTGCGTTTAAACACTTCGTTGGCCACCAAACTCCCAAGACATGAACATTATTTAGCATATCTGGGATGCCGGGTAATTTGCTGTTCAGAAGAGATCTCCACCCCCTTCTACCCTTACGGATTTATGGACAGCCCTGCAGGGTTCATGGTGTCAGATCTCTCCAGCACTGCTTCAGACATTGAATGTAGCTCCATCTTCTGGTGGAGTATGGGACTACATCTGTTCAATGTTCAATGAAAACAATACCAATCGCCATTATGTAGGTTTATTTCTAGGCAACCAGTTTAGACGTTACACTATGTCATCTTCAGGCAAAGACTGCTCCAATCCAGTAAACTTCGTGTTACAAATATAGCAGTGCCTTTAAATGGTCTCATAATAGCTATTACGGATATACGTGCTCGTTTGAGAACAGTCAGCAACTGCTTGTTATTTATTAATGAACATTGTTGTGTTTTGTTTCAGGATCTCTGAGGTCACTTGATTGTCCGTAGCATCAATTTACGGTCAATGACGAGATGGCAGGGAAATTGACTTTACAAGAGACCCAGGTCGCTTTGCGGTTTGAAGTGTGGCGATCTGTAACCTTAGTTCAGCTTTGGTGGCGGGGTGTTAATGGCCCTCATGCCAATAGCAATTGTCTCTCCAAATCAATGACAACTGGCTCACTGCGGGTAAACCACGCGGAAGATAACCTTCGGTGGCACGATCTCCAGCAAAAGCAGCAGCGGTGAGGGACATCTTCACACACAGTCCTGGTAAATCAATGCGCCAGGCAGCTCGTGAGGGTGGAATTGGCAGGCACACGATGCGTGTTACAGTGAAGCAGGACCTGATGTGGAAACCCAGTATGTTCAGGAGTTGGAGTTGGAAGATTGTGACAGGCGGATGGAATATGAGAAATTCTGCTCTCATGGCATAACGACTGACCCGATTTGTTCGAGGACATTATTTGGAGCGGTTACGTGGTGTTTCACGTCGAGGGATTCGTCAGTCGACACAGCTACTATAGTTGTGCAGAAACAAATCCAGGAATGACGACTGAAAAATCACAAAGTCGACCGAAAGTGACAGTCTGGTGCAGTATGA
The DNA here is from genome assembly GCF_023897955.1 of Schistocerca gregaria. Classification (NCBI taxonomy): domain Eukaryota; kingdom Metazoa; phylum Arthropoda; class Insecta; order Orthoptera; family Acrididae; genus Schistocerca; species Schistocerca gregaria. The sequence continues at coordinate 24,643,082 of NC_064928.1, read as the reverse complement.
CTGCGGATAGTGTTTTTGGGCCACTCATGTGGCGAGACACCACGAACAGCTTCACAAGCTGCGACTTCGTCGCGAAGAAAGTGACTCGTATATGTAATAAGTTTCCTTTAATTTATTTCTATGGTCACAAACTTTTTGTTAACAGATTACCGGTTTCGGTCTTTAATGACCATCATCAGTTTTCATAAAAACGAAGTCCTAATGTACTGCAGCCATAGTGGCATCGTCAGATGTTAAATGCGGAACCAGCACCAGCATCGTCAAATACATATATGATGTTATTTATATGTATTTGACGATGCTGATTCTGGTTACGTATTTAACATCTGACGATGCCACTATGGCGGCAGTACATTAGGACTTTGTTTTTATGAAACCGATCTGATGTTGGTCATTGAAGACCGAAACCTCTAATCTGTTAACAAAAATTTTGTGACCATAGACGTACATTAAAGGAAACTTATTACCATGAACAGCGACCAGTAAAGCCCGATGCTAAATGGATACGTGTGGCCACTCATATTACACTGGGGCAATGTTGCGGATACCATTGTTCAGCAAGCTGGAGCACCACCTCATATGGCCTGCATCGTTCGTCACAGGCTGGACGAACACTTTCCAGGACGTCTGCTGGGACGGCGAGGACACCAAGAATGGAGTCTGAGAGCTCCCGAACTCACCGATGTGACTTTTTCTTGTGGGGTTGGGCCAAAGATGAGGTCTGCCGAACAAACCACCACGAGCTACGGGAGAGGATCACAGTTGTCCTGTGACTTTACTGCAGAAATCAGTCGATGACCTTCCTATACGCTTACATCCTTTGGTCGACAACGCACGAGCATATGTGGAATTGTCGTGTAGTACGCATATTCTCTTCGTCCTGAGATCCGACTATATCTTGTCACGCGTCCAAATATTCAATAATACAAAGAATTACGGTCGCTTAAAACGAAGGATCGACTGCTCAGCATCTTGCACACTACCGGCCACTAAAGTTGCTGCACCACCAATATGACGTGCTACAGACGAAATTTAACCGGCAGGAAGAAGATGCTGTGTTATGCAAATGATTAGCTTTTCAGAGCATTCTACATTCTACATTCTACATTTATACTCCGCAAGCCACCCAACGGTGTGTGGCGGAGGGCACTTTACGTGCCACTGTCATTACCTCTCTTTCCTGTTCCAGTCTCGTATGGTTCGCTGGAAGAACGACTGTCTGAAAGCCTCCGTGCGCGTTAGAATCTCTCTAATTTTACATTCGTGATCTCCTCGGGAGGTATAAGTAGGGGGAAGCAATATATTCGATACCTCATCCAGAAACGCACCCTCTCGAAACCTGGCGAGCAAGCTACACCGCGATGCAGAGCGCCTCTCTTGCAGATTCTGCCACTTGAGTTTGCTAAACATCTCCGTAACGCTATCACGGTTACCAAATAACCCTGTGACGAAACGCGCCGCTCTTCTTTGGATCTTCTCTATCTCCTCCGTCAACACGATCTGGTACGTATCTCACACTGATGAGCAATACTCAAGTATAGGTCGAACGAGTGTTTTGTAAACCACCTCCTTTGTTGATGGACTACATTTTCTAAGGACTCTCCCAATGAATCTCAACCTGGTACCCGCCTTACCAACAATTAATTTTATATGATAATTCCATTTCAAATCGTTCCGCACGCATACTCCCAGATATTTTACACAAGTAACTGCTACCAGTGTTTGTTCCGCTATCATATAATCATACAATAAAGGATCCTTCTTTCTATGTATTCGCAATACATTACATTTGTCTATGTTAAGGGTCAGTTGCCACTCCCTGCACCAAGTGCCTATCCGCTGCAGATCTTCCTGCATTTCGCTACAATTTTCTAATGCTGCAACTTCACTGTATACTACAGCATCATCCGCTTAAAGTCCCATGGATCTTCCGACACTATCTACTAGGTCATTTATATATTTTGTCAAAAGCAATGGTCCCATAACACTCCCCTGTGGCACACCAGAGGTTACTTTAAGGTCTGTAGACGCCTCTCCATTGATAACAACATGCTGTGTTCTGTTTGCTAAAAACTCTTCACTCCAGCCACACAGCTGGTCTCATATTCCGTAGGCTCTTACTTTGTATATGAGGCGACAGTGCGGAACTGTATCGAACGCCTTCCGGAAGTCAAGAAAAATAGCATCTACCTGGGAGCCTGTATCTAATATTTTCTGGGTCTCATGCACAAAGAGAGCGAGTTGGGTCTCACTCGATCGCTGTTTCCGGAATACATGTTGATTCCTACAGAGTAGATTCTGGGTTTCAAAAAACGACATGATACTGGAGCAAAAAAAAAAAAAAACATGTTCTAAAATTCTACAACAGATCCACATGAGAGATATAGATCTATAGTTTTGCGCATCTGCTCGACGACACTTCTTGAAGACTGGGACTACCTGTGCTCTTTTCCAATCATTTGGAACCTTCCGTTCCTCTAGAGACTTGCGGTACACAGCTGTTAGAAGGGGGGCAAGTTCTTTCGCGCACTCTGTGTAGAATCGAATTGGTATCCCGTCAGGTCCAGTGGACTTTCCTCTGTTGAGTGATCCCAGTTGCTTTTCTATTCCTTGGACACTTATTTCGATGTCAGCCATTTTTTCGTTTGTGCGAGGATTTAGAGAAGGAACTGCAGTGCGGTCTTCCTCTGTGAAACAGCTTTGGAAAAGGGAATTTAGTATTTCAGCTTTACGCATGTCATCCTCTGTTTCAATGCCATCATCATCCCGGAGTATTTGGATATGCTGTTTCGAGTCACTTACTGATTTAACGTAAGACCAGAACTTCCTAGGATTTTCTGTCAAGCCGGTACATAGAATTTTACTTTCGAATTCACTGAACGCTTCACGCATAGCCATCCTTACGCTAACTTTGACATCGTTTAGCTTCTGTTTGTCTGAGAAGTTTTGGCTGCGTTTAAACTTGGAGTGAAGTTCTCTTTCCTTTCGCAGTAGTTTCCTAACTTTGTTGTTGTACCACGGTGGGTTTTTTCCCGTCCCTCGCAGTTTTACTCGGCACGTACCTGTCTAAAACGCATTTTACGATTGCTTTGAACTTTTTCCATAAACACTCAACATTGTCAGTGTCGGAACAGAAATTTTCGTTTTGATCTGTTAGGTAGTCTAGCAGAGATCATTGGAACAGCGGAAAGTTCCATTGGATTGGAAGAAGGCCCAGATCACTGCAATCAATAAAAAAGGTAGGAAATCGCATGCACACATTTACCGACCAATTTCACTGACATCGATTTGTTGTAGGATCATGGACCATATTTTGTGTTCAGACATAATGAGCTTTCTAGACTCTGAGAAGCTAATCTGCAGAAACCAGCACGGTTTTATGAAACAGCGGTCATGCGAGACACAGCTGGCCCTCTTTGTGCATGATATACAACAGGCTCTAGGTACCGGCTCCCAGGTCGATGCCGTATTCCTCGACTTCCGAAAGGCGTTCAACTCAGTTCCGCACTGTCGCTTGCTACAAGACGTGCGCGCTTTACGGTCTATTCGATGACGTATGTGGTTGGATAGAAAGTTTTCTAACAGACAGAGAGCAGTATGTCGTCCTGAACCGGGCGACTTCAGCAGAAACAAGAGTAACTTCAGGTGTGCCCCAGGACAGCGTAACAGGTCCGCTGCTTTTTACGATTTACATAAGCGATGTGCTTGATGGTACTGACAGCGGCCGTAGACTGTTTGCCGGTGATGCTGTAGTCTACAGTCTACAGGAAAGTACTATCACACAAAAGTTGTGAACAAATCAATGAGGATTTGCGGAAAATAAATGCGTGGTGTAATGACTGGCAGTTATCTCTCAATATTAGTGAGTGTAACGTACTGGGTATAACAAGGCGAAAATCCCCACTAATGTACGAGTACAAAATAAATGCCCAGTCTTTGGAAGCGGTAACATCCGTCAAGTAACTGGGTGTGACTATTCGAAATGATCTGAAATGGAATGTTCAGGTTACACAAGTAATGGGCAAGGCGGACTCTAGATTGCGGTTTATTGGCAGAATCCTGAAGCGATGCAATCCTTCATAAAAGGACATCGCTTACAATACGTTAGTTCGTCCAATCGTAGAGTACTGTTAGTCTGTATGGGACCCTTAGCAGTTGGGTCTGATTCAAGAGATTGAGAAGGTCCAAAGAAGAACGGCAAGATTCGTGACCGGTACACTTAGCCATGGAGAGAGCGTTGCAAATCTCACAGAAAGTGTGAAGTGGGACACACTTGCAGATAGACGGTGTTCTAAACGGCTGCTCACTAAATTCCGAAATCGGATCTTCGCCGAGGATGTAGAGCATGTGTCATAACCACCAACTTTAAAATCGCGCAATGATCACCATTCAAAGATAAGGGAAATTAGAGCTCGTAGTGAGGCGTTCACACAGTGGCTTGTCCGTCGCGCGATACGCGAGTGAAACAGAGGAGGGGGGGGGGGGGGAGGGGGGAATATGACTTTGGCGCGAATTGTGCCCTCCGTCACACACCACTTGGTGACTAGTGGAGTACATATGTAGACGTAGATGTACAATATTGATGACAAATTGTTGGAAACAGGAACTGCCCTAAAACATCTGGAAGTTTCTCTATCCGGAGAGACCTTAAGGTGGGTAGGACGTCTAACGGGCCGACTTGGAGCAGCAGAGTCACCACAGGACATTTTAATTTCCACTGTCTATACTTTTACAAATAAATTCATAAAACTTTGCCAGCATGACCAGGAAGGATTCGGGAATCACACTCGTTGCAGCGAAAGTTCAAAAACATAACAAAATAATTTTTTTTACATGTGAAATTTCATAATTTTTTCACTTACTATTGGCTGCATTTGTTGCTATAGGTACACAAATTAAAATGACCTGTGGTGCCTCTCCTGCTCCAAGGCGGCCCGTCTGACGTCCTACCCCCCCCCCCCCCCCCCCGCTTAAGTGGAATGACTGGGTAAAACAGATAGTAGGAAAATCAGATGCGAGATTGAGATTCACAGAAAGAATCTTAAGGAAATGTAACATCCACGAAGCCAGTCGTTTACAAGGTGCTGGTTCGATAGTCTTCGGTATTGTTCATCAATCTTGGATCCTTAGCACGTGGAGCTCACCGGTAAGAGAGAGAAGGTCCAATGGGTTAGTTTAGTCGGCGTGAGAGCGTTACAGAGATGCTCGACAAACTCCAGTGGAAGACGTTACAAGAGAGGCGTTGTGCATCGCGGAGATGATGATGATGATGATGATGATGGTTTGGTTTATGGAGCGCTCAACTGCGCGGTCATGCGCGTCCATATAGTCCCAATTTTTACAGACTCCAATTTTTTACAAAGTCAGATCGAGCCACTGTCACCAATGAGGATGATGAAACGACGAGTACAAGACAAACGCCCAGTCCACGGGCACAGAAAATCGTAAACCTTACCGGGAATCGAACCGGGGACCCCGGAACCAGACGCAGCAACGCTAGCCACTAGGAGGCGAGCTACGGGTGCATCGCGGAGAGGTTTACTACTGGAATTTCGAGAGAGCACTTTCCGGGAAGAGTCGAAAAACCGTCTCTCCTGCATACATGTCGCGAAATGATAGCGATGACAAAATTCGGGGACCCAGCGCTAATACACAACGTTACCGACAATTATTCTTGCTAAGCGCCTCTCTCTAGAGGAGCAGGGAAAGGGGGGGGGGGGGGGGGAGGGAATCAGTGGTACCAAAAGCATCCTCCGCCGCATCCCGTTAGGTGGCTTGTGGAATATGATACAGATGGTAGATAAATGTTTCTCAGAGGAGCCACGAGTCCGTAGAAAGAGGTATGGGCGACGTAGAGTTAGGGCTGCTAGATGTCCAGCTTCAGCCGGATATGTGCTGCTTTGTGTCCGGCCAAATGTATTCAAGACCGACCTTTCCGGTTTTGGCTAGGCTTCTTAGCGATGAAGCAGAAAACGCAGAACTAAAGCCCTCTCGCAGTTAATGACGTAAGCGCAAGGAAGAAGTATAAGGAGGAATAAGCAGATAATTATACCACGAGGACATATACAGGGTGTTTCAAAAATGACCGGTATATTTGAAACGGCAATACAAACTAAACGAGCAACGATACAAATACACCGTTTGTTGCAATATGCTTGGGACAACAGTACATTTTCAGGCAGACAAACTTTCGAAATTACAGTAGTTACAATTGTCAACAACAGATGGCGCTGCCGTCTGGGAAACTCTATAGTACGATATTTTCCACATATCCACCACGCATAGCAATAATATGGCGTAGTCTCTGAATGAAATTACCCGAAACCTTTGATAACGTGTCTGGCGGAATGGCTTCACATGCAGATAAGATGTACTGCTTCAGCTGTTCAATTGTTTCTGGATTCTGGCGGTACACCTGGTCTTTCAAGCGTCCCCACAGAAAGAAGTCACAGGGGTTCATGTCTGGCGAATAGGGAGGCCAATCCACGCCGCCTCCAGTATGTTTCGGATAGCCCAAAGCAATCACACGATCATCGAAATATTCATTCAGGAAATTAAAGACGTCGGCCGTGCGATGTGGCCGGGCACCATCTTGCATAAACCACGAGGTGTTCGCAGTGTCGTCTAAGGCAGTTTGTACCGCCACAAATTCACGAAGAATGTCCAGATAGTGTGATGCAGTAATCGTTTCGGATCTTAAAAATGGGCCAATGATTCCTTTTGAAGAAATGGCGGCCCAGACCAGTACTTTTTGATGATGCAGGGACGATTGGACTGCAACATGGGGCTTTTCGGTTCCCCATATGCGCCAGTTCTGTTTATTGACGAAGCCGTCCAGGTAAAAGTAAGCTTCGTCAGTAAACCAAATGCTGCCCACATGCATATCGCCGTCATCAATCCTGTGCACTATATCGTTAGCGAATGTCTCTGGTGCAGCAATGGTAGCGGCGCTGAGGGGTTGCCGAGTTTGAATTTTGTATGGATAGAGGTGTAAACTCTGGCGCATGAGACGATACGTGGACGTTGGCGTCATTTGGACCGCAGCTGCAACACGGCGAACGGAAACCCGAGGCCGCTGTTGGATCACCTGCTGCACTAGCTGCGCGTTGCCCTCTGTGGTTGCCGTACGCGGTCGCCCTATCTTTCCAGCACGTTCATCCGTCACGTTTCCAGTCCATTGAAATTTTTCAAACAGATCCTTTATTGTATCGCTTTTCGGTCCTTTGGTTATATTAAACCTCCGTTTAAGCGGTTACTAAAATACAAGATTTCCTAGTAAATGCAGTAATGCTGCTACTTGCGCACTGCTGACATACTGCTTGGCGGTGGAAGGAGACTACGCGATTTTACACTATTTAGGTACTAAAACGCGATGCTACAACTCTCAAATACTATAATACGCCCGAAATTTATGAATTAAACAATGCAAGTACCAAAAACACGCAAAGAAATTAAGAATTAAAATATGTAACAAATGACTGAGCTAGGAGTATACGACTTGCATTCACACAAGGTTGGCGCCGGTGGCGACACCTACAACGTGCCGACATGAGGAAATTTTCCAACCGATTTCTCATACACAAACAGCAACTGACCGGCGTTGTCTGGTGAAATGTTGTTGAAGTGCCCCGTGTAAAGAGGAGAAATGCGTACCATCACGTTTCCGACTTTGATAAAGGTCGGATTGTAGCCTATCGCGATTGCGGTTTATCGTATCGCGCAATTGCTGCTCGCGTTGGTCGAGACCCAATGAATATGGAATTGGTGGGTTGAGGAGCTTGATACTGAACGCCGAGCTGGATCCCAACGGCCTCGTATGACTATCAGTCGAGATGAGAAAAAAAATTGCTCTATGGGACTCAGGTTCTGAGGTCATCGGTTCCCTAGAACGTAGAACTACTTTAACCTAACTAACCGAAGGACATCAGACACATCCATGCCGGAAGCAAGATTGGAACCTGCGGCCGTATCGCTCGCGCGGTTCCAGACTGAAGCGCCTAGAACCGCTCGGCCACCACAGCCGGCGTCGAGATGACAGGCATCTTATCCGCATGGCTGTAACGGATCGTGCAGCCACGTCTCGATCCCTCAGTCAAGAGATTGGCACGTTTGCAAGACGACAACCATCTGCGCGAACAGTTCGACGACGTTTGCAGCAGCATAGACTATCGGCTCAGAGACCATGGCTGCGGTTACCCTTGACGCTGCATCACAGACAGGAGCGCCTGCGATGGTGTACTCGACGACGAACCTGGGTGCACGAATGGCAGAACGTCATTATTTCGGATGAATCCAGGGTCTGTTTACAGCATCATGATGGTCGCATTCGTGTTTAGCGACATCGCGGTGAACGCACATTGGAAGCGTGTATTTGTCATAGCCATACTGGCGTATCACCCGGTATGATGGTATGGGGTGAAATCGGTTACACGTCTCGGTCACCACAGTGGGCGTTACATTTCAGACGTGTTACGATCCGTGGCTCTACCCTTCATTCGATCCCTGCGAAACCCTTCATTTCAGCAGGATAATGCACGACCGCATATTGCAGGTCCTGTACGGCCTTTCTGGATACAGAAAATGTTCGACTGCTGCCCTGGCCAGCACATTCTCCAGATATCTCAGCAATTGAGACCATCTGGTCAATGGCGGCCGAGCAACTGGGTCGTCACTACTCTCGATGAACTGTGGTATCGTGTTGAAGCTGCATGGGCAGCTGTCCCTGTACACGCCATGCCCAGGCTTGTCTAGGTCGTTATTACGGCCAGAGGTGGTTGCTCTGCGTACTGATTTCTCAGGATCTATGCACCCAAATTTCGTGGAAATGTAATCACATGTCAGTTCCAGTATAATATATATGTCCAACGAATACCCGTTTATCATGTGGATTTCTTCTCGGTGCAGCGATATTAATGGCCGGTAGTGTAGACTGCAGCCTGTATTGTGGGGAGGTGTCGGCTGTATCGTATGCGCCCCACAGCCTGTGTACCGTGCGCGCGCAGAGCACGGCTGGCGACGCGCCTGCAGTGTAGTCAGCCCCGGGCTGCGCTGGCCCGCAGGCGCGGCGGCGGAGGCGGCCTTGCCCGCGTCCATTCGTCCTGCGCGGCTGCCAAGGCCCTGGAGGAGGCGGCGTGCGCGCCCTGCGTGCCCAGAGGCCGGCGCCGGCCGCCCAGGCGGCAACGAGCTGCAGCAGGCGCTCAGTGGAAGCCTCACCCCACCTGCTCACCACTCAGCACAAAGCTCACGGCAAACTCAAACTACACACCGATTGCACCTCTCTACTGCACACTCCAAACCTACAGAACGTTCACCGACACTACCCTCTGCTACGCTAACCTTGCTGCATATGGAGTCCACCAGTTCTAACACTACATCCTAATCCTTGAGCACTGTGCACTCCATGTTGCTTTTTGCAACCGTTTGGCTTCCCCCACACGGATTCCCTACCACCTCATATAAATTGCACCACTGCTCACCGACACTGAGCTCCACACGCCACACAGTTCGCAAACTGCACTGAAGACCCAAAGGAACTGGTACACCTGCCTAATATCGTGTAGGGCCCCCGCGAGCACGCAGAAGTGCCGCAAGACGACGCGGCATGGACTCGACTAATGTCTGAAGTAGTGCTGGAGGGAATTGACAGCATTAATCCTACAGGGCTGCCCGTAAATCCATAAGAGTACGAGGGTTCACGTGGCAACGTTGCAAGGTATGTTCAATGAAGTTCATGTCTGGGGACTTCGGTGGGCAGCGGAAGCGTTTAAATTCAGAAGGGTGTTTCTGGGGCCACTCTGTGACGATTCTAGACGTGTGAGGTATCGCATTGCCCTGCTGGAAGTGTCCAAGTCCGCCGGAATGCAGGTGATCAGACAGGATGCTTACGTACGTGTCACCTGTCAGAGTCGTATCTAGACGTATCAGGGGTCCCACATCACTCGAACAGCACACGTCCCACGCCATTACAAACCCCCCACCAGCTTGAACAGCTAACATTTAGGGTCCATGGATTAATCAGGTTGTCTCCATACCCGTACACTTCCATCCGCTCGATACAATTTGAAACGAGACTCGTCCGACCAGGCAACATGTTTCGAAACAGTCTAATGTGGGTGTTGACGGGCCTACGCGAGGTTTAAAGCTTTGTGTCGTGCGGTCATCAAGGGTACACGAGTGGGGCTTTGGCTCCGAAAGCCCATATCGATGGTGTTTCGTAGAATGGTTCGCAAGCTGACACTTGCTGATAGGCCAGCACTAAAATTTGCAGCAATTTTGGGAATGGTTGCCCTTCCGGCACGTTGAACGATTTTTTTGTGCCGTCGTTGGTCCCGTTCTAGAAGGATCTTCTTCCGGCCGCATTGGCGTCGTGGGTTCGACGTTTTACCGGATTCCTGATCTTCACGGTGCACTCGTGAAATAGGGTCGCGCGGGAACGTCCCAACTTCATCGCTACCTCGGTGATGCTGTGTCCCATAGATCGTGCGCCGACTATAGCATCACGTTCAAACTCACTTAAATCCTGATAACCTGCTACTGTAGCAGCAGTAACCGATCTAACATCTGCGTCACACACTTGTTGTCTTATATAGGCGTTGCTCACCACAGCGCCGTATTATACCTGTTTACGTATCTCTGTATCTGAATAAGCATGCCTATACCAGTTTCTTTTGCGCTTCAATGTATTTCGACGCTCGCCACGTATTCCTTCGTGCATGCAGTTCCTGTCCGACACATGGGGAGTGGCCAATGCTCCTAGTCCTCCATTTTGCTGATGTGGCTCGTTCACGCTGTAAATTTTGGTTGACAGACATAGTTTATTACACTTCTTTCACAAACTACTGTAAGTAGGCTGTTTAGGTTCTTATATTGGTAACGCCGCCGCCACGTAGCGCTCTGTATGAAAATCACTGGCTGTGCCGTGTGCAGTCTGTGGCTGGTTTGCATTGTTGTCTGCCACTGTAGTGTTGGGCAGCGGCAGCTGGATGCTAACAGCGCGTAGCGTTGCACAGTTGGAGGTGAGCCGCCAGCAGTGGTGGACGTGGGAAGAGAGATGGCGGAGTTTTGAAATTTGTAAGACTGGATGTCATGAACTGCTATATATATTATCACTACTAAGGTAAATACATTGTTTGTTTTCTATTAAAATCTTTCATTTGCTAACTGTGCCTATCAGTAGTTGGTGCCTTCAGTAGTTTGAATCTTTTATTTAGCTGGCAGTAGTGGCGCTGGCTGCATTGCAGTAGTTCGAGTAACGAAGATTTTTCTGAGGTAAATGATTTGTGAAACATATAGGTTAATGTTAGTCAGGGCCATTCTTTTGTAGGGATTATTGAAAGTCAGATTGCGTTGCGCTAAAAAATATTGTGTGTCAGTTTAAGCACAGTCTTGTATAATTTTTCTAAGGGGACGTCTCACTACTTCACTAGAATACTACACTATCGTAAATTTTGTTGTTATACTTGCTCGGTCGTGGGTGTCTGACTGTTAACCGCCTGTACAACAGCATTTAATGTAATGTTGCGGCCAGCTCATCGCTAGTTACTTACGTTCATCTTCCATCGATCATTTTGGACGATAAATAGTATTTTTTAAAATTACAGAGGTGAATTAATATTTCATAACCCCCCCCCCCCCTCCCAAAGTTTGATAAATTACTATGATACAAAATCTTCTACGCAACAGAAGGAGTTATCAAGGAGAAACTGCTTTTTCAGTTTGTTTTTCGATTGTACTTCACTGGCTGTAACACATTTTGTATCACTGAGTATGTTATCAAAAGTTTAGCTGCCCTCTTTGGCTAAATGCAAACTTAAAGGGAATAATGAATGTCATTTGCCCTTCAGGCATCGTAATTGTTTACGTCGTTGTTCTTTTTGAACTGTACGGGATTGTTTAGAACAAACCCCACGAGGGAATAAATATACACTGAGGCAATAGTCAGAACACCCAATTCCTTAAACAGATGTCTACAAGATGATCGCAAATGAGCACCACATATTATTCTTGCAGCACGTTTCTGAGCAACGAAGACTTTCTTTCTCAAACATGAGTACCCCAGAACGTTATTCCGTGTGACATTATTCAATGAAAATACAGTCATGGACTGTGCGGGGGTCCCGGCGGAGGTTCGAGTCCTCCCTCGGGCATGGGTGTGTATGTTTGTCCGTAGGATAATTTAGGTTAAGTAGTGTGTAAGCTTAGGGACTGATGACCTTAGCAGTTAAGTCCCATAAGATTTCACACACATTTGAACATTTTCGAATGAAAATGTCAACTTACTGTTTCGTCCCTCCCACGATTTGCGATGATTCTAAGTGTAAACGGGCTAATCTGTTATAGGAGTTCGAAAATGCGCTGTTCCAGTCTGAATTCTTATCGAAGTTTCCACCCTTTTTTTTCCTCAGCATACACTGTATTTATCATTGCTATACTACCTCTGGATGTGCAAAACTGAATATTTTGTGCCTCTTTAAAACTGACGACGAGACAGTTTGCAGAAAACCAGGAAATGATACTTTTAAGAACATTTTTTTACCATTTCTTCAGTTCCTGCATACAGGGTGGTCCATTGATCGTGACCGGGTCAAATATCTCACGAAATAAGTATCAAACGAAAAAACTAAAAAGAACGAAACTTGCCAAAGCTTGAAGGGGGAAACCAGATGGCACTATAGTTGCCCCGCTAGATGGCGCTGCCATAGGTCAAACGGATATCAAACGCATTTTTAAATAGGAACCTTGTAAGAGGTCCATGATTAAATAATTTGTTGCTAGCGCATTCGAGCAAATGTAATTTCGATGTATTGCTCACGCGCTGCCTGCGACATGTAAGCTAGAAGAGAATCTGAGACCAAAGAGCAGTGTTGACTGCAATATGAACTTGTGTAGCAGTAGGAGTAAGTAGTTGCTAGCTGGCAGTCTGGTGTATCGTGTTGGCTGGGCCGGTCGTGGTGGAGCGATGGCGGACCCTGGGCGTTGTAGGATAAGGTAAAAGCAGCCTCGCGCATATGTAGTATTGTTATATCAAGTCGCATGTAAATGTTTTAAAAATCTCTTAATAATAATCTTTCTCATAAAAAGTAACTTTTGACAACCATTCATTTCAATTTAAAGAAGTTACTAATTTCTCCAATCCTTGGTCATCCTGATTATTGAAAGGAAAAATCAGTTGTTTCTTTTTATACATGACAAATCTATCGACCAGCATTGCACTGAGCTGCGCCAGAAAAATTTCTAATAGGAGCAGATATATACGCGTTATCCGGCGATCTAATTGAGGTAAGATTTTTCAGTTTATTCATAATGAATTTTCAGGGCCATGACGCAGCACTGCTAACGTCCAAAAATTTACCACTTTAAATTCACAGTCAATTATTGAAAGGTTATAAGTGAGTCACATTTTCATTATTGAGAGATTAGTCATTTTTTATTATTGATAGGTTACGCAATTTTCCTGTTGGTAGGTTATATTGAATGTGAACGACATAATTATATTTTTTACTGTTGAGAGGTTTAGGAATTTTTCTGTTATGAGGTTTAAACTAAACGTGAATGTTATTCATAATATTTATTTTGTGGGGAGGTTACAACATCCATTTTTTATTACATATACGTTTAGTACGTAAAGAAATACATGGATGCTTTAGTTGGACCACTTTTTTCGATTTGTAATAGATGTCGGTGTAATAGTCACAAACGAATAAGTACGTGGTATCACGTAACATTCCGCCAGTGCGGACAGTATTTGCTTCGTGACACATTAACCGTGTTAAAAAGGGACCGTTTACCAATTGCAGAAAAGGTCGACATCGTGTTGATGTATGGCTATTGTGATCAAAATGTCCAACGGGCGTGTGCTATATATGCTGCTCGGTATCCTGGACGACATCATCAAAGTGTCCGGACCGTTCGCCGGATAGTTACGTTGTTTAAAGAAACAGGAAGTGTTCAGCCACATGTGAAACGTCAGCCTCGACCTGCAACAAATGATGATTCCCAAGTAGGTGTTTTAGCTGCTGTCGCGGCCAATCAGCACATAAGTGGCAGGCAAATTGGCGAGAATCGGGAATCTCAAAAACGTCGGTGTTGAAAGTGCTACAACATCGATTGCACCCGTACCATATTTCTATGCACCAGGAAATGCATGGCGACGACTTTGAACGTCGTGTACAGTTCTGCCACTGGGCACAACAGAAATTACGGGACGTTGACAGATTTTTTGCACGCGTTCTATTTAGCGACGAAGCGTCATTCACCAACAGTGGTAACGTAAATCCGCGTAATATGCACTGTTGGTCAACGGAAAATCCACGATGGCTGTGACAAGTGAATCATCAGCGACTATGGCGGGTTAATGTATGGTGCGGCATCATGGGAGGAAGGACAATTAGCCCCCATTATATCGATGGCCATATAAATGGTGCAATGTATGCTGATTCCCTACGTAATGTTCTACTGATGTTACTACAAGATGTTTCACTGCATGAGAGAATGGCAATGTACTCCCAACATGATGGATGTCCGGCACGTAGCTCGCGTGCGGTTGAAGCGGTACTGAATAACGTATCTCATGACAGGTGGTTTGGTTGCCGAATCACCGTACCATGGCCCGCACGTTCACCGGATCTGACGTCCCCGGATTTATTTCTGTGTGGAAAGTTGAAAGATATTTGCTATCGTGATCCACCGACAACGCCTGACAACATGCGTCAGCGCATTGTCAACGCATGAGCCAACATTACGGAAGGCGAACTACTCGCTGTTAAGAGTAATATCGTTACACGTATTGCCACATGCATTGAGGTTGACGGACATCATTTTGAGCATTTATTGCACCAATGTGGTATTTACAGGTAATCACGCTGTAACAGCATACGTTCTCAGAAATGATAAGTTCACAAAGGTACATGTATCATATTGTAACAAGCGAATAAAATGTTCAAACGTGCCTACGTTCTGTATGTTAATTTAAAAAAAACGAGCTGTTACCAACTGTCCGTCTAAAATTGTGAGCCATACGTTTGTGACTATTACAGCGCCATCTATCAAAAAGCGAAAAAAGTGGTCCAACTAAAACATTAATATTCCTTTACGTACTACACGAATATGTATATATGTATATTCGTTTGACCTGTGGCAGCGCAATCTAGCGCGCCAACCATAGCGCCATCCGGCTTCCCCCTTCAAGCTAGACGAGTTTTTCGTTTTACGCTTACTTATTGAGATATTTGGTCCGTTGAGGTTCAATGGACATGGACCACCCTGCATATGGACCACCCTGCATATGGACCACCCTGCATATGCTTCGATTAATTACAACACTAGTGCCATTCGCAAAAAAAGAAAGAATGAAAAAAGTAATTCTGCTCGTATGCTTGCTGTATTAATGGCTCTGAGCACTATGCCACTTGACTTCTGAGGTCATCAGTCGCCTAGAACTTAGAACTACTTAAACCTAACGTACCTAAGGACATCACAAACATCCATGCCCGAACATACGTGGGTTTGAACTTAAATAGTGGCAACTATTTATTCACAACCGGTACAAAAGAGTCACATGTTGGTACCTGTTACTGTCCTTCAAAGTGGTTACCAGTGTTGTGTCGAACCCGTTGGCAGCGATGTGAAAGGCGTAGTATACCGTTAGCAGAGCCTGTTCTGCTGATGGTGTGAATGGAGTGGTCTACTGCCTCTCGAATCTCTGGAACAGTTCTGAAGCGGATACCACGAAGTGGTTCCTTCATGTTCGGAATCAAATCGAAGTCACAAGGACTTAGGTCCAGGGAGTATCGTGGATGGTACAGTACTTCCCAGTCCCATCAACCCAACAGAGCAGCTACAGCTTGCGCTGTATGCGCCCGCGCATTGTCGTGCAAAATGATGGGTGGTTTGCGCAGAAAGTGTCGCCGCTTCTTTCGCAAAGCTGGGCGCAGGTGATGCTCCAAAAACGAGCTGTAATGCTGTGCATTGACAGTCTGCCGCGGAGGAACGTAATGCGTTAGTGTAACACCATCACAGTCGTACACGAGAATCACCATTACCTTAGACCGCTCCATTTGCACCATCAGCAGAACAGGCTCTGCTGAGAGTATACTACGCCTTCCACATCGCTGGCAACGGGTTCTACACAACGCTGGTGACTACTGTGAAGGACAGTAACAGGTGCAAACATGCAACTCTTTTGTATCGGTTGTGAATAAATAGTTGCCACTATCTAATATCCAACCCTAGTATATGAAGAACGACAGTGGACCTCAGAGTGACCCTTGGGGAACGCCTTATGCGATTTCTCCCCAGCCACGACTACGTCCCATACTGTACTGCTCGAGTTACTAAATACTACGTTCAGTATTCTTTTGCTTAGATATGACATACAATGTCAATTTATGTAGGAGAATAAATCATGTAGTTAAATGCCTGAGACAGATAGCAGAAAACACCAATCAGCTCTATTTTGCTATTTAATGCTTGTAAAATTTGGTGATTGAACATTTAAATGGCATTTTCACAGAGCACTTCTTCTGATACCGAAACTGCGAAATGTTGAGGATATCACTGTTGCGAAAATGAGACACTATTCTAGAATAGATAACCTACTCAAAAATTTTGGAAAATGGCGTCAGCAGTGAAACAGGTGGGCAGTTGTTGACACCACTCTTATCATCTCTCTTAAAGAGGCGTTTAACAAGGGCAT
The DNA here is from genome assembly GCF_023897955.1 of Schistocerca gregaria. Lineage (NCBI taxonomy): Eukaryota > Metazoa > Arthropoda > Insecta > Orthoptera > Acrididae > Schistocerca > Schistocerca gregaria. The sequence goes on along the minus strand of NC_064928.1, from coordinate 24,626,389 downwards.
ATTTCAGTGTTTCCGGAAAACTGCTTTGAATTAAGATTGCATTACATATTTCTGATAAGACTGGACTTATTGTATGCCAACAAATCTTTAGCACACTATTTGAAACACCATCAAAATCAAATATGCTATTATTTTTGAAAGAATGTATAAGTTCCTTAATTTCAGAAGGAGATGCTGGTGATACAATCTTATGATTGAATTTTATGAGAGTTACTTTTTCAACATACTGCTCTGATTTTCCCCTTGAACTGTCTATCCCTATCCTTTCTGCTATGTTTAAGAAATGATTATTAAATATATTTGGTACTTGTAACTCATCATGTATGTCCCTTCTGTTCAGTGCAGTAGTGATGTTTTCCTCTTCTGTGGCTGGTTGCCTTTTCTGTCGTTCACTACCTTCGATATAACCTTAAGTCTGTTGTCGGAACTACTGATTTCTGATGTTATGAAATTATTTCTTGATTTTTTTAACAACCTTTCTTAGGGACTTTGAGTTCTTGCAGGGTGCAAGTGCTACAGGATCTCTACTTGTTCTTGCCAAAGATACATTTCCCTTTTACTTTCGCAAGATACTTTATCCGTTTAATGGTTATTAAATGGCTGGTTAATGTCCTTTCTGATTAGCTTGTGCGGAAAACTATTTTCAGTTAATGATATGAGTCTGTCAAGGAATAGCTTAAATGTTATATGAGCATTTGGTTCATAATCTCTTGTAACACTGAACTTCCTTGAAAAGAAATAATGGAAACAATTGTGGGTGGAACTGTGGTTAGTGAGGACAGAAACGTCATCAGAACTGGTTTCACGGGCCACACTGCGAGTGCATAAAGGACTAAAAAAATTACTTGACAACAATTCAGTTTGTCCTTATGAAAGCAGCCCCTCGCATTTACAAACAAGATGCTCTTTTAAGAAATGCTATTTCTTATTTTCGATCATGATAATCGATGTTTTTGGAAATCCTGCAACTCTGTCATTCATAATTTGAATAATGAAACACGTCACTAGTTAGTTTTCTTTTTTTTTTTTTTTCGTGGTTAGCTCGATGCGTTTCGAGAATTTGTTCTCATTATCGATAGTATATATTTACAAAGGTATAAACAGAACAGACTCTCAAAACGTGTTGCGCTAATCATGAGAAATGTGTAACTGCTACAGTATCTTATTACCTAAATCATGAACGGCACTTCAGCTTACGATCGTCTAACGATTGACTTGATTTTTATGAACAGGCGAAAGCTACTGCAGTGTGCAATATAGTTCTCGATTATCACAGTCTACCATTCCACATGTTATTCCAGAAACATGGAACCATTATGTAAATTACTTAAGCCTTAATTTGCGAGGTGCGGTCTCCCGTATGGATTGATAACTGTAATGTTTTATGTTGACACTTTGTTTTATATTTTCTGAGGCTTCAGCTTTCCTCCAATTGCTACCGAGTGAGAGCTGTGTCGTTGTGCGTGACGTACCTCACAAGCTGTGTTACGTCGAATGGAGGTGAGCCCTTGTGTTGCAGCGTTGTCGAAGCGATCCAGGTATAATCATGGCCCAACGACGCAATTGATGTTGACGTGTTTGAGGAGGACTTCTGCATGGGGGCATGTGATGATAATTCAGATTCTGAAATATCTGGCGACGAAAGGGCAGTACGCAATATTCATAATAAGGTATACTGAGGAAATACAGGGTTCAAGTGGTACTGTGAACATTTAATCACTAGGAGCAGAACGCAAAAGCACAATAATGTTTTTCAACAGCCAGGTATACGCGATCATAGGTAACAAGTAGTTGCAATGTTGTAAAAATGTAAAAAACAGAATACATTAATGTATATTAAGTTTTTAATGGTTCAGTTGCATCCATTAATCATTTAATACGCAATCAGTTAATTAATATATTTAGCACTCCACTTACTACAAAGATTAGGATTAAAATGTGTAATTTTCTCTTAATGTTTTACGTTGGACTGAAGCAAGTTGTATGAAGCGTACCTATAGGTTTTGTGTACATGTGGTACTTTACTAGTTGCCGTTAGTCACTAAGTACTACTCAGTATACAATTAGCTATCAGATATGAGATTTTTACTCATCTGAGAAATAATAAACCAAAGTGATCTGATAGGCATCACCGCATAGTGTACGTCCCAATATAAATAACTCACTACTTAAAGTTTTAAGATGACATTACGCTATTTAGGTTGCAAATAAATACATTTATTTCACTTATGTACACTTGGTTTGCAACACTTGGCTTTGAAAAACTCCATGGATTCTTTACACCATTTAATTTCTTCCTTACATCATCCTCACTGCAACCGTTCGAAATGCTACTGGTTGCTGCAGATATTTCTTTTTAAGATTCTGATGGTAGTAGCTTACCAAATTTACTCAGACGCCATTCTTTAAGTTAAAAGTACTAAAGCAAACGGAGCGACTGATCCGCAATGGCATGCTTTGAACTGAGCTAGACCCACGCTCTAAGTTCCATCGAAGACCTTTTTTAAAGATGCCTGTGTTAGAAGCTTCTCCAGTACACTGTCAAACAGGCGAACAATTTCCGCTTTCCACTATAAAAGACCTTCGAAAAAGGTCTCTCCTCAAAGCTCTTTGATCAAATCTTTGCAGCGTACTATGGAAGTTTTTATCGACAATATCCTCTACTAAGAATCTTTGACAAAAGTTATAGTGGTGGTCTAGCTGTGATCAAAGCTCGACATCGTATACATGTCGCATCTTTTGATTTAGTGCTTTAACGTGTAAAGTGGCGTCGAAGTATATTTAGTGCGTGGCTGCCACTGCAATAATCATTGAAAAACATTAAGAATTCCGAATTATTCATAACGCAAAGCAGACTGACAACAAAAACAGCAATAAGAGGTTACAATATTACAAATAAATAGCTGCAGCAATCACGTTCATTCAGAGTGCTTACGCATAGAAAGAGAGGCTATGGAACGAGATGGAGATGTGAAAAGTCAAAACTTGCCATAATTAGTGAAATGAATGGATTTATTTGTAATCTAAATAACCTAACCTTCATAAATTCCTCCTTAAGTGATTTGTATATATTGGTCCACATGTTTGGGGAATAATAAGTGAAATGGTAGACTGTGAGATTCGAGTACTGTTTTGCAGGCCGTAACAGCTTTTGCCTGTTGCCAAAAATCTTAACCTAACCAGGTGACGATCTTTAGCTGATATGGCATCCACGATTTAATTAATAAAACACTCCACCAGTTATGTATGTTTTCATGATTTGCACGATTCTTTGTGAGAATTTATTCTCATTAAGAAGTATAAATATTTAAAAGGTATTTTATATGACATTTCGGAAAATCGGACGAAAGAAATTGGTGTGACTGCAGTAAACCATAAAAACATAAGTGCATGGCAAAAGAAGAGGAAACTGGGTGATAAAATAAATATCTGAGCACTTCACAGAATTGATGAAGACGATTAGTTCACTGATGACGGTTTTTTTATAGTTTGTTTTAAAATATGCCACATTATTGTAATGCTGTATGATTAAATAAATTGATATGAACTATCATCTATTATACGTGTTTCAGTTGCAAATCATACAGGGGCATATACATAGTATAAATAATTTCATGATACAGGAGTGTAGTCGCAAAATTTGTAATTTACCTTAATGCCATTTACGTAAATGTCGAGTAGTGTATAACACTTTTCCAAATTTTTATATGACTGGAAGAATTATCCTCTCTTTTGAGAACTGTAATCTGGTAGCCCTAATTTCACTGCTCTTTTTGTAATGTATATGGACTGTTATTTACACTTTCAACAATTATATATATGTGTGCGATTAGACCCTGTTGGATCACGCAAAGCTTCTTGATTCTTTTTCCGGTTTGTTCACAGTGCTCTAATTTTTTTTTTTGTACGGGCTCTCTTCCTGCTTTCTTCAGGGCTTCGTTCTCTGGCTTAAGTTACCATCTCTCAGCTTTCTGCTTAGATACCTTTCTGTCCAAAATATCTGAATAATTTATCTGAGCTTTTTGTAGGCTCTTTTTGACCTCCTCTATCCAGGGTATAGTTTTAAGTCCTGCTATGTATTTATGAATTTTGTGCGGAAGTCTTCTTTTGGGAAGTCTAGAGACGTACCCATAAAATTTTAATCGTCTTGTTGTAATGCCTGCTGCAAGGTTGGACAATTCGTCAGTTGTTTGACGAGATTGTAGCCTTTAGCCCTAGTATCTTTCTGGCGATTTTAAGTTCTTCTTTCAACACGTTTTCAAGGTAACTTTTTATGTAGACTTTGAGGGTCACTGGCATGCAAGACTTCAGGTTTTAATACCGTATTACAGCGCCTAATTTTAGTGTTTTTGGACAAGCATTTTTTATTGTACACCTTGTAGGTTCTTCAAGACGCTCTCTTTAGTTTTCGGAGGCGAATGTTTTGTGCTATTTTTTCTCGGTCCGTAGGTTCAAGGCCTTCAACTAAGCATTTAAAATATGGGACTCCATTGATATGATCGTGTTTTGTAGTGAAGTTTTGGTGTCGGTTTTTGTGGCGATGTACTCAGACCATCGTCTCTCTCTCTCTCTCTTCGTTTATTTTCAAACAAGAAATCAACAAAGCACACCTATTTTCTTAATTTTCCAGTTGACGTGCATAGACTTTTTACGTTGTTTCCTGTTGTTTTCGTTTATTACTAGTGAAATGTTCATTTAGTTATATTAAAGGCTTCTAGCTTTTGGTGTACTGCAGTATCAACAATTTTGATATTTTTTATTATAGTGACAATCAAAATAGTGATTTAAAAATTTGAAACAATTTAAAAGGAAAGAAATGTCAAAGGACATTCGTACGAATGATTGAAGAGAGAGCGTAACATGTAAGGCAGTGAAGAATACATGTGAAACGTGAGCGGGGAAGATGTTACATTTTGGCACACAAACACATTTAATAAATATCAGTGGCATATACTATATTGTGACATGTTAGTAAATCAGGAGCAACAATCAGGATGATTGACTGATCTGGCCTTGTAACAATAACCAAAACGGCCTTGCTGTGCTGGTACTGCGAACGGCTGAAAGCAAGAGGAAACTACGGCCGTAATTTTCCCCGAGGCCATGCAGCTTTACTGTTTGATTAAATGATGATGGCGTCCTCTTGGGTAAAATATTCCGGAGGTAAAATAGTCTCCCATTCGGATCTACGGGCGGGGAATACTCAAAAGGATGTCGTTATCAGGAGAAAGAAAACTGGCGTTCTACGGATCGGAGCGTGGAATGTCAGATCCCTTAATCGGGCAGGTAGGTTAGAAAATTTAAAAAGGGAAATGGCTAGGTTAAAGTTAGATGTAGTGGGAATTAGTGAAGTTAGGTGGCAGGAGGAACAAGACTTCTGGTCAGGTGACTACAGGGCTATAAACACAAAATCAAATAGGGGTAATGCCGGAGTAGGTTTAATAATGAATAGGAAAATAGGAATGCGGGTAAGTTACTACAAACAGCATAGTGAACGCATTATTGTGGCCAAGATAGATACGAAGCCCACACCTACTACAGCAGAACAACTTTATATGCCAACTAGCTCTGCAGAAGACGAAGAAATTGAAGAAATGTATGATCAAATAAAAGAAATTATTCAGATAGTGAAGGGAGATGAAAATTTAATAGTCATGGGTGACTGGAATTCGGTAGTAGGAAAAGGGAGAGAAGGAAACGTAGTAGGTGAATATGGACTGGGGCAAAGAAATGAAAGAGGAAGCCGCCTGGTAGAATTTTGCACAGAGCACAACTTAATCATAGGTAACACTTGGTTCAAGAATCATAAAAAAAGGTTGTATACATGGAAGAAGCCTGGAGATACAAAAAGGTATCAGATAGATTATATAATGGTAAGACAAAGATTTAGGAACCAGGTTTTAAATTGTAAGACATTTACAGGGGCACATGTGGACTCTGACCACAATCTATTGGTTATGACCTGTAGATTAAAACTGAAGAAACTGCAAAAAGGTGGGAATTTAAGGAGAAGGGACATAAATAAACTAAAAGAACCAGAGGTTGTACAGAGTTTCAGGGACAGCATAAGGGAGCAATTGACAGGAATGGGGGAAAGAAATACAGTAGAAGAAGAATGGGTAGCTCTGAGTGGTGAAGGCAGCAGAGGATCAAGTAGGTAAAAAGACGAGGGCTAGTGGAAATCCTTGGGTAACAGAAGAAATATTGAATTTAATTGATGAAACTAGAAAATATAAAAATGCAGTAAATGAAGCAAGCAAAAAGGAATACAAACGTCTCAAAAATGCGATAGACAGAAAGTGTAAAATGGCTAAGCAGGGATGGCTAGAGGACAAATGTAAGGGTGTAGAGGCTTATCTCACTAGGGGTAAGATAGATACTGCCTACAGTAAAATTAAAGAGACCTTTGGAGATAAGAGAATCACTTGTATGAACATCAAGAGCTCAGATGGAAACCCAGTTCTAAGCAAAGAAGGGAAAGCAGAAAGGTGGAAGGAGTATATAGAGAGTCTATACAAGGGCGACGTACTTGAGGACAATATTATGGAAATGGAAGAGGATGTAGATGAAGATGAAATGGGAGATACGATACTGCGTGTAGAGTTTGACAGAGCACTGAAAGACCTGAGTCGAAACAAGGCCCCCAGAGAACACAACATTCCATTGGAACTACAGACGGCCTTGGGAGATCCAGTCCTGACAAAACTCTACCATCTGGTGAGCAAGATGTATGAGACAGGCGAAATATCCTCAGACTTCAAGAAGAATATAATAATTCCAATCGCAAAGAAAGCAAGTGTTGTCAGATGTGAAAATTACCGAACTATCAGTTTAATAAGTCACAGCGGCAAAATAGTAACGCGAATTCTTTACAGACGAATGGAAAAACTAGTAGAAGCCGACCTCGGGGAAGATCAGTTTGGATTCCGTAGAAAATTTGGAACACGTGAGGCAATACTAACCTCACGACTTATCTTAGAAGGTAGATTAAGGAAGGGCAAACCTACCTTTCTAGCATTTGTAGACTTAGAGAAAGCTTTTGACAATGTTGACTGGAATACTCTCTTTCAAATTCTGAAGGGGCAGGGGTAAAATACAGGGAGCGAAAAGCTATTTACAATTTGTACAGAAACCAGCAGGCAGTAATAAGAGTCGAAGGACATGAAAGGGAAGCAGTGGTTGTGAAGGGAGTGAGAGAGAGTTTTAGTCTCTCCCCGATGTTATTCAATCTGTATATTGAGCAAACAGTAAGGGAAACAAAAGAAAAATTTGGAGTAGGTATTAAAATCCATGGAGAAGAAATACAAATTTGAGGTTCGCCGATGACATTGTAATTCTGTCAGAGACAGCAAAGGACTTGGAAGAGCAGTTGAACGGAATGGATAGTGTCTTTAAAGGAGGATATAAGATGAACATCAACAAAAGCAAAACGAGGATAATGGAATGTAGTCGAATTAAGTTGGGTGATGCTGAGGGAATTAGATTAGGAAGTGAGACACTTAAAGTATTAAAGGAGCTTTGCTATTTGGGGAGCAAAATAACTGATCATGGTCGATGTAGAGAGGATATAAAATGTAGACTGGCAATGGCAAGGAAAGCCTTTCTGAAGAAGAGAGATCTGTTAACATCGAGTATAGATTTAAATGTCGGGAAGTCGTTTCTGAAAGTATTTGTATGGAGTGTTACCATGTATGGAAGTGAAACATGGACGATAAATAGTTTGGACAAGAAGAGAATAGAAGCTTTCGAAATGTGGTGCTACAGAAGAATGCTGAAGATTAGATGGGTAGATCACATAACTAATGAGGAAGTATTGAATAGGATTGGGGAGAAGAGAAGTTTGTGGCACAACTTGACCAGAAGAAGGGATCGGTTGGTAGGACATGTTCTGAGGCATCAAGGGATCACCAATTTAGTATTGGAGGGCAGCGTGAAGGGTAAAAATCGTAGAGGGAGACCAAGAGATGAATACACTAAGCAGATTCAGAAGGATGTAGGTTGCAGTAGGTACTGGGAGATGAAGAAGCTTGCACAGGATAGTGTAGCATGGAGAGCTGCATGAAACCAGTCTCAGGACTGAAGACCACAACAACAACAACAGTAAATCATTTTTTGGAGTAGTGGCGAGAAACAGAGATATAAGGCACAGCTAGATCTTTTATAGGGAAATTGTGTTGTGACAGGTCTCGTTATTGTACATATGTTGTACTCTGTTTTTGTGGGGTGCGAGAGGAGTAGAGTGAGTAGCCGTTTTGGATCGCATAAAAATACGTGCCGAAACCCGGGATCGAACCAGGGACCTTTAGATCTTCAGTCTAACGCTCTCCCAACTGAGCTATTTCGGCCTCGGGGCGCCTGCACCGTATTCAGTTGTGACGCTGGGCCGCCTCGCACCCGCACTTGATGACGTAAGCATTAACCGCTGCGAGGCGTACGAGAAGGCAAGTCACGGCGCGTGCTTCGCGGTGGCAGGCTTGCGCTCGCTCGCTCAACGCAACAGACAAACTGCGTTTCTACACCAGTTAACTGGTAAGTACGCGCGTACGTATGAACGAGAATTGCATCTTCTACCGGAAGCCAGTATTATGGAGTGTTACTGTTATTAGTCCTACAATGATCGGAAGTCCATAGGCCTGCTTATAATTCGTTACGGCTGTACCGCGCAATAATAAAATAAAAATCGTACCATAATTTTTATTACTTGCATAAGGCGACAATTCTTGTGTGAAATGAGGAGAGAGTAAATGCTTGTAACGTATTACTATGTTTACGACGTTGCCATATACGTTTTCTCGCATTTCTAGCTGCTTCTCTCACACAAATAATGATAAAAGCTCAGGGTCGCCACCAGCCCTCAAGCCCTTCCTAACCATTTAGAAAAAAAATGGTGATGAAATATTATTAGTTTAATTACTTTAATAATTTAATTACAAGTACGCAAATTTCTTTAAGCAGCCACATAAATAGCGCTCCATGTCGTGCGTGAAGCAACTTTATTAATTCAGGAATAGAAATCAGAGTAAGGGAGTAAGATCGACACCAAATGATTGATCTTTCCAGTAAATTATTTATTGTAACTAAGTATTTGGTTGCACACCCTAACTGCACATAACTGGTGCCTAACTCTAAATATTTAAGTAAGAATTACGAGAGAATGAAACAGAGCACAATTTAACAACAGCAAGAAGAAACACAGAAGACGGGGGTGGGAGACAATTCTACTATCATCTCGTTTGCATTAATGCCATAAAGATATCTCAGTGAGATTGACAGAGGTTTAACCAGCACACAAGGCTGCGCGATAATTATTTAACATACTGACTGCGACTGCTGCTTGCAAACGGCCGAACTAGAGCACGTGGTACATTCTGACTCAAATTGTTGTAATGCTTTGTAGAAAGCGCACGAAAGAACAGATATTCTTGGAGAAATTGTAGCTCATTAAACAAGCAATTTGTTAACATAAAGCCTATTGAGGTGCCGTGGTGAACCAGAAGGGCCATTGATTACCAAACACGTGGCACAAAATCGACACACAAAGACAAAAGTAATTTCCACAAAACATAAGATTAAAAATCATTTTTAAAAAAACTAGCTTCACACGCTTCAGATAAGCTAAAGTTCTTAAGTATGTCACCAGTTAAACATAACGAAGTCCTAACTCAACCTGATTCCTATCACGTGAAACCCCACGTAAGAGCTACGATCCGTACTCACCATGCGTTCACCGAGGACAGCCCTTTCCATATTACATAGTTCCTCGTGCAGCGGAAGCTAGCAGAGGGCTAGCGCTCCGTCACCAACCTCACACACAAAAACAGCCTTCGACACAGCCTCGACTAAGATGGCTAAACCTCTCTGTTCAGCTATCGGAAACCTAAGTTTGTCACCCCGTGCTATCCTTTGACGAGAAGCAACATCGTCTGCTCCCAGCCTGTCTTTCTCGTGGGCATCGTAACCACGTCGTGTCCTCTAGCGTGACAGGCACCGGTATGCAAGCAGAGCAGTGGCTTGTCTGCGTCAGGCAGCCCTGTGCGTTTATCGCGGGCAGGTGTTCGGATGTAGGGTTCCACGGACGAGATGGCGAAATAAGCCCCGCTAGAGTTGCGCTCTACCAAAGCTGCGGTTTCGTACTTGTGGTACACTACGTAGATGACGTAGTAAATGGTATTCTCGCCGGCAGTACTGGTAAGAAGAAGAAAAAGAAAAGTAAGTGAACGTGCGTGAGGGAAACTGTGAGCTGATGGCTTGTCTATCTTTTCTGTTTGTTTGTTTAGAACTCCAGTGGCCAGCGTTAATCCATTGTCACACAACAGACCTTGGCTGCGACAAGACTTTGGCTGAAACCAGTGGGGAAAGTTGAAAATTCGTGTCGGACCTACATTCGAACCCAGGTCTCCTGCTTACTAGGCACATGTTGTGACCACTGACCCTTCCGGACTCAGTGGTCAACGCAACTGCACGGACTACCTGAGCATGCCTCCTGTCACACCCAAATTCTCAACGTATCCATTACCCACACAAATGTGGATATTATCTTCATTACTCGCGGCACTTCGTCGATTCCCATAAACGTTCAAACATGGCGTGCATCTCCACTTATCGCTTACCGTCTCGCCTTACTTTATATATATGGAATCTACTGTCTTAAGTAGTGCTGGAGGGAACTGACACGATGAATCCTACAGGGCTGTCCATAAATCCGTACTAGTACGAGAGGGCGGAGATATCTTCTGAACAGCACGTTGCAAGGCATCCCAGATATGCTCAATAATGTTCGTGTCTGCAGAGTTTGGTGGCCAGCGGAAGTCTTTCAACTCAGAAGAGCCACTCTGTAGCAATTCAGGACTGTGTGGGGTGTCGCCTTCTGCTGGTGCAATTGTTCACTTCCTTCGGAATGCACACTGGACATGAAAGGATGCAGGTGATCAGACAGGATGTTTACGTATGCGTCACCTGTGAGAGTCGCATGTAAAAGCATCAGGGGTCCCGTATCATTCCAAACTGCACACGCCCACACCATTACAGAGCCTCGACCAGCTTCAATATTTCACTGCTGACATGAAGGATCCACGGATTCATGAGGTCGTCTTCATACCCGTACACGCCTATCCGCTCGATACAATTTGAAACGAGACTCATCCGACCAGGTAACATGTTTCCAGTCATCAACAGTCCAATGTCAGTGCTGACGGACCCAAGCGAGGAGTTAAGCTTTATATTGTGCAGCCGTGAAGGGTACACGAGGGGGATTTCGGCTCCCAATGCCCATATCGATGGTGTTTCGTTGGATGGTTTGCACGCTGACACTAGCTGACGGCCCAGCAGTGAAACCTGCAGCAGTTCGCGGAAGGCTCGCCCTTCTGTCACGTCGAACGATGCTCTCCAGTCGTCGTCCGTCCCGTGCTTTCAGGATATTTCTCCGGCCACAGCGGTGTCGGATATTTCATGTTTTACCGAATTCCTGATACGGTACACTGGTGATATGATCTTGCTGCGAGATCCCCACTTCATCACTATGTCGGAGACGCTCTGTCCCATCGGTCGTTGGATGACTAACACCACGTTCAAACTCACTTAAATCTTGATAATCTGCCATTGTAGCAGCAGTAACCGATCTAACAACTGCGCCAGACGCTTCTTGTCTTATGTAGGCGTTTCCGACCGAACATGACTATTCTGGCTGTTTACATATTTGAATATGCATGCGTATACCAGTTTCTTTTGCGGTTCACTCTATACAGTATGAGTTTACACGCACAAACAGAAAAAAATCCATATAATTATCGTCGTTAGCCGGCCGCGTTGGCCGTGCGGTTCTAGGTACTTCAGTCCGGAACCGCGAGACTGCTACTGTCGCAGGTTCGAATCCTGCCTCGGGCATTGATGTGCGTAATGTAAGTAGTTCTGAGTTCTAGGGGACTGATGACCACAGCAGTTAAGTCCCATAGTGCTCAGAGCCATTTGAACCATTTTTTAGCCATATCGTCGTTATTTTGTACTCATCATGATCAATGGCAAGAGTTTCCGTTATTATTCATAAATGCAACAGTTGCTTAGCCGTAACAGAAACATTTTTTAAATATAGGCTCAATGAAGTACTGAAACGATGTTTGATATATGTTTGCTTTTGCGTTCAAATCTTCAATTTTTTGAGTTTACATTTCCTAGCGCTATATAGTAAATATGTATTTTTTTTATTTTTACTACAGCATCTGTCCTCCCCCCATGAACCATGGACCTTGCCGTTGGTGGGGAGGCTTGCGTGCCTCAGCGATACAGATGGCCGTACCGTAGGTGCAACCACAACGGAGGGGTATCTGTTGAGAGGCCAGACAAACGTGTGGTTCCTGAAGAGGGGCAGCAGCCTTTTCAGTAGTTGCAGGGGCAACAGCCTGGATGATTGACTGATCTGGCCTTGCAACATTGACCAAAACGGCCTTGCTGTGCTGGTACTGCGAACGGCTGAAAGCAAGGGGAAACTACAGCCGTAATTTTTCCCGAGGACATGCAGCTTTACTGTATGATTAAATGATGATGGCATCCTCTTGGGTAAAATATTCCGGAGGTAAAATAGTCCCCCATTCGGATCTCCGGGCGGGGACTACTCAGGAGGATGTCGTTATCAGGAGAAAGAAAACTGGCGTTCTACGGATCGGAGCGTGGAATGTCAGATCCCTTAATCGGGCAGGTAGGTTAGAAAATTTAAAAAGGGAAATGGATAGGTTAAAGTTAGATATAGTGGGAATTAGTGAAGTTCGGTGGCAGGAGGAACAAGACTTCTGGTCAGGTGACTACAGGGTTATAAACACAAAATCAAATAGGGGTAATGCAGGAGTAGGTTTAATAATGAATAGGAAAATAGGAATGCGGGTAAGCTACTACAAACAGCATAGTGAACGCATTATTGTGGCCAAGATAGATACGAAGCCCACACCTACTACAGTAGTACAAGTTTATATGCCAACTAGCTCTGCAGAGGATGAAGAAATTGAAGAAATGTACGATGAAATAAAAGAAATCATTCAGATAGTGAAGGGAGACGAAAATTTAATAGTAATGGGTGACTGGAATTCGAGTGTAGGAAAAGGGAGAGAAGGAAACATAGTAGGTGAATATGGATTGGGGCTAAGAAATGAAAGAGGAAGCCGCCTAGTAGAATTTTGCACAGAGCACAACTTAATCATAGCTAACACTTGGTTTAAGAATCATGAAAGAAGGTTGTATACGTGGAAGAACCCTGGAGATACAAAAAGGTATCAGATAGATTATATAATGGTAAGACAGAGATTTAGGAACCAGGTTTTAAGTTGTAAGACATTTCCAGGGGCAGATGTGGACTCTGACCACAATCTATTGGTTATGACCTGTAGAGTAAAACTGAAGAAACTGCAAAAATGTGGGAAATTAAGGAGATGGGACCTGGATAAACTGAAAGAACCAGAGGTTGTACAGAGTTTCAGAGAGAGCATAAGGGAACAATTGACAGGAATAGGGGAAAGAAATACAGTAGAAGAAGAATGGGTAGCTCTGAGGGATGTAGTAGTGAAGGCAGCAGAGGATAAAGTAGGTACAAAGACGAGGGCTGCTAGAAATCCTTGGGTAACAGAAGAAATATTGAATTTAATTGATGAAAGGAGAAAATATAAAAATGCAGTTAATGAAGCAGGCAAAAAGGAATACAAACGTCTCAAAAATGAGATCGACAGGAAGTGCAAAATGGCTAAACAGGGATGGCTAGAGGACAAATGTAAGGATGTAGAAGCTTATCTCACTAGGGGTAAGATAGATACTGCCTACAGGAAAATTAAAGAGACCTTTGGAGAGAAGAGAACCACGTGTATGAATATCAAGAGCTCAGATGGCAGCCCAGTTCTAAGCAAAGAAGGGAAGGCAGAAAGGTGGAAGGAGTATATAGAAGGTTTATACAAGGGCGATGTACTTGAGGACAATATTATGGAAATAGAAGAGGATGTAGATGAAGACGAAATGGGAGATACGATACTGCGTGAAGAGTTTGACAGAGCACTGAAAGACCTGAGTCGAAACAAGGCCCCCGGAGTAGACAACATTCCATTAGAACTACTTACGGCCTTGGGAGAGCCAGTCATGACAAAACTCTACCAGCTGGTGAGCAAGATGTATGAGACAGGCGAAATACCCTCAGACTTCAAGAAGAATATAATAATTCCAATCCCAAAGAAAGCAGGTGCTGACAGATGTGAAAATTACCGAACTATCAGTTTAATAAGCCACGGCTGCAAAATACTAACGCGAATTCTTTACAGACGAATGGAAAAACTGGTAGATGCAGACCTCGGGGAGGATCAGTTTGGATTCCGTCGAAATGTTGGAACACGTGAGGCAATACTGACCTTACGACTTATCTTAGAAGAAAGATTAAGAAAAGGCAAACCTACGTTTCTGGCATTTGTAGACTTAGAGAAAGCTTTTGACAATGTTGACTGGAATACTCTTTTTCAAATTCTAAAGGTGGCAGGGGTAAAATACAGGGAGCGAAAGGCTATTTATAATTTGTACAGAAACCAGATGGCAGTAATAAGAGTCGAGGGGCATGAAAGGGAAGCAGTGGTTGGGAAAGGAGTGAGACAGGGTTGTAGCCTCTCCCCGATGTTATTCAATCTGTATATTGAGCAAGCAGTAAAGGAAACAAAAGAAAAATTTGGAGTAGGTATTAAAATTCATGGAGACGAAGTAAAAACTTTGAGGTTCGCCGATGACATTGTAATTCTGTCAGAGACGGCAAAGGACTTGGAAGAGCAGTTGAACGGAATGGACAGTGTCTTGAAAGGAGGATATAAGATGAACATTAACAAAAGCAAAACGAGGATAATGGAATGTAGTCAAATTAAATCGGGTGATGCTGAGGGAATTAGATTAGGAAATGAGACACTTAAAGTAGTAAAGGAGTTTTGCTATTTAGGAAGTAAAATAACTGATGATGGTCGAAGTAGAGAGGATATAAAATGTAGACTGGCAATGGCAAGGAAAGCGTTTCTGAAGAAGAGAAATTTGTTAACATCGAATATAGATTTATGTATCAGGAAGTCGTTTCTGAAAGTATTTGTTTGGAGTGTAGCCATGTATGGAAGTGAAACATGGACGATAACTAGTTTGGACAAGAAGAGAATAGAAGCTTTCGAAATGTGGTGCTACAGAAGAATACTGAAGATAAGGTGGATAGATCACGTAACTAATGAGGAGGTATTGAATAGGATTGGGGAGAAGAGAAGTTTGTGGCACAACTTGACTAGAAGAAGGGATCGGTTGGTAGGACATGTTTTGAGGCACCAAGGGATCACAAATTTAGCATTGGAGGGCAGCGTGGAGGGTAAAAATCGTAGAGGGAGACCGAGAGATGAGTACACTAAGCAGATTCAGAAGGATGTAGGTTGCAGTAGGTACTGGGAGATGAAGCAGCTTGCACAGGATAGAGTAGCATGGAGAGCTGCATCAAACCAGTCTCAGGACTGAAGACAACAACAACAACAGCATCTGTCTGTTTCACGTTACAAATCAATAACTTTTGAATAAAACCTCAATTAAACATTGAAAATTTTGCTAAGAATATTGTTTATTTTTAAGTAAGAGACCGGAGGATGATTTTAGAACAAAAATGGTTCTTATCGAGCGAGGTGGCGCAGTAGTTAGCACACTGGACTCGCGTCCGGCCATCCTGATTTAGGTTTTCCGTGATTTATCTAAATCGCGCCAGGCAAACGCCGCGATGGTTCCTTTGAAAGGGTACGGACGACTTCCTTCCCCGTCCTTCCCTAATCCGATGAGACCGATGACCTCGCTGTTTGTTCTCCTCACTTAGTTTCTAGACGGTTGACAGCTTTTGGTTTCTAGGGCAATCTAATAAGACACCGATTGCATGCGCAAACAAAGCGACCTAATTGAGGTAACGCCCGGTAGGTAGACGACACAACTAACGCACATGTAATGAGGTCATTAGTTTTACAACTCTAGGCCCCGTCAAGGCTGCAGACACAGAAAGACGCAAAAATTACCATAAAAAAATTAAGAAAAATGGACGGTTTAAAAACTGACCAGGAAAAGTATGCGAATTCCCTATCCCTAATGGTCTTGTCTGCAAGAAAAAGGTTTCCTTTCGGCTCATGACTGAAAATTCTAATGTGTTATTTCGTCTAAGGGTCATCATAAAGAAAGGACTCGGAGGCCTGTCGCCGACACGGTCACAAGGCGCTCCTTGCCTGCAGCTGGAGCCGGCACACTCTGCTGCCAACACTCAACCGGTATTGTTGCGTCACTTCCGCATGGCGCTGCTAGTTAATATTTTCCGCTAGAGACCGAAACTTTAATACTGTATTTGACGTATTTGTGCTGTTTATGCATATTTACTGGCCGCAGTGAATGATTGTTCGCACTAAGGATGCAAACCGAAGTGGTGGACGGAGGAACAACAATTTTTCAAATGTGTTACTGAGTTTCGTCGCTTTAGAGGCAATGTTTTTTTGGCGAAAGAACTCCCTTCTGTGCATGTTAATATTCATTGTACATTCGTACTTTTTGGTTCAAATTCTGGAGGTAGCAAAGGTAAAATACAGGGTTCGAAAGTTATTTTCAACTTTTACAGAAACGAGATGGCAGTTGTTAGAGTCGATGGGCATGAAAGCGGGACAGTGGATGAGAAGGGAATGAGACAGGCTTGCAGGTAATCAATGTCTACAAATGTCCACACTGAGCAAACATAAAAGGAAATCACTGAATAATTACGAGAAGGAATTAAAGTTCAGAGAGAAGAAATAAAAATAATAGATTTGTTGATGCCATTGTAAGTCTGTCAGAGACAGAAAAGGACTTGGAAGAGCAGTTTAACGGAATGGACAGTGTCTTGAAACGAGGATACGAAATAAACATTAACAAAATCGAAACCAGGATACTGGAATGTAGTCGAAATAAAGTAGACGACGCTGAGGGAATTAGATTACATAACGAGATAATACAAGTGGTAAATGAGTTTTGCTATTTGGGCAGCAAAATAACTGATGGCGGTCGAAGTAGAGAAAATACAGGGTGTACATAAAGTCCGGGAACACTTTCAATTATTTGTTGCACAAGAACTTGTAATATTGTTGCATTAATTTGTGGTGTAAGCGGTGCTGCTATTCATGACCATAAAAGTGGGTTAAAAGCTGTGAGCTGTCTGGGGAAGTTAACCTTGCATTACTGCGCAACTGTTTCACCAGGTATCCAGTCTAGCTTACCAAATTCCCAACCAGACTAACATTAATTATAATCTGATACCCGGTGATATATATATAAAAAGAGAATTTAAATAAAAAGAAATAAATCAATTTATATTTGGAAATTTATTTTAACACTGATCATTGAAATTTCAACATATTAAACTTGAGTCATAACTAAGCTGGTGCCTTATTTAGGATTGTGAAAGTGTGAGTTTGTAATCTTACGGAACAGATCAAATATGGAGCCAAGATTGGGAGCCTGCATACAACACTGCATTCATATATTAACACACGAAGAACGTTGAAACGTATGCGAGAGGAAATTAACCACAACCAACCGATTCAATTTTCACCCGAAGAAGTTACGTTCGTAGCGCAATCCTGTCCGTCATATAATTACCACACACTGGTATACTAAATTCATACTAACTCTCTGTGAAATCTTCCCGAAAAGAATAGCTGAGGGCTACTTTGCGGATTACACTGCATGCTTCACGTGGTCAACTTCGTTTACACAAATAGTGTAACTCCACAATAATTTTGATAATTAAAATAAATTAGATCGAAAAGCAGTTTACAAAAGAAAAACCTCGAACTGGTTGCTATCGTCTTACTATTAACCTGATGGGTCAAACAATTGTATAAGCACGTGGTACTGGTCTCACAAAGTACACCCCACGTGGGTTGAACATAAAGAAAAGTTGCTATATTGAAAAATATTGTCAAGACGAGACGTTATAATCTCACGCACATTCTCATTTAAGATTGATGATCTTAGTTAGAGTTACTGATCAACACGTGGTTCCACTTTACTCACAAAGTAGTGACAAAGTAACTACTGGAAAATATTCTGAAGTTCACACTCGAAATACACTGCATTGCAATTTAAGATAACATTAGATATTTTAGAGCTAAACCTGAAATGAAGGTGATTAAATTTTCAGTTAGGCTGAACTTAAGAAATCCATTGTTCTACGGACTTAGCAGACACGCGCTTAGCCGGAGATCTTACCACTTCAGACGCTCGCCGTAACAGACTAACCTGCGCTCCTACCGAGCGTGCTTCACAAATACAAAACGAAAGTGACCAGAGGGACAGCTCCCTACACCAACATGACAACAGACGGACAGGACCATACTAAGAATAGAAACCTCTCTGCTTCTAGAAAGCGTAGCTACCTGTTCCGACGTTGGTCCTACTGTTCTCTAGCAGACAGGCTTGTCTGCTACCATCAAGCATGCAACTAGAAATACATTTGCTCATTCATTCTTTCACACAGATAGGAAGGGGGATGACAGTATCCTATCATATACAGTACATAAAAGAAAGCGGATGTAGGTTTCGTATGAGACTGTGTGACATGAATTACATACAAACCGTGTTTTAAAGTGTAGTAATGTGACAGATTGTTCTTGTTCATGTGTAAAAGTAACACATTTCACTGCTCAGTCTCCTCCCAGATAGTCAGAAACACGACAGTAAATTTAGAAGAGGAATTTATGCCGTAAATGACAACAGATTTAAGAAATTAACATGAAAGGAATCCAACAGAGACCTTTCAAACTAAACATTGTACAGATATCATACATACATAGATATTGCATTTTGAAGAGAAATTCCGAATGTTTCTGTTACAAACATTCGATATGCGAACCATGAGTGACCCCGCAGACGTCAATAGGGTAATCGAATTCCTGCCACACCCGTCCCAGTGTGGCATCGTCGACTGTGGCAGTCGCTTCCCGGAGCTCTGCTACACCACGTGGTACAGGCGGTTCATACACCAGATCTTTAATGTGTCCCCACAGAAAAAAAAGTCACACGGAGTGAGATATGGTGATCGGGGAGGCCACTTCATGAAACAGCTGTCCCCTTCTGTAGCACGGCCGATCCATCGATGCAGCAGCTCAGTGTTCAGGTACCCACGAACTTCACGATGAAAATGGGGTGGAGCCCCATCCTGCTGAAAGATGAACGGAGAGTCCAATTACATTTGAGGCTTCAGCCATTGCTGGAACATGTCCAAGTAGGAATATCCAGTGACAGTCTCCTCGGCGAAGAAGAATGGCCCGTACAGTTTTCGAAGTGACAAGGCGCAAAAAACATTTACCTTTGGGGCTGCTGCTACGGTCGCAGGTTCGAATCCTACGTCGGGCATGGGTGTGTGTGATGTCCTTAGGCTAGTTAGATTTAAGTAGTTCTAAGTCTAGGAGACTGATGACCTCAGATGTTAAGTCACATAGTGCTTAGAGTCACTTGAGCCATTTTCAATGCATTCGTGTGGAAGCTTTGAACCCCAGATTCGACAATTATGGATGTTGACACTTCTCCATTAGCGTGAAAAGTAGTTTCGTCGCTAAAAAGTAAGCGATCAACAATGCCATCCCCATCCTGTTTCAATTGTTGCAACTGCGAAGAAAACTCAAAACCGTTGTCTTTGTCGTCGTCACTGAGCTTCTGCACCAGCTCCAATTTGAATGGTTTCACAAACAGCTTCTGTCGCAGGACTTTCCAAGCTGTCATTGGAGCCATTTCGAGTTCACGGGATGCACGACGCACCGATTTCTTTGCACTCCTTATGAATGTCTCTCGTACGCGCTCCACATTCACTTCGCTCACATTCGGATGTCTGCTTCTCTTTGCTGGGCACAAGCAACCCGTCGTAACGAATTTGTTGTACCAGTGGTAATTGGGCATAAAAAAAATGGTTCAAATGGCTCTGAGCACTATGGGACAAATTCTAAGGTCATCAGTCCCCTAGAACTTAGAACTAATTAAACTTAACTAACCTAAGGACATGACACACATCCATGCCCGAGGCAGGATTCGAACCTGTGACCGTAGCAATCGCGCGGTTGCTGACTGTAGCACCTAGAACCTCTCGGCCACCCCGGCCGAATTGGCCATCATTGTTGGTGGCTTCTTCCCGTACTTGGTTGTAAACACACGTTGAACAGCTGTAGCACACTTGTTTTTGTCGAACTCCAACACGCAGAAAGCTCGCTATGCACCTCAACTCTCCGTGTTTGCGAATAGCGGTAACTATCGGCCGATTACCAAACTGCGCTGTGGCGGTATACGTGACAAAAACTTTCAGGGTTTCTCTTTGAAAATGACATGTGTATGATATCTGTACAATGTTTTGTTCTTGTGCAATAAATAATTGAAAGTGTTCCTGTATAGAATGTATAGTGCCAAGGGTTCCTGAAGCAGAGAAATTTATCAACATCGAATGTAGATTTAAGTGTTAGGAAATCCTTTCTGGAGGCATTTTTATAGAGTGTAGTCATTTACAGAAGTGAAATATAGACGATAAACACTTTAGACAAGAAAAGAATAGAAGCTTTTGATATGTAGTGCCACAGGAAAATGCTAAAGGTTAGGTGGGTAGATCAAGTAAGTTTTATGGTACTGAACAGAACACGAGAAAAATGAAATTTGCGGTACACCTTGGTTACAAAAAAGATGCAACATCAAAGGACCACCAGTTTAGTGTTGGAGAAAAGTGGAGGGTGTAAACGTCAGAGATGGGGACCAAGAGATGAACACTAAACAGGTTCACAACGTTGTAGGTTGGAGTAGTTACTCGAAGAGGCTTTGGAGCAGTGCAGAGAGCCGCATCAGGCCAGTCTTAAGGCTGAAGACCACAACAACAACAATGTGGTTGAATCACATGGGCCTCCAGTCTACCTGTGCCAGAACTCTCTCTGTGCACATGTTTTTCGTAAACAGGGCTAAAAGCGAATCAAATACTCGGGAATCGATTGCTTCAAATCTGAACATATTACGTATAACTTGGCGCTTCTGCATAGCTATTACTTTTCTTCCATTAGCAGGCCTACAGGCGCATTGTTATACTCAGGGTATTTCCAGAAACATCCTAAGGCTAAGTTGTCTAGGCAAAGGAGGATGGTTAGGGTTTAACATCCTGTAGACGACGGAGTAATTAGAGAGGAAGCCCTAGCTCGCACTGTGGCAGGAAATCGCTCGTGGCTGCCCCGGCATTTGCCTTAAACGATGTACGAGAACCAAAGAAAGGGAAACTCTGCATGGCCCCGTAGTTTTTAGACCCTATGGCTCGCTCGGTAGCATGGAACTTGTCCTCTGATATCTTAAATTGTGTTGGGCACATCAGGCTTTCCATTGGTTTGGTACTACCCACCACGAATTCCTCTACTTTGCCAGTCTTCTCATCTCAGATTAGCACTTGCACCCTACGTCCTCAATTAGTTGCTGGATGTATTGCAGTCGTCTCTCTTCGCCAACAGTTTTTGCGTTGTACAGCTACCTCTATAATTCTCTGATGCGTTAACACGTGTCCTATTATCCTGCTTTTTCTTGTCAGTGTTTTCCAAACGTTCATCACCTCGCTGAATCTGCAGAGAAACTAACCATTTGTTATTTCATCAGTCTACCTTATTTTCAAAATCCTTCTATATCTCAAACTCCTCAGTTCTGTCCCGGTTTTCCCAAAGCCCACGATTAACTTTGATTTAATGTGTGGTTCCGTCCACAGAACGAGGACTCATGCAAAGTTGGTACCTCGCGACGGCACCAGAAATAGAAACAGTCGCTAGCAAAAACAGCAACGAATGAGAAACATTTGCATAGACACGTCCCCAAGTGTTTCCCTAAGCTGTGTACGTCCGAGTGCAGTATCAAATGGTTCAAATGGCTCTAAGCACTGTGGGACTTAACATCTGAGTTCATCAGTTCCATAGACTTAGAGTTACTTAAACATAACTACTGTAAGGACATCACACACATCCATGCCTGAGGCAGGATTCAAACCTGGGATCGTAGCAGCAGCGCGGTTCCGGACTGAAGCACCTAGAACCGCTCGGCCACAGCTGCCGGCCAGTGCAGTATTATTCACCGCAGCCTCTATACAGGGTGATTTTTTCCACCGTTTACAAAGTCATGGGATTGATCGATGAGAGGATATGGGACAAAAAAGGCAAATGAACTTATGATTGGAAGTGCATGGTTTCCGTCCTAGAGACCGTGTATTTAGTCAGACTTTGTTACAGAGAGCCGGCCGATGGTGGCAAAGCGGATCTAGGCTCTACAGTCTGGAACCCCGCGACCGCTACGGTCGCAGGTTCGAATCCTGCCCCGGGCGTGGATGTGCGTGATGTCCTTAGGTTAGTTAGGTTTAAGGAGTTCTAGCGGACTAATGACCTCAGAAGTTAAGTCCCATAGTGCTCAGAGCCATTTGAACCATTTGTTACAGAGACTGCGGTCTGATACGTTCTGTACCATGCAGCCACAGTTACGGTATGCGTGGTTTCCTCATAGAGGGTGGTGTTGTTCCTCATGCTCATGCCCTAGCGCCCTATTCTGCCACAGTAACTGGTAATGTTGTGTTCGACTCACTTCTCATGCTGACTTACTTCGCAATGGATGCGATACGGCATTGTGTACAGTGCTTCAGTATTCGAATCGAGAGCTTGCCGACATGTTGCTTACTTACAGATAGGCCATAGACAAAGGGCGGCGAGCAGCAAGGTTGTATCAGGAGACCTATCCCCGCTAACAACAACCACAGCATTCAATATTTGCTACATTGTTTCGCCGTTTGTCTGAGACAAGGTCGATTCAGGAAGCAGGAAACCATGAAGGACATACCCGAAATGTTCTGACACCAGACTTGGTGGAATATGTCAGATTAACACTGTGGAAGACAACTATCCTGTCAGTACCAGACGGTTGGCCTGTCAGTAGAGGGTAAGCCAGACGGCCGTGTGGAACGTTCTCCATGCCAGTTGTTACTACCTTTATCGCTTATAGCGGCCGCAGGGCTTACTAGCGACACACTTTCCACATCGCGGGCAGTTTTGTCACTGGTTGCTTCACTAGGCAGCTACGATTCTGAGATTAGTGTCATCGATCCCGTTCACAGTTGAGGGCACCTTTCTGCGGAGTGGTAATTTCAACTTACATAACAGTCATTGATCCGTGACGTCATTGAATTAGTAGATTGTTCTGTCTGGCGCCACTGGCTCAGGTGTAGTACCAACTATCTGTAGCACCGACTATCCCTCTTACGGCCCCGTTGCCAATATCTATGAGGAAGAGTTGGTATCTACGGGTTGCGTCCTTATATGGTTGCCGATATACAGGGTGTTACAAAATGGTACGGCCAAATTTTCAGGAAACATTCCTTACACACAAAGAAAGAAAACATGTTATGTCGACATGTGTCCGGAAATGCTTACTTTCCATGTTAGAGCTCATTTTTTTACTTCTCTTCAAATCACATTAATCGTGGAATGGAAACACACAGCAACAGAACGTACCAGCGTGACTTCAAGCACTTTGTTACAGGAAATGTTCAAAATGTCCTCCCTTAGCGAGGATTCATGCATCCACCCTCCGTCGCACGAAATCCTTGATGCGCTGATGCAGCCCTGGAGAATGGCTTATTGTATCACAGCCGTCCACAATACGAGCACGAAGAGTCTCTACATTTCGTACCGGGGTTGTGTAGACAAGAGCTTTCAAATGCCCGCATAAATGAAAGTCAAGAGGGTTGAGGTCAGGAGAGCGTGGAGGCCACGGAATTGGTCCGCCTCTACCAATCCATCGGTCACCGAATCTGTTGTTGAGAAGCGTACGAACACTTCGACTGAAATGTGCAGGAGCTCCATCGTGCATGAACCACATGTTGTGTCGTACTTGTAAAGGCACATGTTCTAGCAGCACAGGTAGAGTATCCCGTATGAAATCAAGATAACGTGTTCCATTGAGCGTAGGTGGAAGAACATGGGGTCCAAATCAAGACATCACCAACAATGCCTGCCCAAACGTTCACAGACAATCTGTGTTGATGACGTGATTGCACAATTGCGTGCGGATTCTCGTCAGCCCACACATGTTGATTGTGAAAATTTACAATTTGATCACGTCGGAATGAAGCCTCATCCGTAAAGAGAACATTTGCAGTGAAATGAGGATTGAGACATTGTTGGATGAACCATTCGCAGAAGTGTACCCGTGGAGGCCAACGAGCTGCTGATAGTGCCTGCAGACGCTGTACACGGTACGGAAACAACTGGTTCTCCCGTAGCACTCTCCTTGTACAGCAGCAACTTCTCTGACGCTGACATTAGGGTGATCGTCAACTGCACGAAGAATTGCCTCGTCCACTGCAGGTGTCCTCGTCGTTCTAGGTCTTCCCCAGTCGTGAGTCATAGGCTGGAATGTTCCGTGCTCCCTAAGACGCCGATCAGTTGCTTCGAACGTCTTCCTGCCGGGACACCTTCGTTATGGAAATCTGTCTCGATACAAACGTACCGCGCCACGGCTATTGCCCCGTGCTAATCCATACATCAAATGGGCATCTGCCAACTCCGCATTTGTAAACATTGCACTGATTGCAAAACCACGTTCGTGATGAACACTAACCTGTTGATGCTACATAATGATGTGCTTGATGCTACTACTGTAGAGCAATGAGTCGCATGTCAACACAAGGACCGAAGTCAGCATTGCCTTCCTTCAATTGGGCCAACTAGCGGGGAATCGAGGAAGTACAGTACATACTGACGAAACTAAAATGAGCTCTAACATGGAAATTAAGCGTTTCCGGACACTTGTCCACGTAACATATTTTTTATTTGTATGTGAGGAATGTTTCCTGAAAGTTTGGCCGTACCTTTTTGTAACACCCCGTATATGCGGGGTTCGATGGCCCGAGAGAGCGCCGCCACAGAGGTGGTGACGAAGCGGCCGAGGCCACGAGCTGCGCAAGGAGGGTCCGCGCACAGCGGAGGTGCCGGAGTGCTTGACCGGGGTCAGCGTGGACTACAAGCAGCAGGCCGACATCCCGTGGGCAACATGCGTGCCGGACGACCGCTCGTCGCCCGGCTGCCCTCTTCCACCTGGCGTTCATCGGCACCTCTCAGAAACCGCCACGACGCACCGTGGATCCACGGAGCTGCTTGCTCTTAAAGGGGAGTAACATTCTGTCATCCTAGTAGTGACTGGTGTCATTGTCTACCCGACCTTCTAATTACTTTCTGGTTTGTACCCGACCCTCTGAGTTCTACTCGGTCGGCTCTCGGTCGTAAATATATGCTGTAGTATTGCGCTAAGACACTAGTGGTCATTTGAAAATTTGTCCCGCTATTATATTGCCTTTCCTTTCTGGTTTGTATCCGACCATTAATGTTCTAATTAATCAGCTCTTGGTCGTAAATACAGCCGGAACACTTGTACTAAGCCACAGGTTGCCGTTAAACAAAATAGGGAACTTGTGGTTAGATTTCGCTGTTAACCGGTTCATTTCTTTGATTGCAATTGCATTTCTCACTCATTAGTTTTAATCTGAACTACCTGTTGTACTAAGCTATTCGTTTCTGTGTTTGAAAGACCGAGTCATTATTTTATGGTTGAAATGGCTCTGAGCACTATGGGACTTAACTTCTGAGGTCGTCAGTCTCCTAGAACTTAGAACTACGTAAACCTAAGGACATCACACACATCCATGCCCGAAGCAGGATTCGAATCTGCGGTCGTAGCGGGTGCGCGGTTCCAGACGATTGCGCCTAGAACCAGTCATTATTTTAGCTGGATCTTGTTGTTCCGCCAAGTGAGTTCTCTTGAAATAAGTGTTCACAAGTAGTGTTTTAAGACTTTCCTTCAGAGCGGCCTTAATAGCTGACAATCAGTTTAACTTTGAAAATATTAACAGCCAACTGTCAGCAGGGCTTTAGTCAAAATAAAAATTCTCAGAAGGGACGGGTTGAGATCCAGTCGCACCTTGGTTGCCGATTGAAATTAAGAGGTTGGTTGCTTTGAAGTAAGCCTTATGATTGTCATCTTGTTGGTTAATCTGTTCAACCTTTAAGCACAGGTGCGCATCTTAACCCCAAACCTTGCGTCATACAGCTTTCAAATTAAAAGTTAAGTAATTTGTTTTGAATAACTGAATCACTATTGTCATCAATGGTGCTTATACAGTTTTCATGTGCTGCAGAAGGGCATTTGATAAGACAGACCCTGTCCAGCGCGGTGGTAAACACCGCTGTTTCCCCCGATAATGGGTGGCTTGCATGTCCGGCCGTCTTGTAATCACGGTCACATTGTTTGCACTTCAGGTTTCTTTTGCAAACATTAAAAGCTTATTCCACTTAAGGTTGAAGGTCACAAGAATTTTGCTAATTTGTTCAATTTGTTAAAGAAAGGTTTGTGGTTAAATCCTTCGAATATCTGTAAAACACAGTTTATATATTGTTAAATAAACAGGCCGCTGGAAAAGAAAGTTATATTAGTGGGTCCTCCCTTCCATGTTTTCCTTAATTCCAGTAAGTTCCACGCATCAGCCATCTTTGCGATAGTATGCAGAACGCCTACAGTATGTTGACAGCGAGTCATCAACACCGTTGTAGCCGGAATGTGTGGGCCAGAATATTTGGCGATCATAGTTTGGGAGCAGTCTTCCTTCCAAGACGCCTAACAGGCCGGAACTATCGGCGTTTCATGTGGGTAACTCTGCCTGCCTGCTGGAAGAAGTGCCACAGCTGATTCCAAGTGTTATGTGGCTGCTGCTCCATGGTGCTCCAGCCCACCTCGCCGTGGACGACCGGACGCTTCACAATCGTGCCTTCCCTGATCGGTGGACTCGACGACGCGGCGCAGTTGCCTGGTCTGATCGTTCGTCGCACCTCAACAGGTCCGACTTCTTGTTATGGGGCTACCGCAGAAGCATCGTGTACGCAGAGACTACTGCTGCATTTGACACAGTTCGGATGCAGCCTACCCGATGTGAACGTGTGAGACAGAACATGCTACGGCGAGTACACGCATGCCCTGGGGCATATGGAAATTATTTTCATACATGCCGTAACTGTGACTGTATGCTACACCGCGTTAGACCGCAGTTTCTGTCACAATGTATGATTGAGTAAATGGTCTCTAGCTTGGACATCGTGAATTTCCGGAGATAGGTTCATTAGACCCTTTTTATTCTGTATCCTTTTATTGGTCACTACACAGAGTTCGTACCCGGTGGAAATATTCACCCCGTATAATCGTCCAGTCTGTAAGTAGTTAGCCAGTCTCAGCGACCACTTGTAATCATCGCTAAC
Organism: Schistocerca gregaria; assembly: GCF_023897955.1. Taxonomy (NCBI): domain Eukaryota; kingdom Metazoa; phylum Arthropoda; class Insecta; order Orthoptera; family Acrididae; genus Schistocerca; species Schistocerca gregaria. Next base: position 24,599,063 of record NC_064928.1, on the reverse strand, counting down.
GATGCAGAGAAAAACGCGGTATTTGATAACGCCAATGTGCCTCTTATACCCGGAAGAAGAATTATACCCCACCTCGAAGAAAAAAGCCGTCAACTGGTTTGAAGGGATACGCGGTATTTTACCTGCTGTCCAGTAAATGAAGGAGTGAAGGAGATTTTTGGACGTTCATCTCCGACCAGCATCACAAGCTACTACGCATGAATAATTACTATGATACATACGCCAAGTTCCTCAGAAGAACCGTCATGTGAACTCCATTTTCGATTATGTGATTAAGAACATGAAGAAACGAGAGACAATTTGATCTTTGAAAAACAAATACGATCAAGTGACGAACATCACTATCTGGTTTAGACTGATTTTTTCTACAATGCCAGGGAACTTGTAATTAATTTTAGTTTCTTTTATTACTTGTAAATGTCAGTTGAAAATCATGTACTACTATGAAATGTAATGACCAATAAACATTTTTTTTTTTTAAAAAAAGAAGGTGACATTTACGTAAGCATCATGTCTGACCACCTGCATCCATTCACGTTCACTCAGCATTGCGAGTAACTTGGGCAATTCCAGCAGGTCAGTGTGACACCCTACACTACCAGAATTGCTACAGGTACACTCTTCTAAGTTTAAACTCTTCCGCTGGCCACCAAACTCCCCAGACATGAACGTTATTGAGCATATCTGGGATGCTTGCAATGTGCTCGGCCGGAGTGGCCGAGAGGTTCTAGGCGCTACAGTCTCGAGCCGCGCGACCGCTACAGTCGCAGGTTCGAATCCTGCCTCGGGCATGGATGTGTGTGATGTCCTTTGGTTAGTTAGGTTTAAGTAGTTCTAAGTTCTAGGGGACTCATGACCTCAGATGTTAAGTCCCATAGTGCTCAGAGCCATTTGAACCATTTGAACCCTGCAGTGTGCTGTTCAGAAGAGATCTCCACCCCTTCGTGCTCTTACGGACTTATGAACAGGCCTGCAGGATTCATGGCGTCAGTTTCCTCCAGCACTGCTTCAGAAATTAGTCGGGTCCCTGCCACGTTTCTGCGTTCTCGCAGGTGCCCTGCAAGGTATTAGGCAGTTTCTTTGGCTCTTCAGCGTGCAATGGGAATAGAAGATCTCGGGTGCGATGGCGCTAATGTCATGGTTTTTTTTTTTTTTTTTTTTTCGAAAAGGTTCATCGCTAATCGACAGTGTGTCCCAGTTTCGTTGGGGCTGGAGCTATGAAAAATAAAAGTCACGGATTATGTTCAGAAACCCCTGGATTTATTCAAAATAGTCTTCCACTGAATCAGCAGACAGCTGAAATCGTTTTAAAAATGTTTTCAAACCGTCACTGTAGTCTTTTTCTGGAATTGCATTTAGTACTGCAGCACAATTTTCTTGGATGTCTTTAACTGAGTTTTAACGGTGCCCTTTCATTTTCAACTTCAATTTGGGGAACAACCAGAAGTCAGCTGGGGCCAGATCCGTGGAATAAGGCGGGTAATCCACCACTGTGATGCTTTTGCTGGGTTAAACATTCGCGCACAGTCTTCGTTTTGTGGGTTGTGGCGAACAGGAACATCCCTCTAGGTATTTTTGCCTAATTCGACGAACTTTTGCCCACAAACACAAAAATTTGCACAAAACTTGATGCTGACTCACTGCTCTAGCTCATTTCCCGACGAGCGTGAGATATGTACTGTTATACTCTCGTCCAGGACGCCTGCTGCTGTGATGTTAACGCTCTTACAGCTGTTGTTGAAACTTCAAGGATCGCAACGCTGCAGCTCGCCACGTGAGTTTCCAGTTTGGAATTCCACACAAGCAGTCTCATAATGGAACTGAGACAAGCGTTATAGTACTGTACTCGTCACTTAAGACAGTTCGGATGCCATACAAGGAATATGTCGTTCCTTTTTTTAAATGGAAGAAAAATAACCCTTTGTTCAAATTTTATGTTCATAGAAGAGTTAAGAGAACTAAACACAGAATAAAATTTCGTACCCCTCTGACCTCTATCAGTTGCGGAAAATACCATATTGCACTTCCTGTGTTCTTCAGAATGGGCAAATGAACAGGGTCTGCGGCAACTGTAGCTGTTATGAGTAACGTGACATGTATACGCAGCTATGAATATGGGCAATCATCAGCTGTACAACTGAAAGATGACAGTGAAAATTTGTGTCAGACCGGGACTCGAACCCGCCAAGATTGAGGAAGCGACTTTCAGTCAAAATCTCTCCTGCACAGGGATATACATAATGGATGTATGAGTGCAGGTTCTGGACAAATGGATGACAACATATGTTTAAGTTTGGCTGTGGTCATTCTCAGGTACCCTAAGGGCCATATCCGGTGCAAAGTGGTCGATTGGTTGTGGTGACAGACCGATCTCTTGTGCAGTGTAGGTTAGGTTGAAGGATGATGATCTGTTTTTTACTTTGCGAAGCGAACGAATATCAATGGCAAATAAAGGCTGTAGTAACACAAGGATCCACAGCACAGTTTAATGTGCTTCGCGTCATACTTAATCTGGTAATTTCAACGCCAATCGTCCCGATTTCAGTTACTCGTTAGAAGTACTCTTGTTAAAGGACACAGTCTGACAGTAAAGGCCAATTCACACTGGCTGTCACGTAATGGCACCGTCACGTCACAGTGTATTCACACTGTGTCACGTCACGTCAGTTCATGTCACGTCTTCTCAACTCGCATGGTCGTCCTCAACTGTTTTCCTGTTATAACATGTAACAAAGAACAGTAACAAAGAACGAATAACAAAGATGTAGAATACCGATTGATATCAACCACGAAAACTATGAGTTAACGAAAGCACGATGAAACGAGGTAACAAGAATGCGAGCATGGCTGTATATAGGAAAGAAATGAGCTTGCGGGTTATATGATCAACAATAGAAGATGACATCAGCCGTTAAAACTTCGTTCCGAGAAACCTTGACGGTGTCGTGCCGTGAGGTAAGGTGACGTAACGTAACGTGACATGACGTGCTGTGACGTGACGTGACGGCCACTGTTGTCTCATACCGAACATTGGTTGGTAATTAAACGGTAGTGGATCCAGGCGTGAACTGTTACGCGATGTCCTCTAGGACTCGTTTATATCGCTTGTCTTTTAATTGTATTCCATCCTAAATACCCGGTAAAGAAGTTTACTCGTGGCATGAGTTATCTACTGCTGAGCATACTCGTGTTTAGTGTATGTTTTGGTGAGCAACTATTTTGATCTTTTGTTCAAGATAAATGTACACGAAATAGCAGTCTTGTTTTCCTTACTGTTTTTGTTTTTCTTCTGTGTCTTGATGTACCGGATTTTCATTATTACTTCTTAGCATTAAGGCTTCTGTGCTTCTTGTTGGACCTATAACTTTTGCTCATAATTTTTCTTTCTAATATTTTTTGTTTGCCTAACATGTTAATCAGTGCAAGGCATTCGAAGGCACCGAGACATTCTAGTTTCACTGCCGTGTTGTAATATGCTTTGTTTCTCGAAATGTAATTTTAATTGTAATTATACTTTCAATTAGTAAGCCAATAGGCTTCTTCCATTTAATGATTTCAGTATTTCTTTCGACGTTTTCAGCACTTTTTCCCCATACAGTGTCTTTCAGGAACAACAAATGCAGTTACACTCATTATTGAACGACAAATCTTTGGCACGTGAAAAGTAGCGGCCCAATCGGATATCCTTGCTGCATTAGCGCCCTGCCCGTCGAGAACAGCACTTACTAGTGGTAACTAATGTGCTGCATTCTGCGTGTCAAGAAGTTTTCATTCCAGTTATTAACCCACCTTGATATTTCGGAGGCATTTAAGTACGCTAATACAACAGGTATATTCACAGTGCACAATTAAAAGGCTTTCAAAGGTCAAGAAGCAACTGAAGCATGGAGAGCGCCAGTAAGATTTCGCACGACCGGGGTTTTTGTGGAATGAGCCGCGGATAACTCCGACAGATGAACAGCAATTAAACTTATCGGTAATTCTTCTCTAGATAGGAATGTCTTTTACCAGAATGCAAATTCCCATTGCATCCCATCGATCGCCTCTGCACGAAGTCAGGCGGGATGGGCGCTCCCAACGAAGACAGCACAGTCTCGTAGCTACGTGGTGTTTTTGAGCAATAGCTTCGCTTTCGGTATAAATATTAAAAGAAGTTAGTTATGGTAACATATCTCATTGACGAGTTTCGACTCAGTACAAATTGTGGTAGACACCAACACGTGCCGAAATAGCTCAGTTGGGAGAGCGTTAGACTGAAGATCTAAAGGTCCCTGGTTCGATCCCGGGTTTCGGCATACATTTTAATTCGAATTAATCACATACAATGGTAAAGTAATAAGAAAATAATGAATAATGAATAATATTACATAATATGCAGGTGTTTGTTATGTGCTGTGCTTCTGCGTTACGTTTTTACAAGCACTTCTCCACACATCATTTAAAAAAACAAAATACATGTAGCAACAACGTGGGGCCGAAATTTCTAAAAAAAAAAAAACAAAAAAAAATGTTTCTCAGTTCAGATACTGTATTAGGAGGAAACTGCTCAGAAAAGTTGCGTGGAAAAGACTGGGTGCGAAAATCGTAGTCACAAAGAGGAACAAAACAAACGAAGCTTCTGATGTGATACAACATACACTTTCGGTTACGACATAAAATTATTCTAATTGTCCAAATATCTTCGACGCAGGCATTTTACTTGTATTTACTCTCATCATACAGTTCTTCACTATTGGTTTCCTTTTATGCATAAAATTACTGACATACACTGGAAATCAGAACCACTTTTCTTTCGCAGTAACATCGCAGTAACATAGCTTCCGTACACTAATCTACCAATACTGATTCTATACGGCACTGATCATTAATTTTTTGACAATTCTTTTTGTAAATAAGACTCTTGATGCAGGTTACACCTAAAACGCGATATTTTAATCGATTCTGATTGATGAAAAAATGATGGAGATACATCGATAACTGTACTTTGCCTTGACAAAAGCAGATTTCAGATTCATTCTCCCCTCCCGCCAAACACCATCGTTCGGTACACTCTGCTGGCCGTTAAAATTGCAGCACCTGGAAGATTGGCAGAAAAGGAAATTTTGTTTATTGTTCCTGTACAATATGGCAGAAAGAAAACACAATTAAATTTTTTGTGATTTATGGGTATACAAAATGTGCAGAACACGGAGCTGTCACGTATGACAGCGACAACGGCTCTGACCCAGGTGGATACGGAGTCTAACTGAGATTGGATGAGAGAGATGCTGCTTCAGGTCTGTGCCAGAGCTCATCAAACGTAATGGGAGAGGGAAAGGGGGGGGGGGGGGGGCGAATGGTGGCAAGCCATGACCAGATGTTCCCTGTGGGTGGGTGTGACATCTGGAGCACGCCATGGTGACAGACGAACACAGCTGTAACCAGAACAGAAAAAGTATCTTGCTGGAAGATAACATCACTGAAGTATCGAAGTACGGTACAATTAATGACCCTAAAACGTCAGAACTACAATATCTGCTATCCAGATTATCAGTTACATGAATCACAGATGTTGTTCTTGCATACTCGGTGGGAAACCCACATGCCAGGTGCTGGGGGGACGACGGTTCGATCCCGCATCCGGCCATCCTGATTTAGGTTTTCCGTGATTTCCCTAAATCGCTCCAGACCAATGCCGGGATGGTTCCTTTGAAAGGGCAAGCCAACTTCCTTACCCATCCTTCCCTAATCCGATTAGGATGATGACCTCGCTGTCTGGTCTCCAACCGCAGGTGCTGGGCTTGTAGGAGGATGATGAATGCAATCTGGCAATGACCATTCCTCTCAGGCCCGGCGCACACAGATACATCAGTCACGGTGCTGTACTCAGAACCAGGACTGGTTCAAGAGACAACATGGCGACAACCAGAGGCCAGAGTTCTCACTGGGCGCATTCTGTCACTGGTCCTGTCTCTGCCGAAACGTCAAGTAAAGCCGCAGCGGTGGTCGCCCTAGTGCTCCAGACAACACCGCACTATCCATGTGGATACGTACTCGCCTTGATAAAGTGCTGTCTTGGTAGACCACTATCTTGTCGCTGTTCATTATAGACACATGCCGGTAGGCGTTTCTTCCACTCAGACAAGGTGCAACACTGTCTTCTCACAACTATTCAACGTTCAAATGTGATTTCTCAGAGAGAAATCAGCTATGTAACCTTTCCTTTTATACAGAATGTAGGTGGCGTAACACGTAAACATTTTTTACCGTTGCACTGAAATACTGATCATTTGCTATCTGAGCATGTAGTATATGTCATCTCACTTTGGTATTGGTTACACGCCACTACCTTGATGTAATTTTAATGGTCTGTGGTGTACATAGCGAAACAACATTCTGTAGTAGAGCCGAGCAGAGACACCTCCATGATGTAATTTTAATGGCCTGTGGTGTACATAGTGAAACAACATTCTCCAGCAGGGTCGAGCAGAGACACCTCTACACCGACAGGATGGTGTTGTGGAACCTGTTGAGGGTCTTTTAGCATCAATAAAACATGATTAGAAAGTTCACATTTGTTAATTCAGATTTACAGTTCTGTGTCTTCTCGTCAGCTTTGGCTGATGCCTCATGCCAGTGACACAGTGGAAATTCTGATGACTTCTGTCGTCAGCTCAGTTGACTGGCAAGGACACTGCTCCAGGAATTCGACTGAAATCTTTTGGTCTGGTGTGTGCAGTCTGCAGGTGACGCTGAAGTTTGAGATTATATCCTCAAAGTGTGTTACAGCGTCCCCAATCCTGCTCTAGAAGGTGGTGATGACCCACAATGACCTGTCGTGATGTACCATGCTATCCGAAGTCCTGAAGTCGACTTATCCTGATCCTGCTACGCTGAGGTGAGTGCAGCTATGACTAGGAATAGGCGCATCAGGGGGCCCTCCTACACACCAGTGACGTCGATGTTAGTGTGAGATGTACTAAAATCGTTAATTTATAACTATTCATATTTGTTGTGCGTTCTGCCTGTCTGCCCGGCTATTAAACTCCATTTCCTCAAATATGGGTAGCGGTATCTAGTTGAAAATTATATAAAATACTAAGGCCTACGCTCCGTTATCAGTGTAAATATTTGAGATTTTAAGTAGATGTAATTAAAAGATACGGCCATATAGGTCACATTTTTTGATAGTTGTAAACTCATTTGTCAGAATCTATAGCTGAACTACCTCCATACGTGGTGGTTCTGATGGGAAAACCGAGACGTCACAGGACAGAATTTCGATCAGGCCACGGACTGTGTAGTCTTCGCTTTAACCCAGCCTCCACCTGAAGCAACACTCGGTCCAGGTCCGACGTTAAACTGCACGTCCCCTTTCGCTGGTTGGATACCTGGGGTCAGTTTGAGGAACACGCAGGTCACAGAAGTAGCGCCCAGTATAAGAGTAACACCAGGCCACTGAGCCATACGAAATTATCAGTATTATCTGTACACTTAAGTTTGTACAGAACCGTCAGAGCACGAGTGCTACTGGCACTTGCCCGCATTTTTCAGTCGTTGCATAGTTGTTCCTGGATTGCTCGAGATGTGGTCCCTCTATGCAACACACACTTTTGCTTCTTTTTAATTACGAAAAATTTTCAGTGGCGCTTTTGTGACATTATTATTCCGTATGCGTCGTTCTGGTCCCATTTTCGGCGTTTTCGAAAACTTTTGAACTGAACACTTGACTTTTATTGTACACTGGTTGTGTGTGTTTACTGTATATAATGCTGCTCTGTTCTTCAGATGACAGTATGACCTCAGACATCAAGTGCATCCGTGGATTAAAACTCTAAATAAAACGACGACAACACACTTAAGTATATACACCAAGGCTATCCACTCGGATAATACTTCCTACTCTGCAGAAAGATCTGCTCTTTTCAGCTGATTTTTTTTCAATAGACGTTCAGCAGAACTTTAAAAAAAACTGAGTCATAAATCGCCAGTACTCAAATGCAAGTTGAAAGGCTTCCATTCTGTACAGAAGTGCCTGGTAGAAGTTGAGAACTTTTCTTTGTAGTGTGTTATTTCTTTATAAACTCCCTCACCAGTTGTTTTATTAATGGTTTAGTTCTTTTATTTATAACTTTATAATCGCCAGTAGCTGAGTACCTGGTGTTGCCCGATATGTATTTATTCCAATTTTCTATTGGCCCATCTCGTCCTTCTCCTCTCTCTCTGCCCATCTCTTCCATCTCCACACGTGTGTCCACCTCCTTCATGCCCTCTCCTTCATTCTCCACTCGTTCTAAGCTCGTGGTCTAGTGGCTAGCGTTGCTGCCTCTGGATCAGGGTTCAATTCCCGGCCAGGCTGGGTTCTCTGCCCAGGGACTGTGGGTGTTTATGTTGCCCTCGTGATTTCATCATCATTCGTGAGAAGGGCTAGAGGGGATGGTGTAAAAAATGGACTGTGTACAAATTGGACTTTGTACAGGCGCTGATGACCACGCAGTTGAATGCCCCAAAGACCAAACATCACCACCATCCTGCATTCTCTGTCCATCTCCCCCTGCCCCTCTCTCTGCCTCTCTGCTCATCTGCCTCTTCCCCCTCTGGCCGTCTCTTCTCCCCCTCTCCTGCCTCCCCTGTCAGTGCTCATCTCCTTTTCCCGCTCTCTGTCTGACCATCTCCTTCTCCTCCTCCTCCACCTTCTCCTCCTCCCTTCTCCACATTATCAGTCCTATTCCAATAGGAGGCTACTGATTCTCACCCCCCCCCCACACCCCCCACAGAGTCACTGTGTCCTTCCCACGTCCGCACATGACAAATATACATAGTGTATCAAAAATAATCATACTATTTTTTTAAAATCATAATTATTATGTTATATGACATATGTGTGTGAACAACATACTGTTGGGAAGAGGAAACTCTCGAGTTTTACATGGTTCCCGCTAGGTGGCAGCGGTGTGCGCCCACTTCAGTTCTAGTAAAATGTGACAACAGAAAGTGTTTTGTGTTGTACGTTTTGCACACTGCGGGTCAGTAATAACTGTTCAGCGTGACTTTCGTACTGCATATGGAGTGGATCCTTCTACAGCACAGGGCATTAGACGATGGCATGGTCAATTCCGAGAGAGAGGTTGTTTGTGTAAAGGCAAATCGCCGGACCGTCCCCGAGTGTCTGACACATGTGTCGAACGGATCCGCCATTTGTAGTTTCACAAGGAGTCCGCAGAAATCCGTTCGCCGTGCAGCTCGACAGCTCAACATGCCGCCGATGTCTGTCTCGCGTGTGTTGCGTCGACGTTTACACACGAAACCATACAAAATTCAGCTACTGCAAGCTCTTCGTGATGGCGACAGGTACGGAGCTCTGTAATTTCGTTCTTGGCATATAATGACAGTTTTCTTCCACGCTTAGTGTATAGTGACGAGGCAACAGTCTATTTAAATGGAAAGGTGAATCATCATAATGTGAGAATATGGTGTACGGAACAACCAAATGAACATGAGGGGCGCTTCAAAATTTAATATGTTTTGTGCAGTTTCACAGGAAAAGATCTATGGTCAATTTTTCTTTGCCGAGAACATTGTTAGAGGAAGCACGTACCTCGATATGCTTGAGAACTTTCTTTTGCCACAGTTGGATACTGATTAGAACGACTTCATTTCTCAACAGCATGGGGCTCCGCAACACTGACAAGGGCGGAAAATTTTTAATCTAAGGAATATTGAACGGTGGATCAATCGCACTGGACCAAATGATTCAGCTTTACATTACTGGCCTCCGACGTCACCGGAACTGACTGTATGTAATTATTTTGGGGCAGGTTTGTAAAAGACTCGGTTTATGTGCCTCTGTTACCAACAACAATGAATCAGCTGTGGAAGCTGTAACTCCAGAGAGTGGAGTGTGGGAACAACTTGAATATCTTATTGACATATGCCGTGGATCTCGAGGGGGGCATTTCAACACCTATGAAGAGGTATGACGAAAAACTTTTTGAGTTTCGCGTTCATCAAAAAACGAAATTCATTGTAGAATATAGACGTTCCGAATCGGATGATTTTTTTTTAAATACACCCTGTACTTCACATATATTTACGATATTTCACACGTATTTGTACAAATTGCACATGTACAAGGTGTGCAACTTTGCTTCCGCCGTTTGCCGATAGGTGGCGAAAACAGCAAATAGCGGTCGAAAGAAACTGATCGCACAAGTCAGGCAGTTAACTTGGACCTCGGTCAACAAAACCTCATTCAAACATTAGTCGATTTGTGTCTGCATCATGAAGTTGTTCTTTATTGAAAATGTCAGTTTACGAGACAAATTCTCGTCATTTGCGGGAGGTGTTACTGTTTTGTTTCAATATAAAGAAAACAGCGGCTGAGCCTCATCGAATGATGTCAAGTACGTACATAAAGGCACTATTAGTGAAAGAACATGTCATGAGTGGTTTCAACGCTTCGAGGAAGGTGATTTTAACGTCATAGACGGGCATAGTGGTGGGAGAGAGAGTGTTTTCGAAGATGCAGAATTGGAGACATTGCTGAATGAAGACTCGCGTCAAACTCAAGAAGAATTGGCACGATTAGTGGGAGTGACACAGCAAGCCATTTCAAAACGTCTCAAAGCTATGGGCATGATTCAGAGGAACTTGGGTCCCGTGTGAGCTGAAAGCAAGAGACGTTGAACTGCGTTTATATGTTTGTAAACAGTTGCTTCAGAGGCAAAAATGGAAGGGATTTCTGCATCGCATTGTGACCGAGACGAAAAATGGGTTCATTACGATAACCATAAATGCAAAAAATCATGGGGATATCCCGGCCATGCTTCCACGTCGACGCCCAAACCGAATATTCACGGCTCCAAGATCATGCTCTGCATTTGGTGGGACCAGCTCTGCGTCTCTACTATGAGGTTTTAAAATCAAGTGAAACATTCACAGGTGCTCGTTATCAAACACAATTATTTTGTCTGAGAAGAGCAGTAAAAGACAAACGGCCGCAATCCAGCGAGAGGCACGACAAAGTGATTTTCCAGCACGACAACGCTCGACCCCACGTTGCAAAAGAGGTCGAAACATAATTGGAAACGTTTAAATTGAAAGTCCCAACCGCCGTATTCTCTGATATTGCTCCCTCTGACTATCACCTGTTTAGATCAATGCAGCACGGTCTGGCTGACCAACACTTCCGATCTCAGGAAAAAGTCACAAATTGGATCGATTTGTGAATCGCTTCAAAAGATGAACAATTTTTTCGACGCTGGATTCGTGCACTGCCCGAAAGATGGGAATGATACTTTGAATGATACGTGTGTAACCAATTTGTTTCATTAAAGCCTCAAATGTTGGGGAAGAAACGGCGGAAGCAAAGTTATCCACCTTGTAGATTTACAGAATTTCTTGCTGCCGTTTCATTTTCACAGATCTCAATGATTATGACGTCGTACAATGACACATTTTGTAGATACATTCGGTGGTATATGTGGAAACTCTCTGGGAAATGTGAGCGAACGGAGTTAGTGAGGTCGTATCTCTTGATGTATGTGTCATAAATGAGATAATTTTGCTGCGACAGTCAGAGGCGCCATTTAAAAAAGTCTGCAATATCTGTCGCAAATAGTAACAAAGGAGCTTCAGGTGGAAGTTTTGCTGCGTGAACAACAAACACGTAGGAAGCGATAAACTTTCCCTTTCATCATTTTGTAAAGGTTTGAAATTAAGTGTAAAGTCTGTTGCAAGTGACAAAGTGCTCTCAGTCTCAAATACTGGTTCAGTAAGGTATGAGTACTCTCGAGTCGTGAGCTACACTGCTTTTCCGCTCCCATCCTCTTCATAGGCATGTGATGCTCAAACAATCAGCGATTCATTTAGACAGTAAGTGATGTGTGTGCCAAGTTTGGTTGAAATCGGTCCTGTGGTTTAGGAGGAGGTGTGGAACATACATCCATACAGTACATACATTTTTATGATACCTCTACGCATGGATTCTGTAAACTATGTACTGATTCGTCCAAAGACCATGAAGCATCGCTTGCGTGGTCTCGTGGAGCCTACATCTACATACATACTCCGCAATCCACCATACGGTGCGTGGCGGAGGGTACCTCGTACCACAACTAGCATCTTCTCTCCCTGTTCCACTCCCAAACAGAACGAGGGAAAAATCACTGCCTATATGCCTCTGTACGAGCTCTAATCTCTCTTATCTTATCTTTGTGGCCTTTCCGCGAAATATAAGTTGGCGGCGGTAAAACTGTACTGCAGTCAGTCTGGAATGCTGGTTCTCTAAATTTCAACAGTATCGATTCACGAAAAGAACGCCTCCTTTCCTCTAGAGACTCCCACCCGAGTTCCTGAAGCATTTCCGTAATACTCGCGTGATGATCAAACCTACCAGTAACAAATCTAGCAGCCTGCCTCTGAATTGCTTCTATGTTCTCCCTCTATCCGACCTCATAGGGATCCCAAACGCTCGAGCAGTACTCGAGAATAGGTTGTATTAGTGTTTTATAAGCGGTCTCCTTTGCAGATGAACCACATATTCCCAAAATTCCACCAATGAACCGAAGACGACTATCCGCCTTCCCCACAACTGCCATTACATGCTTGTCCCACTTCATATCGCTCTGTAATGTTACGCCCAAATATTTAATCGACATGACTGTCTCAAGCACTACACTACTAATGGAGTATTCAAACATTACAGGATTCTTTTTCCTATTCGTCTGCATTAATTTACATTGTCCTATATTTAGAGTTAGCTGCCATTCTTTACACCAATCACAAATCCTGTGCAAGTCATCTTGTATCCTCCTACAGTCACTCAACGACGGCACCTTCCCGTACACCACAGCATCATCAGCAAAGAGCCGCACTTTGCTATCCACCCTATCCAAAAGATCATTTATGTAGATAGAAAACGATAGCGGACCTACCACACTTCCGTGGGGCACTCCAGATGATACCCTCACCTCCGATGAACACTCATCATCGAGGACAACGTACTGGGTTCTATTACTTAAGAAGTCTTCGAGCCACTCACATATTTGGGAACCAATCCCATATGCTCGGACCTTAGTTAGGAGTCTGCAGTGGGGCACCGACTCAAACGCTTTCCGGAAGTCAAGGAATATGGCATCCGTCTGATACCCTTCACCCATGGTTCGCAAGATATCATATGAAAAAAGGGCAAGTTGCGTTTCGCAGGGACGATGCTTTCTAAAGGCGTGCTGATGCACGGACAGCAACTTCTCTGTCTCAAGGGAATTCATTATATTCGAACTGAGAATATGTTCGAGAAACCTGCAACAAACCGATGAAAAGGATATTGGTCCTTCTACGCTTCTTATATGCGGGCGTCCCCTTCGTTTTTTTAAAGTCGTTCGGGACTTTAAATTGGGCAAGAGATTCTCGATAAATGCAAGCTAAGTAAGGAGCCAATGCAGTAGAGTACTCTCTGTAAAACCGAATTGGAATCCCATCAGGGCCTGGTGATTTATTTATTTTCAACCCATTCAGCTGCTTCACAACCCCAGGGATGTCTATCACTATGTCCTCCATACGGGAATCTGTACGAGACACAAACGGCGGTATGTTCGTACGATCCTCGGGCGTGAAAGATTTCTCAAACGCTAAATTTAAAATTTGAGCTTTAGTTTTGCTGTCTTCCGTTGCCAGGCCAGACTGATCAGTGAGTGACTGGATGGAAGCCTTCGACCTGCTTACCGATTTCCTTGGGTTTTCAGCAAGATCTTTTGCTAAGGTTTGGCGTTGGTAGTGGTTGTATGCTTCGCGTATCGCTCTTTTTACAACAGCACGAGCCTCTACTAACTTTTCCTGACCTCATTCTCCCTGTCTTTCTAGTATCGCGAGTGCAACTGTCTTTGCTTCCTGAGCATTCTCCGAATGCCTGATAGATAAACAAATAAACAGAGACTATAGATTTGTGTATCTTCTAATCGGGGTCGATTACACACCGAAAATAAACGTAGGTACGTTTGAAATATTATTGAAGAATGTGTTGCAAAACGCCTCCTCGGGAAAGGCATTGTTTGCAGTTCGAAAACTTTTCCACCCTGTGCTGTGTCCCGGTTTGGGCAGACGCAGTCATGACTGTAGCCTGCAGGTTTGCCAAGTCCCGTTGCGGAGCATAGTTTCCGGAAAGGGCTTGCGGACAAAGCTGCACGGAATGCGTGTCGAAGCTTTCACCACGTCTTATCTGCGTGTGTGACAGGCGTCCCGTAAGCGACACGAATGTGCGGGCAAACACACACACACACACACAAACAGAGAGAGAGAGTCAACAGCGCGAGTCCATTTCGTCCTCCAAGAAACCTCAATGATTTTATGAATTCCGGCGATAAAATTCTGAGTATTATAAACTTAAGCATCCAGAGATATAAACCAAACGATGGAGGAAGACGAGAAATACAAGTTCTGTCGACGAGAAGGTCAATAGAGATGGGACACAAACTAGGTTTTTGGAAAGATGAGGAATGAAGTAAACCATTTTCTTATTGCAAAAACAGACATAATGTCTGCAGGGATACCGCAATCACTTTTTATATAATCTTAATTATAATCCGTCTTGATTGCAAATGTTTATTCGCATGACCGGTTTCGGTTCCTCTAGAACCATCTTCAGATCTGAAATGACAGTGATACTAATTCACTGTTTCAGAAATGCAAGTTTATTTCGTCCTATCTGATCAACATCAAATGTAACAGAACGTACCTACAATTTCGGTTACAGGGGTAACCTGTCCACACTCAGAAAACTTCACATGCTGCGTCACATTAATTTGGTTGGCAGAATGTACGTCATTTATATTAATTATTAAACTATTGCCGACAGGTGGCGTCTGGCACATTTGTTACATTACATATGCACGTACTGTATTAAGTAGATTTTTCTAATTTGCTTTTATCTCTATAAAAATACTTAGTTTAGATCAATACTTGTCAAGGTTAAAATCTGTACTTGTCAAAATTAAAATACATAATAAAATTATCGTTTTTGTACGATAGAAAATAAAGGGCGGTTTCTATATCCACGGCGCTGGAGTAGACTTTGTTTCCTCTATGGTCTGCTTCCGTGGTTCCCGCTATTTCGGCGTTGATCGAAACCGGTCATGTGAATAAACATTTTGCACTCAAGAGCGATTATAATTAACATTATATTTTCTTTTTAAATGAACCGTCCCGGCATTTGCCCCAAGCGATGCAAGGAAACTACTGAAAAAGCGAATTTGAGTAGAAGGGCACTGCTTTGAACCAGTGTCCTCCCGAATGCAAATCCTGTGCTTCAAAAGAGATAAATACCCGAGGGCACATTTATTGGTATACCTTGAAAACAAATAGCTGCCCTCCAACACAGTCAGAGGAATTTCGCTTTCCGCCAGACGTGTGCACTCAGTTACGATGTGTGCTGGAAACAGTGTAAACACGATCCAGATCAATTTTTCACTTACAGTACTGAAGGTAGAATTTGTAGAATATTATGCACATACAGGGGATAAGCAAAATAATATGAACAGTGGTAGTAATGGGATGGTTGTGTTCGACAGTCAACAACGCAGAAAGGCACCTGTCGTGCTGGGCTGAGCGTGTTCAGCACGGTCTGGGCATCGGTGTGGGTTGTTTACGAGTAATGCACACTTCGTATTTGCAGTCAGAGGCCGAGGTCGACGTGCAATGAAAGACCTAACAGAGTTCCAACGACGGCAGATTGTGGGGGCCCCATTAGCTGGAACACAGCCAACTTATTGAATGATTCAAATGCAACTGTTTCAACAGTCATGACAGCCTACACAAGACATGAAAAAACATAACTGTGTAAACGTAATAGTGGGAACAAACTGGCAGAGATCGTGGTACGCTAACACGAATTGTGTCAGAACGACACAAAATTACGGCAGCTAAAATGATTCCTGAGCTCAGTAGCCGTCTTCGAGACTCCGTACATTGTCCGCCGAGAACTCCATAAAGCGAATATTGATGCATAAGCTGCTATATCGTAACCATCAGTGAGGATAACCAACACAAAGAAGCGTAAAACATGGTGCAGGTGCTTAAATCGTGGTCTATCAGTGAAAACACGCCATATGGTCAGACGAGTCAACGTTCTCGTTGTTTCCAACATCAGACCGGGTTAACGTCTGCAGAACACCACAATAAGCCTACAATCCGGATTTCTTGATTCCAACGGTTAAGCATGGAGGTGGAAGTGTGATGGTGTGGGCAGCCATATCATGCTATTCTGCTGGTCCCATCGTTACTCTCAAAGGCCGTGTTACAGCCAACGATTACGTGTACATTTTAGATGATCAGGTGCACCCCATGACCCCATGATTCAAATGTTGTCCCCCAACAATGACGCCGTTCTTCAGCACGATAATGCAGCCATTCACTCAGCCTGGACGCTACAGTCCAGGAGGAGTGTGCAACTGAACCGCAGCGTCTTCCCTGGGCAGAACAGTCTCCGGACTTTGACATTATCAAACACTTGTGGGCGCTATTGGAGCGCAGACTCGGAAGCAGATTTCCGCCTCCCTCAGGAGTTAGAGAAGATTCTGATCGAAGAACGGCATTACATTCCACTGTAGACTATAAAACATATATCAGTATTCCAAGAAGATTCGCAGCTGTATTACGGTTCAAATGGTTCAAATGGCTCTGAGCACTATGAGACTTAACATCTGAGGTCATCAGTTCCATAGAACTTAGAATTACTGAAACCTAATTAACCTAAGGACATCACATACCTCGATGCCCGAAGCAGGATTCGAGTCTGCGACCGTAGGGGTAGCGCGGTTCCAGACTGAAGCGCCTAGAACCGCTGGGCCACACCGATGTATTACGGGAAAATAGGGGCACAACCCATTATTAATGAACCATTCATAAGTAAGTACAGGTGTTCACATTATTTTGCCTATCTCCTGTATGCGTGAGGCAATTCTCGCGTTGCGGTGGATAATGGAAGCAAGACTGAAGAAAACTCAAGACACTTTCATAGGATTTGTCGTCTTGGAAAAAGCGTTCGACGGTGTAAAATGATGCGAGATGTGCGCAATGCTGAGAAAATTGAGGGTAAGCTATAGGGAGAGACAGGTAATATACAATATGCACAAGAACCAAGAGGGAACAATAAGACTGGAAGATCGTGAACGAAGTGCTCGGATTAAAAGGGCTGTAAGACAGGGATGTGGTCTTTCGCTCCTACTATTCAATCTGTACATCGAAGAAGCAATTGCGGAGATAGAAGAAAGGTTAGGGACTGGAACTGAAATCCAAGGGGAAAGGATATCAGTGGTAACAATCGCTAATGACATTGCTATTCTGAGTGAATCTACTGAACGGAATGGTCTAACGAGTGCAGAATATAAATTGAGAGTAAATCGAAGAAAGACGAAAATTACATGAAGTTGCAGAAACGACAATAGTGAGAAATTAATCATACTGGGAGATCACGAAATACATGAAGGAAATCTGCCAGCGATCAGCAATATAATCTATAGTCAGAGCGAGGGGGACATCTAAAGCAGACTGCGACTGGTAAGAGGGGCAGTCTTGGCCAAGAGAAGTCTAACAGTATAAAACACAGACCTTGATTTGAGGAAGTAACTTCTGAGAATGTACGTTTGGAACACAGCATTGTATGGTAGTGAAACATGGGCTGCGGGAAAACCAGAAAAGAAGAGAATCGAATAATTTGAATGTGGCGTTACACAAGAAAGTTGAAAATTACGTGGACTGATAAGGTAAGGAATGAGGAGGTTTTCGGGAGAATCGGCGAGGAGAGGAATATGTGAAAAACTCTGACAAGAAGAAGGGACAGGATCGTAGGGCATTTGTCGAGACATCAGGGAATAACTAACTTCCGTGGTACAAGAGGGAGCTACAGAGGGTGAAAACAGTAGAGGATGACAGAGATTGGAACACATACAGGAAATAATTCAGGACGTAGGGTGCAAGTACTGCTCCGAGATGAAGAGTTTGGCATAACAGAGGAATTCGTAGCGGGCCGCATCACACGAGTCAGACGAATAGTGACAAAAAAAATTGAAAAAAAAATATTGTTCGATGTTGGAAATCATGTATTTTACCCACTACCGGGTTGCTGTAACTTTCGTTGCTGGAATTGTTAGTGAAGTTTTCCCTCCGGTGTTTCTGGTTCACGTGTGTTATTGTTTTCCTTTCTACACTTCAACTGCCAAGAAATGCTGGCGAGCGTCCCCCTATCTTCCACCTAGAGACGCGTTTTCTAGGTTTAACGCTCCTCCGAGAGAAAAGGGGAGTTAGTAGGTTGACTGTGGGCAGAATACAGAAAGTGTGTTGTGTAACGGAAAGAGAGAAGAGAGACTGGTCTGAAGAGAAGAACGGGCTGAAACGAGGGAGTACACTATCATAATTGAGGAGGAGATAATGGCAGGAGTGACAGCACATAGAAGAAAATGTAAAAATAACGGCGTTTGCAAATGATTTAATGGTGTTGCAAAGTAAAGAAGAAAAGGTTCAAGAATGGCTAAGTGTGTAGGTGGAAGGAGTGGGGCACTACAGGCTGTACTTTAAATCAACGAAGTGTGTTGACAGTAAGGATTAAGAGGAGATTAGAAGTGAGTATACATATCAGAGGGCAAGTATTAAAGAAAGCGGGAAGTTTCAAGCACGTGGAGAGCATTAAAGAAGAGAGCAGAAGGAAATGATAATGAGATACGTGAAAGAGAAACCAGGACAATCGATGCCGGCAGGGCGTGTGAAACCAGGTGTGGAGCGAAGGTGTACCATCACAATGCAAACAAATGTTATACCGAGTTCATTATGCACCTATACTTACGTGAGTAACAAAGAAAAGTTGAACAGGACACAGACCTCCAGATTTTCACTCTGCAGCGGAGTGTGCACTGATACGAAACTTCCTGGCAGATTAAACTGTGTGCATGGACCGAGACTCCAACTCTGGACCTTTGCCTTTCGCGGGCAAGTGCTCTACCATCTGAGCTACCCAAGCACGAATCACAACCCGCCCTCTCAGCTTCAATTCTGCCAGTATCTCGTCTCCTACCTTCCAGACTTCACAGAAGCTCTTCTGCAAACCTCGCAGAACTAGCATTCCTGGAAGAAAGGATATTCCAGAGACATGACTTATCCTCAGCCAGAGGGATGTTTCCAGATTTTCACTTTGCAGCGGAGTGTGCGCTAATATGAAACTTCCTGGCAGATTAAAACTGTGTGCCGGACCGAGACTCGAACTCGGGACCTTTGCCTTCGAGTCGTGCTTGTGTAGCTCAGTTGGTAAAGCACTTGCCCGCGAAAGGAAAAGGTCCCAAGTTAGAGTCTCGGTCTGCCACGAAGTTTCAGGACACAGGCTTGCCAGCTGAAATGTCATAGAAGCCAGGACAAGAATGAGATGGTAGGAGTAGTGAAAGAGAAATCGATGCACAAGACCATAGTTAAGACAACATTAAGTTGATATGGACAAGTTAAAAGAATAGTGATTGGGAAGATACCGGGACGAGTCCATAAAATGATAATATGGAGCAAGAGACCTAGTGGAAGAGAGAGAGAGAGAGAGAGAGAGAGAGAGAGAGAGAGAGAGAGAGAGATGGATTCGACAAACATGGTGAAGGATACAGGAGAGATGAACAGGCAAGCAGACCCAAGCAGGTGCTGCAAACAGAAGAAGAAGAAGAAGAAGATGAAGATGATGATGACGATGATAACGAGACCGTGGTTATGCATAATAAGCGAACACCACGACCACGCATATATTTCAGCGTAAACAGAAATTCTGTAGATCAACCACGTATTGACCCAGCAAAGGGAATTGTAGACTTGGCCAGGATGGCAGCACCGCAGCCTTCACACTCGAGAAACTGGGATGGTACGTGGTTCTGGGTACATTAATTCTCTTTACGGTCTATCTTTGGAAGTACCGAGGTCCACCAAAACAGCTACACGGAGCTACAGCTTTGCAGAAACAAAGATTACAGCACCTGCCTAGTATGCAGGAGATGCCAGGTTCGAATCCTAATCCGGCACTCATTTCCACTCGTCGCCGCTGATTCCGCCTAATGCCCCGATGCATCTGCGAGCAGTGATTCCCTCCCTGCCTTTCCTTTCCTTTATTTGCCTCTCCACCTTCAATTTGGATATGGTTTGTAGGCGCTAGGAGCTTGTTAAAAGACATGGTAGATAAGCATCTCCTCAATTTCCTAAAAACATAACAAAATAGCTCTGACCCACTTAATATTCAAACGTGGGAGCATAGGTGACAGCTAGCCTCGTAGAAAGTTTTTCAACATTTTCACTGGCCAATGTAATGTGACGCCAGTTGGTGGCTGAATGGGCACCGTTTGGTGTGTCAGAAGTGGCCTCAGGAAGATGTATGACACAGCAAAAAAAAAAGAGGGAATGAAATTCAGTTCATTGGCTTGTTGCCGTTTTGCTATTCATTCGCGCAATATATTGTCAAAGGAACAATTACGCCATTGCAGAGCCGCAGCATCTTGCCAGAGGATTTGTGGGGGCAATTTGTTAGTGGAAAGATAAGAGCAAGCTGTTTGTTACAGTTTGAAAAGGTGAAAACGCGGAAAGGAGCTGCGTGGTGGATGTGGACAGAAGCAGGTGCAGAAGTCACAGACAGTAGAGGGAGGCTAAGCTGTGGCTGCGGCCTCAAGTCGCTGAACTGCGGTTTCTCCAGTCTGCTCACGTCACATAGAAGATTGCGGTAAGCATCGCTTACATCTCCAACTGTGGTTCAATTTCAAGGTAGCTTAGTGCCTCCTCAGACCTTTAGGATTCTTGTGTCTGGGTTCCAGACAAACAGTTACTCTGAAAATGAGCATGTGGCATTGATGGCCGGGAGCTCCCACACGAGGAAATCCGGCCACCGAGTTGCAAGTCTTATTTCAGGCGAAGCCACATTAAGCGACTTGCGTGTCGGTGATGATGATCACGATGTCAGCACAATACCCAGTCCACGAGCGGAGAAAACCTCCAACCCGGCCGGGAATCTAACCTGGAGAATTTTAAGCATCTTCACGTCTTTCCGTAACTTTGCCTATTCAGACCTATGTTTTGCAGTTCTCATAGCGAAGTCCATCTTTGTAAAGTTCATGTCCCCATAACTTTTTCATTGCTTTATAATTCCAATTGTCTTTTATAACAAACCACAGTGTACACTTAAATCCTGAGTTTATTACCACATCCATTCCGTTTGAACGATGAATATTATGTCCATTTCCCCACCTATAAATTCACTGCTAGAGCCTAACTAAAATAAACCGTTAGTAATTCGCAAGTCTCTGGTGAGTCTACCTCCGACTGCCGTTTATCTATTGCTTTTTCAGGGTCTTGGAGGGGAGCGCCTTGGCAGTGATATTTTCCCCTGCTTCTCCTGAAGGTCATTTTAATGACTGAAATCTATCCAGCAACTTCTCACATCTCCTCGAACCGTCTAGTAGCTCCCCACCTGGGTCTCAAGGTTGCGTAAGATTCATGATCAATTCATATTCAGTTAGATTTCACTTTCACGTATCGGGGTTTTGCAACTGTAGCAGCGTTATGCATCTTCGAGTACAGGAAACCAATTGCTGCACGCTCCTTTGGTCTTGAGTGCTTTGCTGGCATAGAGATAGAATACAAATTTGTTCAGATGCTCCATCCCTAGACACTCCCAGGATAGTAATACATCACTTATCACTTTTTAACCTCTGGTAATGTTCATTGATTTGCACGTTGAACTCTGGGTCGCTGTATAAATCACCTCAGAGGTCGTTGGAAGGCAAGGGCATTCCACGTCCAACACGGACGTGCCTAGTCAAGCAGTCTGGTGTTCAAAGCAGCAGTAGTACCTGTTACTTCGACTCTGTCATGGTGTCCCGTCCCAGTCATGGCGCTGACGACACTGTGCAATGAGACGTGCCAACATCTGTGTAATTGGGTGAGTGGGAGAAGATTTCTTAGGATATGTAGCAGAAGCGACGTGGGAACAGAGAGGACAAGCACGAAGGTGGAAACACTGCCAATTACAATGTAAGAACACTGTATTTCTCTCACTAATTCAGCCTTATCCAGAGAGCTATCCTACAGTGTCTTTTTACCCATCAATAACTACGCTCTACCCCTCTAACAACGCTCAATTCCTGAGTACTACCTTTTACCATCAGAGACGAGTACTTTACTAGCAACTTGTTCGGATGATACCGTCAAGTACTCGAATCAAGATGAGGCGAATGTGACGCAGCGCTCCTTCCTTGCTATACACCTAAAGCTGCCAAGTGTTCCTCGCCGCAACTCAACATTGGGAGACAAGTGTACGGCGGCAATTACTCCTCTCTGCATATCCTGACAAACAGAAACACTATTACTCTTTGCTACTTCTAGAGACAAACTATGTGGAACCTATTCTTCACTAACAGCAACATAGCTCAACCTAAGAACTGTGGCTGATACGTACCGGGAAATCCGTGCCTCCCTCAAATGGGTAATGTCTCCTTGTGATATACTGCAGCGTCAGGAACAGACACTTTCTAAATAGGCTGTTTAGGGTTTTGTGTTGGTAACGCCACGTAGTGCTCTGTACGAAAATCATTGACTGCGCTGTGTGCAGTCTGTGGCTGTTTGGGCTCAGTCTTGGAATATTCGCTATTGTAGTGTTGGGCTGATGGATGTGAACAGCGTGTAGTGTTGCGCAGTTGGAGGTGAGCCGCCAGCAGTGGTAGATGTGGGGAGAGAGATGGCGATCTGGAAGTGTGTACGCCAGAAAAAGGAAATTTGTAAAGATGGATGTCATGAATTGATAGATATATATGTTGTGTTGGCAGAAGAGCCAACACCGTCTTAATAGTTGGGACCGAAATGCACGCGTTTTACCTCACGCAAGCTGGCGTGAGGAGGGAAGAATTATACTGACGTGAGGTCTGGAACATGACAAGGAATGAGAATTCAGAAAGCGGACGTAATTAGTTTGATAATTAACTTTAATCCATTAATGATGAACGTCGCTCTTTACGGTACAGGATTCACAATATTATCTGTTCAGATTATAGTAACTGAATGTGGCGCCTTGCTAGGTCGTAGCAATTGACGTAGCTGAAGGCTATGCTAAACTGTAGTCTCTGCAAATGAGAGCGTATGTAGACAGTGAACCATCGCTAGCAAAGTCGGCTGTACAACTGGGGCGAGTGCTAGGGAGTCTCTCTAGACTATACCTGCCGTGTGGCGGCGCTCGGTCTGCAATCACTGATAGCGGCGACACGCGGGTCCGACGTATACTACCGGACCGCGGCCGATTTAAAGGCTACCACCTAGCAAGTGTGGTGTCTGGAGGTGACACCATAATATATATGATGACTTTGCAACATTGTTAAGGTAAAAACATTGTTTGTTCTCTATCAAAATCTTTCATTTGCTAACTATTTACCTGTCAGTACTTAGTGCCTTCAGTAGTTAGGATGTTTTATTTAGCTGGCAGCATTGGCGCTTGCTGTATTGCACTATTTCGAGTAACGAACATTTTTGTGAGGTAAGTGATTGATGAAAGATATAGGTTATTGTTAGTCAGGGCCATTCTTTTGTGGGTATTATCGCAACTGAGACTGCGTTGCGCTAAAAAAAATATTGTGTGTCAGTTTAGTGTTGATCGGAATAAGTACAGAGAAAACTGTTTGAGAACGTTGAGTTTTGCTCAGCTGTTTTTTGTAAATCAAATAACATAAGAGTTTATCCAGCACTGTCATTCATAATTTTTCGAAGTGGACGTTTTTGTGATGGAAGCTAGTTAGTTGTCGTTTGCTGGGGCCAGAAGATGAGTGCAGGGTTCACAGGCTCACCAACTTAGAATTGCTTACCTAAGCAAAGAGGTTTATCCGAGGTTCATCCGTTTTGTCCCGAGATTTGTGTGTTTGTCAGGCTGGTGAGGGAAACGATCCCTCTGGTCGCTTCCGTCTCATCCACGGGTTGCTAGGAGCTTTGTGCAGAGACGGTTCGCAGCTCCTGAGTAAGGATTCTAGTACTAACGACAGAGAAGGAGGTAGTGTTAATCGCGACATTCCTATGTTAAATTCATTGTAATATTTAAGTCGTTCAGTCTAACTGAAACCTTACGAATTTCTGCTCAGACTGTGGCTTTGTTCCTTCAGCACATCGTCGTGTGGAGCGTCCACAATTGAACATTATTAGCAACAGCTACTGAACTTATTTCTCGTGCCAATGTGAGACTTATTGTGTGTTTTGCGTGAGTGACTTTATTTTTTTCTACTTTTTGTGGTTTCTTGGTGATAGTATATGCTTGTGTTCGTATTGTACTACGGGTTTGGTAAGCCTTGTACGTTTTCGCTTCCTACTGCATATCGATAGGTTTTTCCAGTGCTAATTTAATCGGGATAAATTCGTTGAAACATCGGATTTTCGTGAATTAAGGCGAACTTTTGTAATGGTTTAATTCTTAACGGACCACGTGCACCTTGAATCAACGGAAGGTTTCGGCCATGGTGATTTAGTTTTCCGTTGTAGTGACAAATTCAATTTATAGTCGTTCCTAAGAAAAGCAACGCTTCTTGTAATTGTGCTTTCCACTCAAATTCTGCTTTGAAACCATAAATGTGTGACCCAATTCACCACGTGGTGAACTGCGTTCTTTGCACGTGGGCGCGCGGCTTCTCATCTCATGCACTTAACGCTGACCAAACTTGCAACCGAAATAAACCTCTTTGCAAAGTAGTGCATGTTTGTAAAGGTGGTCCGTTATTCCTGTGATCTTTCTCTGTCGTGTGAATCTAGATTAAATGATTGAAAGGATGTTTCCAGTTTCCCCTTTCCTCACCTTTTCCATTAATCACAAAAGTTAAATTGTACAATATAATTTAACTTATCGAAAATAGATTAATGTAGCTCATGTTCAGGCACCAGCTAAGTGTACCCATAAGATGTGCACGCTATTTCAAAAATCTTTATTAACTAATAAATATGCCGTAAAGAATAATACTGTGTGTCCTGCTACTTCATTTGTTTCCACTGAATTCCAAATTTGAATTAATTCCAGTTCAGTCATTCTTGTATGATAGGAAAGGCTTGGGCTGGTGGCGACCCTGTAAATTTTATTGTAATTTTTTTTTTTTTATGGTAGCTTAAGCGCAGTTGTTTTCCATGTGTGGATGCAATTCGGTACTTGATATGGTTCGATACAGTCCATTATCATCGATAAGGGTACGACGTGTTGCTTACACCTACAAATAGAAGTAGCTCCCACTGCAGACCAGCAAACTAGCGGTTTACATAAGTAGCTTACAGGGTGAATGACAGCTGTAAAGATGTTTACAGCGTCTCCTCAGTGAACGTTGCTGCGTACGGGCCGCCGCAGCAGGCCCTTGTTTCGTGGACCCATCTGACTGCCATTCGTCGGCGACGAGGGCTGCAGTGCTCACCAACACCGCAGCTGGACGCCCGCTGAACGGCGACAGGTTGCCAATCCAGACGACAGGTGGCCGTCGATGTATAATGGCTGAAAGGAAACACCCTGCAAGAATGGTCGGAGGAGAGAGCGTTATGGTCTGGGGTATATTTTCATGGCATTCGCTGGGTGACCTCGTTACTCCGGAGGACACAGTGGATCGACACGAATATACATCTATCCTTGCACTTGGTTTCTCCTTGGCAAGATGGCATCTACTAGCAGGACAATGCAATGCGTCACACAGCTTGCAGTGTGCGTGCGTCACTCGAAGAGCACCAGTACGAGTCTACCGTACACCCCTGGCCACGAAAATACTCGTATTTAAACCCATTCGAGTATCCTTGAGACCTCTTCCATCGCTCCAGGGATCCTCAACAGAAAAACTTTGCACAGCTCGCCACAGCTCTGAACTGTGTGTGGCTCCACATCCCTGTCGTGTACCACAGCAGTCCGCACTGCGAAACACGGTTATTTGGCCTTTTGTGAGGTGGTAACATTAAAGTGACCAGCCAGCATAGATTTCAGCTATTTTCATAGCTTGGTTCGATTGGAGAAGGGACCAAACTACACAGTCATCAGTCTCTCCAACCTTGGAATAACTAAAACTGATAAAGCCTCATACTATGAGGGAACTACAATGGCCATAAAATTACAAGTGACTGACAGAGAAGGAAGGAAGGAAGGAAGAAGGCAGAAGAAGAGAAGAGGGAAAGAAAGCGACGAATGATAGGAGAATGAAGGAAGAAGCTCAGGTAGGCAGGATAGACACTCAAGATAAAACAGACCCCCATAAGGAAAGGAATGGGAAGGCAGAGAGCGGGGGTGAACCACCAGGCCCAGTCAAAACCAGTCCAGTCGGGGTGAAGGGGGAAGCACGGTGGCCTGCCTTCCCCTCCACCCACCGATAAGGTTGAAGGTCCCACCAATAAAGTGTGATAAAAACCCGCACCACGAAGAAACGGTAAAACAAGATCAGCCACTGAGGCATTGTCAGCTAACGCCAGGGGTAGTGGGTCAGGAAAGCTAAGAGTCTGTCGTAGAGCAGTTATGTTGGGACAGTCCAGTAGGAGGTGAACCACAGGCAACATTGATCCACAACGACAGAGAGGGGGGTCCTCGTGACAGAGCAGATAACCGTGAGTCAGCCAAGTATGGCCGATGTGGAGCCAGCAAAGGACGACAGTGGTCTTATGAGAGGCCCATAAGGAGGACCCCCACATTAAAATCCTTAATCACCTTGAGCTAGTTCGGCAAAGAAGGAGTGTGCCATTCTGCATTCCAAAGTCCCAAAACCTGATGACATATTGCCAAGTGAAGGTCTATTTCCAGAATGCCAATAGCAAGAAGCCAATTGAGCCAGTCGATCGGCAAGTTCATTGCCAGGGATCCCGACATGGCCTGCAGTTCAAATGAAAACCACTGAGCATCCACATTGAGCGAGGAGAGAAAGGGAGTCCTGGATAGCGATGACCAATGGGTGGCAAGGGGAGCACTGGCCCATAGCTTGTAAACTGCTCAAGGAGTCACTACAGATAATGATGGACAGTGATGAGCAGAAGTGGACATGGTCTAGTGCGCGCAAGACAGCTACCAATTCTGCAGTAAAAACACTACAGCCATCTGTCAAGGAATGAAGTTCCGTGTGACCAACAACCATCGAGCCATCAGTAGAGATCACTTCTGAACCCTGCAACGAACTGAGGAGACAGTAGAACTGGTGGTGAACGACCTCCAGAGGGACAGAATCGTTTCAATTGATGGAGATAAAGACAGAGCTGCGGCCGAGAGACGCACCACGGAGGGGTACGTGCGTGAGCAGAGAAGAGGTGGTAGAGGGAAGTGCTGGAGTTCAGAAAAGAGCAACTGAATGCGGGCAGCCATGGTAAGCCCACATCGTGGCCGCCACCGAAGGAGGTAGATCTCCGAGTCTGGATAAAGAAGACAATAATTAGGGCGTCTTGGGATGCAGTAAATGCGGAGCACGTAAGATATCAGCTGTTGTTGGCGCAAAACTCGCAGAAGTTGAATCCCTGCCTCTGCAAGAAGGCTAAGCATTGGGCTAGTCTGGAAGGCACCAGTCGCAAGTCATAGCCCACAATGGTGGATAGGGTGTAGTACCTGTTACGTCGAAGGTAACGCAGAACCACAGGCAGAACTCCTGTAGTCTAAATGAGACTGGACCAGCGCTTTGTACAATCGCACGAGAATAGAGTGGTCTGCACCCCAGGTGGTATTGCACAGCCATTGAGATGTAACCAGCACATCCTCTTCAGCTGGCGAAGACGAGGTAATCGAAGGCCAGGCCCAAGAAGTGGGTGTCCACCACCTCGAGGGATTGGCCATTGAGGAACAGGTCTGGAAGGGGATGGACTTAATGGCGATGGCAGAAATGCATGACACGACTTGGCCGCCGAAAACTGAAAACCATGGGAGTGAGCCCAAGATTGCACCCAGTAGATTGCCCCCTGTAGACAGCGTTCTGCAGCGCCCATGACAGAGGAAGCAACGTAGATACAAAAACCGTCAGCATACAAAGAGAGGGACACTGTCGGCCCAGAAGCCGCCACCAGTCCATTAATGGCTATGAGAAAGAGAGGGACACTCAGCACGGAACCCTGTGGTATGCCATTTTCTTGCCGATAAGAAATGCTGTAGGAGGAACCAACCTGGACCTGGAAAGAGCGACAAGAGAGAAAATTATGGATAAAAACGGGCAGAGCGCCACGAAGGCCCAATTCGTGAAGGACTGCGAGAATGTGATGGTGCCAGGCGATGTTATAGGCTTTATGCAGGTCAAAGAAGACTGCAATGAGGTGTTTCTGATGGGCAAAAGCCAACCGGATAGCAGACTCCAGGTGGACCAAGTTATCCACTGTAGAGCGGCCATGGAGAAAACCACCTTGAGTCGAAATGCTCTGTGACAAAGTCCGGATGGGTAAGAACAACATCACTCACACAAATTCCTGCAACGCCAGTGGGAGGACAGTGGACAAAAATTCGATGAGTTTCTCCCAGACTTGTGAAGACGGGATGTGCGGTCCTATAGCAGCCACATACCATTATCAGCAAATCCGTTTCTGAAATTTGATTAGGTAACAGGCCTGGGCGCGGAAGGAGAGCAGTAGAAGGATGCCCCTTGAAGTGTTGAAGAGCACGTCGGCGGTCTTTAATAGCCGCAGCAATTTACTGAGTCCACCAACGGACCATCGTCTGACGGTGACAACCCGAGAAAGAAAGGATGGCTGTGTGGTAGTACAGGGGGGATGGTAGCAAATCAGCTTTAGAGAAGGCCCAATGGGAGGGTGACGGA
Source organism: Schistocerca gregaria (assembly GCF_023897955.1). NCBI lineage: Eukaryota > Metazoa > Arthropoda > Insecta > Orthoptera > Acrididae > Schistocerca > Schistocerca gregaria. The sequence goes on along the minus strand of NC_064928.1, from coordinate 24,570,318 downwards.
GCGAGATACACTGAACGAAGGTCAAACAACTGGGTAATGATCGCTGTCACATAAGTCATCGTAGACACCCCTCTGAATGGAAGGAAGAAGGCTGGGACTGCAGATGGAGAGGTGAATGGCAGAGGAAGTGCCATGTGCCTCAATAAAGTGTGTGGGAATGCCGGTGTTTAGTACACAGAAGTCAAGGCCTAGAACAGCTTCATCTGTCCTGCCCAGGGAGGTAGTCATATGACTACCCTAAAGAGGGTTGTGAACGCTTAAGTCCCCTAGAAGCAGGAATGGAGAAGGGAGTTGTTGAAGAAGGATGGTTAGGGAAAGGGGTGGGTCAGGCAGGAGGTGGAGTTTACAGATAGTGATTGGAGCGGCCAGATGGACCTTGACAACAGTTGCTTCCAGAGTGGTATGGAGGGGAACCAGTTTACTAACAATGTCGTTGTGGACTAAGGTGCAAACACCACCAGAAGCCCACAAGGGGCCAATTTGGTTATGAGAGAAAGTGTGAAACCCAGGAAGTGTGGGTGAGTAATTGACAAAATGGGTCTCCTGGAGAGCAATGAAAGCAGCAGAGTAGGAGGAAAGAAGGGGCTGCAACTCCGAGAGGTGACACAAACATCCTTTACAATTCCACTGGAGGATTTTGAAGCTGGAGTCCAAATGGCAAGCAAACAGACTGGAGCCGGTCACGCTGCCGAGTCGCCATCTGTCACTGATAAGGATAAGGCAATGTCGATATAGGTGGGGACTGTTGGTTCATTGGCTGGAGGAGGGGAAGGCAGCACCTCAGGGGGTACTGGAGGGGTGTTGCCCTTGGTTTTTTGTTTGCACTTCTTCTCTTGTGAAGGAAGAGAACACTGCAGCGAGGTTGGGCACGGAATTAGACCTGGAAATCTCGGTGTCCACCAGCCGTGGGTAGCGTGGCCGATGTGGGGCTGCAGATCACGTTTCAGGGGGGTGCCGGGAAGAGTCGTTCTGGGTGGGAGCTCCTGCACCAGGGGTTGCTGAAGAAGGGGAGCTCTTCTCTGGCAGGGGAGGACAAGCCTCAATGTGGGTAAGCCAATCTAAGGTCTTGTACTCCCGAATCTGTCATTCTTTCACATACACGGGGACGCTGGCGAGCGTGGAGGATGCCGTGAATTACAGTTTATGCACACTGGTGAAGGAGCAGTGTCACTCCTCTCATGGAGGGGGCGCACCGAGTCACCACAGAGAGGATCGTGGGCACAGCAGGAAGACGTGTCCAAACCATAAGCATTTAAAGCATCTCATCGGTGGTGGAAAGTAAGGTTTTATCTCACAGCGATATACCGTCACCTTGACCTTCTCTAGGAGGGTATCCCTCTCGAGGCCAGTATAAAGGCGCCTTTATCAGTGCAATTGTTTTTAGGGGCTCATTGTACACAGTAGATAAATCGAACCCCTCGCCACCCAAGGTTTGCACAGAGCTCCTCGTCAGTTTGGAGAAGAAGATCGGTGGGGTATGATGGAGACTGGGATGTCATCGAGATGGTAACAAGCGTGCAGGGCTTCAGATTGGGCAGCAGAAGATGTCTTTACGAGGAAAGAACTGGACCGCATTTTACTCAGGGATTCCACCTCGCCATACTTATCTTCGATCGTGACTCGGTCGTGCCAAACTTTCGCCATCTGTCCTGATACAAACCAGGTACTGAGGGAAAGGTTTCAACCTGAGCCAGCGAGCTCGAACCTCCTCCTGAGGAGTGGTCGAGAGGGGAAGGCTGAAGGATCAGAAGAAAGAGTGACTCTTAGAGACAGCCACAGAATGGGCAGGATTTTGACCCTTCTGTCGCTCCACGTGCAAGGCGTCCGCCATAGTACCACCCACTCAGACCAGGGGCTCGACCCGTGGGCGCCACCCAGCTACAGCGAGGGCCGTCTGGTACGGTGGCCATTGCCGGGAGTTCTGGTGGCCCAAAGCGACGAGCATCGACTCCTCGGCTTACGTGAGGTGTTAACAGCTCCGGTACCGGCAGTGTGATCCCTGTGTTGTCAGGGGGCTCACCAAGTGGGTACTTAACAGCCCCACCACAAGGACTGGCTACCGTGCTGGTGACCTAGCAGGAGGGGGCCAGAGTGCAAGGGGAAAAGGGAGGGGAGGGGGAGGGGCGCGTTCACCATGGAAACCAAGTAGGGAGTTCAGCCCCAAATAGCTCACACTGAACGGAAAATGTTGGAAATGGACGTCAAATCCAATAGCCAGGTCTATACAGGGTGAAAAGTATTTAAACCGACAAACTCTGGTTGTAGGAGACGTCAAAACAAATATTTTTCCCTAATGTCATTTTTTCCTAGGGGGATTATTTAAACCGGTGGAGGCCGTATTACGGTCTTCAGTTGTTAGAGGGCGTATTACGCTCTTCAGTTGTAGGCAACTGCTGTCCATCAGTGTAGTAGTGCACTGTCTCTGTTTACTAATGGAGCGATACACCTGGAGTGAGTACACTGATATGGTTGGTGCGTAGTACGTAGCGCACCACAACGGACGAGCTGCACAGCGGGTTTATCAACAACAATATCCTAATCGCCGTATCCCGCACCATACGACCTTTGCTGCCGTGTACCAATGTCTGCGTGAGACCGGGTCGTTTAGCAGATTTCCTGGACAGAGACGCCGTCGCACGATAAGAACACTGCAATTTGAGGAAGCTGTCTTGTTGAGCGGGATCCTTCAATCAGCACTCGTGCAATTGCACGTAACATGGGGACGAATCAGACGGATGTAATAACAGTCCTTCGAGAGCAATTTTTACGTCCATTTCACTTACAGCGTGTCCATAACCTGGAACCAGTTGATTATCCACCCAGAGCACAGTTTTCGCAGTGGTACCTGGAACAGTGTGAAATGCATCCCACATTTCTACCGATGAAGCAACGTTCGGGAGTGATGGAGTCTTCAACATACACAATTCGCATGTTTAGAATGGGGATAACTCATATGTCACAGTTACTAGCGCTCATCAAGTGCGGTACTTTGGTAATGTGTGGGTCGGTGTTGTTGGGGACTGTTTAATTGGGCCGTATGTGCTACCTAAGCCATTACATGGCAGGCACTATTACAATTTTCTCGCCAGAGCATTGCCAGAATTGCTGGAAGACGTCCCGCTCCCTACAATACATCGCATGTGGTTCCAACATGACGGGGCGCCGGCACATTTCAGTCGTCGTGTGCGTCAATTCCTGGACCGAAGGTTCCCAGAAACGTGGATTGGCGGAGGTGGTCCTGTACCGTGGTCTCCTCGATCCCAGATATGTCCCCCCTGAACTTTTTTGTGTGGGGAGAGATGCGCAACCTTGTTTACGCAACTCCTGTTGCACCACAAGAGGATCTGCTTGCCCGGATAGTAGCAGCAGAAGCAGGAACAATTCAGGATACTCCTGGGGTTTTTGCCCGTGTCAGACAGAACATGATCCGACGGAGTAACCTTTGTTTGCGTGTCAATGGAGGCATTTTTGAAAGTCTACTGTAATAGAAATTCGGTTGTGTTAATGTGTTGTCTCTTGGTCATAAAAAAGGGAAACGTGTTTGTTGGTTTAATTAACTTGCCGCCAGAGAAATCTTCCTCTACCAGTTTAAATACTCCTCACAGGAAAAAATGACATTAGGGAAAAATATTTGTTTTGATGTCCCCTACAACCTCCCAGAGTTTGTCGGTTTAAATACTTTTCACCCTGTATAAGGAAGTGCACCAAGAGGGAAGTGGGACTAGCAATGATATAATCAAACACTTAATGATTTCAGCGTCTGCTCCACTGCACTCCCTGCAAAAGAATCTTAATACTAACTAAATTTAGTGGAAGGGGTTCAACGCTTTCCTATTTTTAGTTAGCTGGTAAAATAATGTCGAATAAACAGTTAAGTTTACCATTGGAAATTTTATTCTACTCACAAAACAATGTTTATAAATTGCATTGTTGATAAAAGGAAATATTTTAATACAGGATGATAAAAACCAACTGCATTCAACAAAAATGTGAACGAATATTCCCTGAATGGGTTTCCAAGTTCAACAATGAATCGAAGGATGGCCTATGCCATATCACATCTATAATCTAGATTTAAGTTAAGTTTCATAAAAGAGAAAACCATCAAAGTAGTCTACAGTGACTCTCAATTATCTTTAATTACTCATTTAACCTGTCATAAATTACAGTGGCTGATTTGGCTTCTCAATAATTATATGACAGAAAAATCATTGCGTTTCAGATTTTAGCTTCTAGTAGCAAATGTGAATGCCACGAAGTTTAATTGACGATCGACACTAGGATTATGTAAAAAGGGGATGTAACAGATGAGACTTCGGCAGTTCTGAGTGAAGCCTTATGGCGGCACGGCGTGCGTTCATTACCTCGTCGGTGTTTAGGCAGCGTCAGGGGGCGGCGGGCGGCGCAGCTCGACGCACCTCGCCGTCTCGGTAGCAACTCTCTCGAACTTCTCCTTACTACCATTAACCGAAGTGGGTTTAAGAAAAAGGTATCTGGCTGTGTTTTCAACTGACCCATCAGGGTCTCAATGTTGACCTTAAGCTCCGCCAACAAAGATTCTGTCTGTCCAATGACAAACGTTATACTTCTCGTGGTGGGGCAATGTTTTTAACGTTTGCAACGTAACAGAGACGCTTATAGTCTCACGCTAAAACTTTCAGCTGGTGTGGCCCTTTTAGTGTTATCGTAAGATCTGTACTGTTCTTCTGGAGGGTTCTATCTTTTAACATGGGCTGGGGGGGGGGGGGGGGGGTGGTCCTGGCGGTCGGCTGGAAACGTGGGTGTCCGCCCATTATTGTAGGGCCTCCTAGCCTACAAGACTCTGCTCTCAGCTTCTGTTCTCGTTTTTCCCCCCGGAACTGCGTCTGGGAAGGTATGACGTTCATTTAGTTGTTCTTGTGTTAGTCTGTGGTATTCCATTTGCTAACTCGCTGAACGTAATACTTTGGTTAATTTAATGTCAGGATTTATTCGGAGCTATGTGACATACTGCCGGATTTGCTATCATGTCAGGGTCTTCCTGGAAGGCATTGGATTTGCCTGACACCTTACAATCTCAGTGCTCAAATTGCAGACAGGTGCGTGCACAAAGAAAATGATTTAGGTGACTTTATTTTTTCGAGGTGGTGATAATACTTTCCGACCACGTTCGCATTTCTCATTTCGGTACGTGTTTGCAAGGCCAGGTACCGGTGGCCCAGTCTACCTTATGACCCTGGCTTCGGAAGCGAAGGCGGCAGCTCGTGCGGGCGGGGCGGAAAGCCGACGTTCGTCACGGCTTCGCGTTTCCCAGGCCTCCGGGCGGCCGGGGTGAGCCCGGCCAGCCGTCCACACGCGCGGGCGTTATCTGCAGGTGGCAGATAGCCGCGGAGCCGATAAACACCGCAAACAGCCCCGTCTGCCGCCGACTGCAGCGCTGTTTGCTCGTGCGTGTCAGCTTCGGGCACCTTTACTCGTTCACATTTAGGAGGAAAAGGCTGAATCGCGATAAGTGACTTAAAAGTTCTCGTTTACTTTCCCCGTCCGGAACTTATCACTAAAAGTATTGCGCAACTGCAGTGTACTCTAGCACCGGAAGGAACAGCTTTTGGCTTACGGGATACACGCACTCACAAAAGCAAATACGGAGAATCGTGACGGGTACAAGCTTTAGTGACCACAAGGTCACTGTCGCGAGAATCCAAATCCACCAAAACGCAAAATATGTCTAAAAAAAGCAGATAAGAACTCCGTTGATGCTTTCCTAGGAGAATGTCTCCTCTCCTTCCAGTCTCTGTAAGAATCGGCCAGGTGTAGCTTAGTCGCAAAGAAATAATTTCGACGGCAATTATGAGATCACCAAAGAAACTGGGATAGCAATGCAAGTTGAAATAAGTGGTTCATGTAATGTTAAAACAACGGCTGATTCCTCAAACTGGGGGCCTATCTAGTGCGGGATCCCACAGGGTTCCGTCTTAGGTCCTTTACTGTTCTTGATGTACATTAAAGACTTACCATTCCACATTGATGAAGATGCAAAGTTGGTTCTTTTTGCTGATGGTACAAGTATAGTAATAACATCCAGAAACCAAGAACTAAGTGATGTAATTGTAAATGATGTTTTTCACAAAATTAATAAGTGGTTCTCAGCAAACGGACACTCTTTAAAGTTTGATAAAACACAGTATATACAGTTCCGTACAGTAAATGGCACAATTCCAGTAATAAATGGAGACTTTGAACAGACGTCTGTAGCTAAAGTAGAATTTTCAAAATTTTTAGGTGTGTCCATTGATGAGAGGTTAAACTGGAAGCAACACATTGATGGTCTGCTGAAACGTCTGAGTTCAGCTACGTATTCTATTAGGGTTATTGCAAATTTTGCTGATAAGAAACTCAGTAAATTAGCTTACTATGCCTACTTTCATTCACTGCTTTCGTATGGCATCACATTCTGGGGTAATTCATTGTTGAGTAGAAAAGTATTCATTGCTCAAAAACGTGTAATCAGAATAATTGCTAGAGCCCACCCACGGTCAACCTGCAGACATCTATTTAAGGATCTAGGGATCCTCACAGTGTATATATATTCACTTATGAAATTTGTTGTTAATAATCCAACCCAGTTCAAAAGTAATAGCAGTGTTCATAGCTCTAAGACCAGGAGAAAGGGTGATCTTCACTATGCAGGGTTAAATCTGACTTTGGCACAGAAAGGGGTAAATTATGCTGCCACAAAAGTCTTTGGTCACCTACCAAACAGCATCAAAAGCCTGACAGATAGGCAACTAACATTTAAAAATAAATTAAAATAATTTCTAGATGACAACTCCTTCTACCCATTGGCTGAATTTTTAGATATAAATTAAGGGGGAAAAAAACTTACACATTAGTGTCATGCAATATTTTGTGTAATGTAATATCTTGTACAGACATCTTTTATTAATCTGACACGTTCCACATGATTGCGAAGTGTCGTATTCATGATCTATGGAACAAGTATTAACCTAATCTAATCTATTCAAAGACAGACAGGTGTAAATAGGCAGAATATGGCGCTGCGGTCGGCAACGCCTATATAAGACAAGTGTCTCACGCAGTTGTTAGATCGTTTACTGCTGGTACAATGACAGGTTATCAAGATGGACTTTCAGAGCCGAAGGCCCACTCGTGTACCCTCGATGACCGCACGACAGAAAGCTTTACGCCTAACCTGACCCCCGTGAACACCGACATTCGAAGGTGATGACTGGAAACATGTTGCCCGGTCGGCATTTCAAATTGTATCGAGTGGATGGACGTGTAGGGGTATCCATGGACCCTACATGTCAGCAGGGTACTGTTCAAGTTGATGAAGGCTCTGTAATGCTGCGGGGCGTGTGCAGTTGGAATGATATGTGACGCCTGATACGTCTAGAAACGACTCCGACAGGTAATACGTGCATAAACATCCTGTCTCATCACTCGCATCCGTCCATGTCCACTGTGCATTCCGACGGACTTTGGCAATTCCAGCAGGACAATGCGACACCCATACGTCCAGAATGGCTCCAGAAAAAAGTCTCCCGAGTTTAAACACTTCCGCTGGCCACCAAACTCCCCAGACGTGAACATTACTGATCATATCCGGGATGCCTTGGAACGCGCTGTTCACAAGAGATCTCCACCCCGTCATACTCTTACGGATATACGGACAGCCCTGCAGGATTCGTGGTGTCAGTTCGGTCCACCAATACTTCGGACATCAGTCGAGTCCACGCCAAGTCGACTTGCGGCTCTTCTGCGTGGTCGCGGGAGCCCTACACGATGTTAGGCAGGTGCACCAGTTTCGTTGGCTGTTCAGTGTACATACCAAATAAATCAATAACAGTGCTGACCCGCTATGGTACACAGAGCACTATGACAAAAGCAACGGAAATAGCATGCGAAATTTAAAAGAACGCAAAGTCACGAAGTTTGTCGATGTTTTACAGAAGCTCGAAATTTAGCGCGTTCTTCAATGCGAGACGCTTTTAATAAGTCTCCAGAAAGAAACACTGACTCCAGATCTCCCAGAAAAGACAATGAGTTTCTTACAACACAGTAGTGCCTGCGCCAGTGCCTGTGTTCAGAGTTACGATGCAGTGCTCGTTCGAACGTGCGTGCAGCCCCAAAGAACACTGCATTGTTCTTCTTAGCTTTATTTCACAGGTCCGTCTTAGTGCTATCCGTCTTAGGGCTCGTCTTGTCATGCGTTAAGCCTCTTCCATTTTTGTCTGCTCGTAGTCAGTCTTTTCATTTCTGAATATTTGGCTCCTTTGATATTGTGTTTCAGCATGTTTCTTTATCCTCCAACTCTTCTTAATACTTCTTCTTTCCTTACTCGGTCTTCTCATTCCACTTTTTGCATTCTTCTCCATATCCATATCTCTAATGCCTCCAGTCTTCTTTCATCTTCCTTCCTCAATGTCCAGGTCTCCGCACCATATACTGCAACGCAAGTCTTTTCCTCAGATCTTTGGTTGAAATGGCTCTGAGTACTGTGGGACTTAACTGCTGTGGTCATCAGTCCCCTAGAACTCAGAACTACTTAAACCTAACTAACCTAAGGACATCACACACATCCATGCCCGAAGCAGGATTCGAACCCGCGACCGCAGCGGCCGCGCGGTTCCAGACTGAAGCGCCCAGAACCGCACGGCCACACCGGCCGGCCTCAGATCTTTGTTCAGTGGTCCACAAAGTAATTTCTGTTTCCTCTTGAATCCTTCTTTTGCCATTGCAATTCTGTCCCTAATTTCTGTTGAGCAGTACATATCATCCATTAGTAAACTTCTCAAGAAATTGAAGTTATTCACTTGCACTATTTCCTCTCCTCCTATTTTCATACAGCACTTTCTCTCCTTTCCTCCAATTACCATGCGTTTCGTTTTCTTCTTGTTAACCTTTATTCTTCTAATTTTGTGTTTACATCATCTATCATTTGTTCCGTGTCTCTTGCACTCTCTGCCATCACAACCACGTCCTCTGCAAATCTTATAAACTCCTCTCCTTCCATCAAAACTTTCACTAATATTTTCCTCCAGATAGATATCGAACAGTGTTGGTGATCGACAACAACCTTGTCTTATACCTCCTCCCAGTTCACACAAAAACTTTTGCACTCACTATTACCGGTTTCCGCTACTGCCATCTTCTGGTCATAAAATATTCTGACAAAAGTATGAACGTCATATTACGGATGTGGGTCCATAGCAAGTGCTTCTGCTTAACAACGCGAGCACTGCAGTGGGGTATTGAACGGCCGATACCAGGCAGCGACATTGATTTAAAGTGTCGCCCTCTTACGGGAGTAACACGATGTGTGCACGAGTTTGGAAGTTTACGTCCGCCCGTGAGTCGCGCACGCATAGCCAAAGCCGTTAAGGCGACCGCATGCGTGAGGCGAGTCTCACTCCAGCACAAATACATTGCACGCATAAAAAGAACTGCATGACAGGAGAAGCAGACCAACATACATCTAGCCGTCATGTAAGCAGCACCACTCGAATATGGAAAAAGATTTCAGAAACCCGTCGTCCTATGCTAAAAAAAACCGTAACTGGCCAGCTCTCATTATTTAAATCAACGTTACATATTGCTTTCTGTTTTGTCAACTAATCTGCGGATGATTACTGTGAAGCCAAACTGTACCATCTGGTGAGGAAGGTGTATGAGACAGGTGAAGTACCGTCAGACTTCAAGAAGAATATAATAATTCCAATCCCAAAGAAAGCAGGTGTTAACAGATGTGAAAATTACAGAACTATCAGTTTAATAAGTCACAGCTGCAAAATACTAACGCGAATTCTTTACAGACGAATGGAAAAACTGGTAGAAGCCGACATCGGGGGACATCAGTTCGGATTCCGTAGAAATATTGGAACACGTGAGGCAATACTGACCTTACGACTTATTTTAGAAGAAAGATTAAGGAACGGCAAACCTACTTTTCTCACATTGGCAGACTTAGAGAAAACTTTTGACAATGTTGACTGGAATACTATCTTCCAAATTGTAAAGGTGGCAGGAATAAAATACAGGGAGCGAAAGGCTATTTACAATTTGTACAGAAATCAGATGACAGTTGTAAGAGTCGAGGGATATGAAAGGGAAGCTGTGGTTGGGAAGAGAGAGAGACAGGGTTGTAGCCTCTCCCCGATGTTATTCAATCTGTATATTGAGCAAGCAGTAAAGGAAACAAAAGAAAAATTAGGAGTAGGTATTCAAATAAATGGAGAAGAAATAAAAACTTTGAGGTTTGCCGATGACATTGTAATTCCATCAGAGACAGCAAAGGACTTGGAAGAGCAGTTGAACGGAATGGACAGTGTCTTGAAAGGAGAATATAAGATGAACATCAGCAAAAGCAAAACGAGGATAATGGAATGTAGACGAATTAAGTCGGGTGATGGTGAGGGAATTAGATTAGGAAATGAGACACTTAAAGTTTCGCTGTTTGGGGAGCAAAATAACTGATGATGGTCGAAGTAGGGAGGATATAAAATGTAGACTCGCAATGGCAAGGAAAGCGTTTCTGAAGAAGAAAAATTTTTTAAGATCGAGTATAGATTTAAGTGTCAGGAAGTCGTTTCTGAAAGTATTTTTATGGAGTGTAGCCACGTATGGAAGTAAAACATGGGCGATATATAGTTCGGACAGGAGGAGAATAGAAGCTTTCGAAATGTACTGCTACAGAAGAATGTTGAAGATTAGATGGGTAGATCACATAACTAATGAGCACGTATTGAATAGAATTGGGGAGAAGAGGAGTTTGTGGCACAACTTGACGAGAAGAAGGGACCGGTTGGTAGGACATGTTCTGAGGCATCAAGGGATCACAAATTTAGCATTGGAGGGCAGCGTGGAGGGTAAAAATCGTAGAGGGAGACCAAGAGATGAATACACTAAGCAGATTCAGAAGGATGTAGGTTGCAGTAGGTACTGGGAGATGAAGAAACTTGCACAGGATAGGGTATGCATGGAGAACTGCATCAAACCACTCTCAGGACTGAAGACCTCAACAACAACAACATAAGATAACAGTCTACAAAGAGAGACATTATATGTCATTACGATATATCGTACAACACGTAACTAATTAACTAACTTATTTAACAGTCGAAACGAATGTCGTGTTGCAATTTGTAATTCAACTCCTAAACACTGTACTAATGCCGACAGCCCCTACCTAACTGCTTACGAGTAAGGAGCTGTATATTTTTGTTGAAGTTTCCTTGAAATCGCCTAACTTTCCGTCAGCACGACTGTCTAGCGCAGGTAACAGTAGTCAGTTCCGAACACGTACTTTGTTAGCTCCTATACTGTGTCAATTACGTAAAAATATTCTGGAACCTACTTACGAAAACTGGGGAGGATTTACAGAAATATGTCGGCTGTGGAGCCTGATTACGTTTCCTTTAGTTCCGGACCCCCCCCCCCCCCCCCCCCCATGAAACATGGACCTTGCCGTTGGTGGGGAGGCTTGCGTGCCTCAGTGATAGAAATAGACGTATCGTAGAAGCAACCACAACGGAGGGGTATCTGTTGAGAGGCCAGCCAAACGTGTGGTTCCTGAAGAGGGGCAGCAGCCTTTTCAGTATTTGCAAGGGCAACAGTCTGGATGACTGACTGATCTGGCCTTGTAACAATAACCAACACCTTGCTGTGCTGGTACTGCGAACGACTGAAAGCAAGGGGAAACTACAGCCGTAATTTTTCCCGAGGGCATGCAGCTTTACTGTATGATTAAATGATGATGGCGTCCTCTTGGGTAAAACATTACGGAGGTAAAATAGTCCCCTATTCGGATCTCCGGGCGGGGACTACTCAAGAGGATGTCGTTATCAGGAGGAAAAAAACTGGCATTCTACGGATCGCAGCGTGGAATGTCAGATCACTTAATCGGGGAGGTAGGTTAGAAAATTTAAAAAGGGAAATGGATAGGTTAAAGTTAGATATACTGGGAATTAGTGAAATTCGGTGGCAGGAGGAACAAGACTTTTGGTCAGGTGAATACAGGGTTGCAAATACAAAATCAAATAGGTATAAAGCAGGAGTAGGTTTAATAAAAAAGAAAAATAGAAATGCGGGTAAGCTACTACAAACAGCATAGTGAACGCATTATTGTGGTCAAGATAGACACAAAGCCCATGCATACTACAGTAGTACAAGTTTCTATGCCAATTAGCTCTGCAGATGATGAAGAAATTGAGGAAATATATGATGAGATAATAGAAATTATTCAGTTAGTGAAGGGAGACGAAAATTTAATAGTCATGGGTGACTGGAATTCGAGAGTAGGAAAAGGGAGAGAAAGAAACATAGTAGGTGAATATGGAATGGGAGTAAAGAATGAAAGAGGAAGCCGCCTAGTAGAATTTTGCACAGAGCATAACTTAATCATATCTAACACTTGGTTCAAGAATCATGAAACAAGGTTGTATATGTGGAATAACCCTGGAGATACTGAAAGGTCTCAGATAGATTATATAATGGTAAGAAGGAGACTTAGGAACCAGGTTTTAAATTGTAAGAAATTTACAGGGGCAGATGTATTGGCTATGAACTGTAGATTAAAACTGAAGAAACTGCAAAAAAGTAGCAATTTAAGGAGATGGGACCTGGAAAAACTGAAAGAACCAGAGGTTGTACAGTGTTTCAGGGAGAGTATTAGGGGACGATTGACAAGAATGGGGGAAAGAAATACAGTAGAAGAAGAATGGGTAGCTTTGAGAGATGAAATAGTGAAGGTAGCAGAGGATCAAATAGGTAAAAAGACGAGAACTAGTAGAAATCCTCGGGTAACAGAAGAGATATTGAATTTAATTGATGAAAGAAGAAAATATAAAAATACAGTAAATGAAGCAGGCAAGAAGGAATACAAACGTCTCAAAAATAAGATCGACAGGAAGTGCAAAATGGCTAAGCAGGGATGGCTAGAGGACAAATGTAAGGATGTAGAGGCTTACCTCACTAGGGGTAAGATAGATACTGCCTACAGGAAAATGAAAGAGACCTTTGGAGAAAAGAGAGCCACTTGTATAAATATCAAGAGCTCAGATGGAAACCCAGTTCTAAGCAAAAAAGGGAAAGCAGAAAGGTGGAAGGAGTATATAGGGGGTCTATACAAGGGCTATGTTCTTCAGGACAATATTATAGAAATGGAAGAGAATCTAGATGAAGATGAAATAGGAGATATGATACTGCGCGAAGAGTTTGACAGAGCACTGAAAGACCTGAGTCGAAACAAGGCTCCCGTAGTAGACAACATTCCATTGGAACTACTGACGGCCTTGGGAGAGCCAGTCATGACAAAACTCTACCATCTGGTGAGTAAGATGTATGAGACATGCGAAATACCCTCAGACTTCAAGAAGAGTATAATAATTTCAATCCCAAAGAGAAGCAGGTGTTGGCAGATGTGAAAATTACCGAACTATCACTTTCATAAGCGAAGGCTGAAAAATACTAACGCGAATTCTTTACAGACGAATGGAAAAACTGGTAGAAGCCGATTTCGGGGAAGATGAGTTTGGATTCCATAGAAATGTTGGAAGACGTGAGGCAATACTGACTCTACAACTTATCTTAGAAGAAAGGCAAACCTACGTTTCTAGCAGTTGTAGAACTACTTAAACCTAACTAACCTAAGGACATCACACACATCCATGCCCGAGTTAGGATTCGAACCTGCGACCGTTGCGCTCGCGGGGTTCCACACCGAAGCGCCTACAACCGCTCGGCCACTGCGGCCGGCAGGCATCAAGGGATCACCAGTTTAGCATTGGAGGGCAGCGTGAAGGGTAAAAAACGTAGTGGGACACCAAGAGATGAATGCACTAAACAGGTGCAGAAGGATATACGTTGTAGTAGATACTGGGAGATGAAGAAGCTTGCACAGGAAAGAGTAGCATGGAGAGCTGCATCAAACCACTCTCTGGATTGAAGACAACAACAACAACAACAACAGTTCCGGAGGACAGTCCACCATTGTGTTATTGTGATAAAAATTTTCTTCTCGGCCGGGAATCGAACCCAGGACTCCCGCGTGACAGGCGGGGATACTAACCACTATAATACCGAGAACGTCAATATCGCTTTGTTCACTGTATGTATGAGGCTACGATTCTCTCTCTCTCTCTCTCTCTCTCTCGCTCTGTGTGTGTGTGTGTGTGTGTGTGTGTGTGTGTGTGCGCGCGTGGGTGTGTACATCGCCGGCCTACGGACCTGCTCAGTCGAGTCATCGGGCTGAATTCGTCACGTGACGCGGTCGCACTGCCAACCCACAGTATTTGGCTGCTCGGCCAACGTCACATTAATTACAACGCCTTACAACATCTGCCAAACGGCGAGTGACGTCATTCCTATAACCTGAGCTTACCTGTCCGCTACGTTTCCCCCGAAGTATAGGATATGCATACTTGTTCACATATGAGTCACGATGCGAGTGGAGATATCTGATTTAACATATTGAAGAATTAGTTGTAAAAATTCCGCGAACTGCACTAACTATTGCAAAAATGGTTTTTGCATGGTTAGATTTCCAAGTGACTCCAAACGAAGAAACAGATGGGCCGCCATGAAGCTGGGAACGAGGACTTTGGGCTCGATTGTGTATCGCGAGTATGTGATAATAAATGAAGTTATAAACAAGAACCAGTTGTATACAACTGCGTTTCTTCCCCAGTCGAAAACTATACTCAATCAGTTCGTCGCAAAACCTTTCGATTCCTAAGATATTCTCGCAAGCGACAAAGTGCTTGTGATATATTTATACGTCGTCATACATACACGAAGTGAATATCATTAATCCCATTTCTTATATAAGTACAGTCGACGAATGATAATGTTTTTAGAGCTAACGTAACCTTCAAAAAACAAAGTTCCACAACTCAACAAGCAACAAACATATCACGAAGTGAAAAAAATTAGTACTGGTTGAATAATAGATGAAACTATGATTAAAAATTTTTTTCACTGTTACATGAAATTATACTTTCTCCCCCTTCCTACAAAAGAAATACATTTCTGAAAGGACCTACATCATCATCATCATTTAAGACTGATTATGCCTTTCAGCGTTCAGTCTGGAACATAGCCCCCCTTATAAAATTCCTCCATGATCCCCTATTCAGTGCTAACATTGGTGCCTCTTCTGATGTTAAACCTATTTCTTCAAAATCATACTTAACCGAATCCAGGTACCTTCTCCGTGGTCTTCCCCGACTCCTCCTACCCTCTACTGCTGAACCCATGACTCTCTTGGGTAACCTTGCTTCTCCCATGCGTGTAACATGACCCCACCATCTAAGCCTGTTCGCCCTGACTGCTACATCTATAGAGTTCATTCCCAGTTTGATTTCCTCATTGTGGACACCCTCCTGCCATTGTTCCCATCTACTAGTACCTGCAATCATCCTAGCTACTTTCATATCCGTAACCTCAACCTTATTGATAAGGTCACCTGAATCCACCCAGCTTTCGCTCCCATACAACAGAGTTGGTCGAAAGATTGAACGGTACACAGATAACTTAGTCTTGGTACTGACTTCCTTCTTGCAGAAGAGAGTAGATCGTAGCTGAGCGCTCACTGCATTAGCTTTGCTACACCTCGCTTCCAGTTCTTTCACTATGTTGCCATCCTGTGTTGCCATCCCAAGTACTTGAAACCGTCCACCTAACTTTGTTCCTCCTATTTGGCACTCAGTCCATTTATATTTCTTTCCCACTGACATTACTTTCGTTTCGGAGATGCTAATCTTCATACCATAGTCCTAACATTTCTCATCTAGCTCTGAAATATTACTTTGCAAACTTTCAATCGAATCTGCCATCACAACTAAGTCATCCGCATATGCGAGACTGCTTATTTTGTGTTCACATATCTTAATCTCACCCAGCCAGTCTATTGTTTTCAACATATGATCCATAAATAATATGAACAACAGTGGAGACAGGCTGCAGCCTTGTCTTACCCCTGAAACTACTCTGAACCATGAACTCAATTTACCGTCAACTCTAACTGCTGTCTGACTATCCATGTAAAGATCTTTAATTGCTTGCAAAAGTTTGCCTCCTATTCCATAATCTCGTAGAACAGACAATAACTTTCTCCAAGGAACCCGGTCATATGCCTTTTCTAGATCTATAAACCATAGATACAGTTCCCTGTTCCACTCATAACACTTCTCCATTATTTGCCGTAAGCTAAAGATCTGGTCCTGACAACCTCTAAGAGGCCTAAACCCACACTGATTTTCATCCAATTGGTCCTCAACTAATACTCGCATTTTCCTTTCAACAATACCTGAGAAGATTTTACCCACAACGCTGATTAAAGAGATACCTCTGTAGTTGTTACAATCTTTTCTGTTTCCATGTTTAAAGATTGGTGTGATTACTGCTTTTGTCCAGTCTGATGGAACCTGTCCCGACTCCTAGGCCATTTCAATTATCCTGTGTAGCCATTTAAGACCTGACATTCCACTGTATTTGATGAGTTCCCACTTAATTTCATCCACCCCAGCTGCTTTATTCCACTGCAATCTATTGACCATTTTCTCCACTTCCTTAAATGTGATCCTATTTCCATCATCATTCATATCCCATGCTACCACGAAATCTGAAACATTACTGATCGTATTTTCACGTACATTGAGCAACTCTTCAAAATATTCCCCCCAAGGCATCCACAGGATTCACCAGCAGTTTTCCTGGCCTGTCCAAAATACTTGTCATTTCCTTCTTACCTCCCTTTCGAAGACTGCTGATTACTCTCCAGAATGGTTTTCCAGCAGCTTGACCTATAGTCTCCAACCTGTTTCCAAAGTCTTCCGCAATTATCTATTTGGCTTTGTTTCTTTCTTCAACATAACTTTCTATGTCTACCTGAGTTCTAGTATGTAGCCATTCTTGATACGTCTTCTTTTTACTTTTACAGGCTGCCTTGACTTTTCCAATGACTGTAATTGACTACATTCAACTAACTGGTACCTTTCTGAGATCGCTGTTATGTACTTGTGCCTGATTTCCTTATCCTCAAGTTTCTTCACTCTTATCCTCCTACATATGGACCTGACCTGCAGTTTCGGCCTCACAATCCCAATTTCACTGCAGATTAAATAATGATCAGTGTCATCAAAGAATCCTCTGAATACACGTGTGTCCCTCACAGCGTTCCTGAGTTCCTGATCTGTTATTATATAGTCAGTGACAGATCTGGTTCCCCTGCCTTCCCAAGTATACCGGTGAATGTTCTTATGTTTAAAAAAGGAGTTGGTGATTACTAAGCCCACACTGGCACAGAAATCCAAAACCAGTTTCCCGTTCTTGTTGGCCTCCATATCCTCTCCAAATTTACCCATAACCTTTTCATACCCTTCTGTTCGATTTCCAATCCTGGCATTAAAATCACCCATGAGCAGAACACTTTCCTTGTCCTTTACTCTAACAACTACATCACTGAGTGCCTCATAAAAACTATCCATCTTATCTTGATCTGTCCCTTCACAATGCGAATATACTGACACAATCCTAATTTTCTATAGACACTGTCAAATCTATCCACATTAGTCGTTCGATTACATACCTTACTGCAACTACGCTGGGTTCCATTTCTTTCCTGATGTAAAACCCTACACCCCATTGTGCTATTCCTGTTTTGACTCCTGACAGGTAGACCTTGTATTCTTCCACTTCCTCTTCTTTCTCACCCCTTACCCGAATGTCACTAACAGCTAAAACGTCCAGCCCCATCTTACTTGCAACCTCTGCCAGCTGTACCTTCTTCCCAGAGTAGCCCCCATTGATATTAATAGCTCCCCATCTCATTACCATTTGTTTGCCAAGTCGTATCTTGGTAGTCCCTGGTTTGTTAGTTAGAGGTGGGACTCCGTCACCTCCAAAGGTCCGAGGCATTTTGCTCTGATTGTTGCCAGCATCATATTTAAAGTATCGGGGAAGCAGGTTGCTAGCCTTACTTGCCCCGAGTCCCATTGGGTTTTACCCCTAGCGGCTGAGGGACTAACCGGTGGATTTGGTAGTCTTTGCCGTATGAGCACAAAGGTGACCACGACTCAGAATATGCCCGAGATGCCCAGCCTTATTCCAAAGTAACTGGTATCCCGACTGTCGGGACCACTTACTTGGCCACTCATACGTTGCCCGTGGTTCATGAACTAGGACATTACTACAGCAAACCACACCATGAACCACGAAAGGACCTACTTATGACTAAAAACGAAACCATTTTTCTGGCCGGCCACGGTGACCGAGCGGTTAGCCCGCACGGTAGCTAAGCGTGTTCGGTCAGAGAGCTGGTTGGCCTCTGTAATAAAAAACTGAGTGGAAGGATCAACAAAACGAACTTGACCGGATGTCATGTGACGTCCGCAACGACCAAGCAAATAGATTTTAAAAAAAATCGGTTCTAGGCGCTGCAATCTGGAACCGCGCGACCGCTACGGCCGCAGGTTCGAATTCTGCCTCGGGCATGCATGTGTGTGATGTCCTTAAGTTAGTTAGGTTTAATTAGTTCTAAGTTCAAGGGGACTGATGACCTTAGAAGTTAAGTCCCATAGTGCTCAGAGACACTGAACCATTTTTGAACCATTTTTCTAAGTGCCTATATATGGGCAAAAACTAATAAATTGCCACAACACCCATATTTGAAGATATTAGTTCCGAGTTCTTAATTCATTACATTTCATATTTAGAAACTACTAAGCAAGTTCCAAGCTTTTCTATACCCGTGTAATATTTCATTTCAGCTTTTCTGTCGTATGAAAAGAGCTTTCTAAATATCTCTACACACAGTAATTATTGTTCAATACACTTCATGCATGCAATATCAAACATTTTACAAGAAATATTGTAAAAAGCTGCGTGAATATGTCAATCACCCGCAAGGTAAACATTGCCGAACCCTCAGAGGAAAACATGACGGACGATTGAGCCTGTTATATAGGAGCTCTAAACTTCAGGCTTACAGGAAGTGACACATACCTGTCGCAGTGGAACCGGGTTGGCTGTAGCAATGCCGTGTAATCGACCGTGCTGCAGCAGCAGTGCTAGGGAACTGAACTGAAATCGTTTGCGCTTCTGCTTTGTCGTTTAGGTGGCTCTGGTTCAGCTCGCCCCAACCAACCGCTCTGGACGGGCTGGACCGCCTGCCGCATATGCATCCCGCGCTGCATACTGAGCTCCACCACTGTACACCTGCTGCTACCTCCTCTCACAGTCAGTAAAGCAACACGCCATCAAAGGAGGGTCTTCCTTTCCTGAAACCACGAATATTTTTCTACGTTAAAAGAATTCATCCTTATTCTTTCGTTTCTCTCAACTTCTGGGTACGTTAAATCAATCGATTTTGGGTGTTCTGTGCTCTTCTATTAGCCCAGTAGTGTTTCATTCTTTCTGGTCTTGCTTTCTGTTCTTCTTCAAAGTTTGGAGTCTGCGTTTAGTTTTCATTTTGACACTGCACCTCTCTTCCTTGATTATTTTCTTTTCCAGTTTCATCTATGAGCAAATTTTGCGTGATTTGGAGTTCTCTTAAGTCCTTCCCCGTTTCCTTAAAACAATTGGATAGTTTTTTTTTGTTACGGAAATAGTAAAAAAAATTATATTAATCTATTTGGATTCATTCTGAGGATGTGTCCATAAAAATAAATTCTTTTCCAAATTGTGTCTGAGAGTTTTTCGGTACTTTGCTAAAGAGTTGCTAAAAAGTTTTATGTGAATTAGTTTGTTGTCGTGGAATCTGGGACCAAGGATTTTTATTAATAATATCTTTTCTTTGCCCTCCTACCTTTCAACCGGGTCACGGTTGTTGATGGACAATGATTCGGCTGCCTACAGGGCTTCCGGTTTGATTACTGTATTGTAACGTCTTGTCTTTGCAATCCATAAGCGGGACTGTCTGTTGTATGTTTTTGGTGAGTTGGAAGGTCAACTGAACATTACTTCTTCTAGAATCAATTTCTTTTTCTCGAGGGAATTCCAGCTGATTCATTCGCCAAGTTAAGTGAATTCTTCGACGATTTCTGTTTTAATATGTTTTGGTCGGTTTTCTATGTTTGTCAATCTCTTGGTGTTTTCAAAGGAGATTTTGAGACCCATTTTTCGAGCCCTTTTTTGCAGTTCGAGGCTCTACGTTTTGGCTTCTTCTGAGACTTCGGCCAGTAGGGCCATATTATCTGCGAACGTTAGATAATTGACTTTGATACCGTTTCTCGTTCCCAGTTGGATTCTACTGTGGATCTCCGTGTTCCACTCTCTACCTTCTCTAGGACACAGTGAACTAGCAGTGGGGAGACACCAGTTCCTTTCCGTGTACCGGTTTTTATATCAGAATGGTCGGAAAGTTCTCCCATGAATTTGACTGTAGAGTTTGTGTTCGTAAGGGCTCCGATAATTGGTTTGTTGTTTTGTTTATTTATTTATTTATTTATTTATTTATTTAACCTGGCAAGATTAGGGCCATCAGGCCCTCTCTTACATCTAACCAGGCATTCTACTTATTTTACAGTCATATGTTTCAGTAGGCATGTTAAACTACATCTAATACAAAAAGTGAGATAAACAATTAGAAAGGTACACCTTGAAAAATACATTATTGAAGAGAAAGATTTAAGATAGGAGTGCTGGCAGCAGGGAGTATGAGGGAGCCTCATGGTGAAGCGAGGAGAAGAATAGAGAGACATGATGAAACATAATTAAGGAAAATATAAAGGAAAAGGAGACTGCGTGTCTAATAGAGATAGATGAAGAGGAAGGCATCTCAGGAGCAAGATAGGAGACACTAGCTTTGCTATTTGACAGATGAGAGGATTTGCCTTGCACATTAATTTTGTGGAGAATTTTATGCGGATGATAGTAGGAAATGCTTCAACTTCTTCTTAAAAGCAACAGGAGATTGAATTTTCCTCAAGGTAAGGGGCAGTTTGTTCCAGAGGCGGACAGCGGCAACTGAGAAGGAGTTTGCAAAAGTTTTTGTTCTGTGAGTGGGCACAGTTAGGATACCAGATAAGAGTGACCTCGTGTTTCGATTATGATGGTATGACAGGATTTTAATCTCTGAAGCTAGGTACTGGGGTGCTTGCGCGATGAGGAGTCGGTGAAGTAGACATAGAGTGTGGTAGTCACGCAGTTTGTCCGGCCGCAGCCACCCTAGCTCGGAGTATGAAGCACTAACATGATCATATCGGCGAATGTTGCAGGTGTAACGCACACAGGCATTCATGGTTAGCTCTAGCCGTCTTTTGTTTTCACTACTCATGCCTTGTTGAATCACATTACAATAGTGGAGGTTCGGTAGAACGAGTGCTTGCACGAGCTGGCGTTTCAAGTCCTGCGGGAATATGTTCCGAAACTTTTTGAGAGCATAGAGACAAGCAGACGTTTTTCGGCACACTGCGACTGTATTCTCCGCCCAGTTGAGATGCTCGTCCAAAGTTACACCCAAGTTCTTCACTGTTTTCTGATATGGTATTGGAGTACCTTCGAGCAGAATAGGAGGTAGCCGTTCGCGGAAATCTGAACTTATTAATTTCTGATGGGCTATTAAGATTACTTGCGTCTTTTTTGCATTTAATTTAAGCCCCAGGTTTTTCGCCCATGTCACTACTGAAGACAGATCATCATTCATCAGAGCGATTGCAGTGTTTACGTCTTCAGGTCTGACGCTGAGATAGAGCTGGAGGTCGTCGGCATAGAAATGATGTTTACAGGAGGACAAAACCGACGAAATATCGTTGACATATAAAGAAAACAAAAGTGGTCCTAAGACTGATCCTTGTGGCACTCCCGAAGAAACATGTTTCCAGGAAGATTTTTCATTTGCACAGACAACACATTGCTGTCTGTCTTTTAAGTAGCTTTCAAACCATCTCATTGCACTATCAGAGAAATTAAGCTGTTGCATTTTTCTGAGTAATATGTCAAAGTTAACAGTGTCAAAAGCTTTGCTGAAGTCCAGTAGCGTCAATATTGTTGCCTTTCGATTGTCGATGGCATATTTCAGGTCATCAGTTACTTTAATCAGAGCAGTGTTTGTGCTGTGATGTTTACGGAAACCGGATTGAAATTTGTCATATAGACTGAATTCATGCAAGTGTTCAGTGATTTGGTCATGAACAATATATTCCAGTGCTTTGGAAACAGCAGGCAGTATGCTAATTGGTCGGTAATCACTAGGCAGTTGCGGGTTTTCGACCTTAGGGATGGGTCGAATTATGCTTCTTTTCCATGCAGTGGGGTATATTCCGTTCACGAGGGAAAAATTAAATATGTCAGTTAAGACAGGTACTAAGATATCGGCAACATTCTTAATCATGGTTATACCGATACTGTCGTTGCCTATTGCATCAGAAGAGATTCTCATTATTGCTTTTCTTGCCGTATTTGTTGTTACATGTTTTAGATGAAAGGTATCGTTGTTAGTTATCCTGTTTGGGGATTCTTGTGGACGGAAATCATCAGCCGTGCTGGTATTCAGAGGTGCAGAGAAGAATTCATTTAATTCGTTAGCTGACACATGAAAAGTAGTTTCCGATTTTGCCTTTCCGACCCCCAAGCTACGGAGATTCTTCCATAGAGTCGTGGGTGTCAAATCGCTGCATACGAGGGAGCGAGCGTGCCTGATTTTGGCATTGCGAATGCATTGTTTCACTCTGTTCCGTAGCTTTCTATATTCTTCAAAACGTTCGGGTTTCGGATCTGCCTTGAAACGCCTGTGGGCAGCATCCCTATTAGTCATCATTTGACGTAATTCAGCTGTCAGCCATGGAGCAGGAGATTTTCTTACACGGACTGTGCGCACAGGTGCATGTTTGTCATAGAGGGCAGTGAGTTTATCACCAAGTTCATTAATTTTGCCGTCGATTGTAGGTTCTCTGATTATTTGATGCCATGAGATTTCTGAGCAATCGGCTGTTAGAGCGTCAAGGTCAATACGTTTCATGTTCCTACAAGTTATGTAACGCGATTTGATCCTTGGGGGCTGCACAGAGTAGGCCAGGAATATTACATCATGTGCTGAGAGGCCAGGGGCCGATGATTGACCAACATCTCTTACTTTGTCAGTCTGTTTCGTTGCGATCACGTCTATAAGAGTATGACTGTGCGCCGTATGGTGTGTAGGTTGTAATGGAAGAATGTTCATGCTATTGCAACTAAACAATCTTCTTAGGTTTATTGCGGAGGGAGTGTCTCTTAGCAGGTCTATGTTCAAGTCACCCATTACGATGACATGTTCGTATTGACACTGAAGTGAATGTAATTCCGACTGGAAGGAACTCATTGAGCTTATTTTTGGCGGCTTGTACACGACGCCAGTCAAGAATTTCCGACTTTGTATATTTATTTCAATGAACATGAATTCAGCCTCTTTTTCTTCAGCAGGATTTGACGTACATAAGACTTTCGCTTTGAGATCTGTTCGTATATATGCGCCGACCCCGCCACCTCGCTTTTTTGATCTGTCTGCCCTAAGAAATGTGTACCCTGGGAGATGAATAGATGCAGAGGATATGTGTGGTTTCAACCACGTTTCGGATAAGAGGATTACGTGGTAGTTTAGTTGGTGGAAGAGGAGGCTAAGTTCTTCGTAATGCGCAGGTAAAAACTGAATGTTGCAGTGAGCTGCTAAAAGCTCGGACGCGTTCCGCTGAGCAGCCTGGAGTAGGGTGGCAGACTGGTTTGTCCCTTTGTTAGGCACTACCTGCCGCGAGGGGCACTGACCGGTGTTTCCGCCAAGTGACATATTCCAGGGGTGTCCGAGATTTTGCGCGCCCTGTTTGTGACTCCGCGAGAGCCGAAAGAAAGGCGACTGCAAGAGATTTCCTGAGGTTGCGGGAGTATAGAAAATGGATTAGTGGTATTCGGTGCAGGGAGTATATGACCAAAATGGTGACAGCTGTGTGTCACTGAGTATCCTATGTCGTAAGAGGAAAAGTGTAATTAGAGTATTTGAAACAGCTTAGGGTGGAAATAAGGGAAAGAGGAGTGATTTAAGAGGCCGATGCTGCCAGCAGAGAGAAGAAAGCTTAATATTTAATAGAGTATCGTAGGAAGCTAGAATTAAATTGAAATTTGCTAAAGTGATACTGATAGTAATTTTTGTTATGCACAATTTAAACCGAAGAGATGGTTGACTAATGAACCAAAGGAGAGACAAATAATTGCAATAGAACTATTACAGAATGGAAGAGAATAAACTGAGAAAATGAAAAAAGTATTAGCAGTAACTAAAACTAAGCAATGGCTACAGCTAAAGACACAAAAATAGTAAAAAGTTAATACAGTTACAAAAACAATTAGTTGAAGGTACAAATAATTGAAAAGTTAATAAGTTACAAAAACAATTAGTTGAAGGTACAAATAATTAAAAAGTTAATACAATTACAAGACTATATCTGAGTATAGGACTGTTAAAATTTGAAAATGGTGTTAAGTTTGACTTTTGGCTCGAGTAGGTTCACTTAATACTATTTAGTTCTGTCATGTTTGTGACTGTCTTCTTTCCAGCTGCAGTCTTAATGATTACTCTGCCATCCTGAGTCCACACATTCTGAAGACCGAAATGGGATATGGCACTGTTTAAAATCTTTAGCCGCTCGTGTGTCAGATCTTCCCTTATTGTAATCCCTGTCCTTGCTAACTTCTTCTTCTGGGTAAAGATCTCAGCCCTTTTTCGGTACGACACAAATTTAATAATTATTGGACGAGGTTTGGTAGCACCTGGTAGTTTTCGTCCCACCCGGTGGCTCCTGTCAATGTCTGCCTTGGTCACTTCGACGCCTAATTTTTCACGCGCAACCTGTATAAGCAGGTTGTCCGTGTCTTCTTCTTTATTTTCTGCTACTCCAAACAGTCGTAGACTATTTCGCCTTTGGTACTGTTCTAGCTCGTCTGTGGCGGCAGATAGTTTCACTTCCAACTCTCGTGCCTTTTTCTCGTATTCAGACACAGACTTTTTTAGTGCTGTAATTTCGGCAGTATTGGCCTCAACAGTTTCACGCATTTTGGCCAATACTGCTGCCGTTACAGTATCTGATATGGTGCCTGCTATCAGATCGAGATTGTTTTTATCGCGAAGCGCAGCGTTTACCTCAGAGCGAACCAACTCCGCTATACCGGGAGCCGCGGCCGCACCTTCCGCCAGGAGCAGGCCCGCCGCACCTGCTGCTTCCCCGCTGCTGGACGCGCTGCTGTTGATTCTTCTGTTTACCATTTTCTCGCAGATATTGGCGGAGCACAGAAAAAAATAGCACTACTGCACAGAACACTGTTGTTTACACGATTTCCACTTGTACTAGACAACACCACCTGCGAGAACACCTTCGAATTCGACTAAATTTCGCGAGCCGAACTTAACACGTTGTCTAGGTTTCACTCTTTTAGTACAGAGATGAAAGTCAGTCAAAATGATAACATATAATTTGCTCTTGATTTTTGGGGTAGAGTCTTCCTTTCCTGAAACCCGCTTGGTATACTGCAAATTGGTGGTCTAGTTGGGGTTCTGCTCTGTTTAGTAGGACTTTACAGAATATCTAGTTTGTTGTGTCTCGGAGTGAGATCACTCTGTAGTTAATGGGGTGAGTTTTGGATTATTTCTTATGGAGAGGGTGGATGAGAGCCGTCTTCCATTCATCTGGAATTCTTTCATTCAACCAAATTTCTTCAAAGCTGTTTTGGAGAGGGTCTACAGGATTTTTGCTGAAATTTTTCCAAAGTTAGCTGTGATTTGGTTTTCGCCTGAGGCTTTATAGTTTTTGAGATGTGAAATGACTGTCTGTAGTTCTTCGGTGGAGGGTGGTCCAGAGATGGCGTTGAGGTCTCCAAGTCCACTTTTTCTATGGTTTCTCCACAGTTTAGAAGGTTTCTGAAATACTCTGCCAATATTTTGCAGTTCGTCGCTATGGGCAATACTTACGTTTTTGTCTTGGAGCTATAGGCTCGGTAGGCTGTATGTGGCTATTTTTTTGTTTAAAAGTTCCATGTCTTGTTTTCGATGAAGTCTTCGTTGACCAGAAAGAGGAGATGGTTTTCTTTGGATTTTTTTTCATTCTTTTAATAGTTTTGCTCACTAGTTCCTAATTTTTAAGAACTTTTGTGCGTTATGTTCATATTTCTGTGATAGCCACTGTTGCCATGCTTTCCTTCTTAGTTCATGGAGTCTGTCACATTCTTATGTCCACCAGGCATGTTTATCCGCTTTGATTATGGGAGCCAATTGTTCGGCTTTAATTATTAGGCTTTCTTTTATTTAATCTCAGTTCTGATTTTGCATGTGTTCAGTTGCGAGGGGATGCTCCGTGGAGTTTACTGTCTTTTCTGGATAGTATTTTCTTCTTTTGGGTCTGTTGGTTTCATTTTTCCTTTTTCGGATGATTTTGCGCTTCATTTTGGAAAGGTAGTGAGCAGAATCTAGATTAGCTCCACCGAGGACGCTGACATTTTTTACTTCTTTATGGATTTGATTTCAGGACCATGTTGTATGTATGCTTGGCATAATTCTGTCAGCCCGATGCTATTTTGTTTAGTTCTGTTTTGCGCCGGGTAGTTTCCAACAATTTTTTGTTTGTGTTTCCGCCTTTTCACCCACTGGGCATTGAATTCCTCCTTAAGTAGGACATTGTGTTTCTCTGGAACTTTCAGAACAACACCATCGAGCTAGTCCCAAGAACGTTGGTGTACACTTTGTGAGCAGATTTGAAAGTAGGTGTGGAGAGTCTTTGAAATTGTGATTCAAAGTTGATAATGAAGTCCAAAATATGTTTATCTATTATTTAGCTAGTCATAAGGTGTGGTGTATTTTTCATAATTTTTTTGCCTACCTTCTCTTTTCATATTCTGAAGCCTTCAGAATCAAAATTGTTTTCATTCGCGAATGTGGTTTGCTGTAGGGCCGTTATGAGCATTTTGTGGTTAACAATATATTCGAAGTAATTTTTGAAATGCTATTTCCTTCTAAAACGTGCACATGCAGTTGGTAAAACATCTGATTAGATACGTTTCTGTACGCTTTGAATACGCAAAATGATGGGTTGTGTTCGTATAGATTGCTCGACTATTACACACACATAAATTAGATTTCGACACACAATTAATAATTTTCGACACATAAAAAAAAAAATTCGTACGTCATTTTCCCGAGAACCGGGTTATTATCGTGTCACACCATTTTGTTCCATTTTAAAGAAAAATTAAGTATTGCATTCCGAAGGGATCCACAGTACCATATCCTGTCAACGCAGTATACAAATTAAGCGTTTTCAAGTTAAACAATTTTCACTGCATTTATTTCAATACATAATGAATTGGGAAGCGATAAAATTGTCAAAATAATGTCTACAGTGCAACAGTAATTCACAAAGACACAGGTTCGTTTATTTGGTTATAATGAATCACCACTAGTTTGAGAATACTTCGCATAAATGAAAACTACAAGAAAAGAAATATACAATAATCGGCAACCGATTTAGAGAGAACAAAACGTGCCGTGCAAAAATATCTAAAGTATGATTCTTCATTCATTTTTTCTGATACTAGAGTTGCTATGAAGATAGAGGAGAGTATCAATATTTTACAGGTGCCAAAGTTACCGTTGTGCATCTGCAATTAAATCTGCAAAACGGAAATTGCTCTCTGATGCAAAGTTGGATTAAAAATTTTCTGTTGATCTTCTGGAGAGTAGGTGAGCTGGTCAGTTTGCATTTCCAGTTTTTGACCAATTCGCAGTTCTCGCTTAAGTGCCAGTCTAACTGATCTCTAGGGAGTCGCCTTGTCGTCAATATCTGTTCAAAAAGCAAACTTCTGTACTTTTGTTGGTGGTGGTATAGAAAGAGTTTTAGTACCGTTTACCAAAAAAGAATGTAAAAGTGCTACTCAAAACAAAACCAAAAGTCCTGTTCTTTAAAATATTTGAGTTATTTTCCAGCATCCGAGGACTTCGCCAAAGTCCCTCTCAGACTCTACCTGACAGTCTGACAAAGAGTTCACATGTATTTCGCTAGTCTAGGTGAGAATATACCTGAGGTATAGTTTCCTTTGGTCGACAACGCTAGACAAGGGAACGTCCTTTTGTGACTGGTCGCTCGAAATTATAGATGTCGCAGTTAGTGGACTGTACATATGCTTTACAATGGTTCAAATAGCTCTAAGCACTATGGGACTTAACATCTGAGGTCATCAGTCCCCTAGAGCTTAGGACTACTTAAACCTAACTAACCTAAGGACATCACACACATCCATGCCCGATGCAGGATTCGAACCTGCGACCTTAGCAGCAGCGCGGTTCCGGACTGAAGCGCCTGGAGCCGCTCGGCCACAAGGGCCGGTACGTATGCTTTACCTCTCACACCATTCTCTTACGCTTTACCTGTCGTGCGGCTTCACGCCTTCACATTCAGACATCATTTTCACATGGCGAAATGGTGCCCACAGGAAAGAACTTACTTCATACTGACTTTTCCTCTACATAATTTTTCAGGCAGATTCGCAGGATTTGTTTCAGAAGCTGCACCATCTTCAGGTTCTTTACTTAAGTATTTCACGAACGTCATCTTTCATGGCAACAGAAGGTGCAGTGTCGGGGACTGATCCGTTTCCAGTCCTTTCGAGGTCTCCTTGGAGGCATGTAAGGAAAATCAATGCTTTAATTTATTATGTTTTAATTTGATTAATTCATAGTCTATATTAATAACCTACAGTGTTGCTATAGACGTTGAAATAACACTATCTACTGTACTAAAATTGTAACTTCTTAGCCGGCCGGAGTGGTCGAGCGGCTCTAGGTGCTACAGTCTGGAACGGCGCTACCGCTACGGTCGCAGGTTTGAATCCTGCCTCGGGCATGGCTGTGTGTGATGTCCTTAGGTTTAAATAGTTCTAAGTTCTGGGGGAGTCCCGTAGTGCTTAGAGCCTTGTAACTTCTTAGGTAACTACGATATGGGAGGGGCTTTCCATGAGAACTGGATCGTAATTTTTTTCTAACGCAGATTGGTTTTATTCAGTATTCCATTACACCATATCATTCCCCCTGTTTTGGCTACAAAACCCTATTTTTCAACATGATCTTCGTTCAGTGCGAGAGCCTTAAGCCACGTTACTGGAGCAGCCTGTATGCCCGCATGCTACCACTCCAGTGGCCGCGCCGGAGCCAACATCTTGCTGCATCAGTAACCTCCCGTCATCCACGTACCGCTGCCTGTGGAGTGCAACGTTCGTTGGGCCAAAGAGATCGAAGGTGCGAGATCCAGGTGGCATGGTGGATGAGGAGGGACAGTCCAGCTTGTGAGCTCCTCTCGGGTGCGCAAACTTAGCTGACGCCTTATCGTGGAGAAGGGGAAGTTGGTTCGCATTTTTGTGGCGACGAACACGCTGAAGTCGTTTCTCGAATTTCCTGTCGGCAGTACAACGTGCTTCCGAGTTGAACGTTGCACCGTGAGGGAGTACATCAAACAGAATAAGTCCTTCAGAGTTCCGTAAGACCGTCCCCATGCCTCACTGTGCCGCTTCTTCTTCGAAGGAGACTTGGTGTGGCGGCACTCGGTAGACTGCCGTTTTGTTTCCGGTTCCAAGTGATGACGTCATGAGTCGTCACCCGTGACGATGTTCGACAAAAAATTGCCAGGATCGGCCTATTAATGCGCCCCTTTGCTCTTTCTAGACTTCTCTTAGGCGATGAGGAATCCAGCGGGTAGGCGTACACATCTGTGAGTACCTAGACTGGGGCACCGTTGTGCTGTGACTGCGATCCGTCGATCACCTCGCCTGAACGTATTGGCACGTTCTACACGCAGGAGCCGCAGGTGTGAGCACGTGGCACATGGGACAGGTTTCGCGGCCTTGCTGCGCTGACGACAAACGCCCCGCCCAACGACTCACCGTCATTTTGCTCTCTGTTAGGTCCGCCACTACTAATATCTGCGACGCTCTGGTTTTCCGACACAAGAAACTCTCTGCCCGGTACGCCCTTCCGCTACAGACGCCACTTTGAAGGCTACGTGTAGCGCCGCTACCTATCGGAACTTCACGGAACTAGAAGGGCTGAAGTGGGAATATTTCACATATCCCACAACGAATAGGACATTTTTCAGCCGCAATTGGCCGAGGAAAAAATGTGTTACATTACTTATAGAACGTCCGTCGTATGTACAAACATCAGCAAAAGTTTTGCATCACCTCGGTTCCGGAACCTGTATAGGACATTGGAATAGAGATCAACATAAACAACATTTCCGCCCTTTTTATTGCTAATGAAAACCACATATTGCCAGTTGTACCACATTACAGTGAGACCTTCAGAGGTGGTGGTACAGGTTGCTGACCACTAATACCCAGTAGAAGGTCCTCTTGCATTGCTGCATGCCTGTAACCGTCGTGCCGTACCATCCACAAGTTCATCGAGGCACTGTTGGTACTGATCGTCGCACTCCTCAGCGGTGATTCGGCGTAGATCCCTCGGAGTGGTTAGCAGGTGAGGTGGTCCATAAACAGCCCTTTTCAGTCTATCCCAGGCATGTTCCTTAAGGTTCGTGTCTGGAGAACATGCTGGGCACTCTAGCCGAGCGATGTCCTTATCCTGAGGGAAGTCATTCACAAGATGTGCACGGTGGGGGCCCGAATTGTCGTCCGTGAAGACGAATGCCTGCCGCTATGGGCGCGCTACCGGTCGGAGGATGGCATCCACGCATCGTACCGCCGTTACGGCGCCTTCCCGGACCGCCAGCGGTGTACGTCGGCCCTACATAACGCCACCCCCAAAGATCAGAAAACCTCCACCCTGCTGCACTCGCTGGGCAGTTCGTCTGGACAGTGCCTCTAAATACGTCTCCGACGATTGTCTCGTTGAAGGCATCTGCGACACTCATCAGTGAAGAGAGCGTGATGCCTATCTGAGCGGTCTATTCGGCATGTTGTTGGGCCCATCTGTAACGCGCTGCATTGTGTCGTGGTTGCAAAGATGGACCTCGCCACGGAAGGCGGGAATGAAGTTGTGCATCTTGCAGCCTACTGCGCACAGTTTGAGTCGTAACACGACGTCCTGTGGCTGCACGAAAAGCTTTATTCAGCATGGTGGCGTTGCTATCAGGGTTCCTCGGAGCCACAATCGGTAGGTAGCGGTCATCGACTGCAGTAGTAGCCCTTGGGCGGCTTGAGCGAGACATGTGATCGACAGTTCTTGTCTCTCTGTATCTCTTCCGTGTCCGAACACCGTCGCTTTGGTTCACTCCAGACGCCTGGACAGTTCCCTTGTTGATAGCCCTCACAAAGTAGCAATGAGGACGCTACGAAACCGCGGTGTTGACCGTCTATACGTGGTTGAACTACAGACGTGACGAGTCGTGTACTTCTTTCCTTGTGGAATGACTGGAACTGATCGGCTGCCGGACCTCCTCCGTCTAATACACGTTGCTGATGCATGATTGTCTACATCTTTGGTCGGGTTTGGTGACATCTCTGAACAGTCAAAGGGACTGTGTCTCTGATACAGTATCCACAGGCAACGTCTGTATTCAGGAGTTCTGGGAACTGGGGTGATGCAAAACTTTTTTTGATGTGTGTATGTGTGAAACCCTGGTCCATTATAAGAGATGGTGTAATGAGATCAGGTTCAATAAATAAATAATTTTTCCTTTAGACTGGCGAATTTCTGTATTTGGCAGTTGTTTAGTGACCGCTACGCGCTTTTTCCGACTGTGAACGATCGCTGGTGAATTTCTGCTGCGGGCCGAGCCGCGTGCACACACATGGCTGCATTAACTGCGCGCCGAGACGGCGGCGAGTCAATGCTTGATGACCGCACCGACTGGCCGCCCCCGGCGCGCCTGGTTAACACGGCCGCCGGCAGTGCGTGGGCGGCAGCCGTGTGCGTGTGACGTCACCGGTGACCCGCACCGCGGCGTGGGTGCGGGCGCGGCCGCGACGCGACCTCAGCGCCGCCACAACACGCCGGACGGTGGGGGCCTGGGGCGAGGTAATGCAGCAGACAGCTCCCGGCTATTCCTGCCTTGCTTTTGACCCCTGGCGGACTTTCGCACCGAAATCTGTTACAATGAAGATGGATGTACACTGATGAGCCAGAGACAAGACCGCCGGCCTGCTATGCCCGTGCAGGCGACAGCAGCGTCACCTGGCGAGGAGTGGCTGCCGGTCAGACACGGGCACGCCGCCCGCAGTGTCAGTGGGCGTGCTGTCCGTGTGCAAACGGTTCTGGTCACCAGTCCCCTAGACTTAGAACTACTTAAACCTAACTAACCTAAGGACCTCACACACATCCGTGCCCGAGGCAGGGTCCGAACCTGCGACCGTAGCGATCGCGCGGTTCCAGCCTGAAGCGCCTAGACTCGCCGGCCGGCTGTCCGTGTACAGAATGTGGAAGGCGCGCGATCTATCTGACTTATATCGAGGACAGATTGTAATCTCCCAGAGGCTCGGGACAAGCATTTCCGAAACTGTACAGCTGCTCAGGTGTTGGAGGAGTGCTGTTTGCCTTCAACAAGTGGCCAAACCGAGGTGGCCAGACGTCGTTGGGTTCCAGTGGCCACCCCTAACTACAGATGTCAGACGTCGCAGGTTGGGGAGACTGGCAAGAATGGACAGGCGGCGAACTGTAGCGGGGCAGAATGAGGTTTCCACTCTGCGGAGTGTGCGCTGATACGAGACTTCCTGGCAGATCAAAAGTGTGTGCTGGACCGGGACTCGAACGCGGGACCTTTTGTAGCGGGGCAGAGTACTAGTGCGTCTGAACACAGAGTGCAGCGACCGCTCCTAACGAAGGGCCTCCGCAGATGACGAGCCACGGATGTGCCGACGCTAACACCACGACACCCACAACTACGACTGAAATTGGCACGTGGCCATCGGCAATGGGCGTTGGCGCAGTGGCACAGCGTTACATGGTCTCCCCATGGGAGAGCGCGAATCCGTCGTTTTCGAGGGGAACAGGTTCCTGAACTACATGACGGAGACAAACTTGCGGGGGCTCCATTATGCTCTGGGAAACATTCGCGTGCGCATCCATGGATGCAGTAGAAATCGTGCAAAGGATAATAACGTCCAGGGAGTATCGTACACTGGCTGCACACCACGTACACCCCTTCATGACGATCACGTTTCCTGACGACAGTGGCATTCTTCAACTTGATAATGAACCTGGTCACAAGGCCAGGAGAGTGATGGAGTGGTTCGAGGAACACAGTGGCGAGTTCCGATTGGTGGGCTGCCCTTGCCTCAGGGGCTGCCCCTCCCTCCCCACCCCCTCAACTAGCCAGATCCGAACGCGGCCGAACACACCTGGGATCCAACTGGACATGGCGTCAGAGCTCATCGCCCCCTCCCCAGAATTTACGCGAATTACGTGACTTGTGTGTGCAGATGCGGTGCCAACTCCCTCCCGCGACCTACAAAGGTCTCACTGCGTGACCGCTGTTATCCGTGCCAAAGGTGGACATACCGACTATTAAGTAGGTGGTCATAATGTTCTGCCTGATCGGTGTAATTTCCTTCCTTGAAGAACGGCGGTCATTAGCTCTTACCACATCCGCCGCCAGCAGCTGAAGGCGCCGGCACGGTAACTCAACGTGTTCGGAGAGAGGGTTAGCTGCCTGCTGTAATAAAAGAATTGAGTTAATGGATCAACGACGAACTGAAACGGGTGTCTTGCGACGTCCGCCCCGAGCAGACACAACGAACAAAATGAGATTTAAAAACAAACGCACCTGAGAAGAAATAGTTGGGAGAGCGTTAAACTGAAGATCTAAAGGTCCCTGGTTCAATCACGGGTTTCGGCAATGTGTTTTTTCTCCAGCAGGGTAGCTGATCGTGTTCAGTCAAAGGGCTCGCTGCTCTCTGTAATAAAATAAATTGAGTTAATGTGTCACAGACGAACTTGAAGAATCGTCATGGGACGTCCGCCCCGAACAAACAGAACGAATAGTACCGAACAAAATAAGATAAAAAAATGGTCAGCGTGACGGACTGTCAATCCTCTGGCTGCGCCGGGGAATTTTCTCCGCCCACGGACTGGGTGTTGTGCTGCCCTGATCATCATCCTATATCATCCTATCATCCTCATCGACTGCAGGTGGCCGAGGTGGCGTCACATTGAAAGACGGGCGCCCGGCGAACGGTCTGCCCGACGGCGGGGCCCTAGCCATAAGATTAAATAAGAAAGCTCAGGAAGCCGCCTGAGCCTCAACCGTAGGCGGGGGGGCGAGGCGGGGGCGGTTGACGCCTCCTCAAGTCTGGGAAGCGATTCCTGTATTCAGAACACAATTCTGACCAAGTTCCAGCAATCATTGTCTGCGAATCTAGTACACTGCAGATTCAACATCGCTCAGCGCGTCTTGTTCAGATAGCTTACTGAAATGCAGTCGCGTGATGTCGTCGATAGCCGGAGATATTTCGACAGCAGTACACCCTGTCATTTTCGAGGCAAAACTGCAGCAGGTAAGCGCTGTGCAAGCGAATTTCAAACCTCGGATTTCAGATAAATTTCGTAAAGGTTAGACACACACACACACACACACACACACACACACACACACACACACACATAGTGTAAGCACCAGCGCCATCACAAGCCAAAGATGACCTACGTCAGAAGTTATGGAAAGTGAACTTAAGAATCTGCGGGTAACTCTGAAGTTCGGTTATTTGACAAGTGAGAGAGCAGGATTCCATGCAGAATTTAAACAAAAACCGCCATCTATGTTTATAAGGTCTCTTGCTAATTTAATTTCAACAGCTGCTTTAATGTCACTACCCCAATAGCTGGAAGTGCATGCCAGAATCTCCGTGTCGCTATATTCCATAGGATGGCAGGTGCCAAGACAATGTTCTGCAATGCTGGATTTGCTCGCCTGCTGTAAGCGTGTGTGCCGCTTAGTACACCGTTCATGATAGATTGACCAATATATGACATGCCACAGCCGCAAGGAATACAGCAGACACACGCCTTACACAAACCAAGATCATTCTTTTACGTAACATAAAGGGACCCTGATCTTAGATGATGGTCGAAAAATACATTTCACATCATATTTCTGTAAAATACGACCAATCCTTTTCGGAATGCCCCCTGCATAAGAGAAAAGGCCGTACGAACACGTTGGTGTTAAATGGCTCTGAGCACTATGGGATTTAACATCTGAGGTCATCAGCCGCTAGAACTTAGAACTACTTCAACCTAAGTAACCTAAGGACATCACACACGTCGACACCCGAGGCAGGATTCGAACCTACGACCGTAGCGGTAACGCGGTTCCAGACTGAACCGCCTAGAACCGCTCCGTCACACCGGCCGGCCACTTTGGTGTCACCTCAGTTTTATCACTCACCGGGTGCTCAATTCGTCGATAATACAACGCACGTGTAATCTCTCATTCAGTATAACCATTCTGACGAAAGGTGATTCCGACATGGGTTATCGGTCAGACAATCAGGAATGCTGAGGACCGGTGCACTGAACATAAGCGCCACACAAGCTTACAACAGCCTAACAAATCTACCACTGCAGAACAATGTCTTGAACATTGTATACGCCGGCAGAAATTAAGCCCTCACGGCACTTACCCTGCTTTTTAGCTGTCACGCTGTTATCGTTGCTTGGTGCAGACCTTTGAAGAACCGTGCTGAAGTAGTGTCCTCGATCTTTTGTCCACCACTCCCTGGTAAAGCCGTCACTGAACTGCAGAAAGAGACTGATCCAACATCCTAGCGTATGGATTCCATCGCGATATTCCCGCACAAATTATCGTGCCCGTCGTCTGTACACCTGCATTTGTTGCAGACAGGATTCATTACAAAAGTTTGCTCTTTGTCTGCGGACATAGACGATCGGATTTGGCTGTATGATCGTACATTCGCTCTTACACTGCAAAACTATTGTTGTGGACTGGGAAGAACACGCCTATAATATACTACAAGCATGTCTATTGCGCCAGATTACTCGAATAAAGACAATTTCGTTTTATAGGGTAGGAGTAACGAAAAAAGATAGAGGAGTTAGGACCTTCTCAAATGGTTTAAATGGCTCTGAGCACTATGGGAGTTCTGTCCCCTAGAATTACTTAAACCTAACTAACCTAAGGACATCACACACATCCATGCCCGAGGCAGGACTCGAACCTGCGACCGAAGCGGTCGCGCGGTTCCAGACTGAAGCGCCTAGAACCGCTCGGCCACACCGGTCGACGGCAGCGTGAAGGTGGCATTTTTTGTTGGTTATTTTTGTCACTGTTGAAAAACACTTTTTCAATCGTTCTATTTAAAATTTTAGATTTTTAATTCTGTGTGTCAATCAAACTCTATTGCAATATGAAAACGTTTTTTTGAATGTTTTCTAGATATATTTTTAGCTCGTTGGATAACCGGGATTAAATCATACGAGAATTTAACTTCAAGAACGTTGAACGAAAATGGCGGCACCCATTGTCAATATAACAATAATATAGAAGATTTAAGGTGAATATGCTATTGAAATATGCTTGCCATTCAGTTATCAAAGCAATCTGCCTTTAAAGTGCTAAGTGGATAACTATCATCACTAAGGATTCGTAAATTTCGTATATATTGTCTATATTGTCTATATTGGGGCTGAACACGTTTTCACATTCACTGAATCAAATAAAAAAGGGCAATTTTAGAATTATCTCCCTTCTTGGCTAAATTTCTACGGGTCCACATGTTTTACATCTACATCTATATCCATACTCCGCAATCCACCTGGCGGTGTGTGGCGGAGGGTACCTTGAGTACCTCTATCGGTTCTCCCTTCTATTCCAGTCTCGTATTGTTCGTGGAAACAAATACTGTCGGTATGCCTCTGTGTGGGCTCTAATCTCTGTCATTTTATCCTCACGGTCTCTTCGCGAGATATACAATATACTGCTTCAACAAAAGGCCGTACCGAGCTACTGAGCCTGTCTCTTGCAGAGTCTTCCAATGGAGTTTATCTATCATCTTCGTAACACTTTCGCGAGTACTAAATTATCCTGTAACGAAGCGCGCTGTTCTCCGTTGGATATTCTCTGTCTCTTCTATCAACCCTATCTGGTACGGATCCCACACCGGTGAGCAGTATTCAAGCAGTGGGCGAAGAAGCGTACTGTATCCTACTTCCTTTGTTTTCGGACTGCATTTCGTTAGGATTCTTCCGATGAATCTCAGTCTGGCATCTCCTTTACCGACGACTAATTTTATATGGTCATTCCTTTTCAGATCACTCCTAATGCCTACTCCCAGATAATTTACGGAATTAACTGCTACCGGTTGCTGACCTGCTATATTGTAGCTAAATGATAAAGGATATTTAATTCTTGACTGTATAGTAATTCAAGCCGGCGGATTGTTGCAGATCTGTCAGTTTTCTGGCGTTGTCACACTGAAGGACAGCGTCCACCATGTGTGGACGAACTCTTCGAATTCGAAACTCGATTACAGCGCGCTCTGTCTCACGCGCCGACATGCTGAACGAACGTGATTCAGGGAGGGGCGTTGTGTTGGGCAATTCAGCAAACGCATCTGATTGACCGTTATAGTCATAAGACGAAGCGCTTAAGGGCAACGCCTCTGAATTTTTTTATGTGAAAACTTTTAAGGCTTTTTAAATGCAACAAGCGTGTTAACGTTCTGCATCTTTATCCTTCAAGTCAGCACAGTTGCAGGCGTCTGTCGGTAGAGGGCTCAGAACTGTGGCGTGCGACATGGCACTGCGTAACATACAGTACTTACGTTGGTGCGTGAGGGACAGAGTGCTGTAGGCGAAAATTTCGTCCACACATGGACGACTGCCCTTCAGCATGACAATGCGAGACCACACACGAGCGCTACATCTGCAACAATCCGACGCCTTGGGTTCACTGCCATCGATCATTCTCCATACATTCCAGACATGGCCCCATGCAATTTTCACTCGTTTTCAAAACATGAAGAACAAGACTTAATTTGATATTGATTGAGCGGTGCAAGTAGAGGCAAAGTGGTCGTTCCGTCAACAGAGTCAAAACTTTCCACAGCGACGGCAGCAGCGAATTGGCCTCTCAATGGGAGAAATGTGTTCGCCGCCAGGGTGACCATGCCGAGAAATACATACGTAAACGTGAAGACTCAACATGTAGCGAGTTAGAAGCTTGGCCGGCCGGCGCAGCCGAGCGGTTCTAGGCGCTACTGTCTGGAACCGCGCGACCGCTACAATCGCAGGCTCGAATTCTGCCTCGGGCATGGATGTGTGTGATGTCTACATCTACATCTACATCTACATGTCCTTAGGTTAGTTAGCTTTAAGTAGTTCTAAGTTCTAGGGCACTGATGACCACAGGTGTTAAGTCCCATAGTGCTCAGAGCCATTTGAACCATTTTGTTAAAAGCTTGAAATGTAGTATATTTCATACTGGCGGAATGGATTGAGGAGTCACTAATAAATACATGTTTCTGGAATTTGGCTGAATTGCTTACTCTTAGGGCATGTCCGCATGCAGCAGTAGGCTAAGCTTTTTTATTTTAATTTATTCATTAGGTACTGCAAAATATGTGACCAAAAGCACACAACAAAACCCTATCTGTGATTAAACATCCACCATTTCATTATTTTTTTCAAAACTCAAAAAACTGTGCTACTACTCCGAGCGCAATACGGTATAGATAAGAAAATTATCTGATATTTGATTTCAGATACGACCTGCAGACTGCTGGACTCACCTCACTTGGACAGAGCAACGTCAGCTCCTCGGATGGGAGGCTTAATGATGACTGACTTTCTTAAGAAATGATCAACAATGTAAGCTTTCACGGCCGGTATTGTCTTCACTTAAAACTTACGGCAAAGCTATAGCTTTGTAAAACAGAAGCGTATCCACCTAGACGTTATGGCTTACCCAAAGTTCATAAACCTGGGATTCCGTTGAGGCCAATTGTCAGCGCTATAGGCGGACCAACACACGAGTTAGCTAGACACCTTGCCTCAATGCTACAGCCTTATGTTGGTAGGACGGACAGTCATATTAAAAATTCTGCTCATTTCATTGACAGGTTAAAGGAAACGAGCGTGGGCCCGGGTGATATCCTTGTCAGTTTTGACGTTGTGTCGTTATTTACCATGATTCCGGTAAACGAAGCTATCTTATGCATAGCGGATATTTTTCCTACCGATATTGTGGCATTATTCCGACACTGCCTCACCACAACCTACTTTCACTACAATAACAACTTTTAAGAACAGATTGATGGGGTGGCTATGGGCAGTCCTCTCAGTCCTGCCGTGGCTAACTTATTTATGGAGACTTTGAACAACGGGCGTTGCAGACTGCCAGTAAGAGACCAGCCAGATGGTATCGCTACGTCGATGACACGTTCGTAGTATGGACACACGGAGCAGAGCAGCTGGATGCCTTCCTGCCACATTTAAACAGCATTAATCCGAAAATCCAATTCACTATGGAAGGGAAAGGAATGGGCAACTGAACTTCCTCGATGTGCCTGTGATTAAACGACGGGACGGAACGTTCGGCCATAAGGTGCATAGAAAGCCCACACATACTGATCGTTATCTACACAAAGATTCAAACCACCACCCTAGACAAAAAAGAGGTGTAATGAAAACTTTGGTAGACAGGTCGTACAAACTTTGTGAACCTGTTTATTTAAAAGATGAGATTGAACATCTACGGTCAACTTTCGTGAAGAATGGCTATTCTAGCAAGGATATAGATCGAGCACTTCGCTCTAGGTAGAGAATCAGGAGTAACGACCAACAACAGTCACCCAAGGGCAAAGTTTACCTACCGTTGATTAGTAAGGTCACAGATCGCATTGAGAAAGTTTTAGGCAAGTATGAGGTGGAAACTATTTTCAGACCCACCAGGAAAATAAAAGAATTTTTAAGGTCGGCTAAAGATGCACGACACCCTTTGGCTACGCCGGGGGTATATAAAATTCCATGTAGTTGTGGACAGGTTTATACCCGCACCACAAAGAGAAGTGTGAACAGTCGTCTTGTTGAACGTAAGAGGAATTGCCGCCTGGGTCACACGGATTAATCGGCCGTAGCGGAACATGTTTACTAGGAAGGTCATTATGAAATAAAGTTCAGAGAGACGAGCGTCATATCAAAAAACTCGCATTATTATGCACGCTTGTATAGAGAGGCTATCGAGATTGATAAACATCGTAATAATTTTAACAGGAAAGACGAAGGTGTTAAACTGGATAAAATTTGGTTGTCAGCGTTGCACAGCAAGCGTGACGATCGACTACTTTCAATCTACAATGTTGGCATTACCAGAGACAGTGTCATAGCCGACGCCACGTGATGGACAGTGGCTCCCTCTGTGCTGCCTATACAACCAGCGCTTTCTCGAGTTCTCTTGGCAGTTCGCCGCTTTACCTCCGAGGATGTCTCCCGCAGTCGGAGACGAAACGTCAGGAGAGGGTCTGATGCTTTGACCACGACCTATCGGCCCGGGAGTTGTAAGTTAAGGTTTCTTAAGAAACTCAGAAAATGTTGTCCAAGAACCAATAAATAATGTTCAAAATGATTTACCTCTATTACTTCACTATTTCTCCAAAAAAATGGAAAAATCGTCTTTTTACAGGTTGACT
The DNA here is from genome assembly GCF_023897955.1 of Schistocerca gregaria. Taxonomy (NCBI): domain Eukaryota; kingdom Metazoa; phylum Arthropoda; class Insecta; order Orthoptera; family Acrididae; genus Schistocerca; species Schistocerca gregaria. The sequence goes on along the minus strand of NC_064928.1, from coordinate 24,529,716 downwards.
GACGAGAATGAACCCTTAAGTAACGGGACTACGTGTTTACTTTGTTAGCAGTAATAAGTAAATACGTAATGTTAATGGGTTCCACTGGTACGTTACTGTCGCAGCAATACTTGTTTACGATACGAGGCTTTGTTCCCACACTGTCCCTCCGCGAGCGGGCGGCACGGAGTGTTTGCTTACGTCCGCTGACCATCTGGCCTGTGATTCACTCATCTGCCTGCCACCCCTCTAGCCAGCTGCAGCTCTGTCTCGTGACGAGCAAAGAGGCCACAGAACATCGCAGTCGGCTGGCGCTTCCTCAGTTGTGGCGTAGAAGCAAATAAAAAGCTGTTCGAACCTCTGTGCGGCGGGATAAGAATCCCAGCATCCGTTGTCCGCCTAGCTGTAATTCTCAATGTTTGAAGATCCTTAATAATTTGTGAAACTTTATAATAACAATAATAGATGTGAAACGCAGCCTGTAGAGCTTCTACAACACTAGTTTCCAACCGTTCTAAAGTCATACCCCCCTCCCTGCACTATCATCAACTAAACTTTAAAATGAAAAGGAAGTTTATTTCAACACTTTTATTTCTAGAACGACGAAAAATAAATGATGTTTAGCTTTTATAGATATTTTCTTACACTACAGACGTCCGCACCGATAGCTGACTGGTCAGCGTGATACACAATGATTTCTATCCACGTAAGTGCTAACTGAAATCTGTGGCACACTCTGCCATTAAACTCGATTCGACGAAAATCAAAATCGTGCCAAACCCATCTACCCCTGTAGTCATTCATATTTAATTTTACTACTTCATGGCCGGCCGGTGTGGCTGAGCGGTTCTAGGCACTACAGTCTGGAACCGAGCGAACGCTACAGTCGCATGTTCGAATCCTGCCTCAGGCATGGATTAGGTTAGTTAGGTTTAAGTAGTTCTTAGCTCCAGGGGACTGATGACCTCAGATGTTAAGTCCCATAGTGCTCAGAGCCATTTAAACCATTTTTTTACTACTTCATGTGTGAAACAGAGCTTTCCTATTTAAATTCCTTCCTTTTTTCCCCTTTTTTGTGAAATTAATATGTGTTGTGTCTCTTCGCTCCAAGCCTCATGTAATCATTGTCAAACATAATAACCTTAGAATGAAATTTTCACTCTACAGCGGAGTGTGCGCTGATTTTAAACTTCCTGTCAGATTAAAACTGTGTGCTCAGGTGGTAGAGCACTTGCCCCCGAAAGGCAAAGCACCCGAGTTCGAGTCTCGGTCCGGCACTCAGTTTTAATCTGCCAGGAAGTTTCATAATAACCTTCATTGTTATTATTTGTATATTTGCCACTATTGTTACTGTATTTACTGCCTCACCGCAAATTTAAAAATTGACATTGATTGTAGCGAACTGTGTACCTAAAACTGAATACAAGCAAATAACACGGAGGAACTATGCGATGAACTCTTGACATGAAGACAAACAACAAAAGGAAATGTTAATGGAAAACATACTGCTTGGAAAAAGATCGTCTATGGCCGGGTAGCCATATTTTAACTATACATATGAAGGTAATATCTGTTCCTGAAAGAACAGATACCATTGATGACAATGCAGCTTCTCTAGAATGAAATGATAATTAAATCGACGCCCCAGTTGCAAACAGGCGTTGATATAAATTATTGGGGACATGTAAGCAGGAGATCCCGGGTTTGAGTCCCGGTCGGGGCACACATTTTCAACATATCCCCAATGATGTATATCAACGCCTGTTTGCAGCTGGGGCGTCGATTTTATTATCCTTTCATTCTAGAGAAGCTGCACGGACATCAATGGTATCTGTTCTTTCGGGAACAGATACTAGCTTCATATATATATAGTTAAATGCTACATCATAAACGAAGAAAAAAGTACGCGGGCTGGATATGAACCACCAGCGTGATAGTCGTGAACATTAGCTGCTGCAATAGATTCGTTTGGTCGTAAGGTGTATAATGTTACAGATATAGACCGAGCGGGGTGGCGCAGCGGTTACACACTGGACTCGCATTCGGGAGGACGACGGTTCAGTCCCGCGTCCGGCCATCCTGATTTAGGTTTTCCGTGATTTCCCTAAATCGCTCCAGACCAATGCCGAGATGGTTCCTTTGAAAGGGCAAGCCGACTTCCTTACCCATCCTTCCCTAATCCGACGAGGCCGATGACCTCGCTGTCTGGTCTCCTTCCCCAAAAACGACAACTACTACAGACATAGCGGGTACACATAAAACTTCAACATCGATTTTCTCAGAAACTGTGGGCCCTCTGCAGCGTACCTGAGATCCGTCAAAGCCCGTGGTTAACAGGTTTGCTGGTGTCAACAGGTTATGCTCATAACGGAGAAATCGTTACAGGAGCTTACTGCCGAAGTATCCTGACGATGTTATGGCGGGCTGTTAAGACGAAGCAGTGGGCCATTCCGACCGAGGGGCTGCTTCTGATACAAGGCAGCTCATTTTGTACTGGGCCGGCCACACACGATGCTCTTTGGGGGATCAGGTTTTGCCTCACCCCCACGTATTCTCCTGGCGTACAGCAACTAGTGACTTCTTCCGGTTTCCTCGAATGAAGAAATTATTGCGTGGTAGGCATTTCCAGAATGACAACGAGCTGATCTTCGAAACAGGGCGCGGGCTGAAACGTACGCTCTCGGTAGTTGTATATGTGTATGTAACATCCGCATTGGGTCTGTCACTCAAGTTCTCACTCAATTTGCTATTTCTTGTACGTAACTACGGTCGTCGTTTTAAAACTTCCCGTGGTCCAGCGGTTCTGAACCACGGCCGTGATCGAACATGCTTTCGTCGGCCTTCTTCTTCCCGCAGGGTGTCACTGAAAGATTCTTCACTACTCCATACTGCTCAGATAATTACTTTACCCCTTTCTTGCATGATTGTCTTATATTTGAACAACTCAAGCCAAATAATGGACAGATCCATTTTAAAATAACGTTCTGAGTAGTGACATTTCAAATGGTTCTAATGGCTCTGAGCACTATGGGTCTTAACATCTGAGGTCATCAGTCCTCTAGAACTTACAACTACTTAAACCTAAATTTATTTATTCGTGTCAGAAGCATTTACAATATATAAAATAATGTACAATATTTACATGTTGTTTGTAGATACATTTACAAGATAATTATTTACACTTGCCGGCCAAAAGTTAGCGACCTCTACTGCATTTGGCGTTGCATGCAGCAGGTCTTCTGTTGTGCATGTTGCTGGACATTGGGTACACTGGAGCAGGTGGAAGGTCGTCTGCGTTGCTCCACACTGGCAGAGCGACGGCTCCTCTAGGAAACCCCATTTGGTCAGATTGCTCTCACATTTCGTGACACCTGAGCGTAGTCTGTTGAGGGGTCTCCATGTACTCCAACTCTCTGTGTAGTCTTTCGCTTGGTGTAATCCAACCCACAGTACTGGTAAGCCTTGCACGCCATAGTTCGATTCGGCATTGCTGTGGTGCCCCAACTAGGGCCTCAGTAGATCTGAGGAAGCTCTTTCTGGATTTTAGTCGCCGGTTTGCTGGCTGATAGCCATATAGGGGGTGAGCCGCAGAAGTTTCTGATTTTTCCTTGTCGCTTTGCTGCTACCTCCCGGCGGATGTCGGGGGGTGCAATTCCCGCGTGGCTGTACAGTTTATCCAGAGGAATAGGCTTCAGGCACCCGGTGATGATACGACAAGTTCATTAAGAGCAACATCTACTGTTTTGGCATGGCAAGAATTGAAACACACTGAGCTTGCGTATTCTCCGGCAGAGTAACACAACGCAAGGGAAGAGGTTCTCACAGTGTTGGCGTGTGCTCCCCACGTTGTGCCTGTCAGCTTTCTGATGATATTCTTCCTGGCTGCCACTTTTTGCTTGGTATTTAGGCAGTGCCTCTTCTATGTTGATGCACGGCCAAGGGAGACCCCTAGGTATTTGGGATACGTACAGTGTTCTAGTCATGTTTCTTCCCAGGTGATTTTGAGGGCTCTAGCTGCCTGTCCGTTTTTAAGATGGAAAGCGCAAGTCTGTGTTTTTCCAGAATTTGGTCTCAACTGGTTTTCCCTCTAGTAAGCTGACAGTTCTCTCAATGCTTTGGACAGATTCTCTTCAACATCTGCATAGATGAAGCTCTGTGTTCCTTCAGGTAGTGGTTGATCATTTGTGTAGATGTTAAACAAAGCTGGAGCAAGCACACTTCCCTGGGGTAATCCGTTTTTCTGTGATCTCCATCTGCTTCTCTTTCCCTGGAATTCAACAAAAAAGCTTCTATTTTCAAGGAGATTCCTTATGAAACAGGTTAGCTGGTAGTCTCTAGTGGCATTGTACAGCTTCATTAGAAGTCTTCTGTGATTAAGTGTGTCATTAGATGATTCCTGCACGTGGTGCCCCTGCATAGGTATCTGAAATAGGTACTGAACTGAACACCAACATTCCAGAAGCACTTATGAGTCCAAACAAGATAAACCTAAATAATCTAAGGACATCACGCTCAAACATGCCCGAGGCAGGATTCGAACCTGCGACCGTAGTGGTGGCGCGGTTGCGGACGGAAGCGCCTAGAACCGCCCCGCCACATCGGCCAACTTTTCATATTTCGTTGCGAGTTTTTGTCACCCCATGTCCACATATTGTCCGAACCGTGTGCATATATTTGTACAGCTGCGAGGGTGCGCGCACAGTGAATGTTTCTATTTTTTTATTTTTCACTCATGTACGCTACACCAAGTGTAACGTCCCCTTAGAAAAATTAATGAATTACTGTACTGATAAACATTTATGTTATTTGATTCTCAAACAGCTGAGCAAAACTGAACGTACTCAGACATCCACTAAAGTGAAACACAATATTTTTAGAGCAACGCAATCTAACTTTCAGTAATGCCTACAAAAGAATGGCCCTGACTAACAATAACTTATACCTTTCATGAATTCTTACCTCACAAAGATCTTCGTTACTCGAACTACTGCAATACAGCGAGCGCCAATGTTGCCAGCTAAATAAAAAAATTCAAACTACTGAAGGCACTAACTACTGATAGGCATAGTTAGCAAATGAAAGATTTTGATAGAGAACAAACAATGTATTTACCTTAATAGTGTTGAAAAGTCGATGGACACACGTCCAGATCATCCGGTCTCAAAACTCCGCCATTTCTCTCCCCACATCCACCACTGCTGGCGGCTCACCTCCAACTGCGCAACGCTACGCGCTGTTAACAGCCAACTGCCCAACACTACAATAGCAAACAACAATGCAAACCAGCCACAGACTGCACACAGCACAGCCAGTGTCGTTACCAAAGGAAAAAAACCTAAACAGCACACAAGTTAACAAAGAACAAGACCACCTTTGAGTACTGAAAGATAACATAACGGAACATTATGTTCTGATAAGCACCTGCACAATATCCTTACAGGTGCAAGGCTACCAAGTGGATCCCACCAACCAGCTAAGATGTGGACTGCCTTGAATAGAATCAGAACGGGCTATGGCCGGTGCAGAGTATCCACAATGTCATCCATCGCTGGCGAAGAAATTTTGGAAATTCGTGGTAAGGGCTTACGGAACCAAACTACTAAAGTCATCGGTCACTAAGCCTACACTCTACTTAATCTGACTTAAAGTAGCTGACGCTAAGGACAACACACACACGCATGCCCGAGGGAGGACTGGAGCCTCTGACGGGGGAACCAGCGCGGACCGTGACAAGGCGCCTCAGACCGCGCGGCTACCCCGCGCGGCCATTTGCATAGATATGTCGCATTCAAGGGTGAGGACCGGCATCATCATCAGCGTTCAGCTGTCAGACCGGACGTGCCCTGTGGGAACAGACGCAGCCGACCGGCGGGGCGTGGCTGCCCACCTCCTCCTGCCCCCCCCCCCCCCCCCCCCCCCCACCAGACCAGACCGACACCTGGCCGCTCCCCTGGATCCCTGGAGGCACTCGGCCGGGTCCGCAGAGAGATCTGCACGGCGATTCCGGCGGACTGGTTCCGTCGCAGCGAGTGAGGTGGCGTGATGTGGCCAAAGTACTGGACGCTCACGCCCGTCATCCATATTTAAGTTTTCTGTGATTTCCCTAAAACAATCCAGGCAAATGGCGGTATGGTTCCTCGCAAAGGCGCCACTGATTTCCTTCCCCATTCCTCAAGATATTACGACTTGTGCTCCGTCTCTAATAACCTGGATATCGACGGGACGTTAAACCCTGATCTCCCTTCCCTGTTCCCCCCACTTCCCACAGACTGATATCAAAGGCATACGCCTACAGGAGCCGTCCTGCTTACACTGCTACACAAGCTCTCCAAGCGGTCTTAAACCAAACTATTCACTGTGTCAGATAATACAAATACTACCGTCTATATTGATTTGTAATGTGTTTCCTTTTTTTCTAAATTCTGTGTATGTAGAGCAATAAATGGCCCCTATAACAAAACGAAGATATCACATTTATCATATTCAGGTTTCCAAAGAAACCTGAGAGGTATTAACATCAAATTATGGTACTGTTATAGTTACGATTCTCTTCTAACATGCACACATTTGGTCAAGATAAAGGCTTCTTTTAGGAGCACAAAATTCCTGGTAAATATTAGAAGCCATGACCTTTCGCCAAAAGATTACGCACTACGGTGACAATCTCTTCGCTACAGTGCGAATGAAATCAGTGTATGAACGCCACAGAAGGGTGTTGATAACAAGTCAAAAGCATTACAACCGAACACACACAGAAATCCACTTTCACAATTGCTGTCGCATCAGAACCAGAAACATAGCTCACCGACATATGCTCCATCACGATCTCTAATACAGACGTCAACCTACGAGTATTTAAAAAATGAAGTACAAAGTGATCAAAAAGTCAGTATAAAGTTGAAAACTTAATAAACCACGGAATAATGTAGATAGAGAGGTAAAAATCTACACACATGCTCAGAGTGACATGAGGTTTTATTATAACCAAAAAACAAAACAAAGTTCACAAAATGTCTGACAGATGGTGCTGGACAGCAAAACGTCGGTAACTGCGCATGACAATCGTGTATAAAAGGAGCTGTAATGAGAGAGAGAATCAGATGCGCCAGCACTCGCAGCATGTTGACGTTACCTGAAAAGGCGCTTTTAGTGAAGCTGTATTACCAGAATGGCGAATGTGCTAGTTCAGCGTTACGATCCTATCGCCATAGGAAGGGGATTCCAACCGGGTAAAGGTCCATTGGCAAATGGAGCTGTGGCGAGAATGATTACGAAGTTCGAAGCCACGGGTTGTTTGGACGATAGACCCCGTAGTGGCAGAGCGAGCACAAAGCGTAATGCTGCTCAGACAGTTCAGGAAGAAATGGAGACTGTAGCGGGTTCGTCTATGCACGGGGAAGTCAGCGCTCGTGCAGTCGCACGTCGCACCGACATTTCATACACTACTGTTTGGTTGGCACTGAGACGTACGCTCCGATGCTATCCGTACAAAATCCATCGGCATCATGAACTATTACCTGGCGATTTAGTAAAGCGGAGGGCATTTGCGGAGTCGGCGTTTTAAAAGATGGCGGAAGATGGCGATTGGTTGAGTAACATGTTGTGGACCGACGAAGTTCATTTCACGCTCTGAGGGTCTGTCATCGCCCACAACTGCAGAATTTGGGCTACCGAAAATCCTACAACTGTCGTGGAAACTCCATTGCACGACGAGAAAGTCACGGTATGGGTTGCATTTACCACATCTACCGTTATCGGGCCTTTCTTCTTCGAGGAAATGCGTGATTCTGGTTTTGTAACTGCTACCGTGACGGGTGAGAGGTACGCCGATATCTTATAGAATCGCATCATTTCCAGCCTGGCTGACTAACACCTGCTGGAACGTACGATGTTTATGCAGGATGGCGCTCCACCCCATATTGCTAGACGCGTGAAAGATCTCTTGCGCGCGTCGTTTGGTGATGATCGTGTGCTCAGCCGCCACTTTCGTCATGCTTGGCCTCCCAGGTCCCCAGACCTCAGTCCGAGCGATTATTGGCTTTGGGGTTGCTTGAAGTCGCAAGTGTATAGTGATCGACGGACATCTCTAGGGGTGCTGACAAACAACATCCGAAGCCAATGCCTCACCATAACTCCGGACATGCTTTACAGTGCTGTTCACAACATTATTCCTCTACAGCTATTGTTGAGGAATGATGGTGGACGTATTGAGCATTTCCTGTAAAGAACGTCATCTTTGCTTTGTCTTACTTTGTTATGGTAATTATTGCTATTCTGATCAGATGAAGCGTCATTTATCGAACACGGTTTGAACTTTTGTATTTTTTTGGTTCTAATAAAACCCCATGCCATTCCAAACATTGAGAGTTGGCAAAAGCCCCCTCTCATATTTCTATCTTACTCCGAGTAATTCGATTTTCCTCTCTAATTGCATGCGGTGAAAAGTTGCTATTCCTTCCCACGCGGACTTCCCACGCAGCGTCTCTCGTCACTCGGGTGGTCCGGTGACAGGCGGGCTCTGCTGATCTTGTAGGGGTTAAGCCGACGGATGTGAGGGAGTCGAGTGAGTGCTTTCCAGACGCCGACATTGTAGAATAGTGGCGGAGACACGCTCGCAGGGGCCTGAAGGAGCGGCTGGGCTAGAGGTTCCGTTATTTCGCAGAAACTTAGCGAAAACACTTTCTGGCGGGCTACCAGCGAGGCGTGGGAATGACTTGTGTTCCCAGGCAGTCTTGGCGGGCAAATTCCGGCGTTTTCTGCCAAATCGTAACTGTGATTGGCTTGCTCAGGGCATAGCTCCGTGACGTAGCAAAATCAGCGCAGAAATTGGCGCCAAGAATCTCCATTGGTGGAATGGTAGTGCTTCGGCAATAGAGTGGAATTGTCCGCCGGTTTTCGAGTTGCTGATTGGAACGTTTAACCACGGCCACTGCCGTGGGGGCGGGAATGTTCTGTGTTCGGTTTGTACGGGTGCTCTTGTGGTGGCCGGCTCTCGCCTTTCGGTCGGAGTAGGTTACAAGAAAGCTCTCGCTGCTCTGGACAGCCTGCCTTCCATTGGCTGTCTAATGTACTTTTATTTAATTGTAACTGTGTCACGAAGTTGCTGAAGTTTCGACTTTAATGTAACTTTCCGAGTACAGTTGGCAATTGAGCGTTCTGCGTACAAGCGGCCTATGTTGTCCGTCTTGAGCAGTTTTGGCTAAAGTTGACTGTTTCGGAGTTACTGTGTGACTTCGTTTGTTAAAATCAATCACTGTACCGTCAGTGATTGTGTGGCGAGCCTTCTTCGCCTCCCTCAGAGACGCATTTGTATTGCTAGGAAGTCTTTAGTCTGGAACAACCAGACCAGGATAATTTGTTTCGGGCTATACTCGCGACATTATCATCACCACGACGGGACGTCGAAGCAACCAGCCATCGCCTCCGGTACCCCAGATCGTGTCCGTGCAGTTAAGAAATCAGCTTGGTAATGTACTACCGCAGCACCGGCAAACCAGGCAATTTTGCTAGGTGATAATCAGAGCTCAGCAGAGCGCGCCTGTTTGTCTTTTGTAACTTTGATCTGTCTTGGGTGTTCATTGACTGAGTTCTCACTAATGTAGCAGCAATTAATGCTGGGTTGGCTGTGTGTCTCTCTTAAGACTTGAGTTGCTAGGAATTGGCTCCACATACCACTTCGTTATAAATGTTTAGGAACAACTTCACCTTCACAGCATTTATTTGAGTATGAAATTTGAGCCAATTTGATGTATTGTAAATGTTTCATGGGTATTTGTTTATTATTCTGAGTTGTAATAAATCATATTGTTATTTTGGACAGAACTTTCATTCTGTTAATTGGAAGAGCAACCCTATCATTTCTCACTACGTTAATGAAACTTTCCTTTATTTGTAAGTAGGCTGTTTAGGTTTTCTTATTGGTAACGCCACGTAGCGCTCTGTATAAAAAAAACACTGGCTGTGCTGTGTGCAGTCAGTGGCTGGTCGGCATTGTTGTAATACTCGCCATTGTAGTATTGGGCAGCTGGATGTGAACAGCGCGTAGCGTTGCGCAGTTGGAGGTGAGCCGCCAGCAGTGGTGGACGTGGGGAGAGTGATGGCGGAGTTTTGAAATTTGTAAGAACTGGTGTCATGAACTGATTATATATGACTATTAAGGGAAATACATTGTTTGTTCTCTATTAAAATCTTTAATTTGCTAACTGTGCCTATCAGTAGTTAGTGACTTCCGTAGTTTGAATCTTTTATTTAGCTGGCAGTAGTGGCGCTCGCTGTATTGCAGTAGCTCGAGTAACGAAGATTTTTGTGAGGTAAGTGATTTGTGAAACGTTTAGGTTATTGTTAGTCAGGGCCATTCTTTTGTAGGGATTTTTGAAAGTCAGATTCCGTTGCGCTAAAAACTATTGTGTGTCAGTTTAAGCACAGTCTTGTATAAATTTTTCTAAGGGGACGTTTCATATTTAACTTATTTATCAAATGAAATTATTGCAGGTGCCAAACTCTTTTCTACTCCACTTGCAGGGTAGCTTACAGTCAGTTCGCGTTTCTTCTTAATCCATGTGCAACAGCAAAAGTCGGAGTTAGAATAGAGGGGGGGGGGGGGGGGGGGGCTTAGAGCATCATTTCCATATAAAGATTCTAGAAGAATTTAGTGTTAAATACACTGCTATCCCCGGCATCTCGCATAACATCGCGACCCTGCCAGGACCTTTCCTATGAATCACTGATAAGCAAACAGTATTCTTAGTTGGAACATTAATTTTTGTCTGTATTTTTTTAATGATTAATACCCAAGTTCTTTTTCTTGTAGTTCCGCGATTAGTTTTAAGTAGGGGCGCATGATTACTGTTTTTGTTTTCACCCTATTTTTTTTTTTGTTCGTTGTTTTTTGTGTTTGTTTGATGTGGTGTCCGTATCACATCACACTTTGTCGGGTTTGAGTGCGGTTTCTGTACCCAACAAATCGTGCATGTAATTACAGCGTTGGAACGGCGTTGTCGAAATTTTATGTCTATGTGTAAAAATACAGGGAGTAGATTATTTTTATTGTGCATTTTTAGACGAATTAGTTTTTCATGAATGATCACGAGAAGTAAGGCACGACTATTATCCAGCGAAGCTAAAACAAAAGAGGATAGCATAATGGATAAGGGGCAGGTTACTGACGGGGACAGGTTCGGAGATAAGATGGGCTCATTTCTAGCAGGACAGGGCGGCAGGTTCGTTGATGAGGGAGGTGATTTGGACGCGATCTTACAGCAACGTCGCGGCCGTGATTACGATAGTGAGCTAGAGGACGAAACAGAGACAGGCACACAGGTCGAGACGGTAGCAGAAGTTTATAGTCAAACGAAGGAGAGCAGACAGAGGCCAACTCGGTCACGTCAGAGCCCTAGCGCCCAGGTGTTTACAGTTACATCGCCCATGTTTGAAGAGGATCAAAAAGATGACATAAACCCAATACTGAGCTTCCTACGATCAATGAAAGAAGAAGCTGATGAACAACGTAAGAAGGAGAAGGAAGAAGATGAGAAACAGCGTAAGAAGGAGAAGGGAGAACCTGACGAACAGCGTTAGAAGGAGAAGGAAGAAGATGAGAAACAGCGTAAGAAGGAGAAGGAAGAAAGTGAGAAACAGCGTAAGAAGGAGAAGGAAGAAGATGAGAAACAGCGTAAGAAGGAGAAGGGAGAACCTGACGAACAGCGTAAGAAGGAGAAGGAAGAAGATGAGAAACAGCGTAAGAAGGAGAAGGGAAAAGATGAGAAACAGCGTAAGAAGGAGAAGGGAGAAGATGAGAAACAGCGTAAGGAGGAGAAGGGAGAACCTGACGAACAGCGTAAGAAGGAGAAGGAAGAAGATGAGAAACAGCGTAAGAAGGAGAAGGAAGACGGTGAGAAACAGCGTAAGAAGGAGAAGGAAGAAGATGAGAAACAGCGTAAGAAGGAGAAGGGAGAACCTGACGAATAGCGTAAGAAGGACACTGAGGCAATAATTTCGCATACAGGAGAAATTCGTGGGGAATCACTAACAATAAAGAAAGAATGTGGAGAGGTAAAGCAAATGTCAATGGCTGCACAAAAAGTAGCAGGCCTGACCAAAACGGCAGCAACAGGGGCAATGAAAATCGCAAAAGTAACTTCTCAACTCGCAAGGTGCTTGCGACGTACAACTCAATCCCACTCAAAATCCCTAGCGTTCTTAAAAACCCAAGGTAATATCGCGGTTGCGAACACCACGAAACGAATGGAAGAAGTAGAGAGTCTAATAGCCAAACTAGAGAAAAACGGGCACACGAGCACTGCGCGTTCGGATACCAATGATGGAGTACACAGAATTGTGTCTCCGAGGAAAAGCCCGCCATGCTCTAGCCCGATGACCGAGTGCGGAACTAACAGTGCACACGCAGAAACAGCGAGTAATAGCTCCAATAATTGTAGCCCACTTAGGAGAGTGAATTCGGAGTGCCACTTCCACTGTGATACAGAGGTAGCACATCACAGTTATCAGCAAGATAGATCAGGACGCTCAGCACACGTGCAAGTATCGGAAACGAGTGACAACACCAGTGCGAGGATCGGACAGGATTTTGATCACAATCACTTCCTGTCGACACTAAAATTCCAGAAGTTCAAAGATAATGGAGGGTCGACGCATCCGAAGAGCTGGGTGATGCAGTTTACAAATTCATTACCGTTGTAGTGACCAACCCAGGCAAAATTGGAATTCATGTGTGGACACATCGAAGGCGAAGCCGTGGGAAAGATGCGGGGTGTGGCAGCGACGTGTCGGACTTATCAGGAATTTGTTGGTGTGTTCCTGGGGATCTATTGGTCAATGGATCAATGGAAACGCAAGACAGGATTAAAGAGGAAATAATATTTTGTCCTGAACTGGAATTTTTTGATGATTTACTCAAGAAGAATCAATTTTTAGATAGACAATATAGCAAGGGAGAAATCATCAAATTTTGTTTTTCCAAATTGCTAGTTATGTACCAACAGACACTTGTCGGGAAGTGTGGATCTGACATAGAAGCATTCAAGAGTGACTCGAAGTCGTCTTTGACAAACAAGACGCAAAGGACAGAAAGAAGGGCAAAGTAACAAATACCAACGACCAGCAAGGGAGGACGACAACAGATGGCGTAATAGCACTGGTCGTTTAGGAAACCAGGGTTACGGAAATCGGTATTAGGCTAACCAAGGTTTTGGAAACCAGAGACACGGAAACCAGAACGTCAGGGAACAGAGTCATGCTAGACAAGGAAGCGGGGAGAGGAGGAATAACCAACGGCAAAGCGACCGTAATTGGAGAGAGCGAAATCAAGGACGAAAGGAGAACCAGTAGATTGAAATTAGAAGTGCAAATCCTAATGCACGTCAGAGGAGGGGCAGTCTGACAAGGGATTGGCGCTAGTTCATAGGACTCCACCACATCTCTCACACAAACAAGTTCATGGAATAAAAGTAGTTTAAGTGGTGTTGTTGTTGTGGCCTTCAGTCCTGAGACCGGTTTGATGCAGCTCTCCATGCTACTCTATCCTGTGCAAGTTTCTTCATCTCCCAGTACCTACTGCAGCCTACATCCTTCTGAATCTGTTTAGTGTATTCATCTCTTAGTCTCCCTCCACGCTGCCCTCCAATACCATATTGGTGATCCCTTGATGCCTCAGATCATGTCCTATCAACCGATCCCTTCTTCTGGTCAAGTTGTGCCACAAACTTCTCTTTTCCCTAATCCTATTCAATACTTCCTCATTAGTAATGTGATGTACCCATCTAATCTTCAGCTTTCTTCTGTTGCACCACAATTCGAAAGCTTCTATTCTCTTCTTGTCCAAACTATTTATCGTCCATGTTTCACTTCCATACATGGCTACACTCCATACAAATACAGGGTGTTTCAAAAATGACCGGTATATTTGAAACGGCAATTCAAACTAAACGAGCAGCGATAGAAATACACCGTTTGTTGCAATATGCTTGGGACAACAATACATTTTCAGGCAGACAAACTTTCGAAATTACAGTAGTTACAATTGTCAACAACAGATGGCGCTGCCGTCTGGGAAACTCTATAGTACGATATTTTCCACATATCCACCATGCGAGCAATAATATGGCGTAGTCTCTGAATGAAATTACCCGAAACCTTTGACAACGTGTCTGGCGGAATGGCTTCACATGCAGATGAGATGTACTGCTTCAGCTGTTCAATTGTTTCTGGATTCTGGCGGTACACCTAGTCTTTCAAGTGTCCTCACAGAAAGAAGTCACAGGGGTTCATGTCTGGCGAATAGGGAGACCAATCCACGCCGCCTCCTGTATGTTTCGGATAGCCCAAACCAATCACACGATCATCGAAATATTCATTCAGGAGATTAAAGACGTCGGCCGTGCGATGTGGCCGGGCACCATCTTGCATAAACCACGAGGTGTTCGCAGTGTCGTCTAAGGCAGTTTGTACTGCCACAAATTCACGAAGAATGTCCAGATAGCGTGATGCAGCAATCGTTTCGAATCTGAAAAATGGGCCAATGATTCCTTTGGAAGAAATGGCGGCCCAGACCAGTACTTTTTGATGATGCAGGGACGATTGGACTGCAACATGGGGCTTTTCGGTTCCCCATATGCGCCAGTTCTGTTTATTGACGAAGCCGTCCAGGTAAAAATAAGCTTCGTCAGTAAACCAAATGCTGCCCACATGCATATCGCCGTCATCAATCCTGTGCACTACATCGTTAGCGAATGTCTCTGGTGCAGCAATGGTAGCGGCGCTGAGGGGTTGCCGCGTTTGAATTTTGTATGGATAGAGGTGTAAACTCTGGCGCATGAGACGATACGTGGACGTTGGCGTCATTTGGACCGCAGCTGCAACACGGCAAACGGAAACCCAAGGCCGCTGTTGGATTACCTGCTGCACTAGCTGCGCGTTGCCCTCTGTGGTTGCCGTACGCGGTCGCCCTACCTTTCCAGCACATTCATCCGTCACGTTCCCAGTCCGTTGAAATTTTTCAAACAGATACTTTATTGTAACGCTTTTCGGTCCTTTGGTTACATTAAACCTCCGTTGAAAACTTCGTCTTGTTGCAACAACACTGTGTTCTAGGCGGTGGAATTCCAACACCAGAAAAATCCTCTGTTCTAAGGAATAAACCATGTTGTCCACAGCACACTTGCACGTTGTGAACAGCACACGCTTACAGGAGAAAGACGACGTACAGAATGGCGCACCCACAGACTGCGTTGTCTTCTATATCTTTCACATCACTTGCAGCGCCATCTGTTGTTGAAAATTGTAACTACTGTAATTTCGAAAGTTTGTCCGCCTGAAAATGTATTGCAACAAACGGTGTGTTTCTATCGCTGCTCGCGTAGTTTTTATTGCCTTTTCAAATATACCGGTCATTTTTGAAACACCCTGTATTTCAGAAAAGACTTCCTAACACTTAAATCTATACTCGATGTTAACAAATTTCTCTTCTTCAGAAACGCTTTCCTTGCCATTGCCTGTCTACATTTTATATCCTCTCTTCTTCGACCATCATCAGTTATTTTGCTCCCCAAATAGTAAAACTCCTTTACTACTTCAAGTGTCTCATTTCCTAATATAATTCCCTCAGCATTATCCGACTTAATTCTACTACATTCCATTATCCTCGTTTTGCTTTTGTTGATGTTCATCTTACATCCTCCTTTCAAGACACTGTCCATTCCGTTCAACTGCTCTTCCAAGTCCTTTGCTGTCTCTGACAGAATGACAATGTCATCGGCGAACCTCAAAGTTTTTATTTCTTCTCCATGGATTTTAATACCTACTCCGAATTTTACTTTTGTTTCCTTTACTGCTTGCTCAATATACAGATTGAATAACATCGGGGAGAGGCTGCAAACCTTTCTTACTCTCTTCCCAACCACTGCTTCCGTTTCATGCCCCTCGACTCTTATAACTGCCATCTGCTTTCTGTACAAATTGTAAATAGCCTTTCGCTCCCTGTATTTTACCCCTGACACCTTTAGAATTTGAAAGAGAGTATTCCAGTCGACATTGTCAAAAGCTTTCTCTAAGTCTACAAATGTTAGAAACGTAGGTTTGCCTTTCCTTAATCTAGCTTCTAAGATAAGTCGTAGGGCCAGTATTGCCTCACGTGTTCCAGTATTTCTACGGAATCCAAAATGATCTTCGACGAGGTGGGCTTCAACTAGTTTTTCCATTCGTCTGTAAAGAATTCGTGTTAGTATTTTGCAGCTGTGGCTTATTAAACTGATAGTTCGGTAATTTTCACATCTGTCAACACCTCCTTTCTTTGGAATTATTATATTCTTCTTGAAGTCTGAGAATATTTCGCCTGTTTCATACATCTTGGTCACCAGATGGTAGAGTTTTGTCAGGGCTGGCTCTCCCAAGGCCGTCAGTAGTTCCAATGGAATGTTGTCTACTCCGGGGGCCTTGTTTCGACTCAGGTCTTTCAGTGCTCTGTCAAACTCTTCACGCAGTATCATATCTCCCATTTCATCTACGTCTACATCCTCTTCCATTTCCATAATACTGTCCTCAAGTACATTGCCCTTGTATAGACCCTCTATATACTCCTTCCACCTTTCTGCTTTCCCTTCTTTGCTTAGAACTGGGTTGCCATCTGAGCTCTTGATATTCATACATGATGTTCATACAAATGGTTCTCTTCTCTCCAAAGGTCTCTCTAATTTTCCTGTAGGCAGTATCTATCTTACCCCTAGTGAGATAAGCCTCTACATCCTTACATTTGTCCTCTAGCCATCCCTGCTAAGCCATTTTGCACTTCCTGTCGATCTCATTTTTGAGACGTTTGTATTCCTTTTTGCCTGCTTCACTTACTGCATTTTTTATTTTCTCCTTTCATCAATTGAATTCAATATTTATTCTGTTACCCAAAGATTTCTACTAGCCCTCGTCTTTTTACATACTTGATCGTCTGCTGCCTTCACTACTTCATCCCTCAAAGCTACCCATTCTTCTTCTACTGTATTTCTTTCTCCCATTCCTGTCAATTGTTCCCTTATGCTCTCCCTGAAACTCTGTACAACGTCTGGTTCTTTCAGTTTATCCAGGTCCCATCTCCTTAAATTCCCACCTTTTTGCAGTTTCTTCAGTTTTAATCTATAGTTCATAACCAATAGAGTGTGGTCAGAGTCCACATCTGCCCCTGGAAATGTCTTACAATTTAAAACCTGGTTCCTAAATCTCTGTCTTACCATGATATAATCTATCTGATACCTTTTAGTATCTCCAGGGTTCTTCCATGTATCCAACCTCCTTTCATGATTCTTAAGCCAAGAGTTAGCTATGATTAAGTTGTGCTCTGTGCAAAATTCTACCAGGCGGCTTCCTCTTTCATTTCTTAGCCCCAATCCATATCCACCTACTACGTTTCCTTCTCTCCCTTTTCCTACTCTCGAATTCCAATCACCCATGACTATTAAATTTTCGTCTCCCTTCACTATCTGAATAATTTCTTTTATCTCATCATACATTTCTTCAGTTTCTTCGTCATCTGCAGGGCTAGTCGTCATATAAACTTGTACTACTGTAGTAGGTGTGGGCTTCGTATCAGTCTTGGCCACAATAATGCGTTCACTGTGCTGTTTGTAGTAGCTTACCCGCATTCCTATTTTCCTATTCATTATTAAACCTACTCCTGCATTACCCCTATTTGATTTTGTGTTTATAACCCTGTAGTCACCTGACGAAAAGTCTTGTTACTCCTGCCACCGAACTTCACTAATTCCCACTATATCTAACTTTAACCTATACATTTCCAGTTTTAAATTTTCTAACCTACCTGCCCGATTAAGGGATCTGACATTCCACGCTCCAGTTTTATTTCTCCTGATAACGACATCCTCTTGAGTGGTCCCCGCCCGGAGATCCGAATGGGGGACTATTTTACCTCCGGAATATTTTACCCAAGAGGATGCCATCATCGTTTAATCATACAGTAAAGCTGCATGTCCTCGGGAAAAATTACGGCCGTAGTTTCCCCTTGCTTTTAGCCGTTCGCAGTACCAGTACAGCAAGGCCGTTTTGGTTATTGTTACAAGGATAGATCAGTCAGTCATCCAGACTGGTGCCCCTGCAACTACTGAAAAGGCTGTTGCCCCTCTTCACGAACCACACGTTTGTCTGGCCTCTCAACAGATACCCCTCCTGTATCGCTGAGGCACGCAGGCCTCCCCACCAACGGCAAGGTCCATGGTTAATAGGGGGGGGGGGGTAGAATAGGCAAATATATGGACCTTTCTTCAGGGAACAATAATCGTTTCATTTATAGATTACGATTGTTGAAGTATTAACACGCTGCATTGTCTTGTAAAAGAATTTACTGCTGCTAGTCTTTTTGTTGGTTTATGTTCGCGACTTCCAATGTCACTGGAATAGGAGGCACTACCATTCCATGAGCAATGTTTTTGTCCTTTCATGTCTGGTGTCCAGAGGAGAGGTCGCACAAACGGGCGCATACAAGAACGTGCTCCTAGAGGCGTTCTGTGATGTCGTGATACGCTCCATAGCGGCCACAACCAGTTCGTGAGACGTTCATACCAATGCTTGCAGACACGCGTCAGTGCACTGCAAGATTGTGGTATATTGCGTGATTTCGAGGATGAATATGGGCAGTATAGATTTTACAGTGATGCCCCAGCATCGTTGTCTTGCAAGTCGCTGTGAACCTGTGAGCGTTTGACTCCAATGGTGCCTCAGACGGTAGAATTGCGGGCATAAAGCCTACCATGCCAATTTGCTGGTTGGGAATTTAGTGTGGTGCTCGTGACTCTCACAGATGAATAACCAAGGAATTATACTTGGAGATTCGTGACATTCTGTGTAGCTGGCGTGCGGTGGGCGACTGAATCCTCAACAGGAACCAGTCCTAGCTCGGTCATATTACACTGCCTCTGGAAAGGTCCCCTTTGATCGCTAAAACAGCATCACATAGGAAAAGAAGTTGCAACTATAAATTTATTGTCTTATATAGGCATGGCTAACCCAGTCTCTGGAGTTTCAGTGAGGCGTAGTGAGAACTCGGAGGCCATGTCGTACGGCGCGGACATCACTGTCATCAATAGCGCCGAGCAGCGAGACATCTCAGCGTAACAGGAATTATTTAAGAGTGTTGTATAAAAGACAGAGAGTATCATATACTAAGACAAGTTAAACTTTAGGTTTTAACAATAACTAGATCCTTAATATTGTGGGAGTTTCCTACCACAAGTGTTGTTTGGCGCGCGCCTGTTGGGATGCTATTTTTCAGGTCACCAAACCACAGACCCGAGATGGAGGGACGACGGGCGAGCGAACGTAGAATAGTTGCATGTTCTTTATAGCTCAGTAAAACTTCAACCTGCGTAATAACATAACTTATTCAAAAGACATAGAATGTAGATCGTTGGCGTATGGTAGTTAATTCTTGAGCACGTCTGCTGTCGACCTATGTAAGTGACGGTAATATTAGTGCAGTATGGCGTCACACACCGTGTACTACACAAATATCAACATAAATTATTTCCATGTCTAGACTAGATACACCAAGATTTTGTTACAATGATAGCCACAGATTAATAACTATAAAAGTAAAATAAGAGTGTCTGAAACGACAGACCATCAATGTGTCGTTATATAAATTTATTATAACATACAAGGTCATGGGAAAAAGTTAGGCATAAGATTTTTGTCAGAAGTGTGCAGATGACGGGAATCGTGGCAATGCAGAGGAAGGCCGGATCAGAAAACAAGAGGTCATCGGCTGTCTGCAAGAAGAGGAGCGTCAGCGCGCCACCTGACGAGAAGGGCGCGGCAGCGTCCGGTCCTGCAAGTTGGCAGTCACCGGGCCTTACACCTGAGGGATTAGGCGGCAGGCAGCCCTCGCCGGGCCACAAGCGGAAGTGTGGCTGGCCGTTGACACTGAGACGCGACCCACACGCGACAGCCAGCTAGCTCTCCGGACCCGGCAGCCGTTTGGAGGGATTCCCTGCGGCAGGCCGCGTTGTCGTGAGTACACGAAGATCACAGAACCTGCGCCTCATGTGCCTCCGGACAGAAAGGGACGCTATATAGTCACCTATCTGAGTTTTTACAACTCACTAGCACTGGCCGATCTGCATACACAAAGCAGTATCGTGCCACAAACTCTAACAAATGAATTGTCTCATTTCTAACTTCTCCTCTCACTTGGAGAGCAGTTGTAACAATCGCAGCTCCTGGTTCGATCCTGTATGGATGACCTCACACACTTGTGGAGTCACTCCACGTGCCATCATCCCTCGTCGAACTGCAATATTGGGAAACGTAAAGTACTGTCCAGGGAGAGAAGAGATCTGGACTAGTGATGCATTCCATCTAGTAGACCTCAGAGACAATTAATCGACGTGGGGAGAGCCTAGCACTATGTCTGCCGTGATCATATGTGTGGGTCTTGCTGCAATCTCAACAGCGTACTGCAGATGCTCGAGCACTCCCTATTGCTGTTGCAACAACGTAGCAACAACAGCCGACGTTTAGCCCTATGTGATGTCAGTACTGTGACCCCATACCAAAAGCCCCCCTCCGATGCTCAAGACATGGAACCACGTGCGTCACTGCATACGACTCAACATACCAACCCCCTCAGAGAAACTAACGAATTTGTTAAGTGCATCGAACATTTCTAACAATGTGATTTACGAGGTACATTCAAGTTCTAAGGCCTCCGATTGTTTTTCTCCGGACTGGAAAGAGATAGAAACATGCGCATTGTTTTAAAATGAGGCCGCGTTCATTGTGAACACGTCCCAGAGATGGCAGCACCGTACGACAGATGGAATTTTACCGCCAGCGGCGAGAATGAGAACTTTTAAATACTTCAAATGGCGACGTTTTCCTTACTTGAACAGTGTGCAATCATTCGTTTTCGAATTTGCGTAATGTGAAACCAATTGAAATTCATCGACAGTTGAAGGAGCTATGGATGTGTCGAAAGTGCGTTCGTGGGTGCGACAGTTTAATGAAGGCAGAACATCGTGTGACAACAAACCGAAACAACCTCGGGCTCGCACAAGCCGGTCTGACGACATGATCGAGAAAGTGGGCAGAATTGATCTGGGGGATCGCCGAATGACTGTTGAACAGATTGCCTCCAGAGTTGGCATTTCTGTGGGTTCTGTGCACACAATCCTGCATGAAGACCTGAAAATGCGAAAACTGTCATCCAGGTGGGTGCCACGAATGCTGACGGACGACCGCATGGCAGCCCGTGTGGCATGTTGCCAAGCAATGTTGACCCACAACGACAGCATGAATGAGACTTTCTTTTCGTCGGTTGTGACATTGGATGAGACGTGGATGCCATTTTTCTATCCAGAAACAAAGCGCCAGTCAGCTCAATGGAAGCACAAAGATTCACCGCCACCAAAAAAATTTCGAGTAACCACCATTGCTGAAAAAATGATGGTGTCCATGTTCTGGGACAGCGAGGGCGTAATCCTTACCCATTGCGTTCCACAGGGCACTACGGTAACAGGTGCATCCTACGAAAATGTTTTGAAGAACAAATTCCTTCCTGCACTGCACCAAAAACGTCCGGGAAGCGTTGCGCGTGTGCTGTTTCACCAAACAAACGCACCCGTACATCGAGCTAACGTTACGCAACAGTTTCTTCCTGATAACAACTTTGAAGTGATTCCTCGTGCTCCCTACTTACCTGATCTGGCTCCTAGTGACTTTTGGTTTTTTCCAACAATGAAAGACACTCTCCGTGGCCGCACATTCACCAGCCGTGCTGCTATTGCCTCAGCGATTTTCCAGTGGTCAAAACAGACTCCTAAAGAAGCCTTCGCCGCTGCCATGGAATCATGGCGTCAGCGTTGTGAAAAATGTGTACGTCTGCAGGGCGATTACGTCGAGAAGTAACGTCAGTTTCATCGATTTCGGGTGAGTAGTTAATTAGAAAAAAAAAATCGGAGTCCTGAGAACTTGAATGCACCTCGGAGTGCCTCATTCTCAGCACAGTTGCGAACATTGTGCAATGTGCAAGCACAACTTGACACCGCATGAACCTTGTTTTTTTTTCTTAAATTTCTTTCTCTAGTGTTGTTTTCGTAATATATGTTATACCTTGTATGTGTTTGTGAATTTGCACTGTAATTCTTATATAAGTGATAGAGTAGGGCGCACAAATCACTGTATTGTTCTCTACGCCATGTTTTTTTTGTACTCTGAATTTTTTGTTGTGTGTATGCAAACAGTGTGCCTGAAGTCCCCATACACTGTAGCAGATACCACCACTGTCATTGTGAATGGACCATCAGTTCAGGGAACATTTTGTAAAGGTTATTCTTGCTGCAGGGAGACAGAATGAACCGGAGGTTGTAATTAGATTCTGAAATCTCACGAAGACATTGTTAAATATTATCAGGTGTGATTTTCAGGTTAGTTAATGACTGAATTGTTGTAACATTTTGGGCATTTAATTGCGGAGCACTCCAACTCTGTAGAGACTAAACTGCTCCATATTTGGCTCACATGCCAGGGCCATATTTAGAGCGTAAATGTCTGTGTGAATCGGTGTTTGGAAGGGGCTCTCTGTGTATGGATGTGTGATGTGAGTGTTAGAGTTCCATCTTAAGAAGGTGAAGTTGGCTACATCATAAATAATCCTCCCTCTATGAGCTGCATTTTTCAGTTGCAGAGAATTTTTTTCGGAGTGCGGCATGTGGAGTCAGTTTGCAAGATTGTTCTTGGGCGATTTACTCACTACCTTGCTCCTAAGTGAGCCAACCGCTCACCAATTACAATCTAAAATGGCGTAGGAGCTATTCTATTCTACTCTATTTCTATCTTACTCTGAGTAATTCGATTTTCCTCTCTAATTGCACGCGGTGAACAGTTGCTATTCCTTCACACGCGAACTTCCCACGCAGCATCTCTCATCACCCGGGTGGTCCGGTGACAGGCGGGCTCTGCTGACCTTGAGAGGGTTAAGCCGACGGGTGTGAGGGAGTCGAGTGAATGCTTTCCAGACGCCGATATTGTAGAATAGCGGCGGAGACATGCTCGCAGGGGCCTGAAGGAGCGGCTGGGCTAGAGGTTCCGTTATTTCCCAGAAACTTAGCGAAAACACTTTCTGGCGGGTTACCAGCGAGGCGTGGGAATGACTTGTGTTCCCAGGCAGTGTGTCAATTTGTACCTCTCTATGTACATTATTCCGTGATTTATTCAGTTTTCAAATTTATACTGACTTTTTGATCACCCGGTACTTAGACTAAGCAAAAATTATTCGTGTGATGTATATGGACTGAAGTGTAAGAATAAACACATCATTACACTCAGTGCACAATTATTACGTGATAAGTAAATTACATATTATCGTACGAACAGACAGTTTCAGAAATACCACAGAAAGGAAGTGATGAAAGACAAGCATCGTTTAACATATTCTGCATACAGATTCTTAAAAAAAAAAAAAAAAGACGCCTCTGCGTTATTTTTTTGTCAGATCAGGATGGCGCTAAAGGTAAAACGGGGAGTAAGATGGAAAGACGGAAATAAGTTCGGAAATATTTCTTCACCAATATATAGCTTATGTCACTACATTTATAGTTTTCGCTCTGTTTAAACTCATTTTACGATCGTTCTTGTCTCTTGATATTTCACTAAAACTTCAAATGCTACGAAATACCAACTCTTTCGTTGCAAGTTACGAAGAAAAAGAATTAAGACCGCCAATGCAGAAGATAAAGCTAGCTGTTTCGTAGAAAGAGTTTGGAGTGTGAGCTCTGTAGCCTCGGTGGATGATGGTTTCGCGCACTGCTTTCCATCCGAAGTTTATTTTTCTCCTGTATACCGAAAGACCCTGGAGATTTTCGAGGTTTCCAGGAGAAAAATAATCTTCAGATGGAAACCCATGTCGGAAACCGTCATCCACTGAGGCATCAGAGCTCACACTCATAGAATACAAACGCTTTCTACTCAACAACTAGCTCTATCTTCTGCACCGGCGATCGTGGCAAGCAGTCGCGATAAATCAAGACCAGTGAAGATTGGGAAATGGTTTTGGCTGCTGTCCGTCATCGTAAAAAGTCACGTTTGCTGTGAATGGGGTAGCCTAGCGACAGGCGCCAGCTAGTTGTAGCGTCGTTGGAGGACGTTACGTTTCTGTACACAGGTCCCCATTCTCGCTTTTTTTCCTCGAGACGCCCCTCGAAGTTTATCGCAACATTTCTGTGGCACTCTGTATAGATTGTGCCGCATGCTGGGTTGTAAATTTCCGAGTGCACACCACACTGCACATGGCTGGAAGCAGAGGAATATAGCGGCGTCTGCTAACACTGAAAGTTAACTTATCCTGGCCGAGCTCACTCCTATTACAAAAATTGAGTTTGTGCTTTTGTATTGTAACCTCCCAAAAGAAAAATATTTATAATATTCACAATTAGTGTAACCACCCAACAGAAAAAGCTCGTTTAAGTTCCCAATAAAAAAAAATTCTTTCCAATAATAAAATTTCAAGTTTTAATCTGACTTTCCATTAAAGACTCACTGCATATCGAGATTAATAACTTTCGACGTCAGCAGCGCTGCGTCATGGCCCTGTGAAATCATCCTGAATAAACTGAAAAATTCTCATAATGATGTCGCCAGATAACACTATCTATATATCTGCTCCTATAAGAAACTTTTGGCACAGCCCAGTGCATTGATGGCTACTAGATTTTCATTTGTTGGAAAACAACTGATTTTCTTTTGCTTAATCAACATAAGTATGCACAGGAAAAATTCCTTAAATCTTTAAACTCAGATAAATGGCTGGCAAAAGTTTTCTTCAGAGCAAAACTCATTATTGAAACATTTCTGCAAGGAATTACATGGGACTTTAACATTACAATTGTGGTTAAATCAGTTGTGGCAATTAACATATACGTGAGGCAACAAAGAATATATATATATACTCCTGGAAATTGAAATAAGAACACCGTGAATTGATTGTCCCAGGAAGGGCAAACTTTATTGACACATTCCTGGGGTCAGATACATCACATGATCACATTGACAGAACCACAGGCACATAGACACAGGCAACAGAGCATGCACAATGTCGGCACTAGTACAGTGTATATCCACCTTTCGCAGCAATGCAGGCTGCTATTCTCCAATGGAGACGATCGTAGAGATGCTGGATGTAGTCCTGTGGAACGGCTTGCCATGCCATTTCCACCTAGCGCCTCAATTGGACCAGCGTTCGTGCTGGACATGTAGACCGCGTGAGACGACGCTTCATCCAGTCCCAAACATGCTCAATGGGGGACAGATCCGGAGATCTTGCTGGCCAGGGTAGTTGATTTACACCTTCTAGAGCACGTTGGATGGCACGGGATACATGCGGACGTGCATTGTCCTGTTGGAACAGCAAGTTCCATTGCCGGTCTAGGAATGGTAGAACGATGGGTTCGATGACGGTTTGGATGTACCGTGCACTATTCAGTGTCCCCTCGACGATCACCAGAGGTGTACGGCCAGTGTAGGAGATCGCTCCCCACACCATGATGCCGGGTGTTGGCCCTGTGTGCCTCGGTCGTATGCAGTCCTGATTGTGGCGCTCACCTGCACGGCGCCAAACACGCATACGACCATCATTGGCACCAAGGCAGAAGCGACTCTCATCGCTGAAGACGACAAGTCTCCATTCGTCCCTCCATTCACGCCTGTCGCGACACCACTGGAGGCGGGCTGCACGATGTTGGGGCGTGAGCGGAAGACGGCCTAACGGTGTGCGAGACCGTAGCCCAGCTTCATGGAGACGGTTGCGAATGGTCCTCGCCGATACCCCAGGAGAAACAGTGTCCCTAATTTGCTGGGAAGTGGCGGTGCGGTCCCCTACGGCACTGCGTAGGATCCTACGGTCTTGGCGTGCATCCGTGCATCGCTGCGCTCCGGTCCCAGGTCGACGGGCACGTGCACCTTCCGCCGACCACTGGCGACAACATCGATGTACTGTGGAGACCTCACGCCCCACGTATTGAGCAATTCGGCGGTACAAAGTCCGTCAACTGCACATACGGTTCACGTCCGCGCTGTCGCGGCATGCTACCAGTGTTAAAGACTGCGATGGAGCTCCGTATGCCACGGCAAACTGGCTGACACTAACGGCGGCGGTGCACAAATGCTGCGCAGCTAGCGCCATTCGACGGCCAACACCGCAGTTCCTGGTGTGTCCGCTGTGCCGTGCATGTGATCATTGCTTGTACAGCCCTCTCGCAGTGTCCGGAGCAAGTATGGTGGGTCTGACACACCGGTTTCAATGTGTCCTTTTTTCCATTTCTAGGAGTGTATATATCGCTCTGCACGACCGACCCAACACACGACAACCGCTGCACCGCCCTGTCCGAACTCCAACTCAAGCGCTCTGTGCGAGCTACATACCACGACTACTCTCTGTGAGCTACTAAACTCGACTACTGCCAACACTGCTCTGATCTGCGATTCTGTTGTGACAGAGATATGCCATATCGCAGTGAGCGCGTGAGCTATCCACCGAAATTACATCTGCTCAAGTGCGCTAACGAATAGTAATGAACCCATTACAGTATGGTCTTAATCTTTATTCCTTTGTTTTCTTTGTTTTCGTGACACACTGAAAAGTTACACAAGATCGTGCAATTTCTTCCTATCGGTGTGCTCCTACAAGAGAGAATAAATATCTTGAAGCAAAAAGGATTTACGTTTTAGATAGAAAAAGACTACGCAATGAATAAATAAGAACGTGTTTTAACGAAAATTATTTCAACAGTGAAAACGTCAGAATTATTTGACGAGAAAAGAATTTTTCGACGTTGTTTGGCACTTACTAAAAAGACTAGATACAAAGGATAAGCAGAAACGCGGTATTTACTGCTTTCTCGATATAGTTGGAAGCATTTGCAAGTGTGTATTTCCTCGAGTACATAAATGTATATGTTCTGAAGAGTTTGGATGACACTCTTCCTATTCTTCCAGTTCTCAGTAGTTTAAAGAATTTACCATACGAGCTTTGACAAGAACTTCCACTATGAATTCCACTTTCCTCATTAATAAACTCTAAAATCATTGCTTGTTGCTAAATTTTCTTACTTACTCGTATATATAGTCTCTCAGAAGTTCACTTTCATCGTCCGAATGCAAACTGCACGGCAGACGGCTGACACAATACACGCAATTTTGGCGCTGACTTGTGAACGAAAACTACCACCTGAAACTGGTGAGACAGTGCAGGCATAAACGGCATGGGCGCTGCAGTAGACTCAGAACTGACAAAAGAAAATTGATCGTGTAAAAGCGGTTTAACGGTTCAGTTTTTACCGATTGAGGTACGGAACACTAAAAACAACAGAGGGAAAACGTAATTATGTGAAAAAAGGAGTGTAGCCTGTAATGAAGGGAACACACGACACGTTGCAGAAGCGTGCTGCCAGCGGGGCGGGTGGACCGCGGGGGCAGCAGCCTCCCCCGCCATCCATCACAGCCTCGGCCATCCGCCCCCGGCCGCACCCCGCGTTTACCCAGCCATTAGCCGCAGACGCCGCCACTCTCCCTGGCATAAAACCTTCGGGAACCTAATTGAGTTTTCGACCCTACAAACTTCATCGACTATAAAAGCTGTCCAGGCGCTGAAGAGAATGCCTAAGATGAGACAATTGTCCTGCAAGATGTGGGACTAGGAAAGCATAGAACAAGAAAGCTTCCGTCTACTTTGTAAGAATACCAACGTCACGAAACAGACATCTACACAATATGATCAAACGTATCTGAACACCCCCAAAAACATACGTTTTCACATTAGATGCATTGTCCTGCCACCTACTACCAGGCACTTCAAATCACATACCTCAGTAGTCATTATGTAAGGCGTCGTGGTCTCCTGACCTTCATTGCTTACATATTCCGCCCTCACAATCGTATTCCGTACATCAAGACGCTACATTCAAACCAGAACTCGATAAGATAAAGTCAATGTTGTGTGAATTCATGTAAACGATATTCAAATAACAAGTGCGCACTGGGATTCAAGTACTCGAGGCTGGCATACACATATACATTCCAGACACGATGGTCACAGGAGCTTTTAGTTCGAGAGAGGCAGACCACACACCGGGAGGCTGGTCCCTTCAGAGTACGAGTCAACCTCGGTCGCCCGTGGAGCAGACAGTGTGTGCTCGAGTGAAAGGGGGAACGACCCCGTTTCGGCTTAGAAGCAAATTCCGCTACATTGTACGGGAGCATCCAACCTACCAATTCTATACACATAGCAGTTTCAGAGATTTTCACAGGGAGGCAGGAAATGCCAAACGCCGATACTACAGATTTCCGGATTGGTTGCCTTAAACGAAACATCATTCTCTCGTTTCAGAAGACAAATGCAATGACGCCTTGAGCTGAAGAAGTAATGGAAGAGACCGAAAGATATACCCCTTCACGTCTGGCGTGTAGAGGCGCCGTTCCGTTGTTGCTCTTGGAGCGAGGAACAAATCTCTCCTCAGTACTTCACTGGGAGAGCACCTCTGTCGAGCGCGAATCGAAGTGTGACTCTCTATGTTGAGTCCTTGGGATTAAGCGTTGTTCACTATGTTGGCCGACACACTGATTGTGCAGTGTGAATGGACAGAGTTATAGTTAAACGCCTCCAAGCGAATTTTTGAGTGGCATCATGGTGGACTGGTTATCTGACCGTTGTACCACGCCAATAGTTAGACTAGGGGCGAATAGGAATCCATCACTTCATCAAGGCGTAGTGAGAGATTGATTGGCGAAGGTAAATCCAGATAGAACAAGAGTTATCTTATTTGTCAGCAGTGAGCGGGGCAGACAGTAGTCATCGCAGCTTACGGTATTGTGCGCGACAGCTCTTGTGAGCCCCATATTTCCTCCACAACAGTACACTTCACTGCATTTCACACACGACAGCCTTGACCATACCTAGCAATATTCTAAAGGATAATTATTCAAGTTGAGCCATTCTGCCAAGTCAATAACAATCTTAAACTTTGTATAGAAACTTCATTAGCGTATCCTATCCTTGAGAGGGAACTTTACATTCCGAAAAGAACCAGGAAATAATGTGTTCAGTTCATAACTAAAAGTCCCATTGTGATTTCTCAGAATTTTTGCAAAATAAACAATAACTTTCGTTAGTATCATGTTTTTCTTACACTAACTACCACTACTCCAGTACCCAAGTGTCCCACTAGTTATGTAAGAAATTTTGTGATTTTTTGTGTCATTTCCTTACAGCAGACGACTCCAGAAGATATTTATTGCTGAAAGTTTTTCAGGCATTTCTCTTTAGAACGTTATGAGCGTCTGTCTGACTTCTGTAGTGGTGTGGGGGTGGAAATTGCATCTTGCAGGAGCCACAGGCTAAAGGCTACATCTCAGATTAATAAGTTGTGCAGAATAACAGAATAGGAGATCAACCCCATGCTCACAATTAGACATCATGAGAGAGTAGAATGGGGCGTTCCACAGAACTCCCGGACATCGAACGTGGTCGGTTGATTGGTTGTCACTTGTCTCATACGTCTGCACGCGAGATTTCCACACACGTAAACATCTCTAGGTCCACTGTTTTCGATTTGATAGTGAAGTGGAAACGTGAAGGGACACACACAGCACTAAAGCGTACAGCCCGACCTCGTCTGCTGACTGACGGAGACCGCCGAAGTTGAAGAGGGTCGTAATGTGTAATAGTAGACATCTATCCAAACTATCACACAGGAATTCCGAACTGCATCAGGATCCACTGCTTGTACGATGACAAATAGGCTGGGGGTGAGAAAACTCGGATTTCATGGTCGAGCGGCTGCTCATAAGCCAAACCCCAAGCCAGTAAATGCCTCACTGATTTTACAGTCAGATATCGAATTCTTACAAACCAGTTGCGTCAAGGACAGCTGCAAACCAGACGCCCTGTAGCGTCCATTCCACTGACCCCAAACCATCACACCTCTGTGCTGTCAAGTGACAGCTCATTGAAGGACAGTATGGAGGTCTGTCGTGTTTTCTGATAAGAGCTGGTTCCGCTTCAGCTTTGATTAGCAGGAGACCAGCTGATGCCCTGCAACCAACCTGTCTGCATGTTGTACACGTTCGACCTACACCTGGAGTTATGCTACGGGGAGCGATTTCGTACGACACTGGGAGCACACTCGGGGCTATCCTATGCAGCCCGTCTACCAGTTTGTACTTTAATCTGGTTATTCGACCTGTTGTGCTGCCATTCGCGAACAACATTCCAGGGGGTATTTTCCAACAGGATAACGGTCGTCCACATACCGCTCCTGTGCTCAGAATCACTCAGTATATGTGTGTTGTTCACTGCCCATCCCTTAGTGCAGCAGGTCCAGGAAAACTGTGAACTGCTCACTCTTGGCGGACCTAATGTGATGTTTCTGAGGGTTCCTGGTCATGTTGGTCTGCCAGGAAACGAGGCTGCTGACGCTGCTGCCAAAGCTGCAGTCCTTGTACCTCAACCCCCACGAGTATCTATACTCCCTCCGATGATCTCCGTGTTACCATCTGCCGAGAGGTGGAGATCCTTCGACAATGGGCCTCCCTTCACGTGACCAACCTCCGGCTCGTTAAACACCTCCCAGCAGATTGGACGTCCTCCTCTCGGCCCTCCCACCGGGAGGAAGTGATTTTAACTCGGCTTCTTATTCGGCACTGCCTTTTCAGCCATCGTCATTTGCTAAGTCACGCTACCCCACCACTTTGTACACATTGAATTCAGGTTTTAACTGCCGCCGCTTCCTGATGGAATGTCCATTTTTTAACATTTTACATTCCCGCTTGGGTTTGCAGTCTGAGTTATCGCCCATTTTAGCAAATAACTGTCGACCGCATCTTACTTTTTATCAGCCAAAGCGACGTGGCGAAGGCTATTTAATTTTTAGTTTTGGATCTCCGTTACTGTATGGTATCTTTCTTAGCCCTTTTTACATGTGCATGCTTTTAGCTGTCTCCTATTATGTCAAATGGGACTGACGTATAGCCGTTTTTTAACTCCTCTCTGTCTTCATGTTCAATAGTTTTGACTTGGGCGAGTAGGACCGCTAAGGCTAAACAAAACAAGACCAACCACTTTTGTAACCCAACATGCACCACAGACTGTCGAGATGTTGCCTTGCCCCGCTCCACCATCAGATCTGTCTCCAGTCAAGGACATATAGGACATCAATAGACGACAAACAACATTACGTGTCCCTCTATTGACCGACCAAGTGCAATAGGCATGGAACTCCATCCCACAAACTGAGATCCGGTATCTGTAGAATACAGTGCATGCATCCTTCCATTCAGTATATTAGTAGGCTGTTTAGGTTTTTATGTTGGTAACATCCAGCGCTCATTATGAAAATCACTGGCTGTGCTGTGTGCAGTCTGTGACTGGGTGGCCTTGCTGGAATATTCGCCATTGTAGTGTTGGGTAGTTGGATGTGAACAGCGCGTAGCGTTGCGCAGTTGGAGGTGAGCCGCCAGCAGTGGTGGATGTGGGGAGACAGATGGGAGAGTTTAGAGAGCGGACGATCTGGACGTGTGTCCATCAGAAAGAGTAAATTTGTTATACTGGATATCATGAGCTGATATATATATGATGACTTTGGGACATTATTAAGGTAAATACATTGTTTGTTCTCTATCAAAATCTTTCATTTTCTGACTGTGCCTATCAGTAGTTAGTGCCTTCAGTAGTTTGAATCTTTTATTTAGCTGGCAGTAGTGGCGCTCGCTGTATCACAGTAGTTCGAGTAACGAAGATTTTTGTGAGGAAAGTGATTCATGAAAGGTATAGGTTATTGTTAGTCAGGCCCATTCTTTTGTAGTGATTTTGAAAATCAGATTCTGTTGCGCTAAAAATATTGTGTGTCAGTTTAGTGTTCATCACAATAGGCAAAGAGCGAAATGTCTGATGATGTTCAGTTCTGCTCAGCTGTTTGAAAACAAATAACGTAAGAGGTTTTCAAGCACAGTTATCCATAAATTATTCAAAGGGGAGGTTTCAAGTATTCTGGCCTTTTTTTTCTTTATTGGATTTCGATTTCCCCCCGTCCCCCCCTCTCTAGGGGGGCTGGCTGGTAGTAGCACAATACACCACTCTGCAGCCTGTAAAGAAGAAAAATCAGAATGAGGAGGTAAGAGAACAATAAAAGCAGGCGATAATACAGTGACTGTTAAAACTGAAACATGCAGAAAGATACGAATAATATATATAAACAAACGGTTGGTGATGTTGATTAAAACACATAGTAAACAGACAGGCACAATATAAAAAACACGGCGACAGTCTGGTTTGTGTTCGCACGAGATAAAAATGCAACGAGCGACAGTATGATGGCTGTTCGCAACACCGACAGGGGATGGACAACACTGAACACTCACTTAAAAAACAGGACTAGAGAGGCGACATGGCGGCAGACCTGGGGAGGGGGGGGGGGAGGACCCAGACCAATGACGGGGAAAACGGGAGGAGAAGAGGAAAGGAAAGGGGGGAGCCAATGGAGGAAGGGGAAATATTAAAAGGGGGAGCTCGACGGACACGAGAAGGAGTGAGAAAGGCAAGTGGAGGGGAGAGCGAAAGGACCAGGGGAGAGAAGGGAGCCAGAGACAGGGTAGGTGGGGAAAAAACACGATAGAAGTGGGAAGCAGCCCGGGAGAAGGACAGAGGAATAGTGGGGGAGGGCCGATGGAGGGAGGGGAAATATTAAAAGGGGGAGCTCGACGGACGCGAGAAGGAGTGAGAAAGGCAAGTGGAGGGGAGAGCGAAAGGACCAGGGGAGAGAAGGGAGCCAGAGACAGGGTAGGTGGGGAAAAAACACGATAGAAGTGGGAAGCAGCCCGGGAGAAGGACAGAGGAATAGTGGGGGAGGGCCGATGGAGGGAGGGGAAATATTAAAAGGGGGAGCTCGACGGACGCGAGAAGGAGTGAGAAAGGCAAGTGGAGGGGAGAGCGAAAGGACCAGGGGAGAGAAGGGAGCCAGAGACAGGGTAGGTGGGGAAAAAACACGATAGAAGTGGGAAGCAGCCCGGGAGAAGGACAGAGGAATAGTGGGGGAGGGCCGATGGAGGGAGGGGAAATATTAAAAGGGGGAGCTCGACGGATGCGAGAAGGAGTGAGAAAGGCAAGTGGAGGGGAGAGCGAAAGGACCAGGGGAGAGAAGGGAGCCAGAGACAGGGTAGGTGGGGAAAAAACACGATAGAAGTGGGAAGCAGCCCGGGAGAAGGACAGAGGAATAGTGGGGGAGGGCCGATGGAGGGAGGGGAAATATTAAAAGGGGGAGCTCGATGGACGAGAGAAGGAGGGAGAAAGGCAAGTGGAGGGGAGAGCGAAAGGACCAGGGGAGAGAAGGGAGCCTGAGACAGGGTAGGTGGGGAAAAAACACGATAGAAGTGGGAAGCAGCCCGGGAGAAGGACAGAGGAATAGTGGGGGAGGGCCGATGGAGGGAGGGGAAATATTAAAAGGGGGAGCTCGATGGACGCGAGAAGGAGGGAGAAAGGCAAGTGGAGGGGAGAGCGAAAGGACCAGGGGAGAGAAGGGAGCCAGAGACAGGGTAGGTGGGGAAAAAACACGATAGAAGTGGGAAGCAGCCCGGGAGAAGGACAGAGGAATAGTGGGGGAGGGCCGATGGAGGGAGGGGAAATATTAAAAGGGGGAGCTCGATGGACGCGAGAAGGAGGGAGAAAGGCAAGTGGAGGGGAGAGCGAAAGGACCAGGGGAGAGAAGGGAGCCAGAGACAGGGTAGGTGGGGAAAAAACACGATAGAAGTGGGAAGCAGCCCGGGAGAAGGACAGAGGAATAGTGGGGGAGGGCCGATGGAGGGAGGGGAAATATTAAAAGGGGGAGCTCGACGGATGCGAGAAGGAGTGAGAAAGGCAAGTGGAGGGGAGAGCGAAAGGACCAGGGGAGAGAAGGGAGCCAGAGACAGGTTGGGCGGGGAAAAAACAAGATAGAAGTGGGAAGCAGCCTGAGAGAAGGACAGAGGAATAGTGGGGGAGGGCCGATGGAGGGAGGGGAAATATTAAAAGGGTAGCTCGATGGACGCGAGAAGGAGGGAGAAAGGCAAGTGGAGGGGAGAGCGAAAGGACCAGGGGAGAGAAGGGAGCCAGAGACAGGGTAGGTGGGGAAAAAACACGATAGAAGTGGGAAGCAGCCCGGGAGAAGGACAGAGGAATAGTGGGGGAGGGCCGATGGAGGGAGGGGAAATATTAAAAGGGGGAGCTCGACGGACGCGAGAAGGAGTGAGAAAGGCAAGTGGAGGGGAGAGCGAAAGGACCAGGGGAGAGAAGGGAGCCAGAGACAGGGTAGGTGGGGAAAAAACACGATAGAAGTGGGAAGCAGCCCGGGAGAAGGACAGAGGAATAGTGGGGGAGGGCCGATGGAGGGAGGGGAAATATTAAAAGGGGGAGCTCGACGGATGCGAGAAGGAGTGAGAAAGGCAAGTGGAGGGGAGAGCGAAAGGACCAGGGGAGAGAAGGGAGCCAGAGACAGGGTAGGTGGGGAAAAAACACGATAGAAGTGGGAAGCAGCCCGGGAGAAGGACAGAGGAATAGTGGGGGAGGGCCGATGGAGGGAGGGGAAATATTAAAAGGGGGAGCTCGATGGACGCGAGAAGGAGGGAGAAAGGCAAGTGGAGGGGAGAGCGAAAGGACCAGGGGAGAGAAGGGAGCCTGAGACAGGGTAGGTGGGGAAAAAACACGATAGAAGTGGGAAGCAGCCCGGGAGAAGGACAGAGGAATAGTGGGGGAGGGCCGATGGAGGGAGGGGAAATATTAAAAGGGGGAGCTCGATGGACGCGAGAAGGAGGGAGAAAGGCAAGTGGAGGGGAGAGCGAAAGGACCAGGGGAGAGAAGGGAGCCAGAGACAGGGTAGGTGGGGAAAAAACACGATAGAAGTGGGAAGCAGCCCGGGAGAAGGACAGAGGAATAGTGGGGGAGGGCCGATGGAGGGAGGGGAAATATTAAAAGGGGGAGCTCGATGGACGCGAGAAGGAGGGAGAAAGGCAAGTGGAGGGGAGAGCGAAAGGACCAGGGGAGAGAAGGGAGCCTGAGACAGGGTAGGTGGGGAAAAAACACGATAGAAGTGGGAAGCAGCCCGGGAGAAGGACAGAGGAATAGTGGGGGAGGGCCGATGGAGGGAGGGGAAATATTAAAAGGGGGAGCTCGATGGACGCGAGAAGGA
This sequence comes from Schistocerca gregaria, assembly GCF_023897955.1. Taxonomy (NCBI): domain Eukaryota; kingdom Metazoa; phylum Arthropoda; class Insecta; order Orthoptera; family Acrididae; genus Schistocerca; species Schistocerca gregaria. The sequence continues at coordinate 24,494,518 of NC_064928.1, read as the reverse complement.
GTGAGAAAGGCAAGTGGAGGGGAGAGCGAAAGGACCAGGGGAGAGAAGGGAGCCAGAGACAGGGTAGGTGGGGAAAAAACACGATAGAAGTGGGAAGCAGCCCGGGAGAAGGACAGAGGAATAGTGGGGGAGGGCCGATGGAGGGAGGGGAAATATTAAAAGGGGGAGCTCGACGGACGCGAGAAGGAGTGAGAAAGGCAAGTGGAGGGGAGAGCGAAAGGACCAGGGGAGAGAAGGGAGCCAGAGACAGGGTAGGTGGGGAAAAAACACGATAGAAGTGGGAAGCAGCCCGGGAGAAGGACAGAGGAATAGTGGGGGAGGGCCGATGGAGGGAGGGGAAATATTAAAAGGGGGAGCTCGACGGATGCGAGAAGGAGTGAGAAAGGCAAGTGGAGGGGAGAGCGAAAGGACCAGGGGAGAGAAGGGAGCCAGAGACAGGGTAGGTGGGGAAAAAACACGATAGAAGTGGGAAGCAGCCCGGGAGAAGGACAGAGGAATAGTGGGGGAGGGCCGATGGAGGGAGGGGAAATATTAAAAGGGGGAGCTCGATGGACGCGAGAAGGAGGGAGAAAGGCAAGTGGAGGGGAGAGCGAAAGGACCAGGGGAGAGAAGGGAGCCTGAAACAGGGTAGGTGGGGAAAAAACACGATAGAAGTGGGAAGCAGCCCGGGAGAAGGACAGAGGAATAGTGGGGGAGGGCCGATGGAGGGAGGGGAAATATTAAAAGGGGGAGCTCGATGGACGCGAGAAGGAGGGAGAAAGGCAAGTGGAGGGGAGAGCGAAAGGACCAGGGGAGAGAAGGGAGCCAGAGACAGGGTAGGTGGGGAAAAAACACGATAGAAGTGGGAAGCAGCCCGGGAGAAGGACAGAGGAATAGTGGGGGAGGGCCGATGGAGGGAGGGGAAATATTAAAAGGGGGAGCTCGACGGATGCGAGAAGGAGTGAGAAAGGCAAGTGGAGGGGAGAGCGAAAGGACCAGGGGAGAGAAGGGAGCCAGAGACAGGGTAGGTGGGGAAAAAACACGATAGAAGTGGGAAGCAGCCCGGGAGAAGGACAGAGGAATAGTGGGGGAGGGCCGATGGAGGGAGGGGAAATATTAAAAGGGGGAGCTCGATGGACGCGAGAAGGAGGGAGAAAGGCAAGTGGAGGGGAGAGCGAAAGGACCAGGGGAGAGAAGGGAGCCTGAGACAGGGTAGGTGGGGAAAAAACACGATAGAAGTGGGAAGCAGCCCGGGAGAAGGACAGAGGAATAGTGGGGGAGGGCCGATGGAGGGAGGGGAAATATTAAAAGGGGGAGCTCGATGGACGCGAGAAGGAGGGAGAAAGGCAAGTGGAGGGGAGAGCGAAAGGACCAGGGGAGAGAAGGGAGCCAGAGACAGGGTAGGTGGGGAAAAAACACGATAGAAGTGGGAAGCAGCCCGGGAGAAGGACAGAGGAATAGTGGGGGAGGGCCGATGGAGGGAGGGGAAATATTAAAAGGGGGAGCTCGATGGACGCGAGAAGGAGGGAGAAAGGCAAGTGGAGGGGAGAGCGAAAGGACCAGGGGAGAGAAGGGAGCCTGAGACAGGGTAGGTGGGGAAAAAACACGATAGAAGTGGGAAGCAGCCCGGGAGAAGGACAGAGGAATAGTGGGGGAGGGCCGATGGAGGGAGGGGAAATATTAAAAGGGGGAGCTCGATGGACGCGAGAAGGAGTGAGAAAGGCAAGTGGAGGGGAGAGCGAAAGGACCAGGGGAGAGAAGGGAGCCAGAGACAGGGTAGGTGGGGAAAAAACACGATAGAAGTGGGAAGCAGCCCGGGAGAAGGACAGAGGAATAGTGGGGGAGGGCCGATGGAGGGAGGGGAAATATTAAAAGGGGGAGCTCGACGGACGCGAGAAGGAGTGAGAAAGGCAAGTGGAGGGGAGAGCGAAAGGACCAGGGGAGAGAAGGGAGCCAGAGACAGGGTAGGTGGGGAAAAAACACGATAGAAGTGGGAAGCAGCCCGGGAGAAGGACAGAGGAATAGTGGGGGAGGGCCGATGGAGGGAGGGGAAATATTAAAAGGGGGAGCTCGACGGATGCGAGAAGGAGTGAGAAAGGCAAGTGGAGGGGAGAGCGAAAGGACCAGGGGAGAGAAGGGAGCCAGAGACAGGGTAGGTGGGGAAAAAACACGATAGAAGTGGGAAGCAGCCCGGGAGAAGGACAGAGGAATAGTGGGGGAGGGCCGATGGAGGGAGGGGAAATATTAAAAGGGGGAGCTCGATGGACGCGAGAAGGAGGGAGAAAGGCAAGTGGAGGGGAGAGCGAAAGGACCAGGGGAGAGAAGGGAGCCTGAAACAGGGTAGGTGGGGAAAAAACACGATAGAAGTGGGAAGCAGCCCGGGAGAAGGACAGAGGAATAGTGGGGGAGGGCCGATGGAGGGAGGGGAAATATTAAAAGGGGGAGCTCGATGGACGCGAGAAGGAGGGAGAAAGGCAAGTGGAGGGGAGAGCGAAAGGACCAGGGGAGAGAAGGGAGCCAGAGACAGGGTAGGTGGGGAAAAAACACGATAGAAGTGGGAAGCAGCCCGGGAGAAGGACAGAGGAATAGTGGGGGAGGGCCGATGGAGGGAGGGGAAATATTAAAAGGGGGAGCTCGACGGATGCGAGAAGGAGTGAGAAAGGCAAGTGGAGGGGAGAGCGAAAGGACCAGGGGAGAGAAGGGAGCCAGAGACAGGGTAGGTGGGGAAAAAACACGATAGAAGTGGGAAGCAGCCCGGGAGAAGGACAGAGGAATAGTGGGGGAGGGCCGATGGAGGGAGGGGAAATATTAAAAGGGGGAGCTCGATGGACGCGAGAAGGAGGGAGAAAGGCAAGTGGAGGGGAGAGCGAAAGGACCAGGGGAGAGAAGGGAGCCTGAGACAGGGTAGGTGGGGAAAAAACACGATAGAAGTGGGAAGCAGCCCGGGAGAAGGACAGAGGAATAGTGGGGGAGGGCCGATGGAGGGAGGGGAAATATTAAAAGGGGGAGCTCGACGGACGCGAGAAGGAGTGAGAAAGGCAAGTGGAGGGGAGAGCGAAAGGACCAGGGGAGAGAAGGGAGCCAGAGACAGGGTAGGTGGGGAAAAAACACGATAGAAGTGGGAAGCAGCCCGGGAGAAGGACAGAGGAATAGTGGGGGAGGGCCGATGGAGGGAGGGGAAATATTAAAAGGGGGAGCTCGATGGACGCGAGAAGGAGGGAGAAAGGCAAGTGGAGGGGAGAGCGAAAGGACCAGGGGAGAGAAGGGAGCCAGAGACAGGGTAGGTGGGGAAAAAACACGATAGAAGTGGGAAGCAGCCCGGGAGAAGGACAGAGGAATAGTGGGGGAGGGCCGATGGAGGGAGGGGAAATATTAAAAGGGGGAGCTCGATGGACGCGAGAAGGAGGGAGAAAGGCAAGTGGAGGGGAGAGCGAAAGGACCAGGGGAGAGAAGGGAGCCAGAGACAGGGTAGGTGGGGAAAAAACACGATAGAAGTGGGAAGCAGCCCGGGAGAAGGACAGAGGAATAGTGGGGGAGGGCCGATGGAGGGAGGGGAAATATTAAAAGGGGGAGCTCGATGGACGCGAGAAGGAGGGAGAAAGGCAAGTGGAGGGGAGAGCGAAAGGACCAGGGGAGAGAAGGGAGCCTGAGACAGGGTAGGTGGGGAAAAAACACGATAGAAGTGGGAAGCAGCCCGGGAGAAGGACAGAGGAATAGTGGGGGAGGGCCGATGGAGGGAGGGGAAATATTAAAAGGGGGAGCTCGATGGACGCGAGAAGGAGGGAGAAAGGCAAGTGGAGGGGAGAGCGAAAGGACCAGGGGAGAGAAGGGAGCCTGAGACAGGGTAGGTGGGGAAAAACACGATAGAAGTGGGAAGCAGCCCGGGAGAAGGACAGAGGAATAGTGGGGGAGGGCCGATGGAGGGAGGGGAAATATTAAAAGGGGGAGCTCGATGGACGCGAGAAGGAGGGAGAAAGGCAAGTGGAGGGGAGAGCGAAAGGACCAGGGGAGAGAAGGGAGCCTGAGACAGGGTAGGTGGGGAAAAAACACGATAGAAGTGGGAAGCAGCCCGGGAGAAGGACAGAGGAATAGTGGGGGAGGGCCGATGGAGGGAGGGGAAATATTAAAAGGGGGAGCTCGACGGATGCGAGAAGGAGTGAGAAAGGCAAGTGGAGGGGAGAGCGAAAGGACCAGGGGAGAGAAGGGAGCCAGAGACAGGTTGGGCGGGGAAAAAACAAGATAGAATTGGGAAGCAGCCTGAGAGAAGGACAGAGGAATGGAGGGGGAGGTGTCGATCAGAGTTGTTAGGAGGGATAAATAGACAGAGAGAGGGCATCATCTGTGAGGGGGAGTCGGTAAAAAAATTTTGCCGGTTATGCTGGTTATTAATGTACCAGCATTTCACATTTGCAAGGGCTTATCTCGCACTCGCATTAACCCTCGATCTTGCAATGTCACCTAGAGAAAAGTATTCCCGAAATTTCATTACTCTATATTATTTTTTGGTATTGCGATCTTCTTCGGTCACTGTACATCGGTTCGAAATACCCTACGCCATGCGTTGTGCAGTCATTTGACGACTATGAAAGTTTAGTTAAACGTAAACCGAACAACCGCCATAATACACATTCCGCGTTTCGATAGTGTCACTGCTGTGGTAGGGGAACAACACAGTACCACCCTACAGGTGCAAGCTGTTGCTGGGTTACGACCTCGGTTGTTGGAGGACTGGCCTAATGGTTCGTGTGGCAGGTGACACGGAGGGAAGCAAAGGGTTCTGGTGGCTGAGTATGGTAGAGTATGCCAATTTAACGTTGCATGTCCGCTGCTCATGGTGCACACTGCATGTCCCTGAGGTGTGTGCACGAATGGTAGAGGCGATTCTGGGAAGGACGCACGCCACCGCAAGATGATCCGCGCCCAGGAAAGGCCCGACGAGCCATTACCCCTGATGTGATGGGGCGCAGTGATGGCTTTGGGGAGAATGGAATTCGTGTTCAGGTCGGCATTAGCCTAGATTCCGTGCAGCCCCCATCAAGGAACGTTTGCATTACCGCATTGTCTACACGCCGTGGATGCCGTATCACCTGATGAAAGGACAAAAGATGTACAGAATGACTTCTTCTGCAGTACCACGCGGAAGTACATGCTTTCCTGTCTCATACAGTCACTGGGGACAACTTCGAAACCGAGGACAAATGGCAAAGCCAGCATGGAAGCACGCCACACCTCCCCTGCCAAAGATTTCGACAGCGTTCACAAGTTCTGGTAGTCATGACGAACTTCATCTTCGACTGCAGGCGCCCTCTGCTCGTCGAGTTCCTCAAGCGTGGAGCCGCAAACAGTGCGCTACTATGAAGACTCTACACAGGAGGTGCGACGCGCCGTAAGTCCAAACGACCAGAAATCATGTCGGGCGGGATCGCAATTTTGCACGATTGCGCTCATCCTGACACTGCCGATCGATTTAGTTGTGAAACTGCAAAATCCTACGTACAGCCCGGATCTTTCACCGTCTGATTTCCACATCTTTGGCGACCCGAAGAAAGGCATGCACGGACGTCGCTTTCAATCGGACAGAAAGTGCGCGACTGGGTGCGGTTGTGTGATTACGTTTGAGTGGAGCCATTCCATGGTATCGTTATGGTGGGTGTTTGGTTTCATTTGACTGTCCCTCATACACTGTTGAGCTAAAACATTATGCAACGATTGTGCGTGGCATGGATGCGACAAGTCGTTGGTAGGACTGGAGAAGTCTAGCACAAGAGCTCTGTGCCCAGGTCACTCGATTTCACTCCTAATAGCATCCTACTGTGCGCCATTCGCTCCAGATAAGGCCTGTTAATTGGCAAGAGAACAACGTCAGTTCACTATCATGCTCCTCAAGAATCATACCACCATTCTGGCCGCAGAAGAAGAGGAAGAAGTAGTGTGTGTACTACATTCATCTTCTTTATTCAGGATACCATTGCTTCTTTTTCTGTCAGCCCCGTTACTATCCATTCTCGGAGGTCTGGAAAACTCCCTGTTTTTGTCTTCTTTCTCCTTTTGTTGTCATCGATCTGGGAGCTGACTTTCGGTTCGCCATGCGCTGTGTGTTCTCGATAGAGATCTGCAAACCTCCTTTAGCCGCTTCCCCCTGCAGCTGGGTGGTCTGATTAGCCGCCTCTTCTAATGATCCGGAGACTACCACAATGTCGCATGCGAATGGCAGACAACCTGCCCGCATTCCTTTCTTTATCGCATCCCAGTCGTGTTCCACCCACTCCCTTCACTTCTCGTCGCCATTTCCTGATTATCTTATCAAGAACACAGTTCCACAGCGAGGGAGAGAGTCCACATCCGGGTTTGATCACGAAGCAATCTGAAAGGTTTCCTTCTTAAAAGACATCATAGTCGCCGTTGACTGTATAAAATACTTATCATTACTATTGCAATTTCGGCCTTATGGCCATTTTCAAGTACCACTGCAAAAGTTACATTCTGTCAGAATATAAAACTATCTGACATGAGTACATATTGTCGTCAAAATGCAGTTTTTTTTTTATTTTTGACGACGACATGTACTCATGTCAGATAGTTTTATATTCTGACAGAATGTAACTTTTGCAGTGGTACTTGAAAATGGCCATAAGGCCGAAATAGCAATTGTAATAATAGATAATTTATACTGTCAACGGTGACTATGATGTCTTTCAAGAAATACTAAATGACTGTGAATCCCAACCATGAGAAGTTAATCTGAAAGGTTTCCTGTAACTTTGACCTTAGACGTCGTGTTGGTTAAGCTCCGTTAATCAGCTCACTGTATTTTCCATTCAGTCTCATTTTCTCCTGAATTTAGAACAATGCTGTTCTGTCTCATGACTCACACGCTTTATTGAAGTCTTCGATTGCGAGCACGAAATTCTCGCTTCTCCGCTTTTTTTTTTAAATATTCGTGGTTACAACGCTCAGATTCAAATTTTTTTCCGCGAGTGACCTTCCTTTCCCGAAGCCACCGTGTCACTCTGTAATTTGTGGACATAGTCGCATTTCCACGCTTTAGATTAGAAGAAGAAATTGAAGAAATGTATGATGAAATACAAGAAATTATTCAGATAGTGAAGGGTGACGAAAATTTAATAGTCATGAGTGACTGGAATTCGAGTGTAGGAAAAGGGAGAGAAGGAAACGTAGTAGGTGAATATGGATTGGGGCGAAGAAATGAAAGAGGAAGCCGCCTGGTAGAATTTTACAAAGAGCACAACTTAAACATAGCTAACACTTGGTTTCAGAATCATGAAAGGAGCTTGGATACATGGAAGAACCCTGGAGATACTAAAAGGTATCGGATAGATTATATAATGGTAAGACAGAGATTTAGGAACCAGGTTTTAAATTGTAAGACATTTCCAGGGGCAGATGTGGACACTGACCACAATCTATCGGTTATGACCTGTAGATTAAACCTGAAGAAACTACAAAAAGGTGGGAATTTAAGGAGATGGGACCTGGATAAACTGAAAGAACCAGAGGTTGTAGAGTGTTTCAGGGAGAGCTTAAGGGAACAATTGACAGGAATGGGGGAAAGAAATACAGTAGAAGAAGAATGGGCAGCTTTGAGGGATGAAGTAGTGAAGGCAGCAGACGATCAAGTAGGTAAAAAGACGAGGGCTAATAGAAATCCTTGGGTAACAAAAGAAATATTGAATTTAATTGATGAAAGGAGAAAACATAAAAATGCAGTAAATGAAGCAGGCAAAAAGGAATACAGACGTCTCAAAAATGAGATCGACAGGAAGAGCAAAATGGCTAAGCAGGGATGGCTAGAGGCTTATCTCACTAGGGGTAAGATAGATACTGCCTACAGGAAAATTAAAGAGACCTTTGGAGAGAAGAGGACCACTTGTATGAATATCAAGAGCTCAGATGGAAACTTAGTTCTAAGCAAAGAAGGGAAAGCAGAAAGGTGGAAGGAGTATATAGAGGGTCTATACAAGTTTGGATTCCGTAGAAATACTGGAACACGTGAGGCAATACTGACCTTACTTGAGGACAATATTATGGAAATGGAAGAGGATGTAGATGAAGATGAAATTGGAGATACGATACTGCGTGAAGAGTTTGACAGAGCACTGAAAGACCTGTGTCGAAACAAGGCCCCAGGAGTAGACAACATTCCATTGGAACTACTGACTACCTTGGGAGAGCCAGTCCTGACGAAACTGTACCATCTAGTGAGCAAGATGTATGAAACACTTGAAATACCCTCAGACTTCAAGAAGAATGTAATAATTCCCATCCCAAAGAAAGGAGGTGTTGACAGATGTGAAAATTACCGAACTATCAGTTTAAAAAGCCACAGCTGCAAAATACTAACACGAATTCTTTACAGACGAATGGAAAAACTAGTAGAAGCCCACCTCGGGGAAGATCAGTTTGGTTTCTGTAGAAATACTGGAACACGTGAGGCAATACTGACCTTACGACTTATCCTAGAAGAAACCTACGTTTCTAGCATTTGTAGACTTAGAGAAAGCTTTTGGCAGTGTTGACTGGAATACTCTCTTTCAAATTCTAAAGGTGGCAGGGGTAAAATACAGGGAGCGAAAGGCTATTTACAATTTGTACAGAAAGCAGATGGCAGTTATAAGAGTCGAGGGGCATGAAAGGGAAGCAGTGGTTGGGAAGGGAGTAAGACAGGGTTGCAGCCTCTCCCCGATGTTATTCAATCTGTATATCGAGCAAGCAGTAAAGGAAACAAAAGAAAAATTCGGAGTAGGTATTAAAATCCATGGAGAAGAAATAAAAACGTTGAGGTTCGCCGATGACATCGTAATTCTGTCAGAGACAGCAAAGGACTTGGAAGAGCAGTTGAACGGAATGGACAGTGTCTTGAAAGGAGGATATAAGATGAACATCAACGAAAGCAAAACGAGAATAATGGAATGTAGTCGAATTAAGTCGGGTGATGCTGAGGGAATTAGATTAGGAAATGAGACTCATAAATTAGTAAAGGAGTTTTGCTATTTGGGAGCAAAATAACTGATGATGGTCGAAGTAGAGACGATATAAAATGTAGACTGTCAATGGCAAGGAAACGGTTTCTGAAGAAGAGAAATTTGTTAACATCGAGTATAGATTTAAGTGTCAGGAAGTCTTTTCTGAAAATATTTGTATCGAGTGTAGCCATGAATGGAAGTGAAACATGGACGATGAATAGTTTGGGCAAGAAGAGAATAGAAGCTTTTGAAATGTGGTGCTACAGAAGAATGCTGAAGATTAGATGGGTACATCACATAACTAATGAGGAAGTATTGAATAGGATTGGGGAGAAGAGAAGTTTGTGGCACAACTTGACCAGAAGAAGGGATCGGTTGGTAGGACATTTTCTGAGGCATCAAGGGATCACCAATTTAGTATTGGAGGGCAGTGTGGAGGGTAAAATTCGTAGTGGGAGACCAAGAGATGAATACACTAAGTAGATTCAGAATGATGTAGGTTGCAGTAGGTACTGGGAGATGCAGAAGCTTGCACAGGATAGAGTAGCATGCAGAGCTGCATCAAACCAGTCTCAGGACTGAAGACAACAACAACAGATTAGATTAGATTAGATTAGTTTTTCGTTCCATAAATCCGTGCTGAGGAGATCCTCGTGGACGTGGAACATGTCAGTTTTTTTTAAAGCTGAAATAACAATACTAGTAGTATGAATATATACAATACATCATTTATTTCTATTAAAAGATTCGTCAATGGAGTAGAAGGAGTTGGCCACTAGTAAGTCTTTCAGGCTCCTTTTAAACTGATCTTTATTTATAACTAAATTTTTTATGTTTGCTGGCAAATTATTGAAGATGAGTGTTCCTGAGTAGTGGACCCCTTTTGGAACTAAAGTAAGTGCTTTTAAGTGCTTGTGCAGATCGTTTCTGTTCCTGGTATCGTATGTATGAACTGAGCTGTTTGTTGGAAAAATAGATATATTATTTTGGACAAATTTCATTAAGGAGTAAATATACTGGGAGACAGTAGTTAGTATACCCAGTTCTTTGATGAGGTTTTACAGGACGGCCGTGAATTTACTCCACAAATAATACGTATTACACGCTTTTGGACTCTGAAAACTTTTGTTTGACTTGCATAGTTACCTCAAAATATTATACCATGTGACATTATGGAATGAAAGTAAGCAAAGTATGCAAGCTTTTTCATTTTTATGTCGCCTATGTCTGCTAACACTCGAATTGCAAATACAGGTTTGTTAGAAGCGTTTCTGCAGTTCTGTGGTGTGCTTATCCCAACTGAATTTATTATTAAGTTGTAATCCCAGGAATTTAAGACTGTCAACCTCTTCTATCTGCTCTTCTTCATACTTTATGCATATGCTGGGTGGAAACCTCTTACAGGTTCTGAACTGCATATAGTGAGCCTTTTCGAAGTTTAATGTCAGTGAGTTGGCTTTAAACCATTTATTAATATCCATGAAATATCATTAGCAGAGCTTTCTAGAACTACACTCGACATACTATTTCGCTGGTCAACAGTTTTTTGAGAACACCTTATAGGTTAGCTGTATTTCCTTGTAGTTACCACGCTCTCATTTATCTCTTTTTGTAGTTAGTAGTACGAATGCCCACCCTTCTAGCAGCTGCTCTTCTTCCCAAATTTTACTAATAATCTATGTCTGTTTGATGATCGCTTTGCCGTTAAGACGCTTCAGTGGTTGTTCAGTCGTCCTGTGTTGCTCAGAAGCTTTTGTATTCTTGAAGATATTTGTGATGCTCTTAATCCCTTCTACAGTTCGTGATTCAAAGACGAGGTATGGTTCTCTGTTTTTTTCTGATTATAGATGAACGTCACAGATGGCGCTTCATCGTTTAGAAGCTCTTCAAAGCACTCGACCAAGATCTGCCTGCTTTCCACGTCTTCTTCCTTGTTCTGTCGTTTGTTAGTAGTAATTTCAAATGGTTCAAATGGCTCTGAGCTCTATGGGACTTCCGGTCATCCGTCCCCTAGACTTAGAACTACTTAGACCCAAACTAAGGACATCACAAACATCCATGGCCGAGGCAGGATTCGAACCTGCGGCCGTAGCAGTTGCGCGGTTCCGGAGTGAAGCGCCGAGAACCGCTCCGTCACAGCGGCCGGCTTAATGGTAAATATGACGTGTTCCTCAGACTGAACCAGTCAGTAAGACAACATATCAGGGCACTCATTTGTAACCTGATGGATGCAGAATTCCTTACGGGGCTAGGCTGTTTCCCGTAGTAGTGTCACACTATGCTGTGTGGGTGTAGATGACAGAGATGTATAGACTGCAAAAAACTGCAAATAAATTTAGTTAGGAATTTAAGAGCATGTACCGACGATATGACGGAATAAAGAATTTCTCTCTGGATAAGAATTGAAAATTTATTTATTACTTTTTAACAACATTTAAATTTATTTGTACAACAACATTTAAATTTATTTTTTTTACTTAAAACAATGAATATTGTCACGTTACATTTGACTGCCATAATTATAAAGATTTCTATACGTTTAAAGTTTCCTTTTTTCGTACGTTAATTGTCGGTGACTGCTATTGTGATGTTACATATTCCTGCTTTTAGTGAGTTTTGTTTTTTATTCGTCTCGTGACATTTGAGACTGTCATCAGCTCTTTACTGATTACACTGTAACAATGTCGATTGGCTCAGTATCTTAATTTAAGCACTAACTTTTGAAGAAATATTATTTGTGAAATGCGATATCCACTGGAAGCAACATACTTTATACAACGAGGGAAGTACTGACAGCGGGTTTAGTGTCAGGTAGACGAGGGCGGGCCCAACCATACATCTTACAACTTTAAACTAGGCACAGAGTTAGTAACAGTCTACGAATGGTTTAAGGGTCACTGCTCTCTTTTGGGGACAATGTTGAGCAGATGTATGAATATAGGAAAATGGTATACAGGAATATACGGAACTCATAAAATTGATTGAAGATGCAAACAAGCAACATAGTAAACACTTAAACAAATCTATACAAAGAAAATAAATGGAAAATGAACAAAGAGATATTGTTAAAAAAGTTATACTAGAGGGAACAAGTACATCTGAGTACCTAAGTAAATTTGTAAATTAAAATAAAAAGGAAATAGTTGGAAAAAGAAACAATGACGATGAAGTACATTTTGTTTTAAGTACAGTTTTTTTGCTGCACCATTTATTTTTTTACCTGTAGTGGTACAAGTTGCATGACGAGCTCGTGTAGCAGTATACTTGTACGTAAAATGAAATGTTAAAAGTTATGTAGGAAAACAGAGGAAAATATACTTGTACGTAAAATGAAATGTTAAAAGTTATGTAGGAAAACAGAGGAAAAATGAAACTGGAAACCACGACTTAATGAAGCATACTTCATCCGTGCAATCTGTAGGCTTCGCTATGATTACTTTCCTGTATCCATTCATAGTGAAAGATTTTGGCTTTTGCACTGGGTCACTTTGGAAACACAGTTTAAGACATTTTACGGAGAGAAAAACGTTAAGAATGAAGGTGCAAAGATCTACACATGAATTAAATTTCAAATAGGCCGTGTTTCACCAATATAAAGAAATAAAATTATTCTCCCCGGCCGGGAATCGAACCCGGGTCTCCCGCGTGACAGGCGGGGATACTAACCACTATACTACCGAGGACTGTGAAACATCGGATTACAAAAATATACTAACACCATACAATTGCACACTTCGTTCTTATATTACAGATATCCAGGAGAAATACGGCGATTACAAACATTAAGTATAGTGCACAAATTTGAGCTTGTTTGGTTTTAAATGGGGTTTCAGAGTGCAGATCACGCAAGTGCCGCAGTGGAGACGAGTAATGCAGGGGAGACATGTTTTGTGGCAAGTGTCCGTCACTGTGGATTGTTAGTGAGAAGAAGTTGTGCGTAGCACTTGCTAAATATCATTCATGTTTCAGCATTTTGAAAATAAAAATGTTCCAAGAAAAGTTACCATTCTACAGTTCAATTATGTGCTAAAGCTGGCTATAATGTGGGGCAGGGGGAGAAGGGCCACAGATGGAGGGTGGGAGGGGGGAGGAGGGAGGCACGGATAATGGGCTAAGAAAGGTTGTGAACCACTGTTTTAGACCTTTGTAGTTACAGGTTATCTTATTTGATGTGATATATTGCAGACTTGTTACAGTAATGCCAAGAGTAAAGTGTGGATTTACTGACGAAATTAAAGCCAAGTTTCCACATCAGAAATTGGAACAGCAAAGCGAGGAATTATCCTGCAATTTTATTTTTATTGACAACACAATAAAAAACGTTGCTCGATTACTAATGAAAGATACTTTGATGTTCTTAGTGTACGTTTTGGCAAGACACGGTAATCTTCATTGTCGTAGCATAAACCAAGTATTCTAAGACAAAACTGTTATATAAATATAGTATTAACGAAAGTTTGCACAAAACGTCCTAGTTCGTGGAAAACCTGGTCACCCAAGACTGCTACTATATTTGCCGCGTAAAGCACAAGCTATTTTATTCACGTGTATAAGTTGTGATGAGAGTGCGAAACTTTGCTAGCATGCTTTTCCGAACGTACCGAGAATAACACCAGTTTGTCCCTATTACAGGATCTAGAGTGGAATTACTAACACTCATACGAAGTTATTCAACATGCTGCCATCTAAAATGAAGCAAGAAACTAGAAATCCTTGCCAGTCGCAAAGAACATGTATCACACCAAGTTAGCCACTCCTACAAATTTTCACAGATTGAAAATTCCTGTTAGCTATATAATGAGCAGCGGCATTCACTATGAATATGCAGCACAAATACTATACGCGAAATATACGGACTCTAAGCGGGGATTGTGGGAAAGATTGTAAGTGGTTCTGCATAGTTCCCTGCGTCACAGAACATAACACAGTAGGAAATAATGAAAAGGATTGCCACGGAAAAGAAAGAATGGATAGGGAGGGTGGATAAAGATACAACTGGGAAATGGCACGTATTGGTTACCATTTAAATGCTAGAGGTATCGAAGTAAAAAAGAAGTAAAGATAAGGAAGAAAATAGTGTTCTAGAATTATAGGCACTATAAACTGAAGGAATTAAGGGAAAGAAACATACACAGATTACAATTTTTTTCATGGTTGCGCTTTAGTAACGGTGCACGTGGAAACTTAATAGGATTGGAAAACAGGAGCCCACCACTTGCAGAATTAAAGGTTTAACTCTTTACTATAGTTTCGACAAAAATAAATTTGAGTTATCCACATGTGAAATGGGCCTATTGAACAAATTATTACAAAATAGGTACAAATGAAAACCAGAGAAGGAACCATATTTGATAAACAATAATAACATAAATTTGTATAAGAGCTAGTAAAATCACATACTGACAAATGGATGTCAAAAACATAATGCTCTTATCTAGTACAATGTCCATGTCACCAACAAATATCAACAGTTAAAATAGGTAAATGAAAGTAGTAGCTCCAATACTGTAGGGCTTTGACTTCAAACTTTAAAATAAAACATTAGCTCCAGCAGACACTTAGTGTGACGCATACAGGGCTGGCGACATAAGCTGTCTCCCTAACCTGTGCAGGCAGTGCTGATAGACAACTAACAGAGGTGGCGCCAATGAGTGTGCAGCCAGCCGTGCAGAGCATCCAGTGCCTGATCCAGCAAATAAAATGGTTAACAGCTAAAATTAAAACGGAGTACAACTAGTGTAGAAACGTAAAATCGATTGGGGGAACGAAAAATGGGTTGGGGGGAAGGGGCGTTAAAGTCATGTTCTTCTTGTTGTTGTGGTGGTCTTCAGCCCTGAGACTGGTTTCATGTAGCTCTCCATGCTACTCTATCCTGTGCAAGCTTCTTCATCTCCCAGTACCTACTGCACCCTACATCCTTCTGAATCTGCTTAGTGTAGTCATCTCTTGGTCTCTCCCTACGGTTTTTACCCTCCACACTGCCCTCTAATACTAAACTGGTGATCCCTCGATGCCTCACAACATGTCCTACCAACCGATCCCTTCTTCTGGTCAAGTTGTGCCACAAACTTCTCTTCTCCCCAATCCTATTCAATACTTCCTCATTAGCTATGCGATCTACCCATCTAATCTTGCGCATTCTTCTGTAGCACCACATTTCAAAAGCTTCTATTCTTTTCTTGTCCAAACTATTTATCGTCCATGTTTCACTTCCATACATGGCTACACTCCATACAAATACTTTCAGAAAAGACTTCCTGACGCTTAAATCTATACTCGATGTTAACAAATTTCTCTTCTTCAGAAACGCTTTCCTTGCCATTGCCAGTCTACATTTTATATCGTCTCTACTTCGACCATCATCAGTTATTTTGCTCCCCAAATAGCAAAACTCCTTTACTACTTTAAGCGGCTCATTTCCTAATCTAATTCCCTCAGCATCACCCGACTTAATTCGACTACATTCCATTATCCTCGTTTTGCTTTTGTTGATGTTCATCTTATATACTCTCTGACAGAATTACAATGTCATCGGCAAACCTCAAAGTTTTTATTTCTTCTCCATGGATTTTAATACCTACTCCGAATTTTTCTTTTGTTTCCTTTATCGCTTGCTCAATATAGGGATTGAATAACATCGGTGAGAGGCTGCAACCCCGTCTCACTCCCTTCCCAACCACTGCTTCCCTTTCATGCCCCTCGACACTTATAACTGCCAGCTGGTTTCTGTACAAATTGTAAATAGCCTTTCGCTCCCTGTATTTTACCCCTGCCACCTTTAGAATTTGAAAGAGAGTATTCCAGTCAACACTGCCAAAAGCTTTCTCTAAGTCTACAAATGCTAGAAACGTAGGTTTCTTCTAGGATAAGTCGTAAGGTCAGTATTGCCTCACGTGTTCCAGTATTTCTACAGAAACCAAACTGATCTTCCCCGAGGTGGGCTTCTACTAGTTTTTCCATTCGTCTGTAAAGAATTCGTGTTAGTATTTTGCAGCTGTGGCTTATTAAACTGATAGTTCGGTAATTTTCACATCTGTCATCTGGGATTGGAATTATTATATTCTTCTTGAAGTCCGAGGGTATTTAGCCTGTTTCATACATCTTGCTCACCAGATGGTAGAGTTTTGTCAGGGCTGGCTCTCCCAAGGCCGTCAGTAGTTCCAATGGAATGTTGTCTACTCCTGGCGCCTTGTTTCGACTCAGGTCTTTCAGTGCTCTGTGAAACTCTTCACCCAGGATCTTATCTCCCATTTCATCTTCATCTACATCCTCTTCCATTTCCATAATATTGTCCTCAAGTACATCGCCCTTGTATAGACCCTCTATATACTCCTTCCACCGTTCTGCTTTCCCTTCTTTGCTTAGAACTGGGTTTCCCTCTGAGCTCTTGATGTTCATACAAGTGGTTCTCTTATCTCCAAAGGTCTCTATAATTTTCCAGTAGGCAGTATCTATCTTACCCCTAGTGAGATAAGCCTCTACGACCTTACATTTGTCCTCTAGCCATTCCTGCTTCGCCATTTTGCACTTCCTGTCGATCTCATTTTTGAGACGTTTGTATTCCTTTTTGCCTGCTTCACTTACTGCATTTTTATATTTTCTCCTTTCATCAATTAAATTCAATATATCTTCTGTTACCCGAGGATTTATACAAGCTCTCGTCTTTTTACCTGCTTGATCCTCTGCTGCCTTCACTACTTCATCCCTCAAAGCTACCCATTCTTCTTCTACTGTATTTCTTTCCCCCATTCCTGTCAATTGTTCCTTTATGCTCTCCGTGAAACTCTGTACAACCACTGGTTCTTTCAGCTCGTCCAGGTCCCATCTCCTTAAATTGACACCTTTTTGCAGTTTCTTCAGTTTCAATGTACATGTCATAACCAATAGATTGTGGTCAGAGTCCACATCTGCCCCTGGAAATGTCTTACAATTTAAATCCTGGTTCCTATATCTCTGTCGTAGCATTATATAATTTATCTGATAACTTTTAGTATCTCCAGGGTTCTTCCATGTATACAACGTTCTTTCATGATTCTTAAACCAAGTGTTAGTTATGATTAAGTTGTGCTCTGTGCAAAATTCTACCAAGCGGCTTCCTCTTTCATTTCTTAGCCCCAATCCATATCCACCTACTACGTTTCCTTCTCTCCCTTTTCCTACTACCGAATTCCACTCACCCGTGACTATTAAATTTTCATCTCCCTTCACTATGTGAATAATTTCTTTTATTTCATCATGCATTTCTTCAATTTCTTCGTCATCTGCAGAGCTAGTCGGCATATAAACTTGTACAACTGTAGTAGGTGTGGGTTTCGTATCTTTCTTGGCCACAATAATGCGTTCACTATGCTGTTTGTAGTAGCTTACCCGCATTCCTATTTTCCTATTCATTATTAAACCTACTCCTGCATTACCCCTATTTGGTTTTGTGTTTATAACCCTGTAGTCACCTGACCAAAAGTCTTGTTCCTCCTGCCACCGAACTTCACTAATTCCCACTATATCTAACTTTAACCTATCCATTTCCCTTTTTAAATTTTCTAACCTACCTGCCCGATTAAGTGATCTGACATTCCACGCTCTGATCCGTAGAACACCAGTTTTCTTTCTCCTGATAAAAGAGCAAGCCGGCCAAGGTGTTGTTATTGTGGTCTTCAGTCCAAAGACTGGTTTCGTACAGTTCTCCGTGCAGCCCTAGCCTGTAGAAGCCTCTTCATCTCCCAGTACCTACTGCAACCTACATCCTTCTGAATCTGCTTAGTGTATTCATCTATTGGTCTTCCCTCCACGCTTCCCTCCAATACTAAATTGGTGATCGCTTTATGCCTCAGAACATGTGAACAGTGCTTATTGTCTGCATGTACGTGCATAAGGCAGCACGAGATGAAATTGTCAATACATACGGGAAGAACCAAATAACAGTATATTAAGACAATACACTTCGTAAAACATGTTAGCATAAAATAAGAAAGGCATAAATATATAGAGCAGTATTAATGAGCATGTAACTAGCATGAAAAGAAAGAAAGCTGCTTGTAAAAATGAATTTAACTGGTAAAGGAATGCGTATCCAGATACAGAGATACGTAAAGTGGCCAAATACGGTGCTACGGGCGGCCACGCCTACATACGATAAAGAGTGTGTGGCGCAGTAGTTAGATCGGTTACTGCTGCTACAATAGCAGGTTACTAACAAGAGGACGCCGCATCTCCGAAGCAGCGATGAAATGTAGATTTTCCCGTACGACTATTTCACGAGTGTATCGTGAATATCAGGAATCCGGTAAAAAATCAACTCTCCGACATCGCTGCGGCCTGGAAGAAGAGAATCGTTCAAAGTGACAGAAGTGCAACCCTTCCGCAAATTGCTGGAGATTTCAATGCTGGGCCATCAACAAGTGTCAGCGTTCGAATCATTCAACGAAACATCATCGACATGGGCTTCCGGAGCCTTAGGCCCAGTCGTGTACCCTTGGACACTCCACGACACAAAGCTTTACGCCTCGTACTGGATCGTCAACACAAACACTGGACTGTTGATGACTGGAAACATGTTACCTGGTCGGACGAGTCTTGTTTCAAATTGCATCGAGCGGATGGACTTCTATGGGGACAACCTCATGAATCGATGGACCCTGCAAGTCAACAGGGGACTGTTCATGGTGGTGGAGGCTCTGAAATGGCGTGGGGCGTGTGCAGCTGGAGTGGTATGGAACCGCTGATATTCCTAGATACGACTCAGACAGGCCACACGTACAGACGCATCCTCTCTGATCACCTGCATCCACTCATGGCCAGTGTGCATTCCGACGGACATGGGCAATTCCGCCAGGACAATGGGACACCCCACACGTCCAGAGCTGCTGCAGAGTGGCTCCAGGAACACTATTCTGAGTTGAAACACTTCCGCTGGTCACCAAACACCCCAGACATGAACATTATTGAGCACATCTGGGATGCCTTGCAACGTATTGTTCAGAAGAGATCTCCACCCCCTCGTACTCTTATGGTTTTATTGACAGCCCTACAGGATTAATGGTGTCAATTCCATGCAGCATACCGTGTCGCGTTGAGGCACGGCTGCGTTCTCGCAGGGAATCTCTATGATTTTAGGCAGATGTAGCAGTTTTTTGCCTCTTATGGGTACGCTTCCACATGTCCTCTGTTTGTTGTCAATAGAATGTCTAGGCGATACTCAGTTTTTCTCCATACCCTTGCCAACATCTGTTCTGTTACCGACAGTACAGCATCTCGTAGTCGTACTGTTTCACTTGCTGAACCAGTGCATGTAGTTGAAATTCCTCTAATGTCAAGATTCAAAATTCGCAGGTAATCTTTTTCTGTTGTCGTAGGCTCCGTGATTTCCGCGGACTGTGGCGAAATGCTTATCAACAAATGGTCCAAATGGCCCTGAGCACTATGGGACTTAACTGCTGAGGCCATCAATGCCCCAGAAGCCCGAGGCAGGATGCGAACCTGTGACCGTAGCGGTCGCACGGTTCCAGACTGTAGCCACCCCGGCCGCCGCTTCATAACAGCCCACGTCTTCTACACCCTACTTCGTCACCAACACTGGCAGTGATTTAATCTTTACATATCATCCTTTGATCCTCTTGGTATCTGGCGGAGCTCGAACACTTGTGAACTTAGCTTAAATGTATTCGGCGGCCGTACTTCATGAAACCACGAATGGACGCCATTGTGACAGCAGCAGTCCTACATCAAGCTACTAATAACGAGAGAGAGAGAGAGAGAGAGAGAGAGAGAGAGGGGGGGGGGAGAATCTAATGCTGTCAGACCACATTCAGAACTGCATCCATAGAGACTTCATGATCTATAGTACGGATTCCGAAAAAAAATCATAGTTGCTTAGAAATAATTTTCTGTGGTCAGGGACTGCCTTTACAGTCACTGTGTATTTTGCTCTGCACAGTCCGCATCTCGTGGTCGTGCGGTAGCGTTCTCGCTTCCCGCGCCCGGGTTCCCCGTTTCGATTCCCGGCGGGGTCAGGGATTTACTCTGCCTCGTGATGGCTGGGTGTTGTGTGATGCCCTTAGGTTAGTTAGGTTTAAGTAGATCTAAGTTCTAGGGGACTGATGACCATAGATGTTAAGCTACATAGTGCTCAGAGCCATTTTTTTTCTCTGCACAAAATAACTGGACTGCTCACTGTGCTGTATCATCTCAGAAACTGTAACAATGTTAACAAAATATAGCAAAAAAAATTACTTGGTGTTTGTTTAAATTTGGCATCTGAAGTGTAACTCGGACAGCTATAGCCATACAAATAGGTATTGTTTTTTCATAAAATAATATTTGATACTGCCGATAGGATTTCTCAGAATTTATTTTCCGCATGACGCGTTTCAGGAGATAAGTGCCATTACCGATTAAGTCTTCCGGGATCTGTGATAGTTCTGTGCGTAGTGTCTGCGATGCGTTATTCCGCCTCAGACGACAGCAAAAAATTCCCAAGTCACAGAAGGTCACACAACGCAAACACCAAGATCAGAAATGTCACGGGATGCGGAAAACTCATTTGACAGTGGGAATCATTTCCCTAACTCCGCGGTGCGGCAAATAAACGAAGAAAAATCGTAACTGGCAGCAGAAACGTTATTTTATAACAAACAAGAACATGGTTTCCACTCTCTCTGTCTTTCTACAACAGATGCATAATGGATAACACCACGTCATGCATATTCGTAAATCAACACACATAACGTAAATGTATAAACAGATTTTACATCTACCAACCCACTTATGTTACCTGTTTCGTGCACGCATGTGTACACACACACACACACACACACACACACACACACACATACACACACACACACACACACACGCACATACACACAGAAGTCCGCGCACATTTTATCCAATCTTTATCAGCGTCAATTTAGTATTTACAGAAAACCTACCACCACAGATGTCAGTATTGACAACTCAGCTTGCCATCCCCGCCAACAAAAAGTGGCATATTTCAGAACGATGGTACACTGAATTTAAAAAGTACCAATGAGTGACACAGACCACCAAAATGAAATCAATATAATTAAAACAGTTGCTCATAATAATGGATATAAACCCACAATAATAGAAAAACTCCACAACAAAATGCAGACAAAAACCACAGATCCACTTCACAGCGGGTTCTTCAAGCCAAATCAGTATGCCACAGAAGCCAAACCTAAATTTGCTACTCTCCCATACATAGGCCCACGTTCATACCAAACAGCAAACTTATTCAAAAAGAAGAAAAATATCACAATCAGCTCTTCCACAAATAATAAATTACAACAAAAAGTAATTCATGATGTAATTACCTCTAAGAGTCCCAACCGTAAATCAGGAATATACAAACTCAATTGTGATACATGCCCAAAATTCTACATCGGACAGACAGGCAGAAGTTTTGAAATTAGATACAAAGAACATATTGATGCTTCAAGACTTGATAACTAAACCAAATCAGCATTTGCAGCCCATATTGCTGAAGAAAACCATTCAGTGGGAAACATTGAGGACAACTTAAAAGTGTTACATCTAGCAGAAAAAGGAGAATTAGAAATACACAGACACAAAAACAGCACCCCAGACTATATCCTTAACGAACAAACAGAGTTAGCTAACACCCATTCCTGAAAAATTTCCAAAAATTACTTTCCAACCTCCAAAGCAAGTAATATTAGTACACCTATCTGCAGATCAAATAGCAAATTTACATGTTACTATAATTCTCATGATGCTAAATGAGATTAAATAATATACTTTTTTACCTATATAGTACCCTCTCTCTCTCTCTGAATAAATGATCCTTTCCAAACATAGGACATCGTCGTCAAATGTTACGATATATCATAGCATCTGTGATACTCATATGTTTGTAAGCTCTTTGTATGTATCAAAAGATGTGGTAGAAATCTTCTCAGTGGCAAATATAAAGTGTTCAGTGAGAAGAATTTACGTGTGCAACAATAAGAATGCAGTGGGAATGTATTTACATCTGTTGGACGAATGTTATGAAAACAACACTCTAAACCGACGTTTCACGTAAGTCACGTGCAACGAAAATCTGTAACGCAACCATCTGTGTGTAGCGTGTTTATAATTATGTATTATTTGTATTTTATGCCAATTAATCTGTAAAAAACACACCACATGTCATAAAGAAAGCGGGTAATCCGTCTGAGGATGAATCACAACGATTTGAAACTGGTAACGTTTGAAGGGTACCTTTGAATAAAGGAACTGAAAGTAAATTCGTGGCTGGTTGCTGTCCTAGCACCATCAACATTTATCAGCGTCGACTGGAACAGTGTAACGTGGGTGTATCGCATACAAAAGGGACGACAACTTCTATTGAAACTGAACGTTACAGGCGGCGTACGCCGTCACCTTGCTTCAGCTCGACAGCAAGGGCGGGAAACTCAAATAGGTGGATCGAGCTGACCGTTTTCTCTTTTACTCAGAAATTTTTGGTAAATATGATTTCAGAAACCTCTAGAAATTGTCGTTTTTGTGAGTGCTTCAGAGAAATAAGAAAAAAAATACTAGGTTTTTAAAAATCTACAACTATCTCTGAGTGCATAGGGCCAAGACGAACGAATCCGCCATAGTGAACTAGGTACGTAGGTTGGAACTTAAACAGTGGCAACACTGCTGTGTAGACACTATGCAATGGATCTACTGTTGTCGCCGACAGCACACGTTGTTGACATGCCTACCTTACCTCCGAGCAAATGGACTCGGCCGTCTAACGTCACCGGCGTGCGCTCAATCGAGGGAAAAACAGTGACTTGTGAGCGAGCGGTCTAACGCAACGGTGTCACTATGTTTTCCAAACAGAAGTTGGATCGAGATTGAATGTGCCAGGAGTCGTACAGCACGACAGTGTCATCGAGGTCTTCAAGAGGCGTGCCGGGAATCGGCATTGCCGTACAGAACAGTGGCGCGTATAGTGTCCCTTTTGAAATATTCAAGCCGATATATTTGAAGTAAATAATAATAGGACTCTGAATAATATTATATGCACATAAGGGACAAATTAATTATGAAAATGTATTAAATTAGCTTCAATGAAAGACTATATCGATTGCAATGTAATAAAAAGACATTATTTATATTAGATGAGATCGTAGTGCATAACGTTCTCGAAACGACCATTATTGTCTTTGTCATTACACATAAGAGAAAAAAAGATATTTAAAATCACTTCGAGTCAGATCATTTCTTCAGCTGTATGTAAGGTACACTCGTTATTGTAAAGCGATAGCTTTTGTTCTATTTGTTCTCGTACGTAGCGAATAATTCAAGTGTGTATTCTGTACTACTGGAAATATATTTACAAAAAGTGAGTGCATTGTGTTACTTAAAGAAAAAAAATGGTTCAAATGGCTCTGAGCACTATGGGACTCAACTGCTATGGTCATCAGTCCCCTAGAACTTAGAACTACTTAAACCTAACTAACCTAAGGACATCACACACATCCATGCCCGATGCAGGATTCGAACCTGCGACCGTAGCAGTCGCACGCTTCCGGACTGCGCGTGAGACCACCGCGGCCGGCTTACTTAAAGAACCCATGCAAACAATTCTTCCTGAATTAATAATTGCAAGAAGTTATTTAGCATTTTTTCATTCTCTGCGAAGCGAGCAGCGGTTATTGACTGGGATCAGTTGGCCGCCATTACGCGGCGTATTTAAACTTATTTTTTTGTTTAACGTATCACCACAGTCGGAGCAGAAAGAGTCATTTCAAGTTATCTAATTAACTAAAATGCAAAGCGTCACTAATTTCATTTCGTCAAAAATGCACACTTTCAAAGATACGATTTATACTAGGTCAATGAACTAAGCCTGCATTACATTTCTCCGAAAGCATTTGAAATAATTTGTAGGGAGCCTGGCGCTCATTTGAAACATAATTTAATATTTATCTTTGGCTACCTGCAAATCAACATATATATATATATATATATATATATATATATATATATATATATATATATATATATATATATATATATATATATATCCCTTTCTTATGTTTCACTTAATAATAATAATCATTAATAACCACAGAAAGGAAGGGATAATATACACGTTGGGTAAAAGCCTTCAACGAAGGTCGCCAGCCTGTGGCAGACATGCACTGGGGAAGTCGTCCTAGCGTCTCTGAAGAAGAAGTTGATGCTGTTACCGCGTCAGTGGACAGTGATCGACGCCATACGATTCGTGAGCTCGGATAAGCGGACAGGACTGTGCTTCACATCCTCAAGGAACGCCTGGGCCGGCCGGGGTGGCCGAGCGGTTCTAGGCGCTACGTTCTGGAACCGCGCGACTACTATGGTCGCAGGTTCGAATCCTGCCTCGGGCATGGATGTTTGTCATGTCCTTAGGGTAGTTAGGTTCAAGTAGTTTTAAGTTCTACGGGACTGATGACCTCAGAAGTTAAGTCCCATAGTGCTCATAGCTATTTGAACCATTTGAACGCCTGAGCATGCAAAAAAATTGCATCACGATGGGTCCCACATGACTTGACGGAAGTTCAGAAATGGATACTTTACGACGCTGCTCAGACGCACTTGGAACTCTATGAGCGCGAAGGAGAGGCTTTCTTACGTCGTATCGTAGCACTGGATGAGACAGGGGCCACATCGTATGAGCCAAAACTGAAACGCCAATCCAACAAATGATGTCATTATGGGTCGCCACGAAAGTCGAAAGTGCGTCAGAGCCCCAGTAAGGTGAAAGTTATGGTGATTCTCGTATACGACTGTGATGGTGTTATCCTAACGCATTCCCTTCCTCCACCGCAGACCTTCAGTGCACAGTATCCCTGTTCGTTTTTGGAGCATCACCTGCGACCAGCTTTGCGAAAGAAGCGGCGACACTTTCTGCACAACCCACCCATCACTTTGCACGACAATGCGCGGGCGCATACAGCGCAAGCTGTGGCTGCTCTGTTCGATGGATGGCACTGGGAAGTACTGTACCATCCTCCATACTCCCCGGAATTAAGTCCTTGTGACTTTGATTTGATTCCGAAGATGAAGGAACCAGTTCGAGGCATTCCCTTCAGAACTGTTCGAGAGATTCGACAGGCAGTACACCTATCCATTCACACCATCAACAGAACAGGCTCTGCTAACGGCTCCACATCGCAGGCAACGGGTTCTACTCAACGCTGGTGACTACTTTGAAGGACAGTAACAGGTGCAAAACATATATCTGTTTTGTATCGGTTGTGAATAAATAGTTGCCACTGTTTAAGCTCCAACCCTGGTATAAAACTCGCTTTGTCTTTAGTAAAATACTACCTTCTCGCTAAGATTCTCCCGCGTACAGATATCATATATGTCGATATGATTTACATATAGATATACGAAGCGTTCTAGCAAAGTTTTGCAATACGACGCCGGCCTCTGTGGCCGAGCTGTTCTAGGCGCTTCAGTCTGGAACCGCTCCGCTGCTACGGTCGCAGGTTCGAATCCTGCCTCACGCATGGATGTGTGTGATGTTCTTAGGTTAGTTAAGTTTAAGTAGTTCTACGTCTAGAGGACTGACGACCTCAGATGTTACGTGCCATAGTGCTTTGAGCCATTTTTTGCAATACGACGCAACAATAAGTAGCAGGAGGCTGATTGTTGCTGTGTTCTGAGAATATTTGATGCATTGCAGCCGCCGTGAAAGGTCTGTGGCCGCAGTCGTTCACTTTCAGGGTTAGTTTCTATGGCATCGTAGTCACGAAGTGAGATTCGGGCAGTTTTGCGGTACAACTTCACGCATGTTTTAAACATAGACCAGTGCTCTGAAGATGTGACTCTTGTACTCGGTGATGTGTGTCCACATCGTACTACTACATTCAGTTGGTACAGAGGATTCCAAAGAGGATATTTCACTCTGGAAGACACTGAGAGGACGGGAAAGAACGGCAATCAGTTACGGAGGACAACATTGATGCTGTGAGGAAAACGCTAGACAAAGACAGGCGAGTGGCCTATACGCAGATAGAGGACACCTTAGGGCTAAATGCACCAGCAATTCGTTCGATTCTGCACGATCATTTGCAAGCACAGAAACTATGTTGTCTCTGGACGCCACATAGACTGACGGAAGAGCATATGACACGACGCCGGCCGGGGTGGACGAGCGGTTCTAGGCGCTACAGTCTGGAACCACGCGACCACTACGGTCGCAGGTTCGAATCCTGCCTCGGGCATGGATGTGTGTGATGTCCTTGGGTTAGTTAGGCTTAAGTAGTTCCAAGTTCTAGGGGACTGATGACCTTAGAAGTTAAGTCCCATAGTGCTCAGAGCCATTTGAACCATTTTTTGATGACACGACATGTGACTTGGTGCCGGTAGATGATAAAGAAGTTTTTTAAGGGACAATCTCAGTGTGTGAGGGGTGACGAGACTTGGCTGTACTATTATGACATGCCGACTAAGACACACAAAAAAGTTTGCGTCTTTGAAGCTGACGACACACCCGTAACTGTCAGTTAATATCGAGCAGTAAAAAGAAAATAAAAGCTCACAGTTTTAAACATGGCTGCTTGGTTCAGAGACCTTTTATAGATTAAAGTTTAACTAAATAAGCCCTCGGTCTCAATTTTTAGTCGTATTGTCCAGGTCTCAAACCTTCTAAGACTGTCTTCATGAGAATTTAAATGTTTAAAGTGGGCTATAACATAATTACAAATATATGGGAAAAAAATTTTTTATGCAAAAGTGTAAGTACTGACTAACAGTACAAGAAAGAGACAGTACTTACATGTCACATATACACTCCTGGAAATTGAAATAAGAACACCGTGAATTCATTGTCCCAGGAAGGGGAAACTTTATTGACATATTCCTGGGGTCAGATACATCACATGATCACACTGACAGAACCACAGGCACATAGACACAGGCAACAGAGCATGCACAATGTCGGCACTAGTACAGTGTATATCCACCTTTCGCAGCAATGCAGGCTGCTATTCTCCCATGGGGACGATCGTAGAGATGCTGGATGTAGTCCTGTGGAACGGCTTGCCATGCCATTTCCACCTGGCGCCTCAGTTGGACCAGCGTTCGTGCTGGACGTGCAGACAGCGTGAGACGACGCTTCATCCAGTCCCAAACATGCTCAATGGGGGACAGATCCGGAGATCTTGCTGGCCAGGGTAGTTGACTTACACCTTCTAGAGCACGTTGGGTGGCACGGGATACATGCGGACGTGCATTCTCCTGTTGGAACAGCAAGTTCCCTTACCGGTCTAGGAATGGTAGAACGATGGGTTCGATGACGGTTTGGATATACCGTGCACTATGCAGTGTCCCCTCGACGATCACCAGAGGTGTACGGCCAGTGTAGGAGATCGCTCCCCACACCATGATGCCGGGTGTTGGCCCTGTGTGCCTCGGTCGTATGCAGTCCTGATTGTGGCGCTCACCTGCACGGCGCCAAACACGCATACGACCATCATTAGCACCAAGGCAGAAGCGACTCTCATCGCTGAAGAAGACACGTCTCCATTCGTCCCTCCATTCACGCCTGTCGCGACACCACTGGAGGCGGGCTGCACGATGTTGGGGCGTGAGCGGAAGACGGCCTAACGGTGTGCGGGACCGTAGCCCAGCTTCATGGAGACGGTTGCGAACGGTCCTCGCCGATACCCCAGGAGCAACAGTGTCCCTAATTTGCTGGGAAGTGGCGGTGCGGTCCCGTACGGCACTGCGTAGGATCCTACGGTCTTGGCGTGCATCCGTGCGTCGCTGCGGTCCGGTCCCAGGTCGACGGGCACGTGCACTTTCCGCCGACCATTGGAGACAACATCGATGTACTGTGGAGACCTCACGCCCCACGTGTTGAGCAATTCGGCGGTACGTCCACCCGGCCTCCCGTATGCCCACTATACGCCCTCGCTCAAAGTCCGTCAACTGCACATACGGTTCACGTCCACGCTGTCGCGGCATGCTACCAGTGTTAAAGACTGCGATGCAGCTCCGTATGCCACGGCAAACTGGCTGACACTGACGGCGGCGGTGCACAAATGCTGCGCAGCTAGCGCCATTCGACGGCCAACACCGCGGTTCCTGGTGTGTCCGCTGTGCCGTGCGTGTGATCATTGATTGTACAGCCCTCTCGCAGTGTCCGGAGCAAGTATGGTGGGTCTGACACACCGCTGTCAATGTGTTCTTTTTTTCCATTTCCAGGAGTATACATTAAATAACAAGCCTGGAGGGCTTTAGCCACAAAAATTTTAAAAAGAATATATGAAGGGGGGCACTATCGGCTGCACATACCTATAAAGCCACAGGTAGCAACAGACTGAGGCGGCCGCATTTAGCAAGTGCGGTCAGGTGAACATTACACCAAAAGTGCCACCTGGTAGCCGTAAATGTACGTAAGCTACTTCACATTTAAATATCGACAGCTGAATGAGAGAATGAACAGTATTTAGTACATGAACCGACAGGCAAGGTTTTATATGACAACAGTAGACATTGTAACATTTTGCTTATGTAAAAGCCTAGAAATACAGGGTGTCCGAAAAGACTTTCCCTGATTATATAAATTGATAACTCAGGCTAGAAGTAAGATAGGAATATGAAACTTGTGTCGAATTGTTTACAACTATCAAAGTTTTTTCTGTTTTAGGTTCGCAGTACGCAAGTAGTGGATGAGGTGCAGTGCCCAAGATGCCATGTTAACCATTCAGGAGAAGGCACAGTGTGTCCTGTGGTACCATGAGACACGATCACCAAACACAGTGCAGAGACACTTCCAGACAACATTTGGAAGGAATCCACCTGATGTCAAGAGCATTAGAGCCTGGTATGAGAAGTTCAAGAACACAGGATCGGTTGCTGACCTTCCGAGGTCTGGTCGACCGAGAACCTCAGCAGACTGGGTGGAAGCTGTAAGGCAGTCTTTTCTGTGAAGTCCGGAGAAATCGGTGCCCAGGGCCTCACGTGAATTACAGATGCCAAAAAGCTCTCTCAGTGACATTTTACACAAACGTTTATTGTTTCGTGCGCACAAAGTGCAAATCGCTCAGGCCTCGTTGCCCACTGACAGTACACGTCGGTATGACTTTGCGGTCGAAATGCTATCACGTATTGAGGACGATGGTGGTTATCTCGGACGAATTGCCTTTTCCGACGAAGCGAGCTTTTGGGGTTCACAACCCACTGGCGAGATCATGGAGTGCACCAGAGGCAGTCCAAAGGTGAATGTTTGGTGAGCGCTATTGCACGATCGAATTATCGGGCCATTCTTCTTCGCTGAGGCTACCATCACATTTGCAGTGTATCTGGACATGTTGCAACTGTACGCTGTTCCTCAGATGCTTCTGTATCAGCCCGATGTCTTGTTTCAGCAAGACGGTACACCGCCTCATTGGGGTTTGGACGTCCGTGCCCATCTCGATATGGGCCATGGATTGGTCGTGATGGGCCAACGGTTTGGCCTCCACGCTCTCCTGACATAACCCCATTAGACTTCTTTTTATGGGGCTATGTAGAGGTCTACCGAACACGTGTACCAGATCTTGAAACCCTGCGGCAATAGATCACCACAGTCGTTGAATCGACCCCTCCAGTGATGTTGGCTAATGTGTGGACGGAAATTGAATACCGCATAGATGTGCTACGTGCTACCAAGGGTTTACTGATGTGTGAAAAAACTTTGATAGTTTGTAAACAATTAGACACCAGTTACATATTTGTATCTTACTCCTAGCCTGAGTTATCAATTTATGTAATCAGGGAAAGACTTTTCGGACACCCTGTACAGTTTGAAAACTGAAAACTGATTAAGCTACCTGTAGCTCGATATATGTGAGCAGCCCGCAGTGGCTCGCGTTCCACGCATTTTACTTTAAAACTGTGACTAAACCTTTTTCGCTTGATATTTATTTTATGCGTGACGTGTAAGTACTGCTTCTTTTTGTACTGTTATTTAGTTTTCAGTTCTCAAACTGTATTTCTAAGCTTTTACATAAGCAAAATGTTACCATGTCTGCTCCTGCCATATATAACTTTGTGAGTCCATGGACTAAATACTTTTCATTCTAACATTCATCTGTCTATATTTAAATGATAAGTAGCCTATTTCTACTTACGGCTACCAGGTGGCACTCTTGGTGTAATGTTCACCTGACCGCACTTGCTAAATGCGGGCGCCTCAGTCTGTTGCTACCTGTGGCTTTATAGGTATGTGCAGCCCATAGTGGCTCGCCTTTCATATATTCTTTTTAAAATTTTTGTGACTAAAGCCCTTCCGGCTTGTTATTTATTTTATATGGGACATGTAAGAACTGTCTCTTTCTTGTACTGTTAGTCAGTACTTAACAGTTCTATATAAAAATTTTCTATACCCATAAATTTGTAATTATGTTATGGGCCACTTTAAATATTAATTCTGATGAAGACACTCTTAGATGTGTTGAAATTTGGTCAAAAAAACTAAAAATTGTGACCGCGGGCTTATTTAGTTCAAATTTAAAATAAAAGCTGCTTCTTTCAAATCGTGTGGAATTGTGGGACGTGTTGTTCTGGACACACACAAGACAGTCCCAGCTAAGTGGTACACTGAGCAGTGCCTGCCCAAAGTCATCCAATCTTTGAAGAACTGCGACCGAAGTCAAGAATGGACATTCGGAGGTTCCTCTATCACAACGCTCCAGCTCACCGAATATTTGCCGGGCACAGGACTGAAACTTGTTGAGTACCCTCCTCACACTCAAGGCCTTGCTCCTTGTCACTCTGCACTGCTCCCTCATGTGAAAACGAAGCTGAAAAGAGTGCAGTTTTCAAATGATGCGGACCTCCTGGTGACTTGGGACAACGAGTCTGCCTTACTCCCTACAAAAAACCTGCGAGAAATGGTTTAGGTATTGGTTTCTGAGGATGGACAGGTGTATTCAAGGAGGCGGAAATTACTTCGAAAAAATCAAATAAATAAAGCCCTATTGCAAAGCTTCCCTAGTACTCGTTGTATTTTGCATATAATTAACGTATGTCATACGTTTGATCTGTATCTGTAGTGAATTTCACCCTACCGTATCTACCTGAATCCTGAGGAGAATTGTAAGTCTGTCTGAGTAAGAAATATGAAAGAGGTAATAGTTGAGCTTTTTAGGTTGAAAATGGAAGAAACTGGTTTTAGATTTGTAATGGGCTAGGTAGGCCATGCCAGTTCTACATATTCGCTCACAATTAGGATTTAGCCAGAAATGTCCAGCCAACTAGACTCAAGACAAGCCTGTCCAGCTTTTGTTGGGCTCTTGAACGATGAAGCAAAGAACGCACTACTGAGGCACGTTCCAAACTAGTAACATAAGCACGAAGAACAAGAATAAGGAGGAAAAAGCGTATATACAGACATGTAAGTTGGATCTTTCTTAAATCAGTCTCATAATTTCTCGAAATTCATGGAACAAAAAAAATTAAAGGTGAAACTGCCTCTAAAATGCTTTTGGCTATCAAAACTGGACATCTTAATCCAAATCACATGATATTGAGCAATTTTATTCGGAATGATTGAAACTGACAGAATATCAATGCCGGAAGGGTGTTCTATTTCAGCCCGCATCGCGTGGTCGTGCGGTAGCGTTCTCGCTTTCCACGCGCGGGTTCCCGGGTTCGATTCCCCGCGGGTTCAGGGATTTTCTCTGCCTCGTGATGGCTGGGTGTTGTGTGTTGTCCTTAGGTTAGTTAGGTTTAAGTAGTTCTAAGTTCTAGGGGACTGATAACCATAGATGTTAAGTCCCATAGTGCTCAGAGCCATTTTTCTTTTTTTTGTTCTTTTTCACAAAAGCACAATGGACAAGGGAACGGAATAAACTGCAAGCCGAAACAATCAGAAAGATGATGTTGTTGCTGTGTAATCTAAAATTATCCTGTCAAGAGTTCCATGAAATGATTTCCAAGAAAAATAACGTTCTTGATAAAGTGGGTTCAAATGAGAAATTTTAATACTTAACGACACATTGGTACTTCTTTAAAAATCTAAGTGAAGTGACTAAGATTATTGAATATCTTTTAGGTTTCCGCTCCAGAAAAAAACAGCTAATTGTTTACGCTGTTTAATGAGGAACATACAGTTTATTTTGACATAAGATGGCCTTAGAATGAAAACTGCACAATTAACAACATCGAACATGTAGTTGCTATCATAATTGCCAGATTATAAGACTGTTTTTTGATCGTTTTTTAAGTGAGGCGCTTTTAAGGTTGATCTCACAAAGGCTAACTATAACTGATTATTAAAAAACGATTGAAAATAAAAATTCTATTTAAAAGAGGTAGTTCGGCTTTTAGGGCAAAAGTATGGCTAAATATAACGCTGGCTTTTCTATTTTTGGATCTGGCAACCATACTCACAATCCTTCTTTTTAAAAAGAATTGCAAAAGTCTGTGTTTAAATGAAAAGCCCAGGGATTTTCAAAGTAATATTTATTAATCCTCCAAGGTTCACCACTATATCATGCCTTTCTCCTGCTAAAGAGCCACACGTTCGATTTACCTCCAATTCTTCATCTCCTCTTAAGTACACTTGTAAAAACTTGGCATTTTCATTTGACAGGCAGAGAAGGGAGCTAACTCAGTGTGTATTTCTCTCCTCCAAAACTTTTCGGTATACAGGATAAAATAGACTGCAGATGGAAATCGATGTCCGAAACCACCATTTTGAAGGCAACAGTGTTTTGCATTCATAGCAAACAGGGCTGTTCTACGCAGCAGCTATCTCCATCTTCTACACTGGCGGTAGTGGCAACCAGTCGCGGTTATTAAACAACAAACAACATTGCGAGGCGTTCAGCCTATGGTGCAGCAGTGTACGAAGGAACGCTTGTTGCCCGAGGGGTTGCCTAGTGGGAGGCGCGGCAGCCTATAATTTTGACGCTGTGTAGCGTCGCTGGATAACGTTTCTGGAAACGGCTCCTATGCTCCATTTGTCCCTCAAGACACTGTCTACAATCCCACTAAGTTTGT
The DNA here is from genome assembly GCF_023897955.1 of Schistocerca gregaria. Lineage (NCBI taxonomy): Eukaryota > Metazoa > Arthropoda > Insecta > Orthoptera > Acrididae > Schistocerca > Schistocerca gregaria. Next base: position 24,461,555 of record NC_064928.1, on the reverse strand, counting down.
TGCAACATTCCTGGGACACCCAGCATATACTGTAGTTGGATGCAAATCTTCTGGTGACTTTTGCCAGGGTAGAATCCCAGGATGCCTTGCCGCCAAGGAACCTTGTTTTGCTCAGATGAGGGACGTCCCATTCTGCAATTACTAGCGACTACCGTGTGGCTCAGGGCAGGTATCAGAAGGTTAGGGAAAGATAGGAGTTAGTGGCATCCAGAGGCTGAAAAATATCGTAACGAGGACGCAGCTCGTATTTTATATACTGATATTGCAGGGTTATTGAAAACAACAAGAAGGCAAAGTCTTTACCAGAAATATTTGGTGTAAATCATAAAATGGAAGTGAGAAGGGTTGCGTATTTTATGATTAAATTTAATGTAGTCTTTTTTTTATTGTGGTAGGAACGCTGTCTACGAATTATTGTTACCGCTCACTGGCGTTTTTATGCCACTACTGTGGTGATTCTCTTTTACGAGGTTATTTGCAAATTTGATTTAAGTGCTTCCACTTTTCAGAGTGGCTTATTCTAAAATTTATATTTGTCTTTGACAAGTATGCTGAGTGAGAGTCATCGAAAGCTAATTGACATAAATGTCTGCTTTGCTGATTTTATTTGAAGTTGTGGAGATTGTTTGTAGTCATGCTTTTAAATGTCACCACATGTCATCTTGAGCAGAAAGTTTCTCTCTTCATCTCACAGATCCGTGTAATTTGTCGTGTTACACCAATAACTGAAGAAAGAGTGAACAGTACTCTTCACGTTCTTTCCCGAGACAGATATAGCTCGCTGACATGCATTCAGCGACTCTTTAATAGCAAAACCACAATGCAGCATTTGTCTTCCAGCACAGAGACGTCGTGACATCCATCCCAAAAAAGGAGGTTAAAACAGATTCCAAACTCCTTGATAGAATAGATTCTAACCTAAGCTCCTACACGCCGCCGAAAACTGAAGAAAGACATCGGACGCAGTGTGCATCAAACAGTCGGCCGATGTTACCGCGCGACGTCTGGCGACTCTGTCTGCCGACCGACCGTTGTCTGTGAGGGCAATATTTATCGCGCAATAATATCGTGTTGCTATATTGCAAGAAAGAGAGGGAAAAGAACGGTACTGTATTATTACGAAATATGTATGCTCGGGACGCGTCAGTTACTGGTCTGCCTTCACAGCGATCGAGTCTCAACTCGATGGCGTGGAATTCACGCACACGGCGGCGACAAAAGTCACGCGACACCTCCTAATATCATGTCGGACCTCCTTTTGCCCGTCCTAGTCCAGCAACTCGACGTGGCGTGGACCCAACAAGTCGTTGGAAATCCCCTGCAGAAATATGGAGCCAGGCTGCCTCTACAACTGGCCACAATTGCGAAAGTGCTGGCATTGCAGGGTTTCGTGCATGAACTGTCTTCTCGATTACGTCCCGTAAACGTTCAATGGGATACATGTCGGGCGATCTGGGTAAGCAAATCATTGGATCGAATTGTCCAGTGTTCTTCAACACAATCGCAAACAAATGTGGACCAGTGACAATTCCATCGTTGTTTAGGATCTTGCAAGACAGTGATGAGTTTATTTGGACCACATGACCCTGTCCGTTCTATACAAACACAGACCACATCATTATAACGCCACAACCTGCTTGCATTGTGAGTTGTTGACAATTTGGGTCCATGGCTTCGTGAGGTCTGCACCGCACTCGAACCCTACCTTCAGCTCTTACCAACTGAAATCGGGACTCATCTGACCAGGCCACCGTTTTCCACTCGTCTAGGATCCACCCTAGATGCAAATACAGCCCAAATCATTATGGAGCCACCACCAGCTTCTACAGTGCCTTGTTGACAAATTGGGTCCATGTGTTCGTGGGGTCTGCACCACATTCGTGAGGGTCTGCGCCACACTTGATGCCTGCCATCTGATGTCACCAGCTGACATCGGGATTCATCTGACTAGGCCACTGTGTTGCATCCGCCTAGTGTCCAATCAATATGTTACGAGCCCTGGAGAGGCGCTGCAGGCGATGTCGTGCTGTTAGCAAAGGCACTCGTGTCGGTCAGCTCTGCCACATCGTTTACGCCAAATTTCGCCGAACTGCCCTAACGCACTCTTTAGTCGTACGTCACATACTGATTTGTGCAGTAATGTCATTCAGTGTTGCATGTGTGTTGGCACTGATACACCTGTGCAAACGCCGCTGCTCTCGATCGTTAAGTGAAGGCCGTCGGCCACTATGTTATCTGTGGTGAGAGGTAATGCCGGTAACTTGGAACTCTCGGCACACTCTTGACACTGTGCATCTGGGAAAAGTGAATTCCCGAACTATTGCCGAAATGAAACGTCCCATGCGTCTGCAATAAATAATTCAAGCTTGTCAAATGCAGAAATAAGCACTTGCAGTGTTATTTCCGCTACGCTTAAAACACTGTTCTCGAATGTTTCTACAGGCAATTACTATGTATGAAATATGTATTGAAACTACTCCCCAGGATGCACTTCAACAGATGACTTCTTTCGTCTTTCTTTCCTGATAAATTCATATGGCTTCCGAAAATTACGAAGTCTCGACAGGAACTGACGTTTATTGCATATTATTACCTTTATACGGAACAATATACTGCGCGAGCGACGACCTATTTTAGGCTCTGCAGTCTCCTCCAACATATGGCGGAAACCTTCAAAATCGCTCTCAAGATAGTAATACCAATAGTATTATGTAATGAATACTGAGCGTGTAGGGGCCTCGTAAGAAAGTTATTACGGAATATTGTGCACCCTTCACGGACAACACTGGCAACAGCTCACAATACCTCCAACCTCCTGCTCCGTCAGCAATATTTCGACCTTAGCAGAATATTGCCGTGTATTGCAGCCACACTATTGTCAAACATGATCCGGTGGAGTATAGATGTAGGCGATGATACGATATGTGGAAACCACAGAAATGGATATTGGAATGGGATATGGATCCTTCTCGTACGGTTATTAAAAGCAACGGCGCCGCCGCGGTGCTGGGGACAGCTGTACGCTGTGTGGAGAGGTCCGCCGCAGCTGCTGGGTGACGTCAGGCGGCCTTGAACCCCACCAGGACAACCGCTATCTGGCGCGCAGATGCCGAGCCGAGACAGCCAGCCACATAACACAACTGTCAGCCACGAATCATGGCGCGCGCACACTCACGCGCTCAAATTACTGACGCAGTAACTATGCTTTTAAGTAAGAGGCCAACAACGGTACAACAATGTTGTGCAACATCTATGTCCGGCAAGCATTCAGAACTCAGCCCTCCTACCGAACATGTCGGCGCTCGACAATAGAGAACTCGGATAGCGACTGAGTTGCTTGGCTTGCAGAACTCTATAGTACTAATAGGCTGTAGACCTCAATAAACGACAATACTTGCTTGTCAAATTCCTCCTTTTCTATCGACGGGTTTGCCAAACAAGTTCGCAAATATACCAACAGCGTTTGTCAATTAAATATAACTTTTAAGCAGAATTTGTTCCTCTTGCGAAAGTATTTTGACACTAGTGGTAATGGCTACCAAGCCAGACTTTAGCACTCTGTATAAAGAAGGAAAAGAAAACCAGACGCTTGTCCAGGAAATAGTTTAAATTGTGAGAGAAATACGAGGGTCTTTGGATAAGACTGGTAAAAAAGCCAGAAAAAATGCTTGTTTTAGAAACAGCTCACCTTCTTCTACACGTAGGGGGGGATATACACTTTTACTATAAAAATAAATCGACCAGTCACTTTTTTATAATGTGTTTTATTTATGCATTTCGGGTTTGCACACATCTTCAGCTGGGAAATTAAATGTATCTTCAGTTTCTACAGTGGTACAATATCGACAGCAGTTTGGATGCTCCAACTGGCCTGTGCAAAAGCAACGATTCCAATCATTTACTTCAATTTCGCGAGTTTAAAGTTACGCACTGTCAGTTGTTCATTTTACTTACGTGCTCCTCTCCTTGTTTTTTCTTGGCTTTTCTTCTTTTTTGTAACAGCACAAACACTTTTTTTTCATGTGTTTTACACAGGTGTACTGCGTTATCCGCCATGTTGTCGACTGACAGTTTTGTTTACCTACAAGCTGTTTATCTATGGACAGAGTTATATTTTACGAAAATTTTATGGTTATAGCTAAGCTAGTGTTTACTAAACATTGACTTGGGTGATAGAAGTATTCTAAGTACGATGTATATTAAGTTGTTTTTTTTATGCAGTTATCCTCCACCTGTTTCATGCAATCGGAAAAATAGATTCTGTCAAACTATACAGAATGCTCGTTGACTGCAACTGCCACTTCCTCATTTGATGAAAATTTCTTCCCAGCAAGCCAGAATTTCAAGTTGGGGAACAGAAGGAAGTCACTTGGGACTAAGTCTGGTGAACACACAGGATGAGGAACAAATTCAAAACCCAATTCACGCACTTTCGCTATTGTTATTGCTGATGTGTACAACAGCGCTTTGCTGTTGTTGTTGTGGTCTTCAGTCCTGAGACTGGTTTGATGCAGCTCTCCATGCTACTCTATCCTGTGCAAGCTTCTTCATCTCCCAGAAACCACGGCAACCCACAACCTTCTGAATCTGCTTAGTGTAGTCATCTCTTGGTCTCCCTCTACGATTTTTACCCTCCACACTGCCCTCCAATACTAAATTGGTGATTTCTTGATGCCTCAGAACATGTCCTACCAACCGATCCCTTCTTCTGGTCAAGTTGTGCCACAAACTTCTCTTCTCCCCAATCCTATTCAATACTTCCTCATTAGTTATGTGATCTACCCATCTAATCTTGAGCATTCTTCTGTAGCACCACATTTCGAAAGTTTCTATTCTCTTCTTGTCCAAACTATTTATTGTCCATGTTTCACTTCCATACATGGCTACACTCGATACAAATACTTTCAGAAATGACTACCTGACACTTAAATCTATACTCGATGTTAACAAATTTCTCTTCTTCAGAAACGCTTTCCTTGCTATTGCCTGTCTACATTTTATATCCTCTCTACTTCGACGATCGTCAGTTATTTTGCTCCCCAAATAGCAAAACTCCTTTACTACTTTAAGTTTCTCATTTCCTAATCTAATTCCCTCAGCATCACCCGATTTAATTTGACTACATTCCATTATCCTCGTTTTGCTTTTGTTGATGTTCATCTTATATCCTCCTTTCAAGACACTGTCCATTCCGTTCAACTGCTCTTCCGAGTCCTTTGCTGTCTCTGACAGAATTACGATGTCATCGGCGAACCTCAAAGTTTTTATTTCTTCTCCATGGATTTTAATACCTACTCCAAATTTGTTTTTCGCTTTATGCTGATTTAAATGTAAATGCCGTGTGGCTAGGGCCTCCCGTTGGATAGAGGTAGACCGTTCGGCGGGTGCAATTCTTTCGAGTTGACAACACTTAGGCGCCTTCTGTGTCGAAGGGGATGAGATGATGATGATTATGACAACACAACACCCAGTCCCTGAGCAGAGAAAATCTCCGACCCAGCCGGGAATCGAACCCGGGCCCGGTGGTACGACATTCCGTAGCGCTGACCACTCAGCGACAGGGGGACGCACTTTATCCTGTTGAAAGAGCACAAATATGCGTGCCGATCTTGGTCTATTTTCAACCGACGCAAGTTTTAAACTATCCAACATCAAAGCATAACAGGATCCGGTTATGGTTTTGCCTTTTTTTCAAATAATCTATAGGAACCAAAATACAGTAGCCATCACCTTACCAGCTGACAAAATGGTCTTTGCCTTCTTTGATGCATTTTCGCCAGCCTTTGTCCCTCGTTATGACTACGGGTGTGACTCATTAGTCACAAATCGACGTAAAACGTCTGATGGATTGCGATCAGACATGCGCTCTACGTCGACTGTGAGCAATCCCAGCACCCACCTTCCACACAGCTTCTTCATAGCAAATTTTCCGTGCAGGATACACACATCCGCTCGGCTGAGATGCCTACAGTCTCGGAATCTCAGCAATTTGTGTTCGGCGGTTTTGCATTACCGAACAATGCATTTTGTCCACGGTTTCCCCTATGGTCATTAAACTGGACGGCCTGCGCGCGCTTCGCCGTCGATGCTTCTCCGACCACGTTTAAATTTATTAGTCCAAAAATGATACACAGTCCGCGAGAACTCCGTCCAATTATGTTTTGATTTGTACAGCAGTCCACCCCTTTGCATGAAAATGTTTAGTAACGGCTCGAAACTCGGTGTTCTCCATTTTCACTCGCAGTCGACACATTGCTCAATTCAGACGGCTATCAACAATGAACTGAACGCTGTACATTGTTCAAATTCTTTACATAATCGGAATAATCACACTTACCAACGATGAAGGTGCAACAAAAATGTTCCATTCTTTCATGGACGTTTACCAGAGTTCTGAAGCCAGCATCGTATAACAACGAAAATCTGCTAAAGAAAATATTAGACTCAGAACCAGATTACACATCAAATTTCTCCGGATGGACAGTCGAACTGTTAATACGAGGGATTTTTTTGTGTCCTATTGGTCGCGAAATTAAAACTGCAGTGGAAATCTGATGAAGCTTTGTGCAAATGCGTTGGGCAGTCTATCTACTCTAAAGCGCCCAGGAAACTGATATAGGCGTGCGAGTCAAATACAGAGATGCGTAAACAGGCAGAAAACGATGCTGTGGTCGGTATTGGCAACGCCTATGTCAACAAGTGTCTGCCACTGTTGATAAATCGGTTACTGCTGCTACAGTGGCAGGTTATCAAGATTTAAGTGAGTCTGAACGTGGTGTTATAGTCGGCGCACGAGCGATGGGACACAGCACCTCTGAGGTAGCGATGAAGTGGGGAATTATTTCCCGTACGACCATTTCACGAGTGTACCGTCAATATCAGGAATCTGGTAATACAGGACTTCCGACATCGCTGCGGCCGAAAAAACATCCAGCAACAACGGTACCACCGACGACTGAAGAGAATCGTAAATAGCTACAGGTTTGAATGCTGGGCCATGAACAAGTGTCGGTGTGTGAACTATTCAACGAAACGTCACCGGTATGGGCTTTCGGAGCCGAAGGCCCATCCGTGCAGCCTTGATGACTGCAGGATACAAAGCTTTGGTCCTCGCCTGGGTCCATCAACACCGTTATTGCACTATTGATGACTGGAAACTCGTTGTCTGGTCGGACGAGTCTCGTTTCAAATTGTATCGAACGGATGGAGGTGTACGGGTATGGAGACAACCTCATGAATCTATCGACCCTGCATGTCAGCAGGCGGCTGGTGGAGGCTCAAGTCAAGAACTGCTACAGAGTGTCTCCAGGAACACTCTTCTGAGTTGAAACAGTTCCGCTGGCCACCAAACTCCCCGACGTGAACATTATTGAGCATAACTGGGATGCCTTGCATCGTGAGTTGAGAAGAGGTCTGCACCCCGTTGTATTATTACCAATTTATGGACAGCCCTGCAGGATTCATGGTGTCAGATCCCTCCAGCACTACTTCAGACATTAGTCTAGTGCATGCAACGTCGTGTTGCGACACTTCTGCGTGCTCGCAGGGGCCCTACACGATATTAGGCGGGTGTACCAGTTCCCTCTTCAGTGTAGAATGTCCGTCAATCGCGTCATCTTCCACTTTTCTGTTCTGGACTCAAGAGTGAGCACGAAAATGTGCCTGGATGAACAATGCGTGACAACAAAGTGCGACACGATGTAAAAGATGTACAGACGTTCATGGTAGAATCGATTAGGAAAGGAAGCGAGTGTCATCGGATGATCTGGATCAGCGAGAGGATCAAGCGATGAGAGAAAAATTATCAACAGCTCAGCACAGGCGAAAAGGAATATCTCAGGCACTGTCCTTCTTCATAACAACATTCTGCAGCACAAGGCAGCAACAAAGATTCTCCTGCAGCGGTTTCGTTGGAAAGTGTTTGGTCACCCACCATACAAACCGGACTTGGCTTCCTCTGATTTTCATCTCTTTGTTCGCACGGAACACAGGCTATGTGGACAATGTAATATTGTTGCATTAATTTGTTGTGTAAGCGGTGCTGCTATTCATGACCATAAAAGTGGGATAAAAGCCGTGAGCTATCTGAGGAAGTTAACCTTGCATTACTGCGCAACTATTTCACCAGGTATCCAATCTAGCTTACCAAATTCCCAACCAGACTAACATTAATTATAATCTTTTAATAGTTCTACGAAAACCGGTGATATATACATAAGAGAATTTAAATAAAAAGAAAAAATCAGTTTATATTTGGAAATTTATTTTAACATTGATCATTGAAATTTCAGCATATTACACTTGAGTCATAACTAAGCTGGTGCCTTATTTAGGATTGTGAAAATGTGAGTTTGTAATCTTACGGAACACATCAAATATGGAGCCAAGACTGGGAGACTGCATACAACACTGCATTCATAAAATAACACACGAAGAACATTGAAACATATGCAAGAGGAAATTAACCACAACCAACCGATTCAATTTTCACCCAAAGAAGTTACGTTCGTAGCGCAATCCTGTCCGTCATGTAATTACCACACACTGGTATACTAAATTCATACTAACTCTCTGTGAAATCTTCCCGAAAAGAATAGCTGAGGCTACTTTGCTGATTACACCACATGCTTCACGTGGTCAACTTGGGTTACACAAAGAGTGTAAGTCCACAATAATTTTGATAATTAAAATAAATTAGGTCGAAAAGCAAGTTACAAAAGAAAAACATCGAACTGGTTACTATCGTCTTACTATTAACCTGATGGGTCAAACAATTGTATAAGCACGTGGTACTGGTCTCACAAAGTACACCCCACGTGGGTTGTACATAAAGAAAAGTCGCTATATTGAAAAATATTGTCAAGACCAGACGTTATAATCTCACGCACATTCGCATTTAAGATTGATGATCTTAGTTAGAGTTACTGATCAACATGTGGTTCCACTTTACTCACAAAGTAGTGACAAAGCAACTACCGGAATATATTCTGAACTTCACACTCGAATTACACTGCTTTGCAATTTGAGATAACATTAGATATTTTAGAGCTAAACCTGAAATAAAGGTGATTAATTTTTCAGTTAGGCTGAACTTCAGACGCTCGCCGCGGACAGACTGACCTGCGCTCCTACCAAGGGTGCTTCCGTATACGAAACGGAAGTGACCAGAGAGGCAGCTCCCTATACCAACATGACAAGGGACGAACAGGACCATACTAAGAATAGAAACCTCTCTGCTTTTAGAAAGCGTAGCTACCTGTTCCGACGTTGGTCCTACTGTTCTCTAGCAGACAGGCTTGTCTGCTACCATCAAGCATGCAACTAGAAATACATTTGCTCGTTCATTCTTTCACACAGAAGGGATGGGGGCTAACAGTATCTTATCATATACAGTATATAAAAGAAAGCGGATGTAGGTTCCGTATGAGATTGTGTGACATGAATTACATATAAACTGTGTTTTAAAGTGTAGTTGTGTGACAGATCGTTCTTGTTTATGTGTAAAAGTAACACGTTTCACTGCTCAGTGTCCTCCCAGATAGAAACACCACAGTAAATTTAGAACAGGAATTTATGGCGTAAATTTAAGAAATTAACATGAAAAGACTCCAACAGAGACCTTTCATAACCCCAACGCTCCGGGAAAAGACTGTGCAGGGAATTTTCTGGCCATGCCAGAACATTCCCAAGCAGGATTCTCACAGCCAATTTAAACCAAAATTGCTTAACACAATAATTTCAACAGATATTTAGAATTTACCAATTTCAAAGAGAAAAAGAAAACAATCTGACACACCTATTTAAAAGGATTTTTTTTTTTTTTTGGTCATCAGTGTGCTGACTGGTTTAATGCGGCCGGCCACGAATTCCTCCCCTGTGCTAACCTCTTCATCTCAGAGTAGGACTTGCAACCTACATCCTCAATTATTTGCTTGACGTATTCCAATCTCTGTCTTCCTCTACAGTTTTTGCCCTCTACAGCTCCCTCTAGTACCATGGAAATCATTTCCTCATTTCTTAGCAGATGTCCTATCATCCTGTCCCTCCTCCTTATCAGTGTTTTCCACATAATGCTTTCCTCTCCGATTCTGTGTAGAACCTCCTCATTCCTTACCTTATCAGTCCACCTAATTTTCAACATTCGTCTATAGCACCACATCTCAAATGTTTCGATTCTCTTCTGTTCCGGTTTTCATCTTAGTATTTAAAAGATAGTGTGGACCTAATTCGGTCAGCAAGTAAAAACAATGGTCCCTGTGTCATTAATATGAAAACAATTTCTGGTTGTTACCCATATGGAGTTCACCAGTGCTTGCTCATTGCAAGAGCCAGCTGATCACCGGAAAATTTATGACTGTTTATTAACAAGCAAAATTTATGAAAATAGCAAAGGTGCCACAGCAATTAAAAAAAATGAAAATAACATCAGTATTATAAAGCAGAACATTACAATGCTAAATCCGCAAAAGCAAAAAAATGATAAGAGAAAAAAACATGTTTTACAAAGAGTAATCGCAAAAAAATCTATATATTATAAAACTAATAATTTGTAGAACTAAAATAACTTTGTGGCACTAATTTAATCACTCTAATATATTTCAGTTAGTTAGGAAACAATGATCACTTTGTCATTTTACTGAAACTTCAATTAATGTTGTGATTGTTACCCTTATGGGATTCCTCACTATAAATATGGCCCATGCAAAGGCTAATCGATCACAGTCCAATGAGAATGAATAGCTATCTGACTGATAAACGAAGCAATGCCACAGAAATGAATTTACGAAACAAGATATCAGAAATATAATACATCACACAAGAACAAACATTGATCAATAAAACAGCTCTAAAAGTACAATAGTCAACGTCTAAAAAAACACCAATAAATAAAACACCTACAAAATACAAGAGTCAAAGTCTAAAAAGAAACAATAAATAGCACACCTGCAAAATACAAGAGTCAGTCTAATAAACACCCCTGCAAAACACATGAGTCAGAGTTTCTCTGACAGAAACACACGTATATGCATTGGACTAAGAACCTTATAATCACTTTCACTGGCACACTCAGTAGTTCCACTGTTCCGAGGCACATTATAAGGGGTGGGGGGGGGGGGTTCGTCACCGCAGCTGTCAGTAGGGTTTTTTGTCCATCTGCTGCGTGCACTCCCGCCGTCTCTGCCCTCTCATAAAGTTTCTCCTGGTGGCCCGTGTCACGTACATCTCTATTTGGTTCCATGCTTGTGTTGTCAAATTCGTGCGGTATCCTCGTTTGACACGCCAGGTTGATATTCCTTGGCAAGGATGACACTTAATGGCTCTTCTTTGTGCCACCCTTAGCGACCAGAGAACATCGAACCATGATTAACTGTCGCTTGACAGTGGGCATCCGTCAGGAAATGTTGATAAACGTCGTTGAAGTCTGCCATTTTCTCTGGACAGTACCTGTCAAAAGGCTCCACGCCCCTTTATCCCCTGTCTTCCGTCGTTTCACCGCGGCCGTCTCGCCACGGTCGCGTGCGTGTGGTGCGTTGCCAGCAGATGGAATTCCGCGCGATGGACCGCTCGGCCATCTCAGGTCATCACCTCCATGGAGGTCGCACTGGTGCGGCCGGCCATTAGCTCCAGGTGCAAGGGAAAGTGTTTGCCGCACACCCACCTTTTGTTGTCGACCGCGCTCCAGAAGTGGCCCGATTGACAGTGTGTCCTGCTGGGAAACCCGCCTGTTTACAACTAGTCCTCCTCCTCGCTGCTCCCGCTGTCTCTCAAGAGTTGAGCCGGTTCGCTTTCTGGTTCTCAACTGCATTCACAGAAATTGTTCATCATAGTTATGTGACTACAAAATGTCATACATAATACCACTTAGTATTGTCTTTCACAATTTTTTTTAGAACAAAAGTGAGACTTAATTTTTTTAATCAAAAAGTTAGATGAGTCGACGATATAAAATTAAAAGTTAAATGACTTGACAATATAAAAAATAAAAGTGAAATGACTTGACAGTACAAAAATAAAAATTAAATGAACTGACAATATAATATCTAAATCCACATCACTAATGTGGTTCACTTACGTTTTAATAAATCATGGCTACCTAATAAATCATGGCTACTTATTAATTCACTAAAATGAATAGGATTATGCCTTGTGCAAGTATAGGTCAGGACAGCATAGCGTTCACATGTTATTTACACACACACATGCACATCTGTTGTCTATTCTACAAACTAACTACCCATAAATATGCATTACTCAAAATTTTACTTCAATCCACTACTAGTTAATCCAACAAGCTACTTCAATGCTACTTCAACACAACATTGTTCTAATTCGTCCTCTTCCTGACGCTCGTGGCATATGTCTTGTCACATGATAAATATGGAGAAACATTCCTTAAACATACATTGTAAAAAGAACAATGGTTATTTGCACGCCAAAACATTTATACCAGTTGACACACCTGATAAGAGACTCGCAATTATATATTTATCATACTCATATGTTCATACATAAAAGAGTAAGACAGTTTCATCTAAAATTACGTTATCACAAGAATTAATCACACAGATGACTCTGAAAAGGGTAAAGATATTTTCATTATACAGGTTATACTACATTTTCTTACCCATTTTGCTCCCATTTCGTTCATTCTTTAAGCTACCATTCGCTTCCAAATCACTCATTTCGCCTGTGGTAGTTATTCTGGATTCATTTCTCATAAATGGCAAAATTGTGGTCTCCTCTATTCTGTAAAACAGTTTCATCTTAACATATTGACCTTACAACAGACACAAAAGGTCCAAATCCTCCTGTAGTTTAAATGACAAATGTTTTGCTTCATCCTTATTACATTAAACCAAGCTTTCCTTCGGACGCATAATCAAAATTATTTAATCTTCCTCTACCTTCAAGAGGGAAATTTCCTCAGTACAAATCATATAGGCTGCAGTGCATCCCGCACCAGCGAAAACAGTAAGCTGTAATCAGCAAAACACATAAACGGCGCTTTTCTAGGACAAGTATTAAAGCAGAACAATTTTTCAGGCTCTGGCTCAACATCAATCAAGACTACAGAAAGGATCCATATTTCTGTTCCATTGTCCATTTGCTGAAAAACTGCTCATATTTGACTACCACAATAATATTTCAGGGCCACATAGATTACACAAACCACAAGTCTTCTTTCACCGAACGGAATCAATACACTGACGAAATCCACAGACAACACTTTACCTACTCAGCTATAAGGAACAAAAAAAAGATATATCATCAATATTAACATATTAGCACATATTGGGAAGCCATTGGTTAAACAATCATATTGTCGCATCCTGATTTCAAGTTTCCAAACTTACTCATTTCTTTCTCAGAGTTCTCCTATCTTAAAATGTTCATACATCACGCATACTATAGTAAGAGATCCTCATTTATACTGACAGATATAGAATAGTAATAGATAGACAGTAGCACTGAAATCAGAAAATCGGAAACAGAGCTACTAACAGCTGGGGACCTGGGTTTGCCAGACCCATAATACCCACAGATCGGATATTCCCCTGAGTTTTGCTTTAATTCAACACAGATCTCGCTTCTCTCGGAAGCGACTCTTTTCAATTTACACAAAAAAAACATAAACAGCATTTCACTCGTTCACAAAGAAACCTTTTATCTTCACATTTGAACCAACCTAAATTCTAATTGCACGAGGAAAGAAAAAAAACTAAAAACATCACTTTAATCAATGACATAGAGACATCTTTATCGTTATTTTTACCAACATATTATTCAAAATGCATACGTCACTAATTTAAACTAATCAATTCTTTCTCCTCACCGTCCTCTCTGCTTCTCAACGTCCTTTCCACTCAATTGCCATGTCGCTCATTTGTTCCAATTGGGCGCCTACTGCGCTGATCGTTTGTCATTGCCGGTTTTGTTCATTTCCATTTGCTGGATTATGTCTAGGGTTAGCCGGTCGAATTTCAATATCAGGTGCTCCGCCTACAATCCTATTCGCACCGTGTTCATCGTAGTATCGATTCTGGTTGCCGTACCTGTAGCGTTCACGATCTTGTCCACGTCCTCGATCATTTCCGTTGTTCCACCTGTGTTCGCGACTGTTACCCCAGTTTCTATACGGCCGGTTCCGATTACTGTTCCGTTCGCGTCGCGACGACCAGCCACGCCGTTGATTAGTACTGCGGCCACGACTACGGTCGCGCTGCTGTGCCCCGTAATAACTTTGTGCCTGATTAGCCGGGAATTCTCCTGTATTATATTCCAACTCTTGGAGAAGTGTCTTAAACGTCTCCACGTACTCTTTGCATCGTCCCGCAAGAATGACGTGGCGCAAGTGCATCGGCAATTTGGTGATGCATATCCTAATTAGTTCCGCAGGCCCGTATGGGTCGTATAAAAATTGATTTTCCTGCAGCATGTTGTCGAATAGGCGTGCTGCCGAAACCAGACTGGTTCAAATTTGGCAGCATAATTATGCCATGCCTGACCCTATCTTATGCCACTTCCGACCAATAGGCGGACAGAAAGGTTTGTCGAAACTCCCGAGTGGAGTTGCAGTGACGCGCTTCCGACCTCATGCGAATCGCCGGTTCGCCTTCCAAATAGCCACACATATATTCTATCTTATGTGAACCTGCCCAGTCGGGGGGAAGAGAGAATTCAAATTGCTCGAGCCATGCTCGTGGATGTATTCCTTTTTGCGAATTTCGAAATATCTCAAACTTTCTCACCGTAACGAAATGTTTGAAATCAAATCCCCGCATTTCCTCCCGGCGAGGCCCTTGAATGCTTCTGTTTTCCTCATGCCTGCCCCTAAAAATACAGTCTTCCCTGTCGTCAAAATCTCCCTCGTGGCCGGAGTCTCTCTCTGCACTGTTCGTACGGCTATTTTTGATGCTATTGGCGAGTTCGGAATCACACCCAATGCGGCTTTCCAGATGCGCCACGCGTTCTTGTAATTCGCCTGTTACAACTTTGTGCTGCCTGTTCACTTCGAACTGTCTCTTATGAAATCTAAGAAGGGAACGCACTTCTTCGGTCTCTGCGACCTCTACCGGTGTAGTATTGTTATCGCTCTCCGTCACCTTCATCGTGCCTACGATGTCAGTTAATGCCGCAATCTTATCATGTATTTGTCTGTTGTCTTCCGCCCCAGTCTGCTTCAATTGTTCTACTTGCTGTTCGAGTGCGTGAATCGCAAGACTGTTGTCAGCTACTGTGCTGCTAACGGAAGCGGGACAATGCGTTTCCGCCTCCTGGACCCTGGAGAGAACATGCTGGTGTTCCCTTTGGCTTTCTTCTCTCAGCGCTTGAAAATTCCTAAGTAGCCGTTCTTCGCTCTCTTTCGATTCCGCATCGTGACTCCGATTGCCCTGTTCTAAGGCTTGCAGACGGTCATCGATTTGTTCAAATGTACGGCCTAATTCTTTCATGATATCACTTTTTATTTCACTTGCCAGATTGTTTATTCTTTGTGAGATATCATCGGACACTCTCTGCATCGACTTGTCGACTTTATTTGTGTGCTGGATTAGTTTTTCGTCTATTTGTTCCCCTAGCTCGCGGGTCGATTTTTCAGATTTCTCTGTCATTTGTTCGCCTAGCTCTTGGATCGATTTTTCAGATTTCTGCGTCATTCGTTCGCCTAGCTCTCGGATCGATTTTTCTGATTTCTCTGCGTTTTCTTTGTTTTGTTGCAATAAGGCTTTCATGAGTTCTGCCAAAGCAATTTGGTTAGTAGCAGGCAAATTAATTTCTGGCTCTGCTGTGAGCCCGTTCGTCCTGTTTTGCATTTCGTCTGAAGTATTCCCCATTGCATTTTCGGAACCGTCCGGCGCGTAAATATTCGAAATCAGATTATCCCCTTGTTCCATGTTGCTTAAGTTGTTGGACCGCCTACTTTTAGCTCGGTTACGTGTCTGCATTAGTTCAGTTTATACCCGGTACACTAATCACAGTAAATGTATCCGCCAAAACTCACGACAGTCACACGAAAGGTACCCAGTACGCACTTTTTCACAAGCAAAACAAATTTATGTGTTTGATCGAAGGCAGTGCAATTTACAAGCGAAAAAAAATACACACACATATAAAACACACAAATATAGAAAACAAAACAAGACAAACAACACAACGCCGCTCAAAAACGCCGTGAATCTTTTGAAAGTCTGCTTAGAAACAACGCAGAAGTTGTTTGAACTCTGCAGGGAAAAAAATTAAGATTATACAACGCTCGCAATCTAACGTTTCAGAGATTCCAGAGTCTAGCGGCATCACAGAACAGGGTCGCCATGTCTAATGGTGTTGCATTAATTTGTTGTGTAAGCGGTGCTGCTATTCATGACCATAAAAGTGGGATAAAAGCTGTGAGCTATCTGAGGAAGTTAACCTTGCATTACTGCGCAACTGTTTCACCAGGTATCGAGTCTAGCTTACCAAATTCCCAACCAGACTAACATTAATTATAATCTTTTAATAATCATACGAAAACCGGTGATATATATATATGCAACTAGAAATACATTTGCTGATTCATTCTTTCACACAGAAGGGAAGGGAGATGACAGTATCTTATCATATACAGTATATAAAAGAAAGCGGATGTAGGTTCCGTATGAGATTGTGTGACATGAATTACATATAAACTGTGTTTTAAAGTGTAGTAGTATGACAGATCGTTCTTGTTTATGTGTAAAAGTAACACGTTTCACTGCTCAGTCTCCTCCCAGATAGTCAGAAACATCACAGTAAATTTAGAAGAGGAATTTGTGCCGTAAATGACAACAGATTTAAGAAATTAACATGAAAGGAATCCAACAGAGACCTTTCAACAACATTTTGGCACAAAGATTCTCCTGCAGCGATTTCGTTGGAAAGCGTTTGGTCACCCACTATACACGACGGACTTGGCTTCCTCTGATTTTCATCTCTTTGTTCGCACGGAACACAGGATATGAGGACAACATTTTGACACAGACAACGAGCAGCAGAGCAGCGTAGAAAACTGGCGGAGAGCACAAGCAGTTGCCTTCTACTCGTATGGCCGTGGTGTTATTGCAAAGTGATATGAAAAATGTCTAAATTGGAGAAGCAGTTGGAAGTTGTAGGTAAATGTTGCAAATAAGACATATTGATTTGCACTGTGCTGTCCATTTCGCGACCGATAGGACGTCGAGGAAAAAAATAATAAGAAAGAAAGCCCTCAGAATGAAGAAGAAGACAAAATTATGCGCTAATCTGTTCTCTTGTATTTGGATCTCTAATTATAGTTTAGGGGTGCTAACATTACAACGTTCGTAAAAGAACGGGAGACCTTTGATTTCATTTTATTGTACGATGAGCATAAAACGTGATTCATGTGAAAAGACCACCTGTCGCACTCAGTGGACGTCTGTTTGCGGTACTGGCGTGCAATTTCCAGCCTCGGTCGCCGATGACCTGCAGTCAGCATTTGTGCACGAACCAGGCGCAGCAAGGTTCGTTGAACGCTCCTTGAGAAAACACTGTTGGTAGCTCCTCGGTTCACGTACTCAATAGCTTTACTTCTATTTGACTATTCACATATCCGCAGCCGCCGTTCATCCCTGTTGTCTACGGCATGTGGGGCACCACAGGATCCCTCAGCTCTGGTTTTGGACAGTACCATTTTACCATGCACGGTTTACTTTAACCACGACCGCAAATGAACAATTTACAAACCAAACTGTTTCAGAAATGGTCCTACTCTCGCCCCTTCGGACGCTACGTTCCCGCGTTACAACTGCACTGTTTTCCGCGTTACTACGGCAACCTTTATATGAATGTATGAATTCTCCGCCCTACGAACTTTCCGCCCCACTAGAAATCTGCGAACTCTCCGCCTCGTACCTGCGTCCATCGTGTCCCGCCCGACCTACAGGCGGACCGTCCTAATCACCTGGCTCTACCTGTTCCCTGCACTCGGCCCAACTCCCCTGTCCGCCTGTTAGAATCGCTCTAGTTTCCGTACACTTCACATCGTGCCACTTGGTGTGGTTCAACTGGACATCGATCAACTTTGCGTGGCAGCTGTTTAGCCAAACCAGAGCACGATCAGAAGACCAGTGCTATTGATGTTGTGTGCAAAGTATCTGCTCTAGCTCTCATATCATTCCACACAATTTTTTAATAATATTGTTACTAGTTTTTATCTTGACAGCAGTATTTTGAAGATGTTTCCTATATGAGAGGGTGTGGTCAAGGGTGACTCCAAGGTACTTAGGGTACTTGGTATGGCAAAGTGTTAACGTTAAATTTCACTCTCAGCTCCGCATTTGCTTCTTTGTTTGTCAGATTGAATGTACAGGCTTCAGTTTTACTTGTACTGGATTTAAGTCGTCACTTTTCAAAATAGGCACTCATGACGACTAGATCTTCTGTGAGAATTGTCTCCGCTCGTCCAAGATCCTTCGTTCTACAAGCAAGAGCAATATCATTTTGTTGTCCTGGTATTGGGAAGATCGGACGTATATAAGTTGAATAAAATGGGGGCTAAGACGGAGCCCTGAGGTAAACCATTACTTAATTTCCTCTCCTTGCTTATATTTTCTCACAACTAAACACGAAAATATCTATTGTTTATCATGGTGATGATGATAGCTACAGTTCGGATTGTTTTCATTAATTTGTATGTCATCCCTTCTGTGTCATTTGCTGCGGTTAGGTCTACGAATGCGACAGATGTCTTCACGTTTTCTTCGAAACGAGCCTCAATGAAAGTTGTTAGGGCCATCCTGGTCGCAGCAACTTCTCTGTAGCCTGAAACACGCTTGCTCATTCCAGAATAAAGCCGCTAATTCTACACTATTGGCCATTAAAATTGCTACACCAAGAAGAAATGCAGATGATAAACGGGTATTCATTAGATATATTATACTAGAACTGACATGTGATTACATTTTCACGCAATTTGGCTGCATAAATCCTAAGAAATCAGTACCCAGAACAACCACCTCTGGCCGTAATAACGGCCTTGGTACGCCTGGGCATTGAGTCAAACAGAGCTTGGATGGCGTGTACAGGTACACCTGCCGATGCAGTTTCAACACCATATCACAGTTCATCAAGAGTAGTGACTGGTGTATTGTCGTATTGTGACGAGCCTTCTGCTCGGCCACTATTGACCAGACGTTTCCAATGGTGAGAGATCTGCAGAATGTGCTGGCCAGGGCAGCAGCCGAACATTTTCTGTATCCAGAAAGGCCCGTACAGGACCTGCAACATGCGGTCGTGCATTATCCTGCTGAAATGTAGGGTTTCGCAGGGATCGAATGAAAGGTAGAGCCACAGGTCGTTACACATCTGAAATGTAACGTCCACTGTTCAGAGTGCCGTCAATGCGAACGAGAGGTGACCGAGACGTGTAACCAATGGCACCCCATACCATCACGCCGGGCCATACGCCGGTATGGCGATGACGAATACACGCTTCCAACGTGCGTTCACCGCGATGTCGCCAAACACGGATGCGACCATCATTATGCCGTAAACAGAACCTGGGTTCATCCTAATAAATGACGTTTTGCCATTCGTGCACCCAAGTTCGTCGTTGAGTAGACCATCGCAGGCGCTCCTGCCTGTGATGCAGCGTCAAGGGTAACAGCAGCCATGGTATCTGAGCTGATAGTCCATGCTGCTGCAAACGTCGTAGAACTGTTCGTGCACATGGTTGTTGTCTTGCAGACGTCCCCATCTGTTGACTCAGGGATCGAGACGTGGCTGAACAATCCGTTAGAGCCACGCGGATAAGATGCCTGTCATCTCGGCAGTGATACGAGGCCGTTGGGATCCAGCACGGCGTTCCGCATTACCCTCCTGAACCCACCGATTTCATATTCTGCTAACAGTCATTGGATCTCGAGCAACACGAGCAATAATGTCGCGATACGATAAACCGCAATCGCGATAGGCTACAATCCGACCTTTATGAAAGTCGGAAACATGATGGTACGTATTTCCCCTCCTTACACGAGGCATCATAACAATGTTTCACCAGGCAACGCCGGTCAACTGCTGTTTGTGTATGAGAAATCGGTTGGAAACTTTCCTCATGTCAGCACGTTGTAGGTGTCGCCACCGGCGCCAACCTTGTGTGAATGCTCTGAAAAGCTAATCATTTACATATTACAGCATTTTCTTCCTGGCGGTTAAATTTCACGTCTGTAGCACGTCATCTTCTTGGTGCAGCAATTTTAATGGCCAGTAGTGTATTATAGATGAACCTCTCCAAGACTTTATTAAGTACAACTCAAAAGGGAAATTAGTCTGAAACTTTGAGAATGATCAGCTGGTTTATCTGGTTTCAAAATTGTCACTATTTCTGTTCTCTTTAGCTCGTTGGGTAGTGATCCACTAACTAGGATGTTGGAGAAGAAGAGGATCAGCCATGTTTTTCCACCACTGCTCATGATTATCAGAAATTCCTGGTGCTTTACCATGTTTTGTTTGTCTCGCGGCTTCACCCAATTCAGTGAGTGTAAATGGCGAAGAGAAAATGGATTTGTTTGGGCTTTGAGTTTTTATAGAGGCGAGTTCTTGTTCGTCACGGAATGATCTAGATATTTCAACTATGTGATTAGCGATTTGGTTACCTGAAATACCATGTGTGTGCCTGGGTTTATTGGAGGCTCCGCCAAGCTAACGCAGAAGGCTCCGTGCCTTTCTACTTGAATGTCTGACGTTTGCTTTTCCTACCATCTCACACCATAGTACTCTTCTAGCGACGTGAAGACTTTGGAGAAGTCTGCAATATCACTCTCGCGAGTTTCGCAGTACTGTTCATAAAGTTGTCCACAGTGTTCACTCCAGCCTGGTATATATTCCTTTCTGTACCCACGAGGGATAAACTTGTTAGCAACAGTAAGAACAGCCCCGACGATTGGTGGATTAAAACAGATTTATTTATCTAGGTGGTCAGCAAAGCTCCGCCAATCATCCCTGCGGAAATTCCACCTGGGTCGTGGTACAGATCTCACTATTGGGACAGCGAGCCCCATATCGATGACTAACTGGCCTGTGTCGGAATTTAGGTTTGATCTCTCTGGATACTGGCACTGGGTGTCCTCCACAGTCGCGGCACACAAAGCATTGCCAAGCGGCGTATCTGAATGTTCCCGCGTCATGGGCATCACAAACCAGGTAAAGATCTTCGTTTTGAGCCCAGTCGTTGCGTGCAATACCAGCCTCGTTGTCATGTGCATACTACCACTGACCATGGTGGCTATTAAAACCTCCAGCATAAATCGATGGTTGGCAGAACATCTAGTGGACATGGCACATTTGCTGGTTTGTAAATATTATTTATAACGATCTCCCTTCACTTGTGTAGAGACATAAGGTATCTTGTTTTTGAATTTGGTGAAATGAGACGAGCATGCTCGCTATTGCTCCTTACGTCGGCTGCAACACCATGTGTTGTTGTTGTGGTCTTCAGCCGCGAGACTGGTTTGCTGCAGCTCTCGATGCTATTCTATCCTGTGCAAGCTTCTTCATCTCCCAGTACTTACTGCAACCTACATCCTTCTCAATCTGCTTAGTGTGTCCATCTCTTGGTCTCCCTCTACGATTTTTACCCCCCACACTGCCCTCCAATACTAAATTGGTGATCCCTTGATGCCTCAGAACATGTCCTATCAACCGATCCCTTCTTCTAGTCAAGTTGTGCCACAAACTCCTCTTCTCCCCAATCCTATTCAATACCTCCTCATTAGTTACGTGATCTATCCACCTTATCTTCAGCATTCTTCTGTAGCACCACATTTCGAAAGCTTCTATTCTCTTCTTGTCCAAACTATTTATCATCCATGTTTCACTCCCATCCATGGCTACACTCCAAACAAATACTTTCAAATACAGCTTCCTGATACATAAATCTATATTCGATGTTAACAAATTTCTCTTCTCCAGAAACGCTTTCCTTGCCATTGCCAGTCTACATTATATATCCTCTCTACTTCGAACATCATCTGTTATTTTACTTCCTAAATAGCAAAACTCCTTTACTACTTTAAGTGTCTCGTTTCCTAATCTAATTCCCTCAGCATCACCTGATTTAATTTGACTACATTCCATTATCCTCGTTTTGCTTTCGTTGATGTTCATCTTATATTCTCCTTTCAAGACACTGTCCATTCCGTTCAACTGCTCTTCCAAGTCCTTTGTTGTCTCTGACAGAATTACGATGTCATCGGCGAACCTCAACATTTTCATTTCTTCTCCACTGATTTTAATACCTACTCCGAATTTTTCTTTTGTTTCCTTTACTGCTTGCTCAATATACAGATTGAATAACATCGGGGAGAGGCTACAACCCTGTCTCACTCCATTCCCAACCACTGCTTCCCTTTCATGTCCCTCGACTATTATAACTACCATAACAGCATACACACTTCGATATGTTGCACCCATAAGATTGTAGCCATGGAACCTATCTCTGCTACGCAGGTCTTCCATAGTTACAGCAGGTGTTTCCTGGATTAGAACTACGTCGGTGTCATTATCTATAAGGAGTTTAGATAGGTACTCGCTTTTAGCTCGGCTAATACCTTCTATGTTCAAATTGTATACTCTTTGTTCAAATTGTATAGTCTTTCAATCAGTTGGTCCTGAAAATATCTGCATGTTTGTAGACAATATCTGGTCTGGCTGCCTATTCGTTGTAACTTATTTAGCGTTACCCGGGGTGCACGTGTAGTATTTTACTACGGACGCGAGCCAATTGACACCCCAAAAGTAAGCATGAGAGAGAAGGAGGTAAGCTATACCGTATGGATATAGTGGTACTGAGGGTGTTGCAAAAATAATATTCATACTATACAACATTATGTTCTCAAAACTATCAATCGCTGCCCCACGGCTCTGTTATTGCAGGAACGAAAACATTACCTACTTCACATTCACTGCAGTTAGATGTCAACTGGTTTCTGTTTACTCGGTTACCGTTGCATGTAGCAAAATGGCACGAATCATTTCGTGTTCTCGAGATTGCGAAATGTAATTCCGTGAATGCGATGCAAAGACGTTTCAGGCAGAGGTACCAAGATGGTCCTACGAATGGCTGGAACATTCGCAAATGGCGTCGACAGTTTGTAGACACAGGTTGTGTATGTGAAGGAAAGAGTCCTGGCCGCTCTCATATTGCCTACAAAAATGTGGCACGATTCAATCCGCTTTCCAACGCAGTCCTACAAAATCAACTCGTCCTGCCAGTCGGAAGTTACAGCTGCCTGCAACAACAGTTCGGCGTGTTCTCGGACATCGGTTGGTTATAAAGTCGTACAAGTTACAGTTGTTACAGGCTTTACTTCACAACGGCAGACGCAAACGTGTGACATTTTCCGACGGGCTCCAGGTTGCTGTTGGCAATGATAGCACTTCCACACAACGCATCGTATTCAGTGATGAAGCGAGTTACCACATTAGTGGGAAAGTAAACAGTGTTCGAATTTTGGGACTACAGGACGCAAATACGCTCACTGAAAGTGTACAAGATTCACCCAATTTTTTTCTTTTTTTGCGATATCGCTCTCCTCTGTTTATAGTCCATTCTTCTTTGACGGAAACATGGTTAACGATAACAGTATCTTATTGCCCTGCAAAACAGGTTGTTTCCGAGGCTGAACGAGGACAACTTCATTTTTCAACATGAAGGGGAACTCCCTCAGTGCAGTCGCTAAGTGCGTGAATATCTAAATAAAACACTACCGAGCCCTTGAATTGGTCGTCAAACAGCCGGCAACTTGTCATTTCTCAGATAGCCTCCACTGACAATGGATTTGCCGCCCTGTGACTTATTTCTATGTGGTTTCATTAAGCACAACGTTTATGCACCAGCAGCACCACAGAACCTGAAAGAGTTGAAGAACCGGAGCCGTACTTCCGTAACATCAGTGACGATGAATATGCTTACTCCAGTACAGGAGGAATTCGAGTATCAATATGATATATGTGTCGCTGTTGGAGGACAGATTAGATATTTGTAATCCAGACGTTAGGCTTTAGAGATTCGTAAATAGGTTTCCCGAACTTCATAGTCGTATGTCTACTAGTTTAACAAATGCACGTGTTCGCAATGAGTATGATCTTCAACTTTCGTAGTCCTGTCCTCATCAGTTGCTGTAATATTACGACATTATAATTTTTACTTTTGGACCGTCCAATTAAAATTGGTACGAAAAATGTGTTTCATTCAGTTGCAACTAGACGGTCCAAAAATAAAAATTATCAGCACAAAGTAAGTATATCCTTTTTGAGACATTCCCTAACAACCAAAGCTGTTCTTATCTCTGCGTCCTGTTTTGTTCGTCGTAGGGCCAACGAGCCAAACACAGAATGTCGCAACGACGCTACGCGCAGAGGCAGCATTCTCTATATATGCTGAAGCGCCAAAGAAACTGGTGTAAGCATGCGTATTGAAATGCACAGTTATGTAAACAGGCAGAATACGGCGCTGCAGTCGGGTCTGGCGCACTTCTTAGACCGGGTACTGCTGCTACAATGGCAGGTCATCAAGAGTTTACAAATGGTTCAAAGGACTCTGAGCACTATGGGACTTAACATCTGAGCTCATCAGTCCCCTAGGCATAAAACTACTTAAACCTAACTAACATAAGGACATCACACACATCCATTCCTGAGGCAGAATTCGAACCTGCGACCGTAGCAGCAGCGCGATTCCGGACTGAAGCGCCTAGAACTGCTCGGGCACAGTGGCCGACTATCAAGATTTAAGTGAGTTTGAACGTGGTGTTATAGTTGGCGCACGAGCAATGGGACACAGCGTCTCTGACATAGCGATGAAGTTGGGATTTTCACGGGTGTACCGTGAATATCAGGAATCCGGTAAAACATCAAATTCCAGACATTGCTGTGGCCGGAGAAAGATCCTGCAAGAACGGGACCTACGACGACTCAAGAACGTCGTTCAACATGACAGAAGTGCAACTCTTCCACAAATTGCTGCATATTTCAGTGCTGGACCATCAACAAGTGTCAGCGTGTGAACCATTCAACGAAACATCAACGATACGGGCTCACTTGTGTACCCTTGATGACTGCACGGCACAGAACTTTGCTCCTCACCTGGGCCCGTCAACACCGACATTGGACTGTTGATAAATGGTAACATGTTGCCTGGTCGGACGAGTCTCGCTTCAAATTGTATCTAGTGGATGGACGTGTATGGGTATAAGACAACCTCATGACTCCGTGTACCCTGCATGTCAACTGTTGAAGCTTGTGAAGGCCCTGTATTGGAGTGGGTCGTGTGCAGTTGGAGTGATCTGGACCCCTGGTCCTTCTAGATACGACTCTGACAGGTGACACGTACTTAAGCATTCTTTGTGATCACCTGCATGCTTTCATGTCCATTGCGCATTCCGTCGGACTTTGGAAATTCCAGCAGGACAATGTGACACCCCACACGTCGAGAACTGCTACAGAGTGGCTTCTTCTGGGTTTAAACATTTCCGTTGGCCACCAAACTTCTGAATCGCGAAAACTATTGAGCATAACTGGGATGCCTTGCAAGGTGTTGTCAAGAAGAGATCTCCACTCCCTCGTACTCTTACGGTTTTGTGGACAGCGCTGTAGGACTGATCTTGTCAGTTCCCTCCAGCACTACTTCAGACATTTGCCGAGTCCACGGCACGTCGTGCTGCGGCACTTCTGCGTGCTCGCGGGGGCCCTACACGATATTTGGCAGGTGTACCAGCTTCTTTGGCTCTTCAGTGTAGCAACACGGTAGGCAACTGTCGGATTTCAGGAGGTCAATAAAAGAACCGGAAATTTTTTTTATGAAAGTAAGAATTACTCTAGTAAATTATTTAAAAAATATTTTTCTGTAGATAAAACTACGTCTGAGTGCCCCCATTATCACTTTTTGACTCTAACAATCCATGAAGTCTCTTCTAATCGGAGCAAGTACATTCATTTTGACACATTTTTTGTGCGCCCTCCAACGAAACCTTAAGGCCGCATTAAGAAACTTTCGTGTGAATTGACAACTTCATTTTTCGGGCGAGTGTACGTGACGTCGGCAACACGTGACGAAGTAGTTCGTCTGCGGTGCGTCGACATACACGCAGACACGGAAGCGACTCTTTTGCCGTATGTCGGCAAGTGCCTTGACTGCCTTTGACTGAATGGATTGAATTATATTGTTTTAGGCTGCCTGATAGGCCTGAAGCTGACCCAGTTTAACTCATATGCAACATAAAGGTCGCTGTTGTTAAAAGTGCCAATTGAAAGCAACACTAAGAAACAACTCATAAGCCGTTCCATAAAAATTTTCGTCTACGTAGTGAAGCTCATCAAGAAAAAAGCAGACATGTCTAGCTTCTTACAAAAAAATCTCAACATTACTAAATCGCTCATTAGATGGGCGAGAAAAATCTGCCGAAGCAGCGTTTGGTTTATATTCGACACTTAATAAACACCAAAACCCATTTTCAGACTCTGAGATAGTAAAAAAATGGCCACGGCTCTTTTTGAAGAGAAGAAGTATGTTGTTGCCGCACTTCAAAATATGCCATGTCGACAAGAAGCAATACAAGAACAAACGATATTTGGGCTGTTGACAATAAAAGTAGTTTCCTGGATCTTCCGCTGCAGGCGCCTTGCTACTGCGTGACATTTGAAGAATCTCTTGACGTTGTCGATGAAGAACAAATGTCTACTTTCGTTCGATTTGTGGATACTGAAACTAAAATATTTAGGGAAGAATTGGTAGCAATATTACCGTTTAAAGGCAAGACTCGTGGAGAAAATATATTCAAGACCAGCGAATGGCAGCAAAGAAAAGGAACTAGTAAGAAGAATCAAGTATAAGAACGCTGAGCTACTATTTTATCAGTGCATAATTCATCAGATTGTCCTTTATGGAAAACTAAGTATTCTTTAGCACAGACAGTTCAAGGAGGTCCTATCTGAGTGTGGATTGCCATTAAGACTTTCGACAGAAGAACAGGCTTCGTGGTGACGGCGTACTTGCAGCTGGGGAGATGTGTGCAGCGGAGGTGAGGCGTAGAGGCGGCACCTACGGACAGATCGCGGCCACCAAAGAAATGCAAAAATCTTACGGTCTAGCGATCAGGCAGACGGATCGCAATTTACTTTCTACCAGAGCCCTGAAGTCGTGGTACGTTCCAGTGTGTGACACACCCATTCACTGGTCATACCGAGGACCAGTTTAGCTGACTTCATGACAGAGCGCAGAAGGATACCAAACGTCAACAAGACTGGTAAACCAAAAACGAATAAGTGTGCCCTCGGCAAACGAGTAGTCCGAGACGTTTGAAGTCACACTGTCGGTACAGTGAGAACTTCATCACAGGCTCCCCAATCTAAACTACTCGCAAGTGAAGTCAGTCTCAGAACAGGTCCAAACCGTACACGGCAGTACTTCGACCAGAAGTGCCTACCAGACCAAATCCCACACCCAAGTTCTTCCCACCACCTCTCCAGAACAAAAATCCGTTTTCCCGCAAAGCGTACAAACGACACTGCCTTCGCGCAGTCTCGAGCCAATCGCAGGGCGCTAGAGGCGCTAAATCTCCCCTCCCACACGACAGCACAGGGCAAGAGTTAAGAAACACGAGTCTCTGAAAAAAAAAGAAACCGCCAATTACTGGATTAAGTTTTTGTGGAGGGGGAAGATGATTTTCTCCAAAGTTTTGTAGCTTCCTATGCCAACAAGCGCACAGATACAACCTCAGAGATCTTTATCTAAATCGCCTCTGCATTTCAGCTTGTTAGCCCTAGCTATAGGGTGTAATAAAGAAGGTACCTCCAAATGTTTCTCAGAAGCCACAGTTTCTCATACAACGGAGGCGGCTGGGGGAAGTGGTTCACTGGCCTATTTGCACTATCGGCGAATACGAAAACAGGTGAGCTTTTATAACACGTGGCTCGGCACACAATGCTCAGTTCATGACTCCACTGGGTAGACGCGTTCCTTCAGACTGTAATCCCAGCGCAGGCCTTCTGCTGGCACCACAGCAGGTATTGTGGCATTGTTCTGCTGGAGACCTGTCTCGATGAGGGCTGCCGTGTCTGCCATGTACAGCTGTGGGCCTGTACGGCAAGATTTACTGAGGGATGGGCTCGCTGCCAATTGCTTCCAACTCCCAACATGCTAAGAACCGTAAGAAATGCCTCCCGCTTTTGGCGCCCTACCAGGCTCCATCAACGTCTGCTCAGGCAATTAACTTCCTAGAGTCTCGCTCTAGGTGCATCAGGCTGTAATAAAATTTTTAATAATTTTCCATATGCAAAAAATAGGTGAGAGAATAACTTGTCCTCTCTCAACTTTAACAATCGTTTCCATGGCTGCCTTTTCCCCTCTCTCTCTCTCTCTCTGTCTCTCTCTCTCTCTCTCTCTCTCTCCCTCTCTCTCTCTCCTCCTACACACACACACGAATTACATATCATTAACAAAAATTTCGTAAGTTAGCAACGCTCAGAACCAACATGAAAAAGAAATAAGGAAACATAAACATTGTAATAACATGCTGGCAGAGAATACAAGCAACTACAGTTCTATTTCTAAAGCAAAGTGAAGTGAAAACAACGCGAGTGCAGCGTAAGAGAAACTGCAAATAGGCAAAAAAGTGCTAACTGTACACACTCAACGAAGTTTATTTCGAACTCAAATACCGGTAACAAAGAAGGAAAAGACAGCAGTTTTCAGAATATGTCAACAAGAACCAGAAAACTAGTAAACTGCATACAAGCTTTCTACATAAATTCTGTTTTTAATCCATAAAAACCAAAATGTACAAAGTACCTGCATGTACTCGTATTTCCAGAATGACCACATAAGACGATTTGTAAATAAAAGCAAAACATGTCTGGTATAAAATTATCTTTAATTAATCGCCGTAAGTTTAAGGTGGAGGATGAATAGTAATTCAAAATTACTTTAGAAGCAGCAAAATCAAGCTCCCGTTTGTGCACGTTAATACATATCCGAGACAGTACAGATAACCGAAAAACACGAATAATCCCATACACTAAGGTTGCTGTCAGAAACTGTTCTTTTCTGTATTCAGAAAAGAAACTACATATCACACATGACCCCCCCCCCCCCCCCCCATGAACCATGGACCTTGCCGTTGGTGGGGAGGCTTGCGTGCCTCAGCGATACAGATGGCCGTACCGTAGGTGCAACCACAACGGAGGGGTATCTGTTGAGAGGCCAGACAAACGTGTGGTTCCTGAAGAGGGGCAGCAGCCTTTTCAGTAGTTGCAGAGGCAACAGTCTGGATGATTGACTGATCTGGCCTGGCAACGTTAACCAAAACGGCCTTGCTGTGCTGGTACTGCGAACGGCTGAAAGCAAGGGGAAACTACAGCCGTAATTTCTCCCGAGGACATGCAGCTTTACTGTATGATTAAATGATGATGGCGTCCTCTTGGGTAAAATATTCTTGAGGTAAAATAGTCCCCCATTCGGATCTCCGGGCGGGGACTACTCAAGAGGATGTCGTTATCAGGAGAAAGAAAACTGGCGCTCTACGGATCGGAGCGTGGAATGTCGGATCCCTTAATCGGGCAGGTAGGTTAGAAAATTTAAAAAGGGAAATGGATAGGTTAAAGTTAGATATAGTGGGAATTAGTGAAGTTGGGTGGCAGGAGGAACAAGACTTCTGGTCAGGTGACTACAGGGTTATAAACACAAAATTAAATAGGGGTAATGCAGGAGTAGGTTTAATAATGAATAGGAAAATAGGGATGCGGGTAAGCTACTACAAACAGCATAGAGAACGCATTATTGTGGCCAAGATAGATACGAAGCCCACGCCTACTACAGTAGTACAAGTTTATATGCCAACTAACTCTGCAAATGACGAAGAAATTGAAGAAATGTATGATGAAATAAAAGAAATTATTCAGATAGTGAAGGGAGACAAAAATTTAATAGTCATGGATGACTGGAATTCGAGTGTAGGAAAAGGGAGAGAAGGAAACATAGTAGGTGAATATGGATTGGGGCTAAGAAATGAAACAGGAAGCCGCCTAGTAGAATTTTGCACAGAGCACAACTTAATCATAGCTAACACTTGGTTTAAGAATCATGAAAGAAGGTTGTATACATGGAAGAACCCTGGAGTCACTAACAGGTATCAGATGGATTATATAATGGTAAGACAGAGATTTAGGAACCAGGTTTTAAGTTGTAAGACATTTCCAGGGGCAAATGTGGACTCTGACCACAATCTGTTGGTTATGACCTGTAGATTAAAACTGAAGAAACTGCAAAAAGGTGGGAATTTAAGGAGATGGGACCTGGATAAACTGAAAGAACCAGAGGTTGTACAGTGTTTCAGGGGGAGCATAAGGGAACAATTGACAGGAATGGGGGAAAGAAACACAGTAGAAGAAGAATGGGTAGCTCTGAGGGATGACGTAGTGAAGGCAGCAGAGGATAAAGTAGGTAAAAAGATGAGGGCTGATAGAAATCCTTGGGTAACAGAAGAAATATTGAATTTAATTGATGAAAGGTGAAAATATAAAAATGCATTAAATGAAGCAGGCAAAAAGGAATACAAACATCTCAAAAATGAGATCGACAGGTAGTGCAAAATGGCTAAGCAGGGATGGCTAGAGGACAAATGTAAGGATGTAGAAGGTTATCTCACTAGGGGTAAGATAGATACTGCCTACACGAAAATTAGAGAGACCTTTGGAGAGAAGAGAACCACGTGTATGAATATCAAGAGCTCAGATGGCAACCCAGTTCTAAGCAAAGAAGGGAAGGCAGAAAGGTGGAAGGAGTATATAGAAGGTTTATACAAGGGCGATGTACTTGATGACAATATTATGGAAATGGAAGAGGATGTAGATGAAGACGAAATGGGAGATGTGATACTGCGTGAAGAGTTTGACAGAGCACTGAAAGACCTGAGTCGAAACATGGCCCCCGGAGTAGACAACATTCCATTAGAACTACTGACGGCCTTGGGAGAGCCAGTCATGACAAAACTCTACCAGCTGGTGAGCAAGATGTATGAGACAGGCGAAATACCCTCAGACTTCAAGAAGAATATAATAATTCCAATCCCAAAGAAAGCAGGTGTTGACAGATGTGAAAATTACCGAACTATCAGTTTAATAAGTCAAAGCTGCAAAATACTAACGCGAATTCTTTACAGACGAATGGAAAAACTGGTAGATGCAGACCTCGGGGAGGATCAGTTTGGATTCCGTAGGAATGTTGGAACACTTGAGGCAATACTGACCTTACGACTTATCTTAGAAGAAAGATTAAGAAAAGGCAAACCTACGTTTCTAGCATTTGTAGACTTAGAGAAAGCTTTTGACAATGTTGACTGGAATACTCTCTTTCAAATTCTGAAGGTGGCAGGGGTACAATACAGGGAGCGAAAGGCTATTTACAATTTGTACAGAAACCGGATGGCAGTCACAAGAGTCGAGGGGCATGAAAGGGAAGCAGTGGTTGGGAAAGGAATGAGACAGGGTTGTAGCCTCTCCCCGATGTTATTCAATCTGTATATTGAGCAAGCAGTAAAGGAAACAAAAGAAAAATCGGAGTAGGTATTAAAATTCATGGAGAAGAAGTAAAAACTTTGAGGTTCGCCGATGACATTGTAATTCTGTCAGAGACAGCAAAGGTCCTGGAAGAGCAGTTGAACGGAATGGACAGCGTCTTGAAAGGAGGATATAAGATGAACATCAACAAAAGCAAAACGAGGATAATGGAATGTAGTCAAATTAAATTGGGTGATGCTGAGAGAATTAGATTAGGAAATGAGACACTTAAAGTAGTAATGGAGTTTTGCTATTTAGGAAGTAAAATAACTGATGATGGTCGAAGTAGAGAGGATATAAAATGTAGACTGGCAATGGCAAGGAAAGCGTTTCTGAAGAAGAGAAATGTGTTAACATCGAATATAGATTTATGTATCAGGAAGTCGTTTCTGAAAGTATTTGTTTGGAGTGTAGCCATGTATGGAAGTGAGACATGGACGATAACTAGTTTGGACAAGAAGAGAATAGAAGCTTTCGAAATGTGGTGCTACAGAAGAATACTGAAGATAAGGTGGATAGATCACGTAACTAATGAGAAGGTATTGAATAGGATTGGGGAGAAAAGAAGTTTGTGGCACAACTTGACTAGAAGAAGAGATCGGTTGGTAGAACATGTTTTGAGGCATCAAGGGATCACAAATTTAACAGTGGAGGGCAGCGTGGAAGGTAAAAATCGTAGAGGGAGACCAAGAGATGAATACACTAAGCAGATTCAGAAGGATGTAGGTTGCAGTAGGTACTGGGAGATGAAGAAGCTTGCACAGGATAGAGTAGCATGGAAAGCTGCATCAAACCAGTCTCAGGACTGAAGACAACAACAACAACAACATCGCACATGAAGGTCGACTGCTTTACACACGCGTTACTCGCCGGAAACAATGGGTTGTAAAGTATCGACTTTTTCGTTCTAGGAAAAATGGAAGATAGCCGTGTAGAAGGATCACTCAGTTTCTCCATGTGTGGGTCCAGAGCGTCAACCTAATTTCTGGGTGCTAAAGCTATTTTAAATGTTGGCTTCAGAAGGGGCCAGCGCGGTAAAATTAATCGATGTTCGAATGCCCAAGCGATCGTATTAACGGTTATCTTTTGAACTAGCATGGAAATGTGGGAACTTAATTCAACGTCTATCCGACGATTGTCTCTGGTGCTGATGTTAAAAGACTTAAGTTCGTCACTTTCCGCTGAAGATTCCATTCCATATGTAATAGACAAATATTACCATTTTTCCATGATATACGTGGTAGTACTGTCAGTTTAAAATTAGAGGGTTGCGTATTTCATACACGGCTGTTTCGTCTACGAGATTTTCCGTGAAACTGGCGGTGTTGGTAGTTTATCGAATTATTCCCTGGGTGCTACCAGTTACAAAAGGCAAGCAAAGTTCCGATTGCAACGAGTTCTGGTTCTCACTCCACGATTCTCAGTTCTCGCGCCTATGTTCTCTGTTTTCTATCCTTGCTTTTCAGTTCTCGTTTGTTACCTCTCATTTCTTAGTTCTCGTCTGTGTATTTGTTTCCGTTGACCAAACCGTGACCAAAGGATTTGTTTCTTTACCATATTTGTATTTTTTTTTAAATTTTGTTCCTGCTTCCTGTTACTATATTAATTTGGGAAACATAACTGATTTCTATATTTGTTAAACAAATTAGAATGTTGACTTCAGTGTATGGCTAAGCAGGGATGGCTAGAGGACAAATGTAAGGATGTAGAGGCTTATCTCATGAGGGGTAAGGTGGAGACTGCCTACAGGAAAATTAAAGAGACCTTTGGAGGTAAGAGAACCACTTGCATGAATATCAATAGCTCAGACAGAAACCCAGCTCTAAGCAAAGAAGGGAAAGTAGAAAGGTGGAAGGAGTATATACAGGGTCTATAAAGGGGCGATGTTCTTGAGGACAATATTCTGGAAATGGAAGAGGATGTAGATGTAGATGAAATGGGATATATGATACTGCGTGAAGCGTTTGACAGAGCATTGAAAGACCTGAGTCGAAACAAGGACCCGGGAGTAGACAACATTCCATTAGAACTACTCACAGCCTTGCGAGAGCCAGTCCTGACAAAACTACCATCTGGTGAGAAAGATGTATGAGACAGGAGGAAATCCCTCAGACTTCAAGAAGAATCTAGTAATTCCAATCCCAAACAAATCAGGTGTTGACAAATGTGAAAATTACCGAACTATCAGTTTAATAAGTCACAGCTGCAAAATACTAATGCGAATTCTTTAGAGACGAATGAAAAAACTGATAGAAGCCGACCTCGGGGAAGATCAGTTTGGATTCTGTAGAAATGTTGGAACACGTGAGGCAATACTGACCCTATGGCTTATCTTAGCAGAAAGATTAAGGAAAGGCAAGACTACGTTTCTAGCATTTGTAGACTTAGAGAAAGCTTTTGACAATGTTGACTGGAATACTCTCTTTCAAATTCTAAAGGTGTCAGGGGTAAAATACAGGGAGCGAAAGGCTATTTACAATTTGTACAGAAACCAGAGGGCAGTTATAAGAGTCGAGGGACATGAAAGGGAAGCAGTGGTTGGAGCAAAATAACTGATGATGGGCGAAGTAGAGAGGATATAAAATGTAGACTGGCAATGTAAAGAAGAGCGTTTCTGAAGAGGAGAAATTTGTTAACATCGAGTATTAATTTAAGTGTCAGGAAGTTGTTTCTAGCAGTATTTGTATGGAGAGTAGGCATGTATGGAAGTGAAACATGGACGATAAATAGTTTGGACAAGAAGAGAATAGAAGCTTTCAAAATGTGGTGCTACAGAAGAATGCTGAAGATTAGATGGGTAGATCACATAACTAATGAGGAGGTATTGAATAGAATAGGGGAGAAGAGAAGTTTGTGGCACAACTTGACTAGAAGAAGGGATCGGTTGGTAGGACATGTTCTGAGGCATCAAGGGATCACCAATTTAGTACTGGGGGCGGGGAGGGGGGGGCAGGGTGAAGGGTAAAAATCGTAGAGGGAGACCAAGAGATGAATACACTAAGCAGATTCAGAAGGATGTAGGTTGCAGTAGGTACTGGGAGATGAAGAAGCTTGCACAGGATAGAGTAGCATGGAGAGCAGCAGCAAACCAGCCTCAGGACTGAAGACAACAACAACAGCAACAACAACTTCAGTGTTCTCGGGGACAGTCAGCAACTCAAGTAGCCGAGGCTTTGATTCCTGAGTGGATACAGATTGTAACTGCAACAGTAAGCGTAATATGCGACGTGTAATGTCGCAGTGACGGGTAGATTCAGATGTAAGGTCAAGTCCCAGACTATGGCCCGTTATTCAGAAATGGTCACTCTAGCTAAACTCTCCAGCAAGTGGCGCAGTCATGCGGTTTTACAGTGAACTTCTTCAGAGGACGCTGCTGAGCTACGAAGAGTGCGTGAAACAAGAGGCTTCCGCTGTGATAGTCCGGAGTCTTGTGTTTTGTTTCCGGAGCAAAGATAAGTTTTGGCAACGTTTTAGTTACATAATGTGTTTCACAGTGAAATTATCAGAAAAACCGTTTTTCAGTGACAGATAGTTAGCGTTCTTGGCTTTAATTTAGATTTGTTGAATGTATTTTACATCAACTGTGTAACTGGAGAACACACGCCATATGAAATGCTTCCGTTCTCCCAATAAGCCGGATCTACGCTGAAGCGCCAAAGGAACTTTCATAGGCATGCGTATTCAAATACAGAGATAAATATAAACACCCAGAATAAAGCGCTTTGGTCGGCAGTACCTAAATAAGACAAGTGTGTGGCACAGTTGATGCTACAATGGCGGATTTTCAAGTTTTAAGTGAGTTTGAACGTGGTGTTGTAGTCGGCGCACGAGCTATAGGACACAGCATCTCAGAGGGAGTGATGAAGTCGAATTCTCTCGTGCGACCATTTCACTTTTTTGCCTTGAACATGTGGAACTCGATAAAACATCATATCTCCGACATCACTGCGGTCGGAAAAAGATCCTGCAACAGCGCGGTCAACGACGGCTGAAAATAATCGTTGATCATGACAGAAGTACAACAATTCTGCAAATGGCTGCAGATTTCAATGGTGGCCAACAAGTGTCAGTGAACAAACCATTCAACGAAACATCATCGATATGGGCTTTCGGAGCCGAAAGTCATACCCTTGATGACTGGGCCCGTCAACAGTGACATTGAACTATTGATGAACGGAAACATTTTCCCTGGTCTGACGAGTCTCGTTTCCAATTGTATCGAGAGGATATCTTCTGAAGTAAGAGTGATTTCAGGTGTGCCGCAGGGGAGTGTCGTGGGACCGTTGCTATTCACAATATACATAAATGATCTTGTGGATGACATCGGAAGTTCACGGAGGCTTTTTGCAGATGATGCTGTGGTACATCGAGAGGTTGTAACAATGGAAAATTGTACTGAAATGCAGGAGGATCTGCAGCGAATTGACGCATGGTGCAGGAAATGGCAATTGAATCTCAATGTAGACAAGTGCAATGTGTTGCGAAAACATAGAAAGATAGATCCCTTGTCATTTAGCTACAATATAGCAGGTCAGCAACTGGAAGCAGTTAATGCCATAAATTATCTGGGAGTACGCATTGAAAGTGATTTAAAGTGGAATGATCATATAAAGTTGATAGTCGGTAAAGCAGATGCCAGACTGAGATTCATTGGAAGAATCCTAAGGAAATGCAATCCGAAAACAAAGGAAGTAGGTTACAGTACGCTTGTTCGCCGACTGCTTGAATACTGCTCAGCAGTGTGGGATCCGTACCAGATGGGGTTGATAGAAGAGATAGAGAAGATCCAACGGAGAGCAGCGAGCTTCGTTACAGGATCATTTAGTAATCGTGAAAGCATTACGGAGATGATAGATAAACTGCAGTGGAAGACTCTGCAGGAGAGACGCTCAATAGCTCATTACGGGCTTTTGTTGAAGTTTCGAGAACATACCTTCACCGAAGAGTCAAGCAGTATATTGCTCCATCCTACGTATATCTCGCGAAGACACCATGAGGATAAAATCAGAGAGATTAGAGCCCACACAGAGGCATACCGACAATCCTTCTTTCCACGAACAATACGAGACTGGAATAGAAGGGAGAACCGATAGAGGTACTCAAGATACCCTCCACCACACACCGTCAGGTGGCTTGCTGAGAATGGATGTAGATGTAGATGGACGTGTACGGGTATGGAGACAACCTCATGAATCCATGGACACTACATGTCAGCAGGGGACTGTTCAAGCTGGTAGAAGGTCTCTAATGGTGTGGACCATGTGCAGCTGGAGTGATATGGGACCCGTGACACATCTAGAAACGACTCTGACATGTGACACGTACGTAAGCATCCTGTCTGATCACCTGCATCGTTTCATATCCATTGTGCATTCCGAAGGAATTGGGAAATTTCAGCAGTATAATGCGACACCCAACACGTGAAGAACCGATACAGAGTGGCTCTATGAACACTTCTGAGTTTAAGCCCTTCAGCTGGCCAGCAAACTCCCCAGACATGAACGTTATATCTGGGATGCGTAAAAACGTGCTTTTTAGAAGAGACTCCACCCTCTCGTACTCTTACGGATTTGTGGACAGACTTACAGGATTCATGGTGTCAGTTCCCTCCAGCACAACTTCAGACATCAGTCGAGTCCCTGCCACGTCGTGTTGCGGCACTTCTGCGTGCTCGCGGGAGCCCTACACGGTGTTAGGCAGGTGTAGCTATGGCCCTGGACCCGTATCTGGGAAAACAGTTTGTCATATCATTAAATAGTTTCCCTTCCTATTTTAAGATGGCAAAAAGACGAAACTGGAATAAAACTGCAGTGCTCAATGCAATTAAAGCTTTTTAAAACGAAAATATGTATGTTAAATGAAATGGTACGTGAACAACACTGAGGACATACTTGAAGTCTCCAACGTCGCAAAACGCTGTATCTTCAGATATTTGAATGTTGTTCTAGGACGTAAAACTATTTTATCTCCCAAGACAGAGGCTCGTCGGGTACTGCAAAACAATGTAGAACAATTATTACGGGTTACATGCAGTAGATGTTAAACGTATGGCTTTTGAGCTAGTCATTAGAAATAATGCTGAGCATCCTTCCAAGTCGCAACAAGTACTTGCAAGTAAGGAACAGTTGCAGCTGTTCATGAGGCGCTGTACAGACGTATCTAAAACCGGAAATGTAGAAAATAAAATACAATCCCATGAAGATCTTTAATGTTGACTGGCCTGACGACAGTTCAATGTAAAAGTAGAAAAATTGGTGCTGTGAGAGGCAAACGTCAAGTTCACCGATTGTCTTCTGGTCCACCTGTAACGCACATGCCCCGCATCTGGGCAGTTTATTCCGCCCGCAAGAAGATCAAGGCTGAACTACTAGACGGAACTCCTTCAGGTACAATCCGGTCAACTCATAGATTATTATAGCTGGACTTCTTCACGAAATTGTTCCAACATTTTCAAACTATCCATTGTCGACCCAGGGCTCCTAACTGTAGATGACCACATGACACACGTTCGTAGCGGCGACGTTATTCAACTTGGCCGAGATAATGGGGTTTCCATAGTTCGTCTCTCAACTGCACTGATAAAATCCAACCGTTAGACATTTCTTTTATGTTCCCATTAAAGGCATACTATGCCCAATAAATTGGAAAATCGTTGGATGCTCACGAAAACGGAGTTGCTACTCTCTATCAATAGTGCCGTGCTTACACAAGGCTGCAAACATGTCAATGGCCATCAATACGTTTATCCACGGGAATTTTCCCCACGGATGAAAATATCTTCGACTCACATTTTCTGCAATCAGATCCTGCTCCAGAAGTTGATAATCGTACCACATCACCTAAGGATATTGTCCGCCCCTGACGGCCAGACGGAATGTGATACCTAACGGCCCGGGAACGATTCCCGGCTGGGTCGGATATTTTTCCCGCTCAGGGACTGGGTATTGTGTTGTCCTAATCATCATCATTTCATCCCCATCGACACGCAAGTCGCCGAAGTGGCGTCAATTCGAAAGACTTGCACCAGGCGAACAGTCTACTCGTCGGGAGGCCCTAGCCACACGACATTTCCATTTCCATACCTAAGGATATTCAGTCTGTGCCTTTCATCGAACCAAGCACTTCGAGGTTCAGCTACCTTTATCACAGGCTCACCTTACAAAAATATGGTTGTGGAGTCACGTCAGAGGAAGCAAGATAACGAGGAATCAGCTGCAAGAAAGAAGACAGGTTGTGCAAACGGAAGGGGGAAAAGAAAAATTTCTTCCTCTAAAGATTCTTTCGCTGAAGAAGATTTCGGATCAAATTCTGATAAAGTACATGTTAGTGATGAATGTAACGGCGGTGAAGAGGCAAAATGCCCAGTGTGAAGCAAACCGTTTTCGCAGGACAACAATGGACAAAAATGGAATCGGTGTGTACATTTGCTTGCACTCTTTGTTTGAAACTTAAATGTTAATACTCGAGAATTTTCTAGTAATAATTAATTTTGTAACTTCTTATGTGTTCTGTGATTTTATTACCAACTGTCAAAGTTTTGAGTGACTCTAATATACAGGGACCACATTTGGATCAACTTTCTCATAAAAAAAAGGAATGCCATTTTTTTGTATTATATTAGGGTGTATAGCGACACATTCACTTGTCTTTCTTCTCGCAGATTGATGGAATTATTAGTGACAATAAAGAAGAAGGCCATATTTGGGGATTTTACGTGTGGATTTATAAATGAGTCAAATGGCTCTGAGCGCTATGGGACTTAACATCTGTGGTCATCAGTCGCCTAGAACTTAGAACTACTTAAACCTAACTAACCTAAGGACATCACACACATCCATGCCCGAGGCAGGATTCGAACCTGCGACCGTAGCGGTCACACGGTTCCAGACTGAAGCGCCTACAACAGCACGGCCACACCGGCCGGCTGTGGATTTATATTTGTATGTATAGCTAAAAGTATTGATCATGCTATTTACTGTCTGAACAAAAGTACTGTGAGGGTAAGAATGGCCTAGAAGAATCCTGACTATTGATGACAGGGGGGGGGGGGGGGAGAGGGAGAGGGGGGAGGGGGGGGAGAGATAAGGGATGAGATGCCAGTAGAAAAGGAGACATAAATGGAAAGCGAGAGATATTAGTATAAAATCGACAATTTTTGTGGTCTCTACGTTGATTGATAACATGCCAGAGTTTAGTCGATTAAATGTAAATAGAAACGAAAAGAACTCTTAATAATTTTGTATGAGAAAATAAACTGCAAGACATTCTGTAGCCCATTACGTTCTGAAATATCAATCAAATTCCTATACACACACAAACTTGAGTGAATATAATATTTATTAACCAGAATCAACTTCCATTCCAATTCCTCGGACATTGTTTAAAACTACCTCATGTAGTATTTGTCGAGTGAAAGTGACCAACTGCAAATTTACTGAATATAACAGGCAGTGCAGGTCACAATTTGGATGGTGTAGTTGGCATAATCGCAATACAAACACGCAATTTTGAACATTGCCTTCGACAACAGTTCTGATTGTGAAACATATCGAAATAAACGGAGACTGATTATAGCGGTACTGACACATTACGATTTTTTTTCTGTGAACCGCTATTGGAAGGTATACGTCCTCCTAATTGCACAAAGGAGCACAAGCATGAGAGTGGCTTACTAAAAGGAAAGAGAGAGAAAGAGGGAGAGAGAGAGAGAGAGAGAGAGAGAGAGCGAGAGCAGTGGGCTGCTTTATTTGCGGAAGTTATCGGCTCTCGGGTGTGTATTCGATTCCGCTGTTTTTGTCGAGAAAGGACACTCAAACAGCAACCAGCTAAAAGGCATAGTTCAAGACAACTGTGGTACCATAAAAGTTGTTTCATAAAAATAATATTTACCTACCTCGTATGAACGCAGTTTAGTCGACCTACGCCTTATTTTTACAAAACATTTAAGTGATATCCATAGACTGATGTGTTAAAACACTACTACTTAGAACGTAACCACAGATTCAATGTTCAAACTTAGCTTTAGCACTATAACAGAAAACTTATCTTTTAGAGCGTGTGTACCATACGCAGAGCTTGGTATTCTTTGTACATA
The DNA here is from genome assembly GCF_023897955.1 of Schistocerca gregaria. Taxonomy (NCBI): domain Eukaryota; kingdom Metazoa; phylum Arthropoda; class Insecta; order Orthoptera; family Acrididae; genus Schistocerca; species Schistocerca gregaria. Next base: position 24,420,877 of record NC_064928.1, on the reverse strand, counting down.
ATCTTTGTATGAGTAATCCGAAACATTCAGGATATTAGGAATAGCTGTAAATAATTTTCCTCTCATGTCGGTTGTTAAATTTGTACTAGCAAAGACATATTTTATTACGCCCACGCTCCCTCGCAGCATTGGTGACCTAACGGCTTGACCACTGTAATATCTTTGAAAGTACTTTTTACGTTACTTTCGCGAAGCTGGGCTACGATTTGTAAATATTTATCATATATGGTGCCATTAAACAGAGAAAAGTGTGTAAAGTTAGTGAATAGAACGGACTCAGACAGTGTACGTTAACAAACGTGTCGATTATGAAATTCATAACAAAAACACAGGGCGATTTCGTCACTCAGAATCCTACAGCACGTAAGTTAGCACATTTCCCGTTTTAATAACTCTAAAAGCTCTTTCAAGAATGTTTCAGTAGAGATGAAAAGAACTAAATCCCTAGCAAGTAGAGTTCTCGTTTCCTGTAAGTTTTTGCTTTTGTCCATCTCTGTCTGAACAGACTTGTGAAAAATCTTGAGAAAAAGAAACTGTGTTTTGTTACCGTCGGCGCGTCGTCATGCAGTGTGTAGTAGCTGTTAAGCTTTATTGGAAACGGATTCATTTGGGAGGTGAACTTGTTTCGTGGAAGAGGCGCATGTGAGTTTCGTAGACAGCGGGACGGAGGAGCACTTCGGCTTTAATGCGGAAAGGCGACTTGGCAACGCCGCGGACGCTGTTGCAGCAGCGCTGGAGCACGGACCAACGATTACTACACCGGAACATCGCTGTCGGAGGGGCAGAGTAGGGGGGGGGGGGGGGGGACGTGCTGGCCTGGCGAGCGAGCGGAGAGCAGCGAAATGCTGCCGCGCTGAAGGGCACGGATAGGGTGGGGAGGGGGGGTCTGCGAGGTTCGCGAATCGGCGCGCGGCGCCTGGCGTGACGTCAGCCGGCGTGACGTCAGCGCGGCGGCGGCGGCGGCGGCCAGTGAGTCAGGCGGCTTCCCGGCGGCGCCTGCCCGGTCGGAGGCCGCCATAATCTCTCCCCGCTCCGTGTTGTAACAGCGGCTCGTGGGCGGCTGGCGCGATGACCTCAGCCCGCGTTCTCGCCAAATGTCGTCTCATTTTCATTAGTACTGACCTTTTCCAAATCCTAACAGTCACCCTGCACGTCGCTATCTCTACTCTCTTAAATAACGAAGAGTAAAGAAGTGACGTAAGTTCAAAGGTACAAGGTCTACGTGCAGAATATCTGAAGAGAGGCCACACTTTTCTTGTGAAACACTCTTAGATAAATTATGAAGAAATAAAAACAGATATTTCAGTTTGCGACTTTTCAAAAATGGTTCAAATGGGACTTAATTTCTGAGGTCATCAGTCCCCTAGAACTTAGAACTACTTAAACCTAACTAACGACATCACACACATCCATGCCCGAGGCAGGATTCGAACCTGCGACCGTAGCGATCGCGCGGTTCCAGACTGTAGCGCCTAGAACCGCTCGGCCACTGCGGCGCAGTTTGCGACTATTACCGTGTAAAACGTAAGGGGACTAGGTGGAAGTAAGTGTAGACACTACCAACAGAAGTGATACAGAAGAATGCTGAAGATTAGAAGGGTAGATCACGTAACTAATGAGGAGGTATTCAATAGAATAGGGAAGAAGAGGAGTTTGTGGCACAACTCGACAAGAAGAAGGGACCTGTTGATACGGCATGTTCTGAGGCATCAAGGGATCACAAATTTAGTATTGGAGGGCAGCGCTGAGGGTAAAAATCGCAGAGGGAGACCAAGAGATGAATACACTAAGCAGATTCAGAAGGATGTAGCTTTCAGTAGGTACTGGGAGATGAAGAAGCTTGCACAGGATAGAGTAGCATGGAGAGCTGCATCAAACCAGTGTCAGGACTGAAGACAACAACACAATGCGAGTATTAAACGTGACCGTGGCGAGTTGTTTAACGAATTTCGCTTCCATTTGTTGCGAGTTGGCACCGCTGCTTGCGGTGGTAAGTGATAAATTCTGCATAAGCAAGCGAAAGACGTAATTTGCAGGAATACGCTTTCCTCAAGAGGAAATCACGCACATGCGCGCACTGCAAATGTCGCTTGGAGTCGCCAACAATGCAATTCCCGTCCGTGCCTCGACAGACACGAACTGCCACGGTTTGAGGATGGGACTAGAGTGGAGGCCTGGAGAAATTCACTCAGTCAGCAGCGGGCACTCGTGCGTCCCATAAAAAATATTGCTCAGGACTGTGGTACCCGTACCACACAGGACCAACAGGGGATTTTAAACATATACAGAGAAGGGCGGCACCAATGGTCACGGGTTTGTTGGACCCGTGGCAGAGTGTCACAGAGATACTGGAGAAATTAAACTGGCAGGCTCTTGAAGATAGATCTAAACTATCCCTAGAAATTATATTAACTAAGTTTCAAAAACCGGCTTTAAATGATGACTCTAGGAATACACAACATCCTCCTACCTATCGCTCCCACAGGAATCGTGTGGAGAAGATCAGATTAATTAGAGCTTGCATTAACAATCATTCTTGCCGCCCTCCCTCCCCCCCCCCCCCCCCCCCCCTATACGTGAATGGAGCGGGGACAAAACCTAATAACTGGTCTAGTGGGACACTCCCTCCGCTACGCACTTCACAATGCTTTGCACAATATGGATGTAGATGCAGAATGCATAGATGAATAGTTTTATAATAATTAAGACCTATCAATGGTCGCAGGCTAAGTTACGAGTGCTGTTTACAGTAAATGCACGTCCTATGAACTACACTATGCAAAGATAGTGAATTAGGTGCTAAAGAGAGCAAAGGACGTGAAAAATAAGGGTGGTTTCAGTAGTGGCGATAAAACATTTGCAACCATTTTTAATTATAATATTATTTTTATTATATGGATACCATGAGTGTGTGTGTGTGTGTGTGTGTGTGTAGGTAGAAGTAGGAAGAGACTTATATGCCAAAGTGTTTGTAGTGATCGTCATGGTCTACTCATACTGTGTGTTTGGAGGACCCTGTGACCTGTAGATCATCTATTCAGAATTCGACCAATGACTTTGTTTACTTGTACATTACGTCGCTCAAATGAATCCGTACTCGTTATTAAATTATACGCTTCCTAACTGTTTATGGTTTCACGAAAATGAATTCAAGAGCGAAATGCACTTCAAAAATACAGATACTGCATTATATACACCACCTCAGATTTAACTCGGATATACTCAAAACTGGTAATAATTTAAGCCTCTATAAAATGTGCGTCGCGTTGTTATATAAAAAAATGTACGTACGTTTTTGTTAGCTGAAGCGTTCATGATAAGTTCACGTCTACTGCCGTATTTCATAAAATAGATATTGAAGTACTTTTGTCTTTTGTGCAGAATGGAACAGAAATCAATTCGCAGGTACGACGATTCTCTTTTTTAAAAAAAGCCTCAAAATTTTAGAAATACTTCATTCTTCCGCAGCTCACTTTTTGGCGAACCTTTCATATGGTACGTCACACAGATGTGGACAATAATTTCCCCGTCTCATCCACACGAGAGAATTCTGTAGTATACGTGTTTCAAGTGTTTGAAACTGCCATACATGAAGTAATGTAGTCGTCCCATTAGTTCTTATACAGAACTCACCTTTATTACATTTAGTTGCGCTATTCTTAATCCATAATATTCTCTTATTAATAAAATGGCGTAGACATGTCTGGCAAAAACTTACACCTGTAAGCTCTGCAACAACGCGGAATCTTTATCTCTCTGTCATCGTTTTCTTCTCCGTCCACTCCGACAGCTGAAAGTGGAATAAGGAGCAAAGATACTGGAACATAAACAACTCTCTGTTCGATACCAAAAACATACATTAATCCGAGAAAGAATGATAATCGTATGAAACTACTTCTGTCCGTACCAAGGATGGTGACGCAGCGTACATTACTAACTTAACGTATAGGCAGGGAATCGCTGGAGTTTAATGATTCGCGAGCTGTATAATGGGGTCATCTGTGATGTGAGTGCGAGAAACGGCTACTCTTCTTCACAGCAATACGTAAAGCTGTGTGATGCTAATGGCTATGTTCGAACGCTATAGCTGCGCTTTGAACCCAACGCGTCCAGTAGCGATGTTCGCTTGTCAGGCGCGCGCTGCGTAGTCTGCTGGCGGCGTTTATCGGACTCCGTAGCTCCCCACTAGAGCGCACCGCCAGCGGGCCGCCATGTTGCCCGACTTGGCTCACAGCTGTCGTCGCGTGCTGCATGCCACGAGTTAGCAAGAACGTTGCGGTAGTGCAAACAGCATACGTTGACAACGTCGAAAAATCTGCATAGTGATTTCTAGCAGAGTGCTATGGATGTCGATGCTCACGATGTAGAGAGTAGCGAGCAGGATGACGAGTACGAAGAGGAAGAGATTTTAGTGGAACTGAAGTTCGAAAGTGGCAACTTGCACGAACCTTTACTGAACCAACAAGGCGTGCATTTCAAGCTTATAGGCGCCACTACAGCGAAGCCAGTGTTGCAGCTTGGCGAGCAGATTTTCGCTGGTCAATACGTCGACGCCATGGGGACTACTATAATCTTCGAGGAGGATGAGTCGATGCCATACTACGACCCTGTGTTTTCCACGAACCCGGAGAGTCCGCTGAAGTACTACGCGAGTACTCGCAAATGCCTCGTTATGTCACGGATCTTCATCAAGGAGAAGAAGGAAGGGGAAGAGGCACAGGGCGGTGAAGAGGAGGAAGACGAAAAGGATGGGCAGTACGAACCGCCTAAACCAGAGCCATCGTCAGCAGGAGGCGAGAAAGGACTACGAGAAGAGGGAGAAAGAGGAGTCCCAGGTGGCGTCGCGGACGATGCCGACTGGGAGACAGAAGAAGAAAAGTAACGTCTCAGTTACGTCAGCATCTCTTGAAAAATTCGCTACACAACTTTGCATGTGAATACGCTAGATATTTATCGTTTAATTTCGCAGTGTATAGCAATGATTTCATTGTACAGGGGACTGAACAAATACTGTAATAAAAACATTTTATTGTGATGTAATTACCATGCTTTGTACGAAGGATAGAATACTACTGTAATAAAACATTTATTTTTATGTATCTGCAAACATATGAAATAATAATGACCTTTCCACTTTGTAAATCACGCAAAATTAACAGAAAATAGTAAAAAATAATACGATAATGGATGCAGAGTAGGCCGTTCACTGCACTAGCCTTCAGTATATATGATCGTTTTTGCTTTTTTGATAAAAAGGATATTTTTAACATTCAACAGCAACATCCACAACTTCGTTTTGCTTCCATTGGCCAGGTGTGAGTACGACTCCTACACTGGGGGTTCTGTACAAGAATAATTATGTGCATAGAAAGTTCATCCATTCCAAGAATCGAGTATCTCGATAATTTTGCCAATTATCGAAGCGATACTGGGAAGATATCGGTCCCAGGGATTACAAGACTTTCAAGAATGTTTAAATTTCAAGTCTGAAGTAGATTAACAAATGGCAAAAGAAATTTTTTTCCATATGATATAATCACAAATAAAAAATTTTCTGATTTTTTTTCCTTTAGCTGTAAAGCAAAACCTTTCTTGGTGCCAAATTTCATGATTCTATATCAAGGGGAAATGCCCTATAGATTTCAATGAATGACGATGAAAGTATCAAAATATGTGTCATATATGGCCATATCTTTTGATAATATTGGCTTAGGAACTTAACATTTATACGCAGTATGTGACGTTAATTTCAATATGGTAAATCTACCCGTTCCTTATAAAAACGGCTCTCAACAGACGGATAAACAGATAGGTAACAAACAACAACAAAAAAATTTTTTCGTGTGATATAATTACAAATTAACAATTTTCGGATTTTTCTTGGTTTTTTGTACTGTGAAACCCTGCTTCTAGGCAAATTTCATGATTCTATTTGGAGGAAGTACCGTGTAAATGTTGATGAACATGTTTGCGAGTACCAATATATGTGACGTAAATGGCCTTATCTTTTGGTTGAGTTGTCTTCGAAGCTTAACATGTGTTATACAGCCAAGTGACTATGGAACTTTGTATCTGAAATAAGTTTCAATATGATACGTCTGCACATTCCTGAGGAAAAGGGGTATTAACAGACTGAGGAACAGACAGTGAATTAACAAAAAAAAATTTTTTGTGTGATATATTTACAAATTACCAATTCGGGATTTTTCCTTTTCCTGTTTAGTGAATACTTGCTTCTTACGAAATTTCATGATTCTACACCAGCGGGAAGCACTCTATAGGTTTGGGTGAGTGAGTTTGAGAGTGTGAAAATATTTGACGTAAATAACTGCATCTTTGGTTGCATTGACTTACAAGCTTCGTTTTTTACGTCGCCAAACGACTTTAGACCTTAATACGTGACATAAAGTTCAACTTGATACTTAACCCCGTTCCTGAAAAAAAGCATTTTGAACAGTCCGTCAGTAAGACAGACAGACAAGAAAGTGATCTTACAGGGGTCCCGTTTTTACCTACTGACGCGCGGAAACCTAAGAATCACCGTGACCAGTTTAGAATTAACAAATTCACCTTCAGACAGCTTATACACTTTTATCAGAACTCATGGATAAAAGCGCGTAAGTCTTCTGAAGACAAATTTGAAAATACGACTCCAGTGAAGATACTTTTTAAATAAAGTTAACCAAACCTAATTTGCGACTAGTTGTTATGGTATATAGTAAATACTCTGTTTCTTATTATAGTCACAGTTCTCCAAGATTGCAGTCACTTGACTAAACAGCATATTTTAAGTATTTACATGCTCTTACATAACATATTTAAATTAGTTTACACTTCTGGCCATTAAAATTGCTACACCAAGAAGAAATGCAGATGATAAACGGGTATCCATTGCACAAATATATTATACTAGAACTGACATGTGATTATATTTTAACGCAATTTGGGTGCATAGATCCTGAGAAATCAGTACCCAGAACAACCACCTCTGGCCGTAATAACGGCCTTGATACGCCTGGGCATTGAGTCAAACAGAGCTTGGATGGCGCGTACAGGTACAGCTGTCCATGCTCTGAAAAGCTAATGATTTGCGTATCACAGCATCTTCTTCTTGTCAGTTAAATTTCGCGTCAGTAGCACGTCATCTTCGTGGTGTAGCAATTTTAATGGCCAGTAGTGTAATTTAAACGGCGGGTAACCACCACCAAATTTTCACATTTTGAAAGAAATTTTGGAACATATATTGTGTTCGAACATTATGAATTATCTCGAATAAGTCCGACCCTGGTAGCTGAGTGGTCAGCGAGGCCGAATGTTATACCTAATGGCCCGGGTTCGAGTTCCGGATGGGTCGGAGATTTTCTGTGCTCAGAGACTGGGTGTTGTGTTCTTACCATCATCATTTGATCCCCATCGACACTTCGAAAGTGGCGTCAACTCGAAAGACTTGCACCAGGCGAACGGTCAACCCGACTGGAGGCCCTAGCCACACGACATTTCCATTACCTCGAAGAAAACGGTCTATTGACACACAGTCATCACGAATTTAGAAAAACATCGTTATTGTGAAACACAACTTGCTCTTTACTTACAGGAAGTATTTCTAGATTTCCAGAAGGCTTTTGACACTGTACCACATAAGCAGCTTGTAGTGAAACTGCGTGGTTATGGAATATAGTATAAATTATGTGACTGGATTCGTGATTTCTTGTCAAACAGGTCACAGTTTGTAGTAACTGACCGAAAGTAATTGGGTACAACGAAAGTGATTTGTGGCTTTCCCCGAGGTAGTGTCATAGGCTCTTTGATTTTCCTAATCTATATAATCGATTTACTAGACAATCTGAGCAGCCGTCTTCGGTTGTTTGCAGATGACGCTGTCGCTCATCGACTAGTAAAGTCATCAGAAGAACAAAACAAATTGCAAAACGATTTAGAAAAGATATCTGTATGGCGCGAAAATTGGCAGTTGACCCTAAATAACGAAAAGTGTGAGGTCATCCAAATGAGTGCTGAAAGAAATCCGTTAAACTTCGGTTATACGATAAATCAGTCAAATCTAAAGGCCGTAAATTGAACTAAATGCCTAGGAATTACTATTGCGTACAACTTAAATTGGAAGGAACACATAGAAAATGTTGTGGGGAAGGCTAACCAAAGACTGCGTTGTATTGGCAGGACACTTAGAAAATGTAACAGATCTACCAAAGAGAGACTTCCTACAATACGCTTGTCCGTCCTCTTTTAGATTACTATTGCGCCGTATAGGATCGTTACCAGATAAGATTGACGGAGTACATCGAGAAAGTTCAAAGAAGGGTAGCACGTTTTGTATTACAGCGAAATAGGGGAGACAGTGTACCTGAAATGATGCAGGATTTGGGGTGGACATTATTAAAACAAAGACGTTTTTCGTCTCGGCGGAACATTCTCACGACATTTAAATCACCAACTTTTTCCTCTAAATGCGAAAATATTTTCTTGACGCCGACCTACATAGGGAGAAACGATCACCATAACAAAACAAGAGACGCATCGAAAGATATAGATGTACGTTTTTTCCGCACGCTGTACGAGATTGGAATTAAAGGGAATCATTGTGAAGGTGGTTCAATGAACCCTCTGCCAGGCACTTAAATATAAATTGCAGAGTTTTCATGTAAATGTAGATGTCGATAATCCGCACCGGCTGTAGAATATTTTTTTTTTTAAGTCACGGTCTGTTTTGCACTACTAGAAAACGCATCCTCAGCTGATAAATATTCTTTGTATCACGTCATCGCAGAAGGGTAACTGTCTTAAAGCCACTCCCCATCGTTAACGTCAAGTTGTAGACAAATAACGCCATGCAGGTGGTAGGTAGGTCATATTTAAAGCAGCAGCAGGCAGGGCAGTATGATGGGGAGTGCCTCTAAGGCAGTTGCCTTTCGGCGATGACTTGTTAAAAAGAATATTTAGCACCTGAGGATGCGTCTTACAGTGGCACGAAACCGGTCGCAACTCTTAATAAAAATATATTAAAATGAGTCTGTGACGCAATTTCAGAGACATCTGTAAACTGGAATTTATGTGGCTATGTTTACCTACATAACAAAATAATCGTGTTAATAGTGATACATTGAGCCTTGGTAAACAAAGAGTGGCTTCGGATATAGTGTTCCTTTAAATGCAACTAAATACATGTAAGCATCTGATGCTATTCAGATTAAAATAAATCGAGTTATCTTATATTTTTACTGGAGATTATCAGGTGTTGGGAACTGTCATGGCACAGATCTACTGCCGGCCGCGGTAGTCTAGCAGTTCTAGGCGCTCAGTCAGGAACCGAGCGACTGCTACGGTCGCAGATTCGAATCCTGCCTCGGGCATGGATCTGTGTGATGTCCTTAGGTTAGTTAGGTTTCAGTAGTTCTAAGTTCTAGGGGACTGATGACCGATGATATTAAGTCCCATAGTGCTCAGAGCCATTTGAACAGATCTACCTCGTTAATTTCGCGGCATTCTTTTCTCATTGCGTCTTATGTACACTGAGTAGTGTAGGTGATTTTTTCATTATTATGGCGATATTTCGAATTTTCTCACATAGGCTACATGAATGTCTTGTTGCTCACGCCACTGTTGCGTCGATCCTCATCTGCTTATTAAACAAATTTCTGAATCTTGATGGTAAGACATACCGACAGCTGAAATAAATTTACATGTACTTCCTTTCACAATACAGTACAATGCTAATCGCTGCAAAAACGCTTCCTTAACATCTACGGCTATACGTTTCACGTTTCCATTTCAAACATCATCCAAAGCGGCACACTGACTATCATAATATTGGGCAATAATACACTGACGATTGGCTCTAGCTGGCGAAGCGTCAGTGCACACATTTTATGGCAAATCTCGGGCGCGCAAACATCGCAGATACGGACACCAGATGTTATTTGCCACTTCAGCTACCTTTTCGCTCACATAAGTAAAAGGAGAAGCGCAGATGAATGAAGGAGTGGTATAAGAAGTGTGGAAGAAAGTGAATGAGAATTTACTATGTAGTTTGGGGTTAAGGGAGCCAAATGGTCATAGAAACTTTGAGAGGATGGACACTCGCTGATCTGATGCACTTTCACACAAGGTTACTCCTATAAATCGTTGCTCTATCTGCTTAATGTTTTTATTAAAACTGCGCTAAAAATTTCTTGCCTTGCAAGAAGTTCACGGCCATCAAAATATCAAAGTGTTGGTTCCAGCAGCTTGTCAGCAGCAGCTCTGCATTTTGATGCACCTGTCATTTTTTTCTTTCCTATAACTGGTCTGTAAGGAATTTAATTTCTTTACTAATTGAAGCTTATCTGCTTCTGGGTACATTACCCTATACAGCAGGCAAAAAACAGAATAAGGATAAAAAAGGGACGCACTATCCACGGAATTATCCGAATGGGACGAAAGACGGCAGAGGTGAGGTACACATACTGACAAACAAAAATTAGTTTCAGAAAAAATCCACTTATTCACGAGAAAGAGCTTCCAAACTGTATCAATAACGTGTTGGTCCACCACTGGCCCATATGCAAGCAGTTATTCGGCTTGGGATTGATTTTCAGAGTTGGTGAGCCGTGGCGAGCTGGCGCCACTGTTATTTTGTTCACTGTATCGTTGAGATCGATTATGGTTGAGCTAAGCTATCTTTGCTTTCCGAGTATTTTCCCGGTCGGCGGGCGAAGGGACATGGTTGTGAGCCTTCGACGGTTAACCCTGGAGATGTCGTGACATTCGCTGGGATACGAGTCTCAGCGGCTGCCGAACGAGCGTGATGGCCGTTGTATGTTGTGGTGTGAAACTGGTCTGGCGTTTTGGCGACATGGACAACTTAGAGATACAGGTTCTGTGACCTCGCTGGGAACAAAATTTGGAGCGGTGAAGATGTGGAACCCGCTCCTTCGTATTGTATTCGTAATATGAGGTAAGTGGTCGAAATTGTGTTTTGTTGACCGACGCACTCAGAGGCATTCAAGTTTTATCATTATAGTGAGACTTTCAGAGCCGAACTTTTAAGATGGCGTGGAAGAGTTCTATTGGCCACGTTAAATGGTGGTCATTATTTGGAAGTTTTCTCAGAAGTTTTCCTAGTGCTCTGTATTTCTCGTAATCAAATGATTTTAATGTTGGCGTTTTCAAAGCCTGCACTCTATTAATACAGTTGTCCATGTGTAAAATGTTTAAGGTCAAAATTGCGACTTTGTCAGTAGTGTAACGTGTTCCTTTACACACTTACCCATATATCGAGTCAAAGGTTCTGCCGAGTGTTTCTATGTATCAGAATTATTGGAATGTATTTGTGATTCGGGAAGAAACTTTTGATTGTGCCAGTGCCTTGGCGGGGAGTGAAATGTCATCCGAGGTCTAGGCCTGGCAGTGTTTAAGAACCTGGCCACTACCGGGAGATGTTCACATACCGCCTTCCAAAGTTTAGTATTAAACTTCCTTCCGCCAAGGCGGTTAAGTTGGCAAATATACAGGGTGGTCCATTGATCATGACCGGGCCAAATATCTCACGAAATAAGCGCCAAACGAAAAAACTACAAAGAACGAAACTCGTCTAGCTCGAAGGGGGAAACCAGATGACGCTACGGTTGGCTCGCTAGATGGCGCTGCCATAGGTCAAACGGATATCAAGTACGTTTTTTTTTTTAATAGGAACCCTCATTTTTATTACATATTCGTGTAGTACGTAAAGAAATATGAATGTTTTAGTTGGACCACTTTTTTCGTTTTGTGATAGATGGCGCTGTAATAGTCACAAACGTATAAATAAGTACGTGGTATCACGTAACATTCCACCAGTGCGGACGGTATTTGCTTCGTGATACATTACCCGTGTTAAAATGGACCGTTTACCTATTGCGGAAAAGGTCGATATCGTGTTGATGTATGGGTATTGTGATGAAAATGCCCAATTGGCGTGTGCTATGTATGATGCTCGGTATCCAAGTGTCCGGACCGTTAGCCGGATAGTTACGGTATTTAAGGAAAGAGGAAGTGTTCAGCCACATGTGAAACGTCAGCCACGACCTGCAACACATGATGATGCCCAAGTAAGTGTTTTAGCTGGTGTCGCGGCTAATCCGCACATCAGTGGCAGAGAAATTGCGCGAGAAGCAGGAATCTCAAAAAGGTCGGTGTTGAGAATGCACCCGCAGCTTATTTTTATGCACCAGGAATTGCATGGCGACGACTTTGGACGTCGTGTACACATTTGGAAATTTGTGGTAAGGTCTTATGGGATGAAGATGGTATCTGTTCTTTCGGACGAAAAGCCGCGAGTAATAATGGGCTGGGGAACTATAAATATAGTGCGGGACAGTAATTTGGGAATGTGGATCACACGGGAGGCATGCTAGAGATAAGTCCCTGCAGTCACACTATCCTCTGTGTCCTCAGTGGCTGAGAGCCGGCCGCTGTGGCCGAGCGGTTCTAGGCGCCTCAGTCCGGAACCACACTGCTGCTAGTCGCAGGTTCGAATCCTGCCTCGGGCATGGATGTATGTCGTGTCCTCAGGTTAGTTAGGTGCAGAATAACTAGTTGTGCCGGCACCGTAGCTCAGCGTGTTCGGTCTGGGGGCTGCTCGCCCTCTGCAATAAAAAGCTGTGTAAAGGAATCAACGATCAACTTGAACGGATGTCTTCTGACGTCCGCCCAGACCAAACGCAACGAACAATACCGAACAAAAATGGAAAAAAAGATGGCGTCTGCCACGCAAACTGCCGGGTTCGAGTCCCGGTCGGGGCACACATTTTCATCTGTCCCTGTTGACGTATATCAACACCTGTAAGCAGCTAGAGGTATTCATTTCGTTGTAAGATGTGTTTTGCTCATAGCTCTTAAGGAGGCATTTCGGAGGTCATGTTTACTCGCCTTTTTGTCTTGTTTTGGTCCATTTTACCAGATCTCAGAATATAGCATACTTTTTGTAACGTCCTGTATAAACAACTTGAAGAAAGACGTGTCGGGTTTAACAGTATCACAGAAAGGTGACTGGTGCATTGGTACACATGGAACCAAGAGGGCGAGTGCAATGTCTTATCATAATATGGGTGGCTCATGATCCTTTTTCTCGCTAACTTGTCAGCGTCTTCATTCCAGTGTCACACTTTTGACATCCTGTACGGGCCTAATGCCCTGCATTGACGATTATAAATCAGTCCACAACAGCAGCGAGGATTATTTTTTTTTGTTACAGTTGATACGATCGCGTGTCAAACGTGTGCCGTCCATTCTTTTCTCGGTGTCAAGAAAGCAGGAAACCTAACAGAATTGTGTTGTTGCAACTGATACAGGGAGTGGTGGGCGTGGCCCTGGAGCACTGTGCGCTTTCATAGCGTCTGCGTGTGCCACGAGGTTCAGTGTCCCGTGCCTACGCACAATCGTGTACTCAGCTAAAGTCTTCGTCACACGGCACGGGGCAGCTAACGTTGGCGTGCACGTAGACGGGATAGCCAACGTTACGAGTCACAGTAGCTTCGGCACAGGAGACGAGCTGCTAAACGTGTTTTTGAGACATTAGCGCTCTCCAGTGGCAGCTGTCGGTTTTACTTGGCTCGAAAACCGTACAGTCTGTTCGCCAAAATGGAAGCGCGTGAAATTCCTACCTTAGCTCTGGAAGGTTACAAGCCGCCTGGCTCGCCTCTTTCAATTTATACTAAATTAATCTGCCCCTTCTAACTACCGGCGATACGCAGAACTCTTTGGTTGCATCTACTTGAGGCTGGCAGCGATGCCCGAGCGGTTCTAGCCGCTACAGTCCGGAACCGAGCTGCTGCTATGGTCGCAGGTTCGAATCCTGCCTCGGGCATGGATGTATGTCATGTCTTCAGGTTAGTCAGGTTTAAGTAGTTCTAAGTTCTAGGGGACTGATGACCTAAGATGGTAAGTCCCATAGTTGTGGACAGATGTCTGCCTATTACACATTACGATCCTCTTGTACCATCGGCGGTCTCTGTCTCCAACAGACGAGGTCGGCCCGTACGCTTTTGTGCTGTACGTGTCCCTTCACGTTCCCATTCCACTATCACATCAGAAACAGTGCACTTACGGATGTTTAGGAGTGTGGAAATCTCGCGTACAGACGTATGACACAATTGACACCCAATCACCTGACCATGTTCTGAGTCCGTGAGTTCCGCGGAGCGCCTCATTCTGCTCTCTCACGATGTATGATGACTACTGAGGTCGCTGATATGGAGTACCTGGTAGTGGCTGGCAACACAATGCACCTAATATGAATGATATGGGATCACTGATGCTTTTAGATACGACTCTGACAGGTGACACGTACGTAAGCATACTGTCTGATCACCTGCTTCCTATCAGGTCCATTGAGCATTCGACGGACTTGGGCAATTCCAGCAGGACAATGCGACAACCCACACGCCGAGTATTGCTACAGAGTGCCTCCAGGAACGCTCCTCTGATAAACTCTTCCGCTGGCCACCAAACTCAACAGACATGAACATTATTGGTCACATCGGGATGCCCAGCAACGTGCTGTGAGAAGACGTCTCCACCACCTCGTACTGTTACGAATTTATGGACAGACCCGCAGGATTCTTCCCTCGAGCGCTACTTCAGACATTAGTCGAGTCCATCCAACGTCGTGTTGCGGCACTTCGGCATGCTTGCGGGGGCTCTAGACGGTATTAGGGTGTCTACCAGTTTTTCTGGCTCAGTACTGTACATATACACTACTGGCCATTAAAATTGCAACACCAAGAAGAAATGCTCTAATGATACATGGGTATTCATTGCACAAATATATTATACTAGTACTGACATGTGATTAGATTTTCACGCAATTTGGGTGCATAGATCCTGAGAAATCAGTACCGAGAACAGCCACCTCTGGCCATAGTAACGGCCATGATACGCCTGGGCATTGAGTCAAACAGAGCTTGGATGGCGCGTACAGGTACAGCTGGCCATGCAGCTTTAACACGATACCACAGTTCATCAAGAGTAGTGATTGGCGTATTGTGACGAACCAGTTGCTCGGCCACCGTTGACCAGACGGTTTCAATTGGTGAGAGATCTGGAGAATGTGCTGGCCAGGGCAGGAGACGAATATTTTCTGTATCCAGAAAGGAACGTAAAGGACCTGCAAAATGCGGTCGTGCATTATCCTGCTGAAATGTAGGGTTTTGCAGGGATCGAATGAAGGGTAGAGCCACGGGTCTTAACACATCTGAAATGGAACGTCCACTGTTGAAAGTGCTGTCAATGCGAACAAGATGTGACCAAGACGTGTAACCAATGGCACCCCATACCATCACGCCGGTTGATACGCCAGTATGGCGATGACAAATACACACTTGCAATGTGCGTTCACCGCGATGTCGCCAAACACGGATGCGACCATCATGATGCTGTTAACAGAACCTGGATTCATCCGAAAAAAATGACGTTTTGCCATTCGTGGACCCAGGTTCGTCGTTGAGTACAGCATCGCAGGCGCTGCTGTCTGTGATGCAGCGTCAAGGGTAATGGCAGCCATGGTCTCCGAGCTGATAGTCCATGCTGCTGCAAACGTCGTCGAACTGTTCGTGCAGATTGTTGTTGTCTTGGAAACGTCCCCATCTGTTGACTCAGGGATCGAGACGTGGCTGCACGATCCGTTTGAGCCATGCGGATAAGGTGCCTGTCATCTCGACTGCTAGTGATACGTGGCCCTTGGGATCCAGCACGGCGTTCCGTATTACCCTCCTGAAGCCACCGATTCCATATTCTGCTAACAGTCACTGGATCTCGACCAACGCGAGCAGCAATGTCGCGATAGAATAAACTGCAATATCGATAGGCTCGAATCCAACCTTATCAAAGTCGGAATCGTGATGGTACGTATTTTTCCTCCTTACACGAGGCAACGCCGGTCAACTGCTGTTTGCGTATGAGAAATCGGTTGTAAACTTTCCTCATGTGAGCACGTTGTAGGTGTCGCCACCGGCGCCAAGCTTGTGTGAATGTTCTAAAAAGCTAATCATTTGCATATCACAGCATCTTCTTCCTGTCGGTTAAATTTCGCGTCTGTAGCACTTCATCTTCGTGGTGTAGCAGTTTTAATGGCCAGTAGTGTAAATATAAAATTAACACGCGGTGGCACTGAACACGGCTCGTGCGCCTCGCGCTCCAACGACGCCGGGCCTTTCCACACTGTTCTTGTTGCACTTCTTGTGCTTGGGCCATCCACCGCTTCTATCTTGCTTTTTTCCACTGTTCAGTACACCTCCTTGCTGTTTTCACGTGTGTTGTGATCGGCTGTCCACTGTGCCGTCTTACCACTAAATTCCGGGGAGGGGGGTTGCGATGGTGAGTGCTTTGTCAGAAAGGGAAAACGACGCAGAGGCGTGTGTGGAAGGCTCGCAGCCTCGGCTTCTGGGCGGAGCTCACGAGTCCGCACGGTGCATCACAGCGCGGACACGCGGCCCAGCTGGGTAAATATTTGGAGGCGTCGGCGGATGACGTCACACTGCGTGGGTGGCGGCCGTGCCCGGCGTGGGCGCGGGGACGGGCGGCCGCTGGCGCGGCTGCAAGAGCGCCGAAACAGCCGCCGAGGCGCGTCTTTGCTTTCACGTCTCTCGATCACGACGCCATCTACGAGGCATTTCATTACTTACTGCTTACGTCCGTAAGTACAGGGGCAGGGCCGCCCGGTCTAACGCACGGCTTTCCGGGCGGGAAGGAGCGCCAGGTCCCCGGCATGAATCTGGCCAGTATGTGGATGGTTTTTAGGCGGTTTTCCACCTGCCTCGGGCTGGTTCCCCTGTAAGTAGTCTGTTTAGGTTTTTGTGTTGGTAACGCCCCGTAGCGCTCTGTACGAAAGTCAGTGACTGTGCTGTGTGCAGTTTGTGGCTGGTTTGCATTGTTGGAATATTCGCTATGTAGTGTTGGGCAGTTGGATGTGAACAGTGCGTAGCGTTGCGCAGTTGGAGGTGAGCCACCAGCAGTGGTGGACGTGGGGAGAGAGATGGCAGAATTCTGAGAGGGGACGATCGGGACCTGTGTCCATATATAAAATTAAGGTAAATACATTGTATGTTCTCTATCAAAATCTTTCATCTGCTAACTGTGCCTATCAGTAGTTAGTGCCATCAGTAGTTAGAATCTTTTATTTAGCTGGCAATATTGGCGCTCGCCGTATTGCAGCAGTTCGATTGGTTCGTTAGTTGGTTGCTTGCTTTGGGGAAGGAGACCAAACAGCGAGGCCATCGGTCTCATCGGATTACGGAAGGACGGGGAAGGAAGTCGGCTGTGCCCTTTGAAAGCAACCATCCCGGCATTTGCCTGGAGCGATTGAGGGAAATGACAGAAAACCTAAATCAGGATGCCCGGACGCGGGATTGAACCGTCGTCCTCTCGAATGCGGGTCCAGTGTCTAACCACTGCGCCACCTCGCTCGGTGCAGCAGTTCGAGTAACGAACATTTTTGTGAGGTAAGTGATTCATGAAAGGAATAGGTTATTGTTAGTCATGACCATTCTTTTGTAGAGATTATTGAAAGTCCGATTGCGTTGCGCTATAAATATTGTGTGTCAGTTTAGTGTTGATCAGAATAAGTAAACAGCAAAATGTCTGCGTACGTTCAGTTCTGCTCAGCTGTTTGAAAATCAAATAATGTAAGAGGTTTATCATCACAGTAATTCATAAATTTTTCTAAGGGGATGTTTCACCCCTTATTCCGCCTCAGCTACACTATGTCGGCGATTGCTGCGCAAACAAGTTCTCCACGTACGCGTACACCACCATTACTCTACCACGCAAACATAGGGGTTACACTCGTCTGGTGTGAGACGTTCCCTGGGGGGCCGAACCGCGCAAAAACCCTGGGTTCGGTGTGGGGCGGTGGAGGGCTGAAGTGGACTGCGGTAGTCGTCGTGGGGTTGTGGACCACTGCGGCTGCGGCGGGGACGGATCCTCTCCGTCGTTTCTAGGTCCCTGGTTAATATACAATACAATACAACGACAGGTACTAGACAAAGATGCGTAAGCGCCGCCAAAAATACAAGTGAACGTAAGTGCTGATGCTAGCCAAGAGTGCAGGTGGCACTGTGCAATATTACGATGAATCCTTCAAATCTGCAGATCTAGGATGTTCACTGAACCTTCAATTTCAAATTCTACCGTAAAGTGGCTTTTTTCGTGCATACTATTAAGAGCCTGTTCTAAAATCTGAACTTCGTCATAATCACACAGATAATTAATCCACATCTACATACATACTCTGCAAATCACATTTACGTGCGTAACAGAGGGTTCATCGAACCACTTTACAATAGTTCTCTATTATTCCAACGACAGTAAAAAAATACAAATATATTTCGCTACAACCTGTGATTTGCTTTATTTTATTATGGTGATCGTTTCTCTTATGTAGGTCGGCGTCAACAAAACAATTTCGCATTCGGAGGAGAAACTTGGTGATTGAAATTTCATGAGAAGATGACGCCGCAACGAAAAACGCCTTTATTTAATGATGTTCAGCCCCTTCTTTGAACTTTTTCGATGTACCCCGTCAATCCTATCTGGTAAGTATCCCACACCGCGCAACAGTATTCTAAAACAGGCCGGACGCGCGTAGTGTAGGCAGTCTCCTTAGCAGATCTGTTACATTTTATAGATGCCCTGCCAATAAAACGTAATCTTTGGTTAGCCTTCCCTACAACATTTTCTATACGTTCTTTCCAATTTAAGTGTTCCTAATTATAATTCCCAGGTTCAAAAATGGCTCTGAGCACTCAGTGACTTAACTTCTTTGGTCATCAGTCCCCTAAAACTAAGAACTACTTAAACCTAACTAACCTAAGGACATCACACACATCTATGCCAGAGGCAGGATTCGAACCTGCGACCGTATCAGTCTTGCGGCTCCAGACTGTAGCGCCTAGAACCGCCTTGCCACTCCGGCCGGCCGTAATTCCTAGGTATTTAGTTGAATTTACTGCCTTTACATTTGACAGATTTATCGTGTAACCGAAGTTTAACGGATTCCTTTTAGCACTCACGTAAATGACCTCACACTTTTCGTTATTCAGAGTGAACTGACAGTTTTCGCACCATATAGATAAGTTTTTCTAAATCGCTTTGCAATTTGCTTTGACTACTTGAAGACTTCACTAGACGATAAACGACAGCATCTTCTGCACACAACCTGTCTCCCAATTCGTTTATATAGACAAGGAACAGCAAAGGGCCTATAACAGTAAATTGGAGAATGCCATAAATTGCTTTTGTTATACTCGATGACCTTCCTTCAACTACAACGAACTGTGACCTCTCTGACAGGAAATCCACTCACATAGCTGAGACGATATTCCATAAGCAAGCAGTTTCACAACAACCCGCTTGTTGGTACAGTGTCAAAAGCCATTCGGAAATCTAGAAACACGGAATCAATTGGAAATCCCATGTAAATAGCACTCAACACTTCGTGTTTCACAGGAACGATGTTCTCTAAACCCGTGTTGACTCTGTGTCAATAGACCGTTTTCTTCGAAATAATTCATAACGTTCGAACACAATATATGTTCCAAAATCGCGTTGCTTATCGACATTAATGATATGGTCCAGTAATTTAATGGATTACTCGTACCATCTATTTCAAGCATTGGTGTGGAACTTGCCAGTCTATGGGTACGGATCTATCGTCGAGGGAGGGTCTGTATATGGATGTAAGGTATGGAGCTATTGCATCAGCATACTCTGAAAGGAACCTAACTAATATATAGTGTAGACCAGAAAACTTGCTTTTATTAAGTGATTTAAGTTGCTTCACTACTCCGAATTCGCCGGTACGTCATATACCATGAAAAATTAATATTGAAGAATTTCGCAAATTCAACAAACAGACGAATGGAAAAACTGGAGGAAGCCGACCTCGGGGAAGATCAGTTTGGATTCCGTCGAAATGTTGGAACACGTGAGGCAATACTGACCCTACGACTTATCTTAGAATCTAGATTAAGCAAAAGCAAACCTACGTTTCCAGTATTTGTAATCTTAGAGAAAGCTTTTGACAATGTTGACTGGAATACTCTCTTTCAAATTCTGAAGGTGGCAGGGGTAAAATACAGGGAGCGAAAGGCTATTTACAATTTGTACAGAAACCAGATGGCAGTTATAAGAGTCGAGGGACATGAAAGGGAAGCAGTGGTTGGGAAGGAGTGAGACAGGTTTGTAGCCTCTCCCCGATGTTATTCAATCTGTATATTGAATAAGCGGTGAAGGAAACAAAAGAAAAGTTTTAAGTAGGTATTAAAATCCATGGAGAAGAAATGAAAACTTTCAGGTTCGCCGATGACATTGTAATTCTGTCAGACACAGCAAAGGACTTGAAAGAGCAGTTGAACGGAATGGACACTGTCTTGAAAGGAAAATATAAGATGAACATCAACAAAAACAAAACGAGGATAATGGAATGTAGTCGAAGTAAGTCGGGTGGCGCTGAGGGAAGTAGATTAGGAAATGAAACACTTTAAGTAGTAAAGGAGCAAAGTAACTGATGATGGTCGAAGTAGCGAGCATATAAAATGCAGACTCGCAATGGCAAGGAAAGCGTTTCTGAAGAAGAGAAATATGTTAACATCAGGTATAGATTTAAGTGTCAGGAAGTCGTTTCTGAAAGTATTTGTATGGAGTGTAGCCATGTATGGAAGTGAAACATGGACAATTAAATAGTTTAGACATGAAGAGAATAGAAGCTTTCGAAATGTGGTGCTACAGAAGAATGCTGAAGATTAGATGAGTAGATCACATAAATAATGAGGTGGTATTGAATAGAATTGTGGAGAAGAGGAGTTTGTGGCACAACTTGGCAAGAAGAAGGGATCGGTTGGTAATAAATAGGAGGTTACAGAAGGAAGGAAATTTCTACCAAACAATAAAACATCTGATTTGTAATAATGAGGTTTCAGAAAGAGCAAAACTTCTTATGTATAAGAATTATTACATCCCTATTGTCACCTATGGTGGAGAAACATGGACAATGACAGAAAGGGACTGGAGCAGACTGCAAGCAGGGGAAATGAAATTTCTCAGAGCAGTTAAGGGAAAAAACAAGAGTGGACAGAGTAAGGAATGTAGATATTAGAAAGGACCTCAAACAAGAAAGTACGAGAGAAGAAATTGAAAGAAAGAGATTAATATGGTATGGGCATGTTAAGAGGATGCATGGGCACAGACTCCCCAAAATTATGGAAGAACTAAAGATGGATGGGAAAAGACCTAGAGGGCGCCCAAGAACACGGTGGAAAATGGGAGTGAGAATATCTGTTGAAAGGAGAGGTGTGACCTGGCAGCAAGTGGAGGAAGAAAAGTGGTGGGAGGACCGAGCCAAATGGAGAGGACTCGTCAGCACCCAGACCCGGCAGTAGCTGGAGCGGGATTCGGATATAGATAGATAGATAATGAAATATTACTTAAAAGTGTCGTTGATGTTTTACTGTAACAGATCCTATACTCAGAAAGTGAGTGACTCAAATAATTTACACAAATATTATAGGAGAGAGTGCAGAGTTCAACGCTATTGTTCTAAATGATAACGGCCCAGAGTCGTAATAAATAGTTTAATATTTGCAACTTTTGACAAATAATAACAATAAATGTAAATGTAGGAGATTTCTGCTGATTAGTGGTTCTTCCCTTGAAGCAGTAATAGTAGTCAGTTTTTCTGATATTGAACCATATGCATATTACGCAGTTTTTTTTATCTCCTCCTAACGGAAATTGCGAGAATCTTCTCAGCATTGCAGTTTTACAAAACTATAACAAATTACTTATTATACAGTTGTATACCAGGAATACTGTGAGGGGTGGTGTCTTTTGATATAAAAACAGCTTGTCAGGCAAACTAACTACGAGAAGTACCATGACTGAGTCCATGGCGCAAATACTGTAATTTTCCAGTTGTGAAACAGGCAGAGTAATACTAACTAAAACATTTCATAACATACGACCGAGATCAATACCTCACCTCAGTACAGCACTCCGTGAAGAATTGGCTGTCATTCCCCAAGACACCTTCCAGCACCTGACTGAACGTATGCCTGCGAGAGTGGAAGCTGTCATCAAGGCTAAGGGTGGGCCAACACCACACTCAGTTCCAACATTACCGATGGGGGGCGCCACAAACTTGTAAGTCACTTTCCGCCAGGTATCCGGACACTTTTCACCACACAGTGTACATAGCACATTAAATGTACGTCAGCGTAACTACTGAAGTGGAATCACTTTGATGTATACTCATGCATAATAAAAAGTATAGGAGAGATTAATGACAGATCATAAGTCACAGAAGGAATACTAGGTTGCAGAAACCGAGCGAGAGAAAGTTGTCCGTACCGGCGGTGGGACAGGGAAACTTGAAGGATGCAGCTGGCAGGGGAGGAAAAGACTTGGGCGACGCCAGAAGGAAATGTTAGGGACTTGGCAGAACGGTGCGTCATTTGGGGACTTCGTCTCTGTCTGCCTGGTCCGCAGGACTATTCCTTTTTTTCTTTCTCAGCAATACCGCAGCACGCGAGCCGGACGGGAACGTGGGTGGATGAGTCAGGCGGTACCTCCGCTGCTGATGAGTTGGCACAGCAGAGAAACACACACTGTAGATGCGAGTAATGTTTTTGGTGATTTACAATAATAATGTGGCATTAGACAGTATGGTGTCAACCACAAAGACAAAACCTGAATTTCTCGAATCAGTTGAGGTAGAGGAGGGCATCAGTGATTATACGGCTGTTTCAAGGGCTCTTAAGAAATGTAGGAAAGTACTTTTGCTTGGCAAGAGTGACAGGATACAAATCTCAGAGTATTATGAGTATTCAGGAAAAAAGATTTAGTGCTGCGAACGAAGATGTGGAACACAAATGGAAAAAGAATTCAAAAGCATCGTTCAGTATGTCTTGGACAAGCATGTTTGGAGCAAGAGCTCAAGGGATGCAAAAGGCCCCCCGTGGTTTAATAATCTTATTAGGAAACTGCTACGTAAACAAAGAGAGCTACGTCACAGATTCAAGACAAGTCAAAATTTAGCCGACAAACGAAAGCAGACTGAGCCGAAAATGAGCGGAAAGACAGCAATGAGAGAAAATGACTTTGAAAGTAAAATTACGTTACCCGATCTGACTAGACCCCGTAAGATATTTTGGGAAACCATCAAAACCATCTATTCAGTTCGCCAGTGGCCGTGATGGTACGGGAACGGATAAATGGCGGAGAGAACGCTGCAACACTGAAGTAGGTCTTTCTAAACTGTTTCACTGCGGAAGATCGTAACACGGCCCTCCTTTCAATCATCTTAAGAACCTATAAAAGGCAGATATCGGGATTACAGATTGAGGAATAGCAAAACGACCACAGTGGAAAGGCATCAAGACTAGATGAGATGCCTATAAGCTTCTACAAACGTTTTGTGAAAGAACTTGCTCCCCTTCTAACAGAAGTTTATCGAAGGTCGCTGCTGAAACGAAGGGTACCTAGCGACTGGAAAAAAGCGCAGACCATTCTCGTCTTCAAGAAGGGTCCTAGGACAAATACATATAATTATATGTCCACATTCCTGACGTCAATCTGTTTTATGCTCAAGAACCGTATGTTTCTGGAGAACGAAAAATCAGAAAGGATTCCGCAACCGGAGATCCAATCAAAACCAGTTCGCTCTGTTCTTCCATCAGATCCAAAGCGCTGTAGACAACGGCACACAGGTAGGCGCTCTGTTCCGAGACTTCACAGAGCGATTTGATAACCGTCCCCCACCGCCGCTGAATGAAAAAAAAATCGCGATTGTCGAATATTGGACCAGATCTGAGACTGAGTCCAAGATTTTCTTGCAGGTAGAACTCAACGCGTCGCTCTTAACGGAACAAAATCGGCAGATATAGAGGTAATTTCCAGAGTACCCCGAGGAACTGTAATAGAACCGTAATTGATTCATTCAATAACTAAAGAGACAAACTGATCTGGGGAAAAACTGTTAGTAAGGCGAGTCTGGTATTTTTATAGTTTTACGTTGGCATCACGGGGATGAGTCCTGATCAGCTGATGTACGAGTATCAACACTGTTTTGTTTATAACCTCAAAAACACATTTTAGGGTGGCGAGTCCGCTTGAAACGTCCACTTTAATTGAACAGAGTTCTATTATTCGTTTTTTACTTGCTGAAAGCGAGGAAACGGTAAATATATACTGCAGAATGTCAAATGTTTATAGTGAAGGTTGCATAAATCGTACAAATTTTTACAATTGGGTACAGTAGTTGAAAAATGGTCGCGACTCAGTGACTGACGAACACTGTTCTGGCCGACCGGTTGCAGTTTCAACTGCATCACTTGAAAGTCAAATTAATGACATTATTCGTGCGGTGTGACTGTGAAAATGACTGTTGATAAGGTTCAAGTTAGTACCGGTATAGTTCACAACATTATCTGTAACAAGCTGAAGTATCGCAAAACATGTACAAGTTGGGTCCCAAAGGAGTATCAGCCTGTAGCGCCTAGAACCGCTCGGTCACCCCGGCCGGCGAAGGTGATCATGAAATAAAATTCAGCGAGACGAGCGTCATATCTAAAAGCTCGCGTTATTATGCGCGCATATATTGGCAGCCTATCGAGATTGATAAACACCGTAATAATATTAACAGTTTCGACGAAGGTGTTAAAGCGGATAAAATCTGGATGTCAGCGTTGCACCGCAAGCGTGACGATGGATTACTTTCAGTCGAGAATGTTGGCATTACCAGAGAGAGTCTCATAGCCGACGCCACGTGATGGACAGTGGCGCCCTCTCCACTGCCGATGTAATCAGCGCTTCCTCGGGTCCTCTTTGCAGTTTGCCGCGCTACCTCGGAGGATGTCTCCCACAATCGGAGACGAAACACCAGGGGTGAGTTTTAGACACTGACCACGGCTTATCAGCCCACAAGTTTTAAGTGTAGACGATATCGGCCGCCAAAGCCTACATTATACGATCAGTTTTTCGCTTCCTAAACGCTGTAGATCAGACGTTTGAAGCTGTTTTATACACGAGAGTTCGATTCTTTGAGGAGTCGGTGTTGGGGGTTACTGGTTGTAACGGTTGGGATATACGAAATACCCTGCTATGGAACACTGCAGGTTCTCAGAAATTAATTTCAGTTAAGCGAACATTGTCTCTTTTACGTACTTCAGTAGCACAAATTCAAATGGGAAATATTTATAGAAATTATGCTTACCTTGAACATAAACGGTAATGAAGTAGTAAGTGCGGAATAACGGCAGCAAATGATGACAATTTAATTTTCAGTTGATTTTCTAAACAGTCACACTTAGGCCTAATGCAGATACTATCGCCGCACGTTATTTTGTACCGCCAGCCACTGACACAAGACATTTGCCATGAACAGCAACGTAACAGTATTGGACCACCGTTCCCTCGCCGTAACACTACCTAATCAGACGTCTCTTTGTACGCTCTACATCTTTTTTCCTGCTGCGTCATTATCTTATGTTCTCAGTACCACTCGGAAAAACATAGGAGATAAGAGTAAACGAGTTCCGTGGTAACGCTAGAGCAAAGTACTGCTTCGTTTCTAACGCTGAGAATGTTTTCCATGGGTATTTGTATTTGGTGCCTGGACTGGGGAGCTTGGAGATTTGATGACTTGGTTGCCACTAACAACGAGGTGAATGATGCGTATTTGCGGGAATCCCTTGTGACGCTAGTCCACAATACAAACATTCCTCGCTCACACGAAGACTGACCTTCAATGTACGTGGACGATGGAGTTTACTGGAGACGTAGCACTGACTTGTGTTGGGGAAGGTATAGGGTTGCGCTCTACCAAAACTACGGTTCGGTTGTTTCGGTACACTACGTAAGTGACGTAGGAAATGGTAGCACTGCGTGGCATCGGTAGATAGAGAAACACGAATGAGTGTGTGAGAGAGAAACAGGGAGCCGACGTATTTTCTGTTCATTTGTTTGTTTCGTGCATAATTGGAACCACGCTCCGTTCAGTGTTAGCCCATTGTGTATTTTGTATCCTTATAAAATATAAATTGCATTTTATGACTAATAAAAATTACTTGACAGTGTAACTTTTGTGGTTAAGTCTAACCAAAGCAGTTACATTTCATGCAAATGCAGTTTATATGCACACACATCAAAAAAATTGTATTAGTTGTCGTTGTTATTTTCTACTTAATAGAACGTTCTCAAAGACAAGAGTTTCCTGTCATTATCGATAACTGCGAAAGTTGTTGATAAATATTAGAAACTTGTGTTCAACAAAGTACTGAAGCAATGTTTGATATCTTTTTGTCTTTCGATTTTCTTCCAAGTTTCAGCTCCCCCTTTTTTTTAGTGCCATATAATATACCTTTATTTTTTAAATTTTTGCTACAACATTCACATATTTCACATACAAATCAACAATTTTCAAATAGAACCTGAATTAAACACCGACAATTTCAATTTTGCCAGAAATACAGTTTACTTTGAAGTACACGAAACGGGTCAGATCGCTGTTGCAGAAGCAGCGAAAAAAGCATGCCAGATTTAAAAGAACGCAAAAACCCCGAGACTGGCAAAGTTTTGCAGAAGTTCGAAATATAGTGCGTAGTTGAATGCGAGATACTTTCAATAATTTCCACAACGAAACTCTGTCTCGAAATCTGGCAGAAAACCCAAAGAGATTCTGGTCATGCATAAAGCACACCAGTGGCAAGACGCAATCAGTGCCTTCACTGCGCGATAACAACGGTGAAGTCACTGATGACAGTGCCACTAAAGCAGAGTTATTAAACACGGTTTTCCGAAACTCCTGCACCAAAGAAGACGAGGTAAATATTCCTGAATTCCAATCAAGAACACTGCCAAGATGAGAAGCATAGAAATAGATATCCTCGGTGTCGCAAAGCAGCTTAAATCACTTAATAAAGCATGACTTCCGGTCCATATCACTAACGTCGATTTGCAGTGTGGTTTTGGAACTTTGTATTCGAACATTATGAAGTACCTCGAAGAAAACGATTTACTGACACATAGTCAGCACGGATTCAGAACATATCGTTCTTCCGAAACACAACTAACACTTTATACTCATGAAGTAATGAGTGCTATCGACAGGAGATTTCAA
Organism: Schistocerca gregaria; assembly: GCF_023897955.1. Classification (NCBI taxonomy): domain Eukaryota; kingdom Metazoa; phylum Arthropoda; class Insecta; order Orthoptera; family Acrididae; genus Schistocerca; species Schistocerca gregaria. Next base: position 24,393,735 of record NC_064928.1, on the reverse strand, counting down.
AGTGATTCCATATTTTTAGTTTTCCAGAAGGCTTTCGACACCTTTCCTCATAAGCGTCTTCTAACCAAACTGCGTGCCTATGGAATATCGCTTCAATTGTGAGACTGGATCTGTGATTTCCTGCCAGAAAGGTCACAGTTCGTAGTAATAGACTGAAAGTCGTCGAGTAAAACAGAAATAATATCCGGCGTTCCCAAAGGGAGTGTTGTAGGCGCTCTATTGTTCCTGACCTGTATTAACGACACAGGAGACAATCTCAGTAGCCGTCTTAGATTGTTTGCAAATGACGCTGCCATTTACCGTCTTCTAAAGTCACCAGATGACCAAACTAAATGCAAAATGATTTAGATATCTGTATGGTGGGAAAAGTGGCAATTGACCCTGAATAAAGAAAATTCTGAAGTTATTCACACGAGTACCAAAAAAATCCGCTACAATTACAAATAACCTAAATTGGAACGATCACGTAGATAATATTGTGGGTAGAGCCAACCAAAGACTGCGATTCATTGGCAGAACACTTAGAAGGTGCAACAGATCTTCCAAAGAGACTGCTTACACTACGCTTGTCCGCCCTGTTAGTGCAGTATTCCAGAATACTGCTGCGCGGTGTGGGATCCGTATCAGGTGGGACTGACGGATGACATCGAAAAAGTACAAAGAAGGGCAGCTCGTTTTGTATTATCGCGAAGTAGGGGAGATAGTGTCACAGACATGATAGGTGAACTGGAGTGGCAATCAAACGAAGGCGATTTTGTTGCGACGGGATCTTCTCATGAAATTTCAATCACCAGTTTTCTTCTCCGATTGGGAAAACATTATGTTGGCACCCACCTACATAGGGAGAAATGATCACGATAAAATAAGAGAAATCAGGGCTCGAACATCCAAATTTTAGTGCTCGTTTTCCCGCGTGCCTATCGAGAGTGAAACGGTAGAGAGACAGCTTGAAGGCACTTTATTGTGAGTACCAGAGTAATGACGTAGATGTAGATGTAGAAGAGACTGGAGGATAACTATGTAGCAGAAAAATGTTCTATAGGTTCCACAGTCCTTTATATACTCTCTTCAGTTTCTAGACAATTCACCGCTGCCAGTTCCTCGGGGAATCTAGTAAGACACATATGCAAGCAAAGCGATTGAAATGGGGCAAACCCCGATAGGTCTGCAGCACAGCTGACATACAGGTAAAGCAGTCACAATCGTAACTGACCAAGGCTACTTGGAAAAATACAGCAGTCTACGCTTGCTTAAGGTAGCATACGGTAGTCTTAGAACTCTAGTGAGGAATCAGGCCGTGGCCTTTTCAAAGCAAACACGGGAAACCTTTGGGAGGCCAAACAGGGATTTCCGTCCCCATGTTTGTCGGATCCGAGACTGCGCTCCGTTTCTGGTGACCCCATTGTCGACGGCCCGGCAGACAAACTTCCCTTCCTCCTCCCTGTACAAAAATAATTATCCATTTCATACATCTGATACGTGTTTTAAGTTACACGTGAGCTTTGTTCATTAATGTCAGGAGAGTGGTTGTCTCAAGCGTCTAACAAATAGGTGGAAAAAACGGCCAGCAGGAACGCTATAATATGGTCTAAATGTAGATCAGAAGTGCCTCAAGATGAGGGATGTTGATAAAGTCACTACTACTGGTTGCACATTGTATTTACTGTTTTCATGCTCGAGCTGTTATTCGTCACCATGGGATTTATTTTCATAGTATGTAAGGAGGGAAGAGTAATCCCTCTAAATAAAAATTTTCTCCCCGGCCGGGAATCGAACCCGGGTCTCCCGCGTGACAGGCGGGGATACTAACCACTATACTACCGAGGACTGCGTGGTACGTCTCCCAGTTTATGTTTGTTGAATCCCAGTGGCTGGATGATAATTCACTCGGTAAGAACAGCGCCTGGCTGCCCACTAAACGCAAAATTCTTCATAGCAGGCGACGAGCTACTGCGGCGTGTTCGGTGCGGTTGACGCTGAGGCTGTACGATATGCGATGTGTGATACGATACGCGATTCTACGTCTTCATCTATATCCATATTCTGCAAACCACGGTGAAGTGCATGACTGAGGGTACGTCCCATTGTATAAGTTATCAGATTTCCTTCCTACTCCATTAACGTACGGAGCGGGGGGAAAATGACTGCATCTGTGTGTGCAGTAATTATTCTAATCTTATCCTCACGATCCTTATGTGAGCGATACGTAGAATATCATTAAAATCATTTGAAGTCGGTTCTTGCCACTTTGTAAATATGCTTTCTCGGGATAGTTTACATCTATCTTCAATAGTCTGCCAGTTCAGTTCCTTCAGCAGCTCTGTGACACTCTCTCACGGATCAGACAAACCTCTGACCAGATTAAAACTGTGTGCCAGACCGTGACTTGGGACCTTTGCCTTTTGCGGGCAAGTGCTCTACCAGTTGGTAGAGCACTGGGTGTGGCACACAGTTTTAATCTACCAGGAAGTTTCATATCAGAGCATACTCCGTTGCAGAGTGAAAGTCTCGTTCTGGAAACCTGTGACCATTCGTGCTGTCCTTCTCTGGTTACATTCAATAGCCCCCGTTAGTCCTATGGTACAGGTCCCACACACTTAAACAATACTCTAGAACTGGTCGACGAATGATTTTTAAGAGTTCGTCTTTGTAGGCGGATTGCACTTGTCCAGTATTATACCAACAAACCAAAGCCTACTACCTGCTTCCCCCAAGACTGAGCTTCTGATTATTCCATTTCATATCGCTACAGAGTGTTACATCCAGGTATTTGTATAAGTTAGGCGATACCAACAGCTACTCGCTGATATTATGGTCATAGGATATTATTATTATTGTTTTTTTGTGAAGAGATAAGAACGGAAACTATAGATAAATGACAAGGAACGAATTGTAGAACGAAGGAAAGAGTACTTCTCAGAACTGTTGAATCGCCCAGACCAAGATGAGATAATACGTGCAAACACTACGGAGGAAAGGAAAGATGAAGAAGAATGGGAAATTAGTGAAGAAGACGTGAAGGTCGCAATCAAAGGACTCAGAAACAACAAAGCCCCATGGGAGGACAGAATAACTTCAGAATTAATCAAGGAGGGAGTTGAGAGCTTACACTTAAAGATGTATAAACTGATCCAGTTGATATGGGAGAAGGAGACACTGCCAGAAGAATGGAAATTGGCTATGATATGCCCAACATACAAGAAGGGAAGCAACATGGAATGCGGTAACTACAGAGGAATCAGCTTGTAGAATGTAACGTACAAGGTGCTGTCCATAATTATCCTCAGAAAATCGCAGCCATTCATAGAGAACAACATACAGGAGTACCAAGGGGGCTTTCGACCAAACCGATTGACAATAGATCTCATTTTCACACTAAGACAATTGTTTGAAAAACACTGGGAATATGATAAAGATATCTACAGCCTGTTCGTCGATTTTCAACGTGCATATGACAGTATCCACAGGAATAGCCTATACAATGCAATGCGTGACTTCAGAATCTCTGAGAAGCAAGTGAGAACGGTGCAAGCTTGTATAGAAGTGTCAAAGAGGAGCCACATCAGAAACATTCGAGATTGAGACAGGCCTCAGACGAGGGGATGCTCGCTCATGTGTTCTGTTCAATCTTAAAGAAAGTAATAAAAGAGTGTAGGCAACAGGAATGGGCTAGAGTAGAGATGGACGGTAATTTCAACTCTCGCATATGCAGATGACATCAAAGCACGAGTTGAAAGAAATGTACCTGAAAATGGACAATTATGCACAGAAGGTAGGGCTCAAAGTGAATCGAGACGAAACAGAGTGCAATTAGGAAAAAGACAAGAGCAGGAAGAATTTCTTGAGATAGATGGCAAGAGGTTCAAGAGAGTACTCCAGTTCAAATACTTGGGACCCTGGTTTACCACGGAGAACAACATAAAAATGGACAACGAGGAAAGAATAGCAGTGGGAACGAAATGCATGCATTCCCTTAGAGAGACGCTCGCCTCTAAATCGATCTCAGTGAACACTAAGATGAAAATTTACATCACAGTGATATGCCAGCAGTAATGTGCGGTTCAGAAACACGGAGCATGACTAAGCGAGAAAGGGAAAAACTATTAATATCTGAAAGAAGAGTAATGAGGAAGACATGGGGACCAGTTTCAGATAACGGAGAATGGAGCAGGAGAAAAAACTAGGAAATCTACCTTCTGATGCGACAACCAAATATCCTACAGAAGATAAAGAGCAAAAGAATACAATGGGTGGGCCATGTAGCCCGTATGCCAGATAGAAGGCAGGCGAAGATGGCACTAGCGGGGAAACAAAACACCAAACGCCCCACCGGACGACCAGGGCAGCGCTGATGGGCGACCTGGCGAAGGACCGAGCAGACCTGGGAACTGAAGACACCTGGAGGAACCGGGAACAAAACAGAAGGAATGGAGGCAGTCTGTGGAAGCAGCGCGTGGTCTGCAGGGCCTGTGATCGCTGAATATCTATCTTTGTGAAGTGCAGAATTTACATTTTTGAACATGTAAAGGAACTTTCCAATCTTCGCACCACTTTGAAATCTGATCAAGATCTGACTGAATATTTGTACAGTTTCTTTTCAAAGAGTACGTCATTATAAATAATTGTATCATCTGCAAAAAGCCCAAGACTACTATTAATACAGTATGCGAGGTCATTTATATACAACACGAACAGAAAGGGTTCCAAAACACTTCTCTGGGCACACCTGAAGTTACTTCTACATCTGACGACGATCCTCCATCCAAGATAACATGCTGTATCCTCCTTCCAAAAAGTCCTCGATCCAGTCACAAATTGCACTTGATACACCGTATGCTCGTACTTTTGGCAATAACCGTATGTGTGGTACTGAGTAGAATGCTTTCGGAAATCAAGAAATATAGCATCCATTTGCCTGCCTTGATCCGGAAGTGTCATGTGAGAAAAGTGCTAGTTTGGTTTCACATGATTGACGTTTACGGAATCCATGTTGGTTGGCATGGAGCAGGTCATTCTGTTTCAGATACCTCATTATGTTTCACCTGAGATTACGTTCTAAGCTGCTACAACAAATCGATGCCAAGGATATTGCACGGTAGTTTTGTGGATCACTTCTACTACCCTTCTAGTAGACGGGTGTCTCACGTCCTTTTTCCAAGAACTGGGCACGGTTTTTTGTTCGAGGGATCTACAACAGATTATAGTTAGAAGAGAGGCTAACTCAGCTGCAAATTCAGTACAGAATCTTTGTTCAATTTTAAAAATTTCAGTTCTTTCTCGACTCCACTGGTATGAGCATTAGATTTGGGCAGCTCTCCTGGGTTTTCTTTTCTAAGGGAATATTGGGAAACGGAGTTAGGCATTTCATCCGGTTCCTGTCTGGTTCGCTAGGGACTGGCCATTAACTTTGGTGCCACTAACAGCCTTCAGATACGAGCAGAATTTCTTTGCGTTTTGTGAAAGACCATTAGACCATATTTTGCTACACTAGTCATTGAAGGCTTCACGCATTACATTCTTGACAGCTAGAAGCGTTTCATTCAGCCTCTCTCTCTCTCTCTCTCTACAGCCCAATGCTTTGCTTTACACCTACTGCGCAGAAACCTCTGTTTCCTTAGAGGTCCCTTCCGTTATAAACTGTTCTACTGAGTACGCATCTGTCCAGTGCATGGTCAATCATTCTTTTAAACCTGAGCCATAGTTCCTCTACAAGCTCCTGCCATGTGCAGAAAGTTTCAGTTCCTCACTGAGATATGACACTACCGATTTTTCATCTAGTTTACTAAACATATCTATTTTTCGTCAAGCGATTCGAGGTAGAAGCAACCCACATCGGCGGACTGCATATAAGCATTGTGGAAGCTGCAACGTTAATATCGGCCTCATCTATTCTTTATTTCTGTCCATTTATGTCACAATAATTAATGTACGTCTGTAATTTTAAAAGTAATGTTCTGAAAAAGAATGAAAATGTTAAAACATTACTTGTGATATTGTTTCATGCACAGGTAACTTAGGATTCTAATCAAGTATAACATGGAGGGAAGTCTCTCCGCAACGAGACTGGCGTAGCGGGAACAGAAAAGGTGGATCTGGCGACCGAACTGCAAAAGTCCTTTGTCAGACGTGTTAGTCGGTAGCTAGTGTGCAAAGTATTTGCGTCTTGTGCGCTAAACGAGGTAAGTAGAGCAGCACGATAATATAGCCTCGGATGTGGAAGAAAGTTGGCTATTATTCACGGCATTCATTGGTTAGCGGTTTATTATGAAAATCCGACGCTAAGAAGAGAATTTTCAGAGCTTGGTACACAGTAGGAGCCGTGGATATTTTTGCTGCCTTTTTGAGTAGGCATAGGAAATCGTCACAACCAGCACCTTCGTCTCAAATTATCAGGTGAGTACTGCATAACTGCATGGGTGATTGTGTTGTCTGTGTTCTGTACACTTTGTGTCGAGCACTCATATTTTGTTCTCAGTCATTTACCTAGACAGGATCCTGTTCCAAGTCCTGCGATATTTCCGAGTATGCTGTTTCATTGAACTGAAAAGTGATTGTATAACAACATTTAATAACTGTCGTGGAGTTTTAGATTTCTTTGCTATTCAATGAGTCTTGTTCTGGAGTACTCAATGTAATTCTTTTTAGAAGCATAGTTTAAAGTTTCGCCAAAGTACAGATGGAAACAAAGGATCTAAAATGTTTTGCTTAGCTGTCATCCTTATTGAATCTCAGTTCAGTATTGATGTTTCCTGCATAAAGTTGCGAGTAATCAGAATAGTTATTGGTTAGTAAACTTAAGGAATAATTAATGCACAGGCTTGTAATAATATGTATATTTAACATGGTTCGCAGTTAACAGTGTTTTGCATACTGCGTTATTAGAGAACTAGTGAGCCTTGATCGTAGTCGCTGATAGAATTGTTTTTGGAGCGCTTCATGCTAGTCGTTGAGCCAGCTTTGCTATCCTTATTACAACAACAGTACAAATGAAATGTAGCTCTCGGATTTATAACATTTGTGTGCTGTAATAAGTAACTGGCTACGACTATGCAAACTACTACAAACTCAGGAATCACATCTGTGCCCTGTCTAGTATAAAGAAGTGGAGATTTCCTAACAAGACAAATAATAATCAGAATACACAATATGACTTTCTAAGTGCCACTTCATTGAGTAATTTCAATAACTAAAGTGATAGAAGATGCTCATGTCTGAGTCAGTAGTGCTCGTCTATCTTTGATCAAGCTCCTATAATGCTCATCAGCTTTCCAACTATAATGTGCAGATAGTGAGTGCTATTGAGAGCCAGTTGTCGCCAAAACATTTATTATTATTTATATGTTGTTCATGTCAAACCACTGGTAAACTGCTCGCGAAAGTATCCTACTTTCTCGTGTCTTATAAGCAAAAATAGAATTTCAATATTAAATGGTTAACTTTCATTATGAACAGTGTTAATACTTGGTAGAGTTTTGCCTAGTTAAGCTGGCGACTGTTTTGTTTTACGTAATTGGAGTTTCCTTTATAACTAACAGAACCTTGGTTCACATCCCGTTTGTTCCGTTACTTCCTTCCAACAAAAATATTTCGAAAAACGAAATTCAGTTCGGTATCTTATCCATTACAGACAGTCTCGGTCATGTTCAAATTCCTATCGTAGGAATAACATTATCGGCGTGTTGCCAATTTAGTAAGAGCCGCTAGTGCTGTAAAGCGAGCTAACTGGTTCACCCTGCAACGACACCGATATTACTCGAGCAAAAAAAGTTGACACTCGGCGCGGTGGCTGATGGGAGCGACCGTAAAGGCATTTCCCATCTACAGTCGCTCCCATCAGCCACCGCACAGTGTCAACTTTGTTTGCGCGAGTAATACATATAGCTGTCCATTGCCCGGCGGGACCAACAACTTCACGCAACTCGTATCGTAAAGATACACGAGGAGTGAAATTTCAAGTAATCCGATTTGTCTTAAAAAAAGTTTTATGAAGATGAGGCAAAGCTACATCCGTCTCTGTAGTTAGTTTCTCAGTGCAGCTTTTACTTTTTGCTTAAAAAAAAAAACACTGTTTTGGGATTCTCTCGTGTTGTCTGCTATGCAGTCTTATCTCATTTTGGAGAAACCATTCGGAAAAATAAAAAAAAGATGTTTCCGCGCCTGATAGCCATAATCACAGTTCCGTAATGACCTGGTTTTCCTTCTCGTTATTGCCTATAGTTACTGTGGCACTTCAAAATAAAGTACGGCACCGCGAATATTTTGAAAAGTTTGCAGTGAGAAATGATGTCGCTAGTCAGTTTGCTTTTGATGCATTTTGTCTCATATATCTGTGCATACTAAATACAGCCAACCTATCGAAATTGTTTTTAACGGCTGAAGTAATACCTCTTTCCACTGTCGAAGAAGGAGGACGGAAAGCTGTTTTAACGTCCCATCGACATCGAGATCATTGTCGGATAGTGGCAAGGATGGGGAAGGAAATCGGACGTGATCTTCCAAAGAAACCACCGTGGAGTTTGCTTCGATAACATTTTGCCAAAGTCATTGCAGAATACATCAAACTTCACATATAGTCTCTTTGACAATCCAACAGCTGACTGTCTGACTTACTGACCGAAAAGACTGAATTACAAAGTGAACCCCTAGGCGAAATGACGCTGTATTGCCGCGTTTACTTATACATATTCCAAACAATGAATGTTCATTACTTCAATTATTATACCATGGTGAAATTAATAGTTACAATTAAAAGTTACAAATGTACAAAAGATTGACAATCAGTTTACTTACAGCATAAAATATTAGTTCATTACAGATAAGTTTTAGGTTAGAAATTGCACAATTTAAGATTGAAAATTAAATAATACATTTTTACCATAATGCGTTTCATTAACTTAATGAATATAAATCAATTATCGATCGGAAAATATTGCTACCATTTACGTAATATATACAGAAGTTGTTTAACCTCTTTAATGGCTTATAACTTTGAAATCCTCCCCCCATGAACCATGGACCTTGCCGTTAGTGGGGAGGCTTGCGTGCCTCAGCGATACAGATAGACGTACCCTAGGTGTAACCACAACGGAGGGCTATCTGTTGAGAGGCCAGGCAAACGTGTGGTTCCTGAAGAGGGGCTGCAGACTTTTCAGTAGTTGCAGGGGCAACAGTCTGGATGATTGACTGATCTGACCTTGTAACAATAACCAAAATGGCCTTGCTGTGCTGGTACTGTGAACGGCTGAAAGCAAGGGGAAACTACGGCCGTAATTTTTCCCGAGGGCACGCAGCTTTACTGTATGATTAAATGATGATTGCGTCCTCTTGGGTAAAATATTCTTGAGGTAAAATAGTCCCCCATTCGGATTCCGGGCGGGGACTACTCAAGAGGATGTCGTTATCAGGAGAAAGAAAACTGGCGTTCTACGGATCGGAGCGTGGAATGTCAGATCTCTTAATCGGGCAGGTAGGTTAGAAAATTCAAAAAGAGAAATGGATAGATTAAAGTTAGATATAGTGGGAATTAGTGAAGTTCGGTGGCAGGAGAAACAAGACTTCTCGTCAGGTGAATACAGGGTTATAAATACAAAATCAAATAGGGGTATTGCAGGAGTAGGTTTAACAATGAATAGGAAAATAGAAATGCGGGTAAGCTACTACAAACAGCATAGTGAACGCATTATTGTGGCCAAGATAGATACGAAGCCCACACCTACTACAGTAGTACAAGTTTATATGCCAATTAGCTCTGCAGATGACGAAGAAATTGAAGAAATGTATGATGAAATAAAAGAAATTATTCAGATAGTGAAGGGTGACGAAAATTTAATAGTCATGGGTGACTGGAGTTCGGTAGTAGGAAAAGGGAGAGAAGGAAACGTAGTAGGTGAATATGGACTGGGGCAAAGAAATGAAAGAGGAAGCCGTCTGGTAGAATTTTGCACAGAGCACAACTTAATCATAGCTAACACTTGGTTCAAGAATCATAAAAGAAGGCTGTATACATGCTAGGCCTGGAGACACTGACAGGTTTCAGATAAATTATATAATGGTAAGACAGAGATTTAGGAACCAGGTTTTAAGTTGTAAGACATTTCCAGGGGCAGATGTGGACTCTGACCACAATCTATTGGTTATTACCTGTAGATTAAAACTAAAGAAACTGCAAAAAGGTGGGAATTTAAGGAGATGGGACCTGGATAAACTAAAAGAACCAGAGGTTGTACAGAGTTTCACGGAGAGCATAAGGGAGCAATTGACAGGAATGGGGGAAAGAAATACGGCGGAAGAAGAATGGGTAGCTTTGAGGGATGAAGTAGTGAAGACAGCAGAGTATCAAGTAGGTAAAAAGGGGAGAGCTAGTAGAAATCCTTGGGTAACAGAAGAAATATTGAATTTAATTGATGAAAGGAGAAAATATAAAAATGCAGTAAATGAAGCAGGCAAAAAGGAATACAGACGTCTCAAAAATGATATCGACAGGAAGTGCAAAATGGCTAAGCAGGGATGGCTAGAGGACACATGTAAGGATGTAGAGGCTTCTCTCACTAGGGGTAAGATAGATACTGCCTACAGGAAAATTAAAGAGACCTTTGGAGATAAGAGAACCATTTGTATGAACATCAAGAGCTCAGATGGAAACCCAGTTCTAAGCAAGCAGAGCAGAAAGGTGGAAGGAGTATATAGAAGGTCTATACAAGGGCGATGTACTTGAGGACAATATTATGGAAATGTAAGAGCATGTAGATGAAGATCAAATGGGAGACACGATACTGCGTGAAGAGTTTGACAGAGCACTGAAAGACCTGAGTCGAAACAAGGCCTCCGGAGTAGAAAACATTCCTTTAGAACTACTCACGGCCTTGGGAGAGCCAGTCCTGACAAAACTCTAGCATCTGGTGAGCAAGATGTACGAGACAGGTGAAATACCCTCAGACTTCAAGAAGAATATAATAATTCCAATCCCAAAGAAAGCAGGTGTTGACAGATGTGAAAATTACCGAACTATCAGTTTAATAAGTCACAGCTGCAAAATACCAACGCGAATTCTTTACAGGCGAATGGATAAACTAGTAGAAGCCGACCTCAGGGAAGATCAGTTTGGATTCCGTAGAAATGTTGGAACACGTGAGGCAATACAGACCCTACGTCGTATCTTAGAAGCTAGATTAAGGAAAGGCAAACCTACATTTCTAGCATTTGTAGACTTAGAGAAAGCTTTTGACAACGTTGACTGGAATACTCTCTTTCAAATTCTGAAGGTAGCAGGGGTAAAATACAGGGAGCGAAAGGCTATATACAATTTGTACAGAAACCAGATGGCAGTAATAAGAGTCGAGGGACATGAAAGGGAAGCAGTGGTTGGGAAGGGAGTAAGACAGGTTTGTAGTCTCTCCCAGATGCTATTCAATCTGTATATTGAGCAAGCAGTAAAGGAAACAAAAGAAAAATTCGGAGTAGGTATTAAAATCCGTGGAGAAGAAATGAAAATGAGGTTCGCCGATGACATCGTAATTCTGTCAGAGACAACAAAGGACTTGGAAGAGCAGTTGAACGGAATGGATAGTGGCTTGAAAGGAGGATATAAGGTGAACATCAATAAAAGTAAAACGAGTAGAATGTAGTCGAATTAAGTCGGGTGATGCTGAGGTAATTAGATTAGGAAATGAGACACTTGAAGTAGTAAAGGAGTTTTACTATTTGGGGAGCAAAATAACTGATGATGGTCGAAGTAGAGAGGATATAAAATGTAGACTGGCAATGCCAAGGAAAGCGTTTCTGAAGAAGAGAAATGTGTTAACATCGAATATAGATTTATGTATCAGGAAGTCGTTTCTGAAAGTATTTGTTTGGAGTGTAGCCATGTATGGAAGTGAGACATGGACGATAACTAGTTTGGACAAGAAGAGAATAGAAGCTTTCGAAATGTGGTGCTACAGAAGAATGCTGAAGATTAGGTTGGTTGATCACATAACTAATGAGGAAGTATTGAATAGGATTGGGGAGAAGAGACGTTTGTGGCACAACTTGACCAGAAGAAGTGATCGGTTGGTAGGACATGTTCTGAGGCATCAAGGGATCACCAATGTAGTATTGGAGGGCAGCGTGGAGGGTAAAAATCATAGAGGGAGACCAAGAGATGAATACACTAAGCAGATTCAGAAGGATGTAGGTTGCGGTAGGTACTGGGAGATGAAGAAGCTTGCACAGGATAGAGTAGCATGGAGAGCTGCATCAAACCAGTCTCAGGACTGAAGACCACAACAACAACAGCTATGGAATATGCATCCAAACGTAAGTAATGGTGTTAATTCGATTAATTATTTTAGTAATGGCATTAATTCTGGTTTACAAATTTGGGTTTGAAATTACATATCGCTTGAAATTACACGAATTTAAAGTTGGTACTTGCTTTTTGATCGATTTACAATAACGTTTTCCAAACTGAACTTTCGAGATCTAACTGCAGTTCATTAACAAAAATAATAACGATGCTAATATTTATAACTACTTCTAATCAAATGAATTACATACTGATTGTTATAGTTCTGAGTAAATGTTGATGGTTCATAGTGACTATTATGTCACGTATTTACATATTATTTAATTAATCTTAAATTTTGTTTAAATATCATTCATAGTATTATATAGTACAATTATATAACAGGAAAAGGTGCCATAGTGACATGATTTTTATTCTTTGTGTAACAGAAAGTACCGATACCCGGCTACAAATCAAATTACGGGTATCGAATATTATAGCAATGCTGAGAGGGGGGGGGGGGTATGTTACAAGTTTATGAAGTAGGCTACTTTTCCGTCATGTTCCCTGGCTGTAGGAAAGCTAAATTGCTGTTGCTTTTGAATAAGCAGCCGGACGAAGGTCAGAAGGACACGTAAAGACGTTGTGCATCATCATAGGCTTCTTGCCTTCCTTCAGACACATTGTCTACCCCTACACGGGGTTCATTATCCACTGCCGCACCACTGACGGTGATTCGTCTGTCTACAATCCAGCAACGTTTCTTCTCAGTAATCCTCAAGCTGGATCATACACGGATCAGCCAGAATATTGCGACCACCTACCTAATAGCCGGTATGTCCACCTCTGGCACGGATAACAGCGCGGCACGTCGTGGCATGGAAGCAATTTGGTCGCAAGAGAGAGTTGGCACCACATCTGCAAGCACAAGTCACCAAATTCTTGTATTATTTTTTTACGCAGAAAGTAAAAGCTTCACTGAGAAACTAACTACAGAGACGGATGTAGCTTTGCCTGATCTTCATAAAACTTTTTATAAGACAAATCGGATTACTTGAAATTTCACTCCTCGTGTATCTTTACGATACGAGTTACCCTACTAGCATCTTCTCTCCCTGTTCCATTCCCAAACAGAACGAGGGAAAAATGAGTGACTATATGCCTCTGTAGAAGCCCTAATCTCTCTTATCTATGTGGTCTTTCCGCGAAATGAAAGTTGGTGGCAGTAAAATTGTACTGCAGTCAGCCTTAAATGCTAGTTCTCTAAATTTCCTCAGTAGCTATTCACTACAGAACGCCTCCTTTCCTCCAGAGACTCCCACCCGAGTTCCTGAAGCATTTCCGTAACACTTGCATGATGATCAAAACTACCAGTAACAAATCTAGCAGCCCGCCCCTGAATTGCTTCTATGTCCTCCCTCCCTCCCAAACGGTCGAGCAGTACTCTAGAATAGGTCGTATTAGTGTTTTATAAGCGGTCTCCTTTACAGATGAACCACGTCTTCCCAAAATTCTACCAATGAACCGAAGACGACTATCCGCCTTCCCCACAACTGCCATTACCTGCTTGTCCCACTTCATATCGCTCTGCAATGTTACGCCCAAATATTTAATCGATGTGACTGTGTCAAGCGCTACACTACTATTGGATTATTCAAACATTGCGGGATTCTTTTTCCTATTCATCTGTATTAATTTATATTTATCTATATTTAGAGTTAGCTGCCATTCTTTACATCAATCACAAATCCTGTGCAAGTCATCTTGTATCCTCCTACAGTCACTCAACGACGGCACCTTCCCGTACACCACAGCATCATCAGCAAACAGCCGCACATTGCTATCCACCCTATCCAAAAGATCATTTATGTAGATAGAAAACAACAGCGGACCTACCACACTTCCCTGGGGCACTCCAGATGATACCCTCACCTCCGATGAACACTCATCATCGAGGACAACGTACTGGGTTCTATTACTTAAGAAGTCTTCGAGCCACTCACATATTTGGGAACCAATCCCATACGCTCGTACCTTAGTTAGAAGTCTGCAGTGGGGCAGTGAGTTAAACGCTTTCCGGTTCGCAAGATATCATGTGAAAAAAGGGCGAGTTGCATTTCGCAGGAGCGATGCTTTCTAAAGCCTTACTGATGCAGACACAGCAACTTCTCTGACTGGTCGTTAGCGTAGTTTTCCGGCAGTGTGTCTTTCGTCACCATGTTGATGCTGTCCAACACAGCATGTAGTTCGACAACCTTTTAGTGGTTTCTTTCATATTTTTTTGTTACAGTGGTTATTGTGCCTTGGCTGTTCTTAGATGCATGCTGGTATCTTCGTCTTCGGCTCATATTTTCCGTTGTCGTACCACTGGTCGAGCAGAAGGGAATTGATTAGGTTGTCGGTCGGTCCTTCAGCTCCCCCTGGTTCGGGCTGCTGTCCGATTATTTAAGCTTACTCTTGGCTGTCTGTCTCACCCCACCTTACCTTACAGCTGATCTACTGTGCGCTGTCTGTACAGCTGTCTATTACTTTAGTTTGTTTTCATTTTAAATAACGCCCTCAGCTGACTTAGATTAAAAATTTTAAGGTTGATTGTTTAATAGGTAAAATTTTGAAAGTTTGTTCTATCTGAAAATCTTGTTATCCAGGCCCTAAGTCCTGAGCCGTTCAATGTCTTCTTATGTGTGTCCTTCAGTCGAGTATGTACGTGAAATATATTTTTTAAAATAAGGCCTTCACGTATGTGTATTCTTTAAAGCAATTTTTTATAACTTGTGTTCAGGCATTCGGCCGTTCTTGTTTTTGGTGTGGTTTTGGGCCTTAAGCTCAAGAGGTATCGCAAGTTTTCTTAACTAGGCCTTCAGCCGTATTGTTTTAATTTGATCCTTTTAATGAAATGTGTAATTAAATCTTAGTCAAATAAAAGTTTGTGTGTTTTGTGCAACTAACAGTAACTGATTACGGCCCGCTCCACCACCATAACCTGATCCGCTCTATCCTGCGAAAGCAGATTTCACCTGCATTCCACTAACCTCAAACCATCGCCATTTCGACCTGCATCTGGAGTTGTGGTCTGGGATGCGAGTTCGTATGAAAGCAGGAGCAGTCTCGCGGTTACCCCACGCAGCCAGACCGAAACTTTGTATGTCAACCCGGTAATTCGACATGTTGTGCTCCCATTCGCGAACAGGAATCACGGCCGTTTCCCAGTTGGACCTTTGTCGTAACCCGACATCGACTACAGAGAGTCGGCATGTGTCACCAGCTCATGTGGGACACCATCACACGAGAACTCCAGCTTCGTCCAGAAACAGCACTAACCGTCCCTTTATCGACCGAGCAACAGGCAAGGAACTCCCTCCCACGAACTGACATCCACCACTTGTAGAGACGGTGTACGCACGGTTGCACAGTTACATCAAACGTTCTGCTGGTTGCACCGGTTACTGATGTAGCAGCATTTCACACACACCATGGCTTTTCTCGCGCTTACATTAACCCGTGAAATTGCATTGTTAACCTGTTGAATATGTTGTCCAAACATACGCATTCCTGGAATTTTATTACTTTACATTAATTACTACTTCGTGTTCAGATCTTTATTGTCCGTCATTGTATATTTATCCGATGTATGAAAACGAGTTGAGTTACTGACTTCCAACAATCTTTACACATTGTTTCAAGTCGTTTCCAAACTTTTTCTCGTTACACGTATCAGGTCAGATATTTAGAACATTAAGTCGTTTGTAAAACAAATCCTACGTATGAAGCTGTTTCATACATGGCTAACCGATTCTTTAAGGAATCGGGGGTGGCGCAATTACTGGAACATACCTAATTTCTTGCAAGTGCAGGTCGTCATAAGACGAAGAATCAATCAAAACTACGGTTGATGTGCAAATGAAATTATGAGGGATGTTATGCACACATTGCCGAGTGGCTGGCAAAATATCTCAGCGCCTTCATATACACTGAAGAACCAAAGAAACTCGCACGCCTGCATAATTTTGTGTAGGACCCCACGAGGACGGAGAAGTGAGGCAAAACAATGTGGCATGGACTCCACTAATGTCTGAAGTGAAATGATGATTAAATCAAGATCCTAAGCTACCGACAGGCCCTGATACACATCAACGGGGACAGTTGAAAATGTGTGCCCCGACCGGGACTCGAACCCGGGATCTCTTGCTTGCATGGCAGAGGCTCTATCCATCTGAGCCACCGACGGAACAGAGAATACTACGACTACAGGGATTTATCCATTGTACGTTCCCCATGAGCCCCACATTCCCAACTTAATATACGTTCGTAGTGAACATGCCCATTACACTCTTTACTCGCGGCAGACGATCTGACCGAGTCCCGTAAGAGTTCGGGCATTGCGTGTGCATCCAGCACAGAAGAAGAAGGTCAATGGCCAATTAGCCCTCACTATACGAAGAAGGTATCTGTTCTTTCGGATATGTCCGAAAGCACAGATACCATCTTCATAATGTCCGAAGTAGTGCTGTAGGAAATTGACACCATGTATCCTGCAGGGCTGTCCATAAATCCGTAATAGTACCAGGGGGTCGGGATTCCTTCTGAATGCCACATTCGAAGACATCCCAGGTAAACTCAATAATGTTTATGTCTGGGGAATTTGGTGGCCAGCGGAAGTGAATAAACGCAGAACAGTGTTCCTGGAGACAGGCTGTAACAATTCTGGGCATGTGGGCTGTCGCGTTGTCCTGCTGGAATTGCCCATGTCCGTCGGAATGCACAATGGGGATTAATGGATGCAGGTGATCAGACAGGATGGTTAAGTACGTGTCACCTGTCAGAGTTTTATCAGGGGTGCCATATCACTGCGGCTTGACACTCCCCACACCACCTTGAAGAGTTCCCTGCTGACATGCATGGTCCACGGATTCATGAGGTTGTCTCCATTCGCTCGACGCAATTTGAAACCAGGAAACATGTCTGCAGTCAACAACAGTCCATTGTTGGTGTTGACGAGCCCAGCCGAAGCGTAAAACGTTGTGTCGTGCAGTCATCAAAGGTACATGAGTGGGCCTTCGGTTCGGAAAGCCGATATCGGTGATGTTTCGTTGAATGGTTCGCAAGCTGACACTTGTTGATGGACCATCATTGAAATCTGCAGCAATTTGCGAAAGAGTTGCACCTCATCTACATCTACATTTATACTCCGCAAGCCACCCAACGGTGCGTGTCGGAGGGCACTTAACGTGCCACTGTTATTACCTCCCTTTCCTGTTCCAGTCGCGTGTGGTTCGCTGGAAGAACGACTGCCGGAAAGCCTCCGTGCGCGCTCGAATCTCTCTAATTCTACATTCGTGATCCCCTCGGGAGGTATAAGTAGGGGTAACCAATATATTCGATACTTCATCCAGAAACACACCCTCTCGAAACACAGAGCCTCTCTTACAGAGTCTGCCACTTGAGTTTGCTAAACATCCCTGTAACGCTATCACGGTCACCAAATAATACTGTGACGAAACGCGCCGCTCTTCTTTGGATCTTCTCTATCTCCTCTGTCAACCCGACCTGGTACGGATCCCACACTGATGAGCAATACTCAAGTATAGGTCGAACGAATGTTTTGTAAGCCACCTCCTTTGTTGATGGACTACATTTTCTAAGGACTCTCCCAATGAATCTCAACCTGGTACCCGCCTTCCCAACAATTGATTTTAAATGATCATTCCGCACGCATTCTCCCAGATTTTTTACAGAAGTAACTGCTACCAATGTTTGTTCCGCTATCATATAATCATACAATAAAGGATCCTTCTTTCTATGTATTCTCCATACATTACATTTGTCTATGTTAAGGGTCGGTTGCCACTCTCTGCGCCAAGTGCCTATCCGCTGCAGATCCTCCAGCATTTCGCTAAAATTTTCTAATGCTGCAACTTCTCTGTATACTACAGCATCGTTCGCGAAAAGCCGCATGGAACTTCGGACACTATCTACTAGGTCATTTATATATATTGTGAAAAGCAATGGTCCCATAACACTCCCCTGTGGCACGCCAGAGGTTACTTTAACGTTTGTAGACGTCTCTCCATTGAGAACAACGTGTTCTGTTCTGTTCTGTTTGCTAAAAACTCTTCAATCCAGCCACACAGCTGGTCTGATATTCCGTAGGCACTAACTTTGTTTATGAGGCGACAGTGCGACACTTCTCTCACGGTGAACGATTCTCTTCAGTCGTCGTCAGTCCCGTTCTTACAGGATCTTTTCCCGGCAGCAGCAATGTTTTACAAATTGTTTTACAGGACTCCTGATATTCACGGTACACTCGCGAAATGGCTGTACGGGAAAATTCCCACTTAACCGCTACCTCAGATATGCTGTGTCCCATCGCTCGTGCGCCGACTGTTATACAACGTTCAGACTCACTCAAACCTTGATAACGTGCCATTGTAGCAGCAGTAACCGATGTAACAACTGCGCCGGATGGTTGTCGTCTTATGTAGTCGTTGCCGACCGCAGCGCCGTAAACTGCCTGTTTACATATCTCTGTATTTGAATATGCATGGCTGTACTAGTTTCTTCGTCGCTCCAGTGCATTAAAAAGTGCAGAAGTCCACGGAAGAGAATTCGTTCGTTGACGTGTGCGTCCCCGGCTAGATGAGGCTGCAGCGTGTCTGGCCACGTGCTGGCTGAGTAACAGCTGGTACCGCCTACCACACAAGGCGCCGCTTTAGCCGCTGGCAGCCGGCATTACGTAAAGCGGACACGGCGGTGCACGTGGGCGTGCGCTGCAGCTGGTTGCCATCACACGAGCGTGCAGCACGTAGCTCGCGCCGCATCGTCTGTGGGCGACAGAATTCTGGAGGCACCCCACCAGTATGACCTAGCGATGGGAAAAAGCAACCGGCTACAGCCGATACCGCTGTTTCATTTCTGAGTAACAGTTATTTTTCTGTATTCGTTTCGTCTTGGTTATGTAATATTGATGCATTCAGTTGTTCTGAAAGCGGTGCTGATATTCAAGACAATAAAAGCGGGTTAAAAGCTGTGAGCTATCTGGGGAAGTTAACTTTGCATTACTGAGCAACTGTATCCAGTCTAGCTTACCACATTCCCAACCACACTAACATTAATTATAATCTTTTAATAGTCATCATACGAAAACCGGTGATTATATATATATAAAGAGAATTTAAATAAAAAGAAATAAATCAGTTTATATTTGGACATTTATTGATCATTGTTCCGTTAAAATTTCAGCATATTAAACTTTATTCATAACTAAACTAGTGCCTTATATAGGATTGTGAAAATGTGAGTTTGTAGTCTTACAGAACACATCAAATATGGAGCCAAGATTGGGAGACTGCATACAACACTGCATTCATAAAATAACACACGAAGAACATTGAAACATATGCAAGAGGAAATTAACCACAACCAACCGATTCAATTTTCACCCAAAGAAGTTGCGTTCGTAGCGCAATCCTGTCCGTCATGTAATAACCACACACTGGTATACTAAATTCACACCAACTCTCTGTGAAATCTTCCCGAAAAGAATAGCTGAGGGCTACTTTGATGATTACACCACATGCTTCACGTGGTCAACTTGGTTTACACAAAGAGTGTAACTCCACAATAATTTTGATAATTAAAATAAATTAGATCGAAAAGCAAGTTACAAGAGAAAAACATCGAACTGGTTGCTATCGTCTTACTATTAACCTGATGGGTCAAACAACTGTATAAGCACGTGGTACTGGTCTGACAAAGTACACCCCACGTGGGTCAAACATAAAATATTGGCAAGACGAGACGTTATAATCTCACGCAGATTCGCATCTAAGATTGATGATCTTAGTTAGAGTTACTGATCAACATGTGGTTCCACTTTTCTCACAAAGTTGTGACAAAGCAACTACTGGAAAATATTCTGAACTTCACACTCGAAGTACACTGCGTTGCGATTTAAGATAAGATATTTTAGAGCTAAATCTGAAATAAAGGTGATTAAATTTTCAGTTAGGCTGAACTTAAGAAATCCATTGTTCTACGGACTTAGCAGACACGCGCTTAGCCGGAGATCTTACCACTTCAGACGCTCGCCGCGGACAGACTGACCTGCGCTCATACCGAGCGTGCTTCCCGATACAAAACGGAAGTGACCAGAGGGGCAGCTTCCTGTACCAACATGACAAGGGACGGACAGGACCATACTAAGGATAGAAACCTCTTTCGTTTTAGAAAGTGTAGCTACCTGTTCCGACGTTGGTCCTAGTGTTCTCTAACAGACAGGCTTGTATGCTACCATCAAGCATGCAACTAGAAATAAATTTCCTCATTCATCCTTTCACACAGAAGGGAAGGGGGATGTTATTGTTGTCTTCAGTCCTGAGAGTGGTTTGATACAGCTCTCCATGCTACTGTATCCTGTGCAAGTTTCTTCATCTCCCAGTACCTACTGCAGCCTGCATCCTTCTGAATCTGCTTAGTGTATTCATCTCTTGGTCTCCCTCTACGATTTTTACCCACCACGCTGCCCTCCAGTACCAAATTGGTGATCCCTCGATGTCTCAGAACATGTCCTACCACAACTCTTCTCCCCAATTCTGTTCAATACCTCCTCGTTACTTACGTGATCTACCCATCTAATCTTCAGAATTCTTCTATAGCACCTTATTTCGAAAGCTTCTATTCTCTTCTTGTCTAAACTATTTATCGTCCATACTTCACTTCCATACATGGCTACACTCCATACAAATACTTTGAGGAACGACTTCCTGACACTTAAATCAATACTCGATGTTAACAAATTTCTCTTCTTCAGAAACACTTTCCTTGCCATTGCCAGTCTACATTTTATATCTTCTCTGCTTCGACCATCATCAGTTATTTTGCTCCCCAAATAGCAAAACTGCTTTATTACATTAAGTGTCCCATTTCCTAATCTAATTCCCTCAGCATCACCCGACTTAATTCGACTACATTCCATTATCCCCGTTTTGCTTTTGTTTTTGTTCATCTTATACCCTCCTTTCAAGATACTGTCCATTCCGTTCAACTGCTCTTCCAAGTCCTTTGCTGTCTCTGACACAATTACAATGACATCGGCAAACCTCAAAGTTTTTATTTCTTCACCATGGATTTTAATACCTACTCCAAATTTTTCTTTTGTTTCCTTTACTGCTTGCTCAATATACAGATTGAATAACATCGGGGAGAGGCTACAACCCTGTCTCACTCCCTTCCCAACCACAGCTTCCCTTTCATGCTCCTCGACTCTTATAACTGCCGTCTGGTTTCTGTACAAATTGTAAATAGCCTTTCGCTCCCTGTATTTTACCCCTGCCACCTTCAGAATTTGAAAGAGAGTATTTCAGTCAACATTATCAAACGCTTTCTCAAAGTTTACAAATGCTAGGAATGTAGGTTTGCCTTTCCTTAATCTAGCTTCTAAGATAAGACGTAGGGTCTGTATTGCCTCACGTGTTCCAACATTTCCACGGAATCCAAACTGATCTTCCCCGAGGTCAGCTTCTACTAGTTTTTCCATTCGTTTGTAAAGAATTCGTGTTAGTATTTTGCAGCCGTGACTCATTAAAATGATAGTTCGGTAATTTTCACATCTGTCAACACCTGCTTCCTTTGGGACTGGAATTATTATATTCATCTTGAAGTCTGAGGGTATTTCGCCTGTCTCATACATCTTGCTTACTAGAAATATAAATCTAACAAATGTAGTGATTGCTAAAGTCATGGTTATCCCTGTTGAGCTCGGCAGTGTTAAATTTCCGGTTTTGAAGAGTCAGAAAATCATTGATAGAAACGTGAGAGAACTCTGTCACTAATAAAACATCTATGCCCAAGTCCCAGGAGGGGCCCGGACCACAAAACCTTTTGCCCCTCCTCCCCCTTTTGCCCCCTCCTGAAATTATCACCGTGTATCTCTATGCTGCTGACTTAATCTGCGCCTGATTTACTGCACTGAAGAGCCAAAGAAACTGATATACCTGTGTAACATTGTGTAGGGAACCCGCGAGCACGCGGAAGTGCCGCAACACGACGTGGCATGGACAAATGTCTGAAGTAGTGCTCGAGGCAACTGACACCATGAATCCTACAGCGCTATTCATAAATCCGTAAGAGAACGAGGGGGTGGAGATCTCTTCTGATCAACACGTTACAAGGCATCCCAGATATGCCCAATAATGTTCATGACTCAGAATTTTGATTGCCAGTGGAAATCTGTAAACACAGAAGAAGCTACTCTGTAGCATTTCTGGACGTGTGGGGTGTCGCATTGTCCTGCTGGAACTGCCCAAGTCCGTCGAAGTGCACAATGGACACGAATATGGATGCAGGTGATTAGACAGGATACTTATGTACGTGTCACCTGTCAGAGTCGTATCTAGACGTATCAGGGGTCCCATATCACTCCAGCGGCACACGCCCCACACCATTACAGAGCCTCCACCAGCATGAACAGTCCCCTGTTGACTTGCAGGGTCCATCGATTCATGAGGTTGTCTCCATACCCGTACACGTCCATCCGCTCTGTACAATATAAAATGAGATTCGTCCGACCAGGTAGCATGTTTCCAGTTATCAACAGTCCAATGTCGGTGTTGACGAGCCCAACCGAGGCGTAAAGCTCTGCGTCGTGCAGTCATCAAGGATACACCAGTGGGTCTTCGCCTCCGAAAGCCCATACTGATGATGTTTCACTGAATGGTTCGCAAGCTGACACTTTTTGACGGCCCAGCAGCGAAATCTGCAGCAATTTGCGGAAGGTTTGTACTTCTGTCACGTTGGTCCCTTTCTTGCAGGATCTTTTTCCGGACGAAGCGATATCGGAGATTTGATGTTTTACCCGATTCCTGATACTCACGGTACACTCGTGAAATGGTCGAACGGAAAATCCGCACTTCATCGCTACCTCGGAGATGTTGTGATCCATAGCTCGTGCGCCGACTATAACACCAACCTTGTTAACCTGCCACGGTAGCAGCAGTATCCGATCTAACAACTGCGGCAGACAGTTGTTGTCTTATACGGGCGTTGCCGACCGCAGCGCCGTGCTCTGCCTGTTTACATACCTCTGTATTTGAATACGCATGCCTATACGAGTGTGCTTCTTGATGGGGCCCAGCGAATAAATGAGAATTGCATTCTTGGAGAAGATTTAACGTCAGAAGGCCAACAAGTGATCGCAAAAGCGACTGTTGTTTGACGGCTGCTGTGACCGAGCGGTCGTAGGCACTTCAGTCCGGAACCGCGCTGCTGCTACGCTCGCAGGTTCAAATCCTGTTCGGGCATGGATGCGTGTGATGTCTTTAGGTTAGTTACATTTAATTAGTTCTAAGTCTAGAGGACTGATGACCTCAGACGTTTAGTGCTTACAGCCATTTTTGACTGTTGTTTAATACATTTTATGTATTGTGTGGAAGCGAAACGTGGACTGAAAAGAAGAGAAGGAAGTGTTTGAGAATTGGTGATATAGAACTATGTTGAAAATTAGGTAGACTGATGAGAAGGACGTCCGCAGGATTAGCATGGAATTTATGGAAAAAACTGACATAGGATGATAAGTATGTACTCAGACATCAGCTAATAAAGTCAGTGACACTAGACGGAGCTGTAGACTGCATGAACTGTAGGTAAAGACAGAGACTGACGTACATGCACAAATAATTGCGGACGTTGGATTCAAGTGTTACTCTGAGATACTTCCAGAACCGTTGCAGACCTCGCTGACCTTGGCCGCAGATCCCGTTGCCTCCCCGGGGACCTACCCCCTCCCCCTGCCGGCCGCTTTCGCTGCACAGAACTGGGAGGACACCCCCCCCCCCCTCCTTCACGCGCCTTCCACATTCCTCATGCCAGACCCTCTTGTCACCGCTAACCACGACCTGCAAACAGCACATGAGCTTACAACCTAAGAAGATCCCGACAAACAGTCCCCGTCCACCCCACTTAAGCTCCACCCCTGATCAGCAAGATGCTCCGCCCAACCGGAGCAAAACGATACACATCGTCGCAGATATGTTACTCCTAGAACGAGAACTACAAAATGAGTTATTTCCAATGTATAATGCAAAGACTTTAAGTTTCAGGTATTAATGTAAACGTTTACAGGCACGACTACTATTATATCTGTGTGTTATGGATGAAGTGTCTATAACTTAAAATGGATTTCCGGTACCTAATGGTATTTAAAACAAGCGGAACAAAAAGTCACGAATGATTTAAAATAATAAATAAAAGCGAAGTACAAACGTGCTCTCTGTTAATTATAATGTGAGCCAATTATCATGAAATTAATTGCTTAATATAACGTGATCTTTCGGGAAAACTACACTTCGCAAATAATGTCGTTGGAAATGCTACGTATGTCGGTAATAAAAGCTTATGATGCCGCAGATGGCAACAGAGTTTATTTCTTTCATTCATCCAAAAAAATCTTTCCAGTTTATAAGACACAAAACAAAACAGCACAATAAAAATACTGTATTATGTCAGTAAAGACATGAATGTAAGCTTTATGCACTAAACAGCTTGGCACTATTTGCATTAGCTCACTGTCTTGCTTCTAGTCTCTGTATCTCAAACATCCAAAACATTCTGCTACGGAACACAAGCAATAATCTGTTAAGAATAGACACGCCTACTTGTTTACAATGTCCTCACTTGACTCAATATTTTTATGTTTATAAAATGTAGCTTGACTCATTAGACCTAAAGCAATGAAGAATATAAAAATCAAACTGATAACAAAAACGTTATGAAGACAGTCGTATTTTCCGTACATGATACACGAGGTATTTCATTAATATAGTATTTGCGTCTGTATGTAAAGTTACAAGTAGATATATTGCAACCTATGAATTATTGTTATAATTATCAAATACTTCAATGGAACGACTAATTGGCTTCAAAATTACGTACTATTTATTGATCTACATTCAGTTTATCTGCAGTGATTTAAATGTTGTGTGGGTGCAGGAGTGCCTTAAGAAGTAGGAGCTCTTGTTTTGTATACTTGCTGTAGTGTCCGTTCTTGTTACGAAAAAGGAATATTTAGCGTTTTCAGTAATACTTTTTCTTAAAGTCAATTCGGTTAATAGAAATCCCAATACTCGCGACATAGGCCGAAATTTTGTGTTACATAAACATTAAAATATCTGCTTAAGTTTTCTTAATAATTTAAATTTCGTTAAAACAAGACAGCAGTTAGTTCCAGTAGTGTCTATTCTGTCTGTTCTTCCCAGAAAAGAGTAATTAAACGTATTAATACATTTTTATCAACACAGTTCGTATTTGTTACTGCTTACACAGACGTGATGTAGGCATACAATTTCTGAGTTGCTAACATTTAAAAACATATCTAAACATTCTTTATAGCGTGATTCTCCAAAACCAAAGCAATTAGTAATCAATTCTTCCGCCACTGTACCTCTAAATTAGAACGTAAACAGCGGCAACAACACAAAACAATTTATCATCGTGTGTGTGTGTGTGTGTGTGTGTGTGTGTGTGTACTTACAGCCAATGTCACGTCCTTGACAAATTTGAACTTAATTCTTGTATGGAATTCAATCATGAGTGAGAAATACAGGAGTTGTTATAGAATAGTGAGTAGGGTGATTTGTAGCCAGTCTTGTAGAAAATATTCTAACTGAGCTGGGAGAACACTGGGAAAACAAAAGAGGCTCACTCCTGGAAGTGCAGAGTATGCAGTAGGAACATTTTGTCTGAAGAACAGAAAAGGAAGCAAGTAGGAATTGATCAGGATCAAGAGAGAGAAAGGGAAGGACAGTGATTAAGAACTGGCAGTGGGCAGGAAGAAAGAGAATGTGATCTGATAGTTTTATTATCAACGCCAAAAACAGGTATTTACTTCTGCCAGAGTTCAGTGGAGAAGAGCCTCGGGTAGGACTAGCAACAGGAAATGTACAATACATTTCAACCAATGTCAGGAAACCTAGGGGTATACAACGAGTTGGGAAGAAAAAATGTGGTGCTGCTAGGTAGTAGTCATGGGCAATATGTAGGCCTCAGTTACAAAAAAAAAAAAAAATTGGGTAGCATGGTAGGTCATGAGTATATTCAAAGTAAATTCAGGGCTTTGTCAAATGATGGAGGACTTAAGGTCTTTAGTTGCGGATTTCACAAAAGATGACGATGTGGTGATGGTGGGTAGGGGTCAGAAACAGTTTGGACAGGAATGGGGCACAAGACATAGGTGGTGACCTGGAGAAGACAGTTTCCCTGACACATGGCACAAACGCACACTTTGATGAGTTGTCCCAGTGTCATGATCAGCTACACATATATGGAACTTTGAGGCAGATTAATGTGGGGTTACATCCCTAATCCGATGAGACCGATGACCTCGCTGTCTGGTCTTCTCCCCGAAACAACCCAGTGTGGGGTTACAGAAGGCACTGATGGCAGCCAGGTTCGCACATGTTGCTGTCATGCCAGTCAATACCATCATGGTGTGTCACTAGACATGGCCTAGTCCTAAGCAGGAAGAGGAAGAGAAGATTGCTACAGTAGATTCACCATAGTACATGGGGTGTACCTCGGGCCAAGCATCATGAAATATTTGCTGTCGTACACAGGAGAAGCAGATCCTTTTTATAATAAATCCAGATAACAGATTTCCCCAACTAAAGAGTATCTGTAGCAGATAAAAAAATCTGATACAATAGTTTACAATATGGATATTTTAACATGTCATAAGAAAACAAGAACCCATTGGAAGAAGTATCATGGGACATTCCAGAGACTTAACAACTCTTCATCAAATCATAAAATCAATAAAACATAAAATACAACAGTCTGAAGGTGAGATCCAGTCCTTGTACTGCACAGTAGCTACTGCCACTGAGCACTGGTGTAAAGACACAGAAATCAAACTTGTATTATTAGCATTGTATGTAAGGACAGACCCTTACTGCAGGGCTACTTCGAAAGGGTTGAGGATTGTGAATTTATACAAGAAAAGAAATGTGGCTCAAATCAAAGTGTGTCCTTACTACAATAAGTGAAGACAAACACTTTGAAATATCAGCTACTGAATGAACAGGGCTCGATACAACCAGAAAATTAATCATTTTGTGTGTGTCTCAAACTCCTAGTAGTAGTGTGGGAACTTCTTTCAATAAATTAACAGAAGTTCTGAAAGCCTCAGACACTGAAGTAAACAAACCTCTCTGTGGAGACACAAACACAAGTATCAAAACAAAACAAGTAGAACCCTCATCAATATTCTTCAGAGTTTTCGCATGTCCTTATTGGTCAATGGTGTAATAAATATTACTGCAGTGACTCCATAGGTGATTGACACTCTCGCCACAAACATGGACAAGGAAAAGTGTGATGTAGCTGAAAAATATCTTTGACTGTCAGACCATTTCTGGCAAATAACAACAGTAAAATCTGACATCGGAAAATCCCCGAAACTGCAAGTTTGCGAAAGACATCTATCAGAAACAAAAATAGAAGCTATTTCAAAATAAGCAAACCAAAGTTGAGATGAATTATATGGAGAAACTGATGTAAATGTGAAAATCTCGAAATTCTCAACATTTTTAAATTGCATTTTGAAAAGACATTTCCAGAGGTAGCTACATCATATCAATGTCTCACAAAACAAGTGGATAACGGCAGATATTAAAAAGTCCTCGTGAGCCATTAAATACCTCAGTTCCATGAAAAACAGTTATAATTATTCAGAGCTCTTAAACAATTATTTGAAAGCTATGATAAAACTATCAGGGCTCCAGTATCTAGGGAAATGGTTTTGATGATGGGAGAAGGGAGGGATCTTCTGAGAAGGTTTCCCCAACTCCCCCATTTTGGCTGAGCTGCTGTAGATGGTGGTCATGTGTGCGTGAGATGTGTTTGCTTGTGTGAATGAATGATGTTTCTCTTTATCTGATGAAGGCTGTGGCCGAAAGCTTGTGTTTAAGTGTGTTTTAATTGTGTCTGTCTGCAACTTAACATATAAACTTTATGGTAAACAGCAATGTGTCTTTTCCTACACTGTTGATATCCTTCCCTGGAGTTTCTGTTGTTTGAATTTTGACAATTTACTTTAATAATGGGCCTGTTTAATGGCATACTACTTATAGAAAAGGAAACAGTGAGGCTTGCTTCTATGCTCCAAATAGTAGAAAGGGTAATATGTAGAGACCTCATGGACGTGATTTTAAAATATGAAGCAGCTTATCAATGGATCATGGATGCAGTACAAGTCACTAGTAGGAACAATACAGACCTTGAAAAACTGTTACATTTATTATGATTTAGCATTCCTACTTACCACAGTATGTAAACACAGGTAGTAATGTGTGCAGTGGTTAGGGCATTCATCATCAGCACCATGTGATGTTTTAAATTTTTGGTCTTATGGTAATGATCTGCAAGGGTACGACATCTTACAGCAAATATGTTGAGGCACACATGAAGCAGGCAGCATGTACCTCATTGGTGCACGTTGACTACTTCAGATACCTCTCAGATTTGAGAAATGATTACCCTATTTTCCAAGCAGAGAAAAATTGTAATAAGTAAAAATAATGAAAGGAATCACATTCCGTGGACTCTGAGATTAATTGTAGGTCACTGAATCACAGCATTTCTGGCCTATGCTGTTACAGTGGTGAAGACAGTGTGGTGATGTCAAACCACTGGCTCTAACCCCCAATTATATTGCTGCCGTATACGGCAGCAAGAAGAACTGTCTGTTTGCCAGATCAATTCTCTTTAGTTCGCGCTTATTGCTACATCCATTGTGTATAGGCTGCAAGAATAAAAGTATTTGTAGCAAGTGCTGAGTGATTATTTATAATCATAATTACCAGCTCCTCACTGCCTGCAACATCAACAGAAATATATGCACGAGCCGACTCTCAAAAAACAATCAAAATCCTCCACCTTCAGGTGATCTTGTCATAAGGAAATAAGAGTAGTGGTCATGGCAACTGGAAGATTATGGAAGAAAATATTTCAATGTCGAACTCTAGTGGTACGAGTGCTACCCAAAAGCCAAATGCTCCCCAACCCACACAACACCGATGCTTCCACATTTGGGTCTGTAATTCCTGCTTTTCCTACCCCACAGATCAATTGCTCACTGAAAAAAAAACTTCCAATGTGCTCGAAATCTTATGGGACTTAACTGCTAAGGTCATCAGTACCTAAGATTACACACCACTTAACCTAAATTATCCTAATGACAAACACACACACTCATGCCCGAGGGAGGACTCAAATCTCCACTGGGATCAGCCACACAGTCCATGACTACAGTGCCTTAGACCACTTGGCTAATCCTGTGCAGTCCCACTGTCACAATAGAATGGTAGAAGAAACAAAGTAGATAAAATTGCACCCATGTAATGAGTTACAGAATTCACATAAAGGAAATGAAGCTCACAGTGCTGGAAAGACCATTGTGTCTCTGTTTGCAAGGAACATTTTTGAACCTATTGACACTCCTGTGATGGTAGACAATAGCCTCCACTGAAGACAGTACCAATCACAGAGCAAAATGCAGGCTGGCTGTTTTTGTCAATGACATATATCACCCTTTACAGCACCCTTAATCACATCAGCATAGGCAGTTGCTGTGATGCTTATTTAATGTCACAGTGTCTTCCACCACATGATCCTTGACAGTGAGACCCTCTAAGAGGTTATTGCTCAGTTTTCACTGATAATTCTCCTGCATACAGTGCAGTATGAGGGGAGTGGCACCTGGTTGAGGGTTTGAGAAACTGAGGGTCTCACACAGACTGAAGATACCATTCTATGCTATGCAATGCATGCTACCTGCTTCAACACTGCTACAGGGTAAATGTCCAGTCTTTGCCAGCTCACTTTGACGAGTTCAAATATTTATTTCAAACTACTGATATACACGTAATACTTCTCAGAGACTTGGCTCAAACTAAGTATTCCTACAACTTCCGTAAACCCATATGGCTATGTCTTTCTCAGGCACGACAGATGCAACAGTACTATACACATCCGACAATAATGTAGATAAACAAGAGGAATATATGTCCATAGAGATCGAATCCCTTAACAGAAAGTGCTAAATATGTGTCCTTTACAAACCTCCTAAAGTAGGTGGGTTGGCCTGCTTCAAAACTACCCTCTCTAGTCTCGAATCGTCATATGAACATGTGACACTAACATTAATTTTCTTCGCAATAGTCCTTCCACTGGGAAACTTAAGAGGATGCTTTCTTCCTCATATATGACGCTACTTCAGCTGGCACCCACTCATCACACGACTACCAGTCACACTTTTATAGATATATTCGCAACGAAATCTCTAAACAGAATAATCCGCACCTCTCAAATATCTGCGCCTAGCATGACGGCCCATGACATCATTTTCATGACGTATTCACTAGAGAGTGCTAGAAAGAAACAAAAACTGTCTACATACTGACACTTCAAACGCATGAATTTGCCTAAACTCGAAACTGAGGCACAAGAAGTAGTTTCGGGGATGACCTCCACTTTCCTCGTGGACATAAGCGACAAATTCCAGGATTTCACTAACAAAATTACTCATCTATATGACCAAAATTCTCCAATAAAGACCAGAAAAGTAAAAAGGAAACCTGCACCGTGGCTGACTGATGAAGTAAAACAGCTCATGAATCTCAGAGACGCTGCACATGGAGCATACAAGATGCACACTACACCTGAAAATAATACTGTATACAAGCAGAAACGAAACATAGTCAAGTGGTGGGAAAGGCTAAGCTCAGGTACACCCGTACATTAGCTGACAATAGATGTAGACCAGTTGCAGAAAATCCATCTACAGCATTTCACTCGCAGTACTGTCAAGAAAGCCATAATGCGGATTAGATCAGCATCTACTGGACATGATGGCATCACTATCCAGATGGTAAAACTTATTTTTGAGCAACTACTGCTCTCTATAACAGACATTTTCAACGATTCATTAATGACAAGTGTTTTCCCTGAGGCCTGGAAACTGTGACAAATTAAGCCAGTGCCTAAAAAGGACATCGCCACAGCACCCTCTGATTACCACCCCATCTGCCTTCTTCCTGCACTATCAAAGGCCTTAGAACAAATAGTCCAGCTTACCAACTACCTACCTACTAACAACCCACTAGACGAATACCAATCAGGTTTCCGTAAAAATCGAAGCACAACATCCGCATTGACAAAGGTGACAGATGACCTGAAACTTGCCATGGACAGACAAGAAGCGACTATCATTTGCTTCTTAGATTTCAGCAAAGCATTTGATGTTGTCGACTTCGACATGTTACTAGCCGAACATAGCGGTCTAAATTTTTCGGCAAGTGCAGTGTAATGGTTTCGCTCATATATGACGTCTCGTCAGCAACGCGTCCTGTCCGGGAATATAAAATGACAATGGCGGCAGGTAGTGTCAGGCGTTCCCCAAGGCTCAGTATTAGGTCCCATACTCTTCTCTCTGTATGTCAATGATGTGTCATCGGTTCTGACCTATTGGAAATATCATATGTATGCTGATGACCTTCAGTTGTATCTAAGTGCGAAACCAAGAAATCTTAAGAAAGCTATTGAAAATTTCAATACTGATGTCGATGCACTATCAAAATGGGCACAGGACATAGGACTAAAACTAAACCCATCTAAAACCCA
Organism: Schistocerca gregaria; assembly: GCF_023897955.1. Classification (NCBI taxonomy): domain Eukaryota; kingdom Metazoa; phylum Arthropoda; class Insecta; order Orthoptera; family Acrididae; genus Schistocerca; species Schistocerca gregaria. The sequence goes on along the minus strand of NC_064928.1, from coordinate 24,361,802 downwards.
AGCGGTACTTGTTGGTTGCTCTAAGCTCATTAGCCAAAAACATCGGGAATCCGTACCATCTCTTATCCTAAATGGAACAAATATTAACTTCTCTCCCTCAGCAAAGAGTTTGCGAGTAATAACAGATGAAAATCTAAATTGAACAGAGCACGTAACTGCAATGTGCAAAAAAGCATCTACATCCCTTCATGTCCTACAAAAATATAAAAAACTCTTCCCTTTCGATCTAAAAAGAAATTAGTACAAACGCTTATACTCCCAATCATTGACTACAGCGATATTATCCTCTCTCAGGAAAATTCGCGACTTCTGAAACTGGTCATGAATGCCTGTGACCAATATATCTGTGACATTCTACTTTTAGATCACATTTCATGAGCATATGCAAAATTGTCCTGGGTGCGTGCAGACAAACGCAGAGATTTCCATACACTCCCGTCTCATCTACTGCCTTATAAATGTACACTGTCCCTCATATCTCTCCTCGTCCTTAACGCTTATGTCGGAACAACATGATAGAAACACACGTTCCCATTATAATAAAATCCTCTCTGTTCCACTGCATCGCTCAATCACTTTCTCCAAGTCCTTTACAGTAGCGGGAACCAGACTCTGTTATAACCTCCCTCGTTATGTTAGAAAGCTTAAAACATGTCTGGCTTCAAAAAACAGTCAATGACGTATCTGCTTAAGCAACAGTAATGCCTTCCTCTGTACGTGAATGCACCTCACCTCATTACTTCCCTCCTTCCCCTCCTTGAATCTCCCTTCCCCAAAACACCAAGATATTAATGTAAATCTGCACAAATCTTGATTACTATTGCCAATTCTTCTCATGTTTATCACCATTATTTGATTCTTTTTTTACTGTTTTTATTATTGCTTTTACCATAATTTGTATGTATAGCACCTGTCTTAAAACTACTGCCAGCATTTACTTTATTAGGTCTTAGTCACTCATATTGTCGCTAATCTAATTTTCTTATTTGAACTATTGTCATGATGTAACTCTGATGTGTGAAATGCTGCCTGTGTGGAACACTTGTCCGATGTAAGAGAGGGCCTGATGGCCCTAATCTGATCAGGTTAAATAAATAAATAAATAAATAAACACGTTGGGACACGAGAAGAACAAAGACAAGGGGAAAAAAGGAAGTTCGGTTCTGATATTTGAAGGACAGCAGTAAAATACACATGTAAAAAATTGTGGTACCGGGAAAATTGATTTGCATTAAAATTCTGTGTTCAAATGTGTGTGAATTCCCAGGGGACCAAACCGCTGGTGTCATCGGTCCCTAGACTTACACACTGCTTAAACTATCTTAACGCTATGAACAACACACACACACCCACGCGCGAGGGAGGACTCGAACCTCCGGCGGGAGGGATCGCACAGTCCGTGACATAGCGCCACAAACTGAGCGGGCACTCCGTGTGGCTTTACATTAAAGTAAAGGCAAACAAGAATTAATATTACGTTTCATTTGATTGCTATTTTTTTTCTGCCTAACAGTATCTGCTGCCTGATATATCATGCTGTGTAATTCCTGCTTACTTCCTATCTTTCAATTGCACTGTTCCATCAGACTTTAATAGAAATGCAAGACCTGTCTAGTTGAACTTGACGGTTCAAAATGTTCAAATATGCGTGAAGTCCTAAGGGACCAAACTGCTGAGGTCATCGGTCCCTAAGCTTACACACTACTTAATGTAACTTAAACTAACCTACGCTATGGACAACACACACACCCGTGCCCGAGGGAGGACTCGAACCTCCCACGGGGGTGTAGCACAGACCGTGACAAGGAGCCTGGGCCGCGCAGAAACCCCGCGCCGTCTGGATGGTTCCATTCTTTTAAAGTGCTCATAGAATTTTAGAGTGCGTCTTTTCATATGCGATTAAATATTGGTACAGACTTCAATTTTCTTATTTCCGTCTGTATACTCTTTGGTGGGTATATTACTTTCTGTTCTCTCTTGGATTTAGTTTTGCTTTAAGGACTTAAAAGCGATTCAATATTTTATCTTTTCAGCTTCTGTAATTCTTTTTATCATTTTAACATTCATTACCACATACTTGCACACTTGAAAGTCCCGATAGTAATCTGAAGCATGTACATTGATAATACACGTTGTTTTCAGATGTGGTCAGAATAAGGAAAATTCGTTGATGTAGAATTTAATACAGAATCTTGTGGAATGTTTCGTGGCACACCTCCAGTGCCGTGCTGTGGTTGCTTGATTGGAAGTTAATGTTACTGGCAGATTTTTACAGAGTGCACAGTTTCCATACCCGGTATGGATTTGGTTAGCATGCTGGCTCTCTTGAGACTCTGTAGTTATAACTAAAATTTTTCGGTACCAGGAATCGAACCCGAGACCCCCTTTTTTAACGTAATAAACTTTTATTTACAAATTAACAAAATACATTACTTGATCAAAGGCACGTTTAGGTTTACACATACAGTGATCGTATCTTTTCTTTTCGTATAGTCTTTCTTGTATTTTCTTTATGATTTAGTTCTCTCTATTAACCAAATTTTGTGTTTTTTATGTTTGTCTGTTTTCTAGACTATTTTCCAGCTGCAGTTCTGTGTGAACTTATTAGAGCTGTATTTTTTATGAATATTTAATGGCATTTAAAGAGATTTATTTTGTTAGCACCTGAAGATCGCGTCCTTTAAATTTGGTTAAACCTATTGACTAAGACATATTTCTATGGTACACTCAAGAAAACAAAGTATAGGCATGTATATGGATAGTAAGTTTAGGGAGAGCTGTTTGATTGTGGTTGGAGATAGGGAGAGGGGGAGACAGAGAGAGAGAGAGAGAGAGAGAGAGAGAGAGAGAGAGAGAGAGAGAGAGAGAGAGAGAGAGAGGGAGAGAGAGATAGACAGAGAGAGATGGAGAGGGAGAGAAATGAGAGGAAAACATTTGATATATGGTAATAAATCATTGCGAATCGTCATTTTGCATTTTGTCACAACTGTTTATGGTTTAGACGATTATTAAAATGAATGTTAGTGAATTTTTGCAGTACTTACATATCACGTTTTGGACACGCAGGAGATCACCAATATGTTAGCACTTTTCCTAGTTGTGTGACAATATGATTGCTGTAACGCGCTCTTTTACATGTGAGAACGCAGGTGATGCACTGCCACTTGTCACACAAAACACAATCAGACACTCACTAAACACGCACTTTGAGGGTGTTGGAGGATGTGGGGGTGCCTGCGTCAGCAAACGGTGAGGTCTTGAGGGGCTATGGGAGGGCGTGGTGTGTCGGCGTGGTGTGTCGTGGTGGTGGTGGCGGCGGCGGCGGTGGCGGCGGCGGCGGTGTCGGACGCGGCGTCCAGCGCGATCTGCAGGTAGTTCTGGAACGTCTGCCGGTAGTTGTTTTTCTACCTGGCCCTTTTGTGCTCCTCCCAGAGATCTCTGAGGAACTGTACTGTGTCCGTCTGCTTTTTGGAGACTATGGCATGCGCTGTCATTGCAAGTGTCCACATGGCCGTGACGCGCTTTGGCCGAGGGAAGCTTTTTGCCTCTGGGATGGTGAGCGCCGTGATTTCTATGTTACGGTGGTCCGCCCTGTTCATGTGTGCCACCGTTCTTCTACACGTCTCCCATATCTGCTGGCTTGTCCGGCATGTGAAGCGGTGTTCCAGGGAGTCTATTTGGTTGCACGCTTCGCAGCTCGGCGACTCACGCATGCCGATGCGTGCTAAGCGCTCGTTTGTGGGGATCGTCTTGTGTACGACTTTGTGCCACGTGTCTCTAGCTTCTGGAGGTATGGCTTTCTCGGAGAGATTCTTCCAGACTTGTGGCCAGTCGTGGCCTGGAAGATTCGTCTCCGTTCTGCTTCTGACTTGTTTACCTCGTAGCGCTCGGTAGATTTTCCCTGCAGTTCTCATCTCCTTGACTGCTGGGGTGGATGTTATGTAGCTGCTGTCCATTATTACTTGTTTTAGGTAGTGCATCTCAAAAGGTATTCGACTGACGTCTACCGGCGCTTCCTCGGAGTCTGGTCCGTGTTCCTTCAGTAGAGACGACGTGGTACAGTCTACACTTCTGTCCTCCATTTTTAGTGCTCTATGGAGCAACAGTGCCGAGCATTTAGTTCTGACGTCTGTTAAACCGAACCCCCCTTCTTCTCTAGGAAGGGTGCTGGTGGCTTGTGACACTTTGAAAATTTCCCGCCTCCACAGTAGTAGTACACAACCCTTCTTATAGACTATTGGTACGTTTATGACTTGTGCCATGTCCCAAGCCTTCGCCAGGATCGTTGCGTTGATAAGCTGCGTCTTCTGATCCAACGTTAGGTGTCTGTTGGAGTGTGTCCTGACGAGTCCTCTGGTGGTGTTCAGGATGTTCCGCCAGTTTTCTGCCGCCATTTTCAGTGGGCAGGCCTGCAGCTGGACACCTAGCACCTTATGTTTCTCGGCTACCTGGTACCATGGTCTGGCTTCTCTCAATTTCCCGTTCCCTATAGGGAGCAGCACTGTTTAGTTTGGGTTGGTTTTTGCCCCAGGTGCCTTTCCAAAGGATTCAATTATTGGGAGGACACTGTCAATATCCTCTTTTCCGTCCACAAAAGTGCTCAAGTCACCGGCATATGCCATACACGTTACCTTAACGTCCTGTAACTTGTAGTCGTTGATGGTGGAAGCGAGCTTCCTGAGGACTGGCTCGAGGGCTGCTGTGAACAGTGCCATCGACAGTGGACACCCGTGCCTCACAGATTTCCCCAGTTTTATCGGCGCAGATATCCAGCCGTTTACAGTCACTCGTGATGTGGCATTTGTCAACATGTTTTCGATGACTTGAGCAAATTTGGGGCCAAAACCTAGTCTCGTCAAAGTCTTCAGCAGGTACCGGTGACCGATCCTGTCGAAGGCTTTTTGGAAGTCTACAGAAATGATCGCTGCAGTTGCTCTGTTGGATGCGGCGTGTGCTATGACGTCTCTGTACGTGCAAACGGCGTCGAAGATGTTTCTGCCTAACACTGCACATGTCTGCCACGGGATGATGGCTTTCTTCAGGGCGAGCTTCACGGTTCAGCGACGCATTTTGCTGTTAGCTTGTAGTCCGCGTTTAAAGGGGTTATTGGGCGGTAGTCTGATACTGTTTCGGCGCTTTTGTTTTTGGAATCAGGGTAATGGTCCCTACCTGGAACGGGGGTGGTATTTCTTCTCCGTTTAATATTTCATTGACGATTTCCGTCATAATTCCACCCACTTTGTCCCAGCAGGTGGTGTAGAATTCGGACGGTATTCCGTCCGCTGCTGGAGCCTTGCCGCTGGCGCAGGTTTTGAGGACACCTCTGACTTCGTCCTCTGTCGCGGCCTCGGTCAACAAAGCGCGGTCGGTGTTGTTCAGCTGTCTGCGCGTTTCCTCTAATACTTTGTCTGTTTCTGCGTCGTCTGGTACATCACCCTTGAAGAGGTCGGAGAAATGCTCTTCTATGTGACGCATCGTGTCCCATTTAGTTGTTCTTGCGGCCAGTTGCGTCGCTGAGCTCCCTGTTTGTTCTGCTATGAGCCCTGTCCGTCTCCCTGTGCAGGTGGTGCAGTGTGGCAGGTTCGTCTTCAGTGGCGCCGTGTGTCTGGCTGCGGACGACGACGCCTTTCATCTGTTGACGCTTGACGTTCAGTAGGCGCGCCTTTATTGCTCTAACTCGCGTGAGAAGCAGGTCGTCGTCTGGAGGAGGGTTGAGCGCGTCCTTTAGACACTGCACGTAAAAGTGCCGTGCTCTTCCTCCAGAATGCCTTCTCCTCACTGTGCCTAATAAGTGTCTTGCTTACTTGTGGTTTACCATGTTCAACCCTGGATGAAAGCCAGGTATCCTAGCCACTAGACCATACCGGATTCTTGAGTGTTGTTCCTATACGTTGAGTGGCACTCTCGCTCTTGCTGATGAGATACACGAGAGTTGTGGTCACTGCCGGTGAGATGTGAGGGTGTGACGATTAGATACTGTCACCGCCTGGCAGCACTCCATCACGCTGGTGCCGTCGAGTTTTGCCGCTGAGACGAACTCTCGCTGGAAGGTCGCCAGCTGTGGCCGTTACACAACCCTGTGGCACACAGTATGCGCTCCGAGGCAGAGCGTCACCGCCGTGGGAATGTTGAGGTCCGGCGAGAGCTACGTAGACCGCAGCCCGGGTCGTGTTGATGGTGGCGTGTTGAAGTTCAGCAACTTTTGACCATACAGTGACAGATTTCACACGCAAGCTCTCAATAAGATTTACTCTGAATATATTTTATGCTCCTAGATTTCCATGCTTCCCTTTAACGTCTGTGTGAAAGTGCTTGTGACTGTATTTTTCGTGTTTCCTTTCGTAGTTAGTAGTATAGAACTTAATGTGTGATGTGGTCAGTCTGGCCAGCCTTGGGTGTTCAGTCAAAGCAAAGAGGTTTGTGCCTTCTAAGGCGTCTTTATCGACAGAAGCAACTCCTTCGGTCTGTTCTGGCTACCTGCGGAGATGTTGTTCTCGAGGGTTCTTAAATACTTGACGCTGGGCAGTCGGTGAGTGTAGTCGGCAACTTAAGACTGAGTTGAGAGTGAGATATCTAAGTCTTCAGTGTAGCTGAAGGGGTACAGTTCACCGTTTATTACAGCGGCAGGTTCATTATATGACCCACAGTTTGTAAGCAGGCTCTCTAGGTTTTTATGTTGGTAACGCCACATAGTGGTCTGTATGAAAATCGCTGACTGCCATGTGCGCAGTCTGTGGCTGGTTGCACTCATTGTTGGAATATCCGCTTGTGTAGTGTTGGGTAGTTGGATGTGAACAGCTCGTAGCGTTGCGCAGTTGGAGGTGAGCCGCCAGCAGTGGTAGATGTGGGGAGAGAGATAGCAGAATTTTGAGAGCAGACGATCTGGACGTGTTGTAAGTAGGCTGTTTAAGTTTTTTTATTGGTAACGCCGCCGCCACGTAGCGCTCTGTATGAAAATCACTGGCTGTACCGTGTGCAGTCGGTGGCTGGTTGGCATTGTTGTAATACTCGCCATTGTAGTGTTGGGCAGCGGCAGCTGGATGCTAACAGCGCATAGCGTTGCGCAGTTGGAGGTGAGCCGCCAGCAGTGGTGGACGTGGGGAGAGAAATGGCGGAGTTTTGTAATTTGTAAGACTGGATGTCATGAACTACCATATATATTTTGACTATTAAGGTAAATACACTGTTTGTTCTCTATTAAAATCTTTCATTTGCTAACTATACCTATCAGTAGTTAGCGCCTTCCGTAGTTTGAATCTTTTATTTAGCTGGCAGTAGTGGCGCTCGCTGTATTCCAGTAGTTCGAGTAACGAAGATTTTTGTGAGGTAAGTGATTTGTGAAACGTATAGGTTAATGTTAATCAGGGCCATTCTTTCGTAGGGATTGCGTTGCGCTAAAAATATTGTGTGTCAGTTTAAGCACATTCATGTATAATTGTTCAAAGAGGACGTCGACCTTTAGCCACGGATACCTCACTGGAATCTTCTGATTTTTTCTTGTAGTTTGTGTAGTTAGTGTAGGCTTTGTTTATTGCTAACGCGTAATCATAGAGAGAATTTCCTTTGTAGTTGCAGTCTTTCATTGTTGTACAGTAAAACGGTTGTGGCATGCATGTATATTTGCACCAAGTATTTCGCAGCTTCGCTTGCAATTAACTAGATATTATTTTCAGTGCTATGTTAATGTGTTCTCTTATTTTTGTTCTTCAAATTGTGTTTTTCTGTGTTGTCGTGTGAGAAATTGTGACAATAATGGCGTGTGAAAAACGTAACACTAGGCTCCAAAGTAAACTGAGAAATGACAGTGAAGACGAAAGCAGTGTGTTAGCGTCACCATGTAATGAATTCACTAACGTTCAAAGTAGTAATTTGGTAATAGCGCATACGGAAATGGAGCGGGCTGCAGATAATGGTGTAGGCAGTGAAACAATTAGTGAACAGGGAAGCATTATCGATCGATCGGTCGGCAACAGCTCGCCTCAGGATTCCGAAATGACAGGACACAATATTGCAAATACTGTAGATTCAGATTTTGCGTCCTCACCGTTTTCTCAAATAAATCAAGACACATTTACTGCTTTTCAAAATGCGAATATTGCCGGTTCAAATGCACTGCCGAAAACCACTGAGGAACATGTTTCAGACACCAGTGCACTGTTATTACAGTTAATGCAACAAATGGGACAAAGGCTACAAAAGCTAGACACAACGCTTGAACAAAATCAGAAACAAATGGGACAAAATCTTCAAAAGTTAGACACAATGGAACAAAATCAGAGACAAACACAGCAACAGTTGGACACAATGGAACATAATCTTCAAAAGTTAGACACAATGGAACATAATCTTCAAAAGTTAGACACAATGGAACAAAATCTTCGAAAGTTAGACACCACACTTGAACAAACACGTGAAGATTTAACTACTGAGTTACATAACATTGAATCGAAATGTCAAAAAATCTGTAATGACGTAATAACACAAATTTGTGAGCATTTTCAACCTATTTTTTCGCGGCATGAAAACGCATTACAGAATCACGAAGCAGCCGTAAAAGAATTGCAAACTGTTATTCGTGAAAATCACGACACCTTGCAAGCTAAAATGGACTCAGTTGCATCCACCGATTCGGTTACGCAACTTGCAAGAACTCAGGAAAACTTAAAGGTCACAGTAGATTCTATTTCAACACAAATGGACACTCTGAAACTTGGTTTCAAAAAAACACACTGAGGAAATGTGTTCACTATCGGAGAAAGTAGCCGAACTTTCGGATCAGTTTATTAATTTATCTACAAAGGTAGATGATGATCTGAATGATACAGAAGAGTGCGAACAAATTAGGAAATTCAAACAAAATCAGAATCAAATTAATACACAACACCAAAGAGAAATCCGGGAAGTGCAAGATCAGCTGACACAGGTAATACAAGAATTACGTATTTCAGAGGACAGTCGCGCTCCAATACGGGAAGAGGGACTTATAAATACGGAAAAGCCACAAAATAATAACACAGGGCATTTCGGAAATTGTGAAAGAAATTGGCAAGGTGCACCGAATTTTGAGATGGAACTGCCGACACGACGTAAAAATGAACGATATGCTACCCGCCGACACGATGATTTTGACTATAAGCTGTTCATTACTGCACGTAAATTCAAAACATTTAAGAATTCTGGCAACGACATTCATCCACAAGCGTGGCTTAATCAATTCTCTCATTGTTTTCCTCCCAACTGGTCATTAGAGCACAGATAATTTATGTGTGGCTACATGGAGAATGAACCAGCTGTAAGAATGCGATCGGTCATTCACGATTGTCATAGTGAAGGAGAATTTTATCATGCCTTCCTCTCAGCATATTGGTCTCAAGCTACACAAGACCGAGTAAAACATAGCATCATAATGATGAAACATTTCGAACAATCTGAATTTTCCAGTCTTGTGAAATATTTTGAAGACATGTTACATAAGAATCAGTATCTTTCAAACCCATACAGCCCCTCAGAACTCAGCCGCATTTGCTTAATCAAATTACCTGAACATTTACGACAGATTATTTTAGCAGGACGATGCAAAGACGACATTGAAGCTTTTCAGGGACTGTTAGAAGAACTGGAAATTGACACTGACAATCGCGGAACGCGAAAACAGGAGCACAACAATTACAGGTCCCACCTGTCACAATTCCGCGATGACAGAAATGATACACGACAAGGCTATTCGTACAACGTAAATCGTGACCAAAACAGACACCACCCGTATGACAACCGTTGGCAGAGTAGTAATTATTACAGGGAAAGATCACCTCTCCGCGGTAATGACTATCACAGAGACAATCAGAGAAACAGACAATATGGAAACCAAAATAATTAGTATCAAGGGAGACGGAATAACTTAAGACGCAACGGTCCAGCGCGCAGTTACGATTCAGGGAGAAATTCTCCACCACGTGACCGACAAGAAAGAAACTATGGAGTCTACCGACATGACGACACACGATATGATCGTAACGACAGACCTGAATTGCAGCAGAACTGGCGGGATTCAAACAGAGCAGGGCCCTCTCGGCAATGTGAATTTGTAGAAGTTAGGTCTCCTAATCCCAATAACGGCGCGCGCCAACAAAGAGACAGACAATGACTCGCACCGCAGGCAGCCACGTGCGCCGGCTGGCTTAGCGAAAAATAACATAGACGCTAACCTTGAGAAAAGTTCCTGTATTCTTTACCGACGTACACCGCATGATAATTGCGTTCAAGTTGAAACTTTGAGTACTACAAAGAGTAATGGTTTACACCACATTTCACATATAAAACCGTTTATTCAAAGATAATCTGCTTTTTAACTTTGTCTTTGCCATAAAACATTTCACTTCACATTCCTAGTATGCTTTGTCACACTGAGAAACTGTTAACATGCAACAATGTCTGAAGTTTACTATCCAGTCTAGAACCTACAGAACATATTTAGACAGTATTTACGAGTGCATTGTTATAGTGAACAGACGTCACAGTGTTATTGTGTGTGTACATTCTTGCTTGTTAGTTGCACGATTACGTAACGACTGTAAGGCTCACATACCTAGAACATTTACCAGTATTGCTAATGAGATTTTAATGCAACATTTTGGTTTACTTGAAAATACATTCTGGATTTAAAGTACTTTCTGTGAGATACCAGATGACACAGTGGTTAGTTTATGTGACAGCTACACGATTTTATCACGACGCTACTAATGAGTGACAATTTACAATGTTGCTTTTGCGGTGTTTCTGTTTTATAGCTGCACAGTTTTTCTGAATTTTTCTGGAAAGTAAAACATGTTTTAGTAGTAACGTTTGTGGTATAGCTACAATGAGACAGCCTTTTCTGTAGCACAACAATACGTACAGTACAGTACTTACTTCATCACGGCAATAAGCGTAATAACTAAGATATCTATACGCAAAGCATTTCAATTTCGTTTATCATGAGGTAAGTACATTGACTTCTGCAGAACTTAGCTTTCGGAGGACAATAACTACGACACTTCCACAGAGATTGTCTTACAGCGAGACGCACATTTAGCGCTACAGGACACGCATTAAACTATTTATTTTTCAACATATTTGAATTACAAAGAAAGTTTTCCGTGATACATTTCATTCCATTGCTGTAATCTATAACACCTGAGGATATAATTACATGAATCCTCAGGGGGGTACACGCCTTCTTTGTGTACCATGTGTATGGCAAGCACAAGGAGCCCTAGCTAATATTTATTTATTTATTTATTTATTTATTTATTTATTTATTTATTTAACCTGGCAAGATTAGGGCAATCAGGCCCTCTCTTACATCTAACCAGGCATTCTACTTTTTTACAGTCATATGTTTTAGTAGGCATGTTAAACTACATCTAATACAAAAAGTGAAATAAACAATTAGAAAGGTACACCTCGAAAAATTCATTATTGAAGAGAAAGATTTTAGATAGGAGTGCTGGCAGCAGGGAGTATGAGGGAGACTCATGGTGAAGGGAGGAGAAGAATAGAGAGACACAATGAAACATAATTAAGGAAAATATAAAGGAAAAGGAGACTGCGTGGCTAATAGAGATAGATGAAGAGGAAGGCATCTCAGGAGCAAGACAGGAGACGCTAGCTTTGCTATTTGACAGATGAGAGGATTGGCCTTGCACATTAATTTTTAGGAGAATTTTATGCGGATGATAGTAGGAAATGCTTCAACTTCTTCTTAAAAGCAACAGGAGATTCAATTTTCCTCAAGGTAAGGGGCAGTTTGTTCCAGAGGCGGACAGCGGCAACTGAGAAGGAGTTTGCAAAAGTTTTTGTTTTGTGAGTGGGCACAGTTAGGATACCAGATAAGAGTGACCTCGTGTTTCGATTATGATGGCATGACAGGTTTTTAATCTCTGAAACTAGGTACTGGGGTGCTTGAGCGATGAGGAGTCGGTGAAGTAGACATAGAATGTGGTAGTGGAGGTTCGATAGAACGAGTGCTTGCACGAGCTGGCGTTTCAAGTCCTGTGGGAATATGTTCCGAAACTTTTTGAGAGCATAGAGACAGTCAGACGTCTTTCGGCACACTGCGACTGTATTCTGCGGCCAGTTGAGATGCTTGTCCAAAGTTACACCCAAGTTCTTCACTGTTTTCTGATATGGTATTGGAGTACCATCGAGCAGAATAGGAGGTAGCCGTTCGCGGAAATCTGAACTTATTAATTTCTGATGGGCTATTAAGATTAAATGCGTCTTTTTTGCATTTAGTTTAAGCCCCAGGTTTTTCGCCCATGTTACTACTGAAGACAGATCATCATTCATCAGAGTGATTGCAGTGTTTACGTCTGACGCTTAGGTAGAGCTGGAGGTCGTCGGCATAGAAATGATGTTTACAGGAGGACAAAACCGACGAAATGTCCGTGACATATAAAGAAAACAATAGTCGTCCTAAGACTGATCCTTGTGGCACTCCCGAAGAAACATGTTTCCAGGAAGATTTTTCATTTGCGCAGACAACACATTGCTGTCTGTCTTTTAAGTAGCTTTCAAACCATTTCATTGCACTATCAGAGAAATTAAGCTGTTGCATTTTTCTGAGTAATATGTCAAAGTTAACAGTGTCAAAAGCTTTGCTGAAGTCCAGTAGCATCAATATTGTTGCCTTTCGATTGTCGATGGCATATTTCAGGTCATCAGTTACTTTAATTATGGTATTTGCTTATACAATTTTACACATCGGTACCATATTTCTCTAACACATAAATTACACAGCTATCTGATCATTTAACTGAGAGAGACAAACATTTTTTTTACTACGTCAGTGACAGATGTTTACGCAATTACACCATTGGATAACTTCACACTTACGAAATTGTATTTTGTCTGTACTTTGTGAACTGTTCATGCTTTTTCGGAACCATTGTCATACTATGAGAGCTTTGAATAATGTATTTGGTATGGGATCATGATTTTTAAAGTACGTTTGAGGTAGATGACACTTTTGACATGAGCAGAGAATTTTTTTTTTTTTTTGAAGTTATTTGAGGAAGCTACGACGATTTTGAGATTTGCCTTAGGTTTTATGATATTATGATGACGATGTGTATTATGCTGTTGTGGTATGTTTATGGTCAATAAGCTGCTGCCATATGAATTATTTGACTATGCTATGTATCTGTTACGATGAAATATTGAAGAAGTGTCGACGAATAAGGTAAGGAATAAAGAGTAGTGGTTAGGGACTCTGATTTGTGAAAAAGGATGTTGGAAACCGAGAATCGTACTTTAAGAGTTATGAAATGAGTGTATATGCGTGAATGTATCACTATGCTGGCGAAAATTTTTTGGACACAATTATATTTAAATGATTTTATTTCCACAGATTTGTAACACAAATTCTTGACCCGTGAATTTTTATGAGACTGCCACTGTAGCGGAAACTGGTGTCGTAAATATTTCGATAAGACAGTTAAGTGACCACCTGCACATAATGCGTCGTGGGCACCCAGCTGCGCGACAACCACCTGACAAAAGAAAGCCATTAGTGTGTGCCTGTCAGAGGCACAGGTGGAGAAAAAAAAAGAGGCCATTATACTCGCTATTGACATTGCTTTGTAGAAAGCATCGCAAATACGACACGCTCATTACTTGGAAAGGTACTTACATCTGCACAGCTGATTATGACAAGCGTCTTACTACGAGAATTGAGAGAATTTTTTACTACCTTATGAAATGCCATATGGCTAATGAATGATGTCTCATGCCTTTCTTTGTACATTTTTTCTCATTTTGTTTAATATCTAGTTTCTAGCTGCACTGCAGCATTGGTTAAAATAAAATTTTATAGATGTACTAATTTAAATATTTTCTGTCTACAGATCCAGTATATAAAAACAATGTGATATACTTTCAAAAAATGAGGGAGCACAAAAAGACATTTCCCTTCACAGGAACTGCATACATAATTTTCTTTTCAGGTAATTGGTAATTTATTTCATAGTTTTTGTGGTGCACCACTTTAATTGCATAGACATTAAGATGTGAATATACATTTCCCTTATCTGCATTGTTGTCTTTAGCATACTATTTTTTCTGCTTGAGCTTTGTCATGTTTAGTTATAAGCTATTGGATTTGCTGCTGCTGTGTGCCAGGCATAATGTTACTGAATTTGACTTTGTATTACTCTGTTAAGCCAGTTTTACTACGGATTTATTTTTCTTGTTTGCTGCGCATTGCCTTATATTAGTTTTAATATTGCTGCTTGCTTTGACAACTTCCATTTTTTTCATTGTTGTTTGTGTTAATTTGTTTTGTGCTGCTGCATTGCCTTGTCCCTTAGGTTAGCATCTGAGCTCAGTAGATTTAAGTTAGCTTAAGAGGTGGTAGACTATATAAGAAACTAACTATGATGGATTGGAAGAAAAGCATTTAGAAGCTTTAAGAAAATGGTTTGGCCAAAAAAGTAGTGTACAGTGGAGAAAAACTATTTTTGAAAGAGGATGTGAACAGAATACAGAAAGCAGGTTTAGATAGGACTTTTTGGGAATAATGATAAACTAAGGGAGATCTCTATGCAAAGTACTGCAGTAAAACAAACCCTATCCTTTCCTTGTGTTATCCCACTATGTGTTTGTGTACCCTTGTGTACTTATGTTCTTCCTTTCTTTATATGTTTATCTGATAAGACTTATGTTGCAGAATTTTTCTAATACTAAGCTACATTCACTATGATGAGGAATACTGTTATCCTCAAATATAATTTGCATTAAGAACATGTTATTTACTTTGTAAAGATGTTTACACATTATTTATTCTGTTTTGTTTTAATGCTCATGTGTGAAGTTGATGTTTCAAAAGTTATTCTGATCTTTTATGTATGTACTTATGTCGTAATTTTTGTAACACTGATGTATTTGCTATTTCGATTCTTTTGTAAAGCCTGTACTACTGCAAATGTTGTCTGTATTGTTATGTTCTTTAAAGATGTATTTTGTACCTTTATTATTGCATTCTTATGTTATAAAATTGTAATTGACACCAGTTCATCAAATTAAGTAACTTGTAAATTACATTTCAAGGCACACGTTTCTGTTGGTCATAGTATATGGACAATATGTGAGAAGTAGGGACTGATAGTGTTTGCACGTGTGTTAATAACTCAGTAAGGGACTGGATAACAGCATTGCTGGTTCTAAGGACATTTCAAAAACAATTTTTCTGAGTGCACAAGTGATGGTTATGGACTTGTTATATTATCCGCAAGACTCTTCAATGGTGATTGTGCGCCTGCACAGTCAAACAGATGGCTGCTGGCCATCTCTACAAGGACTACAGTGGGTCTACACCTTTGATGACCCACCAATACCATTATTTCTACAAGGACTGCAATGGGTCTGCACCTCTGGTGGCCCACCAATAGTAATCTCTACCAGGACTACAGTGGGTCTGCTCTATGATGACCTACCTACCGATAGTCTTCAACGTCGACTGACTCTGTTGTGGCCCATTACCTGTCTGCATGTCAAGACTCAGCACTGCCTTTCGTTCGAAGGACAACACTACTTCTTCAAGACTGCTTAGAAATCCACTACTTCCAAGTGCAATTTCTATTATTGCTCAGACTTTGAAAAAAAAAAAAACACTGCATTTTTACTGTGATGAATGATCAGGACTGTCTATATGGACTGTGAGAAAATTTTAGCTTTTGACCAACATTGTATCGATAAGTGTGTGCATTTCATTTCTTTGTTATTGTAATTATGAAAAAAATTTTCAAATCTGTATTGGCCATTGCCCATAACAATTTGTAAAAATTTTTTGTGGGGAGCATGGGGTCTAATATGAAACGTCCTCTTTGAACAGTTATACATGAATGTGCTTAAACTGACACACAATATTTTTAGCACACCGCAATCTGACTTCCAAAAATCCCTACGAAAGAATGGCCCTGATTAACATTAACCTATACGTTTCACAAATCACTTACCTCACAAAAATCTTCTTTACTCGAACTACTGCAATAAAGCGAGCGCCACTACTGCCAGCTAAATAAAAGATTCAAACTACGGAAGGCACTAACTACTGATAGGTATAGTTAGCAAATGAAAGATTTTAATAGAGAACAAACAGTGTATTTACCTTAATAATGTCCCAAAGTCATCATATATATATATCAGCTCATGTATTTACCTTTATAGTCAAAATATATATGGTAGTTCATGACATCCAGTCTTACAAATTACAAAACTCCGCCATCTCTCTCCCCACGTCCACCACTGCTAGCGGCTCACCTCCAACTGCGCAACGCTACGCGCTGTTAGCGTCCGGCTGCCGCTGCCCAACACTACAATGGCGAGTATTACAACAATGCCAACCAGACACCGACTGCACACGGTACAGCCAGTGATTTTCATACAGAGCGCTACGTGGCGGCGGCGTTACCAATAAAAAAACTTAAACAGCCTACTTACAGTGTGTTCATGAGAAAAGGAAATTTGTAAGACTGGATGTTAAGAACTGATATGACTTTTGAACACTATTAAGGTAAATACATGGTTTGTTCTCTATCCAACTATTGCTAACTATCCCTATCAGTAGATAGTGCCTTCAGTAGTTCGAATCTTTTATTTAGCTGGCAGTATTGACGCTCGCTGCATTGCAGCAGTTCGAGTAACGAAGGTTTTTGTGAGGCAAGTGATTCACGAAAGGTATAGATTATTGTTAGTTAGGGCCATCCGTTTGTAGGGATTACTGAAAGTCAGATTGCGTTGCGCAAAAAAATATTGTGAGTCAGTTTAGTGATGATCAGAATAAGTAAAGAGAGAACTGTCCGATACGTTCAGTTTTACTCAGCTGTCTTTGTATCAAATAACGTAAGAGTTTTTCCAGCACTGACACTCAGTAATTTTTCTAAGGGGACGTTACAAGTTTTCGTAGGATAGGCCATGGTGCAATTTACCGAATTTAATAAGTGTCTTGTGGTACTTTCTTTGTGCTACCACAACGTCTGGTGTAGAGAGGCTTTCCATCTAGCGATGCTTTCATAGCGCTACAGTAGCTTTCCTAAGTGTGTAGGCGTGCATGGTTACATTCTCATGTGAATGTTTTCATTTCTTTTTGCGGATTGGATCCTTTCGGTTTCACCTTTGATTCCATAAATTTACTGTTGTGGTTGGCAGGAGAGCCAACCGTGTTCCTTAAAGGAGGTCGAAATGCACGCATTTAGCTCACGCAGGCTGGCGTGAGGCTTGGAACATGACAAGGGAATTAGAATTGAGAAAAACGGACGTAGCTGGTGGAATACTTAACTTCAATCCATTAATGGAGAACGTCGCTCTTTATGGTACATGATTCACAATACCAATAGTACGGATACTGGCGCCTTGCTAGGTCGTAGCAAATAACGTAGCTGAAGGCTATGCTAACTACCGTCAGGGCAAATGTGAGCGTAATTGGTCACTGAACCATCGCTAGCAAAGTCGGCTGTACAACTGGGGCGAGTGCTAGGAAGTCTCTCTAGACCTGCCGTGTGGCGGCGCTCGGTCTGCAATCACTGATAGTGGCGACAAGCGGGTCCGACGTATACTACCGGACCGCGGCCGATTTAAAGGCTACCACCTAGCAAGTGTGGTGTCTGGCGGTGACACCACATTTACCTCTATGCTTCGCACCACATGGGACGAACTTGCCTTCTGTGTTGTTCAGCGGTAATCAGTCGGGTTCCATTGAGTGAATTAATGGATTTTGGTGTACTTTACCGTGTGAAACTTCAATTAGTTAGCGTGCTTGCCTTGTTTGTCTTTGGACGAGCCAGTCGGGCCCTCAGCTTCCCGTGTTCATCGAGGGATAAATTTCTTGCAGTTCATTTTATCTCTCTTTGGACGTTCCGCACGTAATTTAACCGTTTCGTGAAAATATTGAGGCACCTGGTGAATGTCCTACCTTTTTTTAAATCTAGTAGTAATTGAGTTTTGCTATTTGGGAGCAAAATAACTGTTGATGGTCGAAGTATATAAAATGTAGACTGGCAATGGCAAGGAAACCGTTTATGAAGCAGGGAGATTTGTTAACACCGATTTTAGATTTGTCAGGAAGTCGTTTCTGAAAGTATTTATATGAAATGTAGTCATGTATGAAAGTGAAACGTGGACGATAAATAGTTTGGACAAGAAGAGAATAGAAGCTTTCGAAATGTGGTGTTACACGAGAACAAATTAGATGGGTAGATCACATAACTAATGAGGAAGTATTGAATAGAATTGGGGAGAAGAGAAATTTGTGGCACAACTTGACTAGAAGAAGGGATCGGTTGGTAGGACATGTTCTGAGGCATCAAGAGGTCACCAGTTTATTACTGGAGGGCAGCGTGTAGGGTAAAAATCGCAGAGGGAGAGCAAGAGATGAATACACTAAGCAGATTCAGAAGGATGTAGGTTGCAGTAGGTACTGGGAGATGGAGAAGCTTGCGCAGGATAGAGTAGCACGGAGAGCTGCATCAAACCAGTCTCAGGACTAAAGACCACAACCATCCACGTGGTCTCCCCCCTGCTCCCTCCCTCCCCCGCCTTGCATCGGTGCATTTTTCGAAATATCACTTTCCGTGACTATTTGGTGTAGGCGTTATGTGTCTTGAGCTTTGTTCTTCAGTAAGGATCTTGTGTACGTACGTGTGTTTACCCTAACGTCTTCGCAGAAATTTCACATACCTTGCTTTCCGTGTAGTCTGTCGCCATTGAACCATTTGAAACAGTGTTAAATTTAACTCAGGCAGCGGCAAGTGTTTTTACAAGCCGTTTGTTGTATAGTACCGGGTGATCAAAAAAGTCAGTATAAATTTGAAAACTGAATAAATCACGGAATAATGTAGATAGAGAGGTATAAATTGAGACACACATGCTTGGAGTGACATGGGGCTTTATTAGAACCAAAAACATACGAAAGTTCAAAAAATGTCCAACAGATGGCGCTTCATCTGATCAGAATAGCAATAATTAGCATAACAAAGTAAGACAAATCAAAAATGTTCTTTACAGTAAATGCTCAATATGTCCATCATCATTCCTCAACAATAACTGTAGTAGAGGAATAATAATGTGAACAGCACTGTAAAGCATGTACGAAGTTATGGTGAGGCCTTGGCGGCAGATGTTGTCTTTCAGCTTCCCTAGAGATGCCGGTCGATCACGATACACTTGCGACTTCAGGTAACCTCAAAGCTAATAATCACACGGACTGAGGTCTGGGAGTCTGAGCACATGATCGTCACCAAACGACGCGGGCAAGAGATCTTTCACGCGTCTAGCAATATGGGGTGGACCGCCATCCCGCATAAACATCGTACGTTCCAGCAGGTGTTTATCAGCCAGGCTGGGGATGATGCGATTTTGTAACATATCGGCGTACCTCTCACCCGTCACGGCAGCAGTTTTGCTGCCTAGCGCCATCTGTCGGACATTTTGTGAACTTTACTTTTTTTCTTTTCTGTTCTAATAAAACTCCAAGTATGTGTGTCAATTTTTACCTCTCTATCTGCATTATTCCGTGGTTGATTAAGTTTTCAAATTTATACTCACTTTTTGATCACCCGGTATTTAACTTTTGTTTTTATAATAAATTGGGTTTGTATTTCATGAGTGTCCATCAACACAGCCACCCCATCCGAAATCGATCTTAGTACGTCGAATCTGTCGTTACCAAAGCGCAAGATTCTTGCACGCCTAAATTCTGAATTTTAATTAGATTCTATATAATTACGTTTTAATATAACTAACTACTTTCATTCAGTATAATAACGCTTTTGTGAAATTTAATTTTAGAGTTCATTTGATGAGACTACTGTCATCTTAATGCTTACTAAGCAGTAAGTTAATAATTTCTTTAATTAATTGTAATTAATTTATTGCCTACATCTTTGGGTGGCGACCCTAAATAATTTACTATGAAAGAAAACATCTTAGCTCTCATTTGCAACAGCATTTGGTAGCGCAGTAAGTTTAAAAAGCCACGCATCCCGTTTCAGTATAACTTTATTATGTGGCAGACCTTTGCCATAGGGGGAGATTACTAGTGGCAGTAATGAGAAGCAGTCATTAGGTAGGATGTACTAACCGCGCACTTTCTGTTCTCTAGCTCTCGAACAACTTCCACGCTGTCCAGAGACAAAATCTCTAATCATTTCACAGCGTTGTTTAGTGATCTGAGTTGCTTTATTAGTTTGTGTCTTATTTTCGTGTATTTTTGGGGATTCTTTTCATTTGATAGCGGTACAGGGATCTATTGCGTGTGATTGTATGTGCTATGTTGGCGAAATTTTGAGTAAGACAGTGTCTAATACTTTGGAGATATAGAGTTTGTTAATGTTATAGTAATCCTTCTGTGGAAGTAGAATTGTTTATAGAGACGCGTAGCAGGCCTAAGAGCGTTAGTAGGTGTAATAATTTAAATAATATGCTGAATGAGGGAGAAAGCGCAGCACCAAATTCTTTTGACGCTACACCGGAAAATGGGCAATTTGTGCTGCCGGTTTCAGTAATGCCACCGTACTCTTTAAAGTTCGGAAGCTATCAGACGGCATCCCCAGATTTGTCGAACAGCGCTGGGAAAAATTAACGATGCAGTAGTGAAAGCGTGGAGGAAACCACAATTAGACGCATGGTTTGCACCCCCTCCAATGTGGCACAACTAGTGAGTACTCTACAGCACAGATACAAGGAAAATATCTGAGGATAATCAGAATGTTACAAGAAACCTAAAGAAAAGTTATCTGAGGATAATCAAAACCCAGTAAAAATGTTATCCGATCAAAACCAAAGTCATTCTAAAGATCTGGCCGAACAGAATGAGAATTATGCAAAAAGTTATCCGAGGATCTAAAACAAAATGACGCGAGACGACTGACATCGTCTACGTACCAAACACTGGAAGACACGACGTTCAGGGACGATCAGCAGCGGTGTGCAACATCAGTGGAAACAAAATTTACGTGAACACAGCTTTATAGCCCTAGTAAGCAGAAGCAACCAGCAGTATCACCGTATGTACTGCGTCCAGTGTGTTGGAGTGATGGTTCTCGTACACGTCTGCGACGATGGAAGAACTCTGGCCACAAAATCTCATTCAAACACTAAGACGACATAAGACGGTCCTCAGACTAGTACACTCTAATACTGTCTTCTCCTCTCTGTGTTCTACATACCAGAAACGCGAACTCCCAGCCACATGGACAGAGTTCAGATAAAGTCTCAAAGTCAGTATAGGTAGAAGAACTGCTCTCAATCACTGCATACTCAATGACGACTCCCAACCCGGCAGCGAACTCCAGAATCGTATAAGTTCGTAACAATACAGTGCCTAACTATAAAGCAAAGACAGCAGCAAAGACAGCGAGTCCGTCTGCACCAACAAAGATGATATTGACCGACCGTCAGACATGGGTGCTCGAAACGGAGGGCCTCTTCTCTCCACTGCTGGCTTCCCAGGAAAACTCGGTCCCCCTCCCTAGTAAAAGCAGAAGGCGAATCATATTCTCGAAACCAGGGAATATTCCCCCTCTCTACAGATTCATCTGAACGCCCACCAATCATATTTTAGTCTTTTGTCGTCCACCGTGGGAAGTTTGCAAGCAAGTACCTACACAATGTTATGCTTCTCAGCCAGCCAGGGTGGCCGAGCGGTTCTAGGCGCTAAAGTCTGGAACCGCGCGAGCGCTACGGTCGCAGGTTCGAATCCTGCCTCGGGCATGGATGTTTGTGATGTCCTTAGGTTAATTAGGTTTAAGTAGTACCAAGTTCTAGGGGATTGATGACAATAGATGTTAAGTCCCATAGTGCTCAGAGCCATTTGAACCATTTTTTATGGTTCTCAGAGTAAAAACCCTCGGAGATAAACCAGCCTGCGATTTCCGAGGTAACGCTTCCTCGTTCCTCCCTGCTGCGTCCAACATTTTCAAAGTTTCCCAAGTATTACCCTGTTATCCTTCCGGCCCCACTACTCCACCGGCCAGCCGCCGCTGTATTGTGCTTCCGCGCTCAGGTGGAGCAGGACCAACACACCTGTGCGGGCTTTTCCACCAAGGGCTTGAGTTACGCCTGCCGTTTCGTTTCCACTGTCGTTCCAACCTCTACTAGTATATGCAATCATTCATTACGCTGTTTTGATAATAAAGACACCCCGTCACCTTTCATGCAATACATCTACATCTACGTTTATGCTCCGCAAGCCACCCAACGGTGTGTGGCGGAGGGCACTTTACGTGCCACTGTCGTTAGCTCCCTTTCCTGTTCCAGTCCCGTATGGTTCGTTGGAAGAACGACTGCCGGAAAGCCTCCGTGCGCGCTCAAATCTCTCTAGTTTTACATTCGTGATCTCCTCCGGAGGTAAAAGTTGGGAGAAGCAATATATTCGATACCTCATCCAGAAACGTACTCTCTCGAAACCTCGACAGCAAGCTACACCGCGATGCAGAGCGCCTCTCTTGCAGAGTCTGCCACTCGAGTTTGCTAAACATCTCCATAACGTTACTACGCTTACCAAATAACCATGTGATGAAACGTGCCGCTCTTCTTTGACTCTTCTCTATCTCCTCTGTCATCCCAACCTGGTACGGATCCCACACTGATGAGCAATACTCAAGTATAGGTCGCACGAGTGTTTTGTAAGTCACCTCCTTTGTTGATGGACTACATCTTCTAAGGACTCTCCCAATGAATCCCAACCTCACACCCGCCTTACCAACAATTAATTTTATATGATCATTCCACTTCAAATCGTTCCGCACGCATACTCTCAGATATTTTACAGAAGTAACTGCTACCAGTGTTTGTTCCGCTATCATATAATCATACCATAAAGGATCCTTCTTTCTATGTATTCGCAATACATTACAGTTGTCTATGTTAAGGGTCAGTTTCCACTCCCTACACCAAGTGCCTATCCGCTGCAGATCTTCCTGCATTTCTCTGTATACTACACCATCATCTGCGAAAAGCCGCATGGAACTTCCAACGCTATCTACTAGGTCATTTATATATATGTTGTGAAAAGCAATGGTCCCATAACACTCCCCTGTGGCGTGCCAGAGGTTACTTTAACGCCTGTAGACGTCTCTCCATTGAGAACAACATGCTGTGTTCTGTTTGACAAAAACTCTTCAATCCAGCCACACAGCTGGTCTGATATTCCATAGGCTCTCACTTTGTTTATCAGGCGACAGTGCAGAATTGTATCGAACACCTTCCGGAGGTCGAGGAAAATGGGATCTACCTGGGAGCCTGTATCTAATATTTTCTGGGTCTCATGAACAAATAAAGCCAGTTGGGTCTCACATGATCGCTGTTCCCGGAATCCATGTTGATTCCTACAGAGTAAATTCTGTGTTTCCAGAAATGACATGATACGAGAGCAAAAAACATGTCCTAAAATACTACAACAGATAAACGTCAGAGATACAGGTCTATAGTTCTGCGCATCTGCTCGACGACCCTTTTTGAAGACTGGGACCACCTGTGCTCTTTTCCAATCATTTGGAACCTTCCGTTCCTCTAGAGACTTGAGGTACACCTCTGTTAGAAGGGGGCAACTTCTTTCGCGTACTCTGTGTATAGTCGAAGTGGTATCCCTTCAGGTTCAGTGGTCTTTCCTCTGTTGAGTGATTTCAGTTGCTTTTCTATTCCCTGGACACTTATTTCGATGTCAGCCATTTTTTCGTTCGTGCGAGGATTTAGAGAAGGAACTGCAGTGCAGTCTTTCTCTGTGAAACAGACTTGGAAAAAGGTTTTTTGTGTCTCAACTTTACGCGTGTCATCCTCTGTTTCAATGCCATTATCATCCTAGAGTGTCTAGATATGCTGTTTCGCTTCACTTACTGAATTAACGTAAGACCAGAACTTCCTAGGATTTTCTGTCAAGTCGGTACATAGAATTTTACTTTCGAATTCACTGAACGCTTCACGCATAGCCCTCCTTACGCTAACTTTGACATCGTTTAGCTTCTGTTTGTCTGAGAGGTTTTGGCTGCGTTTAAACTTGGAGTGAAGCTCTCTTTGCTTTCGCAGTAGTTTCCTAACTTTGTTGTTGAACCACGGTGGGTTTTTCCTGTCCCTTACAGTTTTACTCGGCACGTACCTGTCTAAAACGCATTTTACGATTGCCTTGAACTTTTTCCGTAAACACTCAACATTGTCAGTGTCGGAACAGAAATTTTCGTTTTGATCTGTTAGGTAGTCTGAAATCTGCCTTCTATTACTCTTGCTAAACAGATAAACCTTCCTCCCTTTTTTTATATTCCTATTAACTTCCATATTCAAGGATGCTGCAACGGCCTTATGATCACTGATTCCCTGTTCTGCACATACAGAGTCGAAAAGTTCGGATCTGTTTGTTATGAGTAGGTCCAAGATGTTATCTCGACGAGTCGGTTCTGTGTTTAATTGCTCGAGGTAATTTTCGGATAGTGCACTCAGTATAACGTCACTCGATGCTCTGTCCCTACCACCCATCCTAAGCAGTTGTTTTGCCACTAATGCTGCTGAGTCGGGAGGTCGGTAAAAGGAGTCAATTATTAACCTAGTTCGATTGTTGAGTATAACCTCCACCCATAATAATTCACAGGAAATATCCACTTCTATTTGACTACAGGATAAACTACTACTGAAAGCGACAAACGCGCCACCACCGGTTGCATGCAATCTATCCTTTCTAAGCACTGTCTGCGCCTTTGCAAAAATTTCGGCAGAATTTATCTCTGGCTTCAGCCAGCTTTCCGTACCATAACGATTTCAGCTTCGGTGCTTTCTATCAGCGCTTGAAGTTCCGGTACTTTACTAACGCAGCTTCGACAGTTTACAATTACAATACCGATTGCTGCTTGGTCCCCGCATGTCCTGACGTTGCCTCGCACCCTTTGAGGTTGTTGCCCTTTCTGTACTTGCCCGAGGCCATCTAACCTAAAAAACCGCCCAGCCCACGCCACAAAACCCCTGCTACCCGTGTAGCCGCTTGCTGCGTGTAGTGGACTCCTGACCTATCCAGCGGAATCAGAAACCGCACCACCCTCTGGGGCAAGTCGAGGAATCTGCAGCCCACACAGTCGCAGAACCGTCTCAGCCTCTGATTCAGACCCTCCACTCGGCTCTGCACGAAAGGTCCGCAGTCAGTCCTGTCGACGATGCTGCAGATGGTGAGCTGTGCTTTCATACCGCTAGTGAGACTGGCAGTCTTCACCAAATCAGATAGCCGCCGGAAGCCGGAGAGGATTTCCTCCGATCCATAGCGACACACATCATTGGTGCCGACATGAGCGACCACCTGCAGATGGGTGCACCCTGTTCCCGTCATGGCATTGGGAAGGACCCTTTCCACATCTGGAATGACTCCCCCCGGTATGCACACGGAATGCACATTGGTTTTCTTCCCCTCCCTTGCAGCCATATCGCTAAGGGGCCCTATTACACGCCTGACATTGGAGCTCCCAACTACCATGAAGCCCACTCTCTGCGACCGCCCGGATCTTGCAGACTGAGGGGCAATAGGACAAGCAGCCATGTCAGGCCGAAGATCGGTATCAGCCGGAGACAGAGCCTGAAACCGGTTCGTCAGACAAACTGGAGAGGCCTTCCGTTCAGCCCTCCGGAATGTCTTTCGCCCCCTGCCACACCTCGAGACGACCTTCCACTGTACCACAGGTGAGGGATCAGCCTCAATGCGGGCAGCATCCCGGGCAGCCACAGCCGTAGTCCGATCGGGGGATGCGTGGGACGAGCTGGCCGTCCCCGACAAACCCCCATCCGGACCCATTGGCAACAGCCTCAAGCTGTGTGACCGAAGCCAACACAGCCTGAAGCTGGGAGCGAAGGAATGCCAACTCAGTCCGCAGGAAAACACAGCAGTCGCAGTGCTAGATACTTGTGCAAAGAATGTCTGAACTAATCTACAGAGAGCACAAACAATTCCACACAAAATTTAAACGGCACGCCATCTCACAAGTGTTCATGACGTCGCCTTTCCGGCTTAGATCTTTTTTAATATGTGCCTTGTAAGTACTGCATCTTTTCGAGTCAGTGGAAACTTTAATTTTATTTATGTACTATATACCTAATGTTAGTCTAATTCTGAAGACGACGCTCATAGTAGCGTCGAAACCAGGTCAATTTTGACTTAATATTTGTGACGGCTGATTTGTTACAATATATGTAGATAAGTGCGTGTCAGGTGTGAAATTATAGCCACCTTACAACCTGCGGCACATTATCCTCGCGGGAAGATGTAACGCCAACGTAGAGGAGTTTAGGAATTTGCTGCAGGATCTGCAGTATGACGGAGGCGAGCGCACACAATATGACGTGCAGAACTCCTACGGAAACGGACAGCGTGATAGTAATCGCGCACGTAGTCGAAACAGGCGGCTGGTTTATACCTGTGCGGGTAGTCAGAACAGCTACAACACCATAACTGGCGCAGTTACTATACTGAACGTGGGAATCCCTACGGTTATAACAGTAACAATCGGAATCGACACCAGGAAAACCATTATGGGCACGGCGATCGGTTTCGGGGAGAAAGGCGTGGTAACAATGTCGGATCAGGTCTTCCACCCGGAGTTGAAGTCTGGCCAGCAAATGCGAGGCACAGTCAGGCAGGCCCTAATCGACGGACTGAACAGTGAGAGTTAGCAGAGGAGGAGGAGGCACTGCAGCAGGTCTTGGCGAGGGCAAACGGACGTGTGCTGCTTGTGCTGAAGGATGACGTCAGGGAGGATTCGCTGCGCGAGAATCCCAGCAGTTAGCCCGCTTGTGGCAGTTGCATTTGCGGAAGTACAGCTTGAGTGCGTACTGGATACCGGTGGTATTAGTGAGAAAGCATTTCAGCACTGTGAGGATTCTGGGGCCCGGCCTACTTTTCGGTAAGGGGGGCGAAGGTGGGGGTGCGGTCTACGGAAAGAGCATAGAAATACGCAGGCAGACTCGCTTAAATTTTTCATGTCAGGGGACAGAGTTTGAATTTCTTTTTTATTGTACCCCTGTTAAACGTCGCAAAGATTTTGGGAACAGATTTTGTGCATGGTCAGCACGCATCAATTGACGTGGGTGGAGGAGAAATGACGGTACATAGTAGAGGTAATCTCATGAGCTTGTTATTTAATGAATGTGTGTTACGACTCAGAGGTGAGTTGCCTGAGTTGTCGTGAAGGTTGGGGCACCCGACTCGAACCTGAGATCCTCGTTAATTGCATAAGTTGAGCTCTTCGGATGATGAGCATGAAAGAGATGCTGTTTTTGCTGCTATCGAGGGGAAGAGCGTTGCTGATCTGAAAATCATGGAATCTGCCCGAAAGGAACTGATTCACGTCCTGAGAGCGCATGCGCGGGTATTTTCACAGGCCCTAAAGGGTTCATTTATGAGTTCAGAGTATGCGAACATCAAAAATTTTTTGTTACACCGTATCCGATTCCTCTCATCCATAAGGAACAAACCGAGTGAGAACTGATCGAGATACTGGATGACGGGGTAATCAAGCGTGATAGAAGCTCTTACAAGTGACCGTTACCTGTAGTCCCGAAACGTGATGGATCTGTCCCCCTAGATTTGGATTCCAGGCAAATAAATAGCGTCATTATGCCGGAAACGGACAGGCCTGAGAGCCTGGGTGAATTACTGCAACGTTTTCACGGAGGAAAGGTTTTATCATCCGATATAGCTTCTGGCAGATCATTTTGCATCCTTCCTGTAGGCCATTCACGGTGTTCTTATGTTATGGAAACTGCTATCAGTTTCGACGCCTTCCGCTCGGGCTGAATGTGTCGTCAGCCGCATTCATTAAGGGAGTTAATAGTATTCTGCCGGGTGACTTACGGGTGCGAGTGAAGTCATACGTCGATGACATTCTCATAGCTGAGAAATCATGGGAAGACCACAATTATGTGTTACACAACTAGAGGTTTTTGAAAATACCGGAGTTACAACGAATTTAGAAAAGTCTCAGTTCGGATGCTAGAACATAAAATTCTCAGGGTATATTGTCTCGGCAAATGGAATACAGCATGATCCTGCGAAAATTGCGACGATAGCGAAGTGTGCAATGCTGTTGTTGTTGTTGTCTTCAGTCCTGAGACTGGTTTGATGCAGCTCTCCATGCTACTCTATCCTGTGCAAGCTTCTTCATCTCCCAGTACCTACCGCAACCTACATCCTTCTGAATCTGCTTAGTGTACTCATCTCTCGGTCTCCCTCTACGATTTTTACCCTCCACGCTGCCCTCCAATGCTAAATTTGTGATCCCTCGATGCCTCAAAACATGTCCTACCAACCGATCCCTTCTTCTAGTCAAGTTGTGCCACAAACTTCTCTTCTCCCCAATCCTATTCAATACTTCCTCATTAGTTATGTGATTTACCCATTTAATCTTCAGCATTCTTCTGTAGCACCACATTTCGAAAGCTTCTATTCTCTTCTTGTCCAAACTATTTCTCGTCCATGTTTCACTTCCATACATGGCTACACTCCAAACAAATACTTTCAGAAACGACTTCCTGATACATAAATCTATATTCGATGTTAACAAATTTCTCTTCTTCAGAAACGCTTTCCTTGCCATTGCCAGTCTACATTTTATATCCTCTCTACTTCGACCATCATCAGTTATTTTACTTCCTAAATAGCAAAACTCCTTTACTACTTTAAGTGTCTCATTTCCTAATCTAATTCCCTCAGCATCACCCGATTTACTTTGACTACATTCCATTATCCTCGTTTTGCTTTTGTTAATGTTCATCTTATATCCTCCTTTCAAGACACTGTCCATTCCGTTCAACTGCTCTTCCAAGTCCTTTGCCGTCTCTGACAGAATGACAATGTCATCGGCGAACCTCAAAGTTTTTACTTCGTCTCCATGAATTTTAATACCTACTCCAAATTTTTCTTTTCTTTCCTTTACTGCTTGCTCAATATACAGATTGAATAACATCGGGGAGAGGCTACAACCCTGTCTCACTCCTTTCCCAACCACTGCTTCCCTTTCATGCCCCTCGACTCTTATGACTGCCATCTGGTTTCTATACAAATTGTAAATAGCCTTTCGCTCCCTGTGTTTTACCCCTGCCACCTTTAGAATTTGAAATAGAGTATTCCAGTCAACATTGTCAAAAGCTTTCTCTAAGTCTACAAATGCTAGAAACGTAGGTTTGCCTTTTCTTAATCTTTCTTCTAAGATAAGTCGTAAGGTCAGTATTGCCTCACGTGTTCCAACATTTCGACGGAATCCAAACTGATCCTCCCCGCGGTCCGCATCTACCAGGTTTCCATTCGTCTGTAAAGAATTCGCGTTAGTATTTTGCAGCCGTGGCTTATTAAACTGATAGTTCGGTAATTTTCACATCTGTCAGCACCTGCTTTCTTTGGGATTGGAATTATTATATTCTTCTTGAAGTCTGAGGGTATTTCGCCTGTCTCATACATCTTGCTCACCAGCTGGTAGAGTTTTGTCAGGACTGGTTCTCCCAAGGCCGTCAGTAGTTCTAATGGAATGTTGTCTACTCCGGGGGCCTTGTTTCGACTCAGGTCTTTCA
This sequence comes from Schistocerca gregaria, assembly GCF_023897955.1. NCBI lineage: Eukaryota > Metazoa > Arthropoda > Insecta > Orthoptera > Acrididae > Schistocerca > Schistocerca gregaria. The sequence goes on along the minus strand of NC_064928.1, from coordinate 24,332,237 downwards.
GTGCTCTGTCATACTCTTCACGCAGTATCGTATTTCCCATTTCGTCTTCATCTACATCCTCTTCCATTTCCATAATATTGTCCTCAAGTACATCGCCCTTGTATAAACCTTCTATATACTCCTTCCACCTTTCTGCCTTCCCTTCTTTGCTTAGAACTGGGTTGCCATCTGAGCTCTTGATATTCATACACGTGGTTCTCTTCTCTCCAAAGGTCTCTTTAATTTTCCTGTAGGCAGTATCTATCTTACCCCTAGTGAGATAAGCTTCTACATCCTTACATTTGTCCTCTAGCCATCCCTGTTTGGCCATTTTGCACTTCCTGTCGATCTCATTTTTGAGACGTTTGTATTCCTTTTTGCCTGCTTCATTTACTGCATTTTTATATTTTGTCCTTTCATCAATTAAATTCAATATTTCTTTTGTTACCCAAGGATTTCTAGCAGCCCTCGTCTTTGTACCTACTTTATCTTCTGCTGCCTTCACTACTTCATCCCTCAGAGCTACCCATTCTTCTTCTACTGTATTTCTTTCCCCTATTCCTGTCAATTGTTCCCTTATCCTCTCCCTGAAACTCTGTACATCTTCTGGTTCTTTCAGTTTATCCAGGTCCCATCTCCTTAATTTCCCACATTTTTGCAGTTTCTTCAGTTTTAATCTGCAGGTCATAACCAATAGATTGTGGTCAGAGTCCACATCTGCCCCTGGAAATGTCTTACAACTTAAAACCTGGTTCCTAAATCTCTGTCTTACCATTATATAATCTATCTGATACCTTTTAGTATCTGCAGGGTTCTTCCATGTATACAACCTTCTTTCATGATTCTTAAACCAAGTGTCAGCTATGATTGAGTTGTGCTCTGTGCAAAATTCTACCAGGCGGCTTCCTCTTTCATTTCTTAGCCCCAATCCATATTCACCTACTATGTTTCCTTCTCTCCCTTTTCCCACACTCGAATTCCAGTCACCCATTACTATTAAATTTTCGTCTCCCTTCACTATCTGAATAATTTCTTTTATTTCATCGTACATTTCTTCAATTTCTTCATCATCTGCAGAGCTAGTTGGCATATAAACTTGTACTACTGTAGTAGGTGTGGGCTTCGTATCTATCTTGGCCACAATAATGCGTTCACTATGCTGTTTGTAGTAGCTTACCTGCATTCCTATTTTCCTATTCATTATTAAACCTACTCCTGCATTCCCCCTATTTGATTTTGTGTTTATAACCCTGTAGTCACCTGACCAGATGTCTTGTTCCTCCTGCCACCGAACTTCACTAATTCCCACTATATCTAACTTTAACCTATCCATTTCCCTTTTTAAATTTTCTAACCTACCTGCCCGATTAAGGGATCTGACATTCCAGGCTCCGATCCGTAGAACGCCAGTTTTCTTTCTCCTGATAACAAATGCTAACAAATAAAAAACGCTTGAGAGCGTTTTTAGGCCTGTGTAATTTTTGTAAGCGGTTTGTAAATTTAAGTGTACTTGGCACACCTCGTCTACGTGCATTAACAGGGAAGAGCTCTTTGTGGGTCTGGGACCAAGAGGCATAGGACGTAGTTTGTAAATTGAGTAAACTGAAAAAGACACTGGTGCAGGCGCCCATCCTCGTGCATCCCGACCTGACAAAAGAATTCTGTTTATTGACGGATAGTTCCTTGTCTGAAATGGCAGCTGTTCTGTTTCAAACGGATGGAGGTGATGACCCTACCTCTTGGAAGACGATCTCGTTTGGGATCACGGTGCTCTCTCGAAGCGAAAAAAAATTATTTGGTCACTGAGCTCGAGGCGCTCGCCATTGTTTAGGCATTTAAGAAACTTAGGTATTTTTTATTTGGCCGAGCGACAAAAGTGTACACGGACCACCGTGCGTTACATTTTTTAATGAGCGCGAAACTGGGACATGGGAGACTTTCCCACTGGGCCTCGTACCTTCAGGAAGTTCTCTTCACCCTGGAATACATTCCTGGGGAAAAAAATGTAATTGCCGACGCCCTGTCAGAAATGCCTGTAAGGGTTGGTACATGGGGAAGAAGATGACCTTGGTCTGAATCATTTCACCATTTTGTATCTGAAGGATGTTGCATTTGAAAGTTTTATATCCATCTCTTTGAGTAACGCCGCTCAGGAGCAGGACAAGGGTGACACATTAAAAGACGTAAAGGAAAAATGGCGTGATAAGGGCAATGTGGGGGCTCGTCAGCATTATTTAGTACGGAATGACGAGACCCTGACGAGTCCACATGGCCACTGGCGGTCCGGGAGGAGCTTGTGAACGAGTTGGTTTGGCACTTTCATTGAAGTTACGGGTACTTCGGCGCGCGAAAATGCTTCCTGAAACTGCGAGAAACCTGCTACTTTAAGACGCGTAGCGGCGCATTCGTTGAGTAATTAGAGTATGCAGGCCCTGCCAGCAAGCAAAGCCGCCTACTGAGCCGAATGCTGCACCTCTGCATCCCACTGTCCGGAGCAAACTCAGAGATCTCGCCGCGGTCGATTTGTTTGGTGCGCTGGCACGTTCAAGGGCAGGTTTTGCCTGTGTCTTTGTGGCGGTCGAATTAACATCGAAGTTTGTGTGCAGGGAAGGCAGTTGCTAGTGCTTTCTCTACTGATTTCTTATGGGAGGTTGGCTCTGTAAAAAGAGTCCTGTCGGATAAGGGGACTCCAATTTAGATAACGGTTCTGGCACCACATGTTCACGAAGAGGAAATGCAAGCTATTATATATATTATTTCAGACCCACGCTATCCTTGTGAACGTCTGATATAGGAATTAGGTAAACTTTGTCGATTGTATTGTAGTCGCGACCTCAGGTCGTGGGACACGACCTGCACAGAAAGATTAAGTGTCCGTTTCTCCCGCGCGCTTATGGATAGTGGAACGGTAGAGAAATAATTTGAAACAGGCGAGACGTTTGGAAAGGGAATTAAAATTCATGGAGAATAAATTAAAAAGAGCTGGGGTTTTCATCTGACATTGTAATTGTATCAAAGATGGCAAATGGCTTGGAAGAACAGCTGAACCCAACACTTCAAATACGAACATGTCGACATATAAGAAAAACGACCACAGCTCAGGAATTTGCGTGACGTGTAGGGTGGTTTAATGACGTCACATTGGCACCAAATTCCACCACAGTTCTTTACAACGCCGCCGTGGACATGCCGTACGATGAGATGGTCGACACAGCCTCTCTTCACCCCTTCTTTTCCCGCTACTGCGATGGAGGTCTGAATCGCGTCGCTCAGCGTTGAAATCACGCGATTTTCCTATGACTGGCCGAGTAAAACATCTCAGATGACCGCCTCCCAGAATCGAAAAGGCCACACGTGGTGGCTTAAAGTGAGTCACTGAAACCACCCTTTTCCCTGGGGCGTTGATACCCACACATTTCACGGTCGAAGACGAAAGTTGGCAGTGCAGTAAACAACGGCAAGACGTTCTTCGTAACCTTTGGCGCTGCTAACACGCTCGGGCCTTTCAACCCTTCTGTAACGACATTGTGGGGCTGGCCCTATCGAACGAGATGGCACCTATTTGGAGCGCAGCGTGACTGGAGTTTTTGCTCTTGTGTACAGACTGTGTAAGTAGGCTGTTTAGGTTTTTTTATTGGTAACGCCGCCGCCACGTAGCGCTCTGTATGAAGATCACTGGCTGTGCTGTGTGCAGTCTGTCTGGCTAGTTTGCATTGTTGTCTGCCATTGTAGTGTTGGGCAGCTGGATGTTAACAGCGCGTAGAGTTGCGCAGTTGGAGGTGAGCCGCCAGCTGTGGTGGACATGGGGAGAGAGATGGCGGAGTTTTGAAATTTGTAAGAATGGATGTCATGAACAAATATATATATATATATATATATATATATATATATATATATATATATATATATATATATATATTATTAAGGTAAATACATTGTTTGTTTTCTATTAAAATCTTTTATTTGCTAATTATACCTATCAGTAGTTAGTGTCTTCCGTAGTTTGAATCTTTTATTTAGCTGGCAGTAGTGGTGCTCGCTGTATTGCAGTAGTTCGAGTAACCAAGATTTTTGTGAGGTAAGTGATATGTGACACATATAGGTTAATGTTAGTCAGGGCCATTCTTTTGTAGGGATTTTTGAAAGTCAGATTGCGTTGCGCCAAAAAAATATTGCGTGTCAGTTTAAGCACAGTCGTGTACAATTGTTCTAAGGGGACGTTTCAACTGCAACCACTCGGGACCGTTCAGAACAATTCGACGAAACCTGAACGTGATCCGAAACAGCTAAGGTTGTTCACACCTTTTCAGCACTCCTGTTTTGTGTCTTCCTGTGGCGCGATCAGGGGGCAGTGCGGCATTGACACACGTGTGTGTAAAAAGGCCGAGGGGCCTTCTGAGACCACCGAGTTGGAAAATACCCTCGGTGACACCGGCACACCTTCGATGAGCACCTTCAAAATGTACCTGTACAGGCCAAATCCGTGTGAAGAGGAGCAGGCAGGCTACACGGCAGCTCTTTCGCCACTACTTGGCTGGTCTTGCGCCTCACAGAATGCCATCCGATATCACCCGGCGTCGAAGGGGTTGTCTGTCGGCCAGCTTGTGGGGCGCCATCACAAGTTCTTTCTGAACACGTAAAGTTTTAAAATTCTTAGTAAACGCGGGTGGCTACTACAACGGTCTTGCTGAACTGGATAATTGTAGAAGGACCCTTTACTGTTTTATTCGTGCATGTGTCAATTTCGCATCCTTCTGTGATCATGGCACAGGAGGACAGACATAGGAGCATAAGTAGTCTTTGCTGCTCCAGATCATGTTCAAATTTAGTCGAATTGTTTTCAACGGTCACTAGTGGTTCTGATCTGTACGTGAGAGCAAAAATTGCTGCACTCCAAATGGATGGATGACGGTCGGTGGGATGCAGACCTACAATGTCCGAAGGGAAGGGCTGAAACTCCCGAGGGTGTTGGCAGTGTCTACAGTTGCCAGGAACGTCTTCCAAATCCTCATCGCACTCCGATATTTCGTTTTCGTCCCAAACATGTGTGGGAATCAGCGCCTCAGGGGAAGTGGTGTTTCCATTAACGCCCGCTAAACCACCTGCAGTGGCTTTTTCGGTGTCGTGTATTCTCCGCCCTGTGAATTTTCCACCCAGAAAAGGCCGACGAAGGGTCCACCAATAACCTGGGGACGCGAACTAGCATGCCCAAGCCTTGCGATACTATATGTTGCATGTAACAATTTCAGTGTTATTAGTTCTGATACGTATATGTTCCAACGTAGAGCGTTCTTACTGATTAAAAGTAAAAAAAAAAAAAAAGATTCTATTATTTTATGCAGAAATTTGGTTTAGAACACGTACACAGCGACGTTGCCCAAGTGGATCGCAGAGTAAGTAAACAAATAAATAAACAAGTAAATTGCAGTCAGCTTTTTGAAGGGCCATTTGTTGGCTGTTTCAATGCTGAAATTTGTTAGGCTTACGTCAGAGATGCACTCAACCGAAAGCACATGAAAGAAGGCGCAAAAATATTATAGTTCAACAGTGCATTTGCAGATGATCAAAAAATTGAAGAGACTAACAAAAACTGAAGGACTGAAGGACTTAAAGAAAACGTAGAAAATCTTGCACATAACTGTTATGCAAAAGAAAGTGTATTAGTTGAAGAAAGAGCAAATGAAGAAGAATCCAATGAAAGTAGTAGTAATCTGACGTTTGTCAGTGACCTCTGACGGTCTTGGAAATGTAACAGTTGAATCATCAAAATAGTAAGTGACAAAAAATTTAAAAACAGACTCATTCTTTTCTGTTCAACAGACAATGAGATAAAAAGAAGCGTTAAATAACAGTTAGCGTCTGACACCTTCTATATACCAGCCACAGAGTGAGAGTGTTTTCAGTAGTTGGATGGCACATTCAAGTTAAAATCACAGTTTGTACCATTCTTGTTGTAGTCTCTTTACCACAGGCAATTTGGTAATAATGCAAATGCAACTGGGTAGATATTAGTCTCAATTTTATTACTTCCAAAATCTGCATGAATTCTATATATCTGTGAAAACTGTTTGCTACCTCACTTGAACGTACCATCCATAAAAAAGTCTCGTTTACTTCTTAGAGCCTCTCTCCCTGCTCTTCTACAGAAAAATATTATCCTGTCTCCTGATTTATCGTCGCTTAACAGGAAACTGCTGCCATCATTCATAGTTAATAGCTCTACTTTAAGTTCAGTCCTTCTCTTGTCTCTGGATCGCTCTGACTCCCCTGCGACTTTGCCATTTGCTTGTATAACGTCATCTTCGTTGTTCGCTGCTCTGTCATTTCTGTCACAAAGTCGTACCCTCGATTATGCAAGCTACCTAGCTCCTCTGAATAGATTTTGGAAATAGACGTATTTTCCTCTCGTGCCCTCTTCTTTGCCTAGTTCAGAGTCCTCTGTACTTCAAACCTTGCGTCATCCGGAGCTCCCTCGTGATGACTGGGTGTTGTGTGATGTCCTTAGGTTAGTTAGGTTTAACTACTTCTACGTTCTAGGGGACTGATGACCATAGATGTTAAGTCCCATAGTGCTCAGAGCCATTTGAACCGGAGCTCCACATTGATGCTCGTGCGAAAAGAGCACTGTAGAATCCTCGGTTTTAAGCTTCCCTCGGCAATGCTTCTGTTTCTGTTTTGAACAGCGCCAAATCACAGTCCCATGTTCCTTCGTTTTCTTCACTGTGTAAGAATAACCTTCATAGTGGCAACTAGGCTCACCACGAATATTCGTTGAAACTTCCGTATCACAACTAGTGGGATGGTAACATCCAAGTGTCACGATGTGAAGTGTACGGAAAGTAGAGCGATTCTAACAGGCGGACAGGGGAGTTGGGCCGAGTGCAGGGAACAGGTAGAGCCAGGTGATTAGGACGGTCCGCCTGTAGGTCGGGCGGGGCACGATGGACGCATGTACGAGGCGTACAGTTCGCAGATTTCTAGTGGGGCGGAAAGTTCGTAGGGCGGAGAATTCATACATTCGGCTTTCTCGTGCCCACTCTGAGAGGCGGGACGCCTGCGGTGTTTCCTCGGCCACTCATCAGAAAACCGCGTGACGTCAGCGCTGGGCGTCCCGACTCTGACCTCCAGCACAGAGGTGTCGAGGCCGGAAAAGCTGGTGAGACGGGTGTCACGATCTTACCACCGTGCGACGCGTCCACGGTGGCGTTGGGCAGAAGTGTCATGAAATTTGGTGTCAATGTGAGACCTCTGATCCATCTTGCAGCTCACATGACATTCTGAGCTGTGGCCTTTTCTTTCGAGTGTATCGACACTCTGCTGTTGGAAGGGTAGTCGAGTCCGACACTCATTTCCACCACTACAGAGGAGGATTTCGTATGAAATTTCAAACTTATGCTTGGCGGTGTGTAGTAACTACGGGGTTTCAAAGACGTGGTCCTTTATTTCTGTTTCGAAGTATATCTTGCAAATAGTAACTGACAAGGAAATAATAAATGTAAACGTTATTCGTGATGCGACAGTTTTTTATGAAAGTCAGTGTTTATGATGTCATATAAGCTGAACCTGAATGGTGGCTACACTGAGTCACAGCGCCAGAGAGTATTTTTCCGCCGCCTCCACTGGGCAGTAGTAGTTCAGAGCTTGCCGTGGCAGTGCTTGTTGAGAGGGTGTCGAGAGCAGTACTAGTTGAAAGCATCTTGCGTGCAGTTATTGTTCTGCTGGGCGACACAGCAGGTGCTGTTTGATTGGGGATGTTGCAATGATTATAGTGTATTTTTCGTCAATATATATGAAGGTAACAAAAAAATTTTATTTCAAATTTCCTAAATAACAATGCCTCTTGGTCACAGGTTCAGTCAACAAAGCATCTGGCTTTTGTTCATGTATTATACTGTGATTCTGATTTCTATGTGCAATTATAGTATTTTTGGTTTTTTAATTACTTCATTGTAAATGGTGTTTAAAATATCTTGTCGTATTGAGGAAGAACCGTCACAGATGTGTGCGTTGAATCACACTTCCACACACAGAACAGTTACACTTGTGCTTTGTTGTTTCGTAGCTTTTATAGTTGCTGGGGACTTAAGTAATCAATTGTGTTAACGGAAATTTCCTTTCATTCTTTGTTGTTATTCTATACAATCAGATTGCCTACTAATCCTACACAGGGCCACAGCTAATGAAAATTATTTGCATTTTATTTAATTAAGCCCCCATGCAATATGTTGCAAATAGTAACTGACAACGAAATAGTAAATGTAAACGTTATTTGTGATGCGACTGTTTTTTTATCTATCTCAGTGTTTATGATGTCATATAACCTGAACTACGACAGGTGCGTGGTTCTTACCCCCACTCCGATCGTTGCCTGACAGTAGGGGATGTACGTATCAGGTATGGTTGAAATCGCTCCAGTGGTTTAGGAGGAGCAGCGGAACATACAGACGTACCTTTTTAGCGCTGAAGAGCCAAGGAAGCTGGCAGACCTGCCTAACACCGTGTACGGCCCCAGCGAGCACGCAGAAGTGCCGCAACACGATGTGGCACGGACTAACGTCTGAAGTAGTGCTGGAGGGAAATAACACCACGAATCCTGTAGGACTGTCCATAAATTCGTCAGGGTACGAGGAAGTGGAAATCTCTTCTGCACAGCACGTTGCAACGCGTCCCAGATATGTCCATGTGGGGCCGGCCGGAGTGGCCGCGTGGTTCTAGGCGCTACAGTCTGGAACCGCGCGACCGCTACGGTTGCAGGTTCGAATCCTGCCTCGGACATGGATGTGTGTGATCCCCTTAGGTTAGTTAGGTTCAAGTAGTTCTAAGTTCTAGGGGACTGATGACAGCAGTTAAGTCTCATAGTGATCAGAGCCATTTGAACCATTTGTCCATGCGGAAGTGTTTCAACAAGAATAGCATTCCTGTAGCGACTCTGTAGCAATTCTGTAAGTTCGGGAAGCGCAATGTTCTGGTTGAATGGTCTGTGTCTGTCGGAGTGCACAATGGACATGAATGGTTCAAATGGTTCTAAACACTATGGGACTTAACATCCCCTAGAACTTAGAACTAATTAGACCTAACCAACCTAAGGACATCACACACATCCATGCCCGAGGCTGGATTCGAACCTGCGACTGTAGCAGCGGCGTCGTTTCGGACTGAAGCGCCTACAACCGTTCGACCACCGCGGCCGGCTGGAGATGAATGTATGAAGGTTATCAGACAGGTTGCTTACGTACGTGTCACCTGCCAGAGTCGTATCTACACTATCAGTGGTCCCATATCACTCCAACTGCACACGCCCCACACCATTACACGGTGTCCATCAGCTTGAGCTGTCCCCTGTTGACATACAATGATCAGGGATTCATGAGGTTGTCTCCATGCCCATACACCTCCACCCGCTCGATACAATTTGAAAGGAGACTCGTCCGACCAGACAACATGTTTTCAGTCATCAACAGACCAATGTCGGTGTTGGCGGGTCAAGGCGAGGCGTAAAGCTTTGTGTCGTGCGGTCATCAACGGGACACCAGTGGGCCTTCGCCTCTGAAAGCCCATATCCATTATGTTTCGTCGAATGGTTCGCAAGCTGACACTTTTTGATGGCGCTGTATTGAAATCTGCAGGACTTTGCGGAAGGGTTACGTCGAACGATTCTCTTCAGTCGTCGTTGATCCCGCTCTTGCAGGATCTTTTTACGGCCGCAGCGATGTCGGAGATTTGATGTTTTACCGGATTTCTAATATTCGCAGTACATTCGTGAAAAGGTCGTACGGGGAAATCCCCACTTCATCGCTACCTCGGAGATGCTGTGTCCCATCGATCGTGCACCGACTGTAACACCATTTTCAAACTCACTTAAATCTTGATAACTTGTCATTGTAGCAGCAGTAACCGATCTAACAACTGCGCGAGACACTTGTTGCTTATACAGGCGTTGCCGACCGCAGCGCCGTATTCTGCCTGTCTGCATATCACTGTATTTGAATACCCATGGTTATACCAGTTCCTATGCCACAGCAGTGTAATATGTATGGATTAATCCGGACAGACGGTACATACACTACTGGCCATTAAAAGTGCTACACCGAGAAGAAATGCAGATGATAAACGGGTATTCATTGGACAAATTTATTATACCTGAACTGACATGTGATTAAATTTTCACGCAATTTGGGTGCATAGATCCTGAGAAATCAGTACCCAGAAGAACCACCTCTGGTCGCAATAACGGCGTTGATACGTCTGGGAATTTGGGTCAAACAGAGCTTGGATGGCATGTACAGGTATAGCTGCCAATGCAGCTTCAACACGATACCACAGTTCATCAAGACTAGTAACTGGCGTATTGTGACGAGCCAGTTGCTCGGCCACCATCGACCAAAGCTTTTCAGTTGGTGAGAGATCTGCAGAATGTGCTGGCCAGGGCAGCAGTCGAACATTTTCTGTATCCAGAAAGGCCCGTACAGGACCTGCAGCATGCGGTCGTGCCCTATCCTGCTGAAATGTAGGGATTCACAGGGATCGAATGATGGGAAGAGCCACAGGTCGTAACACATCTGAAATGTAACGTCCACTGTTCAAAGCGCCGTCAATGCGACCAAGAGGTGACCGAGACGTGTAACCAATGGCACTGCATACCATCAACCGGGTGATACGCCAGTATGGCGATGACGAATACACGCTTCCAATGTACGTTCACCGCGAAGTCACCAAACACGGATGCGACCATCATTATGCCGTAACCAGAACCTGGATTCATCCGAAAAAATGACGTTTTGCCATTCGTGCACCCAGGTTCGTCGTCCAGTACACCATTGCAGGCGCTCCTGTCTGTGATGCAGCGTCAAGGGTAACCGCAGCCATGTCCTCCGAGCTGATAGTCCATGCTGCTGCAAACCTCGTCGAACTGTTCGTGCAGATGGTTGTTGCCATGCAAACGTCCCCATCTGTTGACTCAGGGACCGAGACGTGGCTGCACGATCCGTTACAGCCATGCGGATAAGGTGCCTGTCATTCGACAGTGATACGAGGCCGTTTGGATGCAGCACGGCGTTCCGTATTACCCTCTTGATCGCACCGATTCCATATTCTACTAACAGTCATTGGATCTTGACCAACGCGAGCAGCAATGTGGCGATAGGATAAACCTCAATCGCGTTAAGAATCAATCCGACCATTATCAAAGTCGGAAACGTGATGGTACGCATTTCTCCTCCTTACACGAGACAGCACAACAACGTTTCACCAGACAACGCCGGTTAGCTGCTGTTTGTGTATGAGAAATCGGTTGGAAACTTTCCTCGTGTTAGCACGTTGTAGGTGTTGCCACCGGCGCCAACCTTGTGTGAATGCTCTGAAAAGCTAATCATTTGCATATCACAGTATCTTCTTCCTGTAGGTTAAATTTAGCGTCTGTATCACGCCATCTTCGTGGTGTAGCAATTTTAATGGCCAGTAGTGTACATCAGGACGTATGCTGCTCACGTATTTTCCTCACTGTGCTGCTACTCTCACCTCTTTCGCCCACCCTCACTATCTCTCCCCGTGTTTCCAGTCCCGGCACGCTCAGAGGACGACACGGACGCTGCTCGCCACTTCCCAGAGCGGAGGCCTTGAGGAGGCGAGAGCGCAGCCCAGCCACTCGCGCCGGCACGTCCTGCAGAGCTGTGCGCACGCACACACACGCACTTGCGGGGCGGCGACCTCCCACGGCCGGCACGCAGCACGCACCCACGGCCCGCAGCCACAACAGCGCCGCGTCAAGTTTCCTGTTGAGAAAGCCGACCGGTGTGGCGCGGCAACCGAGCGCTCCCAACACCGGCTTTCCTCCCACCGACTTATTTTAAAAACATCTGAAAAACGATTCTTAGTGGAAACTGTTGTTACGCTCACTCCCAATCAGACGTCCCACTCACAAAACACGTTAAGACCACACCACTGTGCCAAACTTTAAGGACGAGCTAGAAAAAGTTACATAATATGTACATCTACATGGATACTCTGCATATCACATCCAAATACTTGGCAGAGGGTTCATCGAAATACCTTGACAATTGACACACACACTGGTTACGGTTACTACAAGCTGCACCACAAGTTGGGAAACGGGGCCAAATTTCTAGTTGTTTTTCACACACAAATGTTTTATTCGTATCTTACAGAAACTGGAAGTACGGCAATAAACAGCCTTTTAAACACACAGCTAACGGCAAACAAATAATTTATAGCAATACAACAGTTTAAAAAATTAAAGAACATTAGTAAACAGGCTACTAAAGTAAATACAAAACTTTGTTAATAAACTACGGTGCGGTAGTGAAGCTACCAACACCGCCATAAAAAAAACGATGGTCTCAGAAAACACACGATTAATGCCAATAAAGGAATGGCGGAATTAAAAAAAAGTTTTTAAACAAAAGTGTCCTGGAATATCATTAGAACGTAACAGATATGACGGAGCCGTGTAAGGCGGCCACAAACCACCCACTCAGGGTGGCAGAATACTGACAATTTAAATACGCCCGTAAACACAACTGCCGCTTTCAGGCTGGTCACTGCACCGACTTTTAGCCAGCGAAAACTTGTTATAAGGTGGCTTAACTTGCTGACAGAATTAAAGCTAATCTCGTGCAAGGAAACATTACACCACGCAGTCCTGAATAAGGGACCACATGACCAACCAACAAGAAGCATAAATTTACTCATAACACACGACAGAATAGCGAAACAAACTGCCAAAACTACACCTCCCATCGGATAGTAACGAGAGGAGAAGGAAAGATCACTGTCTTCAATTACACCGGTGCCGGAGACAGGAAACCCGATCGCCAGAGGCCGCAAGGCAGAAGAGACACTGGTTACGTAAACTTATTACTTAATGATTAAACGTTCCACTAACTTAACTTGCAATTATGCTCGAACAGGCAGTACAGGACCTCCGATGGCCAGGATTCACACATCCGACCGCGCACGCGTCGCCAGCGTATCCAACACACCACGGTCACGCGACAACACGCTCTGTCACCGGAGCTCACGTCTTCTCTGCAACGTTGACGGGTAGTGACCGCTCATTCAGGTTAGGTGTCTCCTTTTAAACTCCAGTGTTGAAACGGAGGACTTACAGAAGCTTGTTAACGTCCCACCGAGGCGAAATGAACAGCGACTACTCGTGGGGCGATTCTGTATACAACCAACCCGCGGGGAGCTCTTCCGTAAACTCGACCCGCTCGTTACACACGACCGACACACATCACGTGGCGACTCGGTACAACCGACCACGCCTGGTCCGCGGTGGCGAGACACACTGCCCTCCCGCGTCCGGCACTCTCTCTGCGCGCAACACCCCTACTTCCGCGCCACCACACGAGGTTGCAACAGGTCAGAGATCTCACTTCCTCCACAGCAGTTTCCCGGAAGCAAAAACTCAGGTATCGATAGCAGAGGGAAAAGACAACCAAGCAGCCACTTAATGACAGACAACATATCAAATAAACATGCCAGAGGAAGAAAAGGAAAACCAATGCAATTTAAACACAAGGTGTAGCACGAGTCGATACACGGCTCAACAATAATTCACCATTATTCCAACTCGTTCACCGCGCGCAAAATCGTTCAGTACAATCTCTGATTTCACTTATTTTATTATGACGACGGTTTCTCCCTATGTAGGTCGGTGTCAACAAAATAATTTCCCATTCGGAGCAGAAAATTGGTCACTGAAATTTCTTCAGAAGATTCTGCAGCAACGAAAAACGCCTTTGTTTTAATGATTTACACCCAAATTCCCGTATCATTTCAGTGACACTCTCTCCTCTGTTTCGCGATAATACAAAACATGCTGCTCTTCTTTGAACTTCCTTGACGTACTCCGTCAGTCCTATACTGCTAAGGATCCCACACCGCGCAGCAGTATTCTAAAAGAGGATTGACAAGCGTAGTGTAGGCAGCCTCTTTAGTAGATCTATTACATTTAGTAGATGTCCTGTCAATAAAACGCAGTCTTTGGTTAGTCTTCCCCACTACATTTTCTGTTTGTTCCTTCCAATATAAGTTGTTTGTAATTGTAATTCCTAGGTAGTTAGTTCAATTTACGGCCTTCAGTTTGTACTGATTTATCGCGTAACCGACGTTAAACGGTTCCTTTCGGTCCTCATGTAAATGATCTCACACTTTTCGTTATTTAGGATAAAAGCGTTTTGCAATTTGTTTTGCTCTTCTGATGACTTTCCTAGTCGATAAACGACAGCATCATCTGCAAACACCCTAAGACGGCATGCGCAGGTTGTCTCCCAAGCCGTTTATATAGATAAGGAACAGCAAAGGGCCTATAATGCTATCTTGGGGAACGGCAGAAATCACGTTTGTTTTACTCGATGACTTTCCGTCAGTTACCACGAACTGTGACCGCTCTGATAGGAAATCACGAATCCAGTCACGTCACTGAGACAGTATTCCATAAGCACGTAATTTGACTACGAGCAGCTTCTGTCGTACAGTGTCAAAAGCCTTCTCCAAATCTAGAAATACGGAGTCAATTTGTAATACCTGTGAATAGCAAATTTTGTAAATTTGTGGTAAGGTCTTATGTGACGAAACTGCTTAGCTCATCGCTCCCTAAGCTTACACACTACTTAATGTAACTTAAACTAACTTACGCTATGGTCAACACACACACCCGTGCCCGAGGGAGGACTCGAACCTCCAACGGGGGTGGAGCACGGACCGTGACAAGGCGCCTCAAACCGCGCGGCTAGCTCGCGCGACAGTGGATGGCAGTCATCACTTCATGTGAGTGAAGAGCTATTAGTGTTCCACAAGAACGATATAAGCAACCGCTCGATGGAAATGAATGGAAGTCCGGGGGCACTTGTTAGAGGTCTCCCAGGAGCGCAGAGAAAGTTTGACTTTCATAAAAATACAGAAAAAAATCGGTTTTGGTACATACCGCATGTCTAGCGGAAACGGTAGCGTAGTACAGTTCACTGACCGCTGTTTCAAGTCTCACCGTAAGCAAGTTTTTTTCTTTTCTCTTACACTTTGAAATGGTTACATCACCTAATTGTAAAATTCATCATCACTTTTATGACTAATGCTCGTCTTCTTGTTTCTAATTACGTACTGCAAGCGAAATTCATATTTCCATTTCAAATATACATTCTTCATTATCGATAATTTTTCAAAGTTTGTTGATAAAGGTTGCTTAAATTAAGAAAACATAACAGTTTAATTTTTAGGGCAAAGATAAAAAACCAAGTACTCTTTATTTGTACTGTGTGCATTGACTTATACCACAGAGGTAGCCTCACACGAACCGCAGTGATAAGTGTCGTAGAAACGTCGAAAACAATTCATCTCGCAGCATCGAGCACACCATACAAACACCGCATTTTTACTTTTGCCACTCTACCATTAAAATATGAAAACAACTACAGTGATCGGGAGCCACGTTATGGGAGTTGGTCCAAGTTAATGGGTTTATTAAGCTGCCAGACGTACTGAAGTAGCGCACGCAACTTTCTCACATGTCACTGTCGAATGCTGGAAAGATACAGAACGGCAAGTCACAAAGGAAGAGGAGAAGATGCGGAGACTAGGTGACTTCGTTATCAACGTAGCAGATGACAGCTACAGAACAGAAATGTATTTCTCAGATTCGGGTAAGGAAGGAGCTTTCCAAACATTAATCCCGACTTGCAGGGTCTGCTGGTTGATCTGATGTGGCATGTTAATTTTAAGGCGTAGCCGGATGCCCGCCCTGCCACCACCCCCCACCCCCTGGGAAGGGTTTAGTGGACTCCGACTGTCCGTGTAATAGCACGATTGTGTGCAGATGTCTGTGAGTCGTGTACCTGAGGCGGAGCGTGGGGACCGGCCCGGTATTCACCTAGTGAGATGTGGAAACCCGCCTAAGAACCACATCCAGGCTGGCCGGCACACCGGCCCTCGTCGGTCATCCGCCGGGCGGATTCGATCCGGGGTCGCCGCGCCTCCCCTGGCAGATTATCACACGGCTGAATGTAATTAATGCCTTCAGTGGCGTCAGTATTCAACGAAACGGTAAAATCGCTGCAGTACGCTTTTGCGTCACAGATAGCTCGCTCAGGAAAATTACGCTGTTCTTAAGTTAGGAACTGTCATCACACTCGTTTGTGATTAGAGTACAACATTAGGCGAGAGCGAGACCATTTTATGTTTTCCGTTTGGTCGGTTAAGAAGTGTGTGGTAGTGCTGGAGTTTTGCCGAATGTTATTTCATTCTCTTTAAAAATGAAATGATATTCGAAGCTATAGTGTTTCTCTGCTCGTCTCTTTTTACCTCGGAAGTGCAACTTCTCACATCATTGCAGGTTAGTTGTACCAGCGGGCTGGCCAGTGCTGCCCAAGTTAAATGCGCCGGTAAAGCCATTGTGCCTCATTATCTATGTGCTTGTAACACGGCGCAGAACCCATCCTTATGATCGTGCTGGGCTGTACTGGACACAGCTTGGCTTCCCCTCCACGTGAAACGAAATCCAATGCGATTCAACCAAACGCGGAAGAATACGCCGCGTAATGTTTACGTCTACATTCACATCTACGTGCACACTGTGCAAGCCACCTGACGGTGTGTGGCGGAGGGTACCTTGAGTACCTCTATCCGTTCTCCCTTCTATTCTAGTCTCGTATTGTCCATGGAAAGAAAGACTGTCGGTATGCCTGTGTGTGGGTTCTAATCTCTCTGATTTTATCTTCATGGTCTCTTCGCGAGGTATCCGTAGGAGGGAGCAACATACTGCTTGACTCTTCGGTGAAGGTATGTTCTCGAAACTTCAACAAAAGCCCGCACCGAGCTACTGAGCGTCTCTCCTGCAGAGTCTTCCACTGGAGTTTATCTATCATCTCCAAAACGCTTTCGCGATTACTAAATGATCCTGTAACGAAGCGCGCTGCTCTCCGTTGGATCTTCTCTATCTCTTCTATCAACCCTATCTGGTACGGATCCCACACTGCTGAGCAGTATTCAAGCAGTGGGCGAACAAGCGTACTGTAACCTACTTCTTTTGTTTTCAGACTCCCTTTCCTTAGAATTCTTCCAATGAATCTCAGTCTGGCATCTGCTTTACCGACTATCAACTTTATATGATCATTCCACTTTAAATCACTCCTAATGCGTACTCCCAGATAATTTATGGAATTAACTGCTTCTAGTTGCTGACCTGCTATATTGTAGTTAAATGATAAGGGATCTTTCTGTCTATGTATTCGCAGCACATTACACTTGCCTACATTGAGATTCAATTGCCATTCCCTGGACCATGCGTCAATTCGCTGCAGATCCTCCTGCATTTCAGTACAATTTTCCATTGTTACAACCTCTCGATACACCACAGCATCATCTGCAAAAAGCCTCAGTGAACTTCCGATGTCATCCACAAGATCATTTATGTAAATTGTGAATAGTAATTGTCCTACGACACTCCCCTGCGGCACACCTGAAATCACTCTTACTTCGGAAGACTTCTCTCCATTGAGAATGACATGCTGCGTTCTCTTATCTAGGATCTCTTCAGTCCAATCACAGAATTGGTCTGATAGTCCATATGCTCTTACTTTGTTCGTTAAACGACTGTGGGGAACTGTATCGAACGCCTTGCAGAAGTCAAGGAACGCTGCATCTACCTGGGAACCCGTGTCGATGGCCCTCTCAGTTTCGTGGACGAATAGCGCGAGCTGGGTTTCACACGACCGTCTTTTTCGAAACCCATGCTAATTCCTACAGAGTAGATATCGAGTCTCCAGAAAAGACATTATACTCGAAGATGACGTCAGGTTTATTCTTATGATGAATGGAGTATAGTGTAGCCCAGGAATTTGGTACTGGTCACACCATTGTTCCACGTGCACGAGGAGCGTTCCGAACCAGAGGCAGTCGTCTCCAAGGGAAGGGAGACGGTGGACCACGGCCAACTGCAGCAGCAGTACTGCAACACACGCCAGGCGACTGCATCCACGTGTCTCAGGACTGCAAGGCGCGCAGTCTCACCCTCCACAGCGGCAAGGCGTCTTCACGCAGGCGGCCTCTTTGCCCGACGACCTGTGTGTTGTGTTTTCCGTCGACACCCGCTTGCAACGGTGCCAACAGCATAGAGACTGAATCTTCCGCGAGTGCGGTCACGTACACTCCCGGGGTGACACCAGATTCAGGCTGAGTAGCGATTCTGGACGTACCCTCACGTACTGTAGAACAAGGTAAATGATCTTTTGGATAGGGTGGATAGCAATGTGCGGCTGTTTGCTGATGATGCTGTGGTGTACGGGAAGGAGTCGTCGTTGAGTAACTGTAGGAGGATACAAGATGACTTGGACAGGATTTGTGATCGGTGTAAAGAATGGCAGCTAACTCTAAATATAGGTGAATGTAAATTAATGCAGACGAATAGGAAAAAGAATCCTGTAATGTTTGAATACTCCATTAGTTGTGGAGCGCTTGACACAGTCACGTCGATTAAATATTTGGGCGTAACATTGCATAGCGATATGAAGTGGGCCAAGCATGTAATGGCAGTTGTGGGGAAGGCGGTTAGTCGTCTACGGTTCATTGCAAGAAGTCCCTACGAGAGCTCGACGCAGCGCTGTTGCGTTTCGCCTGTAGAAAACCATCTCACTCACTTTTCAACTCGAACCTTCCCTGTTAGAAAAAGAAAATTAATGTTGCTCTACTGCAGACGTTGTCGCAGAACCAGTAGCATTACACGGATCTACAGATCACGTTATAATTTTTCCGCCTTTACGGTTACTGAGGTACTAAATGGGATATAGTTTTGGAGTGAAAATTTCCATATATTGTTACTTTTTTGATACAAAACACAGCCATGTTCGTGTTAGTCAGAAGTTACAGTATCGACGTACACAAGCAATTACAGTAACAGTCAGCTTATGGTATTTAACCAAGACTGTTACCCAAAGGTTTACAATCGCATGATCAGTGTTTTTTAATGCTTGCTCTGTATCATGCAAATAGGCGAATGTTATGTTCTCTGTTACGACTTGCACATACACCGCGCGGATTTTATTTATTCACAAGACAGATTTAGTAAAACTTTAAATCATTATTTTCGTGATCCTGTCTTGATGAACTAAGGTCTGTGCGGTGCCCCAAGCTATGCTTAAGTTATCTGCGAAAACAGACAAAAAGTTTTCGAGAAGCGTGTTCAAATAAAATAGACAAACAGCACATACGACAATTTTACAGATTTAATACTAGGTCTACAACTTTGCCTCCGCCGTTTTTTCCCGAAGTTCGGGGCTTTATTGTGAAAATCGTACAAAAAAAGTATGATTCATAGTACTGCGGATCGCTGGCAACTACATTCTCCCATCTTTCGGACAGCATACGAATCTCGTGGCGGAAGTAATGGGCGTCTTTTGTGGGGATCCATGAATCGATTCAATTTTGCACTTGTTCATAGGATCGGAAGTGCTGGTCAGCCAGACTGTATGCCACTGATCGGTAAAGGTGGCAGTCAGAGAGAGCAACGAATGGAGAATACTACGGGAGGCACAGGACTTCTCATTTCAACGTTTCCGTGTATATTTTGACGGGTTTTGCGACATGGGGCCGAGCACTGACCTGCTGCAAAATTACGTTTACGTGTCTATCGCTGTATTGTGGCCGTTTGTGTTTCAGTGCTGGGCTCTAACGCATCAATTGCTTTCGATAATGATGTCCTGTGACTGACTGTCTTCGTGTGTTTCAGTAGCTACGAAAACGTTCTGTCTTCCACCGCCATGCCGGTCTTCGACATCAAAATCACCGTTCTTAAGGCGTTGAAAACATTCCCTGCACGTTCTTCCACTAATAGTTCCCTCAGCATTGGTCTTACCCAGCATTTTAAGAGCCACAGCCGCAGATTTCTTCATGGTAAAGAATAAAATTAAAACTTCCCGCAAATGGCGAGAAATGGGTACATAAGTTGACATACTTAGTCGAGAATAACCTTATGATGCAATCACAAATCTGTTTACAGATGCCTAAGCTTATTGTATTACATTATGACACAACCACCTGATCCCCATTTGCCGCTACTGCGGTATATTGAAAAACGGCGGAAGCAAAGTTGTAGACCTAATATTAGTATAGATTCAGCCATAATTAGCACATAAAATCTAGAATTCACACGTCCGTTCTTATCGTTCGCCCACGATTACTTTACGGCACTCCACAGCTACATATACAGCTACAACAACTCTCCCGTAGCGACCTCACGGTGTGTGGCGGGGGATACATCTGTACCACTAACTAATCCCCCCTTCCACGTTCACTCGCGAATGGCGCGTGAAAAGAATAACTGACAGCAGGGGTCTGTATTGGCTCTACTTTCTCGAATTTTCTCATCGAGGTCACTTCGATGGACGTATGTGGGAGAAAATAATAGGTTGTCAGACTCTTCCCGGAAAGTACTCACTCGGAATTTCAGTAGGAAAATTCTCCGTTACGCATAACTGTAACGCTTTCACACCGACCAGACGAACCCGTGACGAAACGCGTCGCTCTTCGTAGAATCTTCTCTATCTCTTCTCTATCAGTTATACCTGGTAAGGATCCCAGCTAATGAATATTAATCAAGAACTGTTCAAACAAGCACCTTTCAAGCACTTCTTCCGAGGAAGAGTTACATTTCTTCAAGATTTTTTCCAATGAATCTAAGTCTGGCATCTCGACGGTGATGTCTGACTCATAGTTCCGCAAAATTGCAATCATTTTTCACGTCTGCTAATACAAGCATCTCTATTATGATGGCTGAGCTCCGATTCTGTACTAGATCCCACAGTCATTTTCTATGCCACAAAACGCACCAGAATGTACTACCGCCTCATTGGTTGAGAAACGTCATAGTCAATCCTGTAACAGTATTAAACCGCGCTATCCCGCTTACTTTGTTATACGACATATCATCTTTTCATAGCAAATTACTAGAGAAGAAATTTATGAGACACACAAATATCAGAATGCTCCTCATTTTACCTGTGTTGTGTTAACCGTCCCCGCCGCAGCCGCAGTGGTCCACAACCCCACGACGACTACCGCAGTCCACTTCACCCCTCTGCCGCCCCACACCGAACCCAGGGTTTTTGCGCGTTTCGGCCCCTCGGTGGATCCCACAGGGAACGTCTCACATTAGACGAGTGTACCCCATATGTTTGCGAGGTAGAGTAATGGTGGTGTACGCGTACGTAGAGAACTTGTTTGCGCAGCAATCGCCGACATAGTGTAGCTGAGGCGGAATAAGGGGAACCAGCCCGCATTTGCCGAGACAGAAGGAGAACCGCCTAAAAACCATCCACAGGCTGGCGGGCTCACCGGACCTCGACACTAATCCGCCGGGCGGATTCGTGCCGGGAACCAGGCGCTCCTTCCCGCCAGGAAAGCCGTGCGTTAGACCGAAAGGCCAACCGGTCTGGCTCAATTTACCTAACTGAATTAGTCGAGTATATTTGTTGTTTCCCCAGTACAATGGTCTGGTGAACTGTACCTGAGAGTAAGATTCACTTTCTCTGTACAGACACAATTTCCACGCTACCATTTACTCAGTAGACATAATTATATTCATTTCCCTTATTAACTCGCATTCACATTAATAACTGAAGATATTGAGTCAGCAGTAATTAATACAAGACATAATATTCACAGGAGATAACATTTAGTATCCAAAATACACTGTTCTGACCGCTTAGGATTTCAGTCTACACAACAGCAGCTGTGGCAGCTGTTTGTACTTGGAACTAACAGGTTTGCTCGGTCGCAAGCGCTCGTCGGTCACGCTATAACCATGACTCATGTCTGCGCGAAGCACTTCGCTGCCGTAATATTAGTGCAGGCGCGATGTACAGGCGCTGTGTGTCAAGCCAGCCACTACAAAATTATTCCAGCAGGTGTGCAAGATACATGAGACAGCAGAAGTACCATCAGAATGTAATAATTCAAATTCCAAAAAAGGCAGATGGTGACAAATCTGAATGTTACCGAACCTTCAGTTTAATAATACGTGGTTGCAAGGTACTGACACAAGTTATTTACAGAACAATGGAAAATTTGGTAGAAGCCCTCATGCGTGGCCAATTTCGGTTCCAGGGAAATGTAGGAAGATGTGAGGTAATACTGACCTACGATTTATCCTAAAATATAGCTTGAAGAAAGGAACACATGCGTTCGTAGATTTGGAGAAAGATTTCGACAGTATTACATTCTTTGACATTCTGAAGGCTGCAGAAATAAAATACAGAGACTGAAAGGTTATTTACAAGTTCTACAGAAACTGGACTGCAGTTATGAGAGTCGAAGGGCCAGAAAGAAAACATTAGTTACAAAAAGAGTGAATCAGGGTTGTAGTCTTTCTATGATGTTCAATTCGTACACTGAGCAAGTATTAAAGGAAAGAAAGGAAAATGTTGGAAAGGGAATTAATTTTCATGTAGAAGAGATACAAATTTCAGGTCTGCAGATGACACTGTAATTCTGTTAGAGAAGTCAAAGGATTTGGAAGAACATTTCAATGGAATGGATAGTATCTTGCAAAGAGATAATGACTATTAAGAAAAGGGAAGAAGGGTAATGGCGTGTAAACGAACAGAATCAGGTCTTGCTGAGGGCACTAGTTTAGGAAATGAGAAACTACACGGAGCCGTGCGACTGCTACGGTCGCAGGTTCGAATCCTGCCTCGGGCATGGATGTGTGTGCTGTCCTTAGGTTAGTTAGGTTTAAGTAGCTCTAAGTTGTAGGGGACTAATGACCAAAGCAGTTGAGTCCCATTGTGCTCAGAGCTATTTGAACCATTTTTGAGAAATTACAAGTTGTAGATGACTGTTGCCATCTGGTCATTTAAATAGCTGCTGAAGGACGAAGGGGAGAGCAATAAAATGCAGAATGGTATCAGCAAAAAAAAAAAGCGTTTTTTAACATCTACTACTAATGTGTTTGGCAGTCTTTTCCGGAAGTATTTGTCTGGAGTGCATCCTTGTACGGAATGAAGCGTGTTTAGTAAGTAGTTCAGAGAAGAACAGAAGAGAAGCTTATGAAACGTGGTGCCACAGAAGAAGATTACACAATTACATCGAATAACTAGTGAGGATGCAGTGAATAGCGTTAGGGAGAAAAGAAGAGTATGCCACATGTTGACTAAAAACAGGGATCGTTTCAGTGGTCACATCCTGTGCCATCAAAGAATCGTTAATTTCGTAACAAAGGAAAATGTGGGAGTTAAAAATTGTGGAGTGAGACCAGTAGCTGAATACAGCAGGTTCAAAAAATGGGTGTGGCCGCTATGGGACATAACATCTGAGGTCATCAGACCCCTAGAACTTAGAACTACCTAAACCTAACTAACCTAACGACATCACACACATCCATGCCCGAGGAAGAATTCGAACCTGCGACCGTAGCGGTCTTGCGGTTCCAGACTGCAGCGCCTAGAACCGCTCGGCTACACCGGCCGGCTACAGCAGATTCAAACGTACAGTGTCACAGTTATTGAATTATATGAAAAAAGAAGGTAGATTAGTTACAAACTACGGCGTGCACTCATTTTGTTCAACATCTAAACGTCACTACAGTTATACGGATTTAGGTTCTGACACGTTCGATACGCCTGCCATCGTTGGCGATGATGTGGGGCAGACGAAATTCTGCGTGACACGCTGAAGTGTCGGAACATCGATGCTGTCGACGACCTATTCAGTGGTTGTTTTCAGCTCTGCAATGTTTTTGGGGTTATTGCTGTACACTTTGTCTTTAATATAGCTCAAGGAGCGGCGTGTGTTCAGATCCGGAGAATATGGTGGCGAATGGGGATCCATGCCAGTTGCGTCTGGGTATTCCAGAGCCAGAATGCGCTCCCCAAAGTGTTCCTCCAGGACATCCAACAGTCTCCTTCTTCGGAGGGGTCGAGCTCCGACTGACATGAACCACATCTTGTCGAAATCAGGGTCACTTTTGACAAATGGGATGAAATATAATCTTCCGAAACCTCCACGTACCGTTCGGTAGTCACCGTGCCATCAAGGAATATCGCACCGATTATTCCGTGACTGGACACTGCACACTCAGTCACGCGTTGACGGTGAAGAGACTTCTCGATCGTGAAACGCGGATACTCAGCCCCCCAAATGCACCAATTTTGCTTACTGACCAAGTGGGCTTCGTTGCTAAACCAAACCATACAGGCATACTAATTCCCATCATGCCCCGCGGCCACCCGTGCAGTCGAACGTCCCCTACGCAAACCGTTCAGAAGTTATCACTATTTTATTTCATATAATTCAATAATTGTCACCCTGTATGTAGGTAGCGATAGCTACAGAGAAATGAAGAGTCTTGCAAACGATAGAGCAGTGTAGAGAGCTCCGTCAAAGAAGTCTGGACTGAAGACCACAACAACAACAAAATGGTTCAAATGGCTCTGAGCACTATCGGACTTAACATCTTAGGTCACCAGTCCCCTAGAACTTAGAACTACTTAAACCTAACTAACCTAAGGAGATCACACAACACCTATCCATCACGCGGCAGAGAAAATCCCTGACACCGCCGGGAATCGAACCCGGGACCCGGGCGTGGGAAGCGAGAACGCTACCGCACGACCACGAGATGCAGGCGAACAACATCAACACTCCACTACAACGCTCAGCCATTTCTAGTGGCAGATTACCTACCCAATAGCTTCCAGGAGCAACAAAATTTGTCCTGTAATATTTCTTATTATTATTGACCCAAGTTAAAATGCTATCGTAATCTGCTTATTAACAGGTATAATATCGTGCTAAAGTTATGACACAGTAAGTCAAATATCAATGATGACTGACTGCAACCCTCAGCTGCCGACAGGTGTTGTTGATATACCTCGATGTGGACAGCTGAAAATGTGTGCCCCGACCGGGACTCGAACCGGAGATTTCCTGCTTACATGGCAGACGCTCTGTCCATCTGAGCCACCGCGGACGCAAATAAACAGCCTCACTGTAGGGACTTATTCATTGCACGCTTCCCATATATATATATATATATATATATATATATATATATATATATATATATATATATATATATATATATATAGACAGTAACTGTTCTCGAAAGAACAGATTACTGTTATTGACCGTGCAGCTTTTCCTGGAATAAATATCAACAACACCTGTCGGCAGCTGAGGGTTTCAGTTGGTCATCATTTATTCCAGGAAAAGCTGCACCGTCAACAACAGTAATCTGTTCTTTCGAGAACAGTTACTGTCTTTATATATATATCAAATATCAAAGTTGAAAACTGTGTCTGTGACTCACAGGGCGCATATTATCCAGATTATATTCATCCAGTATTTGAAGATGGATATGTTTCAGCGTTTCGATATGTTTCACTGCATTCATAAAATAACACACGAAGAACGTTGAAACACATCCAAGAGGAAATTAACCACAACCAACCGATTCAATTTTCACCCAAAGAAGTTACGTTCGTAGCGCAATCCTGTCCGTCATGTAATTACCACACACTGGTGTACTAAATTCATACTCTGTGAAATCTTCCCGAAATGAATAACTGAGGGCTACTTTGATTATTACACCACATGTTTCACGTGGTCAACTTGGTTTACACAAAGAGTGTAACTCGACAATAATTTTCATAATTAAAATAAATTAGATGGAAAAGCAATTTACAAAAGAAAAACCTCGAACTGGTTACTATCGTACTATTAACCTGATGGGTCAAACAATTGTATAAGCACGTGGTACTGGTCACCCCACGTGGGTTGAACATAAAGAAAAGTTGCTATCTTGAAAAATATTGTCAAGACGAGACGTTATAATCTCACGCACATTCGCATTTAAGATTGATGATCTTAGTTAGAGTTACTGATCAACACGTGGTTCTACTTTACTCACAAAGTAGTGACATAGCAACTACCAGAAGATATTCTGAACTGCACACTCGAATTACACTGCGTTGCAATTTAAGATAACATTAGATATTTTAGAGCTAAACCTGAAATAAAGGTGATTGAATTTTCGGTTAGGATGAACTTAAGAAATCCATTGTCCTGCGGACTTAGCAGACACGCGCTTAGCCGGAGATCTTACCACTTCAGACGCTCGCCGCGGACAGACTGACCTGCGCTCCTACCAAGGGTGCTTCCGTACACAAAACGTAAGTGACCAGAGAGGCAGCTCCCTATACCAACATAACAAGGGACGGACAAGACCATACTAAGGATAGAATGAAGGCACACTATTACCCAACGCACTAACATCAAAAGCGATCGTAACAAGTGACCCTCTCTTATCCCTCGCCCTATTTGGTGAAAACCTGTTCTAGTGGCTACAAGATCTGGACGCTGGACGGTAGTAACTTCAGTTTCGTCAATGTTCCAGATGTCAGCAGGGGTCACTTTTCATGTTTTTAAAACGATGTCGAGATTATTAAAAAAAAAGCGTTCTACATGATGCCTGTTGAAACTGGTGCACTGTTCCAAACTAGTTGCTTGAGGAATCCGGATGGAGAGTTGAGGATACCTCTTCAAGAATCTTGTGAGCCAATCGCTTCCCGCCATTTCGCTCCAGATCCATGTTAGAGGTGTTTTATTGTTACAGGCAATAGCATATCTATACGCAAACCGTCTGACCTTTTTCGGGAAAGGCCATAATATATGTCACTTGCCTTAATGAATATTGTTCAAGCATATCTTCTTGTTCGGAACTAAATATCTGAAAATAAACAACCCTAGTTAAGTTACGCATAGAGGCACGATTTTTCTTTTAATGTGTGTGTGTGTGTGTGTGTGTGTGTGTGTGTGTGTGTGTGTGTGTGAGAGAGAGAGAGAGAGAGAGAGAGAGAGAGAGAGAGAGAGAGGGACGTATCTTTGCTTTTAGAAAGCGTAGCTACCTGTTCCGACGTTGGTCCTACTGTTCTCTAGCAGACAGGCTTGTTTGCTACCATCAAGCATGCAACTAGAAATACATTTGCTCATTCATCCTCTCACACAGAAGGGAAGGGGGATGACAGTATCTTATCATGTACAGTATATAAAAGAAAGCGGATGTAGGTTGCGTATGAGACTGTGTGACATGAATTACATATAAGCCATGTTTTAAAGTGTAGTAGTGTGACAGATCGTTCTTGTTTGTGTGTAAAAGTAACACGTTTCACTGTTCAGTCTCCTCCCAGATAGTCAGAAACACCACAGTAAATTTAGAAGGGGAATTTATGCCGTAAATGACAACATATTTAAGAAATTAACAAGGAAGGAATCCAACAGAGACCTTTCAACATAATTTTCGAAGTTAAACATATTTTGATACGTTCCAGAGGCGAAAATATAGTCATATTCACGAGATAAAGAGCGTTTTATTAGAAAACACCAATCTGTAAATTTTGTTATAGTCTTAAATCTGGTACATGTCCTCGTTTTTGGAACATCTGTGTTACGGCCTTGGCTTAAACCTTTCTTTTACTTGTAGAGACATAGAAATGGTCCGAAATCATAAAAGAAAAAGTGGAAGAAGAATGATTTCTGAAGATACGGCTCTAAAGGCAGTTTTAGAAGCAAAAGAAAAGGAAAGATCTTAGCGAGAAATTTTAGATTCCAATAAAAGCTTTGGGGACGTACTGTATTAAAGTACAAGCAGGTAGGCCTCATGTCAGCCTACACAGCCAATTCAAACGCAGGAAACTGAACCTCAGCCCACGCCACTGGACCAAAACCTTCAGCCTGGAGGAGTCCTACAAACCTTAATGCCGAAAAGAAGCCTTGGGATAAATGTGGCTACGATATAACATTTCAGATATGAAATATTGTTAACTATTTTTATTTTCAAAGCTGTTTTTCAATTTCTAATGTTTTTTTCTCTATCGCTGCCATTATCATTGTGTGTACCTCTATGTCGTGTTGTGCACCACTGTACTGATACGTCCCTCTCTCTCTCTCTCTCTCTCTCTCTCTCTCACACACACACACACACACACACACACACATTAAAAGAAAAATCGTGCCTCTATGCGTAACTTAAGTAGGGTTGTTTATTTTCAGATATTTAGTTCCGAACAAGAAGATATGCTTGAACAATATTCATTAAGGCAAGTGACATATATTATGGCCTTTCCCGAAAAAGGTCAGACGGTTTGCGTATAGATATGCTATTGCCTGTAACAATAAAACACCTCTAACATGGATCTGGAGCGAAATGGCGGGAAGCGATTGGTTCACAGGATTCTTGAAGAGGCATCCTCAACTCTCCATCCGGATTCCTCAAGCAACTAGTTTGGAACAGTGCACCAGTTTCAACAGGCATAATGTAGAACTCTTTTTTTTTAATAATCTCGACATCGTTTTAAAAACATGAAAAGTGACCCCTGCTGACATCTGGGACATTGACGAAACTGAAGTAACTACCGTCCAGCGTCCAGATCTTGTAGCCACTAGAACAGGTTTTCACCAAATAGGGCGAGGGATAAGAGAGGGTCACTTGTTACGATCGCTTTTGATGTTAGTGCGTTGGGTAATAGTGTGCCTTCATTCTTTATCTTCCCGAGCATCAGCTTCGAGCCTCATTTTATCTGTGACGGCCCGATTGGGTGTGATGGAGCAGCTCATTTTTCGGGATGGGTAACAGAGACAAACTTTGCAAAATATATGAAACATTTCGTCCTACACGATCGCTACTCAAAGAAACGCTCTTGATTCTTTTTGACTAATAACCACATTTCATATCTGGCCCTGAAGTTCCTGATTATTGTAAAGATATTGGCATCACTTTTGTGTCTTTTCTGGTGCATTGTAGCCATAAGCTACAGCCTTTACACAGAAATGTTTATGGACCTTTTAAAAAAGTTCGCGAACTCGGCATGTGACGCATGGGTTACCAATAATAAATGGCCTATGATATTTACGGCCAACGGTCTTGCCGCAGTGGTAACACCGGTTCCCATCAGATCACGAAGTTAAGCTCTGTCGGGCTGGGCTAGCACTTGGATGGGTGACCATCCGGTCTGCCTAGCGCTGTTGGCAAGCGGGCTGCACTCAGCCCTTGTGAGGCAAACTGAGGATCTACTTGACTGAGAAGTAGCGGCCCCGGTCTCGGAAACTGCCATACGGCCGCGAGAGCGGTGAGCTGGCCACATGCCGCTCCATGTCCGCGCCCGGTGGCGCCTGTGGGCTGACGACGACATGGCGGCCGGTCGGTACCGTTGGGCCTTCACTGCCGGTTCGGGAGGAGAGTTATGATATTTACGACATCCCGTCTACAGTGCGAATACCACTTCCAAATGCTGCAACTCCCCAGAACGTAACCAGTGGATTCAAGCTCACTGGGAGCAGTTCCTTTAACAACAATATTTTTACTGACAATCATTTTATGCCTTCATACACTTCAGATAGGCCAGACCCAAACACTGAAATCAGTCGAGCTGAGATAAACGCTGCGCCCACGCCCACCTCTCATCATGTTCTGGCTATTCCTTCGACGTCCAAAGTAGGGTGACCATCAGAGGTAGAATGAAATTAACTAAATCAACTGCAGGAAGCCTAAAATGCAAGAAGAAACAGAGGTAAGACGACAATGATGAAGATTCACTATGCCTAAGGTCTCAAGCCTTTTTCAAGCAGTGAGCCTGGAGCACAATGTATTCAGTGCACAAACTGCAAGCGTTGGGCTCATCAGAAATGCGTGAAAATGAAATCCGTGGGCTGTTTTATGTCGTAGCTGTCCTTTGGGTCTGGACTGTGATTAAAGTTGACTGGTTTGTATTAAGACTCTATAAACCCTAATAAGTGTAAGCTTTCCCTCTATCACAATAAAATGTTAAGCGTTTAACTCAATATTCAACTTAATTGTATGTACATTAAAGTATGTTTCTTGATAACTATTAGTTTTATTTTCACTCCCTAAGGCTGTACTAGTTTAACATTAGTCAACGTGCCCAAGCATCTGGGCCAACTCACTCTGAGACAGGACAGAGTGGCCCACTTGACATGTGTCCAGAAATTAATTTTATTTTTAATTTTTAACTCATATTTTCAAGTTTAATAATTGCCATCCACATCCAGTAAGACTGCTCTAAAATTGGACAATGAATTCATAAATTTAAATATGTAAAAAATTAATATAAAAATACGGTCAATCTGCCCTAGTCTCCCTCACACTAAAAACTTCAAATACAGGAAGCCTTTACCTACTGATATATTCCCAGAATGAGATTTTTCACTCTGCAGCGGAGTGTGTGCTGATATGATTCTTCCTGTCAGATTAAAACTGTGTGCCGGACAGAGACTCCAACTCGGGACCTTTGCCTTTCGCGGGAAAGTTCTGCGATCTTCGCAAAAGAGCTTCTGTGAAGGTACTGGCAGAATTGAAGCATTGAGGACGGGTCGTGAGTCGTGCTTGGGTAGCTTAGATGACGTTGGCGCGGTAGAGGTTTAGCTGCCCTCTGTAATAAAAGATCTGAGTTAATGGATCAACGATGAACTGAAACGGGTCTCTTGCGACGTCCGCCCCGAGCAGTTGCAACAAACGAAAACGAACAAAATGAGATACAGAAATGGTAGAGCGCTTGCCCGCGAAAGGCAAAAGTCCCGAGTTCGAGTCCCGGCCTGGCGCACAGGAAGTTTGACCAATATGTTGTTTTCTGATATTTTATTATAACAGATCATAGACATTTCGTTACATAAAATCGTAGCTAAAATGACGCCTTTTCGAAATATTCTCAATTTCCAAATTTAAAGAGCTTATATTCAGACCACGTACTCTATGATAAAGAAAACCCACCAAACACGATGTTTAACGCTAACAATGTGGCGACTCCTAAGTCCTGCTGTGATGTAAAAACGATATCGCATCGCAGTGGCCACGTTCCTCTCCACGAGGCAAAAATCTGCTTTGCGCCCCGCAGTGTAGTGGAACGCGAAATTCCAGGCTGTGACCTCATCGACACGAGGGTTTTCACGTGTGGTAAAATGACGATTTAACTGCAGGTGATATCTACTCGTCTCGTCGGCGCTCGCAAGTGGCAAAGAATCCGCAGGAAAAAAAGAATTACAAGCTGTGAGACAGCTGTGTTAGTGCTCGAGGGATGTACAGGGAGCAGACGGATCGCGTGTCCCGTGGGCTGCCTGCCGACTTCCAGATGCGCGACGCGGCTGTGTTTGCCGCCACGAAACGCTTCCGCGAATCCTGCGACGTCAGACGCTTCCGTGTTGTGGCTGCGTACACAACCCGGGCAGACAGAAGACACGTGTGCGGAGACCGAGGCAGGACATTCAGCGCTCCCTGCGGCGCCATGCGGTACTAGAAGCCGCCATATTTTATGTC
The DNA here is from genome assembly GCF_023897955.1 of Schistocerca gregaria. Lineage (NCBI taxonomy): Eukaryota > Metazoa > Arthropoda > Insecta > Orthoptera > Acrididae > Schistocerca > Schistocerca gregaria. The sequence continues at coordinate 24,300,925 of NC_064928.1, read as the reverse complement.
ACAATCTTCGACCATAGATACTAGTAGTCTGGCCTTGCTGTGCAGAAGCTATAGGGCTGCTGTGGCTCCAACATAAACCACGTGACTGTTGGCAAAACGTGGTGGGATTTCAAATCAGCGGTCTGCCATCTTCAATTTCTCAATTGACTGCCAAACCCTTCCAACAAAAATTACTTTTTTTTATTTGCGAAAAATTATGTCAGAACTACATTTGACCTGGATTTGTACATAGTACCATTTATAAAATCTAACAAATGCATCGAACGCCCCTCTGGTGGGCAGCGGGACGAAATTACTATAAACTATCAATTAATGTAAAACGTCGTTAAAATTCTTTTAAACAGTAAGAGAGGTCTCACTTTAAATATTGGATTCGCCGCGTTTTGAGCTCTAGTCACTTATAAAAGAAAAATGGGACATGGGAATTATGTCAACTATAGGTGCCAAAGTTGTCTTTAGGAGCAGGTCCATTGTAGAGTATCAATTTTAGGTGCATTTCAAAGGTTTAGTTCCTACTATTTTTACAAAAGCTTAACCTATCAGTTAAAAAAAAATGATATTTTAAATGAAAGGTGAGACTTTGAAGTTTCAGAAAATAATTTTGGAGCCTACATTCATTTAATAGTATTAGAAGGTAGAAAAAAATTCTCTTCATGTGTCGACAGTAGGTGCTCTTACCTTATTATAATCTCACTTGTATATACAAAAAAGTGCGTATGTGCAGATGGCTTAAAGTTTTTCCATTTTAGGGCCTGTATCCAAAGCTGCCTTCGGTTTTCATCCTTAGTGAACCTATTAGTAGGAACGAGAACAGCTGTACTTACTTCTGTAACCGAATTATCACAGATACTTTCCAAAATGTAATATGAGTCTGACTTTACAGGCATCGCTTTCAACACTTTACGTGATACTCTATTTCAAGTGTAAAAAACATATAAAATCAGCAGATTTCAATAAACGCATCTGCACTATCATAGAAACACACGTGAAATGTAATGCCATTTCCCTCGACAAAACGCTGTGTACAGCCATAAGCGCAACACGAAACAACCATGTGTTGCCAACATTCACGTAACTTTAGCAAAGAGATGTTGGAGCCACGAAAATGACGTCAGGGCCAGTCTATTATATTTATGGTCGAAGGTCACAATCCTCGTCGCTTTCTGCCTCGACAGCTGAACAACGTGACTGCTAATGAAAACCGTCAAAGCTGTTATTTCTAGGCACAGGAGGAAACCTTTTTTACTTTACGGGTAATTTCGCTGTTATTTTATGCGTTTCCAGGGCTATTTTTTTGCCTTCTCCGGTGTTACTGTTTCGTTACGTGAGGAGCATTGCTTATCGGGACGCATGCGGACACCTGTGCTCCAAACCGCCGCGCATAAAAATGGGATTCTTCGGGGGCTCATACCTCAACTTCTGTTGGTGATAGGAAGGTACCGCCAACTATTTGGATAGCCCTTGGGATATCGAGCATTTGTATACGCAAAAGAAGGATCCTCTTTGTATTACTATACTACACTACATGGTCAAAATATGTTGAATATTACAGCCCGCATCTCGTGGTCGTGCGGTAGCGTTCTCGCTTCCTGTTCCCGGGTTCGATTCCCGGCGGCGTCAGGGATTTTCTCTGCCTCGTGATGGCTGGGTGTTGTGTGACGTCCTTAGGTTAGTTAGGTTTAAGTAGTTCTAAGTTCTAGGGGACTGATGACCATAGATGTTAAATCCCATAGTGCTCAGAGCCATTTGAACCATTTTTTGAATATTACACACTTCGTCCTGCTTAAGCAAATGGAACCAATCGGTTGGTTCTCTTTGCATTTAATGTGGTCTACAGTGGGCCTTAAGGGCTTTATGGAAGCACCATTAGTTCGTGGACAGTTCCTTAGAAAACACCAAAAACTTTTTTTTGCCTTCTTTTCGTACCAAAGCCGAGCCGCGGATTCTAAGACGGCTACGCACAGGAAATGGCTCAAATGTTTACGATATGTTCCTAAAATCTCGATCTCGAATAACCCTGAAAATTTCACGATATCTGTATCTGTTTCCAAGGTATACAGATTCAAATTATTCAACTTTTACACGAAAAATACGCAAGTAAAATCCGGTGTGAGGCGAAAACGTACTTTCTGAAGTGGTGTAGCACAGAGAAATACGCTGTAGTGTCTCCACTATCATCAGAAGAGTTCTGGAACCGCTTGCAAAATGTTTGTGCACGTGAAAATTACTTGTGCGTTATTTAAATTTCACGGAAGTACTCTATCAAAATTTTATTGACCCATAAAATTCTTTTCATGTGAATGATATGCCCTGCTATAGCAGAGAAAAGAAAGAACCAAGGGGAAAATGCTCCTGTTGGAGCAGGAAGATTGCAAGTATGTTCCTATTTACTTTGACTGAGAAGTTGATACCAGCTGCCTCATTCTACTCCCTCGGCATCTTCAAAAATTTTGGTAAGAGAACATATTCGAACTTTTTATGCTGAGAAAGGAGACACTGGCAGAGGGAAGGGACGAAAGCGTTATAAATACTGGAAGATACTAGATAGTGGTTGTGGTAAAGAAAGGGAGAAAGAAACAGTGGCAGTGTGAGAGGAAGAGAGGCACACAGTGTCAGTGGAACATGGTTGACAGTGACAGAACAGTGCTAGGAGGAGAGGGAAGGAGACAGTTCCTGTGGGAGAGGAATACAGAGAAGGAGAAAGTGGAAGAGGTGAGACTCAGCGATAAACGGAGACAGAGTGTTTGAGAATGAGATCGAGGAAGACAGAGATCGTAAGAGTGAGAGGAGACAGCAGCAGTGGGATGGAATAAACGAGATAGTAGCAGAGAGAGAGAGAGAGAGAGAGAGAGAGAGAGAGAGAGAGACAGTGGCAGTTAAATAGTAGGCCAGAACGAAGGAAACTGTGACGGTGTGATAGGAGAGAGTGATAGAGAGACACAAAGAGAGGATGACACTGAGTTGGCCTCAACGAGTGAGTGAGCATGGGCAAGTGGGAGTGGATGGGTCTGAGCAACTTACAGTGATGGACTAAGGGGTGTGAGAGGGGAGGCTGTGAGAGTGACAGGTGCGCTGCATGTTAGAGAGCGCACGTATGTTCGCGTGCCACAGTTTTTGGGAAAATGTTCAAAGGTTCTGAGGAAGACAGAATGAGGTAACTAGTACCCATCTTTATAGTCAAGAGCATTTTCGCCTTTTTTGTGCTCCAATAGGAGCATTCGTTCCGCTCGGAATGTTAAAAAATAAGTGTCGCTTATATGGAAAGGTTGAAACACCCACCAAAACAAGTCGAGTAAATTTCAGTCAAATCTTTTCTCTCATTGCGCTGTAAATTTTGATTTTGCAATTTTTTTAACTGTTGTGTTAAAACTGCCTCGAACAACTAGTTAGAGAAACCACACGTAATGGATATATTTTAGACGTTGGAGCTGCAGGCAGTCGGATGGAGAAGGCTGGGAGCATACTTACGCTAAAAAAAGCAGATAAGCATTTGTTAGCATCCTTCTTAATGAATGGACATTATTAAGCTCCAATATGACGGGCGTAAACGCATTATGGCCATTGTGAAACTGATTATCAGTTTTGCTCAGGATTCGTCTGTGCCAAGTAGCTGGATTATGGATGAACAGGGCCCACTGTGTATCAATAATAATAAAATTCGGAAAATGCTGAGGAAACAGAGATTGTAGCACTCTCGGCTCAAAAACAGGAATGTTGAAAGTTAGTAGAAATACGTGCGTCCGGACACATTCAGATGTGAATGTAATAAATTTTCTTGAGAGAGAAATTTTCTGTCCGCAAATAACCACGGATTTAGAGAGCATCGCTCGTAACTCAGATTGCCCTTCTCTTAAGTGACACCTTTCAGCCCATGGTTGGGGGGTGGGGGCAATAGGCAGGCCCCATGTTCGTATATTGCCTGAAAACGTTTGACGTGGTACCCGACTGTAGACAGTCGTCGATGGTGAGAGCAAACGGTGTAGGTTCCCAGATATGTGAGCGGCTTAAGTAACACAGCCCAGTATGTTGTCCTCCGCGGCAGATGTTCATCAGAGACAAGGCATCGCCAAGAGTGCCCCAGGACACTGTGTCCGGAGCGCTCTTATTCTGTATTCACATCAGTCATCTGACGGAGAGGGTGAGCAGCAATTTACGACTGTTTGCTGATGACGTTTGGTGTACCCATAGGTGTAGTCGTTGAGTGACTGTAGGGGTGTAGAAGATGACGTATGCAGAATTTCTAGCTGGTGTGACGGACGGCGGCTTGCTGTAAATGTAAGTTAATGTGGATGAGTAAGAAAACAAACTCGTAGTGTTCGGATACAGCATCAGTAGTGTGTTACTTGAGACAGTCTCATCGTTTAAACATCTAGGCGTAACGTTGAAAAGCGATATGGCACGTCAGGTTGGTGGTAGTGAAGGCTAAACTCGACTTTGTTTCATTGGGAGAATTTTGGGAAACTGTACCACATCCGTAAAGAAGACGGCGTATACAACGCCAATGCGACCCATTCTTTAGTACTGTTCGGGTGTTTGGGATCCCTACTAGGTCAGATTAAAAGATGACATAGAAGCGATTCAGAGGCGGGCTACTAGAATTGTTACCAGTAGGTTCTATCAGCGCGCAAATATTATGGAGACGCTTCCGGAACTCAAATGGGAATCTCCGGAGGGAAGGAGACGAATACTATTGAGAAAATTTAGAGATACGGCATTTGAGACTGTCTGTGGAAAGATTGTACTGCCGCCAACATACATTTCGATTAAAGACCACACACCGCTGTTCAACATACGGTGGCTTACGGAGTATGTATGTAGATGCAGAAGACGTGGACTGGCGGACGGCTCGGAGATATCACGCGAGGAAATGGAGAGAATAAGAGGAAAGAGAGAGGAGCGCGGAGAACGAGAATATCCGACAATCGATCTTAAGATTGTCAAGTAAGTGAGACCGGTGTGGTTAGCCAAAGGAACCTGATGGCAAATACTAGTACACTCTCTTCTTCAGATCTCAATGCCAGATACCTGTGTGCTTGATTAGATGTCAGTCTTGGGCGTACAACGCGTTTTGCTTCTATTTAAACTTGGCCTCTTTACCTGCTCGTATACTGCGAGGAGGAGTGCGCTAGCTTGCGAAAGAGTAAGCAAAGCAGTCGGCATGCAGGCCACACTTTCGAGCTTCAACGTCGACCGTGCCGAATTCAACGCGCAGCTGAAAGATCGCAACGATGCTACTTGTACACACGGCACGTGGGCCCCAACGTGGTATGCGTGATCGCAGCGCGCTCCAGCGGCAGTTATCGACAATATCAGGCTCGCAGATCACACAGTCCAGTGTTTGCGAATTGGACGAGCGTGAAATTCTTACTTCAGCTCTATTAAAATGCACATTTTCTCCCTTGGGCTTATGCTACTCACGTTGTTCTGCCTCTAGAATACATAAATAAAAACATCAATACCCATGAACATTTTATAAGGCAACAAGGAACGTACTACGTCCAGTCAAGAAGAACATTCGGTTTGTACACTGAAGAGCCAAAGAAACTGGTACACCTGCCTAATATCGTGTAGGACTCTATCGTGCATGCGGAAGTGCCCGAAGACAACGTGGCATGGACTCCACCAATGTCTTAAGCAGTCCTGTTGCAAACTGACACCATGAATCTTGCAGGGCTGTCCATAAATCCGTAAGAGTACGACGGGGTGGAGATCTCTTCTGAACAGCACGTTGCAAGTATCCCGGATATGATCAATAATGTTCATGTTTGGGTTGGGCAGCGTAAGTGTTTAAACTCAGAAGAGCACTCTGTAGCAATTCAGGATGTGTGCGGTGTCGCATTGTCGTGCTGGAATAGCCCAAATGCGTCGGAATGCAGAATGGACGTCAGTGGATGCAGGTGATCAGAAGAGATGCTTACGTACGTGTCACCGGTCAGAGTCGTATCTAGATGTATCAGGGGTCCCACGCCCATTACTGAGTCTCCATCAACTTGGACAGTGCCCTGCTGACGTGCAGGGTCCACGGATTCATAAGGCTGTCTCCATACCCGTACACGTCCATCCGCTCGATGCAATTTGAAACGAGGCTCGTCCGACCAGGCAACATGTTTACAGTTATCAACAGTCCAATGTCTGTGTTTAGAGGTCCAGGCGAGACGTAAAGCTTTGTGTCGAGCAGTCACCAAAGGTGCTCGACTGGGTCTTCACCTCCAAAAGAAACAAAAAAGTTCATATAAACATAGGTCCGCAAATGTTTAGTAATTACGGCTAATAAAAGATTTTGCCTGAAATTTAGCAACTTCGCTAATATGAAGCAGTCGTGAAACTGTACGAGTTTTAAAGTAAAGTAAAGCACGATTTCCATTTATTTTGTTCTTACTGGTCTTCTGAATCTAATAAAACACGTCGCAGACGAGTATCTGCAGTAGCTTTCCAGACCCTCCAGAGAATTAAAGATTATTATACAGCTAAATTTATTTACTTTCCATTAAGAACGAAGAAATGTTTATGTCACTGTTCGCTACCTTCAGTGAGTTGTTTCAGTCGTTTCCTAACGTCGAAACGCGTCAGTTTTCTGTATTGTCCAGGGAAAGGGCATAATAACAACAGTGTATTAAGCTTTGTTTTTTTCGGTTTAACATGAATTCACGTGTACTATTGTATTAATAATAGCAAATTATCTGACACAGACATACAGTTTCAGTTAACGTTATTACTATCATCTTTGCAAAATTAAATTCTCTACAACTTCTGTCGAAAACTTCGTACAATTGTCGGGAATTTAAAAAACAAATTGGTCAAGTAGTTAATAAATTAAAAATTTTACGAAATTACGTCATTGTTTCTGTGGATTTTCTGAAAAACTGCTGCAGATACACGTCTGCGACATGTTTCATTAGATTCACCACACCAGTAGCATCAAAATAAAAAGGAAATCGTGCTTTACTTTAACCTCGTACACTTTCGCGATGGCTTCATATTAGCGAAGTTGCTAAATTTCAGGCAAAATCTTTTATTAGCCGTAACTCCGCAACTAAACATTTGAGGACCTATGTTCATGTGAACTTTTTTCTTTAGTTTTACTTGTAGAATAACGTATTAAAATATTTGCATATCTTCGCAAATCGCCCTGTACGACACAGTGTTCAAACTGGCTTAAATCTTGATAACCTGCCGTTGCAGCAGCAGTAACCGATCAGACAACTGCGCCAGACGCTTGTGGACTTATATAGTCGCCGCCAGCTGCAGTGCCGTATTCTGACTGTTTACATATCTCCGTATTTGAATATGCATGCCTATAACAGTTTTTTTTACGTTTCATTATAGAAGTTCCTTAAAAATTGTGTGATACAAATTTACGATAAATCTTCATATAACATAAAAATTATTTCACCATCGTCACTTCTTAGTAAAACCATAACGTCAATCTTGCTTGATCACTGTTCCAATTGAGCAGCAGAATCTTTGTGTGTTAAATACAAAACTTAAAACAAGAAAGTGCAGAAATATTAACTGCAAGTAGTGTAAGCAGTCTTGTAGATTAAGACAATCGAACAACTTCATTCAGGAAGACCGCACTTATATCTACATAACATCAATTATTGGGCAATATACTTCAGTTTAATAAGGAAGTATGAAAATCCTATTTGAAAACGAGACGCTTAGTAAACATTGTTTGGAACGAATAAGAAGCGAGCCAGCAACCCAGCATCTGATAGCTTACTATTCCACAACACAATCATTGCGCTACCCCGCACACAAACGATCTGGAACCATACTTCGCATCCTACCATCTCTGAAAGCTCTAATTGCAGATATATTATTGACTGGTTTTGAATGATAAAGAATTGTACCAAGAACAATACGTATTTCATGATGATGATGGTTTGGTTTGTCGGGGGCTCAAACTGCGCGGTCATCGGCGACCGTAAAAAGTCCCAATTTTCACACAGTCCAAATTTTTTCACACTCCAATCGAGTCACTGTCACGAATGATGATGATGATGATGATAAGGAGGAATGCGTATTTGATGGCTCCTGAATATACCGTTGCCTCGAGACGGCATACTTTAATGATACACAAGATACAATAATTTTTTTTAGCCACAAGTAGGACGTTTCCCCTCATTTTATTGCAACATCGGGTTTTCGAGGGACTAAATTTGCCCGTGTTTAGAAACGGCATGTATACACACGCGCTTCAACTGGAAACCAGTGTGGTGTCTCGCGAGATGATGATGATGATGATGATGTTTGGTTTGTGGGGCGCTCAAGTGCGCGGCTATCAGCACCCGTACAAAGTCCCAACCTTTTGCTCAGTCCAATCTCGCCACTTTCAGGAATGGCGATGAAATGATGAGGACAACTCAAACACGCAGTCATCCCGAGGCCGTAGTGAAGAGAGACGTGTGAAAAATGTACTTCTTCAGTCTCATTGGCCTACGTTCAAACGCTCGTCCAGAATATCTGGTATGCTGGACATTGCTCCGCCACGTTTGGAAAGACTCCCCAACATGCTACTTGCACGACAAGACGCGAAGGGATCGGTGCCTCAGCGCTGAACGTTCCAACGCGCGGTCCGTCTTTGGCACACCAGGATCGAAACTGCGCGCCGGATGGAGCACCTGCCGCAGGCTAAGGCTGGGAAAAAACAACTGGCTAAAACTGATACCGATTTTTTAGTTCTAAATAACCGGTATTTTTCGGGTTATAAGAGGTGTTTTCTTTATTTTTTACTAATCACCGAGTAAAAAACCAAAATATCAATTAGCCATAGCAGCAGTGCTAAAATTTTTCGGTTGTAAATAAATATTTAAAAAGAAGTATTTTTTATTAGTAAAAACTGTAAAGGTTTGAAGTACTGTGTTATTATGGAATATGGGGAAAACGATCAGTGCTGTTTTGGTCTGCAAGATTTGCCCCCGCCTGATCTATATGGTAGCTCCTCTCTGTCTTCGCTGGACAGCGAATGGAACCAAGTCTAGTCTGAAAGTATTTTTGCGGTGTGAGGCAGCAATGAAGTACAATGCTTCATTTGCTTCGAAGTATTCAAGATTTGTCTACCATTTACATGAAACAATAAAAGAGGAAGGAAATTATGCTACTAGTAATATATTACAAAATTAACAAAACTTAATTCATAGTATACAGCAGAAATAGAGAGTAGCTGATCTGCTGTTTGTGTCAAAGTAATATGTCTCTCTCTGCTTATAGTTCTTCAAACCGAACAAAAAAACGTGAAAAACAGAGTTCTTCAACCTCAGTTTTCACCCTTTACCCTTCACTATTCGTAATACCCAAATAGTTGTGAGATCCCCGATTACAGCATGGTTTTTAGCACAGTTTCAAAATGTTGGAATCAACAAGAAAATACTGGAGATTTTTTGTTTTTTTGTAGTATTGAACCACTTACCACTTTTCGAGGAAAGCAGCGAACCGTGGATGGACAAAGTTTTTTTTTTATTTCTCTGTTTAACTAAATAATTTGATTCCGTAGTCTATGTCTTCAGACTTCGAGAGTCGAAGTTTTTCAGTGTTCGTTCGATTTATACGTTTACCACAAGAGGGAATAAAAAAAAAACCGAAAATCCGTTATTTCAGAAACCAGTTAATTTCGGCGGTTTTAATAGTCAGGTTATACTGACGTGAAAAGAAAGATATAATCCGAAACCGGCTATTTCAGCGATAACCGCCATTCGTAGCAAGGCTGGAAATGGTTTTTAGGCGGTTTCCCACTTTCTTTTAGGCAAATGCTGCGCTGGTCTCCAAATTCCTCCCCAGAGTACACAAGACACAAGCAAGTAAAAATGTAATCACACATAGGACAAAGTGTACAGGATCCACAGACAGGAATCGCAAAGCACTTTCCTCCCATAGGTTACCTTGATGGCCGAGGGCACCGTACAAATTTGTCAGATATCGAGCACAACGGGGCATTGAAGCTAAGCAGAAGGAGAAAAAGAAACAACTTAAATTGGGACTCTTTCTCTCGTTATGACTTTGGGACGATCATTTCCTGCTCGCCAACACCCCGTTGGTTCATCTTAATTGAAGCAACAAGTGTCTGCTTCCTTGAGCCTTATGTGTACGACGCTGCACGGAAAGGAATCTTTTCCCTGTACTTCACTTGTTTAGGAGAACTGCTGGATTGGCTAGGGGCTACGCGCAATGTCGCAACATTAGTGGACATCCGAGTTTTACCCTCGTGCGGTAGAAGTATGTGAGGACTGAGAATTCACATGGGCAGGAAAGAATTTTCGTTGTCAACGTACATTACTTACAAGTTTACGTGATTTCGGTACGCTGTAACGTCTGCCCGAAAGCGCTCTGATATTTCAGTGCCATTACATCGCTAGGACAGGCACATCCCGTGGCAAAGTACCGCGGATTTTGAGCACACATCTCATAGTCTTCTTAGAAATTGGAATGATCGTGGACTAAAACATTGAAGAGATAAATGCAATGGTGTTTCGCTGGTTTGCGACAGGTGCCACAACTTGGATTCCGCTGACCTTTTGGTTATGCAGGAGAAGCCAAAAAGGGGGGGGGGGGAATAGGTCCTGAGTGTCTTGACGTCCCTCCTCCCAATCACCTACATCAAATTACACACGACCTAATTGCAGTGTAATATTAATTACCGGGTAATATTAAAAGTTTGGAATTAGCACAAGACGTGAACAGTGTTGTACCAATGAGACGTGAGTGTAACGGTTGACCTCGGCGTCATACGTGCAGTCGCTTAGCTCATTCTGTGGTGTCACCGCCAGACACCACACTTGCTAGGTGGTAGCCTTTAAATCGGCCGCGGTCCGGCAGTATACGTCGGACCCGCTTGTCGCCACTATCAATGATTGCAGACCGAGCGCCGCCACACGGCAGGTCTACAGAGACTTCCTAGCACTCGCCCCAGTTGTACAGCCGACTTTGCTAGCGATGGTTCACTGAGAAATTACGCTCTCATTTGCCGAGACGATACTTAGCATAGCCTTCAGCTACGTTATTTGCTATGACCTAGCAAGGCGCCAGTATCCGTACTATTGATATTGTGAATCATGTACCATAAAGAGCGACGTTCTCCATTCTCTGGATTAAAGTTAAGTATCCCACCAGCTACGTCCGTTTTTCTCAGTTCTAATTCCCTCGTCATGTTCCAGACCTCACGCCAGCCTGCGTGAGCTGAGACGCGTGCATTTCGGCCTCCTTTAGAAAAACACAGTTGGCTCTCCTGCCAACCACAACACATTCCATACATATTCCTGCCCTATGAATTCTAAATCAGAATCATTGTACTTAAGTCAAATCTGTACACAGGTAACGTCTTCCATAGGTATTTTGACTGTCTCAATTAACTAGCAGTGTATCTCGTAGGAAGTTGGATCAACGTGCCTACGACATTTCAAACCATTTACAACGACATTTCAAACCATTTATAATATAGAAAAGAAATTACTCAGAGGCAGGCTATAAACTATGAGCAACGAGAATCGCTGATCGATACTCACAAAGCTGCACTCTCCCGACTGCTTGCCACAAGTCCCATGCAAGTCCGGCAGCCAGATGACAAACTGTGAAACAAAACAATTGCATTAAATTGCATAAAAATTTGGAAATTCACAGGATATCGTAGCAAGGTGTATTTCCAAATCTGGCCTGTTTTTAAGATATGTAAATACTGTCTTCAAACTCGAATTTATATTTGTACAAGTAGCAAAGATCATTTTTCCTGTTTTATAGAAGATATCATAAAGACCCACTGATGATACTGAAACTTCAGCGAAACATACCTGGGGAGTAAAAAAAAAAAAAAAAAAAAAAAAAAAACAAAAAGAAAAAAAAAAAAAGAAACTATCAGGAGAAAGTTATTTGAAAGGAGGCGAGCTCCGCGTAATATACAAGATGGCGCGTACGGAAATCTGGAGATAGAATTAATTTGCTGAATCGACGACATATTTGCAAAAATTGAACATTTCCCTCCTTCATTTTATTAGTTGTCTGAGAAACAGGTGAAAAAAAAATTTCCGGTACCGGGAATCGAACCCGGGCCTGCTGGGTGAGAGCCAGCTATCCTAACCACTAGACCATACCGGACGATGGATGTCAGCAACTACATTTAGTATTTATAAGTAAAAGCAAATACAGTTTAATTGATCTTAATGGTTTTCATTCCTATCAGTAGTCATGTTTCCATGTGCACTACGGAAACCCACGCCCAGCTCACTCCTACTTGATCCACATAATGAAAGATCTGCGGGGACATCATTACGCTTCTGATAAAGACATTCAAAGAACTGTGAGACTATGGTTGCGGAGACAGTGTGTCGAATTCTTCCGTGACGGATTCAGTAAACTTGTCCATCGTTGACAGAAATGTGTCCAACTCGCTAGTGATTATGTGGAATAGTGAATATTGGTAATTAAAGATCACATTGTAAAGATTATTTGTGCGTTTGATTTATATTCCTATCCAAATCCAGTTGATGAAGGTGGAGGAATTACTATTCATTCAACCCTCGCTTATTGAGAATTCGTACTCTTCTCTTCTGTGATTCACATTCATTTTTAAAGGTTTGTGACGATAGGTGGCTAGCTGCCTCTTTTCGTGCAAATAGCCACTGGACCTGTGAACGTCGTTCGTACCACGAACAAGAAGCGAAGCGAGATCAGCACTGACACTACGCTACTGCCAAACTGAAGAGAGTTGTGTCGACCGACAAACTGCCACACCGCCATGCTAAATGAAACGTCACCACTGGGGCGCGTATATCCGGGAAGGATCGAGCACAGCTGAGAGAGGCGCACGCCGCCTTCACATCCGGTTCGCGTGCGGTTTGGAAAATGGTAGCCATCTTAACTCCACTGACCATCCAAAGACGTTGTCACAGTATAGAGTAACACTCCTTTTACAACATCTTTGCATTGTTTTTCCACATAGGACAATAACATATACACTTTACAAAAGTTCTATTAATACTGAGCTGACGAGGCTTCTTGCTGCTTATATTTATAACCTCGTCAAACAATTACTAAGAAGAGATGTGGTTTATAAGTCATGCATCCATCTGTTGAAAGCGAAGCGGAGATTGCAACTGATATAACAAATAACTAACGATGTCGATTGCAAGAGCAAGGAGAGTCAGTCGTGGCTGGTCGTGTTATCCTGAAGGAGGCAGATGACAAAAGAAGGGACAGATATCGCCGTGCGGACATTTGCCACGCCGGACATTTGCCACGATTTTACCTGCTCCGAAGGGTTGCGTCCCTTGTCTCCGCCTTAGAATGGTCGCCCAATCGTTGATATACCTATATTCGCACTATATCACTCCAATATAAGAAGCTTGTTAGCACTTGATGTAGAGAATTGAGTTGGCGCCATTAAACTGTATTGTAGTAGTTGCTGCTGCTGCTGGCTAGTTCAGTGCTGTATCTTGATGTTAATGTTGGCTCTATATGTATTCGTCTAGAGGTAAAAAGATGAGGTCCCGTGTTGTTGATGTGCTTGTTGATATATAATGAACGACAGCATAACTGAACTTCAACTATTTATTGGCATTGTAGCCATCTTAACTCCGCTGACCACTCAAAGACGTTGTCACAGTATAGAGTAACACTTCTTTTACATCTTTGCATTGTTTTCCCACGTAAGACAATAACATACACACCTTACAAAAGTTCTATCAAGACTGAGCTGACGAGGCTTCTTGCTGCTTGTATTTATAACCTCGTCAAAGAATTACTAAGAAGAGATGTGGTTTATAAGTCAGGCACCCATCTGTTATCGTAATTTGTGCAAAAAAGTTATTAATTTGCATCGAGTGACATAATTTAACAGGTCATTAAAATGGCAGATTTGTCAACTTGTCAGAACAATTCTTTGTTGCAAAAAGGCCGTTTTTCCAAGGTACATCTACTGACTTCTCTCATTTGCATACATAAGTAAATAACGTGATTTATTAAAAATTAAAGTGGTTCTCGTTTAAAATAGATGTGTTTAAGTGAATAGAGAGTGAAAACAGTCCTAGTGAATAAACAGGTTTCACTGGGTAATTTTTATTTAAGGAGATACAAAAGACGTAAGTTGACCAATATGATTCGTACTTCATATTAATTATTTCAGTTGAGTATAGTGTTTTTACATAATGAAATCTGCTGTGTCAGTGTTCAGGTGATGTTGACTTTTGTGTGGGTCAGTTATTAATTATATTTTAATGGGTTGACTGTTTATGTAGACATCTTATGCAAGCATTGCTAACATAAACAATTAATTTTCTGTTATCATAATTGCTAGTTAAACTGGTTGAATTAGGAGGGTATCGCATACTTCGTTATAATAGTCTTTAATAGGTTCCGTTACACCCTCCACCTCCTCCTCCTATATTATGTTTGCAGCTGTTCTCATTTCGAATTCTTGAATATTAACTTCGTCTTCTTTGGTGAAGGAATTTCGGAAAACTGCAGTTAGTAACTCCACTTCAGTGGCACTGTCATCAGTAACGTTACCGCCCGCTGTCGCGCACTAAAGGTACTTACTGAGCCTTTCCGCTGGTTTACTTAACACAGGACCAGAATCACTTTGGATTTTCCGACATATTTCTAGAGAGAGTTTCATTGTGGAAATTATTAATTGCATCTCGCATTGAAATCCGCAGCAAATTTCGAGCCTCAGTAAAACTTCGCCGATCTTGGAGACTTTGCGTTCGTCTAAATTATACGTGTCTTTTTCCGTGCTCCTGCAGCAGCTTTTTGCCGTGTTTTGTGTACCACGGGGGATCAGTCCCGTCTCTTATTAATTTATTTGGTATGAGTCTCTCGAGTGCTGTTGATAATATTGTTTTGAACTTAAGCCACATTTGGTCTTCACTTACACAGTTTAGAAGGATTGGAGACTGTCACTTAGAAAGACCTCAAGAAATTTTAGCTGCTTTTGTAAATAGATATATATCGCGTTTAGTGTTGATGAATTTCTTTATTACGGAATTGAGCCTCGCTAGGACTACGTGTTCACTAATCCCTGTATGCGTCGTGATGCTCAGGATTACTTGTGGCTAAGAGGTCAAGTGTGTTTTCGTAACCACTTACAATTTGAATGGCCTCTTGAACTAATTGTTCAAAATAATTTAAAAAAGAAGCATTTTGAACAACTACGGAAGTTGTTTTCTATCTGCAGTTGGGTCTGAAAATGTATTTTCGTCAACATACGGAAGGTAGATTGAAGTCACTGCCAACTATAATTGTGTGAGTAGCGTACGTATTTGTGATGAGACTCGACTCTTCTTTGAACTGTTCAGCAACTGTTTCATCTGAGACTGGGGGTCGTTAAAAAGTGCCAGTTATTAATTTATTCCGGTTGTCTGATATAACCTGTGCCCATCACAGGAACTATCTGCTTCAGTGTCGCTTGTGAGCTGGAACACACATTACATTATTTTTCCTTAAGTTGTGCTTCCTGTTTCTGTTGTAGTTCAGATCATTACAATTACGGCTTTTACCTGCCAAACCTAGGACGCTTTCTCTGTGACGCTGTAAATATCAGAGCTAAACAATGTAGAACAACAACGTACGTTATAAGCATAGCGTTCTGTATTACTTCATTTCCTTATTTCTAACGTTTTAAAATTGTAGGTCGACTTTAGATGACACGTGAATCATAACATTTTAAAATTGTTCGTCGACTTTAGATGACATGTCAATCATAGCTGTTCTTATTTCTATTTAGTGAACGTATTTTCACTTACGGTTTTGAACATTGTCCCACTACACTTTATTAACTAATGTTTCGCCGCAAGGGATATCGGATTTTAGAGAGTAAATTAGATATGGATTATGTCGTTCTTCTTTTCAAGGATCACATGCCCATTTCTTCGTTCCTTATTGTCTTTTGGACATGAAGTTGTAGTAATTAAAGTATGCACAAATACAGTTCAAAAAAATATGTGTGAAATCTTATGGGACTTGACTGCTAAGGTCATCAGTCCCTAAGCTTACACACTACTTAACCTAAATTATCCTAAGGACAGATACACACACACATGCCCGAGGGAGGACTCGAACCTCCGCCGAGACCAGCCGCACAGTGCACAAATGCAGTGATGAAAAATGAATGATTAGCGTACATTCGCATTCTCTTTACATCGTTCCTTTCTTGTTGCTCCCATGGCGATGGACTGTTTGTGTCGCAATCAGTAACTGTGAAAGGAAGCTACCGTACAGACAGAGGGATCTATATTTATACTTGGCAGAACTGATTGCATGCTGACATAATCGTAGGCATTGCTTTCGTTTCCCAAAAGTTATAAATATTTAAATTTCGGAGGAGAAGCTCTGTATTTCGCCAAGATGCCGAAGAAGGAGGCCCCTTACGTACTGGTTGTATGGGGACGGTTTAAAAGCAGACAGTAGAAGTTCGAGGAAGGGCGTCCTTTACCTGAGGGATCGCTAAGTACAAGTTCCAGGAAGGGTGTCCCTTACCTGAGGGATCGCTACTCAAGCAACCTGGCGAAGGGGCAAGTGTGGCACATGTCCGGGATTCAAAGATACCAGTAGTACTGGAACGTCTGTAGCCGCGACTGTTTTGGATGCGAAAGGCGATGCCACAGCTTGTTGGGGGGAGGGGGGAAGGGGGGAAGGGGGGGGGTCGTTCTAGCGGTCGTGTGCAGCAGCCCCTAGCCAGGAGAATGGAGATGTGGGGCGGAGACCTAGGCGAGCAGAATGCAGACGGCGCTTTGCGATGCAGCCGGCGCCGCTCACACACACACACACACACACACGGCAAAATTCCCCGCGAGCCGTCACGTGACCCTGCTGGGACGAGCGGCGCATCAGCAATGCATCTGGACTGGTCTGGTGGGGGGGGGGGGGGGGGAGTGGAGAAGTGGGGCCGGCAGAGTCACGCCCGGGGCAGACACAGCCGGCGGCTGAAGGCTGCGTGCGTGGGGTGCCTGCGTGCGGCGCGTGACTCACGCCTCGCCGACCAGCCAGGGTCGTGCAGGGGCCGCGACAGGGCGGCGTGTAAACCTCTGAGTTCGTGAATGGCAGGCAGTGTAGCGAACTGAATTCTGGATTAATCTCCTCGTAACATAAACATGCTAATCGTTTGATAACAATGCAGGAGACACACACAAATGTGTAATATAGCTTTACTGACATAGAACTACACAACTGACCATTAAAATTGCTACACCGAGAACAAATGCAAATGATAAACGGGTCTTCATTGGACAAATATACTAGAACTGAGATATGATTACATTTTCACCCATTTTGGGTGCATAGATCCTGAGAAATCAGTACCCAGAACAACCACCTCTGGCCGTAATAACGGCCTAGACACGCCTGGGCATTGAGTCAAACAGAGCTTGGATGGCGTGTACAGGTACAGCTGCCCGTGCAGCTTCAACACGATACCACAGTTCATCAAGAGTAGTGACTGGCTTATTGTGACGAGTCAGTTGCTCGGCCACCATTGACCAGACGTTTTCAGTTAGTGAGAGATATGGAGAAGGTGCTGTCCAGGGTAGCAGTCTAACATTTCCCGTATCCAGAAAGACCCGTACAGGACCTGCAACATACGGTCGTGCATTATCCTGCTCAAATGTAGGCTTTCGCAGGGATCGAACGAAGGGTAGAGCAACAGGTCGTAACACATCTGAAATATAACGTCCACTGTTCAAAGTGCCGTCAAAGCTAACAAGAGGTGACCGAGACGTGTAACCGATACCACCCCATACCATCACGCGGGGTGATACGCCAGTATGGCGATGACGAATACACGCTTCCAATGTGCGTTCACCGCGATGTCGCCAAAAACGGATGCGACCGTCACGATGGTGTAAACAGAACCTGGATTCATCCGAAAAAATGACGTTTTGCCATTCGTGCACCCACGTTCGTCGTTGAATACACCATCGCAGGCTCTCATGTCTGTGATGCAGCGTCAAGGGTAACCGCAGCCACGGTATCCGAGCTGACAGTCGTCGAACTGTTCGTGCAGATGGTTGTTGTCTTGCAAACGTCCCCACCTGTTGAGTCAGGGATCCAGACGTGGCTGCACGATCCGTTACAGCCATGCGGATAAGATGCCTGTCATCTCGACTGCTAGTGATCCGAGGGCGTTGGGATCCAGCACGGTGTTCCGTATTACCCTCCTGAACCCACCGATTCCATATTCTGCCAACAGTCATTGGATCTCGACGAACGCGAGCAGCAATGTCGCAATACGATAGACCGCAATCGCGATAGGCTACAATCCGACCTTTATCAAAGTCGGAAACGTAATGGTACGCATATCTCCTCGTTACACGAGACATCACAACAACGTTTCACCAGGCAACGCCGGTCAGCTGCTGTTTGTGTATGAGAAATCGGTTGGAAACTTTCCTCATGTCAGCACGTTGTAGGTGTCGCCACCGGCACCAACCTTGTGTGAATGCTCTGAAAAGCTAATCATTTGCATATCACAGCATCTTCTTCCTGTCGGTTAAATTTCGCGTTTGTAGGACGTCATGTTCGTGGTGTAGCAATTGTAATGGCCAGTAGTGTATATCTTCGGACGACAGGCTCGGGGGAAGGGGTAGGCGTGTAGGCAGTGAAAGAAAATCTTTTTTTTTTAGCCTAATTTTTTATTGGCTTAAAATGTTCCTTCATATAACGTATTTCAAAAACGTAAAAATTTATGAAAATCGTGATTTACTTCATGAAGCTCTGGCGCATCCGAGCGACGAACGCTATGGCTGTTTATGTTGTAGTTGAAGTACCACAGGGCCCGTCCGACAGCAGAGAATTTCTTGAAGGTTAAGGACTGAGATTCTGTGTGTGTTTTCGGTGCCTAAGCCGCGCGTGATTAGCCGAGCGGTCTTAGCCACTGCAGTCATCGACTCTGCGGCTGGTCCCGGCGGAGGTTCGAGTCCTCCCTCGGGGTGTGTGTGTGTCTGTCCTTAGGATAATTTGGGTTAAGTAGTGTGTAAGCTTAAGGATTGATGACCTTAGTAGTTAAGTCCCATAAGATTTTCCACACATTTGAACATTTTTTTCGGTGTGTATGCTTGCGTTTAGTGTTTTGTGTACTGTTGGCTCTGAGCACTATGGGACTTAACATCTTTGGTCATCAGTCCCCTAGATCTTAGAACTACTGAAACCTAACTAACCTAAGGACATGACACACATTCATGCCAGAGGCAGGATTCGAACCTGCTACCATAGCGGTTGCGCGGTTCCAGACTGCACTTTGTGTATTGTTGTTGGCCCCTGAAATTACATACACTCCTGGAAATGGAAAAAAGAACACATTGACACCGGTGTGTCAGACCCACCATACTTGCTCCGGACACTGCGAGAGGGCTGTACAAGCAATGATCACACGCACGGCACAGCGGACACACCAGGAACCGCAGTGTTGGCCGTCGAATGGCGCTAGCTGCGCAGCATTTGTGCACCGCCGCCGTCAGTGTCAGCCAGTTTGCCGTGGCATACGGAGCTCCATCGCAGTCTTTAACACTGGTAGCATGCCGCGACAGCGTGGACGTGAACCGTATGTGCAGTTGACGGACTTTGAGCGAGGGCGTATAGTGGGCATGCGGGAGGCCGGGTGGCCGTAACGCCTAATTGATCAACACGTGGGGCGTGAGGTCTCCACAGTACATCGATGTTGTCGCCAGTGGTCGGCGGAAGGTGCACGTGCCCGTCGACCTGGGACCGGATCGCAGCGACGCACGGATGCACGCCAAGACCGTAGGATCCTACGCAGTGCCGTAGGGGACCGCACCGCCACTTCCCAGCAAATTAGGGACACTGTTGCTCCTGGGGTATCGGTGAGGACCATTCGCAACCGTCTCCATGAAGCTGGGCTACGGTCCCGCACACCGTTAGGCCGCCTTCCGCTCACGCCCCAACATCGTGCAGCCCGCCTCCAGTGGTGTCGCGACAGGCGTGAATGGAGGGACGAATGGAGACGTGTAGTCTTCAGCGATGAGAGTCGCTTCTGCCTTGGTGCCAATGATGGTCGTATGCGTGTTTGGCGCCGTGCAGGTGAGCGCCACAATCAGGACTGCATACGACCTAGGCACACAGGGCCAACATCCGGCATCATGGTGTGGGGAGCGATCTCCTACACTGGCCGTACACCTCTGGTGATCGTCGAGGGGACACTGAATAGTGCACGGTACATCCAAACCGTCATCGAACCCATCGTTCTACCATTCCTAGAGCGGCAAGGGAACTTGCTGTTCCAACAGGACAATGCACGTCCGCATGTATCCCGTGACACCCAACGTGCTCTAGAAGGTGTAAGTCAACTACCCTGGCCAGCAAGATCTCCGGATCTGTCCCCCATTGAGCATGTTTGGGACTAGATGAAGCGTCGTCTCACGCGGTCTGCACGTCCAGCACGAACGCTGGTCCAACTGAGGCGCCAGGTGGAAATGGCATGGCAAGCCGTTCCACAGGATTACATCCAGCATCTCTACGATCGTCTCCATGGGAGAATAGCAGCCTGCATTGCTGCGAAAGGTGGACATACACTGTACTAGTGCCGACATTGTGCATGCTCTGTTGCCTGTGTCTATGTGCCTGTGGTTCTGTCAGTGTGATCATGTGATGTATCTGACCCCAGGAATGTGTCAATAAAGTTTCCCCTTCCTGGGACAATGAATTTACGGTGTTCTTATTTCAATTTCCAGGAATGTATAAGGGTTAATTCTGGGGATTTGTGAGAAGTTTGTGGTGGTCCGTGTCCTAAATTTTGAGTGAGAATGTGGGGCGGATTTTGTGTTGTTCAGCAGAAATTTGAGGATTTGTGTTGAATAAGTGTGTAAATGGTCGGTTGGCCTAAAAAGTTTGTTATGTGTGTGTTAAGGACCGATCTGCCAGCGCCTGAGATCACACGGAAAACTTTGTTTTGGGTACGTTGAAGTCGGGTTAGAACTGTGTCTGACACACTAAACCACACCTCCGAGCCGTACAAGATAAGTAACACTACTGTACTTTATTGTATTGTATTCTGTAGAACCTGGGACATAGAAATGACAGAGAGGCTTCGTCCCACCGTAACCATCAGTGGTTCACAACCCCACAAGAGGCTACAGCAGTCCGCTCACCCCACGACCGCCGCACACCTAATCCAGGGTTATTGTGCTGTTCGTCCCTCATTGGAGCACCCTGGGAACGTCTCACACCTGACGAGTGTCCCCCAATGTTAGCGTGGTAGAGTAATTGTGGTGTACACGTATGTGGAGACAGTGTTTGGGCAGCAATCGCCGACATAGTGTAGCTGAGGCGGAATAAGGGGAACCAGCCGAGCCAGATGGAAACCGCCTCGGGAATGGCCGGGCAGTTTTAGGCGTCATGTCGCGGATTGCGCGGCCCCTCCCGCAGGAGGTTCGGGAGAGCTCCCTTGGGCATAGGTGTGTGTGTCGTTCTTACTGTAAGTAGTTTGGTCCCTTAGGAATTCACACACATTTGAACATTTTTAGATGGAAAACCATCCACAGAATGGCCGGCACACCAGACCTCGAAGCTAATCCGCTGAGCGGATTGGTGCTGGGGACCAACACGCCTTCCCGTTCGCGAAGCAGTGCGTTAGGCCGCACGGAAGGTAATACTATTAGAATTACCGACTGAACAGCGGTCCCTTCAGTTTCAAATGGTATCACAGAGGGCATTAGCATCAACTAAAATACTATTCTCAACATGATTTCTCTTCGTAGCATATTTGTTTATGCTAAACAGTCAGAAAGCATGTGCTTGTCTCACGTCTGCTTAAGTTGTCATTTCTCTTGTTTATATGCGGAGTAAAGCGTGAGTGCTTGAAAGTGACAAACAGACGTATTTATACAGATATAACAGGTTCGAAAAGTGACCCCAATGGAGCAAAAAATCTTCGATTGGTAAGCGGAAACCAGTTATCCGATATCATTTGGAAAAATGAGTGTTTCTACATCGGCGAAATAGAAGCCAACTGTATGATGCTGACATTTCTTCACTTTCAAAACCTTACAACACAAGTTGAAGCTATAAACGCTTATGAAGTATGAACCGCAAAATTACTACTGGTTCACCAAAGGTTATTAATCACAATTAATACTCAAAATATAAAGTGGAAGTAGGTTGTGACGGTACAAACCCTCGTTACTAGATGAATATTTCTAGTTTGCAAAGATTGCTTTGTGGAGAGCGAGCGCGCTGCATGGTGCATGATTCGCGGAAGCGCCTGGCGCTCCCGCGCGAGATTTGCAGCGGTCGTTGGGATGGCTCCACGTGGCCCGCAGCTTGGGGCATTGTTTGGTTTTTCGACCATTACGCGAAAACTACATAACTTACGGCGAAGAGCGATACGGCAGTGGACTGTCGTCAGCAATATGCACCTTCTGAAACATCGAATTTTATTTCAAGTCACGAGACGCAAAAGTTATAGTAACCTTAAAATCGGTTAATATCATGAATACTGAAAGACTAATAAAATAGTAACTGACAACTTACAGGGATGAGCGAGCACTCATTAAAAACATCTCGTCATGCCGGATCGAGTGCCATAGTCATATGTTAAGATTCATGAATAATTAAGCCCGTAAAGAGCAATAAACAAAGTTTGAGGGAAAATTGTTTACAAAATTCAATAGAAAATTCATGACGTAAAGAACGGCACTATATAATATTCTGCGTGGCATTACACGTATTTTAAACTCGTTAAGTTATACTAGACATGTAACTTGCAATAGTTCTCATTGTTTGCAAATTATTATTAACATTTATCGCCTATAATTAATTAATTATTATACATATGAAGATTTTGAGCAGTGCAATGTGTAGATCAATATAGATTACGTCCAAAAACAGTGCTATATGCAGTTTCATGTTAAAACATTGCAGCACAGATGTAAACAAACAAATTTGCACAAAGTGGCGAAATTTTGCAAAAACTAAAACTTGATTTACGGACGAAAGAAGAATCCTAGAAATAAATGTAAGATAGTAGATAAGATGTATGTTTTAGCGCGGTTCCGATGGTGTACTTATTTCTGTCGAGGGATGTATGCATCAAAATTTGTAACCTTAACTGGTGAAATTGGTACTTAAATAACCAGGGGGGTTGACGTCCGAGCCTATATAAGCGAGCGGCCATCTTGGCCAGGAGTCGCTCAGAGGCTTTTTTTCCCTTGGCTCTTGCCTTGGCACTTTTTTTCCTCTGCCCTTCAAACCGCTATCCTTCGTCAGATTTCGACCATTCTATCTCCAGATTAGCGAGTATTAATGGTTAATCCTAACCAGAGGTACGCAAATATCGCAGTACCCACATCCTGCGACACCCCACTTTAGTGAATACCAACCCTTACGCAGAGATGGTAGTAGACCTTTTGTGTTGGCCATCATGCCGGTGTGGGCGTGGAGGGGCTCGACCTCTATTAAAAAAAGAATTGGCCTGGGGTCAGTCGTTGGTCAGTCGTTTTGGAGGGTGGGTAGCGAGCGAGCCACACTTGAGGGTGGCCCATGTGGCCGTTTGGGAATTCTTTTTCGCGCCGATTAATCTCGGCAAAGAGTGTTGTTTAATAGTCCTAGTGTGCAAGCATATATTTGGTGAACTGGAAGTGCTACAATTATTTGTGTGAGTACGATTTACGAGGTATACATCGTCGTAAGTAAACATGTGGTGATCTGTGATTTGGGGCCAGAACTGTTGGAACATAGAGGACAGTGGGACATGTGGTTCTGTTCGAATTGATTAATTTTCGTTTGTAGCACCCTACGTTACTGCTATTGGGGGCTTGGAGCCAAATTATTATTAAAACAAAACTGTAAACCGTCACACCAGTGCTCCAGTGCTAATTTCATTGTGTGCAAGAAAGGCACAACAGTGATTGAACTGTGTCGTGAAAAACTGATTTTAGTATAATAATCGCCTAATTTTTGTTCCCTAGCATAAACTGTACTTTTGTCTGAGTGGATAATTAATTCAAAAACTAAAACAAATGGGCAGGTGTGGAAGTGTACTAATGCACCAAGTGTGGAAATCATCCCCTGAGATTTATGTAAGAGCCAAAATTTGCAATAACATTTTTAACCAACATTTATATATGCACATTCGTGTGAACTCTCTGCAACCGCACTACTTTATTATCTACACTCTTTATTCAAATTTGGTGCAAGACTTTGTGATAGTTTAAAAAAACCAACAATGTGTTTTTGTTGTTGTTGTGGCCTTCAGTCCTGAGACTGGTTGGATGCAGCTCTCCATGCTACTCTATCCTGTACAAGCTTCTTCATCTCCCAGAAACCCACTGCAACCCACATCTGCTTAGTGTAGTCATCTCTTGCTCTCCCTCTACGATTTTTACCCTTCACGCTGCCCTCCAATACTAAATTGGTGATCCCCTGATGTCTCAGAACATGTCCTACCAACCGATCCCTTCTTCTGGTCAAGTTGTGCCATAAACTTCTCTTCTCCCCAATCCTTTTCAATACTTCCTCATTAGTTATGTGATCTACCCATCTAATCTTCAGCATTCTTCTGTAGCACCACATTTCGAAAGCTTCTATTCTCTTCTTGTCCAAACTATTTATCGCCCATGTTTCACTTCCATACATGGATACACTCCACACAAATACTTTCAGAAATGACTTCCTGACACTTAAATCTATACTCGATGTTAACAAATTTATCTTCTTCAGAAACGCTTTCCTTGCCATTGCCAGTCTACATTTTATATCGTCTCTACTTCGACCATCATCAGTTATTTTGTGCCCCAAATAGCAAAAGTCCTTTACTACTTTAAGTGTCTCATTTCCTAATCTAATTCCCTCAGCATCACCCGACTTAATTCGACTACATTCCATTATCCTCGTTTTGCTTTTGTTGATGTTCATCTTATATCCTCCTTTAAAGACACTATCCATTCCGTTCAACTGCTCTTCCGAGTCCTTTGCTGTCTCTGACAGAATTACGATGTCATCGGCGAACCTCAAAGTTTTTTTCTTCTCCGTGGATTTTAATACCTACTCCAAATTTTTCTTTTGTTTCCTTTACTGCTTGTTCAATATACACATTGAATAACATCGGGGAGAGGCTACAACCCTGTCTCACTCCTTTCCCAACCACTGCTTCCCTTTCATGTCCCCCGACTCTTATAACCACCATCTGGTTTTTGTACAAATTAATTGTAAATAGCCTTTCGCTCCCTATATTTTACCCCTGCCACCTTCAGAATTTGAAAGAGAGTATTCAAGTCAACATTTTCAAAAGCTTTCTCTAAGTCTACAAATGCTAGAAACGTAGGTTTGCACTTCCTTAATCTAGCTTCTAAGATAAGTCGTAGGGTCAGTATTGCCTCACCTGTTCCAACATTTCTACGGAATCCAAACTGATCTTCCCCGAGGTCGGCTTCTACTAGTTTTTCCATTCGTCTGTAAAGAATTCGTGTTAGTATTTTGCAGATGTGACTTAGTAAACTGATAGTTCGGTAATTTTCACATCTGTCAACACCTGATTTCTTTGGGATTGGAATTATTATATTCTTATTGAAGTCTGAGGGTATTTCGCCTGTTTCATACATCTTGCTCACCAGATGGTAGAGTTTTGTCAGTACTGGCTCTCCCACGGCCCTCAGTAGTTCCAATGGAATGTTGTCTACTCCGGGGGCCTTGTTTCGACTCAGGTTTTTCAGTGCTCTGTCAAACTCTACACGCAGTATCGTATCTCCCATTTCGTCTTCATCTACATCCTCTTCCATTTCCATAATATTGTCCTCAAGTACATCGCCCTTGTATAGACCGTCTATATACTCCTTCCACCTTTCTGCTTTCCCTTCTTTGCTTAGAACTGGGTTTCCATCTGAGCTCTTGATGTTCATACAAGTGGTTCTCTTATCTCCAAAGGTCTCTTTAATTTTCCTGTAGACAGTATCTATCTTACCCCTAGTGAGATAAGCCTCTACATCCTTACATTTGTCCCCTAGCCATCCCTGCTTAGCCATTTTGCCCTTCCTGTCGATTTCATTTTTCAGACGTCTGTATTCCTTTTTGCCTGCTTCATTTACTGCATTTTTTTTATTTTCTCCTTTCATCCATCAAATTCAGTATTTCTTGTGCTACCCAAGGATTTCTACTAGCTCTCTCCTTTTTACCTACTTTATCCTCTGCTGCCTTCACTACTTCATCCCTCAAAGCTACCCATTCTTCTTCCGCCGTATTTCTTTCCCCCATTCCTGTCAATTGCACCCTTATGCTCTCCCCGAAACTCTTTACAACCTCTGGTTCTTTTAGTTTATCCAGGTCCCATCTCCTTAAATCCCCACCTTTTTGCAGTTTCTTTAGTTTTAATCTACAGGTCATAACCAATAGATTGTGGTCAGAGTCCACATCTGCCCCTGGAAATGTCTTACAACTTAAAACCTGGTTCCTAAATCTCTGTCTTACCATTATATAATCTATCTGATACCTTTTAGTATCTCCAGGGTTCTTCCACGTATACAACCTTCTTTCATGATTCTTGAACCAAGTGTTAGCTACGATTAAGTTGTGCTCTGTGCAAAATTCTACCAGGCGGCTTCCTCTTTCATTTCTTTGCCCCAGTCCATATTCACCTACTACGTTTCCTTCTCTCCCTTTTCCTACTACCAAATTCCACTCACCCATGACTATTAAATTTTCATCTCCCTTCACTATCTGAATAATTTCTTTTATTTGATTATACATTTCTTCAATTTCTTCGTCATCTGCAGAGCTAGTTGGCATATAAACTTGTACTACTGTAGTAGGTGTCGGCTTCGTATCTATCTTGGCCACAATAATGCGTTCACTATGCTGTTTGTAGTAGCTTACCCGCATTCCTATTTTCCTATTCATTATTAAAACTATTCCTGCATTACCCCTATTTGACATTGTGTTTATAACCCTGTAGTCACCTGACCAGAAGTCTAGTTCTTCCTGCCACCGAACTCCACTAATTCCACTATATCTAACTTTAACCTATCCATTTCCCTTTTTAAATTTTCTAACCTACCTGCCCGATTAAGTGATCTCACATTCCACGCTCCGATCCGTAGAACGCCAGTTTTCTTTCTCCTGATAACGACATGCTCTTGAGTAATCCCCGCTCGGAGATCCGAATGGGGGACTATTTTACCTCCGGAATATTTTACCCAAGAGGACGCCATAATCATTTAATCATACAGTAAAGCTGCATGCCCTCGGGAAAAATTACGGCTGTAGTTTCCCCTTGCTTTCAGCCGTTCGCAGTACCAGCACAGCCAGGCCGTTTTGGTTATTGTTACAAGGCCAGATCAGTCAATCATCCAGACTGTTGCCCCTGCAACTACTGAAAAGGCTGCTGCCCCTCTTCAGGAACCACACGTTTGTCTGGTCTCTCAACAGATACCCCTCCGTTGTGGTTGCACCTGCGGTACGGCTATCTGTATCGCTGAGGCACGCAAGCCTCCCCACCAACGGCAAGGTCCATGGTTCATGGGGGGAGGAAACCAACAATAACTTAACGAATAAATGACAATTTACAATACGAGAGGACTTTCAAATTATAGAAAATTTCACGCCAGTAAAAGGCAAGTAGAGGCAAGCAATTTAACGTATACAATGCGACACTGTATAATGTTTCAAGCTCAGCTAAATTACAGGTGAATTTCACTTCATTAATGAATGAATACAATTTGAATATATGGCTTCGCTTTTGGGCAGACAAATTTCCCATTTGGTTACAACAGCCGTAGCTACGGCCGCCCACAACAACCTCACTCAAACTCATTAAATGGTGCAGAATCTGTCTTGTCTGCAACATATAAGGACAATCCTGTTTACAAAAGTTCTCAAAATAGAAAAACCGAAACGCATGAGTCATGCACACGGGGGAGGGGGGGGGGGGGCGGAAATCACAGTTAATAACACTAACATTTCCAAAATATATAAAAAAACAAATTTTACAAATTTCTGTCAGTTAACTTACGGCAAACACACTCGCTCGCAAGGTAGGACTTGCGAACTTCTACAACATTCTCTTTTCAAGGCAACATTTTCTATCCGTAATGAAATGGCAAACTTTTGCATGGGAAAACCCGCTAAATACCAACTACCTGTATGAAAGACATAAGCACGTTGAGCAAAGGCCTTAAAAGGTATTGAACTGGAAAACACACAGCAGTTTTTGCTGAATGGAAACAATATTTTTAAAAATCCATTACGGCGTACATTAACAACCTTGCTTGATTATAGCCAATATACGTAAACACAAATTTACAGCTTTCATATGAGCAGGAATTCGCTATGCAATTGACTAGTTCTTACCACGAGGCAGAAGGAATTTTTCTTCTTTCTTAGAGTACTAGTAATACTAGTTATGGCAGGCGAGAGAATGGACCAGGCCTTCAATTGCGACAGCGGCGCCACCGCCAGGAAATGGAGTGCGACTGCTTCACGCTACGCGCTGCGGCGCGCTTTTCAAAGCTAACTTCACTACGGCTCAAAGTATACATGCAGTTTCATTATATCTTTTTATACCTTATGAGTACACGTTTTCGTAACGACTTTTTTCTTGAAGAACTGACGTTTATTTTAGAGTGCCGTCATTCTATTAAAATCCCTTTTTATAAACATCCCTCCGTACTACGTTAGACGATACACCAGTTTCAAAACAGTTTGTGAAACTCTGTTTTAGGTTGAAAATTGTGGCGTTCACACCTCCCACCAACGCCCCCCCCCCCCTACTTCCCGCACTCTTAGAAGGTCATTCATCCATATCGTGTAATGCCTTCTGGGTGCAAGCTTTGTACTTCAAAGAACACGAAATACAATATTAAAGATGTAAGAAATCATGAACATCGGTTCCAAAAGCAAGCGTCACTATGAGCTACAACCTTAAATTTAACATTTAAGAAATGGCGCAGGAGGATCTTACAAACATACCGTCGTTGCAGCAACGCACATACTTCCGTACTAGGCAGCCCTGGCTTCTAGAAGCAACAAGTCTCCAGGTCCGGATGGAATCCCAGTTCGGTTTTACGAAGAGTGCTCTACTGCTCTGGCCCCTTACTTACCTTACAGGCTTACACTTCATATACATCACACTCCGCAAGCCACCTAATGGTGTGTGGCGGAGGATACTTTCGGTCCCACTGTCTGATCCCTCCGACATTATTCCACTCCCGAATAGTGCGTAGGTAGAATGGTTGTCAGCAAGGCTCTGTATTGGCTCTAATTTCTCGAATTTTCTCCTCGTGGTCAACACTCGAGATGTATGTAATATATTGTGTGACTCTTCCTGAAAAGTGCTGTCCTGAAATTTCAGTAGTAAATCTCTCCGTGTTGCACAACGTCTCTCTCTTAATGTCTGCCAGTGTAGTTTGTTTAGCATCTCCGTAACGCTTGTTGCGAATTTCTCGCCCAGCACAAAGTCTCCCGCGACTGGCAAAAAGCCCAGATGACACCTGTATATAAGAGGGGTAAAAGAACGCACCTGCAAAATTACAGACCAATATACTTAACATCGGTTTGCTGCAGAAATCTTGAACATATATCCAATGTGAATGTAATAAAATTCCCTGAGGCTGAGAAGCGTATTTCCACGAATTGATACGGTTTTATAAAGCACCCCTCGTGCAAAACTCAGCTTCTCCTTTTCTCACATGATATCCTCAGAGCTATGGATGAAGGTCAAAAGGCAAATTCCATACTCCTAGATTTCCGAACAGTATGTGACACGACGCCCCACAGCAGTCTGTCAAGGAAGGTTCGAGAATACGGAATAGGTTCCCGGGTTTGTAGATAGCTCGAAGACATTATAAGTAACCAAACCCAACACGATGTAACAAGTTTGTTCGCGTGGCTATCCTCCGCAGCAAGCACAGAAATATTTATTTCGAAAAAAAAAAAGCCTTCTCTTCGTGCACTGTATTGTATCCTCCCAGACGTGTTTCGCATTTTTTCCACTTTCAGGCGTCGTCATTGCAATCTGTAATAATACAGTTATGATACACTTCCGTTTTGAAATGTGTTATTCGGGATTATAAAACAGTTCACACATAAAGAGCGAGAAGAGAACTGTTTTATAATTTATGAATAATACACGTGAAAACAAAAGTGTATCACTACTATATCATTATAGATCCCATTGATGATGGCTTACGGTAAAAAAAGGCTAAACGCGTCTGGGAGAATAAAATACAATGCAACAAAAGAAGGCTTTTTTTTATTTCCAGTGCGTTGTACTTGATGGCGCGTGTGCATCAGAGACACGGGCATCATCAGGAACGCCCCAGGAATGTGATCTGGCTGTCAGGTTGGGTAGCAGTCTGCCGTTGTTTGCTGATGCTGTTGTGGCGAAGGGGGAGGTGTGGCCGTTGAGTGGCGATAGGGGAATGCAATATCACTTAGGCAAAATTTCTAGTTTATGTGATGGGTGGCAGCAGGCTCAAAATATAGAGAACTGTAAGCTAACGCGGATGATAAGAAAAACGCACACGCAATGTTCGGATACAGCATTAGCAGTGTCCTGCGTAACACAGTCACGTCGGTTAACGAACTCGGCGTCACGTTGCAAAGCAGTATCAAATGAAACGAGTATGTGAATACTGTGGCAGGGAAGGCAAATGGGCGACTTCGGTTTATTGGGAGGATTTTGGACAAGTGTGGTTCATCTGTAAAGGAGACTGCATATAGGACGCTAGTGAGACCTATTCTTGAGTACTGTTCGAGTGTTTGGGATCCGCACCAGGTCGAATTAGAGGAAGACATAGAAGATATTTCGAGGCGCCCTAGGCTTAGCCCGGATTTGATTTCTGAGTGAGTTTTAAACAAGTGGTCACCGTTGTAAAGTGGACTTGTAATACTCGTTTTGTAAATAAAAGCGCCTTTCTTGCAAAAACTTAATTTATTTTTCCCAGATGCCTTTTTCATATTCTAAGGCATCAACAATCGGTTCAAAAATGGTTCAAATGGCTCTGAGCACTATGGGACAACTTCTGAGGTCATCAGTCCCCTAGAACTTAGAACAACTTAAACCTAACTAACCTAAGGACATCACAAACATCTATGTCCGAAGCAGGATTCTAACCTGCGACCGTAGCGGTCGCGTGGTTCCAGACTGTAGCGCCTAGAACCGCTCGACCACTCCGGCCGGCCATCAGTCGGATCTATAACGATACAAATTAGTTATTTTTAGATTATCAAACATTTCACATCACGATTATTTATGTAAATAAGTCATCACTAATGGTTTTCTGTGACCTGTGTTTCTTCTCATTGGTCTGGAGGTCGTACTACCTTTTTATTACCGACACGAGCACAATTTTGTATTCCGAACTTTTTCACACTGTTCATCATGTATCTCCTTCTCTTTTGTGATGAACTATTGCTCTCTTGCAGCTCGATATAGCTATTTCTGCGGACACATTGCTTTTAACAACGTGAATATTGTAACTTCATCATGTGTTTCCTCCTCTTTGGTTTGTTTACCTACATGTTGCCAACCTAAAGAAATAAATATTCAAAATCAACTTCTATTCATGATGTTTATAACATGTGTGTGTGTGTGTGTGTGTGTGTGTGTGTGTGTGTGTGTGTGTGTGTTTGTATGAGAGACAGATAGATGGATAGAAAGATGGATACGTACATACATAGAGAGAGAGAGAGAGAGAGAGAGAGAGAGAGAGCTGAAGAGTGTGTATACGGCATTTTTTTAATGTGTGTGTGTGTGTGTGTGTGTGTGTGGGATTGGGGGGGGGGGGGGTTGAGATGCAGAGTATTGAATATGAATGCACTAGCTGTTAGCGACTGGTTGAAAGCTTTGATGACAGCTGATAAGACTTTCGTTTCAATGTTCTGTGAAGTGGTTCATGGCTAAATGAGTGTCAAGATGTTGGGCGGTATTTTTATTATATTGGGTGGTATTATTATATTAATTCTCTTTGGAGCGTCATTCTATTATTTTATCTGTTAGTGTAAACAATGAATTGTTTAACGTGTGTACTTGGTCATTCAACAGGGTTTTTCTTTCTGCCTTGGTTTTCTGTGTGTGATAATTTTCTTGCAGGGTTAAGAGGTGTTTTTTATTGTTGATTCTAATTACTTTCATGTCTTCTTCTCTATTGGTTGGTTTGCGGTTATGTTCTCTTAGAAGTTCTGCAAGTGTGGAGTGGTTTGTCCCATATGTCCAGGCTCTCATGTGTTCTTTGTATCTGACATCGAATTGTCAAATGTATCTGCCTTTACAAGTGTTACTCTGTAGATATATACGTGCTTTCTGGTATTTGTCTATTTTTGTCAGTTTTGGGGAGTATTTTTGTATAGAATTGTCGGTCGTGTATGCTACGTTTATTCGCTGTCTTTTGAAAATATTGCTGTTTTGTGTTTGTATGTCATTGTGTATCATCTTGTGGTTTCTTTCAACTATTTCTGATTATTCTGTATAGTTGTTATGAGACTGTGTGTTTGTGTTTCGTTCTGTTGTGTTGTTGTCCGTGGTTTGGTGCTTTCTGCTTGTACTTTACTTTTAATTTTGTTGTTTAACGTTGTTTCTGCACTATGCCATCAAAAGTTTCCGAACACCCACAAAAACATACTTTTTCATATGAGGTGCATTGTGCTGCCACCTTCTGCCAGGTACTCCGTATCAGCGACCTCAGTAGTCATTACACGTCGTGAGAGAGCAGAACGGGGCACTCCGCGGAAGTCACGGGTTTCGAACCTGGTCGGGTGATTGGGTGTCACTTGTGTCATACGTCTATACGCGGGATTTCCACACTCCTCAACATCCCTAGGTCCACTGTTTCCGATGTGATAGTGAAGTGGAAGCGTGAAGGGACACGTACAGCACAAAAGCGTACAGGCAGACCTCTTCTGTTGACTGACAGAGACCGCCGACAGTGGAAGACAGTCGTAATGTGTAATAGGCAGACATGTATCCAGACTATCACACAGGAATTCCAGGCTGCATCAGGATCCACTGCAAGTACTACGACAGTTAGGTGGGAGGTGAGAAAACCTAGATTTCATGGTCGAGCGACTGCTCATAAGCCACACATCATGCCGGTAAATGTCAAACGAAGCCTCGATGTAAGGAGCATAAACACTGGACGATTGAGCAGTGGAAAACCGTTGTGTGGAGTGACGGATCACAGTACACAATGTGGTGACCCGATGGCAGGGTGTGAGTATGGCGAATGCCCAGTGAACGTCATTTGCCAGCGTGCGTAGTGCCAACAGTAAACCCCTTGTTGTTTTGCGTGGCACTATCACAGCACAGCCGGCCGCGGTGGCCGAGCGGTTCTAGGCGCTTCAGTCCGGAACCGCGTGACTGCTACGGTCGCAGGTTCGAATCCTGCCTCAGGCCTGAATGTGAGTGATGTCCTTAAGTTAGTTAGGTTTAAGTAGTTCTAAGTTCTAGGGGACTGATGACCTCAGATGTTAAGTCCCACAGTGCTGTGAGCCATTTGAACCATTACAGCACAGGCCTACATTGACGTTTTAAGTACCTTCTTGCTTCCCACCGTTGAAGAGCAATTGAGGGATGGCGATTACATCTTTCAACACGATCGAGCACCTGTTCATAATGCACGGCCTGTGGCAGAGTGGTTAACGACAATAACATCTCTGTAATCGACTGGCCTGCACAGAGCCCTGACCTGAATCCTACAAAATACCTTTGGAATGTTTTGGCAAACCGAATTCGTGCCAGGTCTCAACGACCGACATCGATACCTGTCCTTAGTGCAGCACTCCGTGAAGAATGGGCTGCCATTCCCCAAGGATTGAACGTATGCCTGGAGCGAGAGTGGAAGCTGTCATCAAGGATAAGGGTGAGCCAACACCATACTGAATTCCAGCATTACAGATGGAGGGCGCCACGAACTTGTAAGTCATTTTCAGTCAGGTTTCCAGATACTTTTGATCACAAAGTGTATGTTACTATTGTAACCGTTGTTTTGAAATATCTGCATTATTATATCGCGTTCTTTTTGATAGTTTTCTTTGGCGAGTGGTACTGTGCTGAGAATATGAAGCATGTGTCGAACTGCTACTTGCTTTTATGAGAGTGGGTGGTTCGAGGACTAGGGAATGATAATGTCCGTTGCTGTAGGTTTACGATAAATTTCAAACATATGATTATTGTTTTATTTTTTGACTGTTACATACAGAAAGTTTATTTGGTTATCGCGCTCTCTGTCAATGATGAATTTTGTTTTTTTTATGTACCTTGTTGTTGAAAAATGCAACTTTTCAATTTTTGTTTGTGGTTCATCTGTTAAGTAAAGAATGTGATCCGTAAACCTGAACGAATATAATATGTTGTATTCTTTTGCCAGTATTTTTGTGAAAATGATCTGTTGGATGTGGTTTACAAAAATATTTGCTAACGTTCCTGAAACTGGCGAGTCCATTGGTAATCCGTGTTCTTGTAAATAAAATTCATTATTGAATTGAAAGTAATTTTGTTCTGTTACGACCTTTATTAATGTATTTCCTTAATCTTCTCATCACTCAGTTGACTATAAGTTTCAGGTTCTTATCTATGACTTTTATTGTTTCTGGTACTGGTATGTTGGAATACATCTTTCTATATCAGATGAGAGGAGTGTTGCCGTGTCACTTTAAAGACAAACGTTACATTACAGACGAGATAAGAAGTATAGGATTTTTCCTTGTAATGTGTGATTATTTCGTGTACAGTGCTGGTGGGTAAAGCTATTTTGTGATCTTGCGCAAGTGGATAACGTATCTTATTGTCTTCTCAAGCCCAGGGTGGTAAACAGACATTCCGAATGGCTATTGATTTTGGCCCTGTACTACCGGTAATGTTAGGTGCGGATCGTCTCAAATTAATTAGAAATTCTGCTGTGTCATAACAAGAATTCACAAATTGATATAAATGAAAGTTTGGGATTTTTTCTAAAATGACAACGCAACCTTTCCCTTTTTCATTCTACATTTAATTTATCACTGCTTTCAGGGTTCAAGTGATACATAACAAGCAAGTTCAATTACTTTCACTTCTCAACAAAAAATTAACATTTACACATTGAATATGTGATTATTAAATATTTATCTCTGTATATGAGAATATTATAACTAACGAAACAATTAAATCTTCATCAGTGAAATTTACATGTGCATTGTTGTAGCCGTTCAATGGACTAAGTTGGTGGAGCATCCCATTTTATCTTTTAAACTAATCAAACTCTCATGTACTCAATGGAAGGTATGTTAGTATTCAACTTTTTAAATTCTACACTACTGACCATTAAAATTGCTACATCACGAAGATGATGTGCTACAGAGGCGAAATTTAACCGACAGGTAGAAGATGCTGTGATATGCAAATGATTAGCTTTTCAGAGCATTGACATAAGGTTGGCGCCGGTGGCGACACCTACAACGTGCTGCCATGAGGAAAGTTTCCAACCGATTTCTCATACACAAACAGCAGCTGACCGGCGTTGCCTGGTGAAACGTTGTTGTGATGTCTCGTGTAACGAGGAGATATGCGTACCATTACGTTTCCGACTTTGATAAAGGTCGGATTGTAGCCTATCACGGTTGCGGTTTATCGTATCGTGACATTGCTGCTCGCGTTGGTCGAGACCCAATGACTGTTAGCAGAATATGGAATCGGTGGGTTCAGGAGGGTAATACGGAACGCCGTGCTGGATCCCGACGGCCTCGTATCACTAGCAGTCGAGATGACAGGTATTTTATCCCCACGGCAGTAACGGATCGTGCAGCAACGTCTCGATCCCTGAGTCAACAAATGGGGACATTTGCAAGACAACAACCATCTGCAAGAACAGTTCGACGACGTTTGCAGCAGCATGGACTATCAGTTCGGAGACCGTGGCTGCGGTTACCCTTGACGCTGCATCACAGACAGGAGCGCCTGCGACGGTGTACTCAACGAGGAACGTGGGTGCACGAATGGCAAAACGTCATTTTTTCGGATGAATCTAGGTTCGGTATACAGCATCACGATGGTCGCATCCGTGTTTGGCTACATCGCAGAGAACGCACATTGGAAGGGTGTATTCGTCATCGCCATACTGGCGTATCACCCGGCGTGATGGTGTGGGGTGCCTTTGATTACACGTCTCGGTCACCTCTTGTTCGCATTGACGACACTTTGAACAGTGGACGTTACATTTCATATTTGTTACCACTCGTGGCTCTACCCTACATTCCATCCCTGCGAAACCTTATATTTCAGCAGGATAATGCACGACCGCATGTTGCAGGTCCTGTACGGGCCTTTCTGGATACAGAAAATGTTCGACTGCAGCCCTGGACAGCACATTCTCCATATCTCTCACTAACTGAAAACGTCTGGTCAATGGTGGCCGAGCAACTGGCTCGTCACAATACGCCAGTCACTACTCTTGATGAACCGTGGTATCGTGTTGAAGCTGCATGGGCAGCTGTACCTGGACACGCCATCCAAGCTCTGTTTGACTCAATGCCCAGACGTATCAAGGCCGTTATTACGGCCAGAGGTGGTTGTTCTGGGTACTGATTTCTCAGGATCTATGCACTCAAATTGCGTGAAAATTTAATCACATGTCAGTTCTAGTATAATATATTTGTACAATGAATACCCGTTACTCATCTGCATTTCTTCTTGGTGTAGCAATTTTAGTGGCCAGTAGTGTACATTCAGAGCGTACGCAG
This sequence comes from Schistocerca gregaria, assembly GCF_023897955.1. Lineage (NCBI taxonomy): Eukaryota > Metazoa > Arthropoda > Insecta > Orthoptera > Acrididae > Schistocerca > Schistocerca gregaria. The sequence goes on along the minus strand of NC_064928.1, from coordinate 24,264,286 downwards.
GTTGGAGTGAGCAACTCCTCGACACAACATTTAATGTCGCCTAATGTGCGTTGGTGTATTACTAATCGGGAACTGCGGCAGCGTTGTCTCCGTGCTGAATCTGAAAGACTAATTCGCTGCTCTGGCCTTGACTGAATCACTCTCAACTTTCCTGCGTTCCGTAGAATGTTAAATTTTCCCTAGTCGAAATAATGGCTATTACACTCTCGCTAAGGGATGGAGCGACGTGCACAATGCTCTGCCCGCAAAAATTCCCGGAGGAACATCAACTGCCACCTTACGTCTGTCGCCACCATATGTGAAGCGTTCCGCCCTCGCTTCACAGACGTAAAGGTCTCAACGTCTTTGCTATTTTTCCACACATACGTGTGGCCCACTGCGAGACGAGAGAGCTCTGTTTATTTAGTTCTCAAGAATGCTTTTATATGTGTCTCTTCTTCGTCACACAGTATGGCTTCAGACAAACCGATTCCTCGTTATAGGTGAATTTTTACTTTTCATGCCGGGTCGCCACTAGCCTTGTTAATGCTGTATGGCCACTTAAACCACCGTCTCGGCAGTGTTTATTTAAAAGGCATTATATTGTTCTCGCCTTATTTCTTTCTGCGCTGCAGCTGGGCCTTCTTTCGTTAATGTTAATTGGGGTTATAACACTCCTGTCCGCTACTGCTATACCATAACATTAAAGTTGGAAGCACGTCGTGAATTAAAACTATCTTGTTAAAGCGATTATGGTATAAAGCAACAGAGCAGTGTTACCCTCTGAGAGTAATTTTGTTGTGTTGACCGTGTTGTGCCAAACGGAGGTGGCTTATCGGAAGTGAAAGTCAGAATTACGGAAATATTTGAACAGTAACAACCAAAATTTTGCCTATCTGCCCTGTTTAAAGAAAACGGTCGCCAGCCTAACTAGCAAGAGAATGACTAACATTCTCATTCAAGAAAATAGTTATTAGTAACTTTAATGGATAAACACAACCTATACTTTATTTATTTATTTATTTATTTATTTATTTAACCTGGCAAGATTAGGGCCATCAGGCCCTCTCTTACCTCTAACCAGGCATTCTACTTATTTTACAGTCATATGTTTTAGTAGGCATGTTAAACTACATCTAATACAAAAAGTGAGATAAACAATCAGAAAGGTACACCTCGAAAAATACATTATTGAAGAGAAAGATTTTAGATAGGAGTGCTGGCAGCAGGGAGTATGTGGGAGACTCATGGTGAAGGGAGGAGAAGAATAGAGAGACATGATGAAACATAATTAAGGAAAATATAAAGGAAAAGAAGACTGCGTGGCTAATAGAGATAGATGAAGAGGAAGGCATCTCAGGAGCAAGATAGGAGACGCTAGCTTTGCTATTTGACAGATGAGAGGTTTGGCCTTGTACACTAATTTTGTGGAGAATTTAATGCGGATGATAGTAGGAAATGCTTCAACTTCTTCTTAAAAGCAACAGGAGATTGAATTTTCCTCAAGGTAAGGGGCAGTTTGTTCCAGAGGCGGACAGCGGCAACTGAGAAGGAGTTTGCAAAAGTTTTTGTTTTGTCAGTGGGCACAGTTAGGATACCAGATAAGAGTGACCTCGTGTTTCGATTATGATGGCATGACAGGTTTTTAATCTCTAAAGCTAGGTACTGGGGTGCTTCCGCGACGAGGAGTCGGTGAAGTAGACATAGAGTGTGGTAGTCACGCAGTTTGTCCGGCCGCAGCCACCCTAGCTCGGAGTATGAAGCACTAACATGATCATATCGGCGAATGTTGCAGGTGTAACGCACACAGGCATTCATGGTTAGCTCTAGCCGTCTTTTGTTTTCACTACTCATGCCTTGTTGAATCACATCACAATAGTGGAGGTTTGTTAGAACGAGTGCTTGCACGAGCTGGCGTTTCAAGTCCTGTGGGAATATGTTCCGAAACTTTTTGAGAGCATAGAGACAAGCAGACGTCTTTCGGCACACTGCGACTGTATTCTCCGCCCAGTTGAGATGCTCGTCCAAAGTTACACCCAAGTTCTTCACTGTTTTCTGATATGGTATTGGAGTACCTTCGAGCAGAATAGGAGGTATCCGTTCGCGGAAATCTGAACTTATTAATTTCTGATGGGCTATTAATATTACTTGCGTCTTTTTTGCATTTAGTTTAAGCCCCAGGTTTTTCACCCATGTCACTACTGAAGAGAGATCATCATTCATCAGAGCGATTGCAGTGTTTACGTCTTCAGGTCTGACGCTTAGGTAGAGCTGGAGGTCGTTGGCATAGAAATGATGTTTACAGGAGGACAAAACCGACGAAATATCGTTGACATATAAAGAAAACAAAAGTGGTCCTAAGACTGATCCTTGTGGCACTCCCGAAGAAACATGTTTCCAGGAAGATTTTTCATTTGCCCAGACAACACATTGCGGTCTGTCTTTTAAGTAGCTTTCAAACCATCTCATTGCACTATCAGAGAAATTAAGCTGTTGCATTTTTCTGAGTAATATGTCAAAGTTAACAGTGTCAAAAGCTTTGCTGAAGTCCAGTAGCGTCAATATTGTTGCCTTTCGATTGTCGATGGCATATTTCAGGTCATCAGTTACTTTAATTAGAGCAGTGTTTGTGCTGTGATGTTTACGGAAACCGGATTGAAATTTGTCATATAGACTGAATTCATGCAAGTGTTCAGTGATTTGGTCATGAACAATATATTCAAGTGCTTTGGAAACAGCAGGCAGTATGCTAATTGGTCGGTAATCACTAGGCAGTTGCGGGTTTTCGATCTTAGGGATGGGTCGAATTATGCTTCTTTTCCATGCAGTGGGGTATATTCCGTTCACGAGGGAAATATTAAATATGTCAGTTAAGACAGGTACTAAGATATCGGCAACATTCTTAATCATGGTTATACCGATACCGTCGTTGCCTATTGCATCAGAAGAGATTCTCATTATTGCTTTTCTTGCCGTATTTGTTGTTACATGTTTTAGATGGAAGGTATCGTTGTTAGTTATCCTGTTTGGGGATTCTTGTGGACGGTAATTATCAGCCGTGCTGGTATTCAGAGGTGCAGAGAATAATTCATTTAATTCGTTAGCTGACACATGAAAAGTAGTTTCCGATTTTGCCTTTCCGACCCCCGAGCTACGGAGATTCTTCCATAGAGTCGTGGGTGTCTGATCGCTGCATACGAGGGAGCGAGCGTGCCTGATTTTGGCATTGCGAATGCATTGTTTCACTCTGTTCCGTAGCTTTCTATATTCTTCGAAACGCTCGGGTTTCGGATCTGCCTTGAAACGCCTGTGGGCAGCATCCATATTAGTCATCATCTGACGTAATTCAGCTGTCAGCCATGGAGCAGGAGATTTTCTTACACGGACTGTGCGCACAGGTGCATGTTTGTCATAGAGGGCAGTGAGTTTATCACCAAGTTCATTAATTTTGCCGTCGATTGTAGGTTCTCTGATTATTTGATGCTATGAGATCTTTGAGCAATCGGCTGTTAGAGCGTCAAAGTCAATACGTTTCATGTTCCTACAAGTTATGTAAGGCGATTTGATCCTTGGGGGCTGCACAGAGTAGGCCAGGAATATTACATCATGTGGTGAGAGGCCAGAGGCCGATGAGTGACCAACATCTCTTACTTTGTCAGTCTGTTTCGTTGCGATCACGTCTATAAGAGTATGACTGTGCGCCGTGTGGTGTGTAGGTTGTAAAGGAAGAATGTTCATGCTATTGCAACTGAACAATCTTCTTAGGTTTATTGCGGAGGGAGTGTCTCTTAGCAGGTCTATGTTCAAGTCACCCATTACGATGACATGTCCGTACTGTCACTGAAGTGAATGTAATTCCGACTTTAAGGAACTCATTGAGCTTATTTTTGGCGGCTTGTACACGACGCCAGTCAAGAATTTCCGACTTTGTATATTTATTTCAATGAACATGAATTCAGCCTCTTTTTCTTCAGCAGGTTTTGACGTACATAAGACTTTCGCTTTGAGATCTGTTCGTATATATGCGCCGACCCCGCCACCTCGCTTTTTTGATCTGTCTGCCCTAAGAAATGAGTACCCTGGGAGATGAATAGATGCAGTGGATATGTGTGGTTTCAACCACGTTTCGGATAAGAGGATTACGTGGTAGTTTAGTTGGTTGAAGAGGAGGTTAAGTTCTTCGTAATGTGCAGGTAAAGACTGAATGTTGCAGTGAGCTGCTAAAAGCTCGGACGCGTTCCGCTGAGCAGCCTGGAGTAGTACTTTATCACACGCGAGTGAAGTGAACTCTTGACACATACATGTGTTTACGGTAAGATAGAAACTAAGAGTTAAAGCAGCACAAACTATTTTCAAAATTATAACAGATACCGAAACACACTATTACTTTCAGGGCTTACACAGACTGAATGGTCTTTATAACATTATTATTACTATTCACTGCAGAATCATTAATTGGATATAGGTTAAGTCTCTCTCAGTTAAATACTTTACTATTTAAAATGAAAGTTAATTGGAATCCACTAACAGGTTGCTTCTCACTGTCATTTGAATAAAGAAATAATGTTTTTCATAATTAGTGGTCTCCCCATTACTTGTTACCTAGCATTAACACAATCGGCAAACTGTGGATCCTGTTATATTATTAATATGCACTTCCAATACACAAGAGAGACAAACATGAGTATATAACGTTACACACTGCAGTTTTCCACTTTTACTAGGAAAATTATTTTTAGCAAGCATCATTAACTTTAACTTTCTTTTTACTATGTCCAAGAGGCATTAATTAGCAAAATGACTGGTCTTTAATGTTATTTCAGTAGGGACACTCGGTAATCACTTTAGTTCAAACGGAGAGGAACCTGAGAGATGTTATGATAAGGAGAAAAATCAAGGTAGGTACATAAATTCAGTTGTAAATTACCTTATATTTGACCACACTAACACATCCATTTAGCTGATCCTTCACTGTACATTATTATAGTACTCCTTTACAGTGATTGCGCAATGTGGTGGCAACTGCAAGTCGGTAGGTGGATTTGCAGACAGAATTGCTGGACTCTGGACTTTCGTAATGGAGATGATGAATACCAATTCCAGAGCCGTTCCAGCAATTTATCCATCCATCTGAGGCATTGGAAAGTGGCAGAAAAAATCCTCTCTCGGAACCAGCACAATATGCATCTTTTAGATGGTAATGCACAGTATGGTAGCTCGTCCCCGACTGACTGTTATTCCACCTTTTCCACCCATGCCAACCACAATTTGCGCACACTACACAGTTCTGTTCCCGAGGGGAATCACAACAACTTTTACATACAGAATAACTAAGAACCCTAAGTAAGGATCAGTAGTTTACATAACAGTAACCAAATACATTAAATAAAACAGAACATTTGCAGATATTGACATTTCTACAAAAAATTATTCACACAGAAATTACAATTATATACAGTAAGTTTTGTTCTCTCCAAAAGGGACAAAGAATTTAAATGACAGACACACTACATTGCATAGAATCATATCATGACATCGAAGTTCTTACAAAGCAAGAAGTATACAATTCTGTGTTATCTATTCAATCAAAAACATTTACAGAAGCTTAACTATGTAATATTAAATGAAACAAAAACCAAAATAAATCATTGGAGTATTAGAGCTATGGTGTTACACATGCCCTATGTTTCGTTGAAGTTTCCTGCAAGTGATACATCAAGGAAACATCTATAACACCTAAGTGGTGGTACTGACAAAAAAGAAATAAAAATCTATCCAGCTTCAGTTGGGAGAGAAAAAAAAACACGTATTACTGGCATACAGTATCTACACTAAGGAATTTCATACACTTCTTCCAAAAGCATTTTCAAAATAAAGCATTTACCGTAATTGTCATCCAAAGACTGGTTTGAGGAAGCTAATTTTGCATCGTTACACAAGATATCTTTAAGCATGTTCATTTCATACACATACAGTTCAAATAATAGACAAACAGTACACAAATAAATCTTAATATTAGTAGAATAGGTATAGCCTTCAAACAAAATAAAATAAACACATATATAATAGAACAGAACATTTTAACTCAAGAAAACAGAAATCTGTCATTCAATATTTTTAAAGAAATGTAAATTTTCACAGATACACACTCATACTCATCATCACAATACATTTTACAAGGTTCAGCATTAAATGAAATATTGAAAATTTCAGTTTGCATCCACATATGCACAAATATTTACACAAATAGCTATGAGAACATTTTCCAACTGATTATTTAAACACTAAAGTAACTTTGCAAGATTTTTTTTCCAAATTATTATCTTTAAAGCTGTTCTTTATTAATAGCAGTCCAAAATGTTTGTTACACATAAACACACTAATCTATTCAGACCCTATCTTTAATCACCACTGCTGTGTTTTAAAACAAAGCAGTCCAAAACTTTAAGTTATAAAAAAAACCTAGTATCAAAACATCTACATCCATTTGAATAAGAATGCTTATACATTTTATAATAACTTTTCACTGACTTCAATAATAACAGTCAGTCCATAACACATTGATCAAAAAACCTAACTTACTTCACTGCTTGCCTCTGCACTAGCAGTCTATGTTACTCATACTGCCGATTATTGGTTTGGCAGTCTTTGTATGTAAACATTTAGACACAAAAACACAATTTAGATAAAGAACACTAAAATACACATTTTTAAATTACCACACTGCCCCATCCCCTAGGTTAGGCAGTTCGTGACCACTCATCAGTTCCTTGCCCCACATTGACAAGTCCTTTGGCTACGGCTCGCATAGCATTTTAGGTAGTCCTCATCCTCAGGACCACAACATTTTTATTCTTTTGCCTTGTTTTGCTGCCCAACAACATGTTTTTGAGCAGTTTATTGTCATCATCTATAAGTTTTTTCATCATTATGTCACATCTTTGGTAAAATTTGCATTAATGGTATAAAACATAAAACCTGTAACTTCAAAACAATAATTAGACACCGGCAACGAAACCATTTATTTTCAAATGACAACATCAGGTAGCATATACATTAATCAAGAAAAAATTTAAATGACATTTTTGGCATAATGACAATGTTCAGGAGTTATTTGAGAGTCCCAGATTTGTGGTTTTTCTCCCCACTTTCTTACTCAGTAACATTCCTTTTAAAGTAAATATTTACTTTAATTATTTTTTCACATATTTAGGTCATCAGATATGTCAAGATTAGCACAATAATTTTACATTCTACTGTAAGTGTTTTCTGCCCACTTTTGGTGGCACCTCTAACATCTACTTAGCATACATTAGTCAGGTTCCTCTCCTCAGTTTTAAACACACATACAGTTTTTCAACAACATATTTGCTCCATTCTTTTTTTTAAAAAAAAACATTTATGTTTAATAATATTATAGTATTAATTTACCTTGTTTTCTGTATTCTTACCTTTTCTCATCCATATTTCTCTTTCAATTACTTTTCCATTACATTTTTCCTTCACAATACCCACTATACTTCCATTATTCTTGGTCATTTTCTAGTGTACCCAATTTCATTATTCATTTACTTGTCCACAAGCAATGCACAGTATCTCACATCATTTCCACACTTTTTTGTCTACTCTGATAGAGAAGAAGGAAAGAAGATAGTAAAGGTTCTGAATGATGAAGAGGAAGCTTGGCAGCACGAAAAGAAACGGTAGTAGTGCTGGCAACGACTCGGGTCCCTGGTGCTCGTCAGGCACCTGACAATGCAAAGAATCCATGTCCCCTGAGGGTTCCACTTTTCATTCATCATTGGTTTCTGTGGACATACAACTTCACGTCAACTATGTTTCTAAATCCTAGAGGCTTTCTTCACCTAGAGTACACAAGAAAATAAGCATTTGCATGTGGAGTTCCTTGCACTTCAAAGGGCCCATTGTAAATGTATTTGAATTTAGAAATTTCATTATTAATTTCACTAGTCTTTTCATGGGTCTTCACTAAAACATAATCTCTAAAGTTAAATTAGTTGTATTGATGTTATTGTCATGCCTTTTAGATCTAGTGGCTGCTTTCTCTTTCATTCTTTTCTTAACTAACTCTTTTTTTCTCATGCAGGTTAATTCCTACAATAGGTGGGAACTGCAAAATCTCTTCAATAATGCTTTTACTTTTACGGCCCAACAGAATTTCTTCAGGGGTAAAACCGGTGGTTTCATGGTATAAGGTGTTCATAGTCTTTTCAAAGTCACTTACAAATCTACCCCATGCTTTATGGTTATGGTGACAGTAGGTTGTACCTAACCTTCCTAATTCACGCATATATCTTTCGACAGGGTTGCTAGCTGAAATATATTTAACTTGAACATTATGTTGCTTCATACCTTCCTTCCAGATTTTTGAGATAAACTGTGGTCCATTGTCAGACAAAACTGCTTTAGGTTTACCAATGGTGTTAAAATACTCAGTCATCTTACTAAATACTGCTTTAGCAGTGGCTTTCCTGATTGGATATAATTTAATAAATTTGGAGAACACTTCGAACACTACAACAATGTAAGACCAATTCCCTGCGGTTTTAGGTAAAGGGCCATACAAATCCACTGACAATAATTCTAATGTGTCCTCTGGTACTGTATTCTGCATAAAACCTTGATTTACTCTATTTGTTACTTTTGCCCTCTGACATACATCACAAGATCGTATTCTCTCAGTAATTTTCTTAGCAGCACCTACATTAATCACAACCACATCAGTCAACTTTTCATTACACTTCTTGGGACCACAATGCCCTAAGGCAAGATGAAAATAATCAATCACTTCAGTCTTAAATTGCCTAGGCCAACACACCTTCCATTCTTCAGTGCTGGTATTCTTTCTCCTATATAAAATTCCATTAAATATCGTAAAATCTACTGATTTGTGGGTAATTAGATTTACTAAAATTAACTTTCACTGACTTCCATATTTCATCCTCATTCTGGTGGAATCTCATGCTTTTACAAATTTGCTCTATTCTTTTTCTACCTGGAACCTCCTTAATATATCTTATATGAAATTTGCCATCTTCATTACATTCCCTTGGTAAGTTGTTCATACACTCAGGCAACCATGATAAAGCATCAGCTACAAAGTTGTCACTACCTTTAAGATATATATCTCATAATCAAACTGTTGTAAGTACAGGGCCCATCGACACAACCTGCTGGTATACAGTTGATAGTTTTTTAAAAAGGTTAATGCCTTGTGGTCTGTATGAATTATAGTTTTATGTCCCCATAAATAATTCCTAAATTTCTTTAATCCCCAAATGATTGCTAAGGCCTCTTTCTCTGAAATAGTATAGTTTTCCTGAAATATTTCAATACCAATACCATAAGCACTACTGTCTGTAATCATGTGGAATGGCTCACTTAAAACTGGATGATGTAAAATGTTTTCCCTTACCAACTCAGTTTTTATGTTTTCAAAATCTTTCTGACATTCAGATGTACAAACATATGCACTATTTTTCTTCAACAAGGTATTCAAATGTGGGCTGTTAAAAACTTGCCCTTTCGCAAATATGCAGTAAAACCCACAAAGACCTAAAAATGCTTCCAGCTGTTTCTTGTTCTTTGGAGGAGGGCACTTTTCAATAGCATTAAGCTTTTCTGTGTCCTTGCCAATCCCAGATGTGGTTATTATGTGTCCTAAAAATTTAATCTCTTGTTTCACAAATTCACACTTTTTAAACTTTAAAGTCATGCCCCCTGCTTGGAGAGCAACAAGGGTTTTGTTTAATAGGTCACAATGTTCTTCCCAGTTATCAGTAGCAATCAATAAGTCATCCACACATACAGTCAACCTGGCACAAAGTTCTTTTCCTAACACCGAATCCAAAGACTTAATGAAAACAGAAACAGAGGTATTTAAACCAAATGGTACAACTTTGTATTGGTAACACTTTCCTGCAAACAAAAAAGCTGTATATTTCCTAGAATCTTTGTGTAATGGGATGTGCCAATATCCAGCGGTGAGGTCTAAACTAGTTAGGTATTTTACATTATGGAACTTTTGCAATAAATCGTCTAAATTTTCAGGTCTGTCTACTTCTCTCCTGACAATTTTATTTAGTGTCTGTGCATCAATGACTACTCTTACACCTCCATCCTTCTTATTGACTACAATAAGTGGACTACTGAATTCACTATTGCTTCTCTCTATTACCCCCCATCCTCCCCCCAATTCCAACAATTTATCAATTTCAGCTTGTACTGCTTCTTTCTTACCTATAGGTATTGGATATGGTCTGTCAAAGAATGGTTCATGTTCCAGGATATCCATACGGTATTCAAAGTTATTTATGACACCTGGTTTATTAGAGAACACTTCCTTATTATTATTCGAGATATTAAATAAATCATCTTTCTGTTCACATGAGATTTCTTGGATAATATCAACAATTTCCCTAAAACTGTCAGTTTTTTGATCATCCTGCAATAAACCTCTCACATGGTATATTTCATATAGTTGGGATAAACCATCATTTTCAGATTCTATTTTTAATAAAATGGGTTCTACATTAACATCTTGGACCTGGTTGTCACCTTCAAATTTAATTTCTGTTGTTTTGGTTCCCCAGTTAATCTAAACAGTTCCACTACCACAATCTAAAATCACTTTTTCCTTGTCTAGCCAATCAGTACCTAGAATCATTTCAGCACTTAGTTCAGGGACCACTAAAAACTCATGTTCAAATTTTTGGCTTCCTATTTCAAAGTCCATCAGTACTTGTTTTTGAATTGGCTTGCTGGACCTACCAGTAGCTCCTATAATTTTTACTCCACTGACAGACATTATTACTAGTCCTGGTTTACATGAAATATGATCAAAGAAAGATTCTGATATGGCACTTATTTGTGACCCTGTGTCTACAAGCACTTGCAGTTCAGTGTTATAAACATTTACAGGTATTATAGTTTGTTTAATAATTCTGTGCTCCTTTTCCTCCTGTTCTACCCACAACAGATCCTGCTCAACCATAATGTCTTTCCAGGAAATATTACCTACTGATTTATGTTGTATATCAGGTGGCTTTTTGGGTTTGTTGACCTCTACATCTTTACAGATCTTCAACAGTTCACGTTCTACTGTATTTATATCTGGACGTTCTTTAGGTTTCTGTAAATCTATTTCTTTCATTTCATTAAGCAAAGCTTGCCCTAATATAGTGTCATCTGGCGGCTCTTTCGGTTTTGTTTCGGTTACGCATTCCGGATTTTGTTTCGAAAAGATGTCATTAACTTTTTCGTAACCTCTTTCAGTAAAGGTATAAGTATGTTTGTCTACCTCCGAAAACTCATCTGTATCTGAATCGGTCGTCTCTCCTTCGTCTGAGCTATCACTAGGTTCTATTTCGTAATCAGATTCGAGTAGGAAAGCAACTTTTAAACAGTGACGCAGATTATCACTAGATGTTTCAGCCACTTCGTTTTTAGACTCATTTTCTACACACTGCACATCGTTTGGAGACTCAGGCACTTCTGTTGTATCACTTTGAACGATTTCAGCCGTAACTTCATACTTAATATAATCGTCATATACTTCGATAACCTTCATTTCATTTTCCCCTTTGTTATCATTCTCAGGTAATCGTGCGAAATTCCTACTAGGCCCTTCTGCATTAAAATCATTAAACACTTTTCCATTAACAATAATTTCGTCTGCACTGCTTATAATGTCTTGTTTATTAATGTCCTCCTTTACATCACTTTCACCTATTGTTAATTGTACACACGACTATTGCGTGGCATATTCTACCTCCCTTTCCTCTTTATTCATCATAACCTCCCCCACATCTATGTCTTTCATCTCACATACTACAGTAACAGTACAAATATTTTCCTTTTCACTCGCCTTTTCTGGCTCCCTTTCTTTCTTTAATAATGCCTTTTCACACGATTTCGATACCGAGTTATCTTTATCATATGACATATTAGCTTTATTTTCAGTTTTACATTCGTCTGTTACTGAAACCGGCCAACGGAAGTGTCCGATCCCGCCACTTATGTTTCTCTCTACGGCAGCCATCTTGTTCTGACATCTGCCATTTGTGTGTGCTGCGAAGTGCAATGTACGGTTCTCCAGCAAGCGCTGACCTGAGCACGAACGGTCACGTGATTTCGCACTAGGAACGCCACTATGTGTCACTCCGCTCACGTCTTCCATAGGCGCGTCCTTAACCTTCCTGCCCCGTATTTTGCATCTTTCTTTCTTGAATTTATGGTTTGACATCTTATCTTTGGGCCCACAACCGGTTTCCGCGTGAATCCGGCCCGTAACACACGCGGTTTTCAGTTTTCCATTTCGTCTCTATTTTGGAAATTCCGCGCCATGTATCCTCTGCCGCGCGTACTGTAATTTCCCCCGCCTCTCGCACGACCTCTTTGAATCGTGTTTACACGATATCTGTTGTTTTCAGGTCGTTCGTTTTGTTCATTGCTTTCGCGCGAATAATTGTTATTATTATGAGGACGAGATTCGCGATTTCTTCGCCAGTGATCTTCATCCTCTACCCTTTCCAAGAACGCAGAAAAACTTTTGTGGGTACTCCCAACATATCGTTTAGAATCCTCAGGCAGTTTCTGCCAAAGAACCCAAACGATTTCGGCCTCAGTACGTCTTGCTTTTAGGTGTATCAGTTTTCTATACCACGATTCGCAAAACTCTTTCATGGTTTGTCTACCCCTGCTATCATACAGCCTGGCCATTAGGAACTCACGCCACAACTGGTCTTGCTTTTGTTCCGACCAGTATTCGTCAATAAATTTTTGCTTAAAGTTTTCAAAAGACATCTGGGCAGTATCCAGATTCAGCCCCCACCTTTTTGCTTCTCCCGTTAAGGCACTGATTACCACATTAATTTTTTCCTGGTCAGATAAATATTCAGGAAAGTTTCTTTCGCAATTCTTCACAAAATCTAGGGGGTGCCATCCGTTATGCCTCTTTGCAGGGTCGAATTTTTCTTCGCTCTCTAAGATTTTACTGAAAGGCATTTTTTCAGTAAAATGTGTAGGTCCTGATTGTATTTTTCTTTCCAAGTCATACATTTTGCCTTGGATTTGTGAAGTGTTATGTTCACACTTCTTTTTGCAAGTAACAATCTGTTTGGTCAATTCTCTACTTGTTTCTATTACAGATTGTTTAACCTGTGCAAATTCCGCAATACATTCTGTTTGTATTTCGGATTTAATACCGAATACCTTTTCATCTACTTTAGTGATGACTAAGGGTTCTATTTGATCTTGAATTTTAATGACTTCAGTGTCAAATCTTTCGTTAATGTCATCAATTTGTCCTTGTACATTGGCAATATTGCCACTGATGACAGTAATTTTGCTTTTAATAGTTTTGATTTCATTACTCACTGTTCCTACCCTTGAATTGACTTCTTCAATTTGTTTACTAAGTCTGATACCCTGCATTTCGATTTGTTTACTTTGTGCTGCAATTTGTGCCTTAATATTGTTATTTTCTGCTGCATTTTGTTGTCCCTGTGCTGCAATTTGTGCAGACGACATTTTTAACAGTTCTATCATATATGGATTCTTTTCACTTTTATGTCCTGCTACACTTTTATGTTCGAGTCCTACTTCCCTCTCAGTTTTTGGTGATTCAAACATATCCCGCGATTTATTGACATAGCCACTGTCTTCGACAACATCGCCCATATTGTGTTGCTTAGTACGCGCGACATACATAGTTTCGATCTGTTTATTGACGTCTGCGTGATAACGAACGTAATTTAACTCGCGCGTAATGCCATCTGTTGGCGTGCTGCCTAAACTGCTCTCGATTGCATGTTGTTCTCGCGTGTCTAGATTTATTTCTAGTTTCCTGTACATTTTAGTTACTATTAAGTACTGATACCTTTTTTTTTTCAAGTTAAACTGAACTTTCACTATCCGCTCTGTCAAATAATGTACAGGTTCGTGCCGCTGGACGTTTTATGTTCACTCTATGTTTTTAAAATGCTAAATACTTATAATTTTCTGGCTGTAGATGCTAAATGAACAACGTCCTATCACGGTCGCCACGTATAACACTCCTGTCCGCTACTGCTATACCATAACCTTAAAGTTGGAAGCAGGTCGTGAATTAAAACTATCTTGTTAAAGCGATTATGGTATAAAGCAACAGAGCAGTGTTACCCTCTGAGAGGAATTTTGTTGTCTTGACCGTGTTGTGCCTAACGGAGGTGGCTTATCGGAAGTGAAAGTCAGAATTACGGAAATATTTGAACAGTAACAACCAAAATTTTGCTATCTGCCCTGTTTAACGGGAAAGAAAAAGGTCGCCAGCTAAACTAGGCAAGAGAATGATTAACATTCTCGTTCAAGAAAATAGTTATTAGTAACTTTAATGGATAAACACAACCTATACTTTATCACATGTGAGTGCAGTGAACTCTTGACACATACATATGTTTACGGTAAGATAGAAACTAAGAGTTAAAGCAGCACAAACTATTTGCAAAATTATAACAGATACCGAAACACACTATTACTTTCAGGGCTTACACAGACTGAATGGTCTTTATAACATTATTATTACTATTCACTGCAGAATCATTAATTGGATATAGGTTAAGTCTCTCTCAGATAAATACTTTACTATTTAAAATGAAAGTTAATTGGAATCCACTAACAGGTTGCTTCTCACTATCATTTGAATAAAGAAATAATGTTTTTCATAATTAGTGGTCTCCCCATTACTTGTTACCTAGCATTAACACAATCGGCAAACTGTGGATCCTGTTATATTATTAATATGCACTTCCAATACACAAGAGAGACAAACACTTAGCAAACATGAGTATATAACGTTACACACTGCAGTTTTCCACTTTTACTAGGAAAATTATTTTTAGCAAGCATCATTAACTTTAACTTTCTTTTTACTATGTCCAAGAGGCATTAATTAGCAAAATGACTGGTCTTTAATGTTATTTCAGTAGGGACACTCGGTAATCACTTTAGTTCAAACGGAGAGGAACCTGAGAGATGTTATGATAAGGAGAAAAATCAAGGTAGGTACATAAATTCAGTTGTAAATTACCTTATATTTGACCACACTAACACATCCATTTAGCTGATCCTTCACTGTACATTATTATAGTACTCCTTTACAGTGATTGCGCAATGTGGTGGCAACTGCAAGTCGGTAGGTGGATTTGCAGACAGAATTGCTGGACTCTGGACTTTCGTAATGGAGATGATGAATACCAATTCCAGAGTCGTTCCAGCAATTTATCCATCCATCTGAGGCATTGGAAAGTGGCAGAAAAAATCCTCTCTCGGAACCAGCACAATATGCATCTTTTAGATGGCAATGCACAGTATGGTAGCTCGTCCCCGACTGACTCTTGTTCCACCTTTTCCACCTAGGCCAACCATAATTTGCGCGCACTACACATTTCCGTTCCCGAGGGGAATCACAACAACTTTTACATGTAGAATAACTAAGAACCCTAAGTGACGATCAGCAGTTTACATAACAATAACCAAATACATTAAATAAAACAGAACATTTGCAGATATTGACATTTCTACAAAAAATTATTCACACAGAAATTACAATTATATACAGTTAGTGTTGTTCCCTCCAAAAGGGACAAAGAATTTAAATGACAGATACACTACATTGCATAGAATCATATCATGACATCGAAGTTCTTACAAAGAAAGAAGTATACAATTCTGTGTTATCTATTCAATCAAAAACATTTACAGAAGCTTAACGATGTAATATTAAATGAAACAAAAACCAAAATAAATCATTGTAGTATTAGAGCTATGGCGTTACAGGGTCTCCCAACGCCATTAGCCACAGGCACATTCTGCCCCCAAACCGCGTTCACTTTATCTGATTTTCCCATGCCCTGTCATTATAAGGGTAGATACTGGTTTTTTATTTGGTACGTGACATTACTATAATTGCTTCCTGTTAACAATACAGAGTTATTTTCTGGGGATTTTATTCTGAATCGTAATTATGAAGCTGAAAACGGATTCCTTGCATCCTGAGAGGTCCATCCTATTTCACCAAAAAATGTTCGAATGTGTGTGAAATCTTTAGGGACTTAACTGCTAAGGGGAGCAGTCCTTAAGTTTACACTCTACTTAACCTAAATTATGCTAAGGACAAACACACCCACCCATGCCCGAGGGAGGACTGGAACCTCCGCCGGGATCAGCTGCACACTCCATGACTGCAGCGCCTCAGACCGCTCGGGTAATCCCTCGAGGCCCTATTTCACAAGAAAATTCTTGTGAAATTGTGCCAGAACTTAATGACGAATGTAATGTAAGTAGGCTGTTTAGGTTTTTTTTATTGGTAACGCCACATAGCGCTCTGTATGAAAAATTACTGGCTGTGCTGTGTGCAGTCAGTGGCCGGTTGGCATTTTTGTAATACTCGCCATTGTAGTGTTGGGCAGTTGGATGTGAACAGCGCGTAGCATTGCGCTCTTGGAGGTGAGCCGCCAGCAGTGTTGGATGTGGGGAGAGACATGGCGGAGTTTTGAAATTTGCAAGAATAGATGTCATGAACTTATATATATATATATTATGACTATTAAGGTAAATACATTGTTTGTTCTCTATTAAAATCTTTCATTCGCTATCTATGCCTTTCAGTAGTTAGTGCCTTCTGTAGTTTGAATCTTTTATTTAGCTGGCAGTAGTGGCGCTCGCTGTATTGCAGTAGTTCGAGTAACGAAGATTTTTGGTGAGGTAAGTGATTTGTGAAAGGTATAGGTTAATGTTAGTCAGGGCCATTCTTTTGTAGGGATTTTTGAAAGTCATATTGCGTTGTGCTAAAAATATTGTGTGTCAGTTTAAGCACAGTCTTGTATAATTTTTCTAAGGGGACGTTTCTTATGTCGACCCTTAGCCTCACTGGAATCTTCTGATTTTTTTCTTGTAGTTTGTGTAATTAGTGTAGATTTTGTTTGTTGTTAGCGCGTTATTGTAGAGGAATATCCTTTGTAGTTGTAGTCTTTCATTGTTGTACAGTAAAACAGTTGTGGCATGCATGTAGATTTGCACCAAGTATTTCGCAGCTGAGCTTGCAATTAACTAGATATTATTTTCAGTGCTATGTTAATGTGTTCTCTTATTTTTGCTCTTCAAATTGTGTTTTTCTGTGTTATTCTGTGAAATATTGTGACAATAATGGCGTGTGAAAAACGTAATACTAGGCTTCAAAGTAAACTGAGAAATTACAGTGAAGACGAAAGCAGTGTGTTAGCGCCACCATGTAATGAATTAACTAATGTTCAAAGTAGTAATTTAGTAATAGTGCATAGGGAAATGGAGCGGGCTGCAAATAATGGTGTAGGCAGTGAAACAAGTAGTGAACAGGGAAGCATTATCGATCGGTCGGTCGGCAACAGCTCGCGTCAGGAATCCGAAATGACAGGACACAATCTTGCAAATACTGTACACTCAGGTTTTGCGTCCTCACCGTTGTCTCAAATAAGTCAAGACACATTTTCTGCTTGTCAAAATGTGAATGTTGCCGGTGATAATGCACTGCCGAAAAGCATAGAGGAACAAATTCCAGATACTAATACATTATTATTGCAGTTAATGCAACAAATGAAACAAGATCAGAGACAAACACAGAAACAGTTAGACAAAATGGAACAAAATCTTCAAAAGTTAGACACAATGGAACAAAATCAGAGAGAAACACAGCAAAAGCTTCAAAAGTTAGACACAATGGAACAAAAGCTTCAAAAGTTAGACACAATGGAACAAAATCTTCGGAAGTTAGATACCACACTTGAACAAACACGTGAAGATTTAACTACTGAGTTACATAACATTGAATCGAAATGTCAAAAAATCTGTAATGACGTAAAAACACAAATTTGTGAGCATTTTCAACCTATTTTTTCGCGGCATGAAAATGCATTACAGAATCACGAAGCAGCCATAAAAGAACTGCAAACTATTGTTCGTGAAAATCACGACACCCTGCAAGCTAAAATGGACTCAGTTACATCCACCGATTCGGTTACGCAACTTGCAAGAACTCAGGAAAACTTAAAGGACACAGTAGATTCGATTTCAACACAAATGGACACTCTGAAACTTGGTTTCAAAAAAACACACTGACGAAATGTGTTCCCTATCGGAGAAAGTAGCCGAACTTTCGGATCAGTTTACTAATTTATCTGCAACGCTAGATGATGATCTGAATGACACAAAACCGGTAGTCTTTAATGACACAGAAGAGTTCGAACAAATTAGGAAATTCAAACAAAATCTGAATCAAATTATTACGCAACACCAAAGAGAAATCCGGGAAGTACAAGATCAGCTGACACAGGTAATACAGCAATTACGTATTTCAGAGGACACTCGCGCTCCAATACAGGAAGAGGGACATAGAAATACGGAACAGCCACAAAATAATAACACAGGGCATTTCGGAAATCATGAAAGAAATTGGCAAGGGGCACCGAATTTTGAGATGGAACCGCCGACACGACGTAACAATGACCGATATGCTACTCGCCGACACGATAATTTTGACTATAAGCTGTTCATTACTGCACGTAAATTCAAAACATTTAAGAATTCTGGCAACGAAATTCATCCACAAGCATGGCTCCATCAATTCTTTCATTGTTTTCCTCCCAGCTGGTCATTGGAGCACAAGTTAGAATTTATGTGTGGCTACTTGGAGAATGAACCAGCTGTAAGAATGCAATCGGACATTCACGATTGTCACAGTGAAGGAGAATTTTATCATGCCTTCCTCTCAGCATATTGGTCTCAAGCTACACAAGACCGAATAAAGCATAGCATCATAATGATGAAACATTTCGAACAATCTGAATTTTCCAGTCTTGTGAAATATTTTGAAGACTTGTTGCACAAGAATCAGTACCTGTCAAACCCATACAGCCCCTCAGAACTCATCCGCATTTGCTTAACTAAATTACCTGAACATTTACGACATATTATTTTGGCAGGACGTTGCAAAGACGACATTGAAGCTTTTCAGGGACTGTTACAAGAACTGGAAATTGATACTGACAATCGCTGAAAGCGAAAACAGGAGCACAACAATTACAGGTCACACCTGTCACAATTCCGCGATGACAGAAATAATACACGACAAGGCTATTCTTACAACGTAAATCGTGACCATAACAGACACCAACCGTATGACAACCGTTGGCAGAGTAGTAATAAACACAGGGAAAGGTCACCTCTCCGCGGTAATGACTATCACAGAGACAATCAGAGAAACAGACAATATGGCAACCAAAACTAGTATTATCACGGAAGACAGAACAATTTCAGACGCAAGGGTCCACCGCGCAGTGATAATTCAGGGAGAAATTCTTAACCGACAAGAAAGAAACTACAGGAACTACCGACATGACGACAGACGATATAATCGTGACGACAGACCTGAATTGCATCAGAACTGGCGGAATTCAAACAGAGCAGGGCCCTCTCGACAAGGTGAATTTGTAGAAGTTAGGTCTCCAAATCCCAATAACGACGCGCGCCAACAAAGACACAATAGGCAATGACTCATACCGCTGGCAGCCACAAAACGTACTTATGAAACTGACGACGCAGCTGCCGTAGATAGTAATTGCGTAAAAATTGAAGACATTAGGGACATCTTACTCCAGGAACACGACGTAAAACATAACAACATTGATTATCCTGTGATTCACATTACTGTAAATGACGTAAACTTTACGGCAGTACTTGACTCAGGCAGTGCCATTTCAGTAATTAGTGAAACAGCTTTTAGCAAATGCAACAAATCGAACGATTGCCCCATACTTCCGTTACGCAAGATTAAATTACAAGGTGCAGTCATTGGAAAAAGTATAGATGTACGCCAACAAACAAACTTAGAATTCTTTTGTCAAAGCCAGAGCTTCTCTATGAACTTTCTTATTGTTCCATTATTGTCGACGGAAATTATACTGGGAGTTGACTTTTTGAATGAATAGAAAGCAATCTCAAACTTTTATGATGCTGAAATTAGTTTAGAGAAAGAAGGTAAGTCAATAGCTTTGAAATTTGAAGATTGGCTCTCAAACCATGACGAGGAAATTAATCGGCTTTACCTTCTGTTAGACAACAGTTCGGAAGTTTCTACGGAACTTGACACTAACAATCACTCTGCAAGTACTGACAGGGATGATATCGATGGCATATTTGAAACTAATGAGTTAATTCAGAATAAAATTCAAACAATTGAGAATTGTAATGACACTGATAGGCAGGACCTTTTTGAGATTTTACAAGCACATCCCACAGTTTTTACTCACAAAACAGGAACAATCATGGGATTTCAATACCAATTTCGTGTTCGTGAGCATACTAAATTTTGTGTTAGACCATACGTAATTCCAGCATATTATAGGGACCGTGTTAGAACGGAAATACAATCTATGCTTGACGAGGGCATTATTGAGCCTGCAGTAAGCTCATACAACAATCCATTACATGTTGTTGAGAAGAAAAATGGATCGATCAGGCTTGTCTTAGATTCGAGACAAATCAATACTATCATTATTCCTGAAACAGACAGGCCTCAAACGTTGGAAGAACTTCTTCAATATTTTAATGGTGTAAAAGTGTTGTCTTCCATCGGTCTCAGATCCAGCTTTTATCAGATTGAACTTCATCCAGAATGTAGAAAATACACAGCTTTCCTTTGTTTCGGCGTTTGTTATCAGTTTCGGAAACTTCCTTTTGGTTTGAACATTTCTTCGGCAGAATTCATTCGCGGGCTAAATTCCATATTACCTGAGCTCTTAAAACGTCACATCACCTTATATGTGGACGATATTCTGATAGCAGAAGCCTCATGGGAACAACATAATCGCATCCTCAACAGCGTGTTACATATTTTTGCAGAATCTGGAATTACAGTTAACTTGGAAAACTCTGAATACGGTATGACAAAGGGGAAGCTTTTGGGACATATTATTTCTTCTGTAGGCAGTCAACAGGATCCTGAAAAGTTAGAAGCAATCAGAGCCATCCAGTTCCATCCACAAAAAAACAAGTCTGCAGTTTTCTAGGCCTCGTAAATTTTTACCGTCGTTTTCTGAACATGCAAATTCTAGTTACACCAAAACTTTGTTCTCTCACTGGAAAAAATACTATTTGGAACTGGGACGAACAAGCACAGTTGGAATTCAATTCCTTGAGAGAATCGCTATTTATCGCACCAATACTAGTTCATCCAGATCTGTCACAAGATTTCTGCCTTAGCACAGATTCTTCTAAAGTCGGTCTTGGTGCCCATTTATTTCAAGAAGCCATAGAAAATGACACTACCGTTCAGAAAACCATTGCTTTTGCTAGCCGAGTGCTAACAAAATCTGAACAAAAATTATTCCGTTACTGAATTAGAAGCTTTAGCTATCGTTTGGGCATTTAACAAATTCCGTTTCTTTCTTTCTGGTAAGCACGTAAAAGTATACAGTGATCATCGTGCATTACAATTTCTTATGTCTTCAAAATTAAATAATGACAAGTTAAAACGTTGGGCATTGTTTCTGCAAGAATTCCACTTCACAATAGTCTACATTCCCGGCAAGGAGAACATTGTTGCGGACGCACTGTCACGCGCACCGGCTGGGCTTGAGAAAAGTAACACAGAAAGCAACCTCGAGAAAAATTTCAGTATTCTTTACATTCAGAAAATCGCCTTTGAAAACTTCATCACCACATCTTTAAAGGACATTGCTCATGAACAAGATGAAGATCCGATTTGGAAAGACATCAAAAGTAAATGGCATGAAAAGACACACACACAGATTCGGCATTATTATCTGGCAAAGACGAGGGCTGCTAGAAATCCTTGGGTAACAGAAGAAATATTGAATTTAATTGATGAAAGGAGAAAATATAAAAATGCTGTAAATGAAGCAGGAAAAAAGGAATACAAACGTCTCAAAAATGAGATCAACAGGAAGTGCAAAATGGCTAAACATGGGTGGCTAGAGGACAAATGTAAGGATGTAGAAACTTATCTCACTAGGGGTAAGATAGATACTGCCTACAGGAAAATTAGAGAGACCTTTGGAGAGAAGAGAACCACGTGTATGAATATCAAGAGCTCAGATGGCAGCCCAGTTCTAAGCAAAGAAGGGAAGGCAGAAAGGTGGAAGGAGTATATAGAAGGTTTATACAAGGGCGATGTACTTGAGGACAATATTATGGAAATGGAAGAGGATGTAGATGAAGACGAAATGGGAGATACGATACTGCGTGAAGAGTTTGACAGAGCACTGAAAGACCTGAGTCGAAACAAGGCCCCCGGAGTAGACAACATTCCATTAGAACTACTGACGGCCTTGGGACAACCAGTCCTGACAAAACTCTACCAGCTGGTGAGCAAGATGTATGAGACAGGCGAAATACCCTCAGACTTCAAGAAGAATATAATAATTCCAATCCCAAAGAAAGCAGGTGCTGACAGATGTGAAAATTACCGAACTATCAGTTTAATAAGCCATGGCTGCAAAATACTAACGCGAATTCTTTACAGACGAATGGAAAAACTGATAGATGCGGACCTCGGGGAGGATCAGTTTGGATTCCGTCGAAATGTTGCAACACGTGAGGCAATACTGACCTTACGACTTATCTTAGAAGAAAGATTAAGAAAAGGCAAACCTACGTTTCTAGCATTTGTAGACTTAGAGAAAGCTTTTGACAATGTTGACTGGAATACTCTTTTCCAAATTTTAAAGGTGGCAGGGGTAAAATACAGGGAGCGAAAGGCTATTTATAATTTGTACAGAAACCAGATGGCAGTCATAAGAGTCGAGGGGCATGAAAGGGAAGCAGTGGTTGGGAAAGGAGTGAGACAGGGTTGTAGCCTCTCCCCGATGTTATTCAATCTGTATATTGAGCAAGCAGTAAAGGAAACAAAAGAAAAATTTGGAGTAGGTATTAAAATTCATGGAGACGAAGTAAAAACTTTGAGGTTCGCCGATGACATTGTAATTCTGTCAGAGACAGCAAAGGACTTGGAAGAGCAGTTGAATGGAATGGACAGTGTCTTGAAAGGAGGATATAAGATGAACATTAACAAAAGCAAAACGAGGATAATGGAATGTAGTAGAATTAAGTCGGGTGATGCTGAGGGAATTAGATTAGGAAATGAGACACTTAAAGTAGTAAAGGAGTTTTGCTATTTAGGAAGTAAAATTACTGACGATGGTCGAAGTAGAGAGGATATAAAATGTAGACTGGCAAGGGCAAGGAAAGCGTTTCTGAAGAAGAGAAATTTGTTAACATCGAATATAGATTTATGTATCAGGAAGTCGTTTCTGAAAGTATTTGTTTGGAGTGTAGCCATGTATGGAAGTGAAACATGGACGATAACTAGTTTGGACAAGAAGAGAATAGAAGCTTTCGAAATGTGGTGCTACAGAAGAATACTGAAGATAAGGTGGATAGATCACGTAACCAATGAGGAGGTATTGAATAGGATTGGGGAGAAGAGAAGTTTGTGGCACAACTTGACTAGAAGAAGGGATCGGTTGGTAGGACATGTTTTGAGGCATCAAGGGATCACAAATTTAGCATTGGAGGGCAGCGTGGAGGGTAAAAATCGTAGAGGGAGACCGAGAGATGAGTACACTAAGCAGATTCAGAAGGATGTAGGTTGCAGTAGGTACTGGGTGATGAAGCAGCTTGCACAGGATAGAGTAGCATGGAGAGCTGCATCAAACCAGTCTCAGGACTGAAGACAACAACAACAACATCTGGTTAGGAAGAACATACTGTTCAAACGATGCACTGTTGATGACAAGCTATGGGTACTTTGCATTCCAGACGATTTCGTTAATAAGCTCATTTGGTACATTCATTTCAGCTATGCACATTTTGGTCCACGAAAATGTTATCATATTCTTCGAACGACTTGTTATTTTAACAATATGGAAATGAGAATTCGAAGAGTCTTGTCTATTTGTAAACTTTGTCAAAAGGCGAAACCATCTACTGTCTCGCATCGTGCTCCATTGTTTCCTATCATTCCTTTTAAATTAAAAGAATTTGCTGCTGTTGATCTCTTGGGGCCGCTTGTCAGAACATCTAATGGATTTTCGTACGTTCTACTCGCTGTTGAACTTACTTCAAAATTTTCTTTCTTTCACTCCTTTACGTAAAGCCATTGGACGGTCTGTATCCAACGCCTTTGTTAAAAATTTCTTACGTGAAGTTGGACACTTTAGTAAAATCATTTCAGATAACGGACCGCAATTCAGATCTGCTGTTTGGTTACGCATACTTCGTAATCATAAAATCAAATCTGTTTTTATTTCATTGTACTCACCACATTGTTACCCCTCTGAACGGATTATGAAAGAAAGCAATAAGCTTTGCAAACTTTATTGTCACAGAAAGCATCAGCATTGGGACAGATATTTACACTTATTTCAAAACGTGCTGAATGAAATGCCTCATGACTCCACTGCTTTACCACCTGTTCTTGTACTGAAGAATAAAGAACCACCGAACAGAATCAGAGCGCTTGTACCTTTTCCGAATACACGTAAACTTCGACACAAAGACATAAGTGATTTGGCTATTAAAAATATAAATTCTGCTGCAGACAAAAGGAGAAATTTACACTGTAAAGCAAATGCAAAGAAATTATATATTGGTCAGAAAGTTCTCATTAAAGCTCATTCATTGTCACATAAGAAGAAACACTTGAGTCACAACTTCTTTCTAGTTTACAATGGACCTTACAGAATCCGATGTATACCACATGATAATTGCTTTGAAGTTGAAACTCTGCGTACTAGGAAGAGTAAAGGTTTACACCTCATTTCACATGTAAAACCGTTTATTGAAAGATAATCTGCTTTTTAACTTTGTCTTTGCCATAAAACATTTCACTTCACATTTCTAGTATGCTTTGTCACACTGAGAAACTGTTAACATGCAACAATGTTTTGAAGTTAACTATCCAATCTAGAACCTAGGGAACATTTTCAACAGAAATTACGAATGCATTGTTATAGTGAACAGACGACACAGTGTTGTTATTTGCACATTCTTGCTTGTTAGTTGCACTATTACGCAACGACTATATACTTAGAATATATACTGTTAATGAGATTTTAAAGCAACATTTTGGTTTAGTTTCAAAGATATTCTTTATTTGAAGTACTTTCTCTGAGATTAAAGATGACTTAGCATTTGGTTTCTTTGATAGCTGCACGATTATATCACGACGTTACTAACGTGTGACACAATTTACATTGTGCTTTTTGGTGTTTCTGTTTTATATCAGCAGAGTTTTTCTGAATTCTTCTGGAAAGTAAAACATGTTTTACTAGTAACTTTTGTGGTATAGCTACAATGAGACAGCCTTTTCCGTAGCACAACAATACGTTACATTATAGTACTTTCTTGATCACGATAAGATACGTAATAACTATGATATCTATAAGCATAGCATTTCACTTTTGTTTATCATGAGGTAAGTAAATTGACTTCTACAGAATTTAGCTTTCGGAGGACGATAACTACTACACTTTCACAGAGATTATCTTACAACACGACGCACAGTTTAGCGTGTCTGTACACGTATTTGAGTGACACTTTTGTACTTAAAACATTTACTTTTAAAGATATTTGAAGTACAATGATACAAAGGGTTTCCGTGATACATTTCATTCAATTGCTGTAATCTGCAACACCTGAGGATATAATTACATTAATCCTCAGGGGGGTACACGCTTACTTTGTGTCCCATGTGTATGGCAAGCACAAGGAGCCCTAGCTAATATGGTATTTGCTTATACAACTTTACACATCGGTACCATATTTCTCTAACACAGAATTACTCAGCTATCTGATCATTTAACTGAGAGAGACAAATATTTATTTTACTACGTCAGTGATAGATGTTTACGTAATTACATGGTTGGATAACTTCACACTTATGAAATTGTATTTTGTCTGTACTTTGTGAAATTTTCATATTTTTTCGTAACCTTTGTGATACTATGAGAGCTTTGAAAGATGTATTTGGTATGGGATCATGATTTTTAAAGTACGTTTGAGGTTGATGAAGCTTTTGACATGAGCAGAGAATTTTTTTTTTTAGGTTTTGAAATTATTGGAGGAAATCACGACGATTTTGAGAGTTGACTATGGTGTTATGATATTAGTACGATGACTATGTGTATTATGCTGTTGCGGTATGTTTATGATCAATAAGTTGATTCTATATGAGTTATTTGATTATGCTACATATCTGTTATGATGAAATATCGAAGAAGTAACGACGAATAAGGTAAGGAATAATGAGTAGTGGTTAGGGACTCTGGTTTGTGAAAAAGGTTGTTGGAAACCAAGAATCGTACTTTAAGAGTTATGAAATGTATGTAAATGCGTGAATGTATTACAATGCCGACGAAAATTTTTTGGACACTGTTATATCAATAGGATTTTGTTTCTAGAGATGAATAACGCAAATTCTTGACTTGTGAAATTTTTTATATGAGACTGCCACTGTAGTGGAAACTGGTGAGCACCTGCACGTAATGCACTGCGCGACAGCCATCTGACAAAAGCAAGCTATTAGGTGAAAAAAAAGAGGCCATTATCCTCGCTATTGACATTTCTTTGTAGAAAGCATCGCAAAAACGACACGGTCATTTCTTGGAAAGTTACTTTCTTACATCTGCACACCTGATAATGACAAGCGTCTTTCTACGAGAGTTGAGAGAATTTGTACTAACTTATGAAATGCCACATGACCATTGAATGATATTTTTATGCTTTGCCTTTCATAGTTGCTTATTTCATTTGGTACCTGGTTTCCAGCTATGTTGCAGCATTGGTTTTATAAAATAACATTAAATGCACTTTTTAATGTGAACACTTTCTGTCAACACATCTATTAAATAATCTTTTTATGATCCACTTTCTTCGAAAAAGGAGCACTTGGAAAGGAAAGAACAAAAAGAAGGGATTAATAACAGTTACTGCATACTTAATTTTCTTTTCAACTACTTGGTAATATCTTTTGTAGAATTAGTTTTGTGGTGCACCACTTTAATGACATAGATATTAATATGTCAATAGACATGTCCCTTTTCTGCATTGTTGTCTTTACTGTAATATTTTTTCTGCTCGAGCTTTGTCATGTTTAGATATAAGTTATTGCATTTGCTGCTGCTGTTTGCCAGGCATAGTGTTACTGAATTTCACTTTGTATTACTCTGTTAAGCCAGTTTTACTACTGATTTATTTTTCTTGTTGCAGTTCATTGCTTCATGTTAGTTGTAATGTTGCATTTGCTTTGCTAAGTCCTATATTGCTGCCTTTTTTTGCCAATTTGCATTTTTTTTGTCATTGCTGTTTGTGTTAATTGTTTTGTGCTGCTGCATTGCGTCGTCCCTTAGTTTAGCATCTGAGCTCAGTAGGTTTAAGTTAGCTTAAGAGGGGGTAGACTATATAAGAAACTAACTATGATGAATTGGAAGAAAAACATTGAGAAGCTATAAGAAAATTGTTTGGCCAAAAATGTAGTGTACAGTGGAGAAAAACTATTTTTGAAAGAGGATGTGAACAGATGCTTGGATAGGATTTTTTTGGCTGGAGCAAATGTTGAAATAAGAGGTATGATCTATGGGATGAAGTTTTGGGTTGGACTGCAGTACCAAATGTTAGCCTGAAGACAAACCCTGTCCATTCCTTTTGTGTTATCCCACTATGTGTTTGTGTACCCTTGTGTACTTATTTTCTTCCTGTCTCTGTGAACTGTTCCATAGAATTTTTTCTCTTCTAATACTAAGCTACATTCACTATGATTAGGAATACTGTTTTCCTCAAATATAATTTGCAGTAATAACATGTTATTTACTTCGTAAAGTTGTTTACACATTATTTATTCTGTTTTGTACTAATGCTCATGTGTGAAGTTGATGTTTCAAAAGTTATTCTGATCTTTTATGTATATACTTATGTCATAATTTTTGTAACACTGATGTATTTGTTATTTCTATTCTTTTGTAAAGCCTGTATTACTGCAAATGTTATCTTTACTATTACATTCTTTAATGATATATTTTGTACCTTTGTTATTGTATTCTCATGTTATAAAATTGTAATTGACACCAGTTCATCAAATTAAATGACTTGTAAACTACATTTCACTGCACACGTTTCTGTTGGTCATAGTATATGGGCAATATGTGAGAAGTAGGGACTGTTAGGGTTTGCACGTGTGTTGACAATTCAGCAAGGGACTGGATAACAGCATTGCTGGTTCTAAGGACATTTCAAACAAATTTTTGTGAGTGCACAAGTAGTGGTTTATGGACTTGCTATATTCTCCGCAAGACTCTTCGATGCTGATTGTGCACCTGCACAGTCGCAACGGATGGCTGCTGGCCGTCTCTACAAGGATTACAGTGGGTCAGCACCTTTGATGACCCACCAATACCATTATTTCTGCAGTGGGTCTGTACCTTTGATGACCAACCAATACCATTATTTCTACAAGGACTGCAGTGGGTCTGCACCTGTGATGACCCACCACTACCATACTCTCTACCAGGACTACAGTGGGTCTACTCTGTGGCGACCTACCTACTAATATTCTTCAAAACTACTACTGACTCTGCTGTGGGTTTACTCTGTTGTGGCCCATCACCTGTCAGCATGTCAAGAGTCAGCACCGTCTTTCCATTGGAAGGACAACACTACTTCTTCAAGACTGTATGGAAATCCACTACTTCCGTGTGCTTTTTCTTTTACTGCTCAGACATTGAGCAAAAACACTGCTATTTTCCTGTGATGAACGACCAGGACTGTCCTTATGGACTGTGAGAAAATTTTAGCTTTTGACAACATTGTATCGATAAGTGTGTGCATTTCATTTCTTTTCAAATCTGTATTGACCACTGCCCAAAACAATTTGTAATTTTTTTTTTTTGGTGTGCATGGGGGCATTGTAAGTAGACTGTTTATGTTTTTTTATTGGTAACGCCACATAGCGCTCTGTATGAAAAATCACTGGCTGTGCTGTGTGCAGTCAGTGGCTGGTTGGCATTGTTTGCAATACTCGCCATTGTAGTGTTGGGCAGCTTTATGTGAACAGCGCGTAGCGTTGCGCAGTTGGAGGTGAGCCGCCAGCAGTGTTGGATGTGGGGAGAGACATGGCGGAGTTTTGAAATTTGTAAGAATAGATGTCATGAACTGATATATATATTATGACTATTCAGGTAAATACATTGTTTGTTCTCTATAAAAATCTTTCATTCGCTAACTATGCCTATCAGTAGTTAGTGCCTTCCGTAGTTTGAATCTTTTATTTAGCTGGCAGCTGTATTGCAGTTGCTTGAGTAACGAAGATTTTTGTGAGGTAAGTGATTTGTGAAACGTATAGGTTAATGTTAGTCAGGGCCATTCTTTTGTAGGGATTTTTGAAAGTCAGATTGCGTTGGGCTAAAAATATTGTGAGTCAGTTTAAGCACAGTCTTGTATAATTTTTCTAAGGGGACGTTTCAGTAACTTCCACATGATGTGCCACTTCCAAGTACCAAACCTCACAGAAACGTGGATCATAGAAAGGGCTGCCGCAGTATAGTACAGAAGGTAATTAAAACAAATAGGCATTGAGACGAACATACGAGGGTCAGTACAAAAGAAATGCACACTATTTTTGTAAAAATACAGTTTTCATTCTGCATGTGTGAAAGTTTTACAATGTGTAGATACATCCTTCCCGCTTGTTTTCAAAGTTATTTCAGACTGTTCCCGTGAGTGGAACCGTCACAGCAAGTCTTCAAGATGGCTACTACACTTGACGTTCGCCAGAAGCAACGTGCTGTCATAGAATTCTTGTGCTGTGACAACGAGACAGTGGGAAACATCCACAAGAGGTTGTAAAATGTGTATGGAGATGCTGTTGACGGTCGCCGTACAGTTAGTCGGTGGGCAAGCAGGTTACCTGATGAAAGCGGCACGGCAATATTGAGGATTGTCCTCGCAGCGGCAGGCCTCGTAGTGCACACACTCAAGACAATGTCTAGGGAGTTAACGAGTTGGTGACTGCTGACAGACGCATCGCAGTGAATGAATTGTCACGCTACGTTTTGATAGGGGATGGAAGTGTTTGCAGAATACTGAAAGTGTTGCCGTAAAAAAAGGTTTGTGCCAGGTGGGTTCCCAGGATGTTGACAGTGGCTCACAAAGAAACAAGAAAAACGGTATGCAGCGAAGTTTTGGAACAGTACGACAATAGCGGAGATGAATTTCTTGGAAGAATTGTGACAGGTGATGAAACATTGCTCCATCATTTTTCACCAGAGGCGAAGAGGCAATCAATGGAGTGGCATCATGCAAATTCACCCAAGAAAAAAATATCCAAAACCACACCTTCTGCTGGAAAAGTTATGGCTACGGTGTTTTTCGATTCCGAAGGACTCTTGCTTGTGGACATCATGCCAAGTGGAACCACCATAAATTCTGATGCATATGTGACGACACTGAAGAAACTTCAGTCTCGATTGAGTCGTGTTGGACCACATAGGCAAAAGCAGGATGTTTTGCTGTTGCACGGAAATGCACGGCCACATGTCAGTCAAAAACCATAGAAGCGATCACAAAACTCGGATGGACAGCACTGAAACACCCACCATACAGTCCTCACCTGGCTTCATGTGACTATCATCTCTTTGGGAAACTGAAAGACTCTCTTCGTGGAACAAGGTTTGAAGATGATGATTCCCTTGTGCAAGCTGCCAAACAGTGGCTCCAACAGTTTGGTCGAGAATTTTACTGTGCGGGTTCCAAGATGGAAGTTGATAGGGATGGAAATTACGTGGAGAAATGAAAATATTGTTCCTATAGGATGTATCTACAGACTGTAAATCTTTCGAACACGTAGAATAAAAAATGGATTAAAAATAGTGTGCATTTCTTTTGGAGTGAACTTCGTAAATGGCTTATTCTGTGCTCGTCGCCATTAATGATGGTAGCATGGGCATTACAGATGGTTTGATGTGGTTCGTAATAGAGTGTGTGATCACTGCGGACAGCAATTCAAGCTCTGCAATGTGCTTCCATCCCTGCCACAGTGTCGGCAAAGAGCTCTTGTGGCAGGGTGTTTCATTCCGCCACCAGCATGGTTGACATCTGCTGCACGCTGGTTGGAGCACATAGACGTGCTGACACGTCTCTGACAGGTGTGAGTATCCTGTCCCATCACCTGCATCCATTCATGTCCACCGCGCATTCCGACGGACGTGGGCAATTCCAGCAGGACAACGCAAATATCCCACATCCAGAACTGCTACAGATTGGCTCCAGGAACAGTCTTGTGGGTTTAAACACTTCCGCTGGCCTCCAGACTCATCAGACATGAACATTACTGAGCATATCTGGGATGCCTAGCAAACGTGGTCTTCAGAAGAGATCTCCACTCCCTCAGTTTCGGTTTTATGGAGAGCCCTGCAGGATTCACGGTGTCAGTTCCTTCCAGCACTACCTCAGACATTAGTTGAATCCATGCCACGTCGTGTTGCGGCACTTCTGCGTTCTCGCGGGTTCCCTACACGATAGTAGGGAAGTGTACCAGTTTCTTTGGTTCTTCAGTGTATATCAAGTTTGGGGAACATTAATGGTTCCATCGTCTTACTCACAATTCTTAAAATAACGAAACAGTGTAATATGCTGTGTGAGAAAGAACGTACAATATACGTCGAGAACCATAAAAATACTTAGGCCAATACGCTGATCACTCTTTCCCTCGTACTTTATTTAAAGCTAGCTTAGCGCCCGCTGCTTCGCTCGCAAAGTCTGTGCGGCCTGCAGAGACTTTTTTGTCTTTGTTTTGGTTCAATTTTTACGTTGCTCACAAACTGAAACACCTCCTAAGCTTTTCACTCTAATTAAGGCCACATAAGCATGGTCTTTTCCGAATGTACGTCTGACCAAAAATCGATTCTTGTGGGTAGAGTCCTTTCGCATTGTAGTGGAGATATTTCCTTAGCAACTTTCATTCCATAACCAATATTTCTTTACGTGTAACGGAGATGTGAAGTACCCATTTTTATAAATCTAGCTTTAAAATCTTTTTAATGTTACGAAATATTTTATTAAAAGTTTTCATCCCCTTCTGGGCAGTAGTTGTTCAGAAGATGTTGTTCTGTTGGGCAAGAGAGTAGACGCTGTTCGGTTGGTGTAATGTGTAGGTGGAGGAAGTGCAATTGTCAGAATATATTTGAGAAAGGAGATGGGCTTTTGATTTATGATGCTGGTGTAATGGAATATTTTCGTCAATATATAATGAGGTAAAAAGGTATTACAGTTTTCTTTAATGACAATCCCTCTTGCTCACAGGTACAGTCAACAAAGCATCTGGCTTGTGTTCATATATTAGACTTCTAATTCTGGTTTCTATGTGAAATTATAGTATTTCTGGTTTTTCAATTAGTTCATTGTATATGGTGTTTAAAATATTTTGTCGTATTGAGAAAGAACCGAGCCAGATACACGTACGTTGAGTCACACTACCGCACACAGAACAGTTACAATTGTGCTTTGTTGTTTCGTAGCTTTTATAGTTGCAGGGGACTTAAGTAATCAATTGTGTTAATGTAAATTCCTTGTCATTCTATATTTTTATTTTATGCAGTCAGATTGCGTGCTAATACTAGTGAGGGCCTGCCGGTTACGAGACTTCGTAGCCGGTCACACAGCTACTAAAATTATTGCATTTATTCGTTAACATTAGTCCTTTCGCTTTTTAAAATAAGCTTCCATGCAAATTTCGAACAGTCCCTTCTTGAACAATACCTACAGTATAAATGAAACACACACCCTCTTCTAACTTCAAGTTTCTGTCTTAAGCGGATTAGGCTGGGCGGTGATAAGTCAGTGAATCATTCGACCCTATTTCACCCCCTTAGCGGTTGAATTCCCCAAAACAGTGAAACACATAGTTTTTTATTTCTAACCGAGAAGTCAAGTATGAATGTTGATGCATATAGCTTTAAAAATATTTCAGTAGTTCCTTAATAATGATTCATTTAAGAAAAACTCTCATCCTCGCATAGCGTTAAATTCCCAAAAATTCTGAAACATGTATTTCTTTATTTCTGACCGGGACACCAAATCCAATTTTCGTAGGTCTAGCTTCAAAATAGCCATAATAGCGACATTTTAAAAACCCTTACTCCCCTAATTCGCCCCTTTAGGGTTGGAATTTCAAAAATTCCCTTCGTAAACGTTGCCTACAGTATAAGATTGTGGGCTAGGCGATAGTGAGTGAGTCAGGCAGTCAGTCCGTCAGGACATTGCCTTTCATTCAGTATGATTGTTTCCACCGGGTACAAACTACAGGGATTGATTGCTGAGAGGATACGGAACAAAAAAGGTCTTATGAACTTACGTCCGGAAATGCATGGTTTTCATGCTAGAGACCATTTACTGAATCATACTTTATTACATAGACTGCGGTGTAACACGTGGTGTGCCACGCAGCCACAGTTACGGTATGTGTTGAAAATGGATTCCATGTGCCTCAACGCATGCGTGTACGTGCCGTAGCATGTTCTGTGTCACACGTTCACATCGGTCAGGCTGCATCCGAACAGTGTCAAACGCAGCAGGCAAAAGCTCCTCCACTGTCTCCGCATATGGAATGGGCTCTGCATACGTGATACATCTCAGATGGCCCCATAACCAGAAATCGTACGGTTTGAGATTCGGTGAACGTGCAAGTCTACATTTACATCTACATCTACATTTATACTCCGCAAGCCACCCAACGGTGTGTGGCGGAGGGCACTTTACGTGCCACTGTCATTACTTCCTTTTCCTGTTCCACTCGCGTGAGGTTCGCGGGAAGAACGACTGCCGGAAAGCCTCCTTGCGCGCTCGAATCTCTCTAATTTTACATTCGTGATCTCCTCGGGAGGTATAAGTAGGCGGAAGCAATATATTCGATACCTCATTCAGAAACGCACTCTCTCGAAACCTGGACAGCAAGCTACACCGCGATGCAGAGCGCCTCTCCTACAGCGTTTGCCACTGGAGTTCGCTAAACATCTCCGTAACGCTATCACGCTTACCAAATAACCCTGTGACGAAACGCGCCGCTCTTTTTTGGATCTTCTCTATCTCCTGCGTCAACCTGACCTGGTACGGATCCCACACTGATGAGCAATACTCAAGTATAGGTCGAACGAGTGTTTTGTAAGCCACCTCCTTTGTTGATGGACTACATTCTCTAAGGACTCTCCCAGTGAATCTCAAGCTGTCACCCGCATTACCAATAATTAATTTTATATGATAATTCCACTTCAAATAGTTCGGCACGCATGCTCTCAGATATTTTATAGAAGTAACTGCTACCAGTGTTTGTTCCGCTATCATATAATCATACAATAAAGGATCCTTCTTTCTATGTATTCGCAATACATTATATTTGTCTATGTTAAGGGTCAGTTGCCACACACCTGCACCAAGTGCCTATCCGCTGCAGATCTTCCTGCATTTCGCTGCAATTTTCTAATGCTGCAACTTCTCTGTATACTACAGCATCATGCGCGAAAAGCCGCATCGAGTAGGGAAAACACGACTGAGATGCGTGTGGACGTTAACGGCGAAGTGGGCTGGAGCACCACCATGTAGAAGCCAGGTAATCCTTCGAATCGTCATAACACTTCTACCAGCAGGGAAGGCTAAGTCACGCGAAACATCGATACTTCTGGCTGTTAGGCAGCGTGGAAGGAAGACTGGTCCCAAAAAATCCGATCTATAATTATCCTGGCCCAGACATTGCGGCTGTACCGATGCAGGTGATTCGTCCTCACCGAAGTATAGAAGTTCTGCATATTATCCCACAGATGACTGTTACGAAAGTTGAACATACCATTCAGCGCAAGGTGGCCTCATCTGTGAATAGGAGGGATGACACACATCACGGGATCGTGGTTGCCGGGTGAAGAAACCAGCGTCCGAACTGCTCCGGATGCGGTAAGCCTGTCGCTAGTAAGCTCTCACACTGCTGTGTGATAAGAGTAGTACAAACTGTCATGGAGAATGTCTGCCTTACCCTGTGCAGGCAGGCCAGCTGCATCGTACTGACACGGCGGTCGCCTTGCCACGTGAAAATCACATTTTCCTCAAAGTCTGGTGTCCGAACATTTCGGGTACATCCTTCACCATTTCCTGCTTCCAGAAACGACCCTGTGTCAGACAAACGACGAAAAACTGTTGAAAAAAATTAAATGCAGTGTCTGTTGTTGGCAGGGATAGGTTTTCTGATACAACCTTGCTGCCCTCCGTCCGTTACCATTTGTCTTTCCGTAAGTAAACATCACGTCGGCTTGCTCTCGATTCGAATAGGAACCACCGTGTACAGCGCTGTATCACATCCACGACAAGGTG
This sequence comes from Schistocerca gregaria, assembly GCF_023897955.1. Classification (NCBI taxonomy): domain Eukaryota; kingdom Metazoa; phylum Arthropoda; class Insecta; order Orthoptera; family Acrididae; genus Schistocerca; species Schistocerca gregaria. The sequence continues at coordinate 24,228,847 of NC_064928.1, read as the reverse complement.
AGTCAGCAACAGGAGTAAATCGGACACAAGATTCCCAGTCACTATGGCAGGAGAGGGCGCCAGGGCGAGTCGTATGAGGAGCAGTACTGCCCTCGAGGAGGAAACCACGCATACTGTAGCTGTCTGAGGCTGCACGGTACTGCGTGTATTAGATTGCAGTGTCTGTAGCAATGATGGCTGAATAAATGGTCTCAAACATGCAAACCACAACATAGACCTCTTTTGTTTCGTACCCTCTCAACGATCAATCCCTACAGTTTCTGCATGGTGGAAAAAATCACTTTGTATATAGAGACAACAAAGATCCACTCTACGATAGTTCTACTCTCATAGCAAAAGTTAGGCAAAGAGGTTCGTGTTATCTTGAGAAACGCTAGAGAGCACCCCATTTCAGAAGATCTTTCCTCATAAAGTACACTACTGGCCATTAAAATTGCTACACCACGAACATGACGTGCTACAGACGCGAAATTTAACCGACAGGAAGAAGATGCTGTGATATGCAAATGATTAGCTTTTCAGAGCATTCACACAAGGTTGGCGCCGGTGGCGACACCTACAACTTGCTGACAAGAGGAAAGTTTCCAACCGATTTCTGTTACACAAACAGCAGTTGACCGGCGCTGCCTGGTGAAACGTTGTTGTGATGACTCGTGTATGGAGCAGAAATGCGTACCATCACGTTTCCAACTTTGATAAAGGTCGGATTGCAGCATACCGCCATTGCGGTTTATCGTATTGCGACATTGCTGCTCGCGTTCGTCGAGATCCAATGACTGTTAGCAGAACATGGATTCGGTGGATTCAGGAGGGTAATAGGAAACGCCGTGCTGGATCCTAAAGGCCTCGTATCACTAGCAGTCGAGATGACAGACATCTCATCCGCATGGCTGTAACGGATCGTGCAACCACTTCTCGACCCCTGAGTCAACAGATGGGGACGTTTACAAGACAACAACCATCTGCACGAATAGTTCAACGACGTTTGCAGCAGGATGGACTATCAGCTCGGAAACCATGGCTGCGGTTACCCTTGACGCTGCATCACAGACAGGAGCGCCTGCGATGGTGTACTCAATGACGAACCGAACGCACATTGGAAGCGCCTATTCGTCATCGCCATACTGGCATATCGCCGGGCGAGATGGTATGGGGTGGCATTGGTTACACGTCTTCGTCACCTATAGTTCGCATTGACGGCACTTCGAACAGTGGACGTTACATTTCAGGTGTGTTACGACCCGTGGCTCTACCCTTCATTCGATCCATACGAAACCCTACATTTCAGCAGGGTAATGCACGACCGCATGTTGCAGGTCCTGTACGGGCGTTTCTGGATACAGAAAATGTTCGACTGCTGCCCTGGCCAGCACATTCTCCAGATCTCTCACCAACTGAAAACGTCTGGTCAATGGTGGCCGAACAACTGTTTTGTCACAATACGCCAGTCACTATTCTTGATGAACTGTGGTATCGTGTTGAAGCTGCATGGGCAGCTGTACCTGTACACGCCATCCAAGCTCTGTTTGGCTTAATGCCCAGGCGTATCAAGGCCGTTATGATTGTTCTGGGTACTGATTTCTCACGATCTATGCATCCAAATTGCGTGAAAATGTAATCACATGTCAGTTCTAGTATAATGTATTTGTTCAATGAATACCCGTTTATCATATGCATTTCTTCTTCTTGTAGCAATTTTAACAATTTTAAACGCCAGTAGTGTATATATTCTGTAACGGATACAGATAAGTAATTCTCTGGAAGCTTCAAAATTACTAGGTCCGAGGCCTGACATTTACAAATTGAATGTCATTATTTAGACACATTTGCAGGTCGTTCCATCTGGTCACGAACGGATCCAGCGTCACAAGCTTTGAGATGGACCAGATTTTGAAGGTGGAAGGTAGAGCACTTGCCTGTGAAAGGCAAAGGTCCCGAGTTCCAGTCTCGGTCGGGCACACAGTTTTAATCTACCAGGAAGTTTCATATCAGCGCACACTCCGCTGTAGAGTGAAAATCTCACTCTGGAAACATCCCTCAGTCTCTGTCTAAGCCATGTCTCCGAAGTATCCTATCTTTCAGAAGTGCTAGTTCTGCAAGTTTCGCAGATCTTCTGTAAAGTATGTTAGTTAGGAGACGAGGTAATGTCAGAAGCAAAGCTGTGAGGACGGGGCGTGAGACGTTTTTGGGTAGCTCAGTTGCTAGAGCACTAGCGTGCGAAAGGCAAAGGTCCCGAGTTCGAGTCTCGGTCCGGAACACAGTTGACTTGAGACATTGACTAGTTTTTTCGAGTGGTGCCGACTAGTGTGGGAAATGTCGGTGGGCCGCGGTGTCTGGCCATGCATTTCAAGTCTCGTGGCACGATGAGTAAGACATAAAATTAAACTAAAAGAAAGACCACAAGGAGGTGGAGGAAAGAGGAGTGAGTATTTATGCAGGAAGCGCAGGCTTGCCCACGCTGAGTTGCCCCTGCAGCGTCTCAACATGCTGCACGCTCAACATCCACGCTGTGCAGGTTTGCTATACACTTCACAGAACAAAACAGCGCGCCGTAGACAGATGTAAGCAAATATTCAGGTGTAGCATTACTTAGTGATCGTCTCTCAGGGTAACGAAAGAAGTCGTGGATCCAAATCAACCACTACAGCTGTTGTGTTTTATCTGTCTTGGAATAACTCGCCTCTCTCGCCATGGAAGAACTACCCTGTTAGCTGTACAAACGTCAATGACTAATATTTATTTTTAAATTTTGCGATTTCAAGTTAAATGGTTGAAATGGCTATGAGCACTATAGGACTTAACGTCTGAGGTCATCAGTCCCCTAGAACTTACAACTACTTAAACCTAACGATCCTAAGGACATTATACACATCCATGCCCGAGGCAGGATTCGAACCTACGGCTGTAGCGGTCGCGCGGTTCGACACTGTAGCGACTAGAACCGCTCGGCCAGGTTTCAAATCAATCTCATACAAATGCTATCATTATGGCTTCCATATGTTCAGTAGATTATCAGATAATCTTAATAAATCTGATAGCAATGTATCAAGGTACAGGGAATTGCATTTGGAAATGAGAGACTTTAGTCTGGACACCTTGACCGAGTAAATAAAAGCGTTCCTCCGAGCATGTTCAGTTTGACGAGTTACTGTTCAACATATTCAAATTATGTGACGACTGACAATGGAAATGGAGAAGAGCGTTTGGCGTCATTGGCCTGGAGGCCCCTTGCGGGGCAGATCCGGCCGCCGTGGTGCAGGTCTTATTACATTCGACGCCACAATGGGCGACCTGCGCTCCGGATGAGCATGAAATGATGATGAAGACAACACTCAGTCCCTCAGCGGAGAAAATCCTCGACCCAACCGGGAATGGAACCCAGACCCCTTAGGACGGCAGTCCGCCACGCTGACCATTCAGCTAGCGGGGCAGATGGTACTGGTAATGATACCAATGGTGTAAACTGAAGTTGAAATCGTTAATTAAAACAAAAAAAGGTTTGCATGATGACTACTGTATTCTCATAAGAAAGCAAGCCTAGTGTGTGTCAGCGACTGCTGTTTATCAACTTTTTTTTTTCATTATAAATGAGTGATTTCCTCTGTTTCACAGAAGTAGAGGCTGGTTGATGATGACATTAAGTACCCGCACGTGTTGTCAGATCTGATGAGTTTGAATTTCTAGCGATTTCCTGTTCCTCTTCAGATGGTTTCCACTCATGACAAGATTCACACTTTCATTGTAATTTACAGCCGCCAACTCGATTCCTCTTCAGATAGTTTCCACTCATGACAAGATTCACACTTTCATTGTAGTTTACAGCCGCCAACTCGATTCCTTGCAATTGTTGTCCTTGTCACAAAACTGAGAATTGGTAAATAAATATGGTGCCTACGTTGGTGACAATATGGCCGCTTTTTAGGAACAGGAGAGACATCCCCACTTTAGTATGCGCAGTTAATATACACTCAAGCACAGGCGTTTCAAAGACAGGCGATAATACACTTGTCTCGGCATTGTGCTTTTAAATATCTCTAATACTTGGGGATGTTGACAAGCATTTATAATTCAGTGCTGTACTTGTTCTCTTAGGTACTGTGCACGATATTCTTTCACAGCTGAGTAGAGGGACTTGGCTTACGGATGTTCCTCTTCGTCAACATCAGAGTAGAATATACAAGCATGGCGGAGCCCCGGCGCATTCTGTTGCTCTGCTTCTGAGAGACGATTTGCAACTGACCGATATAGTCAACGGTGCCCAGGTCGATGACAGCCACTGTTTTCACAATCCATGACAATGACTGTGATTACAATCTGTTTTGCCGCATTCATACCACCGTGGAAGTCACGTGTTATTGCGTTACTTCTCTACGGATTACTCGCAACGTTATTCACAGTGTACAGCTGCTACTATTTCCGGTCATCAGAGCTGCTGAGTGAGGGAAGTGTTCACACTTGCAGCAAAGAATCTCTCATCAACTCAGCCACAAACGTAAATACTAAGGATTCTTCGTATGAAGACGGTCTAATGGAGCAGTGGGAACTACTCCAGTTTGGCCGTCAATGTGTTGTTGTTATTGTTTTTGTGCTTTTCAGTCCGAAGACTGGTTTGATGCAGTTCTTCATGCTCCTCTATCCCACGCCGGCATCTTCATCTCCGAGTAACTAATGCAACCTACATCCTTCTGAATTTGCTTACCGTCTTCATCTCTTGGTCTCCCTCTACGATTTTTACCCTCCATGCTGCCCTCCAGTACTAAATAGGTGATCCCTTGACGCCTCAGAACATGTGCTACCAACCGATCTCTTCTAGTCAAGTTGTGCCACAAATTTCTTTTCTCCTCTTTGTTCTTCAGTACCTCATCATTAGTTATGTGATCTACCCATCTAATCTTCAGCATTCTTCTGTAACACCACACCAAATTAAAACACCTTCCATGAAAACCCTGACATCATAAGCAAATCCAGTAGTATGTCACATAGCTCCGAATAAATCGTGACATTAAATTAACCAAAGTAATACGAGTAACGAGTGAGCAAATGGAATACCACAGACTAACACAAGAATGCCTAAATGCATGATGTACCTTCCCACCGTGAGACCGACGCAGTTCCGAGGGGAGAAATGAGAACAGAAGCCGAGAGGAGAAACGTGTTAAGCTAGAAGGCCCTACGATAAGGGACGGACTGGACACCCACGTCGCCAGCTAACCACTAGGGCACACCACCCACAAGTTTTAGCGTGAGACTGTTTCGCGTCTCTGTTACATCGAGGACCACCCCCCAGCCCATGTTAAAAGATGGAGCCCTCCAGAAAAACAGTATAGATCTTACAGTACAGATCTTACGATAACACAAAAAGGCCACTACCACCCGCAAGTTTTAGAGTGAGACTTTTTCGCGTGTCTGTTACATTAGGACCACATCCCCCCCCCCCCCCAGCCCATGTTAAAAGATAGAGCCCTCCAGAAGAACAGTATAGATCTCACGATAACTCTAAAAGGACCACACCAGCTGCAGGTTTTAGCGTGAGACTTTTTTGCGTCTCTGTTACGTTAAAAACTTTAAAAACATTGCCCCACCAAGAAAAGTATAACGTTTCTCAATAGACAGAATTTTTGTAGGCGGAGCTTAAGGTTAACATTGAGAACCTGATTGGTCAGATGAAAACTCAGCCAGATTGTTTTTTAAAAAACCAACTTCCGTAAACTGTAGTAAGGAGAAGGGAGTTGCTTCCGAGACGGCGAGGTGAGCAGAGTTGCGCCGGCCGCCGCCCCTGACGAACACCAACAAGGTAATGACCGCTCGCCATGCCGCATAACAGCGCATAAAGCTTCACTCACAACTGCAGAAGTCTCATCTGTTAAACCCCATTTTCGCGTAATACTACCCGTGGTCTAGGGGTAGCGTCTTTGATTCATATTCAAAACATCTTCGGCCCCGGGTTCGATCCCCGCCACTGTCTTAATTTTGATAAATAATCAGCATTGGCGGCCGAAGACTTCCGGCATAAGAAGTCAGCCTCATTCTGCCAACGGCCTCGTCAAAGAGGGCGGAGGAGCGGATAGAGTTTCAGGGCACTCTCTTGCCCTAGGGGTGGGAAATTGCCCCTAGAGGCGGAAGAATCAGCAATGATCAACGACATGAGGATGCGGAAGGCAGTGGAAACCACTGCATTAAAGACACGTAACGTGTATCCACAGGACATGTGTGGCCTGTAGTTGAAGAAGTGTCATGACGATCTCTCCATTGGCAAAAGATTCCGGAATAGTCCCCCATTCGTTTCTCAGGGAGGGGACTGCCAAGGGGGAGGTTACCATGAGAAAAAGATTGAATAATCAACGAAAGGATAACGTTCTACGAGTCGGGGCGTGGAATGTCAGAAGCTTGAACGTGGTAAGGAAACTAGAAAATCTGAAAAGGGAAATGCAAAGGCTCAATCTAGATACAGTAGGGGTCAGTGAAGTGAAGTGGAAGGAAGACAAGGATTTCTGGTCAGATGAGTATCGGGTAATATCAACAGCAGCAGAAAATGGTATAACAGGTGTAGGATTCGTTATGAATAGGAAGGTAGGGCAGAGGGTCGGTTACTGTGAACAGTTCAGTGACCGGGTTGTTCTAATCAGAATCGACAGCAGACCAACACCGACAACGATAGTTCAGGTATACATGCCGATGTTGCAAGCTGAAGATGAACAGATAGAGAAAGTGTATGAGGATATTGAAAGGGTAATGCAGTATGTAAAGGGGGATGAAAATCTAATAGTCATGGGCGACTGGAATGCAGTTGTAGGGGAAGGAGTAGAAGAAAAGGTTACAGGAGAATATGGGCTTGGGACAAGGAATGAAAGAGGAGAAAGACTAATTGAGTTCTGTAACAAGTTTCAGCTAGTAATAGCGCATACCCTGTTCAAGAATCACAAGAGGAGGAGGTATACTTGGAAAAGGCCGGGAGATACGGGAATATTTCAATTATATTACATCATGGTCAGACAGAGATTCCGAAATCAGATACTGGATTGTAAGGCCTACCCAGGAACAAAAATGGTTCAAATGGCTCTGAGCACTATGGGACTCAACTGCTGTGGTCATAAGTCCCCTAGAACTTAGAACTACTTAAACCTAACTAACCTAAGGACATCACACACATCCATGCCCGAGGCAGGATTCGAACCTGCGACCGTAGCAGTCGCATGGTTCCGGACTGCGCGCCTAGAACCGCGAGACCACCGCGGCCGGCACCCAGGAACAGATATACACTCAGATCACAATATAGTAGTAATGAAGAGTAGGCTGAAGTTCAAGACGTTAGTCAGGAAGAATCAATACGCTAAGAAGTGGGATACGGAAGTTCTAAGGAATGACGGGATACGTTTGAAGTTCTCTAACGCTATGGATACAGCAATAAGGAATAGCGCAGTAGGCAACACAGTTGAAGAGGAATGGACTTCTCTAAAAAGGGCCATCACAGAAGTTGGGAAGGAAAACATAGGTACAAGGAAGGTAGCTGCGAAAAAACCGTGGGTAACAGAAGAAATACTTCAGCTGATTGATGAAAGGAGGAAGTACAAACATGTTCCGGGAAAATCAGGAATACAGAAATACAAGTCGCTGAGGAATGAAGTGCATGGAAGCTAAGACGAAATGGCTACAGGAAAAATGTGAAGACATCGAAAAGGATATGATTGTCGGAAGGACAGCATACAGGAAAGTCAAAACAACCTTTGGTGACATTAAAAGCAACGGTGGTAACATTAAGACTGCAACGGGAATTCCACTGTTAAATGCAGAGGAGAGAGCAGATAGGTGGAAAGAACACATTGAAAGCCTCTATGAGGGTGAAGATTTATCTGATGTGATAGAAGAAGAAACAGGAGTCGATTTAGAAGAAATAGGGGATCCAGTATTAGAATCGGAATTTAAAAGAGCTTTGGAGGACTTACGGCCAAATAAGGTTAAGGGATAGATAAAATTCCATCAGAATTTCTAAAATCATTAGGGGAAGTTGCAACAAAACGACTATTCACGTTGGTGTGTAGAATATATGAGTCTGGCGACATACCATCTGACTTTCGGAAAAGCATCATCCACATAATTCCGAAGACGGCAAGAGCTGACAAGTGCGAGAATTATCGCACAATCAGCTTAACAGCTCATGCATCGAAGCTGCTTACAAGAATAATATACAGGTGACGATCAGTTCGCCTTTAGGAAAAGTAAAGGCAAGAGAGAGGCAATTCTGACGTTACGGCTAATAATGGAAGCAAGGCTAAAGAAAAATCAAGACACGTTCATAGGATTTGTCGACCTGGAAAAAGCGTTCGACAATATAAAATGGTGCAAGCTGTTCAAGATTCTGAAAAAAGTAGGGGTAAGCTATAGGGAGAGACGGGTCATATACAATATGTACAACAACAAAGAGGGAATAATAAGAGTGGACGATCAAGAACGAAGTGCTCGTATTAAGAAGGGAGTAAGACAAGGCTGTAGCCTTTCGCCCCTACTCTTCAATCTGTACATCAAGGAAGCAATGATGGAAATAAAAGAAAGGTTCAGGAGTGGAATTAAAATACAAGGTGAAAGGATATCAATGATACGATTCGCTGATGACATTGCTATCCTGAGTGAAAGTGAAGAAGAATTAAATGATCTGCCGAACGGAATGAACAGTCTAATGAGTACACAGTATGGTTTGAGAGTAAATCGGAGAAAAACGAAGGTAATGAGAAGTAGGAGAAATGAGAACAGTGAGAAACTTAACATCAGGATTGATAGTCACGAAGTCAGTGAAGTTAAGGAATTCTGCTACCTAGGCAGTAAAAAACCAATGACGGACGGAGCAAGGAGGACATCAAAAGCAGACTCGCTATGGCAAAAAATGCATTTCTGGCCAAGAGAAGTCCACTAATACCAAATACCGGCCTTAATTTGAGGAAGAAATTTCTGATGATGTACGTCTGGAGTACAGCATTGTATGGTAGTGAAACATGGACTGTGGGAAAACCGGAACAGAAGAGAATCGAAGCATTTGAGATGTGGTGCTATAGACGAATGTTGAAAATTAGGTGGACAGATAAGGTAAGGAATGAGGAGGTTCTACGCAGAATCGGAGAGGAAAGGAATATGTGGAAAACACTGATAAGGAGAAGGGACAGGATGATAGGACATCTGCTAAGACATGAGGGAATGACTTCCATGGTACTAGAGGGAGCTGTAGAGGGCAAAAACTGTAGAGGAAGACAGAGATTGGAATACGTCAAGCAAATAATTGAGAACGTAGGTTGCAAGTGCTACTCTGAGATGAAGAGGTTAGCACAGGAAAGGAATTTGTGGCGGGCCGCATCAAACCAGTCAGTAGACTGACGAAAAAAAAAATCCATCTTCAATTAGAGCTCATGGTGTTCACATTTGGCACTTGAAGTAAAAAATCTGAAACGCGATGATTTTTCTGTTATATAGTTATGGAAAAGCCATATCAGCCACTGTAATTTACGACAAGTTAGATAAGTAATTAAAGATAATTGAGGGTCCCTGTAGACCATTTTGATAGTTTTCTCTTTTGTGAAACTTAATTTAAACCTAGATTATAGATGTGATATGGCATAGGTCATCCTTCGATCCATTGTAGAACTTGGAAACCCATTCAGGGAAGATTCGTTCACATTTTTGTTGAACGCAATTGGTTTTTACCATCCTGTATTAAAACACTTCCTTTTATCAATAGTGCAATTTATAAACAATGTTTTGTGAGTAGAATAAAATTTCCAATGGTAAACTTAACAGCTTTTTCGACGTTTTTTTACCAGCTAACTAAAAATAGGAAAGCCTTGAACCCTTTCCACTAATTTTAGTTAGTATTAAGATTCTTTTACAGGGAGTGCAGTGGAGCTGACGCTGAGATCATTCAGTATTTGGTTATATAATCGCTAGTGTCACTGAACTCTTCTGAATTCTACATGTTATGTGTGGTATGACGTCTCCTTACCAGCAACAGATCCCAGGTTCAAACTAGTCAATTCCCTAAAAAACACACTCAGAGCGTCGTTGCGCGAAAGTGGTAGGGAGACACGATATAGAACAAACAGACACCACCATGAATGTTTAGACACTTCAAAAGCGTCTATTCTCTTCTTGTCTACACTATATATTATCCATGCTTCACTTCTATTCATGGCTACATTCCTTACAAATAGTTTCAGAAAAGGTTTCCTAATTCTTATATGCGTACTCAATGCTGACAAATTTCTCTTGTTCAAAAACGCTTTCCTTGCCATTGCCAGTCTACATTTTATATCCTCTCTACTCCGACCATCATCAGTTACTTTGCCACCCAAGTAGAAATACTCATCAACTACTTTAAGTGCCTCGTACTGTATTGAGTAATATTTATCTAAATTTAGTTCATTCACCCGTGAGGGTAACAATGCGGTTAGCATGCCTATTTCAAAACATGGACTCGCACTGTACTATGTGGCACTTTATGTTACGATTCTCAAGACTACACTATTAAAATTTTCACACTTGTTTGGTTACTAATAAATTTAAAGCCAAAGGAAGAACAAACTTAATCCATAGTTACTGCTCAACATTTTGCTGGGATGAAATTTTCTCTGCGCACAAGCGTGTCCACTTCTCACGTAACTTTTGTCTACAGTGTAAAAACTGAGGAAGAATAGTTGTAAATATTAGCAACATCATCTCATTCAACCTTTTTTTCTGCATCTACATCTACATGGATAGTCTGCAAATCACATTTAAGTGCCTGGCAGAGGGTTCATTGAACCACCTTCACAACTCTATTATTCCAATATCGTATAGCACGCGAAAAGAACTGACTTGGCATCCCTTCGCTCACAGCTGCAATCGGCGCTGACTTCGGTCGCGCAGCTTGAGGCTGTTGCCAATGGGCACCACTGTGGGGAGCCGTACTTGGGTATCACGGGGATGTCAACCTCGTCCCGTCTGTCCCCAGATCGGTCCGCCACTGTGGATGTCCCGGTTGCTGCCCGCAGTGGGGCTGAGCCCTCGCCTGTGGTTGATTGGGAGGTCGTTCCAAGGCGTGGCAGGCAGCGAAAGGCGTCCCCGGAGACTGATCAGAAAGCCTCCACGGTGCGTCTGACAAACCGGTTTCAGGCACTGTCTCTGGCTGAGCCAGATGCAGCTGCCTGCCCTGTTTCAGAGGATCATTCTCAGCCGTCAAAGTACGGGCAATCGCAGAGGGTGGGCTTACTGGTAGTTGGGAGCTCCAATGTTAGGCGCGTAATGAGGCCCCTTAGGGATACGGCGGCTAAGGAGGGGAAGAAATCCAGTGTGCACTCCGTGTGCATACCGGGAGGAGTCATTCCTGATGTGGAAAGGGTCCTTCCGGATGCCATGAAGAGCACAGGATGCAGCCAGCTGCAGGTGGTGGCACATGTCGGCACTAATGACGTGTGTCGCTTTGGATCTGAGGAAATTCTCTCTGGATTCCAGCGGCTATCTGATTTGGTGAAGGCTGCCGGTCTTGCTTACGAGATGAAGGCAGAGCTCACCATCTGCAGCATCGTTGACAGAACCGACTGCGGACCTTTGGTGCAGAGCCGGGTGGAGGGTCTGAATCAGAGGCTCAGACGGTTTTGTGACCGTATTGGCTGCAGATTCCTTGACTTGCGCCATAGGGTGGTGGGGTTTCGGGTTCCGCTGAATAGGTCAGGAGTTCACTACACTCAGCTGGCGGCTACACGGGTAGCGGAGGCTGTGTGGCGTGGACTGGGCGGTTTTTTAGGTTAGAAGGCCTCGGGAAAGTGCGGGATGGGCTGCAACGTCAAAGGGTGCTTGGCAATTACAGGACGTGCTAGGATCAAGAAACAGTCGGAATTATAGTTGTAAATTGTTGTAGTTGCGCTGGAAAAGTCCCTGAGCTTCAAGCGCTAATAGAAAGCACAGAAGCTGATATCGTTATAGGTACAGAAAGCTGGCTAAAGCCTGAAATAAGTTCTGCAGAAATTTTTACGAAGTCTCAGACGGTGTTCAGGAAAGATAGATTAGGCAGAATTGGTGGTGGAGTGTTTGTGTCTGTCATTAGTGGTTTATCTTGTAGTGAAGTCGAAGTAGATACTCCGTGCGAATTGGTATGGGTGCAGGTTATACTTAACAGCCGAATTAAGTTAATAATTGGCTCCTTCTACCGACCCCCAGACTCCGATGATACAGTTGCGGAACAGTTCAGAGAAAGTTTGAGTCTCGTAACAAATAAATACCCCACTCATACGGTTATAGTTGGTGGGGACTTCAACCTACCCTCGGTATGTTGCCAAAAATACTTGTTCAAAACCGGTGGTAGGCAGGAAACGTCTTCCGAGATTGTCCTGAATGCTTTCTCCGAAAATTATTTCGAGCAGTTAGTCCACGAACCCACGCGAATTGTAAATGGTTGCGAAAACACACTTGACCTCTTAGCCACAAACAATCCAGAGCTGATAGAGAGCATCATGACTGATACAGGGATTAGTGATCACAATGTCGTTGTAGCTAGGCTCAATACCATTTCTTCCAAATCCATCAGAAACAAACGCAAAATAATTTTATTTAAAAAAGCGGATAAAGTGCCACTAGAAGCCTTCCTAAAAGACAATTTCCATTCCTTCCGAACTGACTATGCGAATGTAGACGAGATGTGGCTCAAATTCAAAGATATAGTAGCAACAGCAATTGAGATATTCATACCTCATAAATTGGTAAGAGATGGAATGAATCCCCCGTGGTACACAAAAAAGGTCCGAACGCTGTTGCAGAGGCAACGGAAAAAGCATGCGAAGTTCAGAAGAACGCGAAATCCCGAAGATGGGCTAAAATTTACAGACGCGCGAAATTTGGCACGTACTTCGATGCGAGATGCCTTTAATAGGTTCCACAACGAAACATTGTCTCGAAATTTGGTAGAAAATCCGAAGAAATTCTGGTCATATGTAAAGTACACAAGCGGAAAGACGCAGTCAATACCTTCGCTGCGCAGTGCCGATGGTACTGTTATCGACGACTGTGCCGCAAAAGCGGAGTTATTGAACGCAGTTTTCCGAAATTCCTTCACCAGGGAAGACGAATGGAATATTCCAGAATTTGAAACACGAACATCTGCTAGCATGAGTTTGTTAGAAGTAGATACCTTAGGGGTTGCGAAGCAACTCAAATCACTTGATACGGGCAAGTCTTCAGGTCCAGATTGTATACCGATTAGGTTCCTTTCAGATTACGCTGATACTATAGCTCCCTACTTAGCACTCATATACAACCGCTCGCTCACAGATAGATCTGTACCTACAGATTGGAAAATTGCGCAGGTCGCACCAGTGTTCAAGAAGGGTAGTAGGAGTAATCCATTTAACTACAAACCTATATCATTGACGTCGGTTTGCAGTAGGGTTTTGGAGCATATACTGTATTCAAACATTATGAATCACCTCGAAGGAAACGATCTATTGACACGTAATCAGCATGGCTTCAGAAAACATCGCTCTTGTGCAACGCAGCTAGCTCTTTATTCGCACGAAGTAATGGCCGCTATCGACAGGGGATCTCAAGTTGATTCCGTATTTCTAGATTTCCGGAAAGCTTTTGACACCGTTCCTCACAAGCGACTTCTAATCAAGCTGCGGAGCTATGGGGTATCGTCTCAGTTGTGCGACTGGATTCGTGATTTCCTGTCAGAAAGGTCGCAGTTCGTAGTAATAGACGGCAAATCATCGAGTAAAACTGAAGTGATATCAGGTGTTCCCCAGGGAAGAGTCCTGGGACCTCTGCTGTTCCTGATCTATATAAATGACCTGGGTGACAATCTGAGCAGTTCTCTTAGACTGTTCGCAAATGATGCTGTAATTTACCGTCTAGTAAGGTCATCCGAAGACCAGTATCAGTTGCAAAGCGATTTAGAAAAGATTGCTGTACTTTGTGGCAGGTGGCAGTCGACGCTAAATAACGAAACGTGTGAGATGATCCACATGAGTTCCTAAAGAAATCCGTTGGAATTCGATTACTCGATAAATAGTACAATTCTCAAGGCTGTCAATTGAACTAAGTACCTGGGTGTTAAAATTACGAACAACTTCAGTTGGAAGGACCACATAGATAACATTGTTGGGAAGGCGAGCCAAAGGTTGCGTTTCATTGGCAGGACGCTTAGAAGATGCTACAAGTCCACTAAAGAGACAGCTTACACTACACTCGTTCGTCCTCTGTTAGAATATTGCTGCGCGGTGTGGGATCCTTACCAGGTGGGATTGACGGAGGACATCGAAAGGGTGCAAAAAAGGCAGCTCATTTTGTATTACCACGTTATAGGGGAGAGAGTGTGGCAGATATGATACACGAGTTAGTATGGAAGTCATTACAGCATAGACGTTTTTCGTCGCGGCGAGACCTTTTTACGAAATTTCAGTCACCAACTTTCTCTTCCGAATGCGAAAATATTTTGTTGAGCCCAACCTACATAGGTAGGAATGATCATCAAAATAAAATAAGAGAAATCAGAGCTCGAACAGAAAGGTTTAGGTGTTCGTTTTTCCCGCTCGCTGTTCGGGAGTGGAATAGTAGAGAGATAGTATGATTGTGGTTCGATGAACCCTCTGCCAAGCACTTAAATGTGAATTGCAGAGTAGTCATGTAGATGTAGATGAACACCTGTGTCTTTCCGTACGATCTCAGATTTCCCTTATTTTATCGTGGTGATAGTTTCTTCCTATGTAGGTCGGTGTCAACAAAATATTTTCGCACTCGGTGGAGAAAGCTGGTGACTGGAATTTCGTGAAAATATTCTGTCGAAATGAAAAACGACTTTGGGGTTTGGGGGAAGGAGACCAGACAGCGAGGGCATCGATCTCATCGGATTAGGGAAGGATGGGGAAGGAAGTCGGCCGTGCCCTTTCAGAGGAACCATCCCGGCATTTGCCTGGCGTGATTTAGGGAAATCACGGAAAACCAAAATCGAGATGGCCGGACGCGGGATTGAACCGTCGTCCTCCCGAATGTGAGTCCAGTGTCTAACCACTGTGCCACATCGCTCGGTAAAAACGACTTTCTTTTAATAACGTGCACCTCAAATCCTGTATCATTGCAGTGACACACACTCCCATATTTCACGATAATACAAAATGTGCTGCCCTTCTTTGACATTTTTCGATATACTCCGTCAATCCTATCTGGTAAGGATCCCATACCGCGCAGCAGTATCCTAAAAGAGGACTGTCAAGCGTAGTGTAGGTGGTCTCCTTAGTAGATCTGTTACCTTTTCTAGATACCCTGCCAATAAAACGCAGTATTTGGTTAGCCTTTCTAACAACATTTTCTGTGTGTTCCTTCCAATTTAAGTTGTTCGTAATTATAATACCTAGGTATTTAGTTGAATTTATGGCTTTTAGATTAGACTGATTTATCGTATAAGCAAAGTTAAACGAATTCGTTTTAGTACTCATGTGGATGACCTCACACTTTTCGTTATTTAGGGTCAACTGACAATTTTCACACCATTCAGATATCGTTTCTAAATAGTTATGCAATTTGTTTTGATCTTCTAATGACTTTATTAGTCTATAAACGACAGTGTCATCTGCAAAAAAGCTAAGACAGTTACTCAGATTGTCTCCCAAATTGTTTATATAGATAAGGAACAGCCAAGGGCCTATAACACTACCTTGGGGAACGCCAGATATCACTTCTGTTTTACTCGATGACTTTCCGTCAATTACTACGAACTTTGACCTTTCTGACAGGAAATCACAAATCCAGTCATATAACTGAGACAATATTCTATAAACACGAAGTTTCACTACATGCCGCTTGTGTCGTATAGTGTCAAAAGCCTTCCGGAAATTCAGAAATACGGAATCAATCTGAAATCCGTTTTCGATAGCCCTCAACACTTCATGAGAATAAAGAGCTTGTGTCTTTCACAAGAATGATGTTTTCTAAATCCGTTTTCTAAATCCATGTTGACTGTGTGTCAAAAGACTGTTTTCTTCGAGGCAATTCATAATGTTCGACCACAATATATGTACAAAAATTCTGCTGCATATCGACATTAAAGATATGGGCTTGTAATTTAGTGGATTACTCCTACGTTTCTTGAATACTGGTGTAACTGTGCAACTTTCCAGTCTTTGGGTACGGATCTTTCGTCGAGCGAACGGTTGTATATTATTGTTAAGTATGGAGCTAATGCATCAGCATACTCCGAAAGGAACCTAATTGGTATAGAGTCTGAACCAGATGACGCTTTTATTAAGTGATTTTAGTTGCTTCACTACTTCGAGGATATTTACTTCTTATGTTGGTAACTGTTCTTGGTTCGAATTCTGGAATATTTACTTCGTCTTCTTTTGTGAATGGATTTCAGAAGGGTGTGTTTAGTAACTTTGCTTTAGCAACACGTTCTTCGATAGTATCTCCATTGCTATCGCGCAGAGAAGGCATTGGCTGTGTCTTGCCGCCAAAATACTTCACATACGACCAGAATCTATTTGGATTTTCTGCCAGATTTCGAGACAAAGTTTCATTGTGGAAACTATTATAAGCATCTTGCATTGAAGAACGAGTTAAATTTCGAGCTTCTGTAAAAGATCACCAATCTTTGGGATTTTGCGTCTGTTTAAATTTCGCATGGTTGAATCGTTGTTTCTGCAACAGTGTCCTAACCCGTTTTGTCTATTTGTTATAAATCTCTCAATTCCTGCCGATACTATTTCTTTGAATTCAAGCCACATTTGGTCAACACTTATATTATTAATTTGGAATGAGTGGAGATTGTCTCTCAGGAAGTCATCAAATGAATTTTTATCTGCTTTTTTGAATAGGTATATTTTTCGCTTATTTTTCGAGGATTCGGGGATTACAATATTCAATCTCGCTACGACAACCCTGTGTTTACCAATCCCTATATCGGTTTTGATGCTCGTTATTAACTCAGGATTATTTGTTGCTTAGAGGTGAAGTGTGTTTTCACAACCATTTACTATTCGCTTGGGCTCATGAACTAACTGCTCGAAATAATTTTCAGAGAATGAGCTTAGCACAATTTCGGATGATGTTTTATGCGTAACCCCTGAATTAAACATGTATTTTCGCCAAGATATCGAAGGTAAATTAAAGGCATCACTAACTATAATCGCATGAGCCGGGTAAGTGTTTGAAATCAAACTCAAGTTTTCTTTGAACCTTTCAGCAACTGTATCATCTGAATTGGGAGGTTGGTAAAATGATCCAGTTATTATTTTATTCCGATTGCCAACAATGACTTCTGCCCATAGTAACTCACAGGAACTATCTACTTCAATTTCGCTACGAGATAAACTACTTCTAACAGTACCAAACACGGCACCGCCAACCGTCTTTAGCCTGTCCTTTCGGATCACCCTTAGGTTCTTCACAAACATTTCGGCTGAGCTTATATCCCGCTTTAGCCATCTTTCAGTGCCTATAACGATTTGAGCATCAGTGCTTTCTATTAGCGCTTGGAGCTGTGGTACCACAGATACCCGTATCTACGTTCTTCCTGCGTTCGACCTGCACCCTTTGTGGCTGAAGCTTTTCTTGTGTTTTCACGAGACTCTGTAACCTAAAAAGCCGCTCTGTCCACGCCACACAACCAGCCTTTGGCGCAAGTCGAGGAACCTGCAGCCCACACGGTCGCAGAACCGTCTGAGCCTCTGATTCAGACCCTCCACTCGGCTCTGTACCAGAGGATCCGCAATCCGTCCTGTCGACTTTGCTGCAGATGGTCAGCTCTGCTCTCATCTTACAAGCAAGACTGACAGCCTTTACCACTTCTGTTAGCCGCTCGAAACCACAGAGAATCTTTTCTGATCCAAAGTGACACACATCATTGGTACCGACATGAGCAACCACCTGCAGTTGGCTGCACCCTGTGCTCTTCATAAAGTGCGGGAGGACCGGTTCCACACCTGGAATGAGTCCACACGGCATGGACACGGGATGCACGTTGCTTTTCTTATCCATCTTGTCAGCCAAATCCCTAAGGGGCCCCATAACGCGCCTAACGTTGTAGCTCCCAACTATCGTTAATCCCACCCTCTGTGACTTTCCGAATCTGGCAGGCTGAAAGGTTGAAACAGGACAGGCGACAGCATCTGGCTCAGCGACAGTGTCAACCATATACAACAGCTGCAACTTGTTTGTCAGACAAACCAGGGAGGCCTCAGGTGCGGCCGCCTGCGAAGTCTTTGGCCGACCTCCCACTCGACCACAGGTGAAGGGTCAGCCTCGGTGCGAGCAGTAACTGGGCTGGCCACCGGTGAGGACCGACGTGAGGACTCGGACGTGCTGGACGTCCGTTGGATCCCCACGGCCGGTCCACAGCAGTGGTGCCCATCCACTGCAGCCTCCAGTTGTCTAACCGAGGCCATCACAGCCTGGAGCTGAGAGCGACGTGTCACCAACTCAGCACGCATCTGTGCACAACAATTGCAGTCCCTGTCCATACTAAATACTGTGGAAAACTAAACTATGCCGATAAATGGAATATCGGCACGTGCTGCACAACTCTACTGTAGACGCTGACGAAAGCACAAGAACTGTGTCTAGTAAATTAGATTAACACGAAGAGATTAAAGAACCTAACTACAGAAGCACTCAGGTGAAACTAAATAATTCGCCCCTGATTAGGAACGTGAAATATATCACAAAAACTGTTTACTTTCCGATACAAATGAAAACGTGTGAACTGTGGATAATAGATATTAGATTAACACGCAGAAACACAAGATACTGAATTATTAAAGCACACAGATGATATTATAAAATTCTCTAGTGGTTAGGAACCTGTAAAAGTCACAAACTCGTCTACTTCCCCGTTGCGGCGCGTTTTTCGGCTTGTTGCTGCTGCCTGACTGATTTTTCACTTGGGTTGCTGGAAGTACAAACATTACATCATATCAAGCAATCACCTTTACCCTCGAGAACAAAATGATCATATCTTTGCGTTGGTGTGATTGCAGCCATTCTAAGTTAGATCGACATAACTTGGCGTCAGCTGTATTAGTGATGAATGTAAGAGACTATGGTACACGGATGTAGACATTGTTTTGGGCCACTGTGGGAGCGGTACACGGATAGCCTAATGACGAGGCGACTACTAGCGGTAGGCGGGAAATCCGGGTTCGAGGCCAGGTCGGGCACAAATTTTCATATGTCCCCAACTGGTAGAGCATCTGCACCTAACTACTACTCACGACAATTTATTCGCACGTAGCGAATTTATTTCGACATAAATTATTATCACTTCTGTCGAACCGACACAATTCAACTGACCAGCTATAACAGTTAGCAGATATACGAGGGGTATTCAATAAATAATGCAACACATTTTTTTCTGAAAGCAGGTTGGTTTTATTCAGGATTCCAATCACACTATTCCCCACTCTTCTAACTACAAAATCTAAACACAAAATTAGAAGAATATGGAATGAAGATTAACAATAAGGAAACAAAAAACATGATAATTGGAGGAAAGGGAAGAAAAGAGCAAATAGAGCAAGTGAATAACTTCAATTACTTGGAAGTGTAATAATGGATGATATGTATTGCCCAACAAAATTAGCAAAAGAATTGCAATGGCAAAAGAAGGATTTGAGAGGAAACAGAAATTACTTTGTGGAACCACTAGAAAAAGATCTGAGGAAAAGTCGTGCCAAATGCTACATCTGGAGCGTTGCACTATATAGTGCAAAAACCTGGACATTGAAGAAGGAAGACAAAAGAAGATTGGAGACACTAGAGATGTGGATATAGAGAAGAATGAAAAAAGTGAAATGGCAAGACTGAGTAAGGAATGAAGAAGTATTAAGAAGAGTTGGAGAAGAAAGAAACATACTAAATGTAATGGACAGAACAACATACATAGAAAAAACTTTAGAATTCTTCCAAACCAGCAACATAACTAAAATACATAAAGATCCAACAGCCAGAATACAAAAGGAGATTAAACACATTTCAAACAACATTAACTTTCTACTCACCATCCAAGAAGCAAGAAACATTGTAACAATGAGCCCACAAGCACCTTGCCTTAGATCACAACCAAAGATCCACAAAAACGGGACCCCCATCAGGCCCATAGTGAACTGTAGGAACAGCCCAACATTCAAGCTCAATAAAATACTCTTCAGAATTCTCAAACAAGCATACACATTCAATAATGAGAGAACACTTAAAAACACAACATAATTTACACAATATGTCAAAAACATACAAGTACCTGATGAAGCCACACTTGCCTCATTTGACATACATAACCTACATTCCTCTATGCCAATAGATCCCACACTACAGATAATTAATGCCAACCTACATAAACAGAAAAAAATCCATTCAACTTACATTAATGAGCTAATGGACCTGCTTGAATTCACACTTTCACATAACTATTTTAAATTTAACAATAAAATCTACAAACAAACAGATGGTGTGGCAATGGGCTCAAATCTTTCCGGATTGCTAGCAGAAATTTTTATAAGTAACCTAGAAGACAAAATCCTGAAATCCAATCACCACCTCCTCAAAAATATCATCTACTACTACAGATATGTAGATGATACCATCATTTTAATCAAAGGCACTAAGAAGGCATGACATCACTGAGTTGAATCAGTTCTTCAACAACTCCCATGAAAACATAAAATTCACAACTGAACACCAAAAATATGATAGTATAAATTTCCTAGACCTTACCATTAGAATAAAGAATAACAGACCTCACTTTGAAATTTATCGGAAGCCTACCACAACACATACCACAATCCACAACTCCTCTTGCCACCCCGCAGCACACAAAATGGCAGCATTCTGCTACATGATTAATAGAGCTATCCAACTACCACTCTCAGAAGATAAATGCGATCAAGAAATTGAAATAATAAAACAAACAGCTATTGAAAAGGGTTATAACAGCTCCATAGTAGACACCCTAAAACACTCAATAATGGCAAAGGAATCACAACACAAAAAACAAAAAGAAAATAACATCTTCCATACAATCCCCTTTCTGGGTAACATTTCATACCAGATTGCCAATGTCTTCAAACGGAAAGGCATAAGCATATCCTTTACAACAGACAACAAGATTGGACAGAAGTTACCCCACAACATCGGCACATGAAACCCACTTCATCACACAAATGTGTACAAAATTGAATGTTTGGACTGTGACTGCTTCTACATAGGCCAGACAGGCAGAACATCTGACATTAGGTTTGAGGAACACATGGCAGCACTAAAAAACAAAAAATATCACACATCAGCAATAGCTACCCACCTGCATGAAACAAAACACCATGTTAACAACACAAGTATTAGCATACTACACGTCCAACAAAAAGGCAGAAAACTAGACATCCTTGAAACACTCCAAATATACAAACATCAAATGAAACAACCAGAATCCATCTTAAATGACAAAATTGACAATATTTACAATAGTATCATCTCCGTTTTCAGCAACTGCCTACTCCCTTAAAAATGCACACACACACACACACACACACACACACACACACACACACACACACACACCAAATATTTATCATAAATATTGACAGCTACCAAGAGTACAAGAGATTGACCTCATTCACAGACAATTCATCACACCAACAGCTTGTACCCCTTGTCAGCTTAAAACTGTATGTACATCAACTACTGGCACAAGTGTATATCTACCTGCATATTTTATAGCATTAAACAGTGTATTACCCCAACCTTTAGGCGGCTAATATATGCAACATGCAATCTTAAGACTCCTTGCCATGTAAATGTTTGCTCTCATAATCACTCTTTCCTCTCTCTCTCTCTCTCTCTCTCTCTCTCTCTTTCTCTCTCTCTCCCTCTCTCCCTTTCACTCACACACACACACTTTTTCTCTCTCTCTACCTCTCCTTCTGCCTCCAGCCCCTCACTTCACATCTGTTTATTAATCCCAATCAATAAGTGTAATGTATGTATGACTTTACTGTTGTAGCCAATATGATCATTGTAATTTAAATCTGTAACATTTCACCTAATTGTTATCAAAAAGTATGAAGTTTAAGCCATTTTAACATTTCACCTGATTGTATAAACGAGTACGAATGTTTAGCGGTTTTAACTTGTCAGAATTGATTTATATACCACCTGAAGTACACACACATATATTTGACACCTCGAAACAAACACCGCCAAATGCTTAAAGCAATTATTCTGTAATAATGTTGTTACGATGTATACTCTTTGCACTTTGCGATTATGTCTTCTCTTCTGCTATACGATCCTTACAGCCAGCTGATTCCTGACGCCATATTTGTTTACAAATGTGGCAGTATACATGTGATGTGTTACGACAGCAAAAGGAACCTGTGACCACTGAAGGTACTGTAGTTTACTTATTTAATGTTCACCATTAGACGTCAGTTTAATTTGTTTGTCAAAAGTAATCCTAAACCATATTCTGAAATAGCGTCTTGTTTCTACACTAGGCAGTGTCACAAGTTCCTCCAAAAATCGTAACACAACACACACACAAATGTAATACTTATTAATGTAAATCCACCCGATGATGGAGGTTTAAACCTTCGAAACACATCGTGGAAATAAATAAAACGGTGACTGGTAACAGTGAACTTGTTGTTTCATTTAAAGTCAGTAACAGTCACGGTAAAGCCTAACCTAAAATGTTCGCATTTAAAATGGTAAAAGTCATCAGAAAGAGAAAACGAAACTGGATTGGAGATTGTTTGTGGAGAGACTGTTTATTGAAAAAAGGAATAAAAGGAATGGAGGACGCAAAAAGGGAAAGAGGAAAAGGAAGATATCAAATGCTGGACAATATGAAAGGAGGCAAATATACAGAAATGAAAAAACTGGCTACGGACAGACAAAAGTGGAGCAAGGTTAATCCATGACAAGACCTACCGTAAGCAGAATACCATACTACTACTATAGCGCCACCAGGTATCGTACCTTCATGCAACTATATGGGCGAAGCGGGAATATTCCCTGATGTCCCAAAACAAATTATGCATTTTTCGAACCAAAATTGGCCTAGAAAAAATGTGCAGTATTATTTATTGGACGCTTCTCGTACTTGCCAACGTCTGCTAGCTGTTACTGGTCATTAAATCTCACCGTAACAACTATGGATGTAAAAAGCAAACACTAGGAACATTTTACCGCTGGTGGGTGCCGATAGATACAGGCTGTGAACTCGTAAACCGTGATGTAAAACTGTAAGAAATCATAACTGAAAAATCATATACAACCTCTAGATCGACGAAATATCTGTAGCTAAAGATTGGAAAGTTGTACAGGTCACACCAGTACTCAAGAAAGAAGAGTAATTCGGTGAATTAGAGACCCATATCACAGACGTCGGTTAGGAGCAGAATTTTAGAACGTATAATCGAATATTATGAATTACCACGAAGAATATGATCTATTGACACACTGTCAATTCCGATTCAAAAAATTATGCTCTTGTGCAACGCTACTAGCTCTTTATTCTCAAGAAGAGTGCTGTCGACAGGGGAATCTGAAACTGATTCTGTATTTCCTGTAGCCTTTTGATACTGTTCCACACAAGTGGCTTCTAATGATATTGCGTGACTATAGAGCAACACTTCAGCTGTGCGACTGGTTTCGTGATTTCCTGTCAGAACGGTCACAGTTCACAGAAACTGACGGGAAGTCATGGAGTAAAACAGAACTTGTTTAGCGTTCCCCAAGCAAGTGTTTTAGGTACTCTGGTGTGATCTACACGAACGAGTTGCTAGCAAACCCGGCATGTATTCGTTTTGCCAATTTTCTATTAGAAAGGAAACCTTATACGTACTGTTGCAGCAGACTCGGTGTGAGATGATCCCCATCAGCTCCTGTACACTGGACGCAGCTGCTTCGCGTGTCTACAACGTCTCTATGACAACGCTTATTAATAGCTGTACAGAAGGCTATTGTTATCGCCTACAGCCGTTAGCGCTACCCAGTTGAAAGCTGTCAAAATCACTGACAGTTGTCAGGGATATCCTTCATTCGACTGTAGGAATGCCTTAGCAGTATTTTTTTCACGTATCTCAGTGTTTATGACATATATCTTGAACTATGTGGAACGGTAAAGCTAATGGCACAATCAACATAAACTCTTTTTCCACATTATTTATTGATTGTTAGACAACATTTCTTGATTTTTCAAAGAACTTCAGTCATCAGTAAGAAACCCCTCCTCCTTCTCCTCCGAAATCCATAGAGTTAAAGTTACTCGGCCCAAAATGAGGTGTGTGAAGTCCTGCAGTCTGCATATCTGCTCTGAAATCAAAAGACAAACAATTTTCTTAATCTATAGGATATTGCGGACGGAGTAATAGCACGATTTGTAAGTAGGCTGTGTTGGTTTTTTATTGGTAACGCCACGTAGCACTCTGTATGAAGATCACTGGCTGTGCTGTGTGGTGTCTGTGGCTGGTTGGCATTGTTGTAATACTCGCCATTGTAGCGTTGGGCAGATGGATGTGAACAGCGTGTCTATGTAAGTAGGCTGTGTGGGTTTTTTTTATTGGTAACGCCACATAGCGCTCTGTATGAAGATCACTGGCTGTGCTGTGTGCAGTCTGTGGCTAGTTTGCATTGTTGTCTGCCATTGTAGTCTTGGGCAGCTGGATGTTAACAGCGCGTAGCGTTGCGCAGTTGGAGGTGAGCCGCCAGCAGTGGTGGATGTGGGGAGAGAGATGGCGGAGTTTTGAAATTTGTAAGACTGGATGTCATGAACTGCTATATATATTATGACTTTTGAACACTATTAATATAAATAAATTGTTTGTTCTCTATCAAAATCTTTCATTTGCTAACTATGCCTATCAGTAGTTAGAGCCTTCAGTAGTTTGAATCCTTTATTTAGCTGGCAGTAGTGGCGCTCGCTGTACTGTAGTAGCTTGAGTAACGAAGATTTTTGTGAGGTAAGTGATTTGTGAAACGTATTGGTTAATGTTAGTCAGGGCCATTCTCTTGTAGGGATTACTGAAAGTCAAATTGGGTTGCGCTAAAAAAATATTGTGTGTCAGTTTAAGCACAGTCTTGTATAAATTTTTCTAAGGGGACGTTTCATATGTCGACCCTTAGCCGAGGATACCTCACTGGAATCTTTTGATTTTTTCTTGTAGTTTGTGAAATTAGTTCAGATTTTGTTTATTGCTAGCGCGTAATTCACATTACAGTAAATGACGTAAAATTTACGGCAGTACTTGACTCTGGCAGTCCCATTTCAGTAATTGGTGAAACAGCCTTTAGCAAATGCAACAAATCGAATGATTGCCCCACACTTCCGTTACGTAAGATTAAATTACAAGGTGCAATCTTTGGGAAAAGTGTAGATGTACGCCAACAAACCAACTTAGAATTCTCTTGTCAAAGCCACAGCTTCTGTATGAACTTTCTTATTGTTCCATTGTTGTCGATGGAAATTATATTGGGAGTAGACTTTTTCAATGGATACAAAGTATTCTTAAACTTTCACGATGCTGAAATAAGTTTAGAGAAAGAAGGTAAGTCAATAGCTTTGAAATTTGATGATTGGCTCTCAAACCATGACGAGGAAATTAATCGGCTTTACCTTCTGTTAGACAACAGTTCGGAATTTCCTACGGAACTAGACACTAACAATCACTCTGCAAGTACTGACAGGGATGATATCGACGGCATATTTGAAACTAATGAGTTAATTCACAATAAAATTCAAACAGTTGAGAATTGTAATGACACTGATAGGCAGGACCTTTTTGAGATTTTACAAGCACATTCCACAGTTTTTACTCACAAAACAGGAACAATCATGGGATTTCAGTACCAATTTCGTGTTCGTGAGCGTACTAAATTTTGTGTTAGACCATACGTAATTCCAGCACATTATAGGGACCGTGTTAGAACAGAAATACAATCTATGCCTGACGAGGGCATTATTGAGCCTGTAGTAAGCTCATACAACAATCCATTACATGTTGCTGAGAAGAAAAATGGATCGATCAGGCTTGTCTTAGATTCGAGACAAATCAATACTATCATTATTCCTGAAACAGACAGGCCTCAAACGTTGGAAGAACTTCTTCAAAATTTTAATGGTGTAAAAGTGTTGTCTTCCATTGATCTCAGATCCAGCTTTTATCAGATCGAACTTCATCCAGAATGTAGAAAATACACAGCTTTCCTTTGTTTCGGCGTTTGTTATCAGTTTCGGAAACTTCCTTTTGGTTTGAACATTTCTTCGGCAGAATTCATTCGCGGGCTAAATTCCATATTACCTGATTTCTTAAAACGTCACATCGCCTTATATGTGGATGATATCTAATAGCAGAAGCCTCATGGGAACAACATAATCGCATTCTCAACAGTTTGTTACGTATTTTTGCAGAATCTGGAATTACAGTTAACTTGGAAAAGTCTGAATTCGGTAGGTCAAAGGTGAGGTTTTTGGGACATATTATTTCTTCTGAAGGCATTCAGCCGGATCCTGAAAAGTTAGAAGCAATCAGAGCCATTCCAGTTCCATCCACAAAAAAACAAGTCTGCAGTTTTCTAGGCCTCGTAAATTTTTACCGTCGTTTTCTGAATATGCAAATTCTAGTTACACCAAAACTTTGTTCTCTCACTGGAAAAAATACTATTTGGAACTGGGACCAACAAGCACAGTTGGAATTCAATTCTTTGAAAGAATAGCTACTTAAAGCGCCAATACTAGCTCATCCATATCTCTCACAAGATTTCTGCCTTAGCACAGATTCTTCTAAAGTCGGTCTTGTTGCCCATTTATTTCAAGAAGCCACAGAAAATGACATTACTGTTCAGAAAACCATTGTTTTTGCTTGCCGAGTGCTAACAAAATCTGAAAAAAATTATTCCGTTACTGAATTAGAAGCTTTAGCTATCGTTTGGGCATTTAACAAATTCCGTTTCTTTCTTTCTGGTAAGCACGTAAAAGTATACAGTGATCATCGTGCATTACAATTTCTTATGTCTTCATAATTAAATCATGACAGGTTGAAACGTTGGGCATTGTTTCTGCAAGAAATCCACTTCACAATAGTCTACATTCCCGGCAAGGAGAACATTGTTGCAGACGCATTGTCACGCGCACCGGCTGGGCTTGAGAAAAGTAACACAGAAAGCAACCTCGAGAAAAATTTCAGTATTCTTTACATTCAGAAAATCGCCTTTGAAAACTTCATCACCACATCTTTAAAGAACATTGCTCATGAACAAGATGAAGATCCGATTTGGAAAGACATCAAAAGTAAATGGCATGAAAAGACACACACACAGATTCGGCATTATTATCTGGTTAGGAATAACATACTGTTCAAACGATGCAGTGTTGATGACAAGCTATGGGTACTTTGCATTCCAGACGATTTCGTTAATAAGCTCATTTGGTACATTCATTTCAGCTATGCACATTTTGGTCCACGAAAATGTTATCATATTCTTCGAACGACTTGTTATTTTAACAATATGGAAAAGAGAATTCGAAGAGTCTTGTTTATTTGTAAACTTTGTCAAAAGGCGAAACCATCTACTGTCTCGCATCATGCTCCATTGTTTCCTATCATTCCTTTTAAATTAAAAGAATTTGCTGCTGTTGATCTTTTGGGACCGCTTGTCAGAACATCTAATGGATTTTCGTACGTTCTAGTCGCTGTTGAACTTACTTCAAAATTTGTTTCTTTCACTCCGTTACGTAAAGCCATTGGACGGTCTGTATCCAACGCCTTTGTTAAAAATTTCTTACGTGAAGTTGGACCCGTTAGTAAAGTCATTTCAGATAACGGACCGCAATTCAGATCTGCTGTTTGGTTACGCATGCTTCGTAACCATAAAATCAAATCTGTTTTTATTTCATTGTACTCACCACATTGTTACCCCTCTGAACGGATTATGAAAGAAAGCAATAAGCTTTGCAAACTTTATTGTCACAGAAAGCATCAGCATTGGGACAGATATTTACACTTATTTCAAAACGTGCTGAATGAAATGCCTCATGACTCCACTGCTTTACCACCTGTTCTTGTACTGAAGAATAAAGAACCACCGAACAGAATCAGAGCGCTTGTACCTTTTCCGAATACACGTAAACTTCGACACAAAGACATAAGTGATTTGGCTATTAAAAATATAAATTCTGCTGCAGACAAAAGGAGAAATTTACACTGTAAAGCAAATGCAAAGAAATTATATATTGGTCAGAAAGTTCTCATTAAAGCTCATTCATTGTCACATAAGAAGAAACACTTGAGTCACAACTTCTTTCTAGTTTACAATGGACCTTACAGAATCCGATGTATACCACATGATAATTGCTTTGAAGTTGAAACTCTGCGTACTAGGAAGAGTAAAGGTTTACACCTCATTTCACATGTAAAACCGTTTATTGAAAGATAATCTGCTTTTTAACTTTGTCTTTGCCATAAAACATTTCACTTCACATTTCTAGTATGCTTTGTCACACTGAGAAACTGTTAACATGCAACAATGTTTTGAAGTTAACTATCCAATCTAGAACCTAGGGAACATTTTCAACAGAAATTACGAATGCATTGTTATAGTGAACAGACGACACAGTGTTGTTATTTGCACATTCTTGCTTGTTAGTTGCACTATTACGCAACGACTATATACTTAGAATATATACTGTTAATGAGATTTTAAAGCAACATTTTGGTTTAGTTTCAAAGATATTCTTTATTTGAAGTACTTTCTCTGAGATTAAAGATGACTTAGCATTTGGTTTCTTTGATAGCTGCACGATTATATCACGACGTTACTAACGTGTGACACAATTTACATTGTGCTTTTTGGTGTTTCTGTTTTATATCAGCAGAGTTTTTCTGAATTCTTCTGGAAAGTAAAACATGTTTTACTAGTAACTTTTGTGGTATAGCTACAATGAGACAGCCTTTTCCGTAGCACAACAATACGTTACAGTACAGTACTTACTTCATCACGGCAATAAGCGTAGTAACTACGATATCTATACGCAAAGCATTTCACTTTTGTTTATCATGAGGTATGTACATTGACTTCTGCATAACTTAGCTTTTGGAGAACGATAACTACGACACTTCCACCGAGATTATCTTACAACAACGCACAGTTTAACGCTACAGCACACGTATTTGAGTGATTAATTTTGTACTTAAAACATTTATTTTTAAAGATATTTGAAGTACAATGATACAAAGGTTTTCCGTGATACATTTCATTCCATTGCTGTAATCTGTAACA
This sequence comes from Schistocerca gregaria, assembly GCF_023897955.1. Classification (NCBI taxonomy): domain Eukaryota; kingdom Metazoa; phylum Arthropoda; class Insecta; order Orthoptera; family Acrididae; genus Schistocerca; species Schistocerca gregaria. The sequence continues at coordinate 24,199,573 of NC_064928.1, read as the reverse complement.
CCTGAGGATATAATTACATTAATCCTCAGGGGGGTACACGCCTACTTTGTGTACCATGTGTTTGGCGAGCACAAGGAGCCCTAGCTAATATGGTATTTGCTTATACAATTTTACACATCGGTACCATATTTGTCTAACACAGAATTACACAGTTATCTGATTATTTGACAAAGAAACAAACACCTTTTTACTATGTCAGTGACACATGTTTACGCAATTACGCAGGTGGATAACTTCACACTTATGAAATTGTCATTTGTCTGTACTTCGTGAAATTTTCATATTTTTTTGGAACCATTGTGATACTATGAGAGCTCTGAATGATGTATTTGGTATGAGATCATGATTTTTAAAGTACGTTTGAGGTAGATGACACTTAGATGACAGTTTTTACATGAGCAGAAATTTTTTTTTTAGATTTTGAAATTATTCCAGAAAGCTATGACGTTTTTGAGATTTGACTGAGGTGTTATGATGTTATTATTACGACAACGATGTGAATTATGCTGCTGAGGTATGTTTAAGCTGATGCTATATGAGTTATTTGGTTATGCTATGTATCTGTTATGATGAAATATTGAAGAAGTGTCAACGAATAAAGTAAGGAATAATAAGTAGTGGTTAGAGACTCTGGTTTGTGAAAAAGAATGTTGGAAACCGAGAATCGTACTTTAAGAGTTATGAAATGTGTGTATATGTGTGAATGTATCACTATGCTGCCGAAAATTTTTTTGACACTATTATATTTAAAGGATTTTGTTTCTATAGATTTGTAACGGAAATTCTTGACCTGTGAAATTTCTTATATGAGACTGCCACTGTAGCAGAAACTGGTATCGTAAATATTTCGGTAAGAAAGTTAAGTGACCACCTGCACGTAATGCGTCATGGCCACCCAGCTGGGCGACAGCCACCTGGAAACAAGCCATTAATGTGGGCCTTTCAGAGGTACAGGTGGAAAAAAAGGGAGGCCATTATCCTCGCTATTGACATTCCTTTGCAGAAAGCTCATTACTTGGAAAGATACTTTCTTACATCTGCACACCTGACAATGACAGGCGTCTTTCTATGAGAGTCGAGAGAATTTGTACTAACTTATGAAATATCACATGACTATTGAATGATATTTTTATGCTTTGCCTTTCATAGTTGCTTATTTCATTTGATATCTGGTTTCCAGCTGTGTTGCAGCATTGGTTTTATAAAATAAAATTAAATGCATTTGCTAATGTGAACACTTTCTGTCAACAGATTTATTAAATAATCATTTTATGATCCACGTTCTTCGAAAAAGGAGCACTTGGAAAGGAAAGAACAATAAGAAAGGATTAATAACAGTTACTGCATATTTAATTTTCTTTTCAGGTACATGGTAATATTTTTTTTTTTACAATACGTTTTTGTGGTGCACCACTTTAATTTCATAGACATTAAGATGTGAATAGACATTTCCCTTCTCTGCCTTGTTGACTTTGTGTACTATTTTTTTCTGCTTATGGGTTTGTCATGTTTAGATATAAGTTATTACATTTATTGCTGCTTGCTTTGCTTACTTGAACTTTTTTTTTGTCATTGCTGTTTGTATTAATTGTTTTGTGCTGCTGCATTGCCTCGTCCCTTAGTTTAGCATCTGAGCTCAGTAGATTTAAGTTAGCTTAAGATGGGATAGGCTATATAATAGAACGAGTTGTGATGAATTGGAAGAAATGCATTGAGAAGCTATAAGAAAATGGTTTAGCCAAAAAAGTATTTTGAAAGAGGATATGAACATAAAAGTAGGACTTAGGGACAACAGGTTTAGGTAGGATTTTCTTGGAAATAAATGATGAGGTAAGATAATGGAAAATAAATAATGCGGTAAGAAATATGTGAGCATATAAATACAGAAAGCATGCTGGGATAGAATTTTTTCGGTGGAAACAAATGTTGAAATAAGAGGGACGATCTGTGGAATGAAGTTTTGGGTTGGGCTGCAGTACCAAATGTCACCCTGAAACCAAACCCTGTCCTTTCCATTTGTGTTATCCCACTATGTGTTTGTGTACCCTGGTGTATTTATTTTCTTCCTGTCTCTGTGTACTGTTTCAAAGAATTTTTTCTCTTCTAATATGAAGCTACATTCACTATGATGAGGAAGACTGTTATCCTCAAGTATAATTTGCATTAATAACATGTTATTTACACCGTAAAGATGTTTACACATTATTTATTCTGTTTTGTTCTGATGCTCATGTTTGAAATTGATGTTTCAAAAGTTATTCTGATTTTTTATGTATTTACTTTTGTCATAATTCCTGTAACACTGATGTATTTGTTATTTCGATTCCTTTGTAAAGCCTGTATTACTGCAAATGTTATCTGTATTACTATGTTCTTTAATGAAATATTTTGTACCTTTGTTATTATATTCTCATGTTATAAAATTGTAATTGACACCAGTTGATGAAATTAAGTAATTTGTAAGTTACATTTCACTGCACACGTTTCTGTTGGTCATAGTGTATGGACAATATGTGAGAAGTAGGACTCTTAGTGTTTGCACGTGTGTTAATAATTCAGCAAGGGACTGGATAACAGCATTGCTGGTTCTAACGATAATTAAAAAAAACTTTGTGAGTGCACAAGTGGTGGTTTATGGACTTGCTATATTCTCCACAAGACTCTTCGATGGTGATTGTGCACCTGCACAGTTGCAACAGATGGCTGCAGTCCGTCTCTACAAGGACTTCAGTGGGTCTGCATCATTGATAATCCACCAGTACTACTGTTTCTACAAGGACTGCACTGGGTCTGCACCTTTGGTGGCCAACCAATACTGTAATCTCTACAAGGACTACAGTGGGTCTACTCTGTGATGACCTACCTACCAATATTCTTCAAAACTTCGACTGACTCTGCTGTGGGTTTGCTCTGTTGTGGCCCATTACCTGTCTGCATGTCAAGAGTCAGCACTGTCTTTCTGTTGGAAGGACAACACTACTTCTTCAAGACTGCATGGAAATCCGCTACTTCTGTGTGCATTTTCTTTTACTGCTCAACCTTTGAGATAAATACTGCTATTTTACTGTGATGAACGATCAGGCCTGTCTTTATGGACTGTGAGAAAATTTAGCTTTTGACCAACATTATATCAATAAGTGTGTGCATTTTATTTCTTTGTTGTTGTAATTGTGGAAAACTTTTAACAAATATGTATTGGCCAGTGCCCAAAACAATTTCTAAATTTTTTTATGGGGAGTATGGGGGCTTTGTATGTAGGCTCTGTATGAAGATCACTGGCTGTGCTGTGTGCTGTCTGTGGCTGCTTGGCATTGTTGTAATACTCGCCATTGTAGCGTTGGGCAGCTGGATGTGAACAGCAGGTAACGTTGCACAGTTGGAGGTGAGCCGCCAGCAGTGGTAGATGTGGGGAAAGAGATGGCGGAGATTTGAAATTTGTAAGACTGGATGTCACGAACTGCTATATATATTATGACTTTTGAACACTATTAAGGTAAATACATTGTTTGTTCTCTATTAAAATCTTTCATTCGCTAACTATGCCTATCAGTAGTTAGTGCCTTCCGTAGTTTGAATCTTTTATTTAGCTGGCAGTAGTGGCGCTCGCTATATTGCAGTAGCTTGAGTAACTAAGATTTTTGTGAGGTAAGTGATTTGTGAAACGTATAGGTTAATGTTAGTCAGGGCCATTCTTTTGTAGGGATTTTTGAAAGTCAGATTGCGTTGCGCTAAAAATATTGTGAGTCAGTTTAAGCACAGTCTTGTATAATTTTTCTAAGGGAACGTTTCAAATTTTTGAAATTTAACGAAATAGGAAAATGGCGGATGTTGCAGAAAAAGACGTAGTTTTTCTGTTTATTTTTGGTCTTGTGTTTCTGCCGTAACTAATGAATAAATCAATATTTTAAAAAAATCTGCCTATTTCTCCTTGGGGACTTAACTAAGGAGTAATTCAGCCAAAGTTCAGAAACATAGTGTGCCCGCAATCCATTATGTCACCTAGGCTTAGAACTACTTAAACCTAACTAACCTAAGGATAGCACACACATCCATGCCTGAGGAACGATTCAAACCTGCGACTGTAGCAGCAGCGCGGTTCCGGACTGAAGCACCTAGAACCGCTCGGCCACAGCGGCCGGTTTAAAATGGTTCGTTTATTACTGAAAGCCCGTGTCTGTCTCACGTCCGCTTCGTTTGTCACTTTGCACGTTTCTCTTGCGGTGTAAAATGTGAGTGCTTGAAAATACAAACAAACGTGTTTATGCACTTAGAAAAAATGCAAAAAGTAATTTTAATGGCGATAAAAATGCTTCGATAGGCAATTGGATGCCAGGTAACGGACAATATTTCGTCAAAATGAGAGTACGGGACCTGAAACATGCGGTCGTACATTATCCTGCTGAAATGTAGGATTTCGCAGGGATCGAATGAAGGGTAGCGCCATGGGTCGTAACACAAAGTGTCGTCAATGCGAACAACAGGTGACCGAGACGTGTAACCAATGGCATTCCATACAATCACACCGGGTGATACGCCAATATGGCGATGACGAATACACGCTTCCAGTGTGCGTTTACCGCGATGTCGCCAAACACGAATTCGACCATTATGATGATGTAAACAAAACATGAATTCATCTGAAAAAAGTGACGTTTTCCCATTCGTGCACCCAGGTTCGTTGTCGAGTACACCATAGCAGGCGCTCCTGTCTATGATGCAGCGTCAGGGGTAACCGCAGCCATGGTCTCCGAGCTGATAGTCCATGCTGGTGCAAACGTCGTCGAACTGTTCGTACAGATGGTTGTTGTTTTGCAAATGTCCCCATCTGTTGACTCAGGGATCAAGACGTGGCTGCACGATCCGTTACAGCCATGAGGATAAGATGCCTGTCATCTCGACTGCTAGTGATACGAGACCATTGGTATCCAGCACGGCGTTCCGTATTACCCTCCTGAACCCACCGATTCCATATTCTGCTAACAGCTATTTATCTCGACCGAAGCGAGCAGCAATGTCGCGATACGATAAACCACAATCGTGATAGTCTACAATCCAACTTTTATCAAAGTCGGAAACGTCATGGTACGCATTTCGTCTCCTTACATGAGGAATCACAACAACGGTTCACCAGGCAACGCCGGTCAACTGCCGTTTGTGTATGAGAAACTTTCCTCATGTCAGCACGTTGTAGGTGTCGCCATCGGCGCCAACTTTGTGTGAATTCTCTGGAAAGCTAATCATTTGTATATCACAGCAACTGCTTCCTGTCGGTTAAATTTCGTATCTGTAGCACGTCATCTTCGTGGTGGAGCAATTTTAATGGCCAGCAGTGTATTGGAAGTCTGGCTTTTTTCGAAAAACCTGAGTTGTATTTCATAGTACCGCCATTTTATTAAAAAAAATTTTTAAAAATATCTCTACGTACTACCTTAGACAACATCATCAGTTTAAAAGTAGTTTTTGAAATTTTGGTTTAGATTGAAAACAGTGATGTTCAGAGCTCCCAGCGTGAAGTGTCGTCTGGATGAAAGTTTTTACTTAAAAAGACACATAATGGATTCTTTAGGGTGTACAGCTAAGGTCAAAAGTCGGTCTTAGTAATTTTTTTTTTATTTTATTGAGAAAATCACGGATATGTGTTCCAAAACGGAGCGCCGCCTCGGTCTCCCCCGCTAACAGAAATGGCCACTGTCTCTGTCGCAGCGCGGCGCGCCGTCAGCTGTCCGTTCGCCGGCGCCGCTTCCTTCCGGGCGGAAGCCGGCAGCCAGCCGGAAATGACGTCACGGCGGCAGCCCGCCCTGCTCTACGGCCGGCCTTGCGCCCCTCCCTGCTTCCCCTTGCCGCCCTGCCCCACCTCCGTCACGTCAATCTCTGCCGTTCCCCCAGCGTGCAGCCCCCACCAGCATCCCCGGTCCTTTGTTACCGGCGACAAGGCAAGCCCGACCGCGCCCTGCTGCTGCACACGTTTCAGCGTAGCATCGGTATCCCCAACATATCTTAGACGGTTATTTACTGTAGTTGTGAATGACCTTGCATCACTAACATTATCAGACTACAATTTCGCTTTCTTTCCAAATCATACGAAACTGCAATAAACAGTTACTCAAGTATAGTTTTTAGAGTTGTAACACCACCATAGGCTATCGTAGATTGAGCGTACACTACGTAGCTGTCCTGTTAGCGTTGGCCAGTTAAAATCGTAGCTACGCTACCTGTACATTAGCTGTGCTGCAAACCTATCGGGTTTAACTGAATCAACTGTGGGCTCTTGGTGAAACATTCCATTGAAACAAGCGTCCAGTTCATAGTGCCGAGGAATATGGGAAAAAACCGCAAATTGGCATTCATAAGAAGAAGAACAACATCAAAAATGCAACAGGAGTGTAATATGTAAGAAATTGTCCACGCAACCTGCCACTGATAATGCCTTGCAGAAAATGAAACGAAACGCTTGTTGTTGTTGTCTTCAGTCCTGAGACTGGTTTGATGCAGCTCTCCATGCTACTCTATCCTGTGCAAGCTTCTTGATCGCCCAGTACCTACTGCAACCTACATCCTTCTGAATCTGCTTAGTGTATTCATCTCTTGGTCTCCCTCTACGATTTTTACCCTCCACACTGCCCTCCAATGCTAAATTTGTGATCCCTTGATGCCTCAAAACATGTCCTACCAACCGATCCCTTCTTCTAGTCAAGTTGTGCCACAAACGTCTCCTCTCCCCAATCCTATTCAATACCTCCTCATTAGTTACGTGATCTATCCACCTTATCTTTAGCATTCTTCTGTAGCACCACATTTCGAAAGCTTCTAGTCTCTTCTTGTCTAAAGTATTTATTGCCCATGTTTCACTTCCATACATGGCTACACTCCAAACAAATACTTTCAGAAACGACTTCCTGACACATAAATCTATATTCGATGTTAACAACTCTCTCTTCTTCAGAAACGCTTTCTTTGCCATTGCCAGTCTACATTTTATATCCTCTGTACTTTGACCATCATCAGTTATTTTACTTCCTAAATAGCAAAACTCCTTTACTACTTTACGTGTCTCATTTTCTAATCTAATTCCCTCAGCATCACCCGACTTAATTCGACTACATTCCATTATCCTTGTTTTGCTTGTTTTGATGTTCATCTTATATCCTCCTTTCAAGACACTATCCATTCCGTTCAACTGCTGTTTCGAGTCCTTTGCTGTCTCTGACAGAACTACAATGTCATCGGCGAACCTAAAAGTTTTTATTTCTTCTCCATGGATTTTAATACCTACTCCGAACTTTTCTTTTGTTTCCTTCACTGTTTGCTCAATATACAGATTGAATAACATCGGGGAGAGGCTACAGCCCGGTCTCACTCCCTTCCCAACCACTGCTTCCCTTTCATGTCCCTCGACTCTTATAACTGCCATCTGGTTTCTGTACAAATTGTAAATAGCCTTTCGCTCCCTGTATTTTACCCCTGCCACCTTCAGCATTTGAAAGAGAGTATTCTAGTCAACATTGTCAAAAGCTTTCTCTAAGTCTACAAATGGTAGAAACGTAGGTTTGCTCTTCCTTAATCTAGCTTCTAAGATAAGTCGTGGGGTTAGTATTGCCTCACGTGTTCCAACATTTCTACGGAATCCAAACTGATCCTCCCCGAGGTCTGCATCTACCAGTTTTTCCATTCGTCTGTAAAGAATTCGCTTTAGTATTTTGCAGCTGTGACTTATTAAACTGATTGTTCGGTAATTTTCACATCTGTCAGCACCTGCTTTCTTTGGGATTGGAATTATTATATTCTTCTTGAAGTCTGAGGGTATTTCGCCTGTCTCATACATCTTGCTCACCAACTGGTAGAGTCTTGTCATGACTGTCTCTCCCAAGGCCGTCAGTAGTTCTAAAGGAAAGTTGTCTACTCTGGGAGCCTTGTTTCGACTCAGGTCTTTCAGTGCTCTGTCAAACTCTTCACGCAGTATCTTATCTCCCATTTCGTCTTCATCTACATCCTCTTCCATTTCCATAATATTGTCCTCAAGTACATCGCCCTTGTATAAACCTTCTATATACTCTTTCCACCTTTCTGCCTTCCCTTCTTTGCTTAGAACTAGGTTTCCATCTGAGCTCTTGATATTCATACACGTGGTTCTCTTCTCTCCAAAGGTCTCTTTAATTTTCCTGTGGGCAGTATCTTACCCCTAGTGAGATAAGCCTCTACATCCTTACATTTGTGTCTAGCCATCCCTGCTTAGCCATTTTCCACTTCATGTCGATGTCATTTTTGAGACGTTTGTATTCCTTTTTGCCCGCTTCATTTACTGCATTTTTATATTTTCTCCTTTCATCAGTTAAATTCAATATTTATTCTGTTACCCAAGGATTTCTACTTGCTCTCTCCTTTTTACCTACTTGATCCTCTGCTGCCTACATGACTTCATCCCTCAGAGCTACCCATTCTTCTTCTACTGTGTTTCTTTCCCCCATTCCTGTCAATTGTTCCCTGTATTCACCTGACCAAATGTCTTGTTCCTCCTGCCACCGAACTTCACTAATTCCCACTATATCTAACGTTAACCTATCCATTTCCCTTTTTAAATTTTCTAACCTACCTGCCCGATTAAGGGATCTGACATTCCACATTCCAATTCGTAGAACGCCAGTTTTCTTTCTCCTGATAACGACGTCCTCCTGAGTAGTGCCCGCCCAGAGATCCGAATGGGGGACTATTTTACCTCCGCATAATTTTACCCAAGACGACGCCATCATCATTTAATCATACAGTAAAGCTGCATGTCCTCGGAAAAATTACGGCTGTAGTTTCCCCTTGATTTCAGCCTTTCGCAATACCACCACAGCAAGGCCGTTTTGGTTAATGTTGCAAGGCCAGATCAGTCAATCATCCAGACGGTTGCCCCTGCAACTACTGAAAAGGCTGCTGCCCCTCTTCAGGAACTACATGTTTGTCTGGTCTCTCAACAGATACCCCTCCGTTGTGGTTGCACCTACGGTACGGCCATCTGTATCGCTGAGGCACACAAGCCTCCCCACCAACGGCAAGATCCATGGCTCATGGGGGGACGAAACGCTTATGGCACTAAAATTGTGTTTTATTCAGTTGCTGTCAGACGGTCCGTAAGTAAAAATTATCAATATACCGTAATATTGTAAATCCACTAAACAAACACTGTTTTTGGTCTTGTTTCGCAATTTTATTAATCTACGACCTAGGTTCCGGGTTATAAGCTCATTTCCAAGTACATTACTGAGTCCCAAAGATGAAAATGCACTGATATGCACGATGACAAGGCAAAGATAATCATCTCATCTTCTTATGGTATCGGTCCATAGCTTAATGTACAATTGCGTCAACGAAAATTTTTTAACAAACTACATACATTATTACACATTCAGCAAAGAATCATCAACGACGGGACTAGTTATGCATCAGCCAAGAACTTTTTAACTACAATGGACTGGGCTCAAAGTTTTACTTCTGTCCTGGGGTTGTCATCTCATTTAAAACTTTGGGCTCCAGTCCAGTGTAGTTAAATAGTCCTTGGCTGTTCATAACTTTAGTCCCGTCGTTGCAGGTTAATTTCTGAATGTGTAATAATGTATGTATTTTGTTAAAAAATTGTCATTGATGTAATTTTTCATTAAGAAAATACCAGTAAGAAGTTGAGATGGTACTCTTTGCCTTGTCATCATGTATTATCTGTGCATTATCACCTTTGGGAATCAGTAATGTACTTCGAAATTGTATTATAACCCGGAACCTAGGTCGTACAATAATAAAACTCTGACACAAGGCCAAAAAAAGTGTTTGTTTAGTTAATTTCGACCACTTTCTTTGAGTATGCCATGTGTCTGACTAGATTCCCTTAGAAACTGTGGTGTCACCGCCAGATACCACACTTGCTAGGTGGTAGCCTTTAAATCGGCCGCGGTCCGGTAGTATACGTCGGACCCGCGTGTCGCCACTATCAGCGACTGCAGACCGAGCGCCGCACACGGCAGGTCTAGAGACACTTCCTAGCACTCGTACCCAGTTGTACAGCCGACTTTGCTAGCGATGGTTCACTGTCTACATACGCTCTCATCTGCAGAGACGACAGTTTAGCATAGCCTCCAGCTACGTCATTTACTACGACCTAGCTAGACGCCATATTCAGTTACTATGCCTTCTGAACAGATAATATTGTGACTCATGTACCGTCATTAATGGATTAAAGTTACGTATCAAACTAATTCCGTCCGCTTTCTGAATTCTAATTCCTTGTCATGTTCCAGACCTCACGTCAGTATAGTTCTTCCCTCCTCACGCCAGCCTGCGTGAGCTAAAAAGCGTGCATTTCGGCCTCCTCTCCTAACACGGTGTTGGCTCTTCTGCCAACATAACAGAAACCATAAGCCATGAACCGTCTAGAAACTGCGTGAGGATATACAGAGTGAGTCAGGAACAAAGGTACAATGTTTGAGACGCGATAGTATTACATGATACTGAACAAAAACCTTCGTGTGCACATACTCCCTATTGCGAATGGTTTCCGAGATAGAACACGTTTAATATCACTTTTGTGCGTATTTCTTTAATAACTCGAAAACCACACACTTCAACGAAAACGTGTCTCAGTATACAATTAAACTAAATTAAATTTGCTACAAAAAAGGTATTTATTTTTTGTCTAGGACTAACAATCTGTGCGGAGAGAGAGCAAGAATATTGAAAATATCGCTCGGCGCGCGTGCCCTGTAGCTTAGGTACTTTTTGTGGGCCATTTTGAGGTATTTTTCCGACTTGATGGACCACATGCGTCCTGTATCGAAATGTTCGTCTCAACTTCCTCTACATCACTGTGGTACGTTGTAAACAATGGCAATGAATAATACAGGAAATAAATATAAATGTACATTAAATGTGTTCTATCTCGGAAACCATTCGGAATAGGGCATATGTCCACATCAGAGTTTTTCTTCAGAATCAGTAATACTTTTATGCGTCAAAACATTTCCTCCTGACCTGCCCTGTACAAGGGCCGTGTAACCTAAGGAACATTCCCTCCTGACCTGCCCTGTACAAGGGCCGTGTAACCTAAGGAACATTTCCTCCTGACCTGCCCTGTACAAGGGCCGTGTAACCTAAGGAACATTCCCTCCTGACCTGCCCTGTACAAGGGCCGTGTAACCTAAGGAACATTCCCTCCTGACCTGCCCTGTACAAGGGCCGTGTAACCTAAGGAACATTCCCTCCTGACCTGCCCTGTACAAGGGCCGTGTAACCTAAGGAACATTTCCTCCTGACCTACCCTGTACAAGGGCCGTGTAACCTAAGGAACATTCCCTCCTGACCTGCCCTGTACAAGGGCCGTGTAACCTAAGGAACATTTCCTCCTGACCTACCCTGTACAAGGGCCGTGTAACCTAAGGAACATTCCCTCCTGACCTGCCCTGTACAAGCGCCGTGTAACCTAAGGAACATTTCCTCCTGACCTACCCTGTACAAGGGCCGTGTAACCTAAGGAACATTCCCTCCTGACCTGCCCTGTACAAGCGCCGTGTAACCTAAGGAACATTTCCTCCTGACCTACCCTGTACAAGGGCCGTGTAACCTAAGGAACATTCCCTCCTGACCTGCCCTGTACAAGGGCCGTGTAACCTAAGGAACATTCCCTCCTGACCTGCCCTGTACAAGGGCCGTGTAACCTAAGGAACATTCCCTCCTGACCTGCCCTGTACAAGCGCCGTGTAACCTAAGGAACATTTCCTCCTGACCTACCCTGTACAAGGGCCGTGTAACCTAAGGAACATTCCCTCCTGACCTGCCCTGTACAAGGGCCGTGTAACCTAAGGAACATTTCCTCCTGACCTACCCTGTACAAGGGCCGTGTAACCTAAGGAACATTCCCTCCTGACCTGCCCTGTACAAGCGCCGTGTAACCTAAGGAACATTTCCTCCTGACCTACCCTGTACAAGGGCCGTGTAACCTAAGGAACATTCCCTCCTGACCTGCCCTGTACAAGGGCCGTGTAACCTAGGGAACATTTCCTCCTGACCTGCCCTGTACAAGGGCCGTGTAACCTAAGGAACATTTCCTCCTGACCTACCCTGTACAAGGGCCGTGTAACCTAAGGAACATTCCCTCCTGACCTGCCCTGTACAAGGGCCGTGTAACCTAAGGAACATTCCCTCCTGACCTGCCCTGTACAAGCGCCGTGTAACCTAAGGAACATTTCCTCCTGACCTACCCTGTACAAGGGCCGTGTAACCTAAGGAACATTCCCTCCTGACCTGCCCTGTACAAGGGCCGTGTAACCTAAGGAACATTTCCTCCTGACCTACCCTGTACAAGGGCCGTGTAACCTAAGGAACATTCCCTCCTGACCTGCCCTGTACAAGCGCCGTGTAACCTAAGGAACATTTCCTCCTGACCTACCCTGTACAAGGGCCGTGTAACCTAAGGAACATTCCCTCCTGACCTGCCCTGTACAAGGGCCGTGTAACCTAAGGAACATTTCCTCCTGACCTACCCTGTACAAGGGCCGTGTAACCTAAGGAACATTCCCTCCTGACCTGCCCTGTACAAGCGCCGTGTAACCTAAGGAACATTTCCTCCTGACCTACCCTGTACAAGGGCCGTGTAACCTAAGGAACATTCCCTCCTGACCTGCCCTGTACAAGGGCCGTGTAACCTAGGGAACATTTCCTCCTGACCTGCCCTGTACAAGCGCCGTGTAACCTAAGGAACATTCCCTCCTGACCTGCCCTGTACAAGCGCCGTGTAACCTAAGGAACATTTCCTCCTGACCTACCCTGTACAAGGGCCGTGTAACCTAAGGAACATTCCCTCCTGACCTGCCCTGTACAAGGGCCGTGTAACCTAAGGAACATTCCCTCCTGACCTGCCCTGTACAAGCGCCGTGTAACCTAAGGAACATTTCCTCCTGACCTACCCTGTACAAGGGCCGTGTAACCTAAGGAACATTCCCTCCTGACCTGCCCTGTACAAGGGCCGTGTAACCTAAGGAACATTTCCTCCTGACCTACCCTGTACAAGGGCCGTGTAACCTAAGGAACATTCCCTCCTGACCTGCCCTGTACAAGCGCCGTGTAACCTAAGGAACGTTTCCTCCTGACCAACCCTGTACAAGGGCCGTGTAACCTAAGGAACATTCCCTCCTGACCTGCCCTGTACAAGGGCCGTGTAACCTAAGGAACATTTCCTCCTGACCTACCCTGTACAAGGGCCGTGTAACCTAAGGAACATTTCCTCCTGACCTACCCTGTACAAGGGCCGTGTAACCTAAGGAACATTCCCTCCTGACCAGCCCTGTACAAGGGCCGTGTAACCTAGGGAACATTTCCTCCTGACCTGCCCTGTACAAGGGCCGTGTAACCTAAGGAACATTTCCTCCTGACCTACCCTGTACAAGGGCCGTGTAACCTAAGGAACATTCCCTCCTGACCTGCCCTGTACGAGGGCCGTGTAACCTAGGGAACATTTCCTCCTGACCTGCCCTGTACAAGGGCCGTGTAACCTAAGGAACATTCCCTCCTGAACTGCCCTGTACAAGCGCCGTGTAACCTAAGGAACATTTCCTCCTGACCTACCCTGTACAAGGGCCGTGTAACCTAAGGAACATTCCCTCCTGACCTGCCCTGTACAAGGGCCGTGTAACCTAAGGAACATTTCCTCCTGACCTACCCTGTACAAGGGCCGTGTAACCTAAGGAACATTCCCTCCTGACCTGCCCTGTACAAGGGCCGTGTAACCTAAGGAACATTCCCTCCTGACCTGCCCTGTACAAGGGCCGTGTAACCTAAGGAACATTCCCTCCTGACCTGCCCTGTACAAGGGCCGTGTAACCTAAGGAACATTTCCTCCTGACCTGCCCTGTACAAGGGCCGTGTAACCTAAGGAACATTCCCTCCTGACCTGCCCTGTACAAGGGCCGTGTAACCTAAGGAACATTCCCTCCTGACCTGCCCTGTACAAGGGCCGTGTAACCTAAGGAACATTTCCTCCTGACCTACCCTGTACAAGGGCCGTGTAACCTAAGGAACATTCCCTCCTGACCTGCCCTGTACAAGGGCCGTGTAACCTAAGGAACATTCCCTCCTGACCTGCCCTGTACAAGGGCCGTGTAACCTAAGGAACATTTCCTCCTGACCTGCCCTGTACAAGGGCCGTGTAACCTAAGGAACATTTCCTCCTGACCTACCCTGTACAAGGGCCGTGTAACCTAAGGAACATTCCCTCCTGACCTGCCCTGTACAAGGGCCGTGTAACCTAAGGAACATTCCCTCCTGACCTGCCCTGTACAAGGGCCGTGTAACCTAAGGAACATTCCCTCCTGACCTGCCCTGTACAAGGGCCGTGTAACCTAAGGAACATTTCCTCCTGACCTACCCTGTACAAGGGCCGTGTAACCTAAGGAACATTCCCTCCTGACCTGCCCTGTACAAGGGCCGTGTAACCTAAGGAACATTCCCTCCTGACCTGCCCTGTACAAGGGCCGTGTAACCTAAGGAACATTTCCTCCTGACCTACCCTGTACAAGGGCCGTGTAACCTAAGGAACATTCCCTCCTGACCTGCCCTGTACAAGGGCCGTGTAACCTAAGGAACATTCCCTCCTGACCTGCCCTGTACAAGGGCCGTGTAACCTAAGGAACATTTCCTCCTGACCTACCCTGTACAAGGGCCGTGTAACCTAAGGAACATTCCCTCCTGACCTGCCCTGTACAAGGGCCGTGTAACCTAAGGAACATTCCCTCCTGACCTGCCCTGTACAAGGGCCGTGTAACCTAAGGAACATTTCCTCCTGACCTACCCTGTACAAGGGCCGTGTAACCTAAGGAACATTCCCTCCTGACCTGCCCTGTACAAGGGCCGTGTAACCTAAGGAACATTTTTGTTCTAGATGTTATCTACTTGTCAGGAACTTAAAATAAACAATGTTAATAGCAAAACTGAAAATGACACTGTTTAATCCATGCTTTATTCGAAAACTGTTGACTTGTAACGCGAATCACAGATTGTTCATATGCCGTTAGAAATTATAATTTCCTCAAAAGAAGATAAAACTTACAAAAACGTGTCGAGCTTATATAAAACTTGTTTCTGCTGTTAACAAACAACTAACTCATTTATCAATAATAACAGGAAACTCTTATTTGTGATCATGATGATGGACATTCTACTGAGTACAAAAAAAAAAGAAAAAAAAAACAGAAATTATAAAGATGTTTTTATGTTTGGCATGTAAACTATTCTTGCATCAAAAGCAATTGTTCTGGTTACGTAAAAGCGCAGAAAATCTGCATAAAGAGTAATTTATGTTTTGTAGGGATATAAAATACGCAGTGGACTAAAATCGAGTTTAGCGGCTCTAATTACGTGTAAACGAAACAAACAAACAAAAAATTAAAAAGAAGTCGTCGGCTCTCACACACTCGTTTACGTTTCTTTCACTACCAATGCTACCAAAAATAACGGCAATCCTATCATTTACAAAGACATTTATGTACTGTACAAAAACTACCGAACTGTAGTTTTGGCACAACGCAACTCTGGCAGTTTTAGATACATCAGTTAATGAAATTTTCATGAAGATTAGTTATTAATGATTCCTCGCCATTTCTCGTTCATTAAACATAGAGACCACACTCTAGCTCCAGATCAGAACTAGTCCGGAACCGAGCGACTGCTACGGTCGCAGATTCGAATCCTGCCTCGGGCATGGATGTGTGTGACGTCTTTAGGTTAATTAGGTTTAAGTAGTTCTAAGTTTCTAGGGGACTGATAACCACAGATGTTAAGTCCCATAGTGCTCATAGCCATTTGAACCATTTGAATATTTATTTAGAAAGGTACGCGTAGAAACGTTACTTTTTCTGTGCACATACGAACATACTTCGTTCATGTATTTTCCAGACTGTTACAGCAATGAGTTGTAATTTTTTAACAGAATATTATATTTTCTAACATGTAGCTGATGTATTTAACTCTTCATTCCACACTTTTCTTATTTGTGGGACACTATATAACTTTCTTACTTTAATTTGTTCTAGGTTGTCAGGAAAAATGTTGAAAAAGATTCATTTTTTTATTCTGGAAAATTGTATTTTGCTTTACACTTCGCACTTACTGTGTGCAATTTACGCTATTAATAAATATTTGTTAAGTATAAAAAATAGTTTTAATCACGAAATGAACAAAGTTATGACAGCATTAATGGTACTATCGACAATAGATGTCTGGAATAAGTCTTTAGATAATATAGAACGCAAGAAAGCAACTTTTGCCTGTATTTAAACATAAGTCTCCTTCGCAATTCTCACACATGACACAGGTAAGCCTCCACGTTGCGCTCTTCTCACTCCACACTGACCAGTGATTAAAGGGATTTAACCTTAGTCTTTTGGAGGTCTCTGGTGGATCTGTGATAGCTGGTCCGCCGCACTTTGTTCCAGGACCAAGCTGGGAAAGAATTTCAGACAATTCAGTTGCGAACTTCCTTTGGTTCACTGGCATGCGTGCTGTTCCATTTCCAGTGAGTACCCTTCTGTAGAGAATCCACAATTTTTTTAAAAGTTATATCCAATAGGACGCAAAAACAAACGTACCATAAATACCATTGTTTGTATCTAATCTCTGCATGACATCTGTCAGTGTTACTAATAAATCTACATTTCCCATATGTGGGTTGTAAACAGAAACAACGGCAGAACATGCTACCATTCCGCGTTTTCCCTTCTTTCTATTGAAATTTCTGACTTTAAATTTTGGCAGCTCGTCGACAAAAGTAGACAGAAAACAGATAATATCATCGTCCCAATACAAAATGGAGGCCTCATGATTTCCTCAGAATACCCACGTTCTTCAGCTCCTTTCGTTCTGGAATTTACAGTATGGTAATCTGTTCCTTTGGATCATTCCATTCCTTCTCACTGAGTTTAGACGTACGCGTGAGGTTCAAAGACCGTAAGAGTATGGCCGTTTAGGGAGAGCTTTACGCAACAGTACATACCTAATGGCTGATGGTTTTGCAATGGGATCATCTCTTGTTCAACACAATACGCTATGTCTATTTACTACATATATCGAGGGGTGCACTATAAGTCAAGCCTCTGTCTATGAGCATCTGCTCATTCTGTCGCCCTCGTTTGACAGCAATTGCAATATGAAGAGGCAGGCTGGGCTACAAATCTTTGTTAGGCGTCCGTAAGTACACCTACAAACCAAAGCATGGGTGTTGACGCCGTCCTATATAAGTAGAGTAAGGAACTAACACTGTGGAGCAGAGTGGCGCAGTGGAAGCGTGCTGGGCACATAACCCAGAGGTCCGTGGATCGAATCCACGCTCTGCTAGTTTTTTTACTTCCATTTCTGTTTCAGAGATGGGTGGCAGTTGTAGATACCCGAATGGATGCTAGCTAGAATAAATCGGAGGACTGTAATACATAAAATCAGAAAGGAAACACTTACCTCATGTTCTGCAATAATAATAATAATAATAATAATAATAATAATAACAATAATAATAATTATTATTATTATTATTGAAGAGACGACAAACAAAATTGGCAAACACTCATAAGAGAACTAACAAGAATGGGGAAAGATTGATAAGCTTTTGCGAAAATTTCGACCTCGTAATTATATCAACATAATTTAAAAAAAACAACAACAACAAGGAACTGTATACTTGGAAGTCGCCCAACACAATGTTGGGGCCGGCTGGTGTGGCCGTGCGGTTCTAGGCACTACAGTCTGGAACCTCGTGACCGCTAAGGTCGCAGGTTCGAATCCTGCCTTGGGCATGGATGTGTGTGATGTCCTTATGTTAGTTAGGTTTAAGTAGTTCTAAGTTCTAGGGGACTGATGACCACAGATGTTAAGTCCCTTAGTGCTCAGAGCCATTTGAACCAATGTTGGGTGAATTCCAGATAGATCATGTGGCCATCTCCAAGAGTACCACAACATAAATTCTGAATGTGAAAACGAGAAGAGGATATTTTGAATCAGGCCACCATCTTCTACAGATAAAGACCAGTTTACAACCCATTAGAAAAAGGCCAAACCTAAACAAAGTGCTGAGACCACACCCCGAATACATAAAACTCAACAAGGAAAACATCTTACAGGAAATTAGTCAGACAAACACCACAAACTGGACAGAACTTGTGGACGTTCTCAAATCCGCGATGAAACTGGGTCAACCCCCGAGAAGGAGAAAACACACGTGGTGGAATATAATATGTGACCAAGCAATAGAAGAAAGGACCAATGCCTGGAAAAACTTGAATAACCACAAAACATCAGAAAAATGTCAACAATTTCTAGTAATCCGAAAACAAACATCGAAAACAATTCAGAGGGAAAAAAGAAATTATGACAAACGGCGACTAGATGAGACAGAACAAGACTTTAAGAACAACAACACCAGGAACTTTTATAAGACGTTTAAAGAACATATTGCAGGATAGCAGCCACCCAATCTTTGCTTGAAGAAACCCGATGGTTCACTAGAAACTAACACGAAGAATAACTGCCAAATCCTCGCAGACTACTTCAACAAACTTCTCAACTGCGAAAGACCTACAGAGGATATTCACTACCAGACGTCTACACCAAATCCCGACGCTAAACCACCAACCATCAACGAAATAGTAGAAATTATCAACACACTGAAAAACAATGGAGCCCCAGGAGAAGATGGAATTATTGGAGAACTATGGAAACTAAATGATGAGAGATTAACAGGAAAAATCCACAAAATCATATTAAACATATGGGAAACAGAACAGATCGCCTTTGAATGGAAAAGCGCACTCTTCCACCCACTCCACAAAAAAGGGGACAAAACTGAACCAAATAATTACAGGGGTATCTCACTCATGCCGGTTACATATAAAATCCTATCAAAAGTTCTCATGAATAGACTAGAAGAACAAGCTGACTCACAAATAGGAGAATACCAGACTGGTTTTCCCAAGGGACGATCATGCGTAGAACAGATCTGGAATCTGAAAATAATTCTCCAGATGAGAAACACCCGAAACACAGTGGTCACTTTTAGAGATTTTAAAAAGGCCTACGACTCAATATACAGGTAGCGCTCTGCAACACGCTGGAAGAATTCAGTATTGACAGAAACACAAGAGCAATCGTTCGGCAAACATTAACTGACACAGTTTTCAGGGTTAAATTGATTGGGGATATCTCTGAACCATTTGAAATCCAAACTGGAGTGCCACAGAGTGCCGGACTTTCAGCATTACTCTTTAATATCATTCTTGAAAAAATTATCAGGACATGGAAAAAGAAGTCAAAGGAATCCAGACTGGCATTAGAAAAGGTAATAGATTGAATGTGAAGTGTTTAGCTTTTGCACATGATCTTGAAATCCTCACAAGTAATAGAAAAGAAGCCACTAGCGCCATAGAGAAGTTACACGAAAATGCACAAAGAACCGGCCTGCAAATCTCGTATGAAAAAACCACGTACATAGAGTGCCAAAAGACAAATTGCGTATTGTGACAACCCATGGGAAAATCGTACAAGTACCACATTTTAAGTACCTGGGAGAAATCATCCAGCCATCAGGGATCAACCTAAAGGCCAACGAGGAAAGAATGAAAAAACTACAGAAAGCATATAAACTCACGTAAAATTGAGGCACTACAATACTGTCGTACTTTCGGAGGCACTGTATGGATCTGAAACAACACAAATAGGTGGGCAAACTAAAATCAAAGAAATAGAGAAACAAGAAAGGAAAATCCTCACAAAAATTTTTGCCCCGAGACAAGAGCAAGGTATCTGGAAGAAGAGACCAGCATCAGAATTATATAAATACACAGACATGATTACGGATACAATAAGGAAAAGAAGAATGCAGTTCTACGGACATATCCACCGGATGAATGAAAACAGAATTTCAAAGCGAATTCTTAAAGTCATCAACTCAGGCAGGGGAAAAACAACATGGATAAAGGAAGTTGAAGAGGACCTCAGACAAGCACACGTAACAGTAAACGATGCAGAAAATAGAACTGAATTCAGGAACGTGATCAAAAAACATAAATTTGACACCACAACACAGAAGAGACCAGGATGCAAATGGACAGCGGAACGAAAGAAACAACACAGTGAACACATGAAGAAAATTTGGGCTCAGAAAAAACATAAACAATCATCATAAAGGAATTCAAGTTCAAACGCTCTCTTTAATTGGGAATAATCGAAAATAATAATAATAATTATTATTATTACACACGTTTGTGCTCAACTGGAGTACGTTAGCATTTCTTTGTCCCCACATTACTGTTACCCTCTCAGGACGGGCTCTTTTACAATCGTCGGGGCTTCTTGGGTTTTTCTGCCACGCCGACTGCCTAAAAGGTTTCCGACCGGTATATCACGTTATTGTTCCTGCTACTGCATTGCCTTTCTTTACAGCTGAGATCCGTGTCCTTCATTATCATTTATTTAACATGTAATATTCTTGCGGATCCTCACGTCATCACTTCCCACGACATCATCAGGTCACAACCTCGGATAAAATGGCTTCCAGCCTACAGAGATATCAGCTGCACAGATACAGACAGCGTTACCACACGTCCGCAGTTATGCCAACAAGGATGCGTTTTCGACGTTTAAGTTGGTGTCCGCGTACGTTTCTACGACTTCTGCTAATGTCTGCGTTTTTCAATTCTTCCAAACTTTGCTTCAAGAACAATTTACTGAATTAGTTAATATCGTGTAGTTCTCCTATGGAGTGCCAGCCTACAAGATTGTGTTGAGAGGTTTTTCTTCTTAATACATGAAGAGGGGACACAGGAGAGAAACAGATTTGCAGCTGAATCTACAAAAGGGATTGCATTAGTAAAATGTGTCGAATTTGTTTTGTGTCAACGAAAGTAGCTTTTAAACAAGATTCAGTCGAGCGAAAAATGTACATATAGGACATGCTTCTAAAGTAAGATTGGTATCTGTGATGTGTGTGTCTCAGTTTTAGTTTGTTCCATATTGAACAGTAAATTTGCTTTCAAAATCTTTACTTAAAGGATTTACTTTATTTACTAGCGATTCACCAAGAACATTAACATATTTAATCACACTAGGTGAGCGTGGAAGTAGTTGCCAGGAAGTAACTGATGGAAAATTAAATTTCCTTTAACAACTGTGAATTTTATTCCTAAAAGCCTTTTCAGTAACAGATTTAAAATTATAATCAGAAAGCACGCTTTAAATATCAAGTTAGAATTATTCAGAGGCAGAAATTTTTTTAAATTTTTTTTATTTTTTATTTTTTATTTTTTATTTATTTATTTTTTTTACCGTATTAGCCTTCGGGCTGAGAACCTAGCCACCCCCTTTTGACACGGCCGTAGTCACGACCGCTCACAACAACCTCTGAAAGACTTAACTGGTGCAAATCTGCAACATACCAGATTACTTTAAACTACAAATTTTAACAACTCACGCAAACACATTAATTAAGCACCCCGTAATAGGGATGGAAATGGTACAAACACTCACACTAAGAAATTATTTGCCACCAAAAGTGCAATTTGTTTTTAAAAGGACTCTTACGGTGGAAGGGTGGCAACTTTATAAAAATGACTATTTAAATAAAACCCGTGAAATTCAAACTTATGTAAAGTGTACAACATGCTCTACATTACACATATACCGCCTCTCAACATGATAGGCAAGGTACAAACATATTTCAGGAATTAGGCCTTTACACCTCACTTCTATAAATTCGTTAACACCGAATCCGACAAACATGACAGATGCAGCTATTAACATACGGCAGATTGACTGGGGGGGGGGGGGGGGGGTTACTAAACAACCCGAACCGCAGATTGCTCTAAAAATCCCCAATTCAACAAGGGAAAAACGGATCACCCAATTCACAAATAACCATCTTCCCGCGGGTTGGCAAACGGAGAGGAATGGTGGGACGACACCAAAACAAAGTGGACAAGACATCTCGTGTCTCAGTGCGCCACCGATCAACCGACCGTTCCAACCGCCAATGACCGTTGCCCGAGCAACTGGAGCAGACTGGCGGCCTAACGCGCAGACTCAGATGCAGGAGCTCAGCCCCGACAGGGCGACCACTCGCTGAGTTCTGTTACTGCTGGAGTGGCAAGACTCTCATTTTCTGGCTTTAACGTTTGATCCAAACGACATACATACTCGCACTCCGACGACAGACAGACACTAACTGCCCCACAAATTCGGACGAGAGACAGACCAGCAACTGGTGACGCGAGACTGACCCATCCTCACTCCGACTGACCCCCTGGTCGCGTGGATCTGCACGGAGATAACTTTCCTCCGATGTGTGATGGAGTTCGCAGCAGTTAGTGCTTTGCCTCCCATGCATGCTCAGACGTGGTATCTGACTGGTGCGTGCCTTCGAACGAGGGGTGAGCAGCTGTTCTGCGAATGGGTAGTGAGATCGACTCCCTGCACTTTATGGGCCAACTGAACTCCTCCGTTCCCAGTGCACTCTAACTTGCTTCCGTCGCAGCTTCTCATTAGGTGTATATGCTAGCAATTTAATAGTAGGAAATTATAATCTAATTAATTTATTAATTACTGACAGTGACCGTAACGATTCACATTTCATTGTCCGATGGGAATAGTACCCAGCACCACTACTCGTCACTTACCTTCCTGTTCCACACACAAATAGAGCGAGTGAAAACGGCTGTCCCTGCGCATCAGTATGGTGTCCCAATTTCTTGAATTTTACCTTCGTGCTCCTTACGACCAATATACGTTGGCGGCAGTAGGTTCGTTTTACAGTTAGCTTCAAATTCCGGTTCTCTAAATTTCCTCACCAGTGTTTCTCGAAAAGAGCTTCGCGTCTCCCCAGGGATACCCATTCGAGTCCCCGAAGCGTCTCCACTGCGCTTACGTGTTGTTCCAACTTACCGCTAACAAAGCTACTAGCCCGTCACTGCACTCAATCGCTTCGATGTCTTCCTTCGACGACACCTGGAACGGATCCCAAATACTACAGCAGTACTCAAGAATAGATCGGACCATCGTCCTATATGCTGTCTCCTTTGCAGGTGAACCACTCTTTACTAAAATTCTCCCAATAAACCGCGGGGTAGCCGCCAGGTTTAGGACGTCTTGACACGGTTCGCGCGTCTCTCCCTATCGGAGGTTCCAGTTCTCCCTCGGGCATGGGTGCGTGTTTTGTCTTTAGCGTAACATAGTTTAAGTTAGATTAAGCACTGTGTAAGCCTAGGGACCGATGACCTCAGCAGTTTGGTTCCATATGACCTTACCACAAATTTCCAAATTTCTAAACCGAAGTCGGCGATTCGCTTTCCCTACCAAAGTTTGAACGTGCTCATTCCACGTCATATCGCTTTGCAACGTTACGGCCACACATACCAGCGACTTGACTGTGTCAAGCAGGGCTCTAGTAGTGCCGCAACCGAACATAGCATGTTAATTCTTCCAACTCATCCGCATTAACTTACGTTTTTGCGTATCTAGACCTAGCTGTCATTCATTTCACCAACAAGGGATGACGACGAGTGATGTCTATTTAACTCACCGCTCTCTTTGTAAATCCTAGACAAAACGCAGTCCTCAATCAATTCCAAGTAGATTTATTTTGATGGATAAGCATTTGTTAACGTGCGTAATTGCTGCATTATATGCTAGTGTGAAGTTGATATTACTGGTGGTACCATCGAAACCTCCATGTGTTGGTATAGGTCCCTCCGTGTTCATTACATGCTATTGGTTTTCTTGTGTTAGTTAGGTCGGTGATTATGCGTCCTCTGTCAGCTGTTCTTTCCGAGTTCCAGAGGGTGGATCTTGAACTAATGTCATCGCTTGTCACATGTTTTTAGCCTCTGATGTGGTCTTCGTAAGGTTGTATTTGATGGTTGTACTGGGAGTACATGGACGCAATCAGCCATGTGACGTTCCCATTGGTCATCTGTGTGGTAACTAAATCTTGACTGCACTACTTTATTACCTTAGTTATATTATAAGTTGTATTTAAAATTACTATTGCTGCCTTACAGTCATTAGTGCATGTTATTATGGTAGGATGTTTTGGTAGACGTATTAGTTGCCAATTTCTATTATAAGGTTCTTGTAAGCACATGATGTCTGCCTGCAAGTGTTCTACTATTTTCGGGATTGCCACGCTAACTGTTGTACTGTTTTTTGTATTATGTTGTAATACAAAGACCGTTCAAAAGGTTTTGTACAATCGTCTCTACTTTTTTATTTTTTGCAGGAGGAGAATGAATTTTTTTTTTAACATACTTGGAGCATTTAGCTAGATGTTGGTATATAAAACTATTTTCTTTTATTTACAGGTGGGCCGTAATGGACCGTGAAGTAGGAGTCAGGTTGCGACAACGGTCGGTGATGGAGTTTCTCTTCAAGACCGGCGATGACTGCCGCATCGATTCACAGGAAGTTGATCCCTATTTATGGGGAGGACACAGTCGATCGCAGCAGTATCCAGCGGTGGTTGCAGAAGTTTAAAGAAGGTGATTCCTCTCTCCTGGACAGTCCACAACGCCATAGATCATCGACCGCAGTGAGTGATGGGAATAAGGACATCATTCATCAAATCATCCAAAATGACAGATGTGTGACGACACTACAGCTTCCTGAAATGACTCGTTTGTCATTGCGTAGTGACGTATCACTGGTCCAATCACTAGGGTACAGAAAAATCTTTGTACGTTGGGTGCCTAGATTATTGACAAGAGAAATGAAAACAATGAGGAAGAATGTGTGCGAGGGTCTCATGAAGACCTTTACTTGAAGAGTGGAAACAGTGTTTCGACGGCGTTATTACCCAGGATGAAACATGGTTGTTTTTGTCCGAACCTGAGAGCAAAACCCAATCCATGGAGTGACGTCATCCTGGTTCCCCTCGGAAGAAGAAACCAGGACTACCACGAACAGCAGGCCGAAAGGTGACGGCCTCCTTCTTCTGGGATCAGTGTGGCGTCATTTTCGTTGACTTTTGGGAACCTGGCTCCACAATTAACCAGGACCGTTACTGTTTGTCACTGGACAAGATGCGACGTGCTATGAAGACCCACAGACCACATCTTCAGGGTCAGCTCATCAGACTACACCGTGACAACGCCAAACCCGATACAGCCCTTATGACTCAGAAGAAAATCAGGAAAATGGGTTGGAGAATTATTCCTCATCCTCCCTAAAGTCTGGACTTGCCTCAGTCTGATTTTTGCCTCTTTGGTCGTCTGAAGGCCAACCTGCGCGGTAAAACATTTGACAGTGAGATAGGCCTTATTTGCTGTGTCATTGATGTAAACGTCAATCCCCACAATTTTACCAAAGTGCATTTACATCACGGAAAGAGCGTTGGGCCAGATGCGTCAAAGCTGATGGAGGCTGTATTTAGTAGGCTCAATGTATAGCTAAATGTTCCAAGTATGCTCACAAAAAATTTCATTCTCCTCCTGCAAAAAATAAAATCATTAGAGACGACTGTGCAAAACTTTTTGAACGCCCTTTGTATATTCATTTTCAGTGTGGATGTTCTGGGAGTTTTACGTTTCCAGAGCACTTACTGCCTGTGTGTGAGTAATCTAAATATGTCCGCCCATGTGCTCTTACATGAACTGTATATATTTTGTCCAAATCCAATAATTCTGACCTGTGCAGGCAGACCTGGAGCATGAGGCCGAGCAGCGGCTCTGCTGATGTAGGAATATTCTCTGTCCTTAGGACGATTCTGTCTGCCTGGTCAGTTACTAAAAAAAAACACAGAATCACCCTCTACATGGAATAATCTAATTGTTAAATTCTAAATTTTGACAAGGAGGTGTAGCTGGTTTCTTGTTCGTGCTGGTTTCTGTTGCGGTTTCTGCAGTGGTACTAGATGGACGTGGTTTGGTATTGACCATTGATTACGAGACATTTTAATATCTTTTTGGGATGTTACAGGGCTACACTTCGTTTTGTAACACGTTTCTTCAGTCGTCTTTGTCCTCACTCGTTTTTCTCTGATGGTGGTGCTCACAGGTGAAATGGTGGTGTTTTGTGTTTGACTACCTGTATGTGTTATGGTGTCTTTGTTGCAGTTTGGGGTGGTGGTGGTGATTGTTTCTACATGCACATTGACATCGTTGCAAATGTCACATGTGCCTCCCTCAAATTTGTTCTCATCTAATTTGTCTACTCTTATAAGACAAGGCTGAGTAGTTCTGGGTTTTGTATTGGTGTTGATTGTTTCAGCATCTATTGATTCAGACTCTATGTACCTGTCCATTCCTTGTGCCTTTTGTCCGAGGTGGAGATAGCCTGACGAGACAAATTTGACTGGTTTGATGTACTGTTCACATTCACTTGTGTCGTAGGGTTTTCCACGTGATCGCATTGCGCTTTGTGTCCTACTTGTGTATATTTCATGTGATGTACGTCGGTTGGGTGAAATTCAGTGTGATTGTGACGGTTTTGTTTGTACATTTTCTGGTGTGCATTAAATGTAAGCTCATCTTCCAACTCATCTATTCTGTTTGAGAGGCACCCACATGCCTTGCTCATACTGTGGCATCAAGCAGTCAGACCTGCAAGATGAGTGGTCTGCCAAGCGAGTGGATTCATTCTTATTTATCGAGTAACATGAACTCTAGTACTTACAATTAAGTTACAAATTATTCTCCTGTTTGAATATTACGCAACGGAAACGGATAACGCACATATGACTATTAGTAATTTACACAACTCTGACTGTTCACTACGCACTGGCAATACCACATTTTCTTTCTTACACAACGACTTTGATCAACACGTGGCCATCGCACTGAATATGAATGGCGCACACATTATAGATTCTGGATATCATGACAACATACTATTCGAAGGAAAAGGCAACCAATCTTTTTCTTTTCACTATCTTATTTACTCCGATAAATTCTATAACCTAAACACACCATTACATTTTCTACAACAATTACACATGAGAAACTCCGCCCAGTGGACATGGCTTTACATTGGTGATTCTCTATCCTATGGTCTCGCAATTATCTAACACTAGAGTGCACTTTCTGGATAGGATGGTGGATCTTTTGCTATATCTCACACTTCGACTCTTACAACAACCATCACGAAACTTTCCTCCAGACCGAGCAGTACAAAAAGGAACATGCATAACCCACTGCCTCTGAACCTATCTTGCTACTCTCCCATGCAAACCACACGTACTTAAATTACATGAAATACACCACACTGGCAACATGGAATACAAGGAATAGTCACAAAGTTATAATCAGATCACTTTCAGTTTTCCCACTTCAATTAGTATTCATCCCAGCTTCACACGACACTGTCCCACTTCGTAACCTTTCTGTCCTACTATGAACTCTGGAGGATATATGCACGTCTTCCTGTGCAATGCAAGCCGAGTGGCGTTGCTGGATAGACGGCTGACTCACCTTGATTCACTCTCAGAGTATTATAGTTTGAATCAAGCGTCACACGGAAACACGACACACAAAGTAATATTAAGTACATATTCGTCACACACGTGAGTCTTCAACTAATACCATGGACGAGTACTTCTCTTTATACTTTGTCTCATACACAGATTGAGACTCACACAGTACTCACCACGTGGAAGTACACGTCTCTAATTTCAAGTCCTGCACACGCCATTTCTTAAATATTTCCAACTTGTACTACACACGCCAGTAATTCAGCTTAACTTAAGCACTCGGAAGTATTTCAACTTATTGCTACACGTGGTTTCATTGTCACCGTCGGTCACTTCCAGAGATTTCTACGATCCCCTCAATATTACCTGCCTGACATTTAATTCTCCCCACAAAAGTTCCTGCGATAGAGAAATTATTATTCCAAACTACTCTTAAGTATTTCACATGCATACCATGTCTCTACTCTTTTGTCTTTACAGAGCACACCTGAGACAGGTTTTACCAACACTAGATCCAGCGCCAGAATGCCGAAAACACGGCCGTTCTTCAGGTCAGCTCGCACCTCCGTCAAGGTGGGGGAGCACCTTGCTACCGTATTGGTCAGCCACATTTCAGGCGCTCAGAGCTCAGCTAAATTTCATCTCTTTGGTTCCACCAAAGTTGACCAAAAGACTTTCTCAAAGATGATTATATATTGCACATTCACTATCTGTGGTTAGCAGACGCCCATACATTCATTCATTTCGCAAATCTCACCAAACTGGATGTAGGGATTTATTTTGTGGGAGTGCACATGTGATCAATTAAATAAATAAATTGTCATTTTTTCGTACACTGGTATGCAGCTTCGGTGTATTAAGTGAAATTGAGTTATTATTACAAAAAATATGTTGTTCTGACAAGAATAACGAAGAATGTAGTACCTATTTTCAATGTCAGGCGGTACTGTACCCTTTCACCACCAGCTACCCATGCGAGTGTAGTTCCGAACATTTTTTTAAGAAAGCCGTATTAGAACAAACGTAGTAAGTCATCATCATAACCAGGAGGAGACGTTAGCCCCTGGTGACCTCAAATAGACGACCAAATGCTGTTACCTTAACAAATTATTGACACAGTTGTTGCATTATTGTACTCTGCACAATCCAGAGTAACGTACACATACCAATTTACAACAATCCAAATGACAAATAAAACAATTACATATACAAGTAAAAATAATGGTGAGATAAAAATTTGCTTAGTTAGCGAGATCTCCGTGATTTTTAGGAGTAATCCAAACTTTACTAATTCTATAACAAATAAAAAAGTACTAATTGTACTCAGAAAATTTTAAATAGCTCACCGTCCAGGCACAGAAGAAGTAATCTGACATTAATCTTTGCACGGCAATGTCTAAATACAAAACAAAATCAAGAAAAGAAATAAAATTGCGTAGACTAGTTACATGTAGAATGTCAGGCTCCATATCATTACTCTAAAACGTACGTCAAACCTAACGAGAAATTAAACTGAGAAAAAAAACAATGAAATATACCACAAGTTGCCTACTGGTTACGTAATATAGTCTGTCTAACACATCATGTCATACCTCATTAACTATAATCACTTAAGGAATTGCCACCACTACTCGACTGTGAGTTTAACCTTATCCTTCTCCACCACTACAAATACCTGCTGCTCAGCTAGTCAGTCCATCAACTTTGATCAATACACGCAGTAAATAGTCAATAATAAGTGCTTGAATCCACCAGTGGCTCTAGTATTTTACTCTACTGCTCATTTCTCTGTTGTTAGAAGAACTTGCATTTCGACTAGCCTCCGTTACACTTCGATGTGAAAGATCACCACTGTGAGAATGAAAATAAGTGGCTTCAGTCAACACACCAACAAGATTATTACTGTGCACGACATCAAAATGCATCAGTTAATTCCGACATTTGTTGTGCAATGCAAACTGTTGTAGCCTGTGACAACCTTGCTGGCCAATGCAACAAGAGCCGCTACGTTAGTATTACGCCACTGGCTAATAATTAAAGCATCCTTGTGCCAAATATTCTGATAAACATGCTACGTGAACTTGATAGCCCAGAACAAACAAACAAAAAACTAACTATTCTAAACACAAATGCTAATGAAATACAATCACACTTGCTGTCCCTTCAGGAATCAAACATAAAAAATGTACACAGCTACAAATACAAATACATTATTCCCTGTCTTGCGAGTCACACGGAATCATTTCATTCTGTGATTTTCTTGGGGTCAAAAAGTTGCTAATAGTTTTCATAGAAACACTGTCTCGGTGTCAAAGCTCTCCCATGGTTACCCGGACGAAAGTCTTTAAGTCACTCAAATCGGCATTTTGAACACGCACTGAACAGTAAAGTGTATCTCACATTAAACACAAATGTCATAGTCCAGCCACTCGAATCTGGTCGTCCAGAAACGGCCCTGCAACTACTATTATCCACGGTCCTGCCCTTTCAGTTCATGGTGTAAATAAGTCTGAAGTCCCAACAAACAGCACTTATTCCCGCACCAATTAAAGAAATGTCTCTTACTACAAATGAAAATGTCAATGCCCCACTTTAGTTTCTTGCATTCATACAATAATTAGTCACCAAACGACAACTGTCCTCTTTAAGTATAC
This sequence comes from Schistocerca gregaria, assembly GCF_023897955.1. Taxonomy (NCBI): domain Eukaryota; kingdom Metazoa; phylum Arthropoda; class Insecta; order Orthoptera; family Acrididae; genus Schistocerca; species Schistocerca gregaria. The sequence goes on along the minus strand of NC_064928.1, from coordinate 24,169,465 downwards.
CAAGCGTCCCACATGCAATTTACAAAGCACACTTAACGAGTCACTGCCAAAAGTTTAGGGATCCCACCGTTCAGTGGTCAAGACAAAACAAAACAATGGTCCTGCCTGCTAAAGACAAAATCTTTTCCACCACTCACACCGTGCAAACACCGGTCCTTCCCTTTCCACCTTACTGAGACATACGGGCAGTCATCTTGTTTCACGGCTCCACAGTCCAGCACTAGTTAATAGTTGCTGTTAAAAAGAGCCCGCCGGACTCTGCCGCGCGTCGTTCATTCTGCCGTCGCGCCGCCGCCGCGTGAGCCGTGGAGCAGAAAACACCACCCGCTGCTGCCTCCGCGGGATACTGTCTCCAGTCGTAAGGGTGGCGGAACTTACGAATGGCCAGTGGTAGGTGCAAGCCGTTGACCTGCTGTAGTGGCCGCGTGGAGTGTACCTCGACCGGCAGTGGAGTGGGAGCTCAGCGGCTCTGTCGCCTCTCCCATGGCGACGTCAGCTGGGCCTCCTTCATTTTTATGCGTTCTGCGTGAGCACCTCAGCGCTACGACACCCCAATCAGTCAGACCCTTCCGTGCATCTCGCGACATTACAGACAAAAGGATATTCTTACAGTATTTAAATACTCATTGATTACCTGTATGATCTATTAGTAACATTAGTAATAAAAAATCTTTGTTCTAAAAAAACATAAAATCATACACCCTAGTTTTCTACACATACAACATCAACATTTATCCCTTTTCTATATACACCCCACACTTGTGCTATTGATTGTACCCGTCGTCCTTCATGCAAAACATGAAAGTGTCAAAAAAACAAAAGGAATAAGAAACAATCTACACAGCTCATAATTACAATATCAAATAGTAGACTACTTTAACATCCTATCACAGTGAACGTATTAGAAACTGTTGAGTCTAAAACTACAATATACAACGCACCTTTGTGCTTGTGACACTCTGAAATTAATACCCCTTGAAAGTGTTCTAACAAAAAAATAAGAAACAATCTATACAGCTCACGATTACCCACCACATAATGCTAAATAGCAAACTACTTTAACATCCTAACACAATAAACATTTTAGAAACTGATGACTCTAAATCTACAGCCCGCATCTCGTGGCCGTGCGGTAGCGTTCTCGCTTCCCACGCCCGGGTTCACGGGTTCGATTCCCGGCGGGGTCAGGGATTTTCTCTGCCTCGTTATGGCTGGGTGTTGTGTGATGTCCTTAGGTTAGGTAGGTTTAAGTAGTTCTAAGTTCTAGGGGACTGATGACCATAGATGTTAAGTCCCATAGTGCTCAGAGCCATTTGAACCATTTTTTTCTAAATCTACAACATACAATGCACCTTTGTGCTTGTGACAGACAGATATTAGTACATATTTTACCTTTTATTATATATGACAACATTTTTAGGACATGTATGTACCATCCACATGACGTCATATCCTGACCTGCCATCGAGGTTCATCCAAATCAAACGATAAAGCACAATAATGTTTTAGTTATGGATCGGTAGAAGTGTGCGCATTGATCACACTACTCTATGACTCTCACTCAACAGACACCACATTTTCCTTCTCATTCAATCCATTAATACACCAACAGAATAGGTCTAGAAGTCAGCTAACCTTAACACCACCACACTCACGTCAACATACCATACCTTTGCACCCTTATACTCAACAACATAACACATGGAGTTGTTTCGGAAATAGCATTCTAATCTCCGATTTCGTCGTTTCATTCCGGCACCTCTCTCCATCGACTTACCTCTGCATTCTCTTTCATCCTGCCAAATATCAACTTAGAATTGCGACATTTCATCTAAGAACAAAAAATACACAAATTATTCATCCTGCAAAATAACTGTGCACATTCTTGGTACCGTTTTGATTAGTTATACTGGTACCAGGCTTCAACAACAACAACAAAAATTATTTTTGTCATATTGCAAATGATATGGTAAGAATTAGATTTACACTTATATTACATCTTACGTCAGTATTCCACAACGTTTTCCATCTGGATCTCATACTCCCTTTATGTCCTTTCACGTTGTGCAGTTGTCCTCATCTCTTCATTCGTATTTCGGCTCTCCGTCCCTCCATTACTCCATCATTTCCAGGTCTTCCTTCGCCATTGGAATCAATCTCTTTTGTAGCATACATCTGAGACATCTCCACATTATTAATTCTACCCACCTTTATTTACCACTGTTTCATCACGTCGAATCTCTCTTTATTAATCACACTGCTTCACGTCGCTTCTCTCCTTAAATATCACCTTTATCAACTACTATTTATCACGTCGCTTCTCTCACTATTCACCATCTTTATCCGCTCATTACTCATCACGTCGTTTCTGCTTGATCCTTATTCATATGACAAAAATTCGTACATACTCCATTCTGTCGACTCCTGTTTATGACTCATTCGACCAGTCTATTCCGTCACTTCCTTACATCCCGCCTGAAAATTCGTATGTTCGATTTGACCCTGCACAACGTTACACACCTCAAATAAATACACCGACTACTTACCATAACTTGCCTACTTTCGATCTATCCTTAACCTCTCCATAATGTGGTGCTGGAAATGTGATGAAGCCCACGCGATTGTTTCCTCCTGCTCCGCTCAGTCAGTGCAGCATTTTCACGGGCAATCCGCCCCACGCTGAATGGTCCACTATACACAGTGAAGAATTTGCTAGTCAGGAATCTGTGCTTCTTTGATAATCGATGAGTTTTAATCAGAACCTTGTCTCCTACTGCTAATTCGATTTTACGGATTTTTCCTTTCTGCTTCTCCTGCCTATCCTTAGCTGCCTTCTTAATAAGCTCTATCGCAAACTTGACCATTTCCGTGTCCCTTTGCTTTCCTGATCGCGGAAAATCTAGCAGCTCCCTGACTCGATCTGGTGGTGGTTCATTCTTTAATACCGTAATTGGTGATAAACCAGTTGCTCCATGTGGTAGCTCATTGAGGATGTCCTGGAAATCTTTGAGAAAAAGACTCCAACTTGGTCCATGCCAAAAGTAGCGACTCTATTTTCTATGATGTGTGATGGTGTATCTGCATGTGACGCGTTTTGAATAACCATTTGGTCATTGCCTGATTCACGAAAAGGTTCGCTAATCGGATGTGCACTGTTGGCCACTAGAGCGGAATCAAATAAATCTGACGTGTTTTGTGTATGTTGTTCACCTTCGTTACAAACAATTATCTGTTCGCTACGTAAATTTTGCAAATCAGGCGTGTCAAACTGGACAGCGCTCATTGTAACGGAACGTGACGCGTCGGCAATTGTTACATTTACGGTGGACATAATTGAATTTGTTGGCTCATCATTAGGATCAATATCATTACTAGTGATCTGCACGCACTGATTATCTGTAGTTAGAGGATTATCACTATTACACTGACTGTCTCTAGTATTATCGGTCAAATTATTCGAGTCGGCTTTTTCACTCATTGCACATCGCGATGTACTGTTATCAGTTTTTCGCGGCATTTTTTACAAATCAAAGTTAAGCACAAAATCAAACACAGGCAAAGCAAAATGGAACAAATACAATTACAACATCGAGCAATAAATTGCCGATGATCTGTGAAAGAAAGAACGAAAAATTAGTAAATGCGTTGCGCCAGATGCAAACTTCTTTTAATATTAAGTAAATAAGAGCAGATATATAACTGACTACCTCTCAGAAATTCACAAAAATACGATCCTGGCCGGTTGTCGCCAAGTGTAACCTCCCCACAAAATAATTTAATATGAATAATATTCTCATTTAGTGTAACCTCCCCACAAAACAACTTCCGTAACCTCCCAACAGTAAGAAATATAATTATTCCAGAAAAATAATATGAATAGTATTCACATTTAGTGTAGCTACCCAACAGTGAAAATATGTATAGCATTTGACACCAATTCCACTGCTACTAAAACATATCTATGTCCCTGCACTGACTTAGGTAGCGGGCCAAACAAATCTGTTGCTCCGAATTCTCTCAATCTACCTGGCACTATCGGAAAAAGCGGTGCTGTGCATGAGATAGTTAACGATTTTGCCTTCTGGCAAAATTTGCAACTACCAAGCACATTCTTCATCCTCCTCTCCATACTAATGAAATAAACAGATTCCCTTAATTTCTTACAGCATTTCCTTGCCACGTAATGCCCATAACTTAGGTGCGTATACCAGATCAGCTTGTTGACTATTTTATTTGGTATACACAACACTCAGCCCTGTGTGTGCGGATTTCTACAGTTGAAAAGGACCCCGTTCTGAATTGTATAGAAGCGCGCTATGTTCGCATCTAAGTTCGCTCTAACTCTGTCCTTTACCATTCTCCATGACGCGTCTTTATCCTGCTCTTTCGCGATTTTTGTGAGTACCACCCCCATGTATTTCTCGAACGGCACGCCCTGCATGTACAATCTGTCATATCTGTTCTCGTTTACCTCCTCATCAAAGCATTGACCATGACCTACTGGGTTCCTCGACAACGCATTTGCCACTATATTCTGTGGCCCATGAATATACATGACCGTAAACTGAAACTCCTGTAAATAGAGTGCCCACCTAGCGAGTCGTCTATGGTTAAGTTTGGCCGACATCCGAAACTGCAGTGACTTGTGGTCAGTATAGATTTTAGTATGCCTCCCATACAAATAGTATCCAAACTTACTAAAACACCAAGTTATTGCCAAAGCTTACGCTCAGTTACCCTGTAATTTCTATCAGCTTTGCTAAGCACTCGGCTCGCAAATGCTATAGGTTGTTGCATTACTTCTCCTCCTTGCTCTTGCTCTTGGAACAATGTTACCCCAAGTCCACTTCGGGAACTGTCTGTGGCCATACAAAACTCTTTCCCTAGGTCTGGATGCCTGAGAAGAGGTGACGATAGCAGTGCCTTCTTTAACGCCTCATACTCTTCCTGCGCAACAGGGTCCCAATTCCATACCGTTTCCTTTCCAGTCAGCTGACACAGTGTAACCTCCCAACATAAAAATAATTTCCGTAACCTCCCAACAGTAAGAAATATAATTATTTATAGCATTCCAGAAAAATAATATGAATAGTATTCACATTTAGTGTAACTACCCAACAGTGAAAATATGTATAGCATTGACCTACCAATAATACAATGTGACAAACCTCTCGATAAAATTACGACTCACTTATAACCTTTCAATAATTGACTGTCAGTTTAACCTGGTAAATTTTGGACGTCAGCAGTGCTGCGTCATGGCCCTGATACATCATTCTGAATAAACTGGAAAAATCTTACCTTAATTAGGTCGCCGGATAACGCGTATATATCTGCTCCTATAAGAAATTTTTCTGGCGCAGCTAAGTGCAATGCTGGCCGATAGATTTGTCTTATAGAAAAGGAAAGAACTGATTTTTCTTTTCAATAATCGGGATGACCAAGGATCGGAGAAATTAGTAAATTTTTTGAATCGAAATGAATGACTGTCAAAAGTTACTTTTTATGAGAAAGGTTATTATTAACAATTTTTTTAAAACATTTACATGGGACTTGATGTAACAATACTACATATGCGCGAGGCTGCTTTTACCTTATCCTACAACGCTCAGGCTCCGCCATCGCTGCACACGACCGGTCCAACCAACACGATACACCAGACTGCTCGCTAGCAACTACTTACTGCTACTGCTACACAGATCCTACTGCAGTCAACACTGCTCTTTGGTCTCAGATTCTCTTATAGCTTACATATCGCAGGCAGCGCGTGAGCAATACATCGAAATTACATCATCTCGAGTGCGCTAGCAACAAATTCTTTAATCATGGACCTCTTTACAACAGTCTGGGTGTCGCTGCACCCCCAATCTTAATAAACCTCCTGTAAAAATTGATTAATCCTAAATAACTCCGTAGCTGACAATTTGTTCTTGGCACCGGGAAATCTCAGTTTCACACGACACTGGTCCACTTCGTAACCTTTCTGTCCTACAATGAACTGTGGAGGATATATGCACGTCTCCCTGTGCAATGCAAGCCGAGTGGCGTTGCTGGATAGACGGCTGACTCACCTTGATTCACTCTCAGAGTATTATAGTTTGAATCAAGCGTCACACGGAAACACGACACGCAAAGTAATATTAAGTACATATTCGTCACACATGCGCGTCCTCAACTGATACCATGGACGAGTACTTCTCTTTATACTTTGTCTCATACACAGATTGAGACTCACACAGTACTCACCACGTGGAAGTACACGTCTGTAATTTCAAGTCCTGCACGCGCCATTTCTTAAATATTTCCAACTTATACTACAGACGCCAGTATTTCAGCTAACTTAAGCACTCGGAAGTTTTCAACTTATTTCTACACGTGGTTTCATTGTGATCGTCGGTCACTTCCGAAGATTACTACGATCCCCTTAATATTACCTGCCTGACATTTAATTCTCCCCACAAACGTTCCTGCGATAGAGAAATTATTATTCTAAACTACTCTTAAGTATTTCACATACATACCACGTCTCCACTCTTTTGTCTTTACGGAGCACACCTAAGATAGGTCTTACCAACACTAGATCCAGCGCCAGAATGCCGAAAACATATCCATTCTTCAGGTCAGCTCGCACCTCCGTCAAGGTGGGGGAGCACCTTGCTACCGTATTGGTCAGCCACATTTCAGGCGCACAAAACTCAGATAAATTTCATCTCTTTGGTTCTACCAAAGTTGACCAAAGGACTGTCTCAAATATGATTATATATTGCACATTCACTATTTGTGGTTAGCAGACGACCATACATTCATTCATTTCGCAGATCTTACCAAATTGGGTGTAGGGATTTATTTTGTGGGAGTACGAGTACACATGTAATCAATTAAATAAATAAATTGTCATTTTTTCCTACACTAGTATGCAGCTTCGGTGTATTAAGTGAAATTGAGTTATTATTACACAAAATATGTTGTTCTGACAAGAATAACGAAGAATGTAGTACCTATTTTCAATGTCGGGCGGTACTGTACCCTTTCATGTTATTTGAAAGTTTGTCCTGCTGTGTAATGGGCTTTAGATTTGTTTTGCCACTTCGTTGTGGATGGAGCCACTGACTGCTAAGTCACCTATACATTCTATCTTACCAAAAGATGTTGCTTGACGATATTTAGTCTAATTTTAAATCACCAAGAACGCACGCCACTTGGCCTGCTTAAGACTTTTTAATTGACTTCAATTAGCAGCTATCCCAGAATCATCACATCTTTACTACCAAAGAATAAACAAAACAAATTTTTTTAAAGATATTACATCATGTTATCACTAATGAACTATAACTATTAACGGTCTTGGCAACTTCATAAAATACAAACATTCCATTTAGATTTCATCACTGTTGCGTTTACAGACTCATTTGTCTTCTCCAGGATATTGGTCTTCGGTAGCCTGTCTGTACTGTTGATGGTGATTTGTATTTATGTGTCTTGGGTGGTTGGCGTTGCATGACACGACGGAAACTACTCAAGCACGTGACAGAAAAACTGAGTATAACTTTTACAGACTGTACACATAATACGAAACGAGTGTTGTACACACGTTGCGACCCGAGCGTCGGCAGAAATATCCTTAAAAATGCTTACAGGGCAGAGTATAGTGCGAGCGCCTCGCTGCCTCTCCCAAGAATTTCTACCGCGAAACGGACTGAATCAGTCGGAGACCTGTGATCTACTTCATACATCTCCATCTGAATGATGTATAAATTAATTAGATTTAAATACGTTTATTTGATCGTAATGAAGAAGGAAGAATTATTTGATTCGCACGAGAAATGTGAGCATTGAAGTGATTATCGGTTTGCACTCAGACTCAGTTGCGGCTAAATTGACCACGCATTCGACGATAGTGTGCGTAGCTGCACGGCCTTCCATTACAGCGTTATCATTGGAAGCAGTCGCAGAGTCATCTGAGCGTCAAGGCGAACACACGTAGCTGCACGGCCAGGGGGCGCTCAGACATATTTGGGCGCGGAAAGAGGGTGCTGGAGATGGAGTGCTACTGCGCTGGTTGCTCAGCCGCGGAATCCTCCAGTGTGAATTCCACAGGGAGGGAACGCGTATCAGCCGAAATAGCTGAGTAAGTCTGCCTTCGGCAGGGCAACGGAGCGGACGTGTACGTGTTGACTTCGTGCGGCGCTCCAGCTCGCCTTGTTTACATTCTGACGGCCGTTGCTTAAGTGCCGGCTTACCTTGTACGATCCATGGCGAACCGCTACCGTAAATCAACACTCCGATTTACTTTCTGCAACGATTATGCCCGACCCAAAGCACTCGAGGTGGAACTTTTCTGCGAGAGGAAGTGAAGATCCCGGCGACCGATATTATCGGCATACATTTGTCCATCGTGAGCAGCACGGTCTATGTGAAAATCATTAACGACGCGGCGCGCGAACGTGTACTACGTGAGACCAAACAGGGGCTCCGCTTGTGTCACGCTGATGGCAGTGTGGGGGAGGTAACCGTCGACCACGCAGGCTTAGGTATGCGAACGGTACGCATTTTCGAATTGCCATTCGACCTTCCTGCTGAGGAAGTCGTCGTGGCACTACGCCCATACGGCACAGTCCACGGCCACACTGCAGAGAAGTGGACACAGTTTCGGACGTATCCTGTCCTAAACGGGGTCCGACAGGTCACCATTGATCCCCGAAGCTACGTCCCATCCTACTTACAGACCGGCGGATGCCAAGCAATAATTATATACGACGGCCAGCCTCGGACCTGTTCCGGGTGCGGCAAAGAAGGCCACCTTGGATCCGAGTGCCTACAACGGCGTATTACGCAACTTCCAGCTGCGGAAGAACCACCCGCGTCGCAACCTACAGTGCCAGAGGTGACCTACGGCGCTGCTCTAGCTTCTCCTGCCGCTTCGCAACGTCGCCCGGTCACCACAAACGACGCCACCGACGAGCCCGACCAGACGCCGACGGGGAGCGCCTCGGACGACCCGGTCAGAAGATGCCGGCCAACCAGACGCTGCCCCTGACCTCGGAAACACGATGGATATCGACCCTACAGCGGCCTTCCTGCCAGAACGACGCGACTCCCTTCCCTCGTCGGACACGGAGGGTCGCACAAGGAAACAACGTTCTCCGAAACGTCGCAAGCGAAGACGTCGCACAGTTTCCGGCCAAGACGAGACGCTACAAGTCGAGGAGGATGTAACCGTGGACCAGCACGAGGCCCCAGAACCCGCTACTGCTGACGAAGCCGTAACGAGCGCGGAGACATCTATCAGTGTGCCTGCGCCGCGTGCTGAACTAAATCGTGAAAGTATCACAGGCGACACTGCACCACGCACCATTACAACATCTTCTGCAGACAAAACGGACGATACGCCAGTGTCCGCTTCCACGGCGTGGCACGAGGAGGCGGCCGAGGAGCAGGGCCCTCTGCGGGACTCCGGGATGTCGCGGCCGCACCGCTAACCGTACTCTCCCCAGACTACCCTGCGGGCCAGCGGGATAACGTTCCGCTGCGACGCCCACACCCTTGCGCAGACGGCGGAGTGGACCAGCCTCCAGCTATCCTCTAAACATTCATGGTGGTGTCGGTTTCTTCTATACCGTGTCTCCCTACCACCTTCGCGCAACGACGCTCTGAGCGTGTTTTTTAGGGAACTGATTAGTTTGAACCTGGGACCTGTTGCTGGTAAGAGACGCCGCACCACACTTGACATGTAGATTTCAGTACAGTTCAGTGAGACTAGCGATGATATAACCAAATACTAAATGATCTCAGCGTCAGCTCCACTGCACTCCCTGTAAAAGAATCTTAATACTACCTATATGGAAGGGGTTCAATGCTTTCCTATTTTTAGTTAGCTGGTAAAACAACGTCGAAAAAGCAGTTAAGTTTACCATTGGAAATTTCATTCTACTCACAAAACATCGTTTATAAATTGCACTATTGATAAAAGGAAATGTTTTAATACAGGATGGTAAAAACCAACTGCGTTCAACAAAAAATGTGAACGAATATTCCCTGAATGGGTTTCCAAGTTCTACAATGGATCGAAGGATGACCTATGCCATATCACATCTATAATCTAGGTTTAAATTAAGTTTCACAAAAGAGAAAACTATCAAAATGGTATACAGTGACCCTCAGTTATCTTTAATAACTTATCCAACTTGTCGTAAATTACAGTGGCTGATGTGGCTTCTCAATATCTATATAACAGAAACATCATCGCGTTTCAGATTTTTACTTCAAGTGGCAAATGTGAACACCATGGGCTTTAATTGACGATCGACACTAGTATTACACAAAAAGGAGGTGTAACAGATGAGACTTCTGCAGTTCTGAGTGAAGCCTTATGCGCTGAAAAATGCGGCATCGCGTGCGTTCATTACCTCGTCGGTGTTTAGGCAGCGTCAGGGCAGCGGGCAGCTGAGCTCCGATCACCTCGCCATCTCGGAAGCAACTCCTTTCTCCTTACTACAATTTACTGAAATTGGTTTAAAAAAAACTATCTGGCTGTGTTTTCATTTGACCAATTAGGGTCTCGATGTTAACCTTAAGCTCCGCCTACAAAAATTCTGTCCATCCAATGGGAAACGTTATACTTTTCTTGGTGGGGCAATGTTTTTAAAGTTTGCAACATATCAGAGACGCGAAAAAGTCTCACGCCAAAACTCGCAGCTGGTTAGGTCCTTGTAGCGTTATCGTAAGATCTATACTGTTCTTCTGGACGGCTCTACCCTTTAACATGGGGTGGGGGGGTGGTCGTAATGTAACAGAGACGCGAAAAATTCTCACGCTAAAACTTGCGGGTGGTAGTGGCCCTTTTTGTCTTATCGTAAGATCTATACTGTTTTTCTGGAGAGCTGTAGCTTTTAACATGGGCTTGGGCGATGTCCTTGACGTAACAGAGACGCGACAAAGTCTCACGCTAAAAGATGCGGGTCGTGTGGCCCTAGTGGTTAGCTGTCGGCCTGGGTGTGCAGTCCGTCCCTTATAGTAGGGCCTTCTACCTTAACACGGTGTTGCTCTCGGCTTCTGTTCTCCCCTCGCAACTGCGTCGGTCTCACGGTGGGAAGGTACGATATTCATTTAGGCATGCTTTTGTTAGTCTGTGGTATTCCATTTGCTCACTCGTTACTCGTATTACTTTGGTTAATTTAATGTCACGATTTATTCGGAGCTATGTGACATACTACTGGATTTGCTTGTCATGTCAAGGTTTTCATGGAAGGTGTTGGATTTGCCTGACACCTTACAATCCGACACTAGGCCTACCGGATAGCAACCATCAACACCAACAACATCCGTTCCAGGGTGAAAACCCGCCTTCTGCAGGAGATGTTCTGGGTTTCGGATATTGATTTCGCCCTTCTGCAGGAAGTTCACTTGCCTAGTCTCCCGGATATCAATGGCTATACCGCCCATGCCTCCGCGAGTGATCCTATGGGCCGCGGAGTGGCCATCTACGTCTGTGACCGATGTCGCCTTCCTTCCATCACCTCGTGGCATGGCACTCACTGCCATGGGGACACGCATCATTAATGTCTACGCTCCCTCAGGGACCGACCGACGACATGAAAGAGCCCAGTTTTATTTCCGAGGAAATCGCTCCCCTGTTTTTAGGGCGTTATGACCATTTCCTACTAGGAGGTGCCTTTAACTGCGTTCTGCATCCTAAAGATCAGATTCGCCACTATACTACATGCCAGGAGCTACGTATAGTGGTGCGAGCCCTCCTGCTTCACGATACCTGGGAAGTTCGACTCGGTGACCGTTCTGGCCATACCTTTCTTACCAGTCATTCCGCAAGCCGACTAGACAGGATATATGTCTCACAAACTCTTAGATCTGCGATACGGGGCGCCGAACGCTGGCCGCTGGCCTTTTCCGACCATTGCGCCTACATCTGTACGGTCCTCCTTCCGCCACAATCAGTATGGCGCAGCCGTGCGCCATGTAAACTCAATATGTCACACCTGCATGACCTGGCGTGTCGCCAACAAGTCACTGAAACGTGGACAGCCTGCGAACGACGCCTTCCCCGCTACCACTCGACACTGACATGGTGGTTGGACTGCGCCAAGCCGGCGGTCCGGAGGACACTGACGAGATACGGGAAGGACATGGCCGACTGGCATCGCACCACTGTTGACTTCTATTACGCGATAATCCGAGATCTGGACGCTCAACCGCCAACCCCGGTCTACCAGTTGGAACGGCAAAGAACTAAGGCGAAGGTAATTGCGCTGGCGCGCCGGAAACTGCAAGGGGTCGTGATACGGACGCGACGCCACGATCACGTGGCTTTAGAAATTCCATCCATGCATCATATAGTGCCCGACAAACGACGGCGTCGTCGGCAGATCATCAGCGCTCTGACCACGCCTCGTGGCACGCAGGTGACCACTCGGAATGACATCGTCCACGCATTCGTCGAGCACTACCGCCGTACTTATAGTGATGAAGTCGTTGAAACTGCAGCAGACGACTCCATTTTGCATTACGTCACGCCACCCTCCTCCACACGTAGGCGGATGCTTTGACAGTGGCGGTCACGCTAGACGAAGTCAACAACGCGATCGCCAAGGGTACAGTCAACAGATCGCCCGGCATTGACGGCTTACCGATTGAGTTTTACCGTACCTTTCGGGACCTCATGGCACCACGGTGGACGACTTTATGTCAAGAACTGATGACATCTGGCCGAGCAATCCCACCCGCCTTTGCTGACGGTATCATCATCCCAGTCCACAAACCAGCCCGGGTTCCGCTTGCGTTATCTAGGCACCGACTCGTGTTTCAGTAACTGTTGTTAAACATCGATTAGAATGGACAGGGACTGCGATTGCTGTGTTCGGATGAGGGCTGACTTGGCATCCCTTCGCTCACAGCTGCAATCGGCGCTGACTTCGGTCGCGCAGCTTGAGGCTGTTGCCAATGGGCACCACTGTGGGGAGCCGGACTCGGGTATCACGGGGATGTCAACCTCATCCCGTCTGTCCCCAGATCGGTCTGCCGCTGTGGTTGCCCCGGTTGCTGCCCGCAGTGGGGCTGAGCCCTCGCCTGTGGTTGATTGGGAGGTCGTTCCAAGGCGTGGCAGGCAGCGAAAGGCGTCCCCGGAAGCTGACCAGAAAGCCTCCCCGGTGCGTCTGACAAACCGGTTTCAGGCACTGTCGCTGGCTGAGCCAGATGCAGCTGCCTGCCCTGTTTCAGAGGATCATTCTCAGCCTTCAAGGTCCGGGCAATCGCAGAGGTTGGGCTTACTGGTAGTTGGGAGCTCCAATGTTAGGCGCGTAATGGGGCCCCTTAGGGATATGGCGGCTAAGGAGGGGAAGAAATCCAGTGTGCACTCCGTGTGCATTCCGGGAGGAGTCATTCCTGATGTCGAAAGGGCCCTTCCGGATGCCATGAAGAGCACAGGGTGCAGCCAGCTGCAGGTGGTGGCACATGTCGGCACTAATGACGTGTGTCGCTTTGGATCTGAGGAAATTCTCTCTGGATTCCAGCGGCTATCTGATTTGGTGAAGGCTACCGGTCTTGCTTACGAGATGAAGGCAGAGCTCACCACCTGCAGCATCGCTGACAGAACCGACTGCGGACCTTTGGTGCAGAGCCGGGTGGAGGGTCTGAATCAGAGGCTCAGACGGTTTTGCGACCGTATTGGCTGCAGATTCCTTGACTTGCGCCATAGGGTGGTGGGGTTTCGGGTTCCGCTGAATAGGTCAGGAGTTCACTACACTCAGCTGGCGGCTACACGGGTAGCGGAGGCTGTGTGGCGTGGACTGGGTGGTTTTTTAGGTTAGAAGGCCTCGGGAAAGTGCGGGATGGGCTGCAATGTCAAAGGGTGCTTGGCAATTACAGGACGTGCTTGGATCAAGGAACAGTCGGAATTATAGTTGTAAATTGTTGTAGTTGCGCTGGAAAAGTCCCTGAGCTTCAAGCGCTAATAGAAAGCACAGAAGCTGATATCGTTATAGGTACAGAAAGCTGGCTAAAGCCTGAAATAAGTTCTGCAGAAATTTTTACGAAGTCTCAGACGGTGTTCAGGAAAGATAGATTAGGCAGAATTGGTGGTGGAGTGTTGGTGTCTGTCAGTAGTGGTTTATCTTGTAGTGAAGTCGAAGTAGATACTCTGTGCGAATTGGTGTGGGTGGAGGTTATACTTAACAGCCGAATTAAGTTAATAATTGGCTCCTTCTACCGACCCCCAGACTCCGATGATACAGTTGCGGAACAGTTCAGAGAAAGTTTGATTCTCGTAACAAATAAATACTCCACTCATACGGTTATAGTTGGTGGGGACTTCAACCTACCCTCGGTATGTTGGCAAAAATACTTGTTCAAAACCGGTGGTAGGCACAAAACGTCTTCCGAGATTGTCTTAAATGCATTCTCCGAAAATTATTTAGAGCAGTTAGTCCACGAACCCACGCGAATTTTAAATGGTTGCGAAAACACACTTGACCTCTTGGCCACAAACAATCCAGAGCTGATAGAGAGCATCATGACTGATACAGGGATTAGTGATCACAAGGTCATTGTAGCTAGGCTCAATACCATTTCTTCCAAATCCATCAGAAACAAACGCAAAATAATTTTATTTAAAAAAGCGGATAAAGTACCACTAGAAGCCTTCCTAAAAGACAGTTTCCATTCCTTCCGAACTGACTATGCGAATGTAGACGAGATGTGGCTCAAATTCAAAGATATAGTAGCAACAGCAATTGAGATATTCATACCTCATAAATTGGTAAGAGATGGAACGGATCCCCCGTGGTACACAAAAAAGGTCCGAACGCTGTTGCAGAGGCAACGGAAAAAGCATGCGAAGTTCAGAAGAACGCGAAATCCTGAAGATGGGCTAAAATTTACAGACGCGCGAAATTTGGCACGTACTTCGATGCGAGATGCCTTTAATAGGTTCCACAACGAAACATTGTCTCGAAATTTGGTAGAAAATCCGAAGAAATTCTGGTCGTATGTAAAGTACACAAGCGGCAAGACGCAGTCAATACCTTCGCTGCGCAGTGCCGATGGTACTGTTATCGACGACTGCGCCGCTAAAGCGGAGTTATTGAACGCAGTTTTCCGAAATTCCTTCACCAGGGAAGACGAATGGAATATTCCAGAATTTGAAACACGAACATCTGCTAGCATGAGTTTCTTAGAAGTAGATACCTTAGGGGTTGCGAAGCAACTCAAATCGCTTGATACGGGCAAGTCTTCAGGTCCAGATTGTATACCGATTAGGTTCCTTTCAGATTACGCTGATACTATAGCTCCCTACTTAGCACTCATATACAACCGCTCGCTCACCGATAGATCTGTACCTACAGATTGGAAAATTGCGCAGGTCGCACCAGTGTTCAAGAAGGGTAGTAGGAGTAATCCATTTAACTACAGACCTATATCATTGACGTCGGTTTGCAGTAGGGTTTTGGAGCATATACTGTATTCAAACATTATGAATCACCTCGAAGGGAACGATCTATTGACACGTAATCAGCATGGCTTCAGAAAACATCGCTCTTGTGCAACGCAGCTAGCTCTTTATTCGCACGAAGTAATGGCCGCTATCGACAGGGGATCTCAAGTTGATTCCGTATTTCTAGATTTCCGGAAAGCTTTTGACACCGTTCCTCACAAGCGACTTCTAATCAAGCTGCGGAGCTATGGGGTATCGTCTCAGATGTGCGACTGGATTCGTGATTTCCTGTCAGGAAGGTCGCAGTTCGTAGTAATAGACGGCAAATCATCGAGTAAAACTGAAGTGATATCAGGTGTTCCCCAGGGAAGCGTCCTGGGACCTCTACTGTTCCTGATCTATATAAATGACCTGGGTGACAATCTGAGCAGTTCTCTTAGGTTGTTCGCAGATGATGCTGTAATTTACCGTCTAGTAAGGTCATCCGAAGACCAGTATCAGCTGCAAAGCGATTTAGAAAAGATTGCTGTATGGTGTGTCAGGTGGCAGTTGACGCTAAATAACGAAAAGTGTGAGATGATCCACATGAGTTCCAAAAGAAATCCGTTGGAATTCGATTACTCGATAAATAGTACAATTCTCAAGGCTGTCAATTCAACTAAGTACCTGGGTGTTAAAATTACAAACAACTTCAGTTGGAAGGACCACATAGATAATATTGTCGGGAAGGCGAGCCAAAGGTTGCGTTTCATTGGCAGGACACTTAGAAGATGCAACAAGTCCACTAAAGAGACAGCTTACACTACACTCGTTCGTCCTCTGTTAGAATATTGCTGCGCGGTGTGGGATCCTTACCAGGTGGGATTGACGGAGGACATCGAGAGGGTGCAAAGAAGGGCAGCTCGTTTTGTATTATCGCGTTATAGGGGAGAGAGTGTGGCAGATATGATACACGAGTTGGGATGGAAGTCATTACAGCATAGACGTTTTTCGTCGCGGCGAGACCTTTTTACGAAATTTCAGTCACCAACTTTCTCTTCCGAATGCGAAAATATTTTGTTGAGCCCAACCTACATAGGTAGGAATGATCATCAAAGTAAAATAAGAGAAATCAGAGCTCGAACAGAAAGGTTTAGGTGTTCGTTTTTCCCGCTCGCTGTTCGGGAGTGGAATAGTAGAGAGATAGTATGATTGTGGTTCGATGAACCCTCTGCCAAGCACTTAAATGTGAATTGCAGAGTAGTCATGTAGATGTAGATGTAGATGTAGATGTCACGAGTCACAGACCGCTCACCCTACTCAATGCCGATTACAATATTTTCGCGCGCTTATTGGCAATGCGGCTCCGAACTACACTCCCTCATATCCTCTCGCCTGAGCAAACGACGCCTGGAGGACAGGTTAACATACAGACAGCCACAGGGGATGCCGCGAATTAATTGCGGTAGCGGCGGCCTGCATACTCCGGGCAGCGATCGTCGCTATAGACTTCGACAGCGCCTTCGATAAAGTGCGTCATCGTTTCCTGTTTTCGGTGGCAGCCCGAATGGGCATCCCCCCTCCGTTTCTCGACGTCATCCGGCGTCATTACGACAGTGCCAGTTCACGTGTCCAAGTCAATGGACGATTAGCAGAGCCGGTAGCTATCTGCCGTTCGATACGGCAGGGGTGCCCTCTCTCTACCCTCCTGTATGCCAGTGCCCTTGAGCCCCTTATTGGTGAGTTGACGACCGAGCTCTCTGGCCTCACCCTACGCCAACACACTTTTCGCTGTCGGACATATGCTGATGACCTCCTCCTCCTCATTCGCTCCGGCTCTGAGATTCGGGAAGTCCTCAAATTGATTACCCGTTATGGGGCTGCCGCTGGCAGTGCCACGAATGTCGCCAAATCTTCTGCAATGCGCATTGGACGAGGCCTCCAGGAGGGTGAAGTGGCACCCCTGCCGCTTGTGCGGACTTCCCGGTACCCCCACGGTCACACGCACAGCGGCAACGAATTTCCGTCGCCTGTTACACGTCATCCGCAACGACGTCCGCCAGAACCTGTTGCGCCGCCAGGACACACTTCAACGGGCTGAGTTTCTTAATCTTTATGTGGCATCGAAATTGGTTCACATCGCGCAAGTTCTCCCTCTGCCAACTGCAATTGGGCGCAACCTTCATGCGGCTTTTGGCTATTATCTCACGGCTGGTTCAATGCTTAAAGTCCGTTATGAGACACTTACCCTGCCCTCACGGTATGGTGGCGTCGGGCTCGTCAATGTGCGTATGCGAGCTGCAGCCTTGTTCATGAGTACCATGAGAAAACAGTGGACGGGCCAGGGTACATCTCCAACACGCAACTTGCTTGAGGTCCTCCTACCTGCTTCCACCTCACCACCGGTGTCTGTCGGCCATATCGCGCCTCATTTGTCCCATATTTCTACCTTTTTCGTTGACTACAGATACACGCTTACCAGTCTCCCGTATACACGTCCACTCAGGACTAAGGATTTTTACAGCCTGTTGCTGCGCTGTGTTCCCCGGAATGTGATGGTGACCAAACATCCCTCCATCCAGTGGCCCAAAGTGTGGACTACCGTCCACCAGCCCTTCCTCCTTACGAACGTCCGGGCACTGTGGTATCACATAGTCAACAGGAAATTTGCGACGAAGCAAGGCCTGCACAACATTGGCTTGTCGGAATCCCCTCTTTGTCTCCTTTGCCAGCAACTGGACACTGATGAACACCGTCGTGCAGCAAATCACTGCCTGCTATCTCCGGTGCCACCAGACACAATCGAACCTCGATTGTTTCTATACCCGGAGGACCGACATTTTCCCGCCGCCAAGTGTCACGCTATTACGTGGGTCAAAGGGTGGGCGGTCGCTTATCTCTTTCATGAGGGAAATAAATCCAGCCTCGACTTCTGGACCTATTTACGAACAGCCCATGCAGCCCTCAAAGACACGCCACGTTACCGAACATTATTTGCTAACTATCTTCGAGCGGTCTTTGTTACCTCCACTGAGTTGGGGGGTGCCTGGCTCAGAGGGCACCCACCCCTCCTCCCCCGGCGGTGTCTGGGTTTCAACCGCCTACGATCTATTCTACTTCTGACCTCCGCGGATGGGAGAGCGCGTCGCAGATTGCGCGGATTTTATTTCTTTTTGCTTTTCCTTTTTCCCTTTTTTTTTCTTTAACCAGAATTTATATTTCTTTTCTCTTTCGCCGATGTGTTCCTATAAGTTCATGATATTAGTGAATCTTATAAAACCACATGCAAATAAATAAATTACAACGCCTTCCACTACTGTTGAATCCTGTGTCTGCCACTTCCCTAAGCACCACAGGCTCGGTGGTGGTGAGCCACTGTGGCCAGGCCTCGGGTTTCCACCCCTGGCCACTTTGCCCCCAGAGCCCCCAACGGTCCACTGCATAAAAAAAGCGGTCAGAGCACCTAAAAAAAAGAAAAGTTGGGAGAGCGTTAGACTGAAGTTCTAAAGGTCCCTGGTTCGATCTCGGGTTTTGGCATACGTTTTTTCTCCGTAACCTCTTGCCTCATAGCATTCCTTGTAGGACACAGAAAAGTTGCAATAGTAGGAAAGAAAGTGATTTAAACTTGTTTTTAAAATCCAGTTATTCAGAAATAATTACGAACGGCTTTCACCATGCATAGCCTCACTACCGATAGCTCTGACTTTGGTCGTCTTTGGTGGCGCCAGTGTTCAGTGTGTGTGTTATCTTTCCTGCTTCAGTCCGAGAACCGAGGTTTTAAATTTGCATGTACGCCACCTGTCCGCTGCAGTTTGCCGTGAAAATGGCGGGGTGTTCTCCCGCCGGAAAATCGGCGGTCGCTGAAAGTGTTACCTGGCTGAATTCCCGGAAGTTATTTGATAGTTTTACTTGTCTTAATTGCATTTAAGATGTTACTAATCTTAGCCAATTTGGCGGTTTACGCTGTAGGAGATCCCTTTGTGGTTAGTTTGAAGGGTCCTTCGCGCACGAATACAGCAGAGAGGCGTCAGACGAGCGGTTCTAGTCGTTAGAAAAAGTCGGTCTGCGGCAGCCTAACCTGCCCACAACTGTGCAGACGAGCGCAGTTAAGTTGTCTACGAAGACTGGTGCCCTCTGTGGAGAAGCGCCCCCTCCGCCTCACTGGGGACCGACATCTACTGCCCAGATGCGAGTCAGCTGCCGGTACAGTCAGTGTGCAGACCCCGTTTAGGCGCCCTGCTGAGACAGTTGAGCTGTGCGAAACAGGTACCAGATTGCCAGCTAGCCGCAGAACAGCTAATGATCTTGTTACTTGCTAGTTGTGCCAATCAAATCTTCCGGAATGACTATAGCAACTCTTAATTACGAGCGCATCCCCCACGTTCTACTGAACTGAAGAAACAGCAAATGATTAGAAGCCCTTGAGATGCGGAGTTACAGGAAACTGTTGACGATCCGATGAATAGATAGAGTAAAAAATCAAGGCGTCGTCCAATGAGCGAACTTGAAAAACAGTGTAGTAGTAGTTTAACAAAACGCAGAGAGAATGTCTGAGTGCATATAGGAGTCATCGCTGAACGCTGTAACTGGATGGTGGTAGAGCGAACAGGACTAGGTAGCTGTACGTAAGGCATTGGGAGGAGGCGAACCCCGCATCTCAGAAAGGTCGAGGAAGGATCCACTAATCCTCTGTCAGAACCCCGCAAATTGCCCTGTAGATGGAAGACCGCGTCCGCGTCTTAGGACGGGATGACCCCTCTGCTCTTGGACAACAACGTGCGAGAGTTTTTATTCTCGTTTTAACGATTTGTTTGAATTGGCTCGTCTAACTTCGCGCCTAACTTTACGTTTACAGATAAAGCGATTTGTTCGCTCACCTATCAAATCCACAGTAACATCATTTCATGGGATCGGTTGGTAGGACATGTTCTGAGGCATCAAGTGATCACCAATTTAGTATTGGAGGGCAGCGTGGAGGGTAAAAATCGTAGAGCGAGGCCAAGAGATGAATACCGTAAGCAGATTCAGAAAGATGTAGGTTACGGTAGGTACTGGGAGATGAAGAGGCTTGCAGAGGATAGAGTAGCATGGAGAGCTGCATCAAACCAGTCTCAGGACTGAAGACCACAACAACAACAACAACAACATTTCATTGCAGACGAGAGATGACAGACTACCCATATCCATTACTGAACATAGGGTCCTATACAGGGTGGTCAGAAGCAGTCTGAAAAGCTTGTAAGGTTTTTGCAGAGAAGATTGTGCTGAGAAGTAATTGTTAAGAAAAAATTTGATACGTTATGTCGTTTCGGAGTTAACTAACATTGAAGATAGCCAGTCAGACCGTTGCGCGCGGAGGTTGAAGCGGCCCGCAGAGACGTGGTCGGCAAACGTGTTCTTGCTTTGGTTTCCTAAAACTGAACAAGACAGCGATACAAACATTGGACCGTAGTCAGGACAGAAGCCGAGACAAAGGCTGAGCAGACTCCTGCGCTGTCATCTACTCCGTGAGAACAACTGACGCTAACACCAGCAGCGAGCCTCTTGAGTTAGCGCACGAAGGCCTGATCAGTGCTAACTAACTCGGGAACGCCGCAACGTATCGAATTTCTCTCTTAACCGTTATTCCTCAGCACTGCATATCCTGTAACATCCTTACAGTCTTTTCACATTCTTTCTAAACGGCCTATATAACTCAATAATATAGAAAAATTATGGTAATGACAACAACAGACAAAAAATAATGTTAAGCCTAATTTTCGTTAAAATAATTATCACTTAAAATGAATATAGGATTGGCACTGACGATGGCACAAAGGTTGCGACACATGTTTGGGTTTAAACGAAAACAAAAACAGTTTTTTGTATAACAGACCTATCCTACATACAGTAACTTGAAAATAATACAAACAGACTTACACTCGATCAAAATAATAGTATTGGCGCTGGTTCTGTACCAAAAATAACAAGAAGACTAAAAAAGACATGTATTCGTTGGGTAGAAAATCCTGCAGTGTCATAATACTGAAGACCTAGATTTCTGCCGGCCGGAGTGGCCGAGCGGTTCTAGGCGCTTCAGTCTGGAACGGCGCGACCACTACGGTCGCAGGTTCGAGTCCTGCAGGGGGCATGGATGTGTGTGATGTCCTTATAGCGACTAAGATAGAAACATTCAAACCTCTAAAGAATACAGGAGTTCTGTGTTTTGACGCCTTTGATCACATCATGTAATTTTATTATCAAACAGAAACACTATGATGGTCATGTTGTATGGTTTGTTGTTATCACGCAAACAGACAAATCTGAGCTCTTCGGAGCTGGCGTGTGTGTTTACTCAGTGCGCTCGTAAATATAGGTGTTTACTCGTGGAAAAATAATTTATTAAGGCGATGTTGTAGCTTAAATAAGTAAATTAGTATCTATTGTGAGCTATATATTGAAGGTTTCGCTCTTACTGGCGTAGTTTTCGTGGAAAGATATCTGTTCTACAGTGCAAGCCGTTGCCGTGGGTTTGTTTTCGTTATCGACCGCAGTAAGTTATGTGATTATTCAATAATTTACGGGTAGTGTCTGTGTAGCTTTATAGTGAAGAGTATTGTGCTTGTATATTTTGCATTCGGTTCGTGTTTTCTGTGTTTCTATACTCCCGTAGAGTTAATTTTCTATATTTTGCAGTACAGCCGTTAAGTGGTGTTTCTGTTTCCATTAGAGCATTTACAGATAATTCAGTGATAGCGCCTGCTCAAATTTGTCGTTAGAAAATATCGAGCCTCTTCAGTTTCTTACTCGTATCGTGATTTCCGCCACTACTCGTATAACCTAAGCCAGCAATTAACTTCGCGCTGTTTACATTTTCCTGGTGCTATATTCGCCTGACGTCCAGAAATTCTCTGCTCATCTCACCAGAAGCTAAGTTACTTTCTACTAATTATTAACTGGTGTAGCGAAATTGTTTTTAGTGTAATTTGCATTGTTTAATCTGCCGTCATGTGTGACAAATGTGGATGTTGTCGTGGATTAGTGAGCACTGGTGTGAAATGTCAGGTTTGTGAGTAGGTGTATCATGGGGTGATTGTAGCAGGGAAGCTGTTATAGTGCCAGACGAGGCTCGCCAATGGAGTTGTAGATTATGTAGCCGTGACAAGAAAATCGTGGAACAGGGAAAAAAGATTTCTGCCCTTCAGGCTGAATTAGAAATGGTGTACTTCGAATTAGACAGGTTGAAGGGGGAAAGAGACAATGGGAGCTGGGAACAGGTAACAAGTCGCAGTCAGATGGAGAAAAACCCAGAAATCACTTATTCGGGTGAGCAATCAGTTTGATTTGTTACCAGAAGCAGAAGAGCCTCAAACAGTTTTTGAGCAAAGTAGAGTGCAGCAGACTCGTAGTAACAACTGGAGTAAAGTCAAGCAGAAAGAAAAGAGTTCTGCTGTTAGGTAGCAGTCACGGGAGAGGTGTAGGCCAGTTGCTACTGGATAGGCTAGGAGTCGAGTACCAGGTAACAAGCATTGAGAAACCCAGTGCTGAGCTTAGCAAGGTCACAGAAAACCTAGGGGCCTTGTGCAAAGATTATGACGGTGAGGACCATGTTATTATAGTAGGGGGAGCAGGAAACAGCCCAGTTAGCAGTTCGGACTATAGTATTAGGTGTGACCTGGATGTAACAGGAGCAGCAACGGCTCACACTCGTGTGGGGTTTGTGGATGTTTTGCAGCGCCATGACCAGCCCTGGGTTAATACGGCTGTCAACCGTGTTAAAAGAGAACTGGGTGGGTGGTGTTACTGTTGGCTGAAACTAAGTCGCATATCTGTGCTGTGCCTGTTGATGCAATTGGGAGGTGGGGTTACACTAGTTATGGCCTGCACCTGAATAGGAGGGGGAAGGATAGATTTGTTGATCTTCTTGTAGAAAATGTGAGTGGGGCCACATGCACGCAAAACAAATTACCTGCGATTACTGGAGTCAGAGGAACACATTTTCTAGGTTAGTCAGGTTACCGACAGAGAGTATTGAAAGAGATTAAAACAGAACAACGTCATAATGTCTGTAGCAGTATCCAAAGAAATAAAATTTGTTTGTTTCATCAGAATATAATAGGATTGAAAAATAAGATAGATGAGCTTCTTACATGCCTAGAAAATGGGGTAAATTCTGAAGGTATAGATGTTTTGTGTGTTTCTGAACACCATGTAACAGCAGGGATGGAGAAGTTAAATTTAAGGGACTACAGATTAGCATCTTATTCACATAGAGTAAACATGGAAAAAGGAGGAGTTGCTACTTATATAAAAACTGGACGCAAAGTCAAAAATATTGAAACAAATAGTTTTTGTGTAGATCAGATCCTTAGAGGATGTGCTTGTCAGTTGCTACTGCAATATACTTCTATAGTAATTGTAACTGTGGTGTGCGTACTGTAAGACCTTCGATACACACACCATCAGATTATTTGACTTGTCGCTCTAACGAAGTAGGCGAGTGTCAGCAATATGTCTCGTGGTCTTATCGTGGCGTGTTTATCTTCTGCCATTAGGTCAGCCGATAGAAATGCCACTTGCACGCTTAGAGTAGCAGATTGACGGTGACCAACTTTAAACAGAACTTGATTAATTTTCACACACATTTATTAAAATAATAAAAAGCATAGACATTACGTAACTTGATTCTGGACGCTGTTTACAATTGACAATCTGAAGTTCCTTTGGTCTTGGTACGTTAATCTTATTCTCCATATCTCTGGTACTTGACAGAGTGTCTATTCATTTATCTTCATGGCTATGTACAGGAATATGGTAATCTTACTAGCCGCAGACTGAAACTTGACTATAGACTGGTACCGACTAATGCAGACTGACTAATCGGAGGTCTGTACACTCATTATAATACCTCGCGCATTCAGGTATCACGGTGCGAGTGTGATGCGCGAGGAGAAAAGGTTCTACGTTAGCAGCAATGAAACTGGCTGCGTTACATATTAATATGCGGATCGGCAGAAGCAGAATTTGGTCCGTCTCTAAGGCAGCGCCATCTCGTAATGCGGCGACGCACGAGCGCTGTGCCTGCAGTGTTGTGCTTAGCGGGGCGCCCTCTAGTGGGAAAGTTGTGTACGCGCTGACTATGTGGAACTGTGTACACAACAGTAACAATCTAAAGATCCCCTAAAGGTAACTTTTAGCTATTTAAGAAAAATCTAGAAGCGTTATTGAACTACCTGTCAAAAAGAAGCAGTTAGTGGTTTGTGGCGATTTTAAAGAAGATTTCTTAAAAGATACGGAGCGGAAAAATGAGCTAGAATCTTTGGTTGGTTATTTAAACCTAGTATCTGTTGTAAATTTCCAACTCGTGTGCAGCGGAATAGCTACCTGACCATGATGCACAGTTAATGAAAATAACACTTATAGCACCTTACAGGCTTCAGGCAGGTTCATACAAGGCAGGGAGGCTTATTGATGCAAACAAGGTACAGAGTTTTAAGAGCAGCCTAGAAGAGGTAGAATGGGATGAAGTGTACACAGAAAATGATGCTGGTGCCAAATCCAATTTATTCCACCGTAAATTTTCTCATTATTTGAGAGTTGCTTTCCTGAAACGTTACCCAAAAGAAGCCATTACAAAGTCAAGCAAGCCATGGATTACTGAGGGAATTACGATATCGTGTAAGCGGAAGAGGGAAATATATTGACAGGCCAGAATAAGTCAAGATCCGACGCTACTTGCTTACTACAAAAGGTATTGTAATATTTTAAGGAAAGTCATGAAGAAGTCAAGAGGTTTATGTGTTCTGACAGAAATTAATAATGCGGATAATAAGATTAAAACTATATGGAGTACTGTGAAACGGGAGATGGGACAGCCCGACAGTGCACAGCGTACCATAGCAATAAAGCTAAATGATGGTGTGGTGAGTGATAATTCACAAGTTACAAGTATTTATAACAATCACTTTCCGAATGTAGCAGCTAAAATGGGATTAAAGGGTTCAGTTGAAGAAGCAAAAAATTTGTTAAAAATGTAACTCCCCAGGATTTTAGGCCTTTAGAAATAGCACCAACGTCCCCCACTGAAATTAAGGGAATTATAAATATACTGAAAAACAAGAGCTCATGTGGTGTTGATGGAGTCTAACAAAATTTTGAAGCGTTGTTATAATTTAGGAAGTGGAGTCCTTAGTGATATGTGTAATGTTACGCTGGCCCAGGGAATTTTTCGAGACAGATTGAAATACGCAATTGTCAAACCTTTTCAAAAGTAAGGGGACAAGAGTGACTTAAATAATTGTAGACCAATCTCATTGCTGACTTCATTTTCTAAAATATTCGAAAAAGTTATGTATTCAAGAGTAGTCTCACATTTAAGTGAAAATAATTTACTCCGCATGTCACAGTTCGGATTCTGAAAGGGTTACTCGACTGAGATGCTATCTACACATTTGACCATCAAATGGTACAAGTCATAAATAGCAAAATATAGCCAGTTGGTATTTTTTGTTATCTTCCCAAGGCTTTTGACTGTGTGGGTCATGTCACACTCTTAGAAAAACTTAGGTTTTATGCAATTGAAGGCTATACACACAGCTGGTTTGAATCATACTTAACGAACAGAAAGCAAAACCCTGTGCTGAATAACACAAGTAATGTTGGGAGGGTGGTGAATTCTAGTGAACGGGTAGGTATCACAAAGGGAGTCCCACAGTTTTCAATTTTTTGGGTCCTCTGCTGTTCCTTATTCATGTGAACGACCTCTCACTTAACGTTCAGCAAGCAGAACTAGTACTTTTTGCGGATGACACGAGTGTTATAATAAATTCCATTCCAGAAAAAGGAGCTGAAGATATTGCTAAGGACATCTTTCAAAGAATTATTAAGTGGTTCTCAGAAAATGGACTCTCCATTAATTTTGAATAAACTCACCATATGCAATTCTGTACACTGAATAGAGTCATACTTACAATTGATGTAGCATATGAACAGGGCTCAGTTAACAGGGTATCTGGGTGTTCACATTGACGACAACTTGAACTGGAAGAGGCATACTACTGAGCTTCTCAAACAACTAAGTTCAGCTTCTTTCGCTCTTCGTATAATTGCTGGCCTTGGTAATGAACAGATCGGCCTCCTAACGTACTTTACATATTTACACTTAGTAATGTCAAGGCCCCAGGAGTAAACAACATTCCATTGGAACTACTGACGGCCTTGGCAGAGCCAGTCCTGACAAGACTCTACCATCTGGTGAGCAAGATGTATGAGACAGGCGAAATACACTTAGACTTCAAGAAGAATATAATAATTCCAATCCCAAAGAAAGGAGGTTTTGACAGATGTGAAAATTACCGAACTATCAGTTTAATAAGTCACAGCTGCAAAATACTAAGGGAATTCTTTACAGACGAATGGAAAAACTGGTAAAAGCCGACCTCGGGGAAGATCAGTTTGAATTCCGGAGAAATGTTGGAAAACGTGAGGCAATACTGACCCTACGGCTTATCTTAGAAGCTAGATTAAGGAAAGGCAAACCTACGTTTCTAGCATTTGTAGACTTAGAGAAATCTTTTGACAATGTTGTATGGAATACTCTGAAGGTGGCAGGGGTAAAACACAGGGAGCGAAAGGCTATTTACAATTTGTACAGAAACCAGATGGCAGTTATAAGAGTCAAGGGACATGAAAGGGAAGCAGTGGTTGGGAAGGGAGTGAGACAGGGTTGTAGCCTATCCCCAATGTTATTCGATCTGTATATTGAGCAAGCAGTAAAGGAAACAAAAGAAAAGTTCGGAGTTGCTATTAAAGTCCATGGAGAAGAAATAAAACCTTTGAGGTTCGCCGATGACATAGTAATTCTGTCAGAGACAGCAGAGAACATGGAAGAGCAGTTGAACGGAATGGACAGTGTCTTGAAAGGAGGAAATAAGATGAACATCAACGAAAGCAAAACGAGGATAATGGAATGTAGTCGAATTAAGTCGCGTGATGCTGAGGGAATTAGATTAGGAAATGAGACAAAGTAGTAAAGGAGTTTTGCTATTTGGGAAGCAAGATAACTGATGATGCTCGAAGTAGAGGGGATATAAAATGTAGACTGGCAATGGCAAGGAAAGCGTTTCTGAAGAAGATAAATTTGTTAACATCGAGTATAGATTTAAGTGTCAGGAAGTCATTTCTGAAAGTATTTGTGTGGAGTGTATCCATGTATGGAAGTGAAACATGGGCGATAAATAGTTTGGACAAGAAGAGAATAGAAGCTTTCGAAATGTGGTGCTACAGAAGAATGCTGAAGATCAGATGGGTAGATCACATAACTAACGAGGAGGTATTGACTAGAATTGGGGAGAACAGGATTTTGTGGCACAATTTGACAAGAAGGGACCGGTTGGTAGGACATGTTCTGAGGCACGAAGGGATCACCAGTTTGGTACTGGAGGGCAGCGTGGTGGATAAAAGTCGTAGAGGGAGACCAAGAGATGAATACACTAAGCAGATTCAGAAGGATGTAGGTTGCAGTAGGTACTGGGAGATGAAGGAGCTTGCACAGGATAGAGTAGCATGGAGAGCTGCATCAAACCAGTCTCAGGACTGAAGACAACAACAACAACAACAACAATGTCATGAAATAGGTTTCTGGGGTAACTCACCATTTAGACATAAAGTACTGTTTGGACAAAAGAGAGCAGTGAGAATAATTAGTGGTGTTCACCCTGTGACATCATGTAGGCACCTAGTCAAGGAGTTAGGTATTTTAACTGCATCATCAGAGCACATATATTCGCTAATGAAATTCTTTATAAGTAACCCAGCTCAATTCGCGAAGAACAGTGATGTTCATACGTATAACACTAGAGGGAAAAATGACCTTTCCTATCCGTTATTAAAGCTGTCAGGTGCTCAAAAAGGAATACATTATTCATCAACAAAAATCTTTGATTATTTGCCCAACAACATAGTGTCTGGCAGAGAGCCGATCAAGTTTTAAATCTAGCTTAAAATCTTTTTTTTGGGGGGGGGGGGGGGGTAATTCCTTCTATTCTATGGACGAGTTTCTGTATCGGAACTGGTAAAAAAAATGTACCTCTAAATGTAGTTGCATGTGTAGAACTAAAAATTTCAGTAATATTAATATTATCACTATTCATGTGTGTATATATATCTAACTTGTTCCACATCATGTCGATAAAGTAATAGTGAGAATGATCCACGGAACATGACATAACTAAACTAAACTAAACAGCCTGTGTATTTTGACTTGGACAGTACCATGACTAGTGAATTACTCCTGAACATAATAAAGCAGTTGGAAGCAGCTGAAACCCAACAGTTCAGAGACCTACTTATTGAATCCTGCGGTTCCAGCGAGAAAAATGTAGGTTTTCTGTGTTGTCCCTTTATTTTCTTAAATTGCCTAGAAACTATGTACTATTTTAGATGATTGAGTAACTCTTCGTAACATGACAAGTCGTGAACAAGAAGCTTTCTGATAATCTGTTAGCGACACAGAGCGGGGAATTAAGCATTACACATCAGATGACGGAGGCTCACGCAGAGGTAACAGGACGAGCTCGGAAGAATGAACGAATGCAGCACAGCTGTTTTCACACCGTTGTACCCGAGCTGTTAAATACGTCCTAAACAAAGAGCGGGAAGGAAATGAAATTGAACTGATTAGCCACACCTTTCATAAGTCACGATTACGAATCACAAGATGCACTGAAGTATCTTGTCTCGCGGGTTACGCAGCACTCTAATGAAAACACATTGACAGTTCCTTGGTTTCAGTTTCAGAGAATCTTCATCCTGATACAGATTACATAGCTGGTAAAGACTTCGCAATCTCCAGGTGTGGATTCACTTTTCCTTCAAATGACTGCTTCAATAAAATAAAGGAGTCTGAAGCCATATTTTGCAATTTTCATGGGCGACATGTAGCTAAGTGTGGCGGTGTGATGAGAAAGTTAATTTCGATACTTACCTGAAAGTTCCCCGAAATGCATTACAGAGTGGTTTCTCTCTATGTACGGACAACAGTCTTCATTAAAAGGTGACATCTGAACACAAAAGCTAAAACAAAGAACATAAAAAAACTTGCTGTGAAGAAAAGTCTTCAGTGGATTACGTCGTCGTCTTCCTGTGTTACATTGAGCATTTATGAACGCAGTAAGATGTTCTAGCTGTTACTCTGGTCTCTGAAAGTGGATGTTATCACGACATGCAAATGTTTATCTCTTCTCATTTTAGATTTAAGCGATGCTTCACAATTAATACACGATCGTCACAGCTGAGCCGGTGGGTTTCTGGCGCCAGGCGATGTCGATTCTTATTTCCATCTTTGAACGCTGACCCTGTGCCTTGTTCTCTTTGCGTCTTTGAGGCAGGCTATTTAGGCTAGGCGCAAATTGAGACGCGTATAGCGCGTGTGGCGCGACGCAGCGCAGCGCGCGTTTTTGTAACACCACAGGTTCAAATGGGACCGCGCAAGTTGCGACGTGACGCGACTGGGACGCGACACGCGCCTGCGCCAGGTCGCGCGGCGCTGTGGCTGAGGCACAGTTTCTCGCGCCGCGCGTCGCGCTTGCCTCGCAGGCACCGTGGGAAATTTGGAGGGGGGGGGGGGGGGCAGCGGAAAAGTAGCCCGGCCATATGCTCACATCGGAACGGCGCATATGAGCAGTGATAATATTGCACATACGATAAATTTTGCCTTACTGTGTACTGAATGTTATTGCCTTTGGGTAGTGTTTCGTTTTTTGCCATTTAAGCGCTCCAGCTTTCTTCGTTAGCACGTTGTACTTTCCTGTTATTTATATCTGCATAGTTTTGTTTTGTTTTTCTTCTGTCAAGAAAAATGTATACTTCAGTAACTGATGATCCATTGGCCGCTGGAATTTGCACCATATGCCTCCGTGATGTTTTCAGATCGCAAGAAGGGACGCAGGGTAGTGAATAAGGAAGCAAGGAATATTATTAAATCATGTGATTAAGAATCAAGACAGGAAAGTAAAGCAAGGTTATATTCTTGCTGCCTAGTAAGCTAGTGTATCTGTACTATCTGTTACAAAAATTTAGAAAGGGATAACCTCCACATGTGTGATTCCTTTGTTCTTGTGTTAAAAAGCGTCCAAGATCTGAAGTATAGAAGTTTCACTGTGATTACTCTGATATGTATGTAATAATGTAATACGAGACACTGTAGTACATGCATTTGAACAACATATTTCCACTGCAAGCTAGAAACAGTCGAAAAGCAGTAACAAATGACAATGTTTTAATTGGTTCGCCGTGATGAGAAAAAGCATTTCAATTGTTGCATGGACATTATCAGTATTAATAAACTAATTATACAACAACAGGCTACACAAATGAAGAAAATTGTCGGTATTATTAGGAAAGTAGGAATATCCTAAAAGAGTGTTATGATTAGATATATTTAAATTGTTGAAATGTTCTGCTGACAAAGGCAGATCTACTTTCATGAAAATGTTTTTCGAACTCCATCTCACAAGGCACACTTGGCTAGCTTGTGCATTCCTGTCGCGCGCATTATCCTTCGCTGCTGACAAACTCTGACCATTGTGTTGTGCCACAGATCAATTGTTTATTTTTCTCAATAACAACTATTTTATTCGCGTTTTCCAAGCCCTAGGTGAGTAAACAGTATCTGGCATGTGCCTATCATTCCGCCTGAAGGAACGCTCGTCATTATTTTAATACTGCTCAGATCAAAAGAAGGAATAAAATCCTTTGGTAAATTTACATTCCAGTCGCTCAGTGTTAAAAATACGATGGGTTACGGGGATTCCACCAAAATTCCAAGAGAATTGCCAATGTGTTTTTGCATGAGTTGTTAACCTTTTCTCATTCGAAGAAGCATCACCATTTATGAGTAAAGGCCACATTTCTCTTGGTGACTGGTTTAATTGTTCTTTCTTTGTCACAATGTAATTTGCCAAACTCATCTCACAGCAGCTATTGAGACAGAATGCCGAAACGTAGGGCCTCATTAAAAAAGTACCTGACAATTACAGAGCTCAATAGCTTACGAAAAACCTCATTGTATCGGTTTGCAGTAAAATAAAAGAAGAAATTTCATGTTTATTTTCATACTAGGAAGCTCTTGTTTCGCTAGCTGTCGATAACTCTTAAAAGATTAGTCACCGGAGTGAAATAAATAAAAAAAGAAGTATAAGTAGTGATATATCGCCACGGATAAGAAAGTTCCGTGTGTTTTATAATTGGCAAAACACTCTCCTCCTTGTGTGCTATCATTCGCCAAACTTTCGTTTCGATGTCTCGAGTGGTTTAGGAGATACGAGAGATGTTGCGAGTATTTTATTCTCGCGGGCGTGAGATCGGAAGTGAGCGCGCTACATGGGATCCATTTTCTCGAGATCGGAGGCAGATATAGATCTCCTCCCAAGTCTAAACAAAAATTCAGCATGTTAGCTAAATTTCATACGCAGCAACATATGGTGTAATACGCACTATAATATAATAAAATGATAATATAATAGGATAGGGAATGAATGATAATAAAATGTTGGAATGTGTGGCTTTTTTAAAATGGATGAATTAAAGAGATTAATTCTTTGGCATGAAGGACAAGCACAATAAGCTAGGCATTGCCTGTAACGGGAAAGGAATCATTTTAGTTTATATTTATATAAATAAATTGTCTTCATAGTGTTTTATGCGTACCAATTATTAATATTATGTCCGATCGCCGTCTCCTTGACTGTGGCCGTGTTGTTATATTCGGATCTTCGTAAATTATCCGAAGTACACAGGTGGGCTTCCGTTCTTCTTATTGCATTACTACTTGAAATAATAATAACTCTCACAAATATTCTGTTAATAAAACACTACTATATTTCTGTTCGATGCACATAGAAAATACACACAATGGCGGTCTGCAATTACTCGCTAAGTAATGGCGGTTCTCACTCGTTCACTCACTGAGCGAAACCTTCCTTCCAACAACTCGTACAAGAACAAAAACTGCTCTGTCTTTTAACATCTGAAAGTCAAAAATACCTGACGGTAGGCACAGGCTCTACGCTGGGCTACTACCACCTCATCTTTTCTCTTTGCTTTTAAAGAGGATGAAAACATGAAAGTAAGAAATGCAAAAGGTATATCACAGTTGCCCCGCTACTGTATACTGTCGGGAATAAGTCTCTTTATTTAGTGA
The DNA here is from genome assembly GCF_023897955.1 of Schistocerca gregaria. Lineage (NCBI taxonomy): Eukaryota > Metazoa > Arthropoda > Insecta > Orthoptera > Acrididae > Schistocerca > Schistocerca gregaria. The sequence continues at coordinate 24,136,865 of NC_064928.1, read as the reverse complement.
GACAGTATAGAGTAGCCTTATTTACCTTGGGGCTCATGTTGAGTCATTTGGTGCAAGTCAATGGAGTTTTAATACCCTTATGCTACTACAAGTAAGTCTACGAAGTTCATTTCCTTGTTCATTACAAATTCATACATATAAATACATTCACATACACTTATACCACATAACGACATTCACTTATATTTATATTACATAATCGTACGTCCATGTCGTGCTAACGTCTTAGTCTGTGATTTTTCATTATACTTGTTAAGCTGTATGGACAGGGGAAAAATTTTACATTTCGTCCTCACCATGTTTTAAAAATTGTTTTTCTCACTGGCTTTTGGTTCATTAGCCCTTCTGAGAAGGTGTCTTTTCAGCACACGCTATCTCATTGTTCGCTGCGCTTATGGCTAGCAGCAGGTCATTGTTTACCGCGCCCGTCGCAGTGACGCGAGCGCCACGTGAGCAGCAGCACTGCCCGCGCATCCATCGTAATGTCGCTCCAGGCTCGTGAAGTCCGTGTTGTATATGCCCTCCAGTCCGGAGACTGGATACGACGTATTCAGCTCCAACGCTCAACCCGAAGAACACCAATACATCATCTCGCGCCTGGACAATGTTTTCGCCCAGCAAGGTGAGGTAAGGGCCGCACTGCAGAACTCGGCATTGTCTTCCGTTGTTCATTGTACTTCAGCGGTCCTCACACCACAACTCGTGGTTATACGGATTTTCTCTCATTTTTCCATCGCACACGCATCACACTCACTGTACTCACTTCGCCACATTGTAGCGTTTACTCTTACTACGGCTCAGCCGTTATTTTCACTATTATTAGGCCTTAACATTTTTGTATTACTTCAGACGTGCGAATGTTTTACTCGTCCGTCGCGTTGCACTTCACATACATACATAAATGGTTCCTTTTCAAGAATAAAATTTCACATAAAATTCACAATAGTACATACATTTTACATAGACAAAAACGTTGACAATAATAAAGTCGACATATAAATTTACAATTCATACTCATTTCATATATGGACTCCATGACATGCACCCTCTTACACACTAATATGCAAATCAGAAGGAATCTTTAATTTATTCTGAATATTTGGGTTTCCTGTTCCTTTCTTGCAGGACTGACCTCCTGCGCGTTTTTACGTTCACAACTACTCATAGAAAACAGTACATAAATACATTTTACATAGACTTCGACATTGACAATAATATAGTTGGCAAATAAATGTACAGTCCACATTCACACTTCGTACACTCCTGGAAATGGAAAAAAGAACACATTGACACCGGTGTGTCAGACCCACCATACTTGCTCCGGACACTGCGAGAGGGCTGTACAAGCAATGATCACACGCACGGCACAGCGGACACACCAGGAACCGCGGTGTTGGCCGTCGAATGGTGCTAGCTGCGCAGCATTTGTGCACCGCCGCCGTCAGTGTCAGCCAGTTTTCCGTGGCATACGGAGCTCCATCACAGTCTTTAACACTGGTAGCATGCCGCGACAGCGTGGACGTGAACCGTATGTGCAGTTGACGGACTTTGAGCGAGGGCGTATAGTGGGCATGCGGGAGGCCGGGTGGACGTACCGCCGAATTGCTCAATACGTGGGGCGTGAGGTCTCCACAGTACATCGATGTTGTCACCAGTGGTTGGCGGAACGTGCACGTGCCCGTCGACCTGGGACCGGACCGCATCGACGCACGGATGCACGCCAAGACCGTAGGATTCTATGGAGCGCCGTAGGGGACCGCACCGCCACTTCCCAGCAAATTAGGGACACTGTTGCTCCTGGGGTATCGGCGAGGACCATTCGCAACCGTCTCCATGAAGCTGGGCTACGGTCCCGCACACCGTTATGCCGTCTTCCGCTCACGCCCCAACACCGTGCAGCCCGCCTCCAGTGGTGTCGCGACAGGCGTGAATGGAGGGACGAATGGAGACGTGTCGTCTTCAGCGATGAGAGTCGCTTCTGCCTTGGTGCCAATGATGGTCGTATGCGTGTTTGGCGCCGTGCAGGTGAGCGCCACCATCAGGACTGCATACGACCGAGGCACACAGGGCCAACACCCGGCATCATGGTGTGGGGATACGATCTCCTACACTGGCCGTACACCTCTGGTGATCGTCGAGGGGACACTGAATAGTGCACAGTACATCCAAACCGTCATCGAACCCATCGTTTTACCATTCCTAGACAAGGGAACTTGCTGTTCCAACAGGACAATGCACGCCCGCATGTATCCCGTGCCACCCAACGTGCTCTAGAACGTGTGAGTCAACTACCCTGGCCAGCAAGATCTCCGGATCTGTCCCCCATTGAGCATGTTTGGGACTGGATGAAGCGTCGTCTCACGCGGTCTGCACGTCCAGCACGAACGCTGGTCCAACTGAGGCGCCAGGTGGAAATGGCATGGCAAGCCGTTCCACAGGACTACATCCAGCATCTCTATGATCGTCTCCATGGGAGAATAGCAGCCTGCATTGCTGCGAAAGGTGGATATACACTGTACTAGTGCCGACATTGTGCATGCTCTGTTGCTTGTGTCTATGTGCCTGTGGTTCTGTCAGTGTGATCATGTGATGTATCTGACCCCAGGAATGTGTCAATAAAGTTTCCCCTTCCTGGGACAATGAATTCATGGTGTTCTTATTTCAATTTCCAGGAGTGTATATGGACTTCATGTTAAACAGCATCTTACACACCAATAAGTAAATTAGAAGGAATCTTGCATTTGTTCAGAATGTTGGTACCTTTTTCGTTCTTGTCTTGCAGGACCGACTTGCGTATTTTTACGTTCACAGATACACACAGAAAGCAGTACATACATACATTTTACATAGACTTCGACATTGACAATAATATAGTTGACAACTAAATGTACAATTCACCTTCAGTTTTCATTTATGGATTCCATGTTTGGTATCGTTTTACACACTAATAAGTAAATTAGAAGGAATCTTTCACTTGTTCTGAATATTTGCTTTTTCTTCTGTTGACTTGCAGGCCCAACCTCCTGCGCGTTTATACCTTCACAAAAACACATAGAAAATACATTCCAGCACTACTCACTACATGGAAAAAGAAGATTTGCTAAGGTCTGCTTCAGAGATCAAGCTACTTCTAAGATTGCTACTTGTAGTGCATCGTTAGTGTACTTATTCTATCCTTGGCATTTGATAGGCACCATACTACGTACAATATTTACAAGTGCTCGTTTGTGAGCGAGTGTGTAGGATGTTTTTTCCTTTGACAATCCTGACTTCATCACTGCTTGTTAATCGTCGTAATATTACACATTCATGTACACATATTTCAAGTCATATTTCTGCCTTATTGATGCGACGACATGTACGTGTTTACCCTTTGTAACGTGTAGCCGATACTTTTACTGTATTTTTGCCATGTGTAATTCCACTCATAATTCATTCCCGCGAAAGAAGAACGTGCTTATGTTAAAGCACTGTTTTCGCTTCTGCGTGTGTCAAGAACTCAGTGTAGAAAATATTGTTTCACTGCATTTTGTGCTCGTTCCTCATACGAATCGTATATCATATTTTCATTAATATTCACCTTATAGTTGCTCAAGCTGTAACAGTTAGTCGCTAAAGAAATATTTTTCATACTAATTTGTTTTACTTTCTGACGCCTGTGTAGCAGATCACTGTGTTGTAGTGTACTTTAAATGTAGCGTGTACCTTTGTTACTATGGACTCCATTGTTTCTTCTTTATTCTTCACTGCTTCTTCAAGATGGTCGTTTTCATAATTACTTACCGTACATACATCATCATACTTTGCTTTCCACACTCATACAACCATTCATTCTAAGACTTAAAACTATATAATCTATTCTTTCTTACGTCGCCTTCGTGGCCCTTTCCTAGGTACCACTGCAAAATTAATCTTCATATTCATCGCCGTATATCCATGTAATTATTCATTAAAAAATCTTCCACATAAATCGCCATTTATACTCATGTATTACCTACAGGGTTCTTACACTAGAACCACCGCCCTATTTATTTCTTCTCGCAAATATAAATAAACTCATATTACTCTAATACACTTTCATTCTCTTACTAGATTCATTCATGCATGTTATGTCACCACAAACGTAGATTAACTAATTAATACCTCCAATCGAATCTAAAACTTTTCACACTCTCTCTACTTCCAAGTGTTATCCAGCAGTGAAATTAATTTGTTTCTGTATATTGCTTTTTTAAACATACAGTACTTACCTCAGTTATTTTGTTTTAGTTCGTATAATTACGTTGTGTGCGTATTGGTTGGTTTTCGTATTTACTTAGCTTATCTCCCGCAAGTTGTACGATTCATGTTGACAGTTTTACTCAGCTGCTTATGCTTTTCGTATAAGGTACCATGTAATTAATAGCAACTAACATAAGTGAGTTCTGTAGTAGCAAATTTGTGGGTATGTATTCTCCCTATACGTCACGCTCGCTAATTCTAATGTTGTCTGTAAAGAAGTGTAGTCTTATAAGAGCACAATTGCTCCTCTCGCTAAATCTCGTACAATATGTTATTTTGTAGTTTAGGTCTCCGTCACACGCACTTTTCTATATGTATATTTCATTCTACGTTTCTCATCGTCGCTGACTTGCGTGCTGTATGTAAGCCGCTTAGTTCTCAATAAAGTTCAGTGCTAATCGTGTTCTTTTAAGTGTACATGTTGTTACTTTTCTTTTAAACTTGTTTTAATACTGTTGTATATAGTCTGATAGGAATATCTGTGTATATTTTCTTCTTCTTTGAATACTCATACTTATTTCTAACTATGTACATTCAATAGCCTATGTTAAGTTCACAATTTTAGCGTATTCTACGCTCCTTATACTTTACTTGCACCGATGCGGTCCTTTTCTTAAAACTACGTATGCTTAACTTAATGATATACTCTTAAAATTAGTGCTCTTTACAGTATAGTCTCCATCTTGGGGATAAATGTCTGTGTTCGTTTTGTTTGTGTAACTGATTTACGTTAGAGTAATGAGCTGATAGGTACTTCATTTCGTGTCGCTTCTGTTTTGTCCAGTTAGCAGCGCAGCGTGAATGCCGATTGGCTTAAATTCTAGAATGGTTTCCGTCGCGATGCGCAGTGTGTCTTTGCGCATCTAGCTGAGGAAACTGAACTCAACCGTGCTTTTTGCCTACTCGACCCCTACGATCAGCTGTTAGCCGCTTCGTATGTAATTGTTAAAAGTACACTCCGCTTCAAGCGCGGCTGCGCGTCTCAGTACTCTTCATCTCTCGTGCCGCTAGCTCAAAGCTCGCGCGCTGTGAATTCCTTTCTTTTCCATCGCTCTTGTTTAATTATTTTTATGTATTGTAACTACGTAATCTAATGATTTTCACTCGTCCACTATTGTGTACAATTGTTTTATTTCTTCCCATATATTTAGTGTCCTCTTAAGGAATATGAAAAAGTTTCTTGTGTTTCTAGAGATATTTAAGTCTTAAGAAAGCTCAATACCAAAATTACAAGAAAAATCTCTAACGACTAGGTTGCATTCTCATCTCTGCATTTTAGATAGTAGAAGAAAATTGAACATTCCTTATTGACTAAACAGGACAGTAGAAGAGGCAGAGGGTAACGAAAATATAAATATTGTACCCCCTAGCTGGAGAGGAACCGAGCGCCAATCGGTTTATTCGTCATAGATTGACAAACCTCCTACCTACTTGGGTTTTATTAACGCAACAAATAAGGAAAGAATGCCTTTAATTTCGATGATTTCGGATGAGTTCTTAGTAGTACCTCCTGTCCAATCTGGAATTCTATTACGTTTTTCAATTTCTTATCGTAAGTGCCTTTCCTTATTTGAGCTTGCCCTTCCAGTGTTATTAGCGCTTGCCGTACTTTGTCATCTAAGGCTATGTCTTTGTGCCCTAATTTAGGTATCGGTTTTGCCCATTCATCTAGTTCCACCTTTTCAAACATAAGTTCGGCCGGTGTGTACCGTGTTGGTGTGTGTGGTAGGTGATTTACTATGTGCTGAAACGGACCCACGTATTCTATCCATTTCTTTTGGTTCTGCGGTATATTATGTCCGGATAAACCTGTTAAATTCACGGAAGCACCGTTCGACAGGACTTGCTTCCGGGTGGAACTTGGATACTAAAATATGACGTATGTTTTATGATTTTAAAAAATGATTTCCATTGGTCACCTGTAAAATTTGAAGCATTATCAGTTAGAACCGCTTGCGGTTTCCCAATACGTGGTATGTAGTCTTCCAGAATCCGTCTTATAATTGGTCCAGACCTAACCGTTTTGACTGCGTACAGCTGGAGATACTTACTAAAAACGTCATACAAGGCTACGATGTATTTAACCCCGCCGCGGGCTTGGGGATAAGGTCCTGCAGTGTCAATAGATACAAGGTCCCTTGGTTGCTTTGGTATTATTGGGTGTAGTACATAAAGACATGTCCTATTTTGATGTTTGACCTTCTGACACACCGCACATCGTCTGATTACTTGCTCTATACGTCGCCTCATATTAGGGAAATAACAATACGTTGCAATTTTTGCAGCACACTTTAGCACTCCGCAATGTCCCCACGTGCGGTGCGTGTGTTGAATTAAGTTGTCACATATTCCTGAGGTATGCACACACACCACTTATCCATTCGCCGATCTCTTCTATGAAAGAGGACGCTATTATGTATAATGTAATACTGCTTTAACTGTTCGTGTGTTCCGGACTGCAAATATCTTATTACCTTGCTCCATCTCGGATCTTCTTCCTGCAGACGTTGCATGTTTTTGCACATTTTGATATAATATGGTTTAAAAGTTCCATCATTTATAAAAAGTACTTTGAAATCAGATGTTTGTTCCTCTAAGTCGTGATAATCGGTGAGGCCTTGTGGTAATCGTGATAGTGCATCTGCCAAAACATTCTGTTCCCCTTTTATGTACACAACCTCAAAATCAAACTCCTGTAGGTACATGCACCACCTCGCTATTCTCTTATATAACAACTTACATGTCAGAAGAAAGGACAAAGCTTGATGATCACAGTAAACTTTAGTATGTTTTCCCCAAAGGTAATATTGAAATTTACGAAAGGACCAAATAACTGCCAACAATTCCAGTTCAGTTACAGAATACGATCTTTCACATTCTGTAAGAGTTCTACTCGCAAAACGTATTACATTGATTTCTTCCTTACCATCTTTTGTTATTATTTGAAACAGACACGCGCCAAGCCCCTGATAACAAGCATCAGTGCTTAAACAAAAGTCCACCTCCATATCCGGGTGTTTAAGGATAGGTGCATTAATCAGTGCCTGCTTAATGCGTTGAAAATCACTTTCTCACTCTTTAGTCCACAGCCAACTGTGATTTTTACGCAGTAGGTTTAACAACGAGCTACTGTTCAACAATTGTTGTGGCAGAAATTTCCTGAAAAACGAGGCCATTCCTAGAAAACCTTTTAATTATCTCTTATTATAGGGTGTTGGGAAATTTCGTATCGCATCTAATTTACCGGGGTCAGGTAAGATCCCTTCTGGTGAAATAATATGCCCTAAAAATTTTATTTTGTCCTTTCCGAATTCAGACTTTCTAAAGTTAACTGTGACATTGTATTCATCGAATTTTTGAAAAACCTTTTCCAGAATAGTTACATGTTCATCCCATGTTTGAGTTGCAATTAATAAATCGTCAACGTAGAGTGTAACCTAGCTAAGCAACTCCGGTCCAAGTACTTTGTCTAATGCTTCAATAAATACACCAGCGCTCACGTTTAATCCGAAAGGCAGCACCCTAAATTGGTAACTCCTCCCGGCATTTATGAAAGCTGTATACTTTCTACTCTCTTCATGCAACAAAATTTGCCAGTACGAAGCTTTCAAATCGAGGGATGTTAAATACTTAACGCCATGAAACTTTAATAACCGCTCTTCTAGATTCTCTGGCCTTGTTCTTATAGGAACGAAGATTTTGTTTATTTCTCTCGCGTCTAACACCAGCCGCACCGTTCCGTCAGTTTTACCAACTGCGAGAATCGGACTGCAGTAAGGCGAGTGCGATGTTTCAATCACCTTCCACCTAATCATACGCTCTTTTTCTTGTCTTACTGCGTCTTTCTTTGCCCAAGGAATGCCATATGACGTTCTACAATAGATTTCATGCGGGCACACTTCCATTTTATATTCATATCCCCTAATAACACTGGGTTGTTTACGAAAAATTTTATGATATTTGAAGAGTAATTTTGCCAGTTCACTTCGCTGTTCATTGTTAAGACAAGTGGATTTGCTTATTTTACTATCTACTGTTTGCTCATCTAGGATCTCACCGCCAGGGTCATCAAATTCCGTCTCCCTTGCTATTAAGACTTGAGGGTAGCTAAGTTTAACATCAATATCGGGTATCTGCCTACCCTAATTCGTCGTTGTAGTTTTTATTAAGTTCACTGTCAGTGTGCGCTCTCCTACATGAAATTGACATTCCCCGCTGCCGATATCTATTTTTACCCCATACCTTCTGAACACCTCCATACCAAGTATACATTTCACTATCAGTTTGTCTATCAACAAGAAAGTACACTGCAAAGTTACACCACATATGCTAATGGGTATGCTGGCCTGTAATTTTATAACCTTAGATTTACTTCCCATTGCCGTTACGATCTTACAGTTCTCCACGGGTAGCGTGGGTACACTTAGTTCCCTCGCTATCTCTTTGAACAAGCTAGTAGACATGAGGCTTGTCGACGCGCCAGTATCCAAAACAACGGGTACATCTATGTTTCGCACTTTTACCTTCATTATTGCTTGAATAATTTCGCTTACCTTAGGTGTTGTTCCTTTCTCCTCAGTAAACAGGTTTTCGTTCATTTCTGTGTCCTTATCATACCTTAAAAATAGATTCCGGATGTGCTGTATGTGTAGGTTTGTTTCAGTTTCTACTTCCTCCTTTCCGTCCCTGTTCGTGTTTGTGTTTATGTTGCTCATATTAGTACTGTGGCACATTGACAGTTCATTACCTTCTTCCTCTAGTCACGCTCGATTACTATTGCTTGGGGGTGGTAAAGGTATGGATTCATTCTCTGCTGTCATTTCTACTACATCTACATCTACATGACTACTCTGCAATTCACATTTAAGTGCTTGGCAGAGGGTTCATCGAACCACAATCATACCATCTATGTTCACTGTATGTTCGCGTGCTCGCCAGTTCGTGTCCCGGTTGTTTCGATTTGATTGTACTGGCTGCCTGTTCTCTCTCGGATCCCTGTGTTGCATATTCCGATCCTGGTAATGTGCATTTCCTTGTCGCCTGTTGTCAAAGTTTTCCCTCGGATTCCTAATGTCTCGGCCATTGCCGTACCTATGGGGCTGATATTTATTTTCGTACCCTCGGTCACCATGTGGCTGGTGGGTAGGCCGATTGTACGGATTGCCGTTGTGACGCGGCGGTGCATACGGATGCCATTCATTCATACGCACACGACCACTATAGTTTCCAAATCCATTGCCGTTACCATAGCTGTTCTTTCCGTTTGGGTAGTGTTCATTACCGTTACAGTAACTAGGCATGGCTTGCCCATCCTCATGAATCAGATCTATTGAGTCGAGCACTGAAAGAAAATACTCAAGGTCATATTCGGGAACAGTTACTAATTTTTCCCTAACATTTGCAGGTAACTTGTTCTTTAAGATTTTCAATACATCTACACGAGAGATCGGATTATTCCAGTAACGGGTCTTCTTTAGATATGTTTCAAAATAGTTTCTTAGCCCCCCGAATTTTGAATGATATGGTACTGGGTTAAATACTTCTCGTCTTAAACTCACCTGGATAGCTGTAGACCAGTATTTATCTAAAAATGCATTCTCAAACTGATCATATGTCTCGCAAAGTTCTGACATCTCCGTAGCCCTCAAAAGGGCATCACCTTCGGTATGTCCTACTACATATTTGATCTTTTGAGCTTCTGTCCAAGTCCTCGGCAGTACATTTCTGAAGGCTCGGACAAACACTACCGGGTGCGTTCGCTTTCTCTCATTTGAGAATACGGGAAACTGTCGATGTTTTATTAAGCTCTCATCCATTAACAACGCTGTCCAGGAGGGCGGAACAGCATTTCCCTGCAGTGACGGTATATTTGTTTCACAAAAATTTTGCCCGTTGCTCGCGTCGTGCGTCGACATGCGGTCGCGCGGCGTGGGTTGGGCATTGTTGTCCGCGCCACTGATTCCTCCCACTGGCGGATGGCTGTTTAGCGCTCCGCTTACCGCCCCCGGCGATGATATTACCGTACTTTGTTTGCTAACTATTTCATCCCTTAACCTTTGTTCTACCTGTCTGATATCCTGTTCTATGCGTTTTAAGATTTCTTCTTCCTTTTCCCCCATTACTTCCTTTACCGCTTCCACATAAGTGCGCTGTTCACGTACGCATTTTTCTGCGAACGTTGTGTTTTCGTCCTTTGTATTACTCTTTACCGTTTCGTAAAGCTGCACAATGTCTGAGTTGATTCTCTTGTGTTCTAACTTGAGTAACCCTATCTCCACTGTGATTTTCTCTACATTTTCTGGCAAGTCGTCACAGAAAGAATGTAGTTTCGCTACTTCTGATTGTACATTGTCTAAGTTAACCTGCGTATTCTTTTGCATTGCCTGTAAATTCTCTTGGGTTTCTCTAATACCGGATAGCTCCTGTCGATATGTGTGTGTTAGTGTCTCAAAATTTTCTCTCATTATGCCTTTTAATTTCTCACCCATATCATGAACTGAAATTTGCACTTGTTCATTAATTTTCCTATCCACCTCCGTGGAGATTTGCGAAATCTGCTGTGTGAACTTCGTATCCATGTTATTGAGTTCTGTGCGCAAACTTTGTACCTCGCCTGAAATGTGCGTCATGTTTGTATTTACCTTCGCGATCTCGGACTTTACTGTGGTGGTGTCTGCTTTCATGTTAGTCATGTCTGCTTTCATGTTAGTCATGTCTGCTTGTATTATGTCTAAACTCGTCATCTTTGAATTAATTGTGTTCATGTTAGTTTGTATAGTTTCTGTTAAAGCTCGAAATAATGCTTGCATATCTTCTCTATTCATTTCCGGCCTACGCCTGTCAGCATCTGCGTCTGTACTACGCGTACTACGTTCATTTAAAATATTCTCCTGCCTTGAGTTGTCATTAATTTCGTCTATTGTAATCAAAGTATTGCTGGTAATGAAATGTTCTGTATTCACGGGCGTCGAATGCAACAATGGCATGTTGCGCCCAGCATCCAAATAATCACCGCTTAACGGTTCTAAACCACTCTTTGTTGCGTTTTGTAAATGCACATCCACTACATTGGCATTTTGATTTTCGAATGACATTTCCTTATTGTTTTGACTCTCCATTATAGAAACTCTTAAGGCACTACAGTTATCAAAATCAGTATTTTCTCTCTTTAGATTTCACTTTCCTGGTACTTCTCACGCTAAAAATGCATATACAGCTGTATGTAATTGTAATCTCAGTTGTTGTTCGGTCAATATATTTTCAGTACTAATAAAGAAATGTCATTGTCTCTACTCGAATACAATAGCGTTAATCTCTGAAGCTTTAGGTTCTGGATTTTAGGAAATAGGTGCTTGGGTTTTCTAATATGCTTACTGGGAACGCATTTTCTATATGCATTGCGCGGTCCTACCTGATTGTTGTCTTGTAACTGTTACGTCCTCTATTGTGCTTTGTTGTACGTTCTTGGTATTGTCGTCCTCTTACTTCTAATTTATTTATTATTTCCTTTCAGTATCACATCACCGTCTCCGTCACATCATCAGCGTACATGGAACATAAAGAAATTGTTAACATACATGTATATTCATTTTCCTAACAATACTAGTACTCACAGTTTTGCCCACTACGTATCGTGCCTGTCACTTGTCGCCACTTTGTAATATAATAAAATGATAATATAATAGGATAGGGAATGAATGATAATAAAATGTTGGAATGTGTGGCTTTTTTAAAATGGATGAATTAAAGAGATTAATTCTTTGGCATGAAGGACAAGCACAATAAGCTAGGCATTGCCTGTAACGGGAAAGGAATCATTTTAGTTTATATTTATATAAATAAATCGTCTTCATAGTGTTTTATGCGTACCAATTATTAATATTATGTCCGATCGCCGTCTCCTTGACTGTGGCCGTGTTGTTATATTCGGATCTTCGTAAATTTTCCGAAGTACACAGGTGGGCTTCCGTTCTTCTTATTGCATTACTACTTGAAATAATAATAACTCTCACAAATATTGTGTTAATAAAACACTACTATATTTCTGTTTGATGCACATAGAAAATACACACAATGGCGGTCTGCAATTACTCGCTAAGTAATGGCGGTTCTCACTCGTTCACTCACTGAGCGAAACCTTCCTTCCAACAACTCGTACAAGAACAAAAACTGCTCTGTCTTTTAACATCTGAAAGTCAAAAATACCTGACGGTAGGCACAGGCTCTACGCTGGGCTACTACCACCTCATCTTTTCTCTTTGCTTTTAAAGAGGATGAAAACATAAAAGTAAGAAATGCAAAAGGTATATCACAGCACCAAACGCAAAATCATAGCGACCCCTAATTTACGTTGCAAACTTTTTGAATTTTATGTATTGTCTTACTAAAATGTGTACATCACAGTAAGAATGGTCATTAGCGAGGTGATCGGCACTTCGCCGCGAAGCTGACATATAACGCTACAAGTAAGGCAAAAACCAAATATTTTCAGTGAATAGTTTCTGTAAAATCGTTTGAGAAAGATGAGAGGTTGCGCGCGCTTCGGTTCAGTCAGTGCAGAGCGTCGCCAGCCGGCGCGTGCGAAGTACGGTGTACGCGTCGCAATATGCGTGCGGCACGTGCGTGTCGCGCTGTAGTTTCGTGTCACGTCACACGTGCTGTACGCCTCTCAGTTTGCTCCTAGCCTAATGGTGGCGCGCGCGCTCAAGTCGAGGAGAGCAGGTCCGCGCATGAGCCGAGTGAGTCTGTGACGTGACGTGCTTTCGATGTTGTTGGCGACACTGGCGACCCTGTGTCACGTGGCACGGACGTATGCCGTGAGGACCAGTTGAGTTGGAGCAACGGAGAAGCAAGGGCTGCTGCCGGAAAGTACGAAAGTTGTATTGACACGGCTGGCCAATGGTCATCGGGGTTTGCTAAAACCTCGAGATCTATGTGGATGGATGGCGTGTGAATTTCGCATGCAGAAGAAAACAATTAATCGCCAAGCTTTCGTGGTGGGTTCCTCCTTCTATATATAGTGAATGTTATTGTGTACTTAAGGACTGTTGACTCTTGCAGTTGCTCGTGCTAGTGGCCAGCAAAACATTCACTGCAGTGGTGACGAGACGAGATATGTTCTGCAACGGCCATGAAATTACGTTACAGAAGTGGCTAGAAATAGCGCCTCGCATTTGTAACTCTGGATTTGGCGCTTAGTGGCACGCTGAAGATAGCTGGTTCACTTAAACGTCATTTCTTAAATTAGTTAGAGACTTAGAGTTTCCTGGTTTTACGAATTAGTGGAAGTTTCTTGTGAGTATGGATTGTCACGTTAGGTGCTTCGTATCTAGACTTTTTTTTCAGATCACAGGAAACTAAGCTTGTTAATTCTGTTCATTGGTTAACTTGTAGTATGTTTATATTAAGGTATTGCTTATATATATTTGTGTAGCTTGTATATACTATAGTGTGTCTGCCGCTCATGTTTTCCTGTTTTCAGAAACGTGTGTAGTGGTCGACGCGAAAAATGCTCGCACCGCGAGCTAGCAGTGTGACGGAAATCTCAGGATTTGAACTCACTGCCGTCCGGACCACGTTAATGCGTGACTTCTCTTTTCCATTCAACGAGAGGCTTGTTTTAGGCACAAGATTTCCTACTGTTCAAAGTTGAGTATAAGTTCGCCCTTTGGATCGTGTGTTTGTGAAATCATAACAAATTAAAGCCTGCACGCGTGCATCACATGTTCATCACATTGACATTTTGCCTTAACCTTGCATAAGGGTAAAACTGAGTGATGATAAAAAGAAGTCAGTAAATTTATGAACACAAACAAAGGGCAAATTGTACCCTGGTTGTGTCTATCCCTCAGCTGCATATTTAAAGTAGTTTAAGATTTTGTCATATTGCTGTATGGCTGTGAAATGCCTCCTGTTTGCAAGTTAATTTAAGTTACTGCTGCCATTTCATCGAAAAGTTTCATTCCTGTATATCATTTTTAAATGACTATATATGTGAAGCTGTTCCTGTGCTCTGCAATTCCTTACTCATTTTGTGCATTTTTTCAGTGTTAATTGTGGATAGGGCCATGATATGCAAATGTTGTTAATTGATTATTACTGCTGATGAATTCATGTGAATGTGTAATCAATAAAGAACTGTTGCAACTACAAACTGGTTGTGTTACTGGTTAGAGTGTGCTGTTAGGGAGTACATGCCGAACAGTTCATCTCCTGTACAACAAACGCTGGTGGCGAGCGCATTGCTCGGAAGAAAGAGAAATGGAAACGATCGTGTGTGAAAGAGTGCGTAGCGAGAAGAGATGCTCGCAGTGTTCACCAGAATTTGCTTCGTGAGCTACAATTCGAGGAAATAAGCAACAACGAAAATTATTTGAGAATGAGCGAATGAACATGTCAGTTGGCCCTCATGAAAGTAGTCCCTTATATTTGCATACACGATACTCATTTAGGAATAATTTCTTAAATTCATTCAGTTTAATCGCTGTTTCTGGGAAGATTACAGATGTCACCCACGAGAATTTATTCTCATTTTGAACAGAGAGTATTTACATAGTTATTTTATGTGGTGTTTCTGTGTGTGTTGTTCTGCCTATCTAGCCGTACATGGTGTCCTGCAATCGGACAAACCTTTTTGGCCGTTTTCGCGACGTATGACATAGAATACCTATGTAAATACTTGTACTTGATAATGAGAATAAATTCTCGCAAAGCATGAAGAAATACGTAACTAGTGCAGTGTTTCATTACTTAAATCATGAATGATATTTCTATTAAGGGTCTTCTCACGGTTAGATTAAGATTTTTAACAGCAGGTGAAAAATGTTCGAACTTGCAGTATAGTATTCGAGCCCCACAGTGTACTATTTTACGTATTATTCCAGAAATATTTGAACCAATGTACAAGTCACCTAAGGTGGAATTTACGAAGATGGATTAGGTCATTTAGATTACAAATAAATATGTTTATTTCACTTATGTATAGTTTGAACACTGTTGGCTTTTTTTATCTTCATCCTCTTCCACATCCTAGCTTTCCATGTGTGAGCTTAACATCGTCCACAGTGTAGCCGCTGTGAATGCAGTTGGTGTCTGCAGCTACTTCTTTATAAGACTCCAACCGCGTATTACGGGTTTATAGTCAGCGTGCTTTGTGTTATGAAGAATTTCGCACTCTTCATACTTTGCTATGATCACTCTTGTCTTAGCTACGCACGAAATAAACATAGTAATTTTGTAGCGTGAATGGACTAAAGCAAGCTATGCGACATTTATGTTGTTGTGGTCTTCAGTCCTGAGACTGGTTTGATGTAGCTCTCCATGCTACTCAATCCTGTGCAAGCTTCATCATCTCCCAGTACCTACCGCAGCCTACATCCTTCTGAATCTGCTTACTGTATTCATCTCTTGGTCTCCCTGTACGATTTTTACCCTCCATGCTGCCCTCCGGTAACAAATTGGTGATCCCTTGATGCCTCAGAACATGTCCTACCAACCGATCCCTTCTTCTAGTCAAGTTGTACCACAAATTTCTCTTCTCCCCAATTCTATTCAATACCTCCTCATTAGTTATGTCATCTACCCAGCTAATCTTCAGCATTCTTCTGCAGCACCTCATTTCGAAAGCTTCTATTGTCTTCTTGTCTAAACTATTTATCGTCCATTTTTCACTTGTATACATGGCTACACTCGATACAAATACTTTCAGAAACGACTTCCTGACACTTAAGTCTATACTCGATGATACCAAATTTCTCTTCTTCAGAAACACATTCATTGCCATTGCCAGTCTACATTTTATATCCTCTCTACTTCGACCATCATCATTTATTTTGCTCCCCAAATAGCTCCTTTATTACTTTAAGCGTCTTATTTCCTAATCTAATGCCCTCAGCATCACCCGACGTAATTCGACTACATTCCAGTATCCTCGTTTTGCTTTTGTTGATATTCATCTTATATTCTCCTTTCAAGACACTCTCCATTCTGTTCAACTGCTCTTCCAAGTCCTTTGCTGTCTCTGACAGAATTACAATGTCATCGGCAAACCTCAAAGTTTTTATTTCTTCTCCATGAATTTTAATACCTACTCCAAATTTTTCTTTTGTTTCCTTCACTGCTTGCTCAATATACAGATTGAATAACACCGGGTAGAGGCTACAAGCCTGTCTCACTCCCTTCCCAACCAGTGCTTCTCTTTCATGCCCCTCGACTCTTATAACTGCCATCTGGTTTCTGTAAAAATTGTAAATAGCCTTTCGCTCCCTGTATTTTACCCCTGCCACCTTTAGAATTTGAAAGAGAGTATTCGGGTCAACATTGTCGAAAGCTTTCTCTAAGTCTACAAATGCTAGAAACGTAGGTTTGCCTTTCCTTAATCTTTCTTCTAAGATAAGTCGTAGGGTCAGCATTGCCTCACATGTTCCAACATTTCTGCGGAATCCAAACTGATCTTCCCCGATGTCGGCTTCTACCAGTTTTTCCATTCGTCTGTACAGAATTCGTGTTAGTATTTTGCAGCTGTGACTTAAAATAAACTGCTAGTACGGTAATTTTCACATCTGCCAACACCAGCGACATGTATACAACAGCGAAATTCGGTCAGAGTTAGGCCCTCGCTGTAACTTCTGACAACGATCTTTGATAGAAGCATCCCCACTACAGTATGAAATATTTGACCAAACGACTTTGATAGGTGTCTATCGTTGGCTGCGAACACTACACTGCTGACGTCAAACATGCGCGCTTACGCCTGCCTTTATCGTGGGTCACGCGTCACACCACAGCACCGCGAATCCCCGCTCACCACGGAATGGCCTGCCTGATTTTATTCTACACGGTCTAGTCACACTAATGTGACCACCGCAAACAAACGTGCGTAACGACTCACGGCGGCAGTTAGCAGCACCAGCGGTGGGAGTATACAAAACCTGTCATCATCAGTGTTCTGCCTAAAGGCAGGTTTTCACATGGGAGTTCTCCACGCTGTCCGGTCTTCTGCCATCCTCTTCAGGTCTGCATAATTTCCTCTTCCCTCTATGTCGTCTACCATCTTGTATCTCCTCCTTCCTCTCCGTCTCCTCCCACAAACCAAACCTTCCAAAGCATCTACTAGCAAGCACTCGCTTCTCAATGAATGTCCTAACCAGTTCTTTTTCCTTTCTCTTACAACTTTCAGCAGACATCTTTTCTCACCAGCCCTTTCCAATACTCTTTTATTACTCACTCTTTTCCAATACTCTTTTATTACTCACTCTTTCCATCCAGCTTATTCTCTCCATTCTCCTCCACATCCACATCTCAAATGCTTCTAACCTTTTTTTTTTCATCCTCTCGTCTCAGTCGCCATGTTTCTGCCCCTTATAGTGCCACACTTCAGACGAAACATTTGCCAAGCCTATTCCTTAGTCCTTTATCTAATTTGCCACATAGGAGTCTTCACTTTCTGTTGAATGCCTCCTTCGCTATGGCATTTCGAGTTTTCACTTCCTGGTGACATCTCAAGTCTTCAGTTATTGTGCTTCCGAGATATTTAAATTCACTTACTTGGCTAATGGTAGATGTTCTATTTTAATATTGGACAGTCTGTGTCTTGTACTGATGACCGTACTCTTTGTTTTTGCTGTGTTTATTTGCATCCCATATTCCACACAAGCTTCATTCAGATCTTTGAGCATGTTATTCACTGTCCACTCACTTTCTGCCACTAATACCATGTCATCAGCAAATCTTATACATTCTGTTCTCTTTAAACCAATACATATTCCTCTTTTCCCATCTAAGCTTCTCGCAACAATCTCTTCAAGGTATACGTCAAACAAAGGCAACAACCTTGTCTAACACCTCGTCCAATGCTGCTTCCTTCTGACATTTCATTTCCAATCCTTATCCTTACTTTCTGGTGTAAATATAGATTCTGTATCAGTCGTGTCTCTTTCCAAGTTACTCCTTTCCTCTTTAGATATCCATTAGCTTGTTCCACTGAACTCTGTCAAAAGCCTTTTCTAAATCTATAAAAACAGCAAAGATTTCTCTACCCTTTTCCACATATCTTTTCCCTATAGTTCTTAGCAGGCCAATAGCATCTCTTGTTGCGTTTCCTCTTGTAATTCCGAACTGATCCTCTGCAATCCCTCTATCCAGCTTGGCATATGGCAAGCTGAATATAAAACTTGCCGAGGGACGGGGAAACAATGCAGTCGTCCAAAAGGATACGGTAATCGGCTTTCAGGCCAAGGGTGGAAGCATTTCCGAAACGGCTAAGCTTGCAAATTGTTCGCTTGCCACCGTGATTGCAGCATATCGTGCACGGCAAAATGGCGCTATCGAAAACCGGCGCCGGGGCAACTGCGCTGCAAAACAGGTCGTAGATGAGAGAGTTGAACGAGTGAACAGACGGGCCGCTGTTGAGGAACTGACCTCCATATTAACCGAGGGGCTACCAACAGTGTCTCGTCAACGACTATTAAGCGAACGTTGCTGCCTGTGGATCTCCACAACAGGCGACTGGTTGCTGGTATTCATCGACGACAGAGGCTGAAATTTTCCAGCTAGTAACGCAAATGGAGGTCCACTGAGTGACGAGAGGTGACTTTTTTTAGGTGAATCCCGTTTTATGCTCCATTAAACAGACTGCCGTTGGCGAGTCTGAAAGCAGACACCCCGCTACAGTTGTGGGAAGGGTCCAGGCCAGAGGTCACCCGCTGAGTGATCTCGTCATTCCGAAGGGCAGAATCGATCGACACAAGCACCTATCCTTGGAGGCGATGTCCACTACCACATACAGTCCGTTTTTCCTCGACACGAAGGCACCCACCAGCAGGACACGTGCACAGTTCGAAGAGCAGTAGGATGAATTCACCAGCCTCCGCTGGCCACCAGACTCACCAGATTAAAACCCAATAGAGAAACTGTGAGACCAAATCGATCTACATCTACATCTACATCCATACTCCGCAAGCCTCCTGGCGGTGTGTGCCGGAGGGTACCCTGAGTACCTCTATCGGTTTTCCCTTCTGTTCCAGTCTCGTACTGTTCGTAGAAAGAAGCATTGTCGGTATGCTTCTGTGTCGGCTCTAATCTCTCTGATTTTATCCTCACGATCTCTTCGCGATATATACGTTGGAGGGAGCAATATACTGCTCGACTCTTCGGTGAAAGTATGTTCTCGAAACTTTAACAAAAGCCCGTACCGAGCTACTGAGCGTCTTTCCTGAAGAGTCTTCCACTGGAGTTTATCTATCATCTCCGTAACGCTTTCGCAATTACTAAATGATACTGTAACTAAGCGTGCTGCTCTCCTTTGGATCTTCTCTATATCTTCTGTCAACCCTATCTGGTACGGATCTCACACCAGTGAGCAATATTCAAGCAGTGGGCGAACAAGTGTACTGTAATCTACTTCCTTAGAATTCTTCAAATGAATCTCACTCTGGCATCTGCATTACCGACGATCAACTTTATGTGATCATTCCATTTTAAATCACTCCTAATGCGTACTCCGGGACAATTTATGAAATTAACTGCTTCCAGTTGCTGACCTGCTATATTGTAGCTGAATGATAAAGGATCTTTCTTTCTGTGTATTCGCAGTGCATTACACTTTTCTACATTGAGATTCAGTTGCCATTTCCTGCACCATGTGTCAATTCGCTGCAGATCCTCCTGTATTTCAGTACAATTTTCCATTGTTAGAACCTCTCGATACACCACAGCATGATCTGCAAAAAGCCTGAGTGAACTTCCGATGTCATCCACAAGGTCATTTATGTTTATTGTGAATAGCAACGGTCCTACGTCACTCCCCTGCGGCTCACCTGAAAACACTCTTAATACGGAAGGCTTGTCTCCACTGAGAATTACATGCTGTGTTTTGTTATCGTAGAAATCTTCAATCCAGTCACACAATTGGCCTGTTGGCGCCATAAATCCTCGATCGAGGAACCTAGGCCACGCCACTGGACATAGTGTGGCTCCACATCCCTGTCTGTTCCTTCCAGCACTTCACTGGTTCTCTTCCTGCACGTATCGCAGTGGTCGGAACCGCAAAAGTTGGTTAATGAGGCTCCTGACAGGTGGCCCCATTAATGTGACTGGACACTGAATGGCCTACGTGTGTGGGCAGCGAATAGTTCCTTCACATCGGTCAACTTCGCAGTTAACGCGTTCTACTCACGCCTGTTACTGAGACCTTCTTTCTCGAAATTAGCAATTCCAAGAGGCCTCGTGTTTCGGCACCCTGTTACGACGTCATCGTCTGGCTGCGTGGCACGTGGCGCCTCCAGCGGAACGCGATCGTGATGGCCTCCAGGCGGAGACGCCCCCCCCCCCCCCCCCCAGACTCCATTGTCTCCAGCACGGCCCTGGAGTCTGAGCAGCCAGACGCCGACGGACCGAGGCCGCACCGAAGGCCAGCCGTGTGACGTCATCACGGAGAGGCTGCCGCCATCTTTATTACGGGGCAGGTGTCCCAACACTCACGTGACTGCGAGCCGCGCCACGTCACGTTCACAGCTTACGTCGCGCTGAGCCGCAGATGCACGGCAGTGGTTACGTTCGCAGGGAGCCGTTCTCTCCAGCAAACGGCGCGACGTGGAAGCCAACGAGTCGGTGGGACGCGACGGAACGTACGGACACTGAGGCTGAAGCCGTCTTCATTCGGGACGTCAAAGTGGTGGTGGACGTGAAGTGGGGAGAGTTTTGTGACGTCACAGTGTGGATTTTTACGTTGCGGAGCATTACCGAGCATCCACTTTCTACATCACAAGCAAAACTTGGAGATGCCGTATTGGATTAGGTCGTTCGCAGTTAAGCCCCTATTTTGTGCTTTTTTATATTTTCATTGAGGAATTGGCCACTTAGTATCACACTAGAACTTCACTTTATCTTCTGCCGGCCGGAGTGACCGAGCGGTTCTAGGCGCTACAGTCTGGAACAAGCGCGAACGCTACGGTCGCAGGTTCGAATCCTGCCTCGGGCATGGATGTGTGTGATGTCCTTAGGTTAGTTAGGTTTAAGTAGTTCTAAGTTCTAGGGGACTGATGACCTCAGAAGTTAAGTCTCATAGTGCTCAGAGCCATTTGGTTTTCTATTCTTCTTCCAGTTTCCACTGCTTCCAGTTCTCCTTCATATGGTTGATATGTTATTGCTTTTTCTCTTCCAGTTTTGTACTTCTTCTTTCCACTTGAAACCTTTGCAAACTTTTCTCTTTCGGAACATGTCCCATTCTAACATGAGAGGTTCGCGGCGTGGGACTTATCAGTCTTTCTGCACCGCGTCTTGTTACACAGGTAACCAAATTTTGTTCTGATATCCACGAAATATCAGCTTCCTTTTCCTCACAGTCATCGAAATTCTCTCCGCACTCTGGTAGACTTCTTCCTTGCACCTGGGTATCCAGTCGGCATCAGTCTGCATAGCATCTAAGGTGCTTGCCAAGATCTCCAACTTCTTTAGCTTGTAGTTCATCGAGTGGCATCCACTGGGATGACAGGAATTATGTTTTGATCAAAGCATTATAGTGTGTTAGTTTGCAGGAGAAGCACTTTTTGTTGCAAAAATTTTTAGTCAGCCCAAATGTTCTGTCCATTTTTGGGATCCGATCGCCTGTCGGCGCTTTTCGAGTCCAGTTTCTTCTACTGTCTCACGGAGTGACTTGAATTTCTTCACCCTCGTAATCTGACCTATCCCTGCTCCAAGGAGTTTTGATCCATATTTGTCATTCATCATGAATTTGGTCTCTTATATCGTGATCCACATGCCTGATCTGTTGGGGATGCATTCTAGGAGGCTGATATAAATGGTCGCTTCCTCTGGGTTTTCCGAGAGTAACATAAAGTGATCCACAAAAGCCAGACAGTTGACTACAGTTCCTTTCGATTTTCCCCTAAGCAGATCGTGCTTATTCTGTTATTTACATATTCTGATTTCCAAATTCTCGCATCCTTTTCCATATCACAACTGAATAACAGCGTTGACAGACCGTCTTGACGTCTCGTGCACATCTGGATTTCAAAGGATCTGGATGTGCCTGTTATCTGACAACTTAGCTGGTATGAATATACAGTGATGAGGCAAGATATTATGAACACCAGTTTCATAGTAGATTCGCCCGCTTTGGAACGCAATACATCAGGGATTCCGCGCGCCATTGATGCTACAGATCCTAAGTAGGTCCCTGGAGATATATACTGCCAGAAGTCCATACACGGATCACGCAATTCCCATAAATTGCAGGCTGGTAGTTCGTGGGTGTTGGGCTGTTGCCCAGTAGAGTCTCAGATTTCCATTGGGTTCACATGAGTCGATTTTGTGGCCAAGGTGTTAATGTAAGGACATTATTCTAAAACCACTGGAGCACTATCCTGGCCTTATGACATGGACTTATCCTGCTGGAAAATACCACTGGTGTCACGGAAGACATCACGCGTTAAGGGATGGAGGTGGTCTGCAATGATGTTGACGTAGTTCACAGTGCCTTTGATTACTGCCACAGATACCATGGAAGCGCAAGTGACTACCCCTATGGCGTAGTACTGTCCCGCAGTCTACGTCTGCGGCGTGGTGCATATTTCAGGCTGTCGTTCGACTGGATAATGAGATATTCTGGGACGATAATCAACATGAAATATTTTTCATCCGACCAGGCGACAGTTCCGGTTGACATATGGTCCACTTTGGAGGAGTACCAAATTCTGCACTACAGCTTCGCCCCTCTCAACACCTGAAGAGGCTCAGAGGTTTAAGTTCCCTCCCTCTGCAACAGGTGTAAGTCATCTAGATTTTATTGGACTTCAGATGTTTCAACATAAATCAACCAATGCATTACAGCAAATTACTGTTGCAAGTTTGAGCAGAATCAGTACCACAGCATCAGAGATATTTGCGAGGTATGCTGTGGATACATGGTAAGTGGTCCAGGCAGTGCAGCCCTCTCTAAAAGTTCCAGAAATTCCTGAATCGAAGAAATTCATACATTCAAGCAGTGACACAGCTAATGGACAGAGATACGGCGTTACTGTCTGCTGATTCATTAATTCACCACCAGGTGGCTGCAACACAATGACACGACTTTACAATATGCAGTACATAAGTCACTGCCAACATCACACATAGAAATTAAACACTTGTCAACTGTTGTTTATGGGAAAGTACTTCACGTAAAAGCTCACTCAACAACTGCAAATATGTAGTGACTTAATAACCTGAAAATAACTCCAGTCCACAAACGCGAGGTGACATGATAACAGACGGAAGCGTGGAGGTAAAAATTGCAGAGGGAGACCAAGGCAGTAGCAAGTTGAAATCGGTGTAGTTTGCAGGAATGAAATAAAGAGACTCAGACCTAGGCAGGCTCTGCCAAACTGCGCCCCTGGGCCGCCAGCGCCCGCTGCCGCCCGCGGCCGGCGCTTCGGGACAATTCGTGTGTCGTCGCAGCGGCGAGCCGTGCCGCTCAGCTGGCCGAGCGCCTCTCTGCCTTATACCATCATAAGGCACAACCACGGCTTTGGATATTTTTCTAGCCGTGGAAAACGGGTTTCAGTCAATGGGTTTAAAATGGAAACGCCTGACCAGTGTAACAACGGATGGAGCCCCTGCGCTATAAGGGATGCGCACTGGATTCCTGGGTTACGCGAGGTCAAAAATGGCTGAAGTCAGTCCATTTTCTGATATACTAGGAGGCACTTTGTGCGAAGATTGTCAACATAAAAAATGTTATGGACACAGTTCTTCGAACGGTTAATTATCTTCAACCGCATGGACTCACACGTCTACAGTTTAAAGAATTTCTGGCTGATATCGAAGCGGAATACCCGGACACCCCCTAGCACACCGAAGTGAGATGTCTGAACAGAGGAAAGGTGCTTCATCGGTTTTTCTGCGTGAGGGGTGAAATAAATACCTTTTTGAAATGAAAGGACGTCCGGAAGAATTACTTTGTGATCCTAAGTGGGTGGCGAATTTGGCTTTTTTGAGTGACCTTACTGGACATTTAAATACTTTGAACATTTCACTCCAAGGCGAAAATCACTCTGTTGCTGATTTAGTGCAGACGATTCAAGCATTTTTAAAAAAAACTTATCTTGTGGGACAAACAATTGCGCGAGAAGAATTATGAACACTTCCCTGCACTAGACGATGTTAAAGAAGATGTGGATTTTTCAGATTATGTTCAAATCGTTTGCGAATTACAAGAATAGTTTGAAAACAGATTTTTGGAGATGAGTGAGCTTCAACTGGCCTTAGATACATTTGTTCACCCGTTCTCCCTTCGGGCAGAGGACGCCTCACAAGTGCTTCAACTACAGCTGACTGACCTGCAGTGCGATATCCGCCTGAAGAACCGCTTTCTTATGTGTAACACTTTGGATGACTTTCACAGATCCACGAGAGAAATATCATCTTTTCCACAAGCACGCGGCCACAGTTCTATCAATGTTAGGTTCCACGTGTATTTGCGAGCGCTTTTTTTATCTTTTAAAGCTTGCTAAAACTAAGAACCGTTCATTACTTGGCGATAAAAATTTGATAGTTCTTTGAGGTTATCAGTCTCACGGAATATTCTTCCAAACCTAGACATAATCATTTCCTCGAAAAAGAAAAACTTGTAAAATGTTAATTGTCTCCTTTAACAATGTTGACTGTAAGAATTAAAGAGCTTTATAACCTTAATTCTATTTCTAATAAGTTTTCAAACTTGGCCACTTAAAATTATTACGTTGCAAATAGCAAATTAAGAATCCGATTTCTAAACTCTGAAAAGGGATACAAAAAGCTGTATAACGGAAGAATACTTATTTGTAACTACTAACGGTAAGAATGAGACACTGTACCCCTTACATCAAACTGTTTCTGAAATAGAATGTTTTGTTTACGTTTGATCTGACCGCGGGACAGTCCAGCACAGAGCAACGCTGTGCGGTCTCTCTCTCTCTCTCTCTCTCTCTCTCTCTCTCTCGGTCCTACGCCGACACTAGCGACACAGGGTCGCGGACGGGGCGCTCAACTACACCGCCTTGCGCCCGCGGGGCGCAATTCTTAGATGAGCCACTTTAGTAGTGTAGAGCTGCGCCAGAGCAGCCTTCATACTGAGGGTCACAGCAACATATGCAAATGGTGGCGTGAGGTCGGTCGCTAGACGGCGTGTTAGGCGCGGGCCCGCGCGTCGCCGGCGCGCCGTAAGGCACGGAGGCTCGCACTGGGGCGCATCGCTTCTAATGGGGCGTGCCGCGGCAGTCCTCACAGGGGAAGCGATGCGTCTCTCATAGCCTCTCCTTCCCAAGTGGCTCTTTCCGCCTTCCCGTGGTGCCAGACGTTAAGCTCGGCATTCCGCCTTGCGACAAAAGGGAGAGCTGCGACCCAACCCGATGCGAAAGCGAAGGGTGCGTGGCACAGGGGGAGCTGTGTCGAGGGACCGAACAACAGTCCCTCTCTGTTCGCAGGGTACAGACCAGCAGGAGCTCTGCATGCCGGAGACCTCGTTTGTCGGCGTGGGATCGCGGCGCGTGGCGGCAAGGGTGCTTCGCCGCGCCCCTGGGTAACCGGGGCGTGTTCTGCCAAACCCAGGAGGTGCTGACATCGCCTGGGCCAGGTTAGATGGGTCCAGACCGGTGAACGACTGGGTGACCAGCCCACCACCTGAGTAGGAGTGGGTCCCTGGCCTTCAGGTGGAAGCTCGGGCAAGTAGGCGGCGAAGGGCGAGGGGTGCATCCGCCTCTCCGGAGTGCGGGGTGCACTTGCCGAGGAGCGTCGTGTGAAATCGTCGACGACGAGGCCTACGACGGGTACCAGTGCGCTGGCGACGGCGCGCTGAACCCAGCAGCTCTGCAGTGCCCTTGACCTAGGGGCGACGTCGGTGGGTGAGCTGCAGGTCTCCCCCCATGCCAGAGGAGCCGGTCCGGGGCAAGAGACGGGCTCCCATCTTTTCTTCACTCGTCTATCAATATGGCTGACATAGAGACGAGTGATTCTAGTGCGTTCTCGAGGGCGTCGACAGCGACTGTTCCCATCTCACAGGAGGAAGTGGAACAAAAAGAGCAGAACACTTTAGATAGACACACTAAAATCAATCAGATCCTGGATTCTAGTGTGAAAAATGGTAAGATCAGCCAGGCTGCAGCCCTGGCTATCAAAAACGAGCTCGCCGCCTGGGCCATTGCAAGCGCAAAGCTCGAGGGGCGACTCGAGGAATTAGAAAAAGAGAACAACAGACTAAGACAGCAACCAACCAAAACCGGGGCTGCAGTGGCTGCACAAGCAGTCACAAAACCACAAACAACAAAAGAAGCGATTGCAAAAGTATCAAAAAGGCCGGACACGGCGGCCTTCTTAAGATCCCTACCCGGACAGACAGTTAAAAAAGTTCAAGAATTATTTACCACCACCATAGACCCTGCTAGAGACAAAATTAAAATCAACAAAGTAAAGGCAACCAAAAATTTAGTAGTAGTGGACGTGGCAACTGAGACAAAATTCTGAATAATACTAAGTTAAATACAGTAATCAAATGTGAACCACCAAAACAGCGGAACCCGCTGGTGATCCTTTATGACGTACCGCTTGCATTGACTGAAACCGACATATACGAGACATTATATAATCAGAATGGGGTGGGAAACTTTTAAAAACGAGTTCAAATTACGCTTCAGAACAGGGCCCCGGGAACGTGACGTTGTACATCACGTTGCCGAGGTCTCCGGAAAGATGTGGCGCACAATCACCACTATGGGGAGAGTCTATATAGGTTTCCACGCAATAAATGTGCGAGATTACCTAGTAGTTCGCAGATGCCACAACTGTGGAGACCTAGATCATGTGCACAAGCATTGTGAGAGGAAGCCGGCCTGCTCCAGTTGCGGGACAGAAGATCACACGAGGAAGAACTGCAGCAAAGCTGCAATCTGCATACCATGTATAAAAAGAGGTAAAAAGACATGTAACACAATTGGCAGAAACTGTCCTACCTACAGGATGCTTGAGCAGAGACTTACAGCAAGAATCGATTATGGCTGAGTCCATAAATGGGAACAGGAAGCCCAAAAGAAAGTCTCCTAGCAAGAGGCTGAGGGATGCAATAAGGGCCAATAAATTCAAAGAGTTTATTCAGAGGACCACCAGGCCACAACAACACACGATTACAATGAAAGATGTTTGCACCCAAACATACCCTTGCGATCAATATTAAGCACCCTCCCCTCTGACTCGGGGACAAAGGTCGATCAAAGATCAAGCACGACCACTCGGGCATCCTGTGGTAGGGGACAGAAGACACGAAAGAGCAAGTTCAAGTCAACATAATAAGCAGCACAAGTGTACCAATAAACACCAGTACACTAACAAGCCAACCTACTGAACGAGGGCTAGGAACAGATCCTGCTAGGATCTACCCCAACGTGGAGCACGCCTTACAGCTGTCTAGGCTTGAAGAGCCGGCCACCCTCACAACAGCCTTAAGGCATGTGGTGCATGTTGGCCATGAATATGGCAGAGACATCACCTTCCCAGTGATGGAGGCTGTAGACAGAATACAGCTTAAGACAATGAATCTCCCCACAGATTTCGGAGCCCTGCGAGACCTGGTTAAGAAAGTGTTTGAAAGGCGAAACGAAAAGTTCGACCTTAATGAATTATACAACCAATCTGTTATCACTAGCGGCAGAATAGCACACGACTGGCGCAAGAACTGGCCGGAGTCTCACGTACACACATACTTTCCACGTGAGCCAATTAAGAGTCGGACAGATAAACACGCATAACAGCAAACTGGTCCTGCAGGAACTCCGGAAAGTGGTGGAGGAGATGAGCCTGGATGTACTCTGTATGCAGGAGCCATACTCCCTGGCTGGACGGATCCCATTCACCACAGTTAATTGGCAACTAATCTACAGTGGAGCAGAACCAAGAGCTGCGGTCATAATCATAAACAAGGCACTGAGAGCCACAGTACTATCACAATTCTCAGATGACCACTGCAACGTCGTGGAGCTTCATTCACCTACGGGATTACTATACGTGGTGAACATGTACTTCCAGTACGGAAGACAAATAGATGAATTCTTGGAAAAGCTAGTCCAGATAGCCACGGCGTTACGGGGTCAAAAAATTCTTGTGACCGCAGACATCAACGCAAAATCCCCCCTGTGGTTCAGTGGTACTCAGGCCGACCGAGGAGAAAAAGCTGTCGACACAATCATGTCGTTGCAACTAATGGTCGCTAACAAACAGGGAAATCCGCCCACCTACACTGGTGGAGGAGGACACGGAACGAACATTGACGTTACTCTGGTGACGCCAAACCTGGCTACAAAATTATCGGATTGGACAGTTTGGGATCAAATTACTACCAGCGACCATAACGTGATAACATTCACCATTGGCGACAGCGAGTGCCACTGGGACACGGGGTGGGAGAAGCAGCTCAACTACAATAAATCGATTGGGACCGCCTGGCGAGGGAGTGTAACATACCTATGTTATCGGAGGGTGATGTCAACGTAGAAGAGTATGCCAGAGAGATCACAAACGCGATAACCAGGGCAGTTAAGGCAGCTGTACCAACCAGGAGGAGGGCCGTTGCGGCCACCCCCTCACCACGGTCAGCCGAACTGGGGCAACTGCGCCAGGCAGTCAGGAGGGCCAGGAGGTATTACCAGCGGTGCGTCGTCTGGCATGAAAAGCAGCGCTGGCTGCAGGCATACGGAGAAGCCAGAGAACAGTTCCAACAGGAACTTAAGGCTGTCAGGATAAGGAGCTGGGAGAACTATGTGCAAAGCCAATTCGCTACAGACCCATGGGGATTACAAAATAGTAAGAGAAAAAGTCAAATCACCTATGGTGCTATCTACCGTCAGGGATGGGGACCGGATGACGGAAACCTGGCAGGAAACTGCGGGGGTTCTACTCCGTGCCCTGCTACCTGACGACAGAGAGGAAGAGGACTCGGATGAACAGCAGAGAACAAGAAGAGAAAACCAACGGGTCTACGAAAACAACCGAGTGGTCTACCCCTTCTCCGAAGAAGAGGGAAGCTCCCAAATAAAAGCCCTTAAAAAAGGTAAAGCTCCTGGCCCAGACGGCATCACTGCGGAAGTGATACAGTACCTCGCCCCCCAGCTGGTGGCACCTCTCACTCAGCTGTACAACAAATGCCTACGGCTACAGACATTCCCCTCAATATGGAAGAAGGCGAATGTTGTTATTATCAAAAAAGACCCAGACAAAGACCCCAAAGTCATACAGACCTATTTGTCTACTGGACTTGTTGGGCAAGCTCTTTGAGAGGTTGCTAGCTGACAGGCTGGCTGCACACCGCGTCCTGTGTGGGATGAGTGACAGACAATTCGGTTTTCGGACAGGGCGGTCGGCGTCCGACGCAATCGCCCTGGCTGCGGATGTCTGTGACTCTGCCCCGCACAAGTATGTAATCGGCATCATGGTGGACATCAGTGGCGCCTTTGATAACCTGTGGTGGCCTTCGCTCTTTTCCTGCTTGCGGGAAAAGGAATGCCCAGGGCCGCTATATGGCTGTCTCAGGAGCTATTGTTAAGAAAGGGAGGTCTGGCTATCGGCCCCTAGCGGCAAAGTTAGCAAGAAAATCACCAAGGGGTGTCCTCAGGGATCCGTCCTAGGGCCACTCTTTTGGGATGTAAACATGGAACCACTCTTAGAAGAACTAAAGAGCAGTGAAGACGTGCTAGAGGTCATAGCCTACGCAGACGACCTCCTCCTGCTGGTCGGCGGCCGCAGCCGCGAAGATCTGGAACCAAAAGTAGAGAGAGCAATCACAATACTGACCACATGGTGCCACAAAACAAAAATGACTGTCGCGCCAAATAAGTCAACTTACCTATTGCTCAAAGGCCAACTCATAAGAAATCCAACCGTTAGAATAAATGGCCTACCAGTGCTCAGACGCAAGGAGGCCCGGTATCTTGGTGTCATTGTCGACGAGAGGTGGAACTATGCACGACACATTGAAATGGTTACACAAAGATCACTTATAGTATTAAACAACTTAATAGGCTTAGGACATAAGAGATTTCACCTCCCACCTGAACTAATCAAATTATATCACAACAATATCCTTACATCAATAGTAGGCTACGGGTCTGCGGTCTGGGCACACAGGCTCACGAGGGTCATGCCTCCCGTGGCCGTAAGAAGAGTGCAGCGAAATGTGCTCCTGCGGTCAGTGGGTGAATACAGAACAACTCCTGGGGGGGCACTTTTAGTACTCATGGGGCTATGTCCACTGGACATAAAAATCAGGGAACAGGCCACCTGGTACTGGATAAAAAAGAATAGAAGACAAAAAATTGTAGAAATCATTGGGGTACACGTAGGGATAAAAATGGTATTAGAACAAGAGGAATTGAATTGTGGCAGGAGCTCTGGGACAATGACGAGACTGGCCGCAGAACACACGAGCTGCTTCCAAATATACAAGAACGCCTAAAACTCACATACATCAAACCCACCAAAGGCATGCTGCACTTCCTTACAGGTCACGGAGCCTACCCGACATATCTGTGTCGGTTCGGGAAAAGGACAATACCAGCGTGTGACTGTGGAGCAGTGCAGGGCACTCCAGACCATGTGGTGTACGAGTGTCCCCTCTTCGACGATGTTGCACACCACTTACGTGAACAACTGCCAAATAACAACACGTACCACTTGCTCAGGCACGAAAATACTTTTAACATCGTAAATAATCTAGCGGACTTAATCTCAGGTAGAGTCCTCAAAGAATATTTACAAACTAATCAATAAATAATACCAGGCTAGTCAAGTACACCCCCTCAGTTCCGCTGGGACTTGGACTTGGCCAGCCGCCTCACGGCTGGAACCCGCCAAGTTTTCGGAATAGGTAGGGGGGGGGGGGCAGTACATTAACACCCGAACAAGACCACGCACCGAATATGACAATAGATATAAGGTTAGTTATAGGTCAAACCAGGAAATAGAAATGGTATAGAACTGCAGCGACAAGTCACCGGCCAGCCCAGTGCCAGGGGCACTCCCACTAGGATTAGCTTAGTGGGAAAGGCCAACAATTAGGTTTATATCAAGCTGGCACACTTCTAACGCTGCAGGTAGTGTAGTCTTAATAGTATTAATAACAAATATCCACAAGTAGTATCATAATTAACAGTAGACAGACTTAAGGCAACACCAAAATAACAACGTAGTATAGCATAGTAGACTAACCCCATAGTGGTAAAGAATCATCGTAGATACCTGTAGTCTTTAATATAATAGCTGCAGATAGAAATTGTTGTAGTTAAAAAATAGGACCTACTAATGTATTTAGGTAGTAGGTTAAATTGTATCACTATAATAATTGGTCAATAAAGGCTTTTTTTTAAAAAAATGGTGGCACACATGGGATATTCTGCTTCTGTGGGAGCACCAGAGTGTGCAGGAATGTTGGGGACAGTAAGGCGAGAATTCCGCCAGAGGCGGCACGTGAGCACGGCTGGCCTCGGATCGCCTTCTCCAACAAAAGAGCCGCCACTGTCCGACTTGCAACTGGGCTGTGGGATCAGGTCCGTTAGGAACGCGAGGCCCACGGCCTGTACTATGTAGTCACCAACAGCCACCCACATAAGTCGCTCCTCTTAAAAAATGGGACGTAAATGCCTCCAGAATAGTGGCCAACAATTCCTAAGCCATCTACAGTGAGGGTTTCCCCGCAGAACAAATGTCATTCACTGTAAAATCTGGGCATTTGGGACTACTCCAACATTTGCATTACTAGTTATACAGAGGCTCCGTCCTCTGGATTTAGTAATTCGGCAACAAGGCCCATATTAAAGTAAAAACTGGAAATTGGAATGACAATAAGTTAGCTGGTACTCAGGATACAACAAAATATGGCGCTACAACACAAGTTAACAATGCCACATGTGGATACGTGCACATAAGTGCTTTTGCGAGGTCAGATAACAAGAAGAAAGGCCTAAATTGATTAAAATATGCAGCTAATTTATTTACCCGTGTCACGAGCAGTAAACACTATTCATAACAACAAGCAGTGCCAAAAAAAAAAAAAAAAAAAAAACTGTACACCAACCTAATATCGTGTAGGGCCCCCGCGAGCACGCAGAAGTGCCGCAACACGACGTGGCACGGTCACGACTAATGTCTGAAGTTGTGCTGGAGGGACTTGACACCATGAATCCTGCAAGCGTTCCATAAGTCCGTCCGAGTAAGAGGCGGTGGAGATCTCCCCTGAAGAGCACGTTGCAAGGTATTCCGGATATGCTCAATAATGTTCGCGCCTGGGGAGTTTGGTGGCCAGCGGAAGTGTTTAAACTCACAAGAGAGCTGGAGTCACCCTCTAGCAATTCTGGACGTGTGGCGAGTCGCATTGTTCTCCTGGAATTGGTCAAGTCCGTCGGAATGCACAACTGACATTAATCGATGCAGGTGATCCGACAGGATGCTTAAGTATATGTCACCTGTCACAGACTATCTAGAACGTATTAGGGGTCCCATATCACTCCAACTGCACCCCCCCCCCCCCCCCCCCCACGTCATTACAGAGCCTCCGGCAACTTCAACAGTCCCCTGCTGACATGGAGGGTTCTCCATTCCCGTACACGTCCATACACTCCATGCAATATGAAACGAGACTCGTCCGACTAGGCACCATGTTACCAGTCATCAACAGTCCAATGTCGGTGTTGACGGGACCAAGCGACGGGTAAAACTTTGTGTCAAGCAGGAATCGAGGTACACGAGTGGACTTTCGGCTCTGAAAGCAAATATCGATGCTGTTTCGTTGGACGCTCTGCACGCTGACACTTGCTGACGGCCCAGCATTGAAATCGGCAGCAATTCGCGGAAACGTCACGTCGAACGATGCTCTTCAGTCGTCGTTGGTCCCGCTCTTGCAGGATGTTTTTCCGGCCGCAGCGATGTCGGAGATTTGATGTTCTACCGGATTCCTGACGCTCACAGTACACTCGTGAAATGGTCGCACGGAAGAATCCCTGCTTCATCGCTACCTCGGAGATGCTGCGTCCCGTCGCACGAGCGCGAAAACCACGTTCAGACTTACTTGACAGCCTGGCACCGATCTAACAACTGCTCCACACAGTTATCTCGTAAGGTAGCAGATTTTGCACCTTACGTGACGCTAAATCACTACTAATACACCGAGTAGTAATTGATAAGTGGCCCACCGGTAGGAGAGAATGGACACAGAAAAGGAAGTTGTCTGTGTCATGTCAGACTAACGAGATGGGCTCAGAGGCTGGAACAAGGCCGGAACTCCTAAGAAAGGTGTTTATGCCATGTCAAACTAACGGGGTGGCCGCGGCCGGACCCCTGTAGGCTGGCACTTCAGACCACCAAAGACGCTGGGAGAGGCTGGGCCGTCACAACAAGAAGCCAGAAGGAGCTATATGCGAAAGAGAGAAAGACGATTTCGCGCCACAGTGGAAAATTTGCTGAAGACTGTGACGGGATTGGCGCAGAGCACGTAGAGACACGTACTAAAAGTTTGGCGGCAACAGTAACCGCGGGAGAATTGTGTCTTGAGTGGGTACAAACGCGCACGGATACTTGGAAGTCTGTGTCGTGATTGGCTACCAACGCGCACGGATCCATGCGCCGAAGGTCGTCCAGGTTAGCAAAAACTCTGAAGGAGGACTCTGGAGTCGGCTGTGGAGGAGAGCAGCCGCGGAGTCTGGCTGCCCTGCTTGGAGAGCGTGGAGAGAAGTGGGTTGGAGAGGTTTCCGGCCATGAGTCCAGTGGTTACTCTCCAAGTCTGAATAGTTTAGAACATACAACTCCACACACATAGCATTATCTGTTCCTCTGAGGAGAGAAACAGATTTGTGCTAACTTGTGGTGTTCATATGCAATCTGAAGTGTACCTTTGCTGCCGCGCACTTGAGTCGACCAACTACTCTTGGTAAATGTGCAAGTAGCTTGAGTATTGACTAGTGACGGACTCCACAATTGAGCAGTTGCGTACAGGAGTTTACGGACGCAAACCACGTCCACGTTGGAGATTAAAGCCAAGCTCGCTCAGGGGAAAGACGGCATCACGACGTCGGCTGGGCCGACCCTCGTAATCATCACGGAGAATTACGGTGATATTAGCAATCATCGGTCAAACTAGGGCACTGTAATTCTAAATTTCTTGTTCCGGTAGCTCTTTGACTGGCGCTCTCTGAGTCTGTGTCCGTTCAGGCAGAACTGCAATAGAGTCACTTGCGGGCTCAGTGTTGACTTGAGTAGTTAGGAAAAGAGGATGCATTGTGCCAATGATAGTCTAGTTAGGTTAGCGAGTGTGTTGTATTGTCATGTTAGGCTAGAAATATTGCTCCTCCTGTTCTGAATAAATTTAATTTGGTATCATATGCTAATCACCGCATTATTGATTTCGTAGCTAGCAATCACCATATTTTTGTTTAATAATTGGAGTGTAATGGTTAATTCGATGCAAACAATACTGAGAGCATAACCGGGCGTTTAAACAGAGCCAACGTAAGTCAGACAGCAACTCGAGGTTCACTAAGGCTACCAGTAGATGTTTTTCAATATATCGGTAATAATTAAATAAAACTTCCTGTACGTTGCAGTCTTATATAGGCGTTGCTGAGCGCAGCGCAGTATTCTGCCTGTTTACATATCTCTGTACTTGAATACGCATGCTTATACAAGTTTCTTTGGCGCTTCAGTGTTTAAATATAAAATATTTATAGCTACGAGTTACGCATAAACAAACATGAAACATGTATGTGGACGTACTGAAAAGTAGTGCCTCCATATATTTTATGTAAAAGCTCTTAAAGCTTTCAAAATAAAATAAACGTTATAAACATTGTATACCTTTATTCTTCATGTCTACGTACTCATTTGTCAACATAGTCACCACGGCGATCAACACGTTCCTTCCAATGAGAGACCAGTTTGTTGGTACACTCTCTGTATAATCTTTGACTTTGCTGACGGAGTCACTACCTCAGCTCCGCTTGCACTGTTTCATCACTAGCAAAGTGAGGTCCTCGAAGCTGTTCTGTAAGTTTTGGAAACATTAAAATCGGATGAGGCCAATTCGGGACTGCACGGACGATGATTGATGACGGTGAAGCCACGGTGTCGGACTGTAGGAGGTCAGGTGTCTCAGCGCTCGTGTCTGGTCTGCCGTCGTTATGCTGACAAACGAGGTGCTGCATGTTTGTATGAACTCTTTGAATTCGTGCAGTCAGATCTGTGGTGGTCTGGCATTACCCCAACACAGCCACATTACACACCGCTAGGACTCGGAGCCCTCTAGCAGCAAAGGGTTGCAACTGAAGCTGGAAAGTCGACCGAGTAATGTGCATGACACGTAGTTTCTCAGCCGATCTTGAGAACAGAATACAAAAATTCGGAGGCATTACTTTTCAGCAGCCCGCTAATATGTGCGCCTCAGCTGTGCAAGTAATTGGCCACAGCTCCGTCGTCATAAGATGGGTAATGGTCCGATCTTCTCCACCGTCACACATTACTGGTTCATCTACATCTACATGATTACTCTGCAATTCACATTTAAGTGCGTGGGAGAGGGTTCATCGAACCACAATCATACTATCTCTCTACCATTCCACTCCCGAACAGCGCGCGGGAAAAACGAACACCTAAACCTTTCTGTTCGAGCTCCGATTTCTCTTATTTAATTTGATGATCATTCCTACCTATGTAGGTTGGGCTCAACAAAATATTTTCGCATGCGGAAGAGAAAGTTGGTGACTGAAATTTCGTAAAAAGATCTCGCCGCAACGAAAAACGTCTTTGCTTTAATGACTTCTATCCCAACTCGCGTATCATATCTGCCACACACTCTCCCCTATTACGTGATAATACAAAACGAGCTGCCCTTTTTTGTACCCTTTCGATGTCCTCCGTCAATCCCACCTGGTAAGGATCCCACACCGCGCAGCAATATTCTAACAGAGGACGAACGAGTGTAGTGTAAGCTGTCTCTTTAGTGGACTTGTTGCATCTTCTAAGTGTCCTGCCAATGAAACGCAACCTTTGGCTCGCCTTCCCCACAATATCTATGTGGTCTTTCCAACTGAACTTGGTCGTAATTTTAACACCCAGGTACTTAGTTGAATTGACAGCCTTGAGAATTGTACTATTTATCGAGTAATCGAATTCCAACGGATTTCTTGTGGAACTCGTCTCGATCACCTCACACGTTTCGTTATTTAGTGTCGACTGCCACCTGCCACACCATACAGCAATCTTTTCTAAATCGCTTTGCAACTGATACTGGTCTTCGGATGACCTTACTTGACGGTAAATTACAGCATCATTTGCGAACAGTCTAAGAGAACTGCTCAGATTGTCACCCAGGTCATTTATATAGATCAGGAACAGCAGAGGTCCCAGGACGCTTCCCTGGGAAACACCTGATATCACTTCAGTTTTACTCGATGATTTGCCGTCTGTTACTACGAACTGTGACCTTCCTGACCGGAAAGTGCGTCTGATAATGTAAATTTTCTGTGTTACTTGTGGTTGTTATATCTGCAGAACATGTATGTTCACATGTTCTATTCCTCTGTGTGTCCTGGGGGAAGTTCTTACCTTAGTGTATACCAGTCTCGGAGATGGACGTTTTTATATTGCCACGTTTCTATTGTGGTCTGTTGCGGCGTGCTAGTGAGTTTTCCCGTTCGATGGGGGATACTCCTCCTCGGTTGGTATCCAAAAAATGGCTGGGTTGTATATGTAAACGATGTAGTTTTGCATTCCTGGCTACCATGATTTCTCAGAAAATTACTCTGAACAATTGGTTCATGAGCCCACTCGAAGCGTAAATGGCTGCGAAAGCATATTTGGCCTCTTAGCAACAAATTATCCTGGACAATTAGGGAGTATCGTGACGAATACATGGATTAGCGACCACAAGGCAGTTGCTGCTAGGCTGGATACCGTAACACCTGCAACCATCAAAAAGAAACGCGAAGTACATCTATTTTTTTAAAAAAAGCTGATAAAAATGCTCTCAACGCCTTTTTAAGAGACAGCCTTCACTCCTTCCGATCTCATCATGTAAGCGTAGAAAAGTTGTGGAATGATTTCGGAGAGATGGTACAGCCAGAAATTCAGAGACATATACCACATAAATTAATAAGTGATGGTACTGATCCCCCATGGTACACAAAACAGGTCAGATCGCTGTTTTAGAAGCAGCGAAAAAAGCTTGCCAAATTTAAAAGAATGCAAAATCCCCAAGACTGGCAAAGTTTTGCAGACGTTCGAAATATAGCGCGTAAGTCAATGCAAGGTGCTTTTAATAATTTCCACAACGAAATTCTGTCTCGAAATCTGGTAGAAAACCCAAAGACATTCTGGTCATACATAAAGCACACCAGTGGCAAGACGCAATCAGTACCTTCACTGCGAGATAACAACGGTGAAGTCACTGATGACAGTGCCACTAAAAAGAGATATTGAACACGGTTCTCCGAAACTCCTTCACCACAGAAGACGAAGTAAATATTCCTTAATTCAAATCAAAAACAACTGTCAAGATGAGAAGTATAAAAGTAGATATTCTCGGAGTAAAATAACAGCTTAAATCACTTAATAAAGGCAAGGCCCCCGGTCCAGATTGTATACCAGTCAGGTTCCTCTCAGAGTATGCTGATACAATAGCTCCTCATTTAGCAATTACATACAACCGCTCGCACACAGGAATATCGACTCGAAAATTGCTCATTTCACACCAATACCCAAAAAGGGAAGTAATCCACTGAATTACAGGCCCATATCACTAACGTCGATTTGCAGTAGGGTTTTGGAACATATACTGTATTCGAACATTATGAAATACCTCGAAGAAAACGATTTATTGACACATAGTCAGCACGGATTCAGAAAATATCGTTCTTGCGAAACACAACTAGCTCTTTCTGCTCATGAAGTAATGAGTGCTATGGACAGGACATGTCAAATTCATTCCATATTTTTAGTTTTCCAGAAGGCTTTCGACACCGTTCCTCACAAGCGTCTTCTAACCTAACTGCGTGCCTACGGAGTATCGCCTCAGCTGTGCGACTGGGTTCGTCATTTCCTGTCAGAAAGATCACAGTTCGTAGTAATAGACGGAAAGTCAGCGAGTAAAACAGAAGTAATATCCGGCGTTCCTCAAGCAAGTGTTATAGGGCCTCTATTGTTCCTGATCTATATTAACGACACAGGAGACAATTTGAGTAGCCGTCTTAGATTATTTTTAGATGATGCTGTCATTTGCCGTCTTGTAAAGTCATCATACGACGAAAACGAATTGGAAAATGATTTAGATAAGATATCTGTATGGTGCGAAAAGTGGTTGGGTTGTTTCGGGAAGGAGACCAGATAGCGAGGTCATCGGTCTCATCGGATTAGTGAAGAAAGTCGGCCGTGGCCTTTCAAAGGAACCATCCCGGCATTGGCTGGAGCGATTTACGGAAATCACGGAAAACCTAAATCAGGATGGCCCGACGCGGGATTGAACCTTCGTCCTCCCGAATGCGGCGAAACGTGGTAATTGACCCTGAATAAAGAAAAGTGTGAAGTTATTCACATGAGTACTAAAAGAAATGCGCTACATTTCGATTACACGATGTCATACAGACCTGAAGGCTGTAAATTCATCTAAATGCTGAGGTGTTACAATTACAATTAACCTAAATTGGACCGATCACATAGATAATGTTGTGGGTAGAGCAAACCAAAGACTGTGATTCATTGGCAGAACACTTGGAAGGGCTTACACCATGCTTGTCCGCCCTATTCTGGAGTACTGTTGTGCGGTGTGGGATCCGCATCCTGTGGGACTGACGGATGACATCGAAAAAGTACAAAGAAGGGCAGCTCGCCTTGTATTATCGCGAAATAGGGTAGACAGTGCCACAGACATGATACGTGAACTGGAGTGGCAATAATTAAAAGAAGCGCGTTTTTCGTTGTGACGGGATCTTGTCATGAAATTTCGATCACCAGTTTTCTCCTCCGATAGCGAAAACATTCTGTTGGCACCCTCCCTCAGAGAGAGAAATAATCGCCATGATAAAGAAAGAGAAATCAGGGCACGCACAGAAAAATGTGAGGACGCTTTTCCTAAGCGCCGTTCGAGCGTGGAACAGAAGAGACAGCTTGAGGTGGTTCATTGAACCCTCTGCCAGGCACTTTATTGTGAGTAGCAGAGTAATCACGTAGATGTGGACAACGCATCTGATGCTAGAGGGAGTGATACCGGCTAGACAGTAAAGCTTGTCAAGCGGTGTTCGCCTCAAACAGCCTCTGATGATGCGGTGCCGGCCGCTGTGGCCGAGCGCTTCTAGGCGCTACAGTCTGGAAGCGAGCCACTGCTACGGTCGCAGGTTCGAATGCTGCCTCGGGCATGGATGTGTGTGATGTCCTTAGGTTAGTTAGGTTTAAGGAGTTCTAAATTCTAGGGGACAGATGACATCAGGTGTCCCATAGTGCTCAGAGCCATTTGAACCATTTTGACGATGCGGCACGATTCACAAGTGAGCAGCATTGCGCTAAGGCTGCGGTTCTTGTTGTCCAGCGTTGTGCAGGCCATGTAGTGTCTGCTACTTTGCACACACTGTTGTTTTTAGAAGCTTCTTAAAGCTTCATGTTCTTGTAGTACAGTCCTGGAAATGGAAAAAAGAACACATTGACACCGGTGTGTCAGACCCACCATACTTGCTCCGGACACTGCGAGAGGGCTGTACAAGCAATGATCACACGCACGGCACAGCGGACACACCAGGAACCGCGGTGTTGGCCGTCGAATGGCGCTAGCTGCGCAGCATTTGTGCACCGCCGCCGTCAGTGTCAGCCAGTTTGCCGTGGCATACGGAGCTCCATCGCAGTCTTTAACACTGGTAGCATGCCGCGACAGCGTGGACGTGAACCGTATGTGCAGTTGACGGACTTTGAGCGAGGGCGTATAGTGGGCATGCGGGAGGCCGGGTGGACGTACCGCCGAATTGCTCAACACGTGGGGCGTGAGGTCTCCACAGTACATCGATGTTGTCGCCAGTGGTCGGCGGAAGGTGCACGTGCCCGTCGACCTGGGACCGGACCGCAGCGACGCACGGATGCACGCCAAGACCGTAGGATCCTCCGCAGTGCCGAAGGGGACCGCACCGCCACTTCCCAGCAAATTAGGGACACTGTTGCTCCTGGGGTATCGGCGAGGACCATTCGCAACCGTCTCCATGAAGCTGGGCTACGGTCCCGCACACCGTTAGGCCGTCTTCCGCTCACGCCCCAACATCGTGCAGCCCGCCTCCAGTGGTGTCGCGACAGGCGTGAATGGAGGGACGAATGGAGACGTGTGGTCTTCAGCGATGAGAGTCGCTTCTGCCTTGGTGCCAATGATGGTCGTATGCGTGTTTGGCGCCGTGCAGGTGAGCGCCACAATCAGGACTGCATACGACCGAGGCACACAGGGCCAACACCCGGCATCATGGTGATCGTCGAGGGGACACTGAATAG
Organism: Schistocerca gregaria; assembly: GCF_023897955.1. NCBI lineage: Eukaryota > Metazoa > Arthropoda > Insecta > Orthoptera > Acrididae > Schistocerca > Schistocerca gregaria. Next base: position 24,096,086 of record NC_064928.1, on the reverse strand, counting down.
TGCACGGTACATCCAAACCGTCATCGAACCCATCGTTCTACCATTCCTAGACCGGCAAGGGAACTTGCTGTTCCAACAGGACAATGCACGTCCGCATGTATCCCGTGCCACCCAACGTGCTCTAGAACGTGTAAGTCAACTACCCTGGCCAGCAAGATCTCCGGATCTGTCCCCCATTGAGCATGTTTGGGACTGGATGAAGCGTCGTCTCACGCGGTCTGCACGTCCAGCACGAACGCTGGTCCAACTGAGGCGCCAGGTGGAAATTGCATGGCAAGCCGTTCCACAGGACTACATCCAGCATCTCTACGATCGTCTCCATGGGAGAATAGCAGCCTGCATTGCTGGGAAAGGTGGATATACACTGTACTAGTGCCGACATTGTGCATGCTCTGTTGCCTGTGTCTATGTGCCTGTGGTTCTGTCAGTGTGATCATGTGTTGTATCTGACCCCAGGAATGTGTCAATAAAGTTTCCCCTTCCTGGGACAATGAATTCACGGTGTTCTTATTTCAATTTCCAGGAGTGTACTTCCTGTAATTAAGTGGTCTGTCCTATATGGCTATTTCCGTCTCTTCCTCAGATAAAAACCACACGTTGAGTTTTAGGGTTTGAGCTGGTCTTGAGTTCGCTTTCCTTTGGAGCAGACAACCAATTGTTCAAGAACATCTGACAGCTCCTTTTCGACGGTCTCAAAGCTATCCGCTTGGGCTGTAATCTGCGTAAACAAAACTTTGACTGCGTCCTGGGACTGGCTGGTCATTGGTATGGGTATTATAGAGTGGAGTGAGCACGACACCCTATGGTAGTCCATACTTTTGTCTTCTTTCTTGTGCCTCAAAGTCGACAAAGAATCTTCTGTTTCGAAGGAGATTACCATAATTTGTGTCATAAAATATCCTTTACATAGTTTGTACACTTTCCGTAATAGCAATCGGTGGCTGACGGTGTCGCAAGCGGCTGGTACGTCTACGTAAACAGCCGCGATGATTCTTGTGTCCTCTAACCCAGCCTCGATGTGCTGCGCCACTTTCAGAGTAGTAGTAGCAGTGGAGGGGTGTTGGGCGCACGGCAGCGAGGTCCTCGCCGCCCGTTCAGTAACTGAGCGAGACGGGTGTCAAGAAAGATCCCAGAACAGGAATATAAAACGAAACAGAAAACATGGGTAACAATCGTTGAAAAACATGTGCTCACCCACGTGGGATGAAGCAGAGCGTCACCAGTAAAACATGGACAACACAGGAAGAAAATGACAGAGGGAGCTAAAACAATGTAGCAGATGGAAGTGGCTGGCTGATCGCAAGGAAAAAAGGGGAGGAGTCAGCCACTCTGCAATACACTAAAACCTCCAGCCTAAAAGTTTAGGCCAGAGTCCAAACACATCACAAAACTTAAAAACCCTAGACACACACGTCTCATCGTTAGCTAAAACAGAAGGCAGATCCCCAGCAACTTGTGCTTCAGTCCGTGCATCACGGTATAAAATGCAGTCTGTTAAAATGTGCCGGACAGAGATTTGCACACCACAAGCATCACGAAACGGAGGATCCTCCCGCCGTAATAAAAAGCTATGTGTGAGAGGAGAGTGCCCGATCCGAGGACGTGTGAGGGCCACCTCCTCCCGCCTGAGCAACCGGCAGGAGGAACGCCACGGCCGAGTGGTTGACTTTACCGACCGCAGTTTATTGGCCGTCACCGCCAGCCATTCGTCCTCCCACAACTCCATGAACTTCCTGTGGAGTGCAGAGATGACTGACTGCAAGGGAATAGGACACTGGACCACATCCTGCTCTCCGCAGGCCTCCTTGGCAGCCCGATCGGCCTGTTCATTGCCACATACGCCGACATGACAAGGCACTCAGAAAAAGGATACTTCTGTACCCCGCCGGTGGAGCAAGTACAGTTGGTCATGTATCAGCTGAACCATCTACTCAGTCTGGTACAGGTTATGCAGTGATTGTAAGGCACTAAGAGAATCGGAGCAGAGAAGAAATCGATCGACCCGAACACGATTCATCTGCTCCAGTGCCTTCAGGATCGCGTGGAGCTCCGCTGCGAAAACGGTATATTCAGCAGGGAGGCGAATCCGGGTAACTTGATCAGGGAACACTACAGAAGAGCCAAGGAAATTCTCCTGTTTCGAGCCATCAGTGTAAACGACAGTGAAACCGTAATCCACATCTAAAATGTTAAAAAACAGAGATTGGAATGTAAAATCTGGTGATCTTTCTTAAAATTACTCAAATCTAAAATAGGTTTGTGTCTCCGGAGGAGCCAAGGTGGAGATCTGCTCCAACATCGACGCAAAACACTAAGAGCAGCCATAGACATCGCAGCGAGGCAGTCCTGTGCGCGAATCCCATAGGGCTGCGTCGCACGTTGCCGGTTATGAAATAACTGTGCCAGAGGAGGCTGAGCAACGGTACGGTGTGCAGGGGTGAATGGTGTGGACAAAGTTTTATACGCCTGGCGCACTGTAAGCAGCCGTCGCCGCATATGAAGTGGCGGCTCACCAGCCTCTGCACAGAGGCTCGGTTTGGGGCCAGTTCGGAATGCCCCAGTGGCCAACCGAAGCCCTTCATGGTGCACAACGTCCAACATCTTTAAGTAAGAAGGCCTCGCAGACCCATACACCGTGCACCCATAATCGAGCAGAGATCGCACAAACGCCCTGTAAAACTGGAGCAGACAAGTCCTGTCAGCTCCCCATGTACTGTGGCTAAGAGATTTTAAAATACTTAGAGCCTTAAGCGACCGCCGTTTCAGGTCTTTAAGGTGAGGTAACCACGTGAGCTTCGAGTCAAAAATGATCCCCAGAAACCTCACCGTGTCCTTAAAAGTGAGAATACTGTCCATCATCCGCAACTCAGGAAAGGTTACAATCGAACGAGAACGGTTAAAAAGAACACATACAGACTTCTCGGTGGAAAACTTAAAACCACTCTTCCGCGCCCAGTCATCCAAACGTCTAATCGTAAGTTGCAACTGACGAGTTGTCGTTGCAAGGCTGGAAGAAGAGCAAAACAAAGAGAAATCATCCGCAAACAAAGAACACTGGACAGGACTTTTCACTATGGACGTAATGCTATTAATAGCGATGGCAAAGAGAGTCACACTTAAAACGCTACCCTGAGGGACACCGTTTCCCTGCTGAAAGCGATCAGACAGGACGTCACCAATTCGGTATCGAAAATGTCGTGGCGAGAGGAAAGACTGAATAAAAAGAGGAAGACAACCATGAAAACCCCATTTGTGGAGCTGCTATAGGATGAGACGCCTCCAAGTAGTATCAGGCCTTCTCGACGTCGAAAAATACACCTAGAAGGTGATGACGGCGTAGGAAAGTTTATTGTAAGGCCGCCTCCAGGAGGGCAAGGTTATCGAAGGTGGAACGAAACCTCCTGAACCCGCACTGAAAGCGACTAAGGAGTTGCCGGGATTCTAACATCCAGACAAGGCGGCGGTTGACCATCCGCTCCAAGGTCTTCCCTATGCAACTAGTGAGCGCAACACTACGGTAGCAACTTGGGCTCGTGCGGTCTTTCCCAGGTTTTAAAAAAGGGATTAAAGCTGCCTCACGCCACGCGTCAGGAAAGTGATCCGTCGCCCAAATGGCATTAAAAAGTGCGAGGAGGATTTCTTTGTTGCGCATTGTGAGGTGCCATAGCATACTGTAATGGATCCTGTCGTGACCAGGGGATGTGTCACGAGCTCCAGACAATGCAGAATCCAGCTCCCACATAGAAAATGGGCAGTTGTAAACTTCATGACAGGTGGACTGCAAGTCCAGACTACATCTCTCAGCAACGGCCCTATGGCGCTGGAAACCTGGATCCTGACTGGTTGTTGCAGTAACTGTGGCACAATACGCTGCCATAGTCTGGGCAATGTCTCGCGGATCCGTGTGGAGAGTGCTGTTATTCATTACAGCAGTTTTGGGGCACCTCCCTCCTCTGCCAGAAAGTCTCGTGATGGTCTCTCACACGATGGAACTTTTTGTAGAGCGGTTAATGGTGTTCAGAAACTTTTACCACGACCTCTTCTTGCTCTCACGAATAATGCGGCGACATCTTGCCCTCGCCACCCGAAAGGCTGCAAGATTCTCAGCAGTCGGCCGACACTTGAACCGACGCAGAGCCGCACGCCTGGTCCTGATGGCAGAGCGGCAGTCGGCACTCCACCAAGGCACAGGTGGACTGTGGAACGGATGCTGCAGCGGCTTGGTGGACTGTTTTGGTAATATGATCCACCAACACCTCAACATTCACACAGTATTCGAATTGGGCCAACTGGCTGTAAAGTGTCCAGTCAGCTCCACTGAGCACCCATCGTGGTGGTCTCCTTTCGGGGACCACGCCATCTGGCAGGTGAATCCAGACTGGGAAATGATCACTGCCGTGCAAGTCAGCGACCACTTCCCAGTGAGCACTGGCAGCAAGAGCAGGAGAGCAAAGTGAGAGATCAATGGCAGAGAATGACCCATTCGCTGTGCAGAAATGAGTACTCTGTCCTCCATTGAGCAAGTAGGCACAGGATGACAGGACAAGCCTCTCAATTACTCTACCCCTGGGGCAGGTAATTGCAGAGCCCCAAAGCACATTGTGGGCATTAAAATCACCACAAATAATGAATGGCTGGGGGAGCTTGTCAGAAGGTCGATGACGGCCGCTTCATCAAGTGCATCATGTGGGGGCAAGTAAAGCGAACATACAGTCAATGGATGACGCACGTGCACGGACACAGCGACGGCCTGTAAAGTGGTCGTAAGTGAGAGAGGCGAGGAGTGGTAGTCCATCCTGACGAAAATACCTACGCCTCCTCTAACTCTCTCTCCACGCAGGTCGTCCTTTTTGTGGAGTGTGAAGGCTCGTTTCTCAGGGGAGTATGAGGGATGGAAATACGTCTCCTGGAGACAGAGACACAGTGGTCTACCCTGAGAGAGTAGACGAAGTTCCTCCACATGCGTCCTGAACCCTTGCAAGTTCCACTGAAGTATGGGAGCCATCTATGTTGGGGGTAGCACCTTCATCCTGTCTCTCCGACAGGGCGGGGACACCGCAGCAGGTGGAGGGGCAGACGTGGGGCGAGATGATTGCCCCACACATACATCGAATTCCATCAGCTCAGGAGAAGAGTCAGATGAAGCCTCACGTAAAACAACATCCGCATGGTCAGATGGTTTACCACGGGATTTGACCCGCTGTTGCTGCTGTACAGGAGCTTTCTGTGGTTTGGTGGGCTTTGGGGGAGCTGATGTGGGAGTGGTAATTGGCGCACTGGGCTTGGGAACAGCCTCAGCTGTTGGAGGCGACAGGGGCTGGCCCAAGTTCGCCACTATACCCTTGTCTGCCGTTCGAGTAGGGGCTACCGGCTCTGAAAGACTGGCTGTGTTGCAAGTGCACTGACAGCTGCAGGTGTTAGTGCCAACACTCACCACCTCGGTCTGCGTTGAGGCATCGACTTTTGGAGGAGGCGTCTGAACCAGGGATGCGAAAGATGTAGCAAATGTGGTAGGTTGCATCGACTTATAGATCTTCTTGGCCTCACCATAGGTGATACGCTTGGTTGTTTTTATTTCCTGGACTTTGCGTTCCTCTAAAAATATTCGGCAGTCCCTACTCCAAACAGGGTGGTTCCCAGAGGAATTGATACAGTTAGCCGGAGACGAGCAACCAACTCCTTCATGAGCAGCCTTACCACAGTTTCCACAAGTCGCTTCACCTTTACATCCTAAGGTGGTATGCCCAAAACGCTGGCATTTAAAACAGCACATTGGGGTCGGGAAATAAGGCCTCACACTAAGGCAAAGGAAGCCAGTTTTAACATGTTCAGGAAGTTTTGTGCTACTGAAGGTCGGAATAAAGGAGTCGGATTTGACAAGATTGCCATAAACCCTCTTCATGATGTGTTGGACATCGGCGATACCTTCCGGAGCCCACTCACGTTGCAGTTCGTCCTTGGGAATGTCAACTAGGTCCTGGCATGTCACAACTCCTTTGCTGTAGTTCAAGGTGCTGTGCAGTTCAGTGTCTATGCCATACTCCCCAAGGCATTTAGCAGCTTGCAGGTTAGTTGCTTGGTGGGAAGTGGAAGTTTCCACTAGCAAGGTCTCATTACGTAAGCGCTTCACCGATTTTAAGGAGCCACAGAAGCCCTCCAATCCCTTTTGTATAAAGAAGGGCGAAACCTTCTCGAAATTACCCTCCTTCCGTTTCACAATGAGAAACACATTCGGATTACCAGAATGCATTGTATGAAATATTACAATATGACAGATAAATTTACTTTTTGAGCAGCCAGCGACTGTTATTTTGGTGAAAAGTATGTTTCATTGTATGGGCGCCACGTTTCCTATTCTTCCAGATTTCAGGAATTTGGAGAATTAATCATACGACCTTTGTCAAGAACATCCACTATGAATTTTGTTTTGATGAGAAATATACCCTATTATCATAGCTTGCAACTACATAGTGTTACTACTTTTTTCGTAAGAAGGATGGTTACTCAAATTTTCACTTTGACCGATTAGGTGCCAAACTGCACAGCGGACAGCTCGCATAGCACACGGAATTTTGTGTTTGGAGTGCAAAAGACAACAACCACTCGTGGCAGGCGAGACTCGATACAGGAATAAAACGACATGGTCGCTGCAGTAGGCAACGAAGTCAGTGGTGTAATAGGGGCTCCGTCGCTCTGCATGCTGCCCTAGCGAGTGACTGCAGGAGCCGTCAGACAATACGAAAGTCCACGTAGCAGGTCAGACGCGCCGGTGAAAGCGAGTGTCCCACAAACGCGTCTCCGGTGTTCCAAGGCAGACAACTTTCGGTTTGAACCTGAGCACTTCTTCCGTGCGTGTCTGCCGCACTGTAATAGGTGCCGTGGAGTGGAACGTTTGTGAAACCAAGCGTCTTTGACGCTTGGAGGTGGATCCATACTGTGCCGGAAAACGGAGCTACAGGCGGTGGGGGAGACGGGTGTTTATCGTCCCGTCGACGACGAGGTCATTAGAGACGGAGCACGAGCTCGGATTAGGGAAGAATGGGCAAGGAAATCGGCCGTGGACTTTCAAAGCAACAACCACTGCATTTGCCTGAAGCGATTTTGGGAAACACAGAAGTCCTAAACGTAGTTCAAATGGCTCTAAGCACTATGGGACAACATCTGAGGTCATCAGTCCCCTAGAACTTAGAACTTCTTAAATCTAACTAACCTAAGGACATCCATGCCCGAGGCAGGATTCGAACCTGCGTTCCAGACTAACGCGCCTAGAACCGCTCGGCCACACAGGCCGGCACAGAAGAAATAAATCAGCATGGACAGACGCAGGATTGAACCGTCCTCCTCCCGTATGCGAGTCCAGTGTGCTAACCACTACGCCACCTCGCCCGGTGCTGGAGATGCGTAGATTGGTGTTGAGTGCAAGTTGTGATGTTCTAGTGCTATTGTAAGGTGTCAGGCAAATCCAACACCTTCCATGAAAACCCTGACATGATAAGCAAATCCAGTAGTATGTCACATAGCTCCGAATAAATCGTGACATTAAATTAACCAAAGTAATACGAGTAACGAGTGAGCGAAAGGAATACCACAGACTAACACAAGAATGCCTGAATGCATGTCATACCTTCCCACCGTGAGACCGACGAAGTTCCGAGAGGAGGAACGAGAACAGAAGCCGATAGCAGAACCGTGTTAAGCTAGAAGGCCCTACGATAAGGGACGGACTGGACACCCATGTCGCCAGCTAACCACTAGGGCTCACCACCTGCACGTTTTAGCGTGAGACTTTTTTGCGTCTCTGTTATGTTAGGACCACGCCCAGCCCATGTTACAAGCTAGAGCCCTCCATAAAAGCAGTATAGATCTTATGATAACACAAAAAGGGCCACTACCACTGGGAACTTTTAGCGTGTGACTTTTTCGCGTGTCTGTTACGTTAGGACCACCCGCCAACCCATGTTAAAAGATAGATCCCTCCATAAGAACAGTATAGATCTTACGATAACGATAAAAGGACCACACCAGCTGCAAGTTTTAGCGTGAGACTTTTTCGCGTCTCTGTTACGTTGCAAACTTTAAAAACATTGCCCCACCACGAAAAGCATAACGTTTCTCATTGGATAGACAGAATTTTTGTAGGCTTAAGGTTAACATTGAGACCCAGATTGGTCATATGAAAACACAGCCAGATAGTTTTTTTTAAAACCAACTTCGGTAAATTGTAGTAAGGAGAAAGGAGTTGCTTCAGAGATGGCGAGGTGAGCGGAGCTCAGCTGCCCGCTGCCCTGACGCTGCCTAAACACCGACGAGGTAATGAACGCACGCGATGCCGCATTTTTCAGCGCATAAGGCTTCACTCAGAACTGCAGAAGTCTCATCTGTTACACCTCCTTTTTGCGTAATACTAGTGTCGATCGTCAATTAAAGCCCATGGTGTTCACATTTGCCACTTGAAGTAAAAATCTGAAACGCGATGATGTTTCTGTTATATAGATATTGAGAAGCCACATCAGCCACTGTAATTTACGACAAGTTGAATAAGTTATTAAAGATAACTGAGGGTCACTGTAGACCATTTTGATAGTTTTCTCTTTTGTGAAACTTAATTTAAACCTAGATTATAGATGTGATATGGCATAGGTCATCCTTCGATCCATTGTAGAACTTGGAAACCCATTCAGGGAATATTCGTTCACATTTTTTGTTGAACGCAGTTGGTTTTTACCATCCTGTATTAAAACATTTCCTTTTATCAATAGTGCAATTTATAAACAATGTTTTGTGAGTAGAATGAAATTTCCAATGGTAAACTTAACTGCTTTTTCGACGTTGTTTTACCAGCTAACTAAAAATAGGAAAGCATTGAACCCCTTCCATTTAGTTAGTATTAAGATTCTTTTACAGGGAGTGCAGTGGAGCTGACGCTGAGATCATTTAGTATTTGGTTATATCATCGCTAGTCTCACTGAACTCTGCTGAAATCTACATGTCATGTGTGGTCTGGCGTCTCCTTACCAGCAACAGGTCCCAGGTTCAAACTAATCAATTCCCTGAAAAACACGCTCGGAGCGTCGTTGCGCGAAAGTGGTAGGGAGACACGATATAGAACAAACTGACACCACCATGAATGTTTAGACTATGTGGTCGAATACATTATAAGAAGCGACCAAAAAATAATTTATCTGGAGGAGACTAGACTCTGAGTAATATCACTGTAATTTTCTCGCAACTTGGTAAAACCCTGTGGGTATATGCCCTTCCTCATATTAGTTTCCAAGAACTAATCACTATTGTTTCCATACTACCTGATGAAATGTCTGATATGATGTAACGTTCGGCGACCTGCGGTGGCACTGCTGACAATATTCACTGGAGATTAAGCAACATTACATGGTATAAGACGTTTAATAACGTAATCTGAAAATAACTATAACTACTTCCTGGAAACCAATACTAGTAAGGGCAGATACCCACAGGATTTTACCGAGGTGCGAGAAAATTACAGTGACATCAGACAGAGACTAGTCTGCTCCAGATAAATTACTTTTTAAACAACAACACACAAGTCACACGTTATAGATTAGTCGATCACATAGCACTAGAAAATTACATAAGACTCAGATACTCCTAGACACAAAATTAGATCAAACATCGTGTGCTAACAGCTCTTTTTCTTCCTTAAATAGAGCGATAGCCGTGTAGCATACTTAAATACCAGTTTTTACACGCATCTATTTTTTTTATCTTTGTCACTCCTATGAGAACCTTTAAACCTTTAAACTCACTCTGCTCACATGATACAGCAATACCTCATTCCACATTTGTCTGACCAAGTATAGCCTATGACATACAGGGTGAGTCAGGAGGAAATGTACGTCTTTTGACGCATAATAGCATTACTGATTCTGACCAAGAAACTTGGTGTGCGCATATGCCCTGTTCCGAATGGTTTCCGAGATAGAACACATTTAATGTATGTTTAAATTTATTTTCTGTATTATTCACTGCCATTGTTTACAATGTACCACAGTAATATAAAGGAAGTTGAGACGAACATTTTGATACAGGACGCTTGTGGCCCATCAAGTCGGAAAAATACCTCAAAATGGCCACAAAAAGTACCTAAGCTACAGGGCACGCGCGTCGCGCCACATTTTCAATATTCCTGCGATCTCTCTTCGCAAACTGTTACTCCTAGACAAAAAAATAAACAAGATTTTTTTGTAGCAATTTTAATTTAGTTTAATTATGTACATTAGACACGTTTTCGTTGGAGTGTGCGCTTTTCGAGTTATTAAAGAAAAACGTACAAAAGTGATGTAAAACGTGTTCTACCTCGGAAATCGTTCGCAGTAGGGCATATGTCCATAGGAAGTTCTTTGTTCAGAATCACTAATACTATCGCGTCTCAGAGCATGTGCCTTTGTTCCTGACTCATCCTCTATACAGGGTGTCCCATTTATCTTGACCACCCTAAATAACGTTTTGTCCTGATGCAAATTACAAAATGTTTCAAGCGAATATTCTTCATCCGTCAGGGGGACTTCAGTCCGCATGATGGCCTTAGTTGCAGCTTTGTTTTTTACAAAGATATGAACAGTGGTATGACTGTTTTTACATAGCACTCTGCATTTTTATTCGGTAATTCATTTCCTCTCCTAAATGTATCACAGTGCACCATTCAGTGAAACACAACGTTATTAATTACGTAACACAACATCGACGTTGACGCTCCCAGCACATAACGAGAACCATACTAAAAACTACGTACTTATGCACCAACGTAGTAAGTACGATGTTGTATCCCCTCTGACCTGTATGAACGAACTGATGCACTGATGGTGTCATACAGCCGGTGTATCATCTGAGGCAAGCTATTCCACAACTGCTGCCTGGTCCTTGGCACCCATGATACTGGAATCAGAATGGAGCTGACGTCCGAACAGGCCGCTCACGTTCTACGTGGACTGGTCGAGGGATCTCAGCATGACGCAGACAGCTCATGAAAACTCTTGTCATGTGTGCACAAGCATTGTCCTGTTAAAAAATGGCACCACGATCCTGTTGCATGAGACATAACACAGGAGAACACACTTCAGAGTTTCCTCAGTCACTGCATGTCGTCATCTGAAGTCACACCTGATTGCTCCAGTGCGCCAGGAGTAACACCGCTTCGGCTCTCCAAAAACATTGGAAGAATGAGACCTCTCCCCAGATCGCCGACATAACTGTCGATTACGGTCAACCGGGGTTATTCAGAACCACGGACTCGTCGCTGAATTCAGTAGGGGCACCAGTCATCAGAAGTCCACTCTTCTCGATCACGGTGCCTCTAGAAACGCAGCCGTTTGTGTTGTGGTGTGACGCCAGCATACCCAATGAACTCGGGGTAATGGAACACATCCACTTGCTGACGTTGACACAGGACAAAGGTAAACATAAGTAGAGTGCACACCCGTCTGTGGTACTGGGAATGCCATTCAGCGAATGAGGGGCCCTCATTCCCATTTAGCGACTCATTATTAGGACGTTGCTTGTCCCGTGTTTTCTTCCGACAACCTCGCGCCTTATGGCCCACCTGCCAACATTCATAATATTCCTGCTGATGGCATTGTTTCCTGACGTGCTCCATACTCCCACAACTGTAACACTTAACCTCAGAGAAGAAAACATTCTGCCTCCTTTTAGTAATGGCGATGTCCTCTATTCGAGTGTCGCTCGTAATGGAGGCAGATACATCACACTCGGAACGTCCATTCTGACACTCCCCCCTTAGAAATAATCCAGAACCCTGCTCTCCGCCTGGCGGAGGATGGTTCTGTCAACCTCCGCATTGCGCGTTAGCTAGTACGTTTGCGCATTCAATGTCTCAGTTCCGTCAGAGAAAGACTCTATGACTCGTCATGTTACTGCGACAGACCACTGAATTTCTCTCGGAAAAACCTTGCGGTATTCTGTTTACGACAGCGCTTAACATCAATAAGATCAGCAAGGCCTTAAACAAGTTTTCGCGTCACGTACTAACTGCAATTTAGTGGTTTTCTCGACTGTTTACCCAATTTGGCGACAGATTTCACATCGGCAATAAAATGAGGTATATCCTTAGTTGCTCTCCTGAATCAGAACGCACTTGCCGACCAGTGGCTTCCCATTCCTCTACCTCGCTACGCAGTGCTTCGTTGTCCTACTTGAGCTGCGCCGTAGCCTCAAACAACGCGGTTGTTCGGCGCTTCAGGGTTTCGTCCAGAGTCACTGCCGTGTGTCTGGCGCTTGTGTAACTCCACCTGGCGTTATAAAAGAAACATATGTGGCATCCAGGTCACAGTAGTTATAACTTTTTCCGGGTTACTACCAGGTACTCCTCTCCACTGCCTGGATACGCAGTACACTCCTGCACAATGTGGTGTCTCGCCACAGCTGCATTTTCTTCCATTTGAAAAGAAATTCCTTTCATACTCCTTGGTCTGTGCCAACTCCATTCGCTATCTTCCACGTACATCAGGACAAATCTCAGCCCGCTAATTTACTGAGGTTGACTGGGTTAGTTTGTAGTACTGGTGCTGTTTGCCGGATCAAATCCTTCATCGTGAGCACCTTTTTATTGCTACTTGTCTGGACATTAGCTTGTCATATTTGTTTGTGCCTCAGGCTGTTAATGACTTGCTCTGTCGTCGTCGTCAGTACTTATAAGTATGACGAGAGAGTAAGTCGTTCAAATCTTGAGGTTAAAAACATGAGCGGATTCAAGGTGGAGGGGGGGGGGGGGGAGAACGGGAGCGGTCATGGGTGTCATTACCCTCCCCTCTCTCCCTCCCCTCAAAGTACATTTAACTATCAGCTTTTATATTGTCACTTAAACGAATTTCCAAATTTACCATTTAACTATCGGATAAGATTGTACGATGACAACTAAAAGCCTAGAAAATGACAGTGAATTCCAGAAAGTTATAAGCTATCTTTGAGGCATAATAATTTCCAGTGCTTGTCTGAAGACTGGCACACGTGGATAGGTTTGTGGCCGGACAGTACTGTTATTAGCCTACTATGATAATTCTAGGCATATACGGCACTTTAAATGAGGGCGTGTCGGCAAGTTACATTTAGCGGCAGAAGGGGGGAGGGAGGAGAAGGGAGTAAAAGACTGAGACACGCCGCCCCCGCTCAGCCATCCACCCACACACACGTACAAGCGAACTTTGGCTGCACGCCTGGTTAGAGAGCAGTCTGATGACGTCAAGACAACTCAGAAACACATGTTCACCCGCCATCCGAACCCACATCCCGCGTAAGAACTCAACACCACAGGCGAGGTGCCGCTACTGTGCAGAGAGCGCGTCTTACTCAGCACAAGAGGCGCCGGTCACACCCAACGAATCACGTGCCGCTAACCCCAGCGATAATCTCACACTCGGAATCCTCGGTAGTATAGTGGTTAGTATCCCCGCCTGTCACGCGGAGACTCGGGTTCGATTCCCGGCCGGGGAGAATATTTTTTCTAAGTAATACTATGGTGGACTGTCTTCTCGACGAAAAAAAAGTAGACTGCACGGCCGCCAAATATATATAAATCATTCTCAGTTTTCGTCAGTAGCTTCAAGAAATCAGTTGCACAAATGACACAGACAGGATTGAAACTATTTAAGTATGTGTTCTAAACTGACTACCGTTAAATTCGAAGAAAAAAGAAAACGGTCACGTTTCTTGTGATATTTTGTCTATGATTAAGAAATAAAACACGTTACAGAAACAAACGTTTGACGGGCCTCTCAGTGTTGCATATACAGCAGATGAGATGCTCAGACGATAGTGACGCGTGATGACTGGGTGTTGTGTGATGTCCTTAGGTTAGTTAGGTTTAAGTAGTTCTAAGTTCTAGGGGACTGATGACCATAGATGTTAAGTCCCATAGTGCTCAGAGCCATTTGAACCATTTTTTCGATAGTGACGTAAGACCAGCGAGTGTAATTCTACCACACGAACACCCTCTAGCACTGTCTAGAACTCCGCGTTAGACACTGAACTTTAAATTCTCAGTCGGCAGACCACTTGCCGTAGACAGAGTCTCGAGCGTCATTTAAAGGCATGTTAAATGTTTCTCTAATCTTACTTTTAGACAAAACGTTTGACCGTGGTTCTTTTTAATTTTTATTTTATTTTCAAGATTTATTGAGAAACCATGAAATAAAATATATTTAAACTAGGATCGATATCATACATTTTGAGAATATGTAGATAAAGAACGAGCAGAGAAATTTTCAGTTTATGCTATGATTAACTTTTTTAACGCTTCATTTACATAGCTAGCAAAATATTTCAATTTTCAGTCAGATCGATGATTAAGCTTTCTCAGTTGCCTGATTACTTTCAAAGAATTAAGCCTTTTTATGGTTCCACATCTCAATCGGTGGAAACGGAACCACTACAGGATCGATTTTGTTGTCCGACTGTCTGTGTCTGTACGACTCTTAAGAAAAATTTTCTCAGGGACTATACAGTTGAAGTTTGTCACACAGTAAGGTCCCTTGGCCTTGTAATAAACGTTCGCTTCTAGGTTAGTGCAGTCAAAACCTACATCCACTTATGTGACGTATTTTGATTCCCGCAACCCAATTCATCAAAAGCTGTGGGCTACTTCCCATAAACCTTGAATCATGAAAAGTGACGAGAACCAAGGTTTCAAAGTAAAGGTAAAAGAAAAACTGCGAAAATCGTTAATTTACAATTATATCACACGAAGGAAGTATTCCTTCTGTCGTTTATTATTCGACATGAAACTTGAAATTAAATGAATCAATTGTTCTGTATTCGGACAGAATGAGTCTCAATGGTAAAAGTCAAACATGAGGTCAGGAATGTCACTGTTGCTCATATGACACATTTCGTAATTTATCATCAGATATCCAGGAACGGTTACTGCACGTAGAGACAGCGTTTCAAGTGGTTTGTGAAACAAACATTTGCAGACAAATCTGCGTCATGTTGTTCTTGATGTTGTTGTGGTCTTCATTCCTGAGACAGGTTTGATGCAGCTCTCCATGCTACTCTATCCTGTGCAAGCTTCTTCATTTCCCAGTACCTAGTGCAACCTACATCCTTCTGAATCTGCTTAGTATTTTCACCTCTTGGTCTCCCTCTACGATTTTTACTCTCCACGCTGCCCTCCAATACTAAATTGGTGATCCCTTGACGCCTCAGAACATGTCCTACCAAACGGTCCCTTCTTCTTGTCAAGTTGTGCCACAAACTCCTCTTCTCCCCAATTCTATTCAATACCTACTCATCAGTTATGTGATCTGTAGCACCACATTTCGAAAGCTTCTGTTCTCTTCTTGTCCAAACTGTTTATCGTCCATGTTTCACTTCCATACCTGGCCACACTCCATACAAATACTTTCAGAAACGACTTCCTGACACTTAAATCTATACTCGATGTTAACAAATTTCTCTTCTTCAGAAACGCTTTCCTTGCCATTGCCAGTCTACATTTTATATCTTCTCTACTTCGACATCATCAGTTATTTCGCTCCCCAAATAGCAAAACTCCTTTACTACTTTAAGTGTCTCATTCCCTAATCTAATTCCCTCAGAATCACCCGACTTAATTCGATTACATTCCATTAATAAAATCGTTCCCGCCTGCTTCCTGCATGACCTGAGGTCAGATTTTTACTACTGAAATAAAAATTCTCGAAAACGTTGGAATTCCTGGGACGGATGTCTTAGCAGTATCGATGCCGATAACAGACAAAAAAGGTCCAGAATCTATATTCGCGGAATGGACGAACTGTCTGTAAACATAATTAGGTTCGTACAGAGCGCTCAGAGGGCGATTCCTATTCGCTTCTCGCCAGTTTATTTACAAAATTACACCTCGCTCCGGTCAATCTGATATCCTATTTCTGTTCATTTCTTCGTTCAGCTACGAGAGTTCAGACAAAAGTTTCTACGGAGTCTCGCTTTCGCTCGGCTTAAACAGGAAAGGATTGTGGTTTACAGAAAGCAGAGTTTAAAAACACAAATCAAATGAAAATGTTGACTTTTGGCTCTGAGCACGATGGGCCTTAACTTCTGAGATCATCAGTCACCTAGAACTTAGAGCTACTTAAACCTAACTAACCTAAGGACATCCCACACATCTATGCCCGAGGCAGGATTCGAATCTGGGACCGTAGCGGTCGCGCGGTTCCAGTCTGTAGCGCTTAGAACCGCTCGGCCATCCCGGCCGGCAATGAAAGTGTTAGATAACGTCACGGCCACAGCGGGATCCTGTCTTCGTTAAACCAGTACCTGACGGATAAGCACCCATTTACGAAGGAAACGATCAAAGCAGTGTTCCCCGCCGGAGGGCTTCCACTACAGAGGCGGGTGGGGGCGGCGCAGCGGCTGCCCAGGCAGGCCCTTGCGCCTCGCTGCCCTTGGCCCACGTCCTTGGCTGCGGCAGACTTGCACGCCACGTGGGGCCGTGACGTAACGGCCGCCGCGCCGCCGCACGTGTATTTGTGGGACCAGAGAGAGACAGAGAGAGAGAGAGAGAGAGAGGAAGCACAGACAAACAAAGGAGCGCCGACGATCGCTAGAGGTCGCGGCCGGCCACCCGTACGTTTCACTTTCCGTTTACTACAAAAAATTGTTCCTTCACCTTGCTCTACAACTCAGTCTCCCAGGAGAGGTAGATGTCAGGTTAATACTGCATAATGATCAAACAATTTGTCAAACTTCACTGGTTTCTCAAATAATTTGGCAACACATGATTTTGACGTGTTTCTCAAACAAATAAAGTGTTTGAAGAGTTTCCGAGGGATTTTGACTGACGATCGATTTTACGAGATGTCGGAAGTAGATTGTGTTCAAAAATGGTTCAAAGGGCTCTAAGCAGTGTAGGAAAACATCTGACGTCATCAGTCCCCTAAACTTAGGGACTTACAACTACACTACTGACCATTAAAATTGCTACACCACGAAGATGACGTGCTACAGACGCGAAATTTAACCAACAGGAATAAGATGCTGTGATATGCTAGTGATTAGCTTTTCAGAGCATTCACACAAGGCTGGCACCGGTGCTGACATGAGGAAAGTTTACAACCGATTTCTCATGCACAAACAGCAGTTGACCGGCGTTACCTGGTGAAACGTTCTTGTGATGCCTCGTGTAAGGAGCAGAAATGCGTACCATCACGTTACCGACTTTGACAAAGGTCGGATTGTAGCCTATAGCGGTTGCGGTTTATCGTATCGCGACATTGCTGCTCGCGTTGGTCGAGATGGAATGACTGTTGGTAGAATATGGAGTCGGTGGCTTCAGGAGAGTAATACGGAACGCCGTGCTGGATCCCAAGGGACACGTATCACTAGCAGTCGACATGACACGCATCTTATCCGCATGGCTGTAACGGATCGTGCAGCCTCGTCTCGCTCCCTGAGTCAACACATGGGGACGTTTGCAAGGCAGCAACCATCTGCACGGTTCGACGACGTTTGCAGCAGCATGGACTATCATCTCAGAGACCACGGCTGCGGTTTCCCTTGACGCTGCATCACAGACAGGAGTGCCTGCGATGGTGAACTCAACGACGAACCTGGGTTCACGAATGGCAAAACCTCATTTTTTCGGATGAATCCAGGTTCTCTTTACAGCATCGTGATAGTCGCATCCGTGTTTGGCGACATCGCGGTGAACGCACTTTGGAAGCGTGTATTCGTCATCGCCATACTGGCGTGACGGTATGGGGTGCCATTGATTACACGTCTCGGTCACCTCTTGTTCGCACTGATGGCACTTTGAACAGCGGACTTTACATTTCAGATGTGTTACGACCCGTGGCTCTACCCTCCATCCGATCCCTGCTAAATCCTACATTTCCGCAGGATAATGCATGACCGCATGTTGCAGGTCCTGTACGGGCCATTCTGGATAAAGAAAATGTTTGACTGCTGCCCTGGCCAGCACGTTCTCCTGATCTCTCACCAATTGAAAACTTCTGGTCAATGGTGGCCGAGCAACTGGCCAGTCAATACTCTTGATGAACTGTGGTATCGTGTTGAAGCTGCATGGGCAGCTGTACCTGTACACGCCATCCAAGATCTGTTTGACTCAATACCCAGGCGTATCATGGCCGTTATTACGGCCAGAGGTGGTTGTTCTGGGTACTAATTTCTCAGGATCTATGCACTCAAATTGCGTGAAAATCTAATCACATGTCAGTTACAGTATAATATATTTTTCCAATGAATACCCGTTTATCAACTGCATTTCTTCTTGATGTAGCAATTTCAATGACCAGTAGTGTACTTAAACCTAATTAACCGAAGGACATCATACACACCCATGCCCGAGGCACGAGTCGAACCTGCAACCGTAGCAGCAGCGCAGTTCCAGTCTGAAGCGCCTAGGACCGCTCGGCCACAGAGGCCGGCATTTGATTACGTCATGTTTCGTCGCGCGTTTATAGCAAGTAACAGTTTTTATTTGAATCTGTCTCAGTGTGTCGTGAGTTTCCACAACTGAGACAGTCAGTTTTGATAGGACCGTACTGCAAAATCTTATATTTTCAGGACAGAAGGAAAACAGTCTGCGGGTGAGTATATGGAATCCAACATGATGAGCTTCTTAATGATCAAAAAACAAAATGAAATTCGTATTTTACCATTACTGCTGTTGTATTGCAACCGCTTTGAAGAAGGTAAGTGCAAAACCTTGGAATAAGTACCCGTTCATGGGGACGTAATTCAGACACACGGTCAAGTTATGTTTTTAATATTATTTCAATATGTTTCTTTTTTTTTATTCATACATTTCCGCTGTATTGCAGCTCTAATCAAAGTACATACAAAATGGTTTAATTGATCATCATCATGAGTTGCGTATCGGTAATTTCATCAAATCATCATAGAACATTGTGAGGCAATGCAACTACGTCAAATGTCAAAGTAGCCACAAGATGGGGTACTATCTTGTCATTAGTTCATTTTCTCACCATAATTGGTTGTATATCTGAGAACGGCAAAACTGACACTGCAAACCACAGTCTTGTGGTTCATGGTGTGGGTTCCTGTAGTCGTGTCCTAGTTCATGAACCACGGGCAACGTATGAGTGGCCAAGTAAGTGGTCCCGACAGTCGGGATACCAGTTACTTTGGAATAAGGCTGGGCATCTCGGGCATATTCTGAGCCGTGGTCATCTTCGTGCTCATACGGCAAAGACTACCAAATCCACCGGTTAGTCCCTCAACCGTTAGGAGTAAAACCCAATGGGACTCAGGGCAAGTGAGGCTAGCAACCTGCTTCCCTGGTACTTTAAATATGATGCTGGCAACAATCAGAGCAAAATACCTCGGACCTTTGGAGGTGACGGAGTCCCACCTCAAACTGACAAACCAGGGACTCCTAGGATACGACTTGGCAAGCAAATGGTAATGAGATGGGGAGCTATTAATATCAATGGGGGCTACTCTGGGAAGAAGGTGGAGCTGGCAGAGGTTGCAAGAAAGATGGGGCTGGACGTTTTAGCTGTTCGTGACATTCGGGGAAGGGGTGAGAAAAAAGAGGAAGTGGGAGAATACAAGGTCTATCTGTCAGGAGTCAAAGCAGGAATAGCACAATGGGGTGTAGGGCTTTACATCAGGAAAGAAATGGAACCCAGCGTAGTTGCAATAAGGTATGTAAACGAACGACTGATGTGGATAGATTTAACAGTGTCTATAGAAAATTAGGATTGTGTCAGTATATTCGCATTGTGAAGGGACAGATCAAGATAAGACGGATAGTTTTTATGAGGCACTTAGTGATGTAGTTGTTAGAGTAAAGGACAAGGACAGTGTTCTGCTCATGGGTGATTTTAACGCCAGGATTGGAAATCGAGCAGAAGGGTATGAAAAGGTTATGAGTAAATTTGGAGAGCATATGGAGGTCAACAGGAACGGGAAACAACTCTTGGATTTCTGTGCCAATATGGGCTTAGTAATCACAAACTCCTTTTTTGAACATAAGAACATTCAGCGGTATACTTGGGAAAGTAGGGGAACCAGGTCTGTCATTGACTATATAATAACAGATCAGGAATTCAGGAAGGCTGTGAGGGACACACGTGTATTCAGGGGATTCTTTGATGACACTGATCATTATTTAATCTGCAGTGAAATTGGGATTGTGAGACCGAAAGTGCATGAGGCCAGGTCCATATGTAGGAGGATAAGAGTGGAGAAACTTCAGGATAAGGAAATCAGGCACAAGTACATAACAGCGATCTCAGAAAGGTACCAGTTAGTTGAATGTAGTCAATTACAGTCATTGGAAAAGGAATGGACAAGGTACAGGGACACAGTGCTAGGAGTGGCTTAAGAATCTCTTGGAACAGTAGTGTGTAAAAGTAGGATGAAGCAAACAGCTTGGTGCAATGACACAGTCAAGGCAGCCTGTAAAAGGAAAAAGAAGGCGTATCAAAAATGGTTACATACTAGAACTCAGGTAGACAGAGATAGTTATGTTGAAGAAAGAAACAAAGCCAAACAGATAATTGCAGCATCCAAGAAGAAATCTTGGGAAGACTTTGGGAACAGGTTGGAGACATTGGGTGAAGCTGCTGGAAAATCATTCTGGAGTGTATTTAGCAGTCTTCGAAAGGGAGGTAAGAAGGAAATGACAAGTATTTTGGAGAGGTCAGGAAAACTGCTGGTGAATCCTGTGGATGCCTTGGGCAGATGGAGGGAATATTTTGAAGAGTTGCTCAATGTAGGTGAAAATACGATCACTAATGTTTCAGATTTTGAGGTAGAATGGGATAGGAATGATGATGGAAATAGGATCACATTTGAGGAAGTGGAGAATATGGTCAATAGATTGCAGTCCAATAAAGCAGCTGGGGTGGGTGAAATGAAGTCGGAACTCATCAAATACAGTGGAATGTCAGGTCTTAAATGGCTACACAGGATAACTGAAATGGCCTGGGAGTCGGGACAGGTTCCATCAGACTGTACAAAAGCAGTAATCACACCAGTCTTTAAACATGGTAACAGAAAAGATTGTAACAACTATAGAGGTACCTCTTTAATCAGCGTTGAGGGTAAAATTTTCTAAGGTATTGTTGAAAGGAAAGTGCGAGTATTTGTTGAGGACCAATTGGATGAAAATCCGTGTGGGTTTAGGCCTCTTAGAGGTTGTCAGGACCAGATCTTTAGCTTACGACAAATAATGGAGAAGTGTTATGAGTGGAACAGCGAATTGTATCTATGCTTTATTGATCTAGAAAAGTCATATGACCGGGTTCCTAGGAGGAATTTATTGTCTGTTCTAAGAGATTATGGAATAGGAGGCAAACTTTTGCAAGCAATTAAAGGTCTTTACATAGATAGTCAGGCAGCTGTTAGAGTTGACGGTAAATTGACTTCATGGTTCAGTTTCAGGGGTGAGACAAGGCTGCAGCCTGTCTCCACTGTTGTTCATATTATTTATGGATCATATGTTGAAAACAATAGACTGGCTGGGTGAGATTAAGATATGTGAACACAAAATAAGCAGTCTTGCATGTGCGGATTACTTAGTTGTGATGGCAGATTCGATTGAAAGCTTGCAGAGTAATATTTCAGAGATAGATCAGAAATGTAAGGACTATGGTATGCAGATTAGCATCTCCAAAACGAAAGTAATGTCAGTGGGAAAGAAATATAAACGGATTGAGTGCCAAATAGGAGGAACAAAGTTAGAACAGGTGGACGGTTTCAAGTACTTAGAATGCATATTCTCACAGGATGGCAACATAGTGAAAGAACTGGAAGCGAGGTGTAGCAAAGCTAATGCAGTGAGCGCTCAGCTACGATCTACTCTCTTCTGCAAGAAGGAAGTCAGTACCAAGACTAAGTAATCCGTGCACCGTTCAATCTTTCGACCAACTTTGTTGGATGGGAGTGAAAGCTGGGTGGATTCAGGTTACCTTATCAACAAGGTTGAGGTTACGGATATGAAACTAGCTAGGGTGATTGCACGTACTAGTAGATGGGATCAATGGCAGGAGGGTGTCCACAGTGAGGAAATCAAAGAAAAACTGGGCGAACAGGCTTAGATGATGGGGTCATGTTACACGCATGGGAGAAGCAAGGTTACCCAAGAGCCTCATGGGTTCAACAGTAGAGGGTAGGAGGAGTCGGGGCAGACCAAGGAGAAGGTACCTGGATTCGGTTAAGAATGATTTTGAAGTAATAGGTTTAACGTCAGAAGAGGCACCAATGTTAGCACTGAATAGTGGATCATGGAGGAATTTTATAAGGGGGCTATGCTCCAGACTGAACGCTGAAAGGCATAATCAGTCTTAAATGATGATGATGATGATGACTGCAAAACAACAGTCTTGATTTGTTATGGCACAAGAATATTTACGATATTTTACATCTTTTGCTACAGCAAACTCAACGTGACCGAAATTCTAGGAGGTTCACTCTGGCACAGGGCCGATCTGTGAATGTTTGTTTTCCTATGGCGCCGGCCGGGGTGGCCGAGCGGTTCTAGGCGCTTCAGTCTGGAACCGCGAGACCGCTACTGTCGCAGGTTCGAATCCTGCCTCGAGCATGGATGTGTGTGATGTCCTTAGGTTAGTTAGGTTTAAGGAGTTCTAAGTTCTACTGGACTGATGACATCAGATGTTAAGTCCCATAGTGCTCAGAGCCATTTGAACCATTTTTTCCTAGGGCATCTTATTTTAAAACTATTGTTTACCTGTTTTGATAAAAATATCCAAGTTATCTGAAGATAAATGTGTAGATTCGAAACTAGTACTGATGCTTTTTCGATTAAGTAAATGAAAAACAAATTACTGTTCATTACATGTCTTTAATTCCCGATAATATTTGAATAAACATCCCACATACTAGTAAAGTTCATCTGTACAGTAGCATTTTGTTATTCAACTCGATGCAGTAAAAAGTGTTTTGGAACATGGGCAATGACAGACAATGATTTCTGATACTGACTGACTGACCAATGTCAGGGAATCAATAAACTTGAATTTTGTTTAGTATACAGTAGTAAATTATGGCTGCCATATCACATGTCATTTTGTGCCAAGACGCGACCTCGTGTACACATACGCATAGTAGATCCAAAGACGGAACTGCATTGCAGTTGAGAGCCTCTAGGTGACATGTGGATGTGATTTGTGGCCTTCTGCAGGCAACACAAATGTCGAATTCAGAATCTGTAAAAAAATCTACAGCTTCTTGTGTAGGCGATTATAGCATCTATAGCTTGCAACGCGTCGTGGAGGGTATATATGATATTTATCCGATTCCGATGCTCAATTCAAGTGGAAAGTGCGATTATAGGTAAACATCCATAACTCCATGTTGTTGTCGTTTTCATGAGACATATGTGTTAGAAAATAACACATTTCCCACAGCATACCCCCTTTGATGTTAGCAAAAGTAAGCTTCTCCATGATAAACAACACCTCTAAGTCAGTGACCAAAATGTTATGCCTGGGATAGTGCTTGGCGTGGATCCAACATAACATCTGAGGTAGTATCCAGAGGTGGACGCATTTGTGACACATGAGAAGCAGCATCTGCAGGTGAAGGTGGATCCACAAGTATTACACTCAGGACATTGTCCAGTACTCAGAGGTGGATCCAAACCCGTCTTCAGTCGAAGGGTAGGTGGGTTTACCTCTAGGAGTTATTACAGACTGGACGTGGGTACGGATTCACCTCTGGACGACATCATGAATGCAACACGAGTCAATCCACGCCGAACAACGTGCCGGTGGTACTGCTGGTGAATCCACCTTCCTACGCTACTCCAGACTTAATGTGGCCGGATCCACTTCTGAACCCCATCCCAGCCCTACCTTGGGTTATACAGGCCAACATATTCACATATAAAAATAGTGCAGTTGGCCTATGTGTGTTTACAGTAGAATACAGTCCGTTTCTTGAACATTACTATTATTATTTCCACCTGCTATTTATATATATATATATATATATATATATATATATATATATATATATATATATATATATATATATATATATCTGGAATCTTTAATGAACAGATATACAGAAGCTTTGACAGCTGTATTTGATTAGTATTTCAAAAATTATACGAAGCTTTGACACCCATAGCTGGACAAGGGTCGATAAGTGAGTTTTTGATTACCAAAATATCTGACATAAATAACCAGTTAGCATTGGATGTTGACAAATTTTTTTCTGGGTTCATGTTTGGAAGAAGAGTAATAAGTGGGTTTGCAGATGGTAGGGTGAGGGTGTGGGGTGGCGGGTGGG
Organism: Schistocerca gregaria; assembly: GCF_023897955.1. NCBI lineage: Eukaryota > Metazoa > Arthropoda > Insecta > Orthoptera > Acrididae > Schistocerca > Schistocerca gregaria. The sequence continues at coordinate 24,071,813 of NC_064928.1, read as the reverse complement.
AAGAGGGCTCGATATGTTAGATGCTAAAGAAACTTGGTAAGTAGTAAGAGTACAAATATTGTTGTATAGTTACATGCAGAATACGGAAAAAATATAGAAATATTGAAAAATGGGTAAAATATGGAAAAAATCCTTATATGTAATGGGTATACAGGATGTCCTATCCCCATGAACCATGGACCTTGCCCATGGTGGGGAGGCTTGCGTGCCTCTGCGATACAGATGGCCGTACCGTAGGTGCAACCACAACGGAGGGGTATCTGTTGAGAGGCCAGACAAACGTGTGGTTCCTGAAGAGGGGCAGCAGCCTTTTCAGTAGTTGCAGGGGCAACAGTCTGGATGATTGACTGATAACCAAAAACGGCCTTGCTGTACTGGTACTGCGAACGGTTGAAAGCAAGGGGAAACTACTGCCGTAATTTCTCCCGAGGGCATGCAGCTTTACTGTATGGTTAAATGATGATGACGTCTTCTTGGGTAAAATATTCCGGAGGTAAAATAGTCCCCCATTCGGATCTCCGGGCGGGAACTGCTCAAGAGGACGTCGTTATCAGGAGAAAGCAAACTGGCGTTCTACGGATCGGAGCGTGGAATGTCAGATCCCTTAATCGGGCACGTAGGATAGAAAATTTAAAATGGTAATGGATAGGTTAAAGTTAGATATAGTGGGAATTAGTGAAGTTCGGTGGCAGGAGGAACAAGACTTTTGGTCAGGTTAATACAGGGTTATAAATACAAAATCAAACAGGGGTAATGCAGGGGTAGGTTTAATAATGAAAAAAAATAGAAGTGCGGGTAAGCTATTAGCAACAGCATAGTGAAAGCATTATTGTGGCCAAGATAGACACGAAGCCCATGCCTACTATAGTAGTACAAATTTATATGCCAACTAGCTCTGCAGATGATGAAGAAGTTGATGAAATGTATGATGAGATGAAAGAAATTATTCAGGTAGTGAAGGGAGACGAAAATTTAATAGTCATGGGTGACAGGAATTCGAGAGTAGGAAAAGGGAGAGAAGGAAACATAGTGGGGGAATATGGATTGGGGGTGAGAAATGAAAGAGGAAGCCGTCTGGTAGAACTTTGCACAGAGCACAACTTAATCATAGCTAACACTTGGTTCAAGAATAGTAAAAGAAGGTTGTACACATGGAACAATCCTGGAGATACTACAAGGTATCAGATAGATTATATAATGGTAAGACAGAGATTTAGGAACCAGGTTTTAAATTGTAAAACATTTCCAGGGACAGATGTGGATTCTGACCACAATCTATTGATTATGAACTGTAGATTAAAACTGAAAAAAACTGCAAAAAGGTGGGAATTCAAGGAGAGGGTACCTGGATAAACTGCCTAAACCAGAGGCTGTACAGAGTTTCAGGGAGAGCATAAGGGAACAATTTACAGGAATAGGGGAAAGAAATACAGTAGAAGAAGAATGGGTAGCTCTGAGGGATGAAGTAGTGAAGGCAGCAGAGGATCAAGTAGGTAAAAAGACGAGGGCTAGTAGAAATCCTTGGGTAACAGAAGAAATATTGAATTTAATTGATGAAAGGAGAAAATATAAAAATGCAGTAAATGAAGCAGGCAAAAGGGAATACAAACGTCTCAAAAATGAGATCGACAGGAAGTGCAAAATGGCTAAGCAGGGATGATTAGAGGACAAATGTAAGGATTTAGAGGCTTATCTAACTAGGGGTAAGATAGATACTGCCTACAGGAAAATGAAACAGACCTTTGGAGAAAAGAGAACCACTTGTACGAACATCAAGAGCTCAGATGGAAACTCAGTTCTAAGCAAAGAAGGGAGAGCAGAAAGGTGGAAGGAGTATATAGAGGATCTATACAAGTGCGATGTACTTGAGCACAATATTATGGAAATGGAAGACGATGTAGATGAAGATGAATAGGGAGATATGCTATACTACGTGAAGATTTTGACAGAGCACTGAAAGACCGGAGTCAAAAGAAGGCCCTGGGAGTAGACAACATTCCTTTAGAACTACTGACGGCCTTGGGAGAGCCAGTCCTGACAAAACTCTACCATCTGGTGAGCAAGATGTATGAGACAGGCAAAATACCCTCTGACTTCAAGAAGAATATAATAATTGCATCCCAAAGGAAGCAGGTGTTGACAGATGTGAAAATTACCGAACTATCAGTTTAATAAGTCACAGCTGCAAAATACTAACGCGAATTCTTTACAGACGAATGTAAAAACTGATTTTACAATTTGTACAGAAACCAGATGGCAATTATAAGAGTCGAGGGGCATGAACGGGAAGCAGTGGTTGGGAAGGGAGTGAGACAGGGTTGTAGCCTATCTCAGATGTTATTCAATCTGTATATTGAGCAAGCAGTAAAGGAAACAAAAGAGAAATTCGGAGTAGGAATTAAAATCCATGGAGAAGAAATAAAAACTTTGAGGTTCGTCGATGAAATAGTAATTCTGTCAGAGACAGTAAAGGACTTGGAAGAGCAGTTGAATGGAATGGACAGTGTCTTGAAAGGATGAACATCAACAAAAGCAAAACAAGGATAATGGAATGTAGCGAAATTAAGTCGGGTGATGCTGAGGGAATTAGATTAGGAAATGAGACACTTAAAGTAGTAAAGGAGGTTTGCTATTTGGGGAGCAAAATAACTGATGATGGTCGAAGTAGAGAGGATATAAAATGTAGACTGGCAATGGCAAGTAAAGCGTTTCTCAAGAAGAGAAATTTGTTAACATCGAGTATAGATTTAAATGTCAGGAAGTCTTTTCTGAAAGTATTTGTATGGAGTGCAGCCATGTATGGAAGTGAAACATAGACGATAAATAGTTTGGACAAGAAGAGAATAGAAGCTTTCGAAGTGTGGTGCTACAGAAGAATGCTGAAGATTAGATGGGTAGATCACATAACTGATGAGGAGGTATTGAATAGAATTGGGGAGAAGAGGAGTTTGTTGCACAACTTGACAAGAAGGAGTGACCGGTTGGTAGGATATGTTCTGAGGCATCAAGGGATCACAAATTTAGCATTGGAGGGCAGTGTGGAGGGTAAAAATCGTAGAGGGAGACCAAGAGATGAATACACTAAGCAGATTCAGAAGGATGTAGGTTGCAGTAAGTACTGGGAGATGAAGAAGCTTGCAAAGGATAGAGTAGCATGGAGAGCTGCATCAAATCAGTCTCAGGACTGAAGGCAACAACAACAACATTCAGAATGTGTGTATTTATACATAGGGAGTAATCGAAATTTGTGGCATAAGTACTAGACATATAGGAGATCGACGATACTGCACTTACACGTAGAGAAAGTAGTATTATACAGAGGGAGTGAAAGTAATTTGTTGTAGAAGCTGTCCAAGAGACCATCACACATCGAGAGCCAATTAACCAATGAGTACGAACCAAACCATATCAAAGTCAACGTTTTCTCCAGCACTGTCAACACAAGCAACAGAAGCAGCCATTATAGCACCTTGATAGTAACTGTGTTTAGCAGCATATCATTTAAACTATAGGATCAGGAGGCAAGATAGAATGAATTGTTAAAAAGAAAAAGTTTCACAAATACCCCGATGTCGTATAATGTTTTATGATTGGCTGTTGACCAAATTATCATGTAAGTGAAAATGTGAAAAATGTGTTCATTGACATATGTGTAGGTCTCAAGTTGGATGAATGAATAACTGCACACAGGCAAGATTACATATAAGCTGAATTTGATGCATATAAAACAATTATTTAACAAATATTATCATATGGCAAGCGGTTTTGATGAAAGAGGAAGAAAAATGAGCATATAGTAATAGTTTGTAAACGCAAAATAATATAATAAATTATTATTATTGTTATTATTGTTGTAAAAGTTACAATGTGTGTATAATTTCCTTTCATGCATACCACTATACATTTTCCTGAGAACAGATATATTTCGTTCATATTCCCTTAAATAGAGATGCAGTTGCTTCAAGACAATTAGGACTGAGAAAAGGTTATACACTGTGCTCTGTCTGCCTATAGTTTTAATTGTAAACTATATGGAGATCTATGTTCCTCATACGATTCCATTGCTCTGCTGGACAACTGGTTATCCTTCAGGAACAAACTGTGTTTCAAAAATCATTACGGTGCATATGTGGTGTAGTTTCAATGGAATATCTCTTAGTGGTGGGAGGCAGTACCACACAGCAATATTCTATTACACAAATGAACTGACAGGTGTTTTATACGCGGTCATTGGATATAATACATGTATAAGAGTTCGAAAGATGCGTAAAAGATAGCTCAGCTGTACGATGATGGATTATAAAGCAGAAACATAGGTCATGTCAATTACAATACTGTAACTCACAGTAATAAATGCAAATGAATTCATAGAAAAATATATATTACATCACCCTAACTGGCTACACTGCAATGACCGAACGCATTTTGTCTACACGACTTAGATTAGTAGCTAATATTACTGATTGGTGTTTCGCTATTGTAAGTCTGTTATCACACAATACTTGAGACATGAGGGACATAGATGATACGTCAATGTTTTGATTATTACACATAGTTTATATTCCATTAGACATACACAGTTACAGTTGGCCATAGCACATCACCTATAACCACGCTCATCAAACCACAGTGCTGTGTGGCACGCCAGGGCTGCCTCTGTTCAAGCCAGATCTGCCTGGCAACGCTATCTATCAGACAGCCTTTGAGTGCCTGTCACCATCCTGTGGCCAAATACACTCTAGTTACAAAGTGTAGCTGGTCTAGATTAAGATGTATCTACTGCCTGAAGCAATACTGTTAAAAATTTGGATATTACCGAAATAGGTTAGGCTGTTTTCGAATATAAAAGCATACATTGATCATTAATGTCATTCTTCAGTCATAAGAGCACACGAAAGTTGGCTGTGTAGAAGTACCCACCTTCCAGACTATAATGACTGAGGAGAGGTTGTTTACCATGCCCTGCATGCCTGTTGCTGTTGTTTTTGTTGTTGTGCTGGTGGTCTTCAGTTGCTTTATCATGTGTAAGCCGCTTCATCTCAGAATAATTACTACAACTTACATCCTTTTGAATCTGTTTACTGTATTCACCTCTTGGTTTCCCTCTACAATCCTCCCCCCCTCCCCACCCCCACTTCCCTCCTATACTGAATTGGTGATCCCTAATTCCTCAGAATGTGTCCTATCAACAAATCCCTAGACAGGTTTTGCCACAAATTTCTATTCTTCCCAATTCTGTTCAGTACCTCCTCACTAGTTACATGATCGACCCGTCTAATCTTTAGCATTCTTCTGTAGCACCACATTTGAAACGCTTCTGTTCTCTGTCTGGCTATAGATTTTACTTATTTCCACTTGGAAATCTAAGTTACGCATCCTGTCCCATTTCCCTACTTAGGTACTGACTAGTCTTCATAAACCAGTTGCGTTTCAAAATCAGGCAGTACCAGAGACAGCATCACACTACTTAACTTGGCATACTGTGACTATATGATAACCCATGTTTCACATTTCATTCATTGCTCCGCTGGAGTACTGGTTACTTGTTGTAACGAAACTACATTTCAAAATAAGTATGGTGTGTATGTGCTGTAGTTTTAACAGCAATGACGGGAGGCATTACCGCAAACACAGCGTTACTCTATTTAGAAAAGGGAACTGACTCCTGTACACAACATAACTTGCAGGACAGTCTACTAAATAAAGGAGGCTGACATATGTTGTGTAAATGGTCTTTGTTAATACAGACTCTAACAAAGGCTACACGAGTATTATATTAAAGCTGGGAACCATATAATTTTCTCAATCCAGGACCCTGTTAAAGTGATATTCCATGGATCAAAATTCTACGCTGACATGGATAATTCCAAAATGTGTGGAGCAGATTCATACGTTTCATACAGTCTTTCTCGAGTTTAATATTATTTCCACTTAATACTGGCACCTCGAACTGCCGCTTGTCGGGCCATTTCTTGGCACACTCCACGAGAAAACTGAACAGTGGGAGAAGCTTATTTCATGATAAATTAACGGAACAGTTCAGACAGACTCTATTCTGCATCTATAAAGTATTTATACATGAATATGTATGTTCTATGCAAGCCCCTAATACTACTTTTTTATTTATATTTTGTATTTCCACGTACCCCTTCTTTCCTTGCCCTCTGGGTGAAAAAGTAACTGAATATGTGAGTCTATTTAGTATTTCAATAATGGTCAGCAGCGCAGCACTTTGCTCCCTGCTGAAGACACAGTGTGCAAATTTCATGGGTTCATGTACAGCAAAGAGGTTTGTGCCCTCTACGTGGTCGTTCGATTGTTCATAGGTTGGTGGCGGAAATGATCCCTCTTATCAGTTCTGCCTCGTGGACTTTCAGTTCAGGTAGTGTGCTAAAACACTTGGCGAGTAGTCATTGGGGAGTGCACATTATAGCTTACGGCGAAAAATTTAAACTGTCCATTTGGTTCTTGGTCTTGTTAGTTGGTTCAGTTTATTTTTGTATCGGCCGGTACTATTCCACTTGCATGCAGTACCGCACGACACATAGCTCTGTTAAAGGATTACCTCTCTTTTGATGAATCTGACTTGTATGTGATTCCGGTCAGCGTGTAGAATTTTGTGGACCAGCTGTGCTGTGGAACGCCCGTGCGGACTTCCCCGAAGCATCTTTTCTGCTGCACGAAATTGCTAAGGCTTTCCGACTACTGAATTATACGAAATTATCAAATGGCACTTGAACACGTATTTTTATTTTCAATCATCCGTTTCAAGATGTTTATTGCATGACTGCATTTACAATTCCGTCCATTAACACGACGCCTACACACTTTTTCTCTATGAGAACTCAAACAACGCCGTCGATCTAAGAGTAACACAAAAACTTTCAACATTAGAATAAAAAACTCTCGTTTGTTTTTCTCCTGAGATATTCCATCATCTCATTTATTCCGTGCCCGTCTTCTGGATCATGGACTGCAGAACAGACTGCAGCTACATTACACTGAGTCTTCCCTCTCTGTAGGGCCAGATACGGTACGCACATTAAGTCTGTCGATATTTGACCCCCAGCTTTATTTAAACATCGCGAACATCTCTAGCTGACGCGACTATTCTTCATATAGCGGAACTGGACCCACAGCGTCCCGTTACACTACAAGGTTTAAGAGCGAGACCAGGGACTTCCGCCTTACAGTGTGTTATATGTCTTCAGGCTGTCTGAAGTACTCTAATTCCATTTATTTCACTGTGGTAAACTTAGAATGATATTTAAATGTTTACTCACAATAGTGAATGGTGTATTTTCCATGTTTCGTTAAGTTTTTCTGAGACTTGCGTTGGCTTACCTGAACTTGTGGTGAAGATAGATTCGCTTCTTCTTTTCTGTATCAGTTATATGAGTAACTTGGCAGCTTTCTTTTGTATGGCACCACAAATGGCCATAAATTCTTTCTATGTGCCAAAAGCACTGCTAAATTGTATTTTCTATGGTGAACTCGCCTGATAATTTACAGTAATGTTTTAATGTGTTAAGCTCTGATTCACGGGTACTTGCTTTGTTCGTATAGGCCACGTCCACAGAGGAGTCCATGGAGCCCTCAGCTCCTCACGCTAGTCGTTTGCTGATTTTCTTTGCAATTCATTTGGTTTTCTTCTTACCATGGCACATATTTATCAGTTAATTATCTTTTGACAGTTAATTTATCTCGTGAATATTCAGAAGATTTGTTAGTTTACAGTTTTATCAAGCGTTGCTCGCACGTGGTTCTGTTGTGCACAGGTTTGCTTGGTGTGCCAATCCTCGGTACCATTTTATTTTATTGCAGTCTTAATGTATTGGAAGGCGCTAACCTCGTGGTCTTTATGTTGAAAAAATAATCTTAGGTGTGAGAACGAGTTATTGTAAAAACTAACGCAACTAAACTGCCAGCTTGCTGTGCTTCTTACTTTGGCAGTTAACTGCAGTCAACCACGCAGTTAAATGTTGTTAACTACGAACTTACACTAGTGGTTTTTAAATTAGTGTGCAAGTGATTTTATTCCACCCTTACCCCATTTTGTATCAATTATATACATAAAGTGCCTCAGTATCCAACTTACTGTTCTTTGGAATGACGTCAGACATAAATACACACAACAGCAACTTTAAGTTAACTTAATTTTTTACCATGAGTCTGCAAACGTTTCTTTATATGTATATAATTGACAATTCCTTAAGTAATACGCCCTGTGTCAGAACAAGCAGAGTACATTCTATCTGGCATTTTCCTAGATGCGGCAGTTCGCGTAAGCCAAACCTTTTCATGTTTCTTGGTCGGAAATTAGTGTATAGTGTGGAGACTTAATATCCTGTTACCATTCACTCCTGAAGAACATGTTTCATGAACAATTGGCTTTTAACTGATAAGTGATGTAGGCAATTAATGATATATTATTAATGTAGATCAAATCAGTGATTAATTCCGTTTTTATAATTAAATTTTCAACTTAGTTGGGTTGTGATTCTAAATAACAATTAACTACATCCAGAATGAACTGAGCAGATCTCAGAGTTTCTCAGTATATATTTCTATCCTAAGTATACTCCGGTTCTCACACATACCATTTAACTTAAATCACCCCCTATTAAAGATTTTGAGTATGTGGTGCCTTTGTGACACTACCATCATTCTATAATTTTTCCAGTGTGGAATTCTCTGTCTGCCTATAATTTCTAATTGTATATCTTCTAAACATTCATGGTGGTGTCTGTTTGTTCTATATCGTGTCTCCCTACCACTTTCGCGCAACGACGCTCTGAGCGTGTTTTTCTAGGGAATTGACGAGTTTGTACCTGGGACCTGTTGCTGGTAAGGAGACGCCAGACCACACATGACATGCAGAATTCAGAAGAGTTCAGTGAGACTAACGATGGTATAACCAAATACTTAATAATTTCAACGTCAGCTCCACTGCACTCCCTGTAAAAGAATCTTAATACTAACTAAATTTAGTGGAAGGGGTTCAAGGCTTTCCTATTTTTAGTTAGCTGGTAAAATAACGTCGAAAAAGCAATTAAGTTTACCATTGGAAATTTTATTCTACTCACAAAACATTGTTTATAAATTGCACTATTGATAAAACGAAATGTTTCAATACAGGATGGCAAAAACCAACTGCGTTCAACAAAAATGTGAACGAATATTCCCTGAGTGGGTTTCCAAGTTCTACAATGGATCAAAGGATGACCTACGCCATATCATATCTATAATCTAGGTTTAAATTAAGTTTCGCGAAAGAGAAAAGTATTAAAATGGTCTACAGTGACCCTCAATTATCTTTAATTACTTATCTAACTTGTCGTAAATTACAGTGGCTGATGTGGCTTCTCAATAACTATATAACAGAAAAATCATCGCGTTTCAGATTTTTACTTCAAGTGGCAAATGTGAACACCATGAGCTTTAATTGACAATCGACACTAGTATTACGCAAAAGGGGGTTTAACAGATGAGACTTGTGCAGTTCTGAGTGAAGCTTTATGCGCTGTTATGCGGCATCGCGTGTGTTCATTACCTTGGTGGTGTTCGTCAGGGGGCAGCGCACAGCATAGCTCCGCTCACCTCGCCGTCTCCAAAGTACTCTGTCCTCACTTCTCCTTACTACCATTTACCGAAGTTGGTTTAAAAAAAAACTATCTGGCTGTGTTTTCATCTGACCAATCTGGGTCTCAATGTTAACCTTAAGCTCCACCTACAAAAATTCTGTCTATCCAATGAGAAAAGATATACTTCTTGTGGTGGGGCAATGTTTTTAAAGTTTGCAACGTAACAGAGAAGCGAAAAAAGTCTCACGCTAAGACTTACAGCTGGTGTGGTCGTTTTAGCGTTATCGTAAGATCTATGCTGTTCTTCTGGAGGGCTCTGTCTTTTAACATGGGATGGGGGGTGGTCCTAATGTAACAGAGACGCGAAAAAGTCTCACCCTAAAACTTGCGGGGTGTGTGGCCCTTTTTGTATTATCACAAGATCTATACTGTTTTTCTGGAGGGCTCTAGCTTTTAACATGGGCTGGGGGTGGTCCTTGACATAACCAAGACGCGAAAAAGTCTCACTCTATAACTTGCCGGTTGTGTCGTTCTAATGGTTAGCTGGTGACGTGGGTGTCCAGTCTGTCCCTTATCGTATGGCCTTCTAGCTTAACATGGTTTTTCTCTCGGCTTGTGTTCTCGTTTCTTCCCTCGGAACTGCGTCGGTCTCACGATGGGAAGGTATGACATGCATTTAGGCATTCTTGTGTTGTCTGTGGTATTCCATTTGCCCACTCGTTTCTCGTATTACTTTGGTTAATTTAAGGTCACGATTTATTCGGAGCTATGTGACATAATACTGGATTTGCTTATCATGCCTGACACCTTACATATCACCACCCTTCGAACTTAATTTTTGCGCAGAATTTAGGCCATGATTGAATCGTTGTCTAAGTCAATCAAAAATTTTCTATTTTATCTAAATTTTGTTGCATACTGTTCAGCCATGTTATTCTGCTCCATGCTAGTATGTATTACTAATTTATATTTTTATATTCTTCCACATTATAATTAAAAACGACAAGAGAAGAATATTTTATGTTATTATTAATTTTTAATTAGGTTTCTTTCTTTATTTAATTGTGAAGTTTGTTCTTTAAGAAGTTTGTTATCGAAAGTGAGGAGTCTTTCACATCGATTTTCTTAAAAATATTGTTTTTATAAATGTAGTAATTAAGTAAAATCTATTCCAAACACATTTTCTAAGTATCATGTACAAGTAAAATGTTTTTGTTTCTAGACCCTCATTTCAACTTTGTTACACTAACATAAGAATTATTATTGCTTTAATAAAGGAATATACATAGACAAGTATTGAGATATTATCCTAATAAATGGTACAAATGCTAAAAAAATTGAAAACATCCAACAAGATAATTTTTTATTCTTTGTTTTTATAAGGAGAAAATAAGTAAAATATAGTTATTCTTTTCTTTTTATGAGGAGAAAATACGTGGCATATTGTTTCTTTATAGACTGTCCATTTCAGAACTAATGACTTATTTTTAACGATAGTGTATTTTTTACTTAAGTCCATAATCAAGGACTGTTATTTTGTAGTTTATTAGCTGTCTGGTGTGCTTAACTTTTTTAGTTTTTCACACGTTTCTTTTGCACAATTCCTACATCACATAATTTGATTTCACACATTCACACAATCCTATGAATGTTTAAGCATGAGGTTGGCGACTGTTTTTGAACGAAGGTGATGGACTTGAGCGAGATGGATGTGGGAAAGTGTTTCATGTACAGCTTCGTTCGTCGTTCCTTGTTAGCTTTGTGAGTGTGTGTTGCTGTTGTGGAGGTCCCATAATGGAATGGAGCTGTGAGTGCTGAATCTCGTGGTTTACTGGCTTTTCATGTGTGAAAGTCATCATTATGTGTCACTGAATGCGGTCGTTTATCGTTGTAATACTTTGCAGACGACTAGTTTACAATAGCATAGGGATTTGGGAAGGTATGTCGTCTATTCTTCATCCATCTTCTATCTTGGTCTCAATCTTGCGAATCTTCAACTTCTGTTCTTCCTGCTTTTTCTCTGCTTCTTACTTGCTTCTTGGTTCTTCTATGGACAGGATACGGAAATATTTATTGATAACTAGTCGCTTTGAAGTTCTCCTCCTAGTAACAGTTCGATAAATTGTTTGGGCGTGTCATTTTTACTCTGTGGAAGTTTTCTTCAGTTTCGAGCAACAGCGTGTTGTTTAATAGCAGTAGTGTGACTTTTACACATATTTTTTGCCAGTGGTGGCTTGCCCAAGCGGTCTTCTCGTCGGGCCGTTTCTTGCTCGCTATGTTCATTCGGAGCGTTCGGTGTCCCGTTGATGCAGGGCTCGGGCACTCTGTGGTTCAGCTTGGGAGATATACAGCAGCCCATTTCAGCTACAAGGGCCTTCTGTTGGTCTCACTGTCCTCGTGTGTTGCTAATTACTTCCTTTTCTTTCTTGATACTTCTCATGTTGCAACTTGTGGGTCGTTGCATCTGGTCTTTGTTGGAGTTTTTACAATGGTTCTTACAAAAAGTTTTACTCATAATAATCTAACATTGTCTAGTACCTACATTGTTATGCACCTTTTTTAAAAAGCTTTGCAGATTTCGGCGCACTTTCCATGTTACAATTCTAAGATATTTGGAGTCTTAACGTCTACTCAAGAATCCTGAAATTCGTTTTTTATTTTTGTGTAGTGTCGTGGTGTATAGCATTTTAGTATTTCATGCTGTTAGACTATCTACCCTTTATCCCTTCACCTTAATATATGGTACTATTGGTGTTATTATTGAAACTACTTCCTTTTTCCCACCTTCCTCTCTCTTCATTCTTCTTTCTCCTGACGATCTTATCTGCAATATAATCTTGAAATATTGTGCTGATTATTTATCAGTAATAATATTAATCTTCAGACTTGTACTGAAAGTGTTTAATACTGCCAGTCTTAGGTAAAAATATCTCTGCTTTATCTCGTAAAATACCCTCTAAGTGTGAGATTCCCGAATGTTACGCTACCTTTCACCACACCTATTTTCACTTGTCTCTCATTTAAAAAATCTGCACCTATAATCAAATCTACAGTTAGTTTAGGTATAATCACGAAGTTGACTTCGATCTTTCGACCTTGGCACGAAAGAGTTAACCTTGTTTGTCTCGTAACTTCCGCAGCATTGTTTCTAATAGACCCTCTTACTTTAAACTTACATGTTTTCAGAACTGGCAATTCCTCATTGGCATTACACTGCATGAATAAATTTTCTGAGATTGCAGTCAGTTCACTTCCGCTATCAATTACAATATTGACTGGGATTTGCTTTACCATGGCCTTCAAGGTAACAGAGACGTGAAAAAAGTCTCACACTAAAACTTGCAGCTGGTATGGTCCTTGTATCGTTATCGTAAGATCTATACTGTTCTTCTGGAGGGATCTATGTTTTAACATGGGCTGGGGGGGGGGGGGGGGGTCCTAACGTAACAGACGCGAAAAAAGTCTCACGCTAAAACTTGCAGCTGGTGTGGTGCTTTTAGCGTTATCGTAAGATCTATACTGTTCTTCTGGAGGGATCTATCTTTTAACATGGGCTGGGGGGTGGCCCTAACGTAACAGAGACGCGAAAAAGTCTCACCCTAAAACTTGCAGGTGTTGTGGCCCTTTTTGTGTTATCGTAAGAGCTATACTGTTTTTCTGGAGGGCTCTAGCTTGTAACATGGGCTGGGGGTGGTCCTTGACGTAACAAAGACGCGAAAAAGTCTCACGCTAAAACTTGCCGGTGGTGTCGTCCTAATGGTTAGCTGGCGACTTGGGTGTCCAGTCCGTCCCTTATCGTAGGGCCTTCTAGCTTAACACAGTTCTGCTCTCGGCTTCTGTTCTCGTTTCTTCCCTCGGAACTGCATCTGTCTCACGGTGGGAAGGTATGACATGCATTTAGGCATTCTTGTGTTAGTCTGTGGTATTCCATTTGCTCACTCGTTACTCGTATTACTTTGGTTAATTTAATGTCACGATTTATTCGGAGCTATGTGACATACTACTGGATTTGCTTATCATGTCAGGGTTTTCATGGAAGGTGTTGGATTTGCCTGACACTTACAACTTATAAAAAAGGATAGTATTATCAAAGATGACGTAAGTATGTATATTTAATCTGGAGAAACATGTTTCTCTCAATACAGAACATTCTTCTCCTTAACCAGTGAAATACATATTCAAGGTTTATTTGACATGTCGGATGATCTAATTAAGCAGCAGAAAAAATCATAACGGTTGAATTCACATGATAAAATAAAGCAACACACGAGAAAGTTATTTTATTTTTGCATTGGGATGCAACATCCTGCTGACATGCTGTGTGTAGTAGAACCAGTAGAGGATAACTATACATTGGATGCATCACGATATTCCATACATACAAGTATTGTATGCATACACGATTAACGGATGGTGAGAGGCTGGTTCCCATAATTAAGTTTGGTTAAGAAGTTGCTAGTTATTTAGTCATACTAGTGAGGCCAAATATGTAAGACAGGCATAAGCCGATCGTCTGCACCGCTGCAACACATTACTTCCTGCCACATACGTCTTGCAATGTGACAAAACTCCAGGGAGTAAGAGCCAATATAGAGTTTTACCGACAATTGCTGTTTAGATTTGTTACCGAGTTTTCTTAAAGATATGAAGTAATTATATTTAATGAGTATCTGTTTTGGTAGAGGGGCTAACTAAGTGGAAAGCAAACCACTTACAGGAATGTCGCCGGGTGAAATCGCCGATAAGCGCTGATATTTCGAGAGGAGCACACACAGCAATTTTCAAGGCGACGAAGCAAATTGGCTGTATTCCCATAAGATATTTGAACATTGTATATAACATGAGACACTCAGGTCTCACATAGGTGGAAATCCATTACACATTTTCCAACAATATTTTACGATTCAGCATCCAACTTAATGCGGATCGGATCTTTGCTGAGTTGTTAATTGAGCTAGGACTGTGTATAACAACGCTTTAAGAGGAAACATATTTATTTGTGATGATGCACTGGCAACTGCAGCTGGTTACAGCTCTACCTTGCGAGAGGTTTTTTCTACTGGCATGGGCAATTATCATCAACAAAATGCATTTGCCTGTGAATGGAATTATGAATAAACTGCTTTTTTTTGTTTTTAATGTCGTGTGTCCAGGGCCTCCAGTCAGGTAGACCGTTCGCCGGGTGCAAGTCTTTCGATTTGATCCGTCGATGGGCATGAAATGATGATGATTAGGACAACACAACTCCCAGTCACTGAGCGGAGAAAATCTCCGACCCAGCCGGGGATCGAACCCGAGCCCTTAGGATTGACATTCTGTCGCGCTGACCACTCAGCTACCGGGAGCGGACACTGCTATGATAAAAACCGTTCATGCATGGGAAGATAAATGGATGAGTGGTGAACTAGCTGATACTGCTTTTTGTGAAGCTTGGATATGTGTGTGTGTGTGTGTGTGTGTGTGTGTGTGTGTGTGTGTGTGTGTGTGTGTGCGGGTATGTGTGTGTGTGTGTGGGGGGGGGGGGGTGAAGGTAGAGGGGTCAGGGAGAGGATGTTGTGCTTCTCTAAGCTGTTAACAGAACATTAGCCAATAATTCCTGGTGCGATCACAGCCATTGAAAAGGTTATATGTTGCAGACAGATTCGTGTTTTCCAGTACGTTCCGCATTATTACACAAGAATGGAATATCCCTGTTAATTTTCGATATAACAATCACTTTAATACCTCTAAATTCCCTCCCTACGTGTCGGCCGCTGTCTTAGAGCGTTCTGTATCACGGACAAGTTTACTGTTGCAAAAATCAGAGGAAATATGCTACCGGCAATATACAGTTAGGTAACAAAAGCCATATGGGATAGCGATATACACATATATAGATGGCGGTAGTGAAACGTCCCCTTAGAACAATTTATACACGACTGTGCTTAAACTGACACACAATATTTTTTTAGCGCAACGCAATCTGACTTTCAATAATCCCTACGAATAAATGGCCCTGACTAACATTAACCTATACGTTTCACAAATCACTTATCTCACAAAAATCTTCGTTACTCAAGCTACTGCAATACCGCGAGCGCCACTACTGCCAGCTAAATAAAAGATTCAAACTACTGAAGGCACTAACTACTGAGGCACAGTTACCAAATGAAAGATTTTAATAGAGAACAAACAATGTAATTACCTTAATAGTCAAAATATAGATATCAGTTCGTGACACCAATTCTTACAAATTTCAAAACTCCGCCATCTCTCTCCCCACGTCCACCACTGCTGGCGGCTCACCTCCAACTTCGCAACGCTACGCGCTGTTAGCATCCAGCTGCCGCTGCTCAACACTACAATGGCAGACAACAATGCAAACTAAACACAGACTGCACACGGCACAGCCAGTGATTTTTATACAGAGCGCTACGTGGCGTCGGCGTTACCAATAAAAAAACCTAAACAGCCTACTTACATAGCCCCCATGCTCCCTACAAAAAAATTTACAATTGGGCAGTGGCCAATAATGATTTGATAAAATTTTTCATAATTACTATAACAAAGATATCAAATGCACACACTTATTGATACAATGTTGGTCAGAAGCTAAAATTCTCTCACAGTCCATAGAGACAGTCCTGATCGTTCATCACAGTAAAATTGCAGTGTTTTTTTCAAAATCTGAGCAATAAAGGAAATTGCACTTGGAAGTAGTGGATTTCTAAGCAGTCTTGAAGAAGTAGTGTTGTCCTTCCAACGAAAGACAGTGCTGACTCTTGACATGCAGACAGGTAATGGGCCACAGCAGAGTCAGTCGACGTTGAAGACTATCGGTAGGTAGGTCATAACAGAGTAGACCCCTTGTAGTCCTGGTAGAGATTACGGTATTGGTGGGCCACCAGAGGTGCAGACCCACTGCAGTCCTTGTAGAAATAATGGTATTGGTGGGTCATCAAAGGTGTAGACCCACTTTAGTCCTTGTAGAGATAGCCAGCAGCCATCTGTTTGACTGTGCAGGCGCACAATCACCATTGAAGAGTCTTGTGGATAATATAGCAAGTCCATAACCACCACTTGTGCACTCACAAAAATTGTTTTTGAAATGTCCTTACAACCAGCAATGCTGTTATCCAGTCCCTTACTGAATTATGAACACACGTGCAAACACTATCAGTCCCTACTTCTCACATATTGTCCATATACTATGACCAACAGAAACGTGTGCATTGAAATGTAATTTACAAGTTACTTAATTTGATGAACTGGTGTCAATTACAATTTTATAACATAAGAATACAATAACAAAGGACAAAATATATCATTAAAGAACATAATAGTATAGATAACATTTGCTGTAATACAGGCTTTACAAAAGAATCGAAATAACAAATACATCAGTGTTACAAAAATTACGACATAAGTACATACATAAAAGATCAGAATAACTTTTGAAACATCAACTTCACACATGAGCATTAAAACAAAACACAGTAAATAATGTCTGAACATATTTACAAAGAAAATAACACAGTATTTGAAAAATTCTACAACACAAATCTTATTAGCTAAACACATAAAGGCAGGAAAAAGACAAATACACAAGGGTACATAAACACATAGAGGGATAACACAAAAGGAAAGGACAAGGTTTGTTTTACTGCAGTATTTTGCATAGAGATCTCCCTTAGATCACCATTATTCCCAAAATGTCCTATCTAAACCTGCTTTCTGTATTCTGTTCACAACTCTTTCAAAAATAGTTTTTCTCCACTGTACACTACTTTTTTGGCCAAACCATTTTCTTATAGCTTCTCAATGCATTTCTTCCAAATCATCACAACTTATTCTCTTGTATAGTCTACCCCCTCTTAAGCTAACTTAAATCTACTGAGCTCAGATGCTAAACTAAGGGACGAGGCAATGCAGCAGCACAAAACAATTAATACAAACAGCAATGAAAAAAAAGTGCAGGTAAGCAAAGGAAGCAGCAATAAATGTAATAACTTATACCTAAACATTACGAACCCACAAGCAGAAAAAATAGTACACTAAAGACTACAATGCAGATAAGGACAATTTCTATTCACATCTTAATGTCAATGCAATTAAAGTGGTGGACCACAAAAACTAACGCTACAACAAATTACCAAGTACTTCAAAAGAAAATTATGTATACAGTTACTGTTATTAGTCGCTTCTTATTGCTCTTTCCATTCCAAGAGCTCCTTTTTCGAAGAATGTGGATCATGAAATAATTATTTAATAGATCTGTTGACAGAAAGTGTTCACATTAGCAAATGCATTTAATTTTATTTTATAAAACCAATGCTGCAACACAGCTGGAAAACAGATATCAAATGAAATAAGCAACTATGAAAGGCAAAGCATAAAAATATCATTCCATAGTCATGTGACATTTCATAAGTTAGTAGAATTCTCTCAACTCTCGTAGAAAGACGTTTGTTATAAGCAGGTGTCAGATGTAAGTATCTTTCTCAGTAATGAGCGTGTCGTATTTGCGATGCTTTCTACAAAGGAATGTCAATAGCAAGGATAATGGCATACTTTTTTTTTCACCTGTGCCTCTGAAAGGCACACACTAATGGCTTTCTTTTGTCAGGTGGTTGTCGCGCAGATGGGTGCCCACGACGCATTACGTGCAGGTGGTCACTTAACTGTATTATCGAAATATTTACGACACCAGTTTCTGCTACAGTGGCAGTCTCATATAAAAAATTCACAGGTCAAGAATTTGCGTTACACATCTGTAGAAATAAAATCCTATTGATATAACAGTGTCCGAAAAATTTTCGTCGGCATTGTAATACATTCACGCATTTACATACATTTCATGACTCTTAAAGTGCGATTCTTGGTTTCCATCAACCTTTTTCACAAACCAGAGTCCCTAACCTCTACGCATTATTTCTTACCTCATTCGTCGACACTTCTTCAATATTCCATCATAACAGATAAGTAGCATAATCAAATAACTCATATAGCATCAGCTTATTGATCATAAACATACCGCAACAGCATAATACACATAGTCAAATTCTCAAAATCGTCGTAGCTTCCTCCAATAATTTCAAAACCTAAAAAAAATTCTCTGCTCATGTCAAAAGTGTCATCTACCTCAAACGCACTTTAAAAATCATGATCCCATACCAAATATGTCATTCAAAGCTCTCATAGTATCACAATGGTTCCGAAAAAATGTGAACAGTTCACAAAGTACAGACAAAATACAATTTCGTAAGTGTGAAGTTATCCAACGGTGTAATTACGTAAACATCGGTCACTGATGAAGTAAAGAAAATGTTTGTTTCCCTGTTAAATAACCAGGTAGCTGTGTAATTCTGTGTTGGAGAAATATGGTACCGATGTGTAAAGTTGTATAAGAAAATACCATATTAGCTAGGGCTCCTTGTGCTTGCCACACACATGGTACACAAAGTAAGCGTGTACCCCCCTGAGGATTAATGTAATTATATCCTCAGGTGTTACAGATTACAGCAATGGAATGAAATGTATCACGGAAAACTTTCTTTGTAATTCAAGTATGTTGAAAAATAAATAGTTTAATGCGTGTCCTGTAGCGCTAAATGTGCGTCTTGCTGTAAGACAATCTCTGTGGAAGTGTCGTAGTTATTGTCCTCCGAAAGCTAAGTTCTGCAGAAGTCAATGTACTTACCTCATGATAAACGAAATTGAAATGCTTTGCGTATAGATATCTTAGTTATTACGCTTATTGCCATGATGAAGTAAGTACTGTACTGTACATATTGTTGTGCTACAGAAAAGGCTGTCTCATTGTAGCTATACCACAAACGTTACTACTAAAACATGTTTTACTTTCCAGAAAAATTCAGAAAAACTGTGCAGATATAAAACAGATAAACTGCAAAAGCAACATTGTAAATTGTCACTCATTAGTAGCGTCGTGATAAAATCGTATAGCTGTCACATAAACTAACCATTGAGTCATCTGGTATCTCACAGAAAGTACTTTAAATCCAGAATTTATTTTCAAGTAAACCAAAATGTTGCATTAAAATCTCATTAGCAATACTGGTAAATGTTCTAAGTATGTGAGCCTTATAGTCGTTTCGTAATTGTGCAACTAACAAGCTAGAATGTACACACGCAATAACACTGTGATGTCTGTTCACTATAACAATGCACTCGTAAATACTGTCTAAATATGTTCCGTAGTGTCTAGACTGGATAGTAAACTTCAAACATTGTTGCATGTTAACAGTTTCTCAGTGTGACAAAGCATACTAGAAATGTGAAGTGAAATATTTTATGGCAAAGACAAAGTTAAAAAGCAGATTATCTTTCAATAAACGGTTTTACATGTGAAATGTGGTGCCATCATTTACCCTTTCTAGTTCGCAGAGTTTTAACTTCAAAGCAATTATCATGTTGTGTACGTCGGTAAAGAATACTGGAATTTTTCTCAAGGTTAGCGCCTATGTTATTTTTCTCTGAGCCAGCCGGCGCACGCGGCTGCCTGCGGTGCGGGTCATTGTCTGTCTCTTTGTTGGCGCGCGCCGTTATTGGGATTAGGAGACCTAGCTTCTACAAATTCACCTTGTCGAGAGGGCCCTGCTCTGTTTGAATCCCGCCAGTTCTGCTGCAATTCAGGTCTGTCGTTACGATCATATCGTGTGTCGTCATGTCGGTAGATTCCATAGTTTCTTTCTTGTCGGTCACGTGGTGGAGAATTTCTCTCTGAATCGTAACTGCGCGCTGGACCGTTGCGTCT
Source organism: Schistocerca gregaria (assembly GCF_023897955.1). Taxonomy (NCBI): domain Eukaryota; kingdom Metazoa; phylum Arthropoda; class Insecta; order Orthoptera; family Acrididae; genus Schistocerca; species Schistocerca gregaria. The sequence continues at coordinate 24,051,473 of NC_064928.1, read as the reverse complement.
TAAGTTATTCCGTCTCCCTTGATAATAATTATTTTGGTTTCCATATTGTCTGTTTCTCTGATTGTCTCTGTGATAGTCATTACCGCGGAGAGGTGATCTTTCCCTGTAATAATTACTACTCTGCCAACGGTTGTCATACGGGTGGTGTCCGTTTTGGTCACGATTTACGTTGTACGAATAGCCTTGTCGTGTATTATTTCTGTCATCGCGGAATTGTGACAGGTGTGACCTGTAATTGTTGTGTTCCTGTTTTCGCGTTCCGTGATTGTCAGTGTCAATTTCCAGTTCTTGTAACAGTCCCTGAAAAGCTTCAATGTCGTCTTTGCATCGTCCTGCTAAAATAATCTGTCGTAAATGTTCAGGTAATTTGATTAAGCAAATGCGGGTGAGTTCTGAGGGGCTGTATGGGTTTGAAAGATACTGATTCTTATGTAACATGTCTTCAAAATATTTGACAAGACTAGAAAATTCAGATTGTTCGAAATGTTTCATCATTATGATGCTATGTTTTACTCGGTCTTGTGTGGCTTTGGACCAATATGCTGAGAGGAAGGCATGGTAAAATTCTCCTTCACTGTGGCAATCGTGAATGACCGATCGCATTCTTACAGCTGGTTCATTCTCTAAATAGCCACACATAAATTCTAATCTGTGCTCTAGTGACCAGTTGGGAGGAAAACAATGAGAGAATTGATGGAGCCACGCTTGTGGATGAATGTCGTTGCCAGAATTCTTAAATGTTTAGAATTTACGTGTAGTAATGAACAGCTTATAGTCAAAATCATCGTGTCGGCGGGTCGCATATCGGTCATTGTTACGTCGTTTCGGCGGTTCCATCTCAAAATTCGGTGTACTTTGCCAATTACTTTCATGATTTCCGAAATGCCCTGTGTTATTATTTTGTGTTTGTTCTGTATTGCTATGTCCCTCTTCCCATACTGGGGCGCGAGTGTCCTCTGAAATATGTAATTCTTGTATTACTTGAGCCAACTGATCTTGTACTTCCCGCATTTCTCTTCTGTACTGTGTGTTGATTTGATTTTGATTCTGTTTGAATTTCCTAATTTGTTCATACTCTTCAGTGTCAGTGAAGGCTACAGGTTTTGTGTCATTCAGATCATCATCTACCTTCGTAGATAAGTTAGTGAACTGATCTGAAAGTTCGGCTACTTTATCCGACAGTGAAATTATTTCCTCTGTGTGTCTTTCTGAACCAATTTTCAGAGTATCTACTGTGTCCTTTAAGTTCGCTTGAGTTTTTGCAAGTTGCGTAACCGAATCGGTAGATGCAACTGAGTGTATTTTAGCTTGCAAGGTCTCATGATTTTCATGAACAATAGTTTGCAGTTCTTTTATGGCTGCTTTGTGATTCTGTAATGCATTTTCATGCCGCGAAAAAATAGGTTGGAAATGCTCACAAATTTGTGTTTTTACGTCATTACAGACTTTTTGACATTTCGATTCGATTTTATGTAATTCAGTAGTTAAATATTCATGTGTTTGTTCAAGCATATGTTCTACTGTGTCTAACTTTTGAAGCTTTTGCTGTGTTTGTCTCTGATTTTGTTCCATTGTGTCTAACTTTTGAAGATTTTGTTCCATTGTGTCTAACTTTTGAAGCTTTTGTCCCATTTGTTGCATTAATTGTAATAACAGTGCATTGGTGTCTGAAACATGTTCCTTAGTGCTATTCGGCAATGCATTTGAACCGGCAATATTCGCAGTTTGAAAAACAGAAAATGTGTCTTGACTTATTTGAGAGAGCGGTGAGGACGCAAAACCTGACTCTACAGTATTTGCAAGAATGTGTCCTGTCATTTCCGATTCCTGACGCGAGCTGTTGCCGACCGATCGATCGATAATGCTTCCCTGTTCACTAATTGTTTCACTGTCTATACCATTGTTTGCAGCCCGCTCCATTTCCCTATGCACTATTCCCAAATTACTACTTTGAACATTAGTTAATTCATTACATGGTGGCGTTAACATACTGCTTTCGTCTTCACTGACATTTCTCAGTTTACTTTGGAGCCTAGTATTACGTTTTTCACACGCCATTATTGTCACAATATTTCACACAACAACACAGAAAAACACAATTCGAAGAGCAAAAATAAGAGAACCCATTAACATAGGACTGAAAATAATATCTAGTTAATTGCAAGCGCAGCTGCGAAATACTTGGTGCAAATCTACATGCATGCCACAACTGTTGTACGGTACAACAATGAAAGACTACAACTACAAAGTTAATTCTCTCTATGATTACGCGCTAGCAATAAACAAAGGCTACACTAACTACACAAACTACAAGAAAAAAAATCAGAAGATTCCAGTGAGGTATCCTTGGCTAAGGGTCGACATATGAAACGTCCCCTTTGAAAAATTATACACGACTGTGCTTAAACTGACACACAACATTTTTTTAGCGCAACGCAATCTGACTTTCAATAATCCCTACGAAAGAATGTCCCTGACTAACTTTAACCTATACGTTTCACAAATCACTTACCTCACAAAAATCTTCGTTACTCAAGCTACTGCAATACCGCGAGCGCCACTACTGCCAGCTAAATAAAAGATTCAAACTACTGAAGGCACTAACTACTGAGGCACAGTTACCAAATGAAAGATTTTAATAGAGAACAAACAATGTATTTACCTTAATAGTCAAAATATAGATATCAGTTCGTGACACCAATTCTTACAAATTTCAAAACTCCGCCATCTCTCTCCCCACGTCCACCACTGCTGGCGGCTCACCTCCAACTGCGCAACGCTACGCGCTGTTAGCATCCAGCTGCAGCTGCTCAACACTACAATGGCAGACAACAATGCAAACTAAACACAGACTGCACACGGCACAGCCAGTGATTTTTATACAGAGCGCTACGTGGCGGCGGCGTTACCAATAAAAAAACCTAAACAGCCTACTTACAGTAGTATCGAGAACAGAGGGTATAAAGGAGCATTGCATTGGTGGAGAAGTCACTTGTACTCAGGTGATTCACGTGAAAAAGTGCCCGCCATGATTAATTAACAGACTTTCGATGCCGAACGGTAGTTGGAGCTACACGCATGGGAATTTCCATTTCGGAAATCGTTAGGGAAATCAATATCCCGAGATACACATAGTCAAGAGCGTGCCGAGAATACGAAATTTCAGTCATTACATCTCACTACGGACAACGCAGTGGCCAACGCCCTTTACTTAACAACCAAGAGCAGTGGCGTTCGCGTACAGTTGTCAGTGCTAACACACAAGCAACAGTGCGCGAAATCACTCCAGGAATCAACTTGGGACGTACCACGAACGTATCTGTTATGGCAATGCAGCGAAATTTGGTGCTAACGGGCTATGGCAGCAGACGGCGACGCTAGTGCCTTTGCTAACAGTACGACATCGCCTGCAGATCTTCTCCTGGGGTCGTGACCATTTCGGTTGGAACCTATATGACTGGGAAACCGAGGCCTGGTCAGATGATTCCAGATTTCAGTTGATGAGATGTGATAGTGGGGTTTGAGTTTGACTCGGACCCCACGAAACCACGGACCCACGTTGTCAAGAAGGCATTGTACAAGCTGCTGGTTTATCCATAATGGTGTGGACTATATTTACGTGGACTCTGCTGAGTTCTCTGGTCCAACTGAACCGATCATTGACTGGAAACTAGCTACTTCTAGCTACTACTAGACCATTTGCAGCCGCCGGCCAGAGTGGCCCTGCGGTTCTGTGCGTTACAGTCTGGAGCCGAGCGACCGCTACGGTCACAGGTTCGAATCCTGCCTCGGGCATGGATGTGTGTGATTTCCTTAGGTTAGTTAGGTTTAATGAGTTCTAAGTTCTAGGCGACTGATGAACTCAGATGTTAAGTCGCGTAGTGCTCAGTGCCATTTGAACCATTTGCAGCCATTCGTGGGCTTCACATTCCCAAACAACGATGTCACGTCACCAGGCCATAGTCTTTTTGAGACTGGTTTGAAGAGCATTCTGGAGAATTCGAGCAAATTATTTCGCCACCCAGCTCGCCCTACACGAATCCCATCGAACATTTATAGATCATAATCGAGAGGTCGGTTCATGCACAGAATTCTGCACTGATAACACTTTCGCAATTACGGACGGCTATAGAGGGAGCACGGCTCAATATTTCTGCACGGGACTTCCGACGACTTGTTGAGTTCATGCCATGTGAAGTTGCTGCAAAGGCAAAATGCGGTCCGAAACGATGTTAGCAGATATTACACTACTTTTGTAGTGTATGTCTCGCAAAAATGACTGCAACGAGCAGTTATGGATTTGCACCGACAATCATTCTTTCCACGTAAATGGGTTAAATATCTAATGTACACTCCACAAAACACTGTTAAATATAGACACTAACATCGTCTGGAGAAAAAGCTGTAGATGTTCGAGGAAGTCTCAGGTCGACTTGTGTGTTGCACGCAAAAGGTCACAAATCCCAAACAAATATCACCTAGAAGCTCTGAAATGCAATTCGTTTACATCCATGGAAAGGTGTGTTTTGTTTTAGCACTTCACATATGCCTACTGTCCACATACGTAGTCGCGTCTCGCACACTAACATGTGGTACGGGAGTCATAATTTACTACTGTGGGCGTAAACAAAACCCGAATTTAATAGTCCAGTTACAGTGGTCAGCCACTCAGTATGACAACTCAGTGTATAATTGTCCCTGCGCGTGTCGCAGAACGTTTTCTACTGCAATCGAGTTAGATAAGGAAAACTGTTACTGTAAACGTTAACTTTACTAGTATGTGGAGTGTTGATAAAACTTTATTTCTGGAAATGCACTCGGGAATTACAAACCTGTAACAAAATATTTTAGAGTGTTTTATACAGCTTGCCTTCTCCTCCGCTCTGTATTATCGAGCGGCTGTCATTTCCCGAGCGGAGTGGTAGCTGTAAATGTAGGCGTTCCTGGCACCCTGACTGCCACATCCGCCACGGCCGCCAAATACTTGTCCAGATGGCTTCGCATCTCCTTCCAAAGGAAAGAGGAGTGCCGTGTACGGCTAGCGCCTGACGGCCCGGCACGCTCGCCATACAGCGTTGCGCTGCGGGTTGCCGTCTCACCAAACGCTTGCAGCTCAAATTCACTGCACCTCGACCGCCCGACACAGCCGGCAGTATCTCGCATCAGCTTGTTCAAATGTGTGTGAAATCTTATGGGACTTAACAGCTAAGGTCATCAGTACGTAAGCTAGCACACTACTTAACCTTAAGTATCCTAAAGACAAACGTACACAACGGTGCCCGAGGGAGGACTCGAACCTCCACCGGGACCAGCCGCACAGTCCATGACTGCAGCGCCTCAGACCGCTCGCCTGTCGTCACAGCTAAGCCACGTTGCAGAATGGCGAGTATACAGAAAGGAAAGCAAAGGGAGGCTCCTTGGAGCTGTGTGGAGTCAAGTGTTGCGCTCGACTCCATATTGAAACCGAGTAAACGTGAAACCAAAGGAGCTTGCTATTAAGGCTCGAAACGGACAACCTTAAGAAACGGAAATAATCTAAATCAACTTAATGAAAACTTTTACGGTAGGTAACGCTAATCAAAGAAATTGTGACAAACCTGTAGTTAAAAACTTACGAAATAAGCTTTTAAATTCATTACCGTTGACATGTGAAAGCTATGAACTGGTACTGATTTTAGCGTGATGACAATGAAGGTACTTCCTTTATCTGGGATTTGAGCTGAATCAAGTTATTTACCTGCATGCCTGGATGAGCAGTCATTCCGACACTCGTCCAGAATCAGTCAGTACTAAGCTAGCGTGCGCAGTTAGCCCAAGTGGTGAAGGCGACCGCTCGCGACGCGCAGGGAATTCGGGTTCGAGTCCCGGTCTGGCAAAGATTTTCATATGCCGCTGCTAGATAGTGTATTTATGTCTAACACAACCGATGCCAAGATATTCACAGTCAGCGAATTTATTTCGAATTAACATAGCTTTTACTTTAAATAAAGATGGTAGGCTCCATCAAAATTTAATTTGTAAAATGTTTTGAATTAGGCCAAGGCCTGTAAGTTCACCCTAACATATTGTGTAACAAGAATCGTATTCTTTTAATAAACGACGATCCGTAAGCTTCGTTCTAAGTATGAGGTATGTTTCAGCTTTTCCATATGTAACCTCTGGTGTGGAACCTCTTCTTCTCCATCATTTTCTTCCAGCAGAGAAGTACGACAGTAAATCGTGATCACTAACTTGAGAAAAGTGCGTCTTCTTGCACCAACTGTTCTTTCATGTAGCGCCGCCAGGCACCGCACTCAGGTAAAGTACTGCAACATCTGTTTCCTGCGTACTGTAGTGAGATGTTATTTTCCTTCCAACTCTAAAACCGATTTCGATATGTTAGCTACATTTAGCATACAGCAAGGTATCGCCTAAAGTGAACAAAACGTAATGCACCCAGAGACGGTTTTTTCACTGCAAACCATTCAAATTTTATGCTGCAGTCACAGTGACTATGACCAATATTGAAAAAAAAAATGTGATATTAAATTAAAGAAATCAATTTTGTACGGCGCGTCTTCTTCTTCTACTTCTGTTTCTTCAAGGCTATGATGAAGACTGTAGCTCCTATTACCGCACAACTATGACGTAAGGTGCACGGTACTGGGCGGCAGCAATTTCGTAGCACGGTTTCATGTCACACTCCAGGACATGGCAACACCAAACACCGTGGAGTACAGGACTTCTGGCACCATATCGCCTAATGTTGCCTCTGTGGAATTCCTCTTTGAGACATGTCCACTGGTTATGCAATGAAGATCCTTCCGTAGTCATTCGTACGCTCTGAACATAAGAGGTGTGCTTCATAATACTCACTGGCAAATTATATCGTAAGACTATAACCATCATCAATTTCTCGTCGATTTCTTAGTTGAAATTTTCGATAAAGACCATTATGGTTATTATACTAAAAAAAAAAAATTTAGCAGAGCGTGGTTTCGATCCACGGACCTCTGGGTTATGGGCCCAGCACGCTTCCACTGCGCCACTCTGCTTGTCGTAGTCATGTGATCACGCCACGCCAGAGCCATTACTCATACTCCACACACTTTCAACAAATGATAAATCATTTTATGTTGATCAATTTTCAACTAATTTCACGTCAATTCCTTTTGGAATTTCTCCACTTTTGAGTAGTTTCCTGCATTTCCAACATACGATATACGCATTTAAACAGTGTTTTACATTGACCAGGTCAATATAAAATTAAATGATAAGTTTTGCGTTGAAAGAGTAATAATTTCTACATCATAGAAATATAAAGTTCTGTTATTAAAGTAAAAAACAGCAGAATTTAGTATTTTCATTCTTTCCTCTTACTTTAACAGATAGCACATTTTAACAGCTGGCACATTTTTATTGAAGCTAGCAGAATACAGTAGATTAGTTCTCTATGCTTTCACTAAAAGCTTTCGCAGAGCTAAAAAATAACCGTGAGTGCAAAGCAAAGGACTTGCTTCTTCTTTTAACACTTGTTGTTTGTAATGGAGTAAGATTACGGAATTTATTTCTGTTATAAGGTAATGTCTATCTCTTAGCTATTTTGAAAGGGAAAAAAGACAGTTACGCCGTCTCCAGCTTTAGGTCTGTTTGTGTAGTTCTTGCCAAGAACCTAAGGAAAGGCAACAAATGTATGAGGTGGAGGAGACGCCAAATGATATGCCTGTCGCTTGTGTGAAAAATGTTCACTGGTGGGTGTGTAAAAGGTGTGCATTTAAAATCGCCGATTTCCACGGTGGTGAAAGATGGATGTTCATATAGCGCATTTCACCCATTCTGCTGCATCCTTTAACGTCGCAAAAGTCATCGCGATTGGAGATCGTCAGTAGCGTCTGATTGCACCTCTAGTCCGTGAGATTCTGTGTTTACAAGTCTCTCATTGTACATCAATAACATTTGTGGACAACATTGGACAAGTTGCAAGTTGTTACTCGTCTAGAATGCTCTAAATGCCGTCTTTGACAATGCTGTTGTACTGCACTTAAAAAGGTAAAAAGTTGAAAAATAAGTAAATTTAAGAGAAACAAACCAGGGAAAACATTAAGACATCTTGAAGGACAACGCTTACATGACAGTTTAAATTAAATTAACAGTCCCAATAAAACTCATTATCACTCTTATGAAGTACTCATTTCATTTTAATGGGATTGTTTGTTTAGTTTTAATTGTTACACATGGGTTGTTTTCTGAGTTTAGTGTTAAGGTTTTACCGGGTTGCTCCCTTTATATTCATTTATTGTTTAATTTTCTACCTTTTGAATTGATTAACCCTCAACACTGTCACAGATGACATTTACAGTGTGTTTGTGCCTTAATTCTAGGCGAGTAACATATTCTCGAATGTAGTTTACAAAGATTGTAATTTCTTTGACGACGATAATCCGTTACAATCTGTTAGCAGCCTTGGAAGCCAGAAACCGGTCAACCAAATGAATTATTCCTGTGTAACATACAAAATACTGTGTTTTTCATTTATTGCAAGTATCATTCATTTAATAATACAGAAAAAGCGTAGCATTTCACCAAGTAACGGTTTTTCTGTTAATTTTAGTATGTTTGTGTAGGCACAAAAGGATGTAGGGTATTAGTTTAGGAGTGGCTCATGGTTAATCCGTTTATAGAATTAGTTCTCAACAGCTGTTTCCTTTCGAAAATGTGTACCTTGACTCGTTCGACTACAAAAAGATTCTCTTTGATGACGGGATAAATCACAGACAACGTACGACTGAATGAGCCTGGACGCTATCTTCAGTAAGCTGCCACTTCTCCGAATACATAATACTGGTATACTCCACGTACCGATCTAACAAACCGGACTATATACTCTCTTATACGAGTACATGTATTCGTAAGATTCTCTTGTGATGGATCTGCATCTGGTGTGGCGACGAACACTTGCTATTACACTGGAATTTTGATGGTTATCGATTATTTCCTGTTCAGTTGGCTTCTAATAGCTTTTACTGCACCATGTACAAAATAGGGTCTCAAATTAAGACAAGACTGTCAAATAATTATCAAAATTTTCTAACTGTAAGATGAAGATGGCGATGGCGATACTAATTAATGTGTGCTTCTTATGCTCAGTTCCGAGTTTAACAGCGCCCAATAGCGTCGTACCGGTGCTCAGTTGTGGCCAACTCTTATCATCATTCACAACCTCACGTATAAAATTGGCTTGGTTACATGAATGCATCAAAATTTTAAGTTCTGCTGAAGCGGCCTCGTGAGTTATGTTCGATATCCCTTTTTCTTAAAACTATTTCATTCAGCAGTACCAATTACATTGCAATAAAATAAATGTCGAAAGTCTGAACCGAACAAGGAAACTGTAGACGCCCCGTATGGTGCTCTCCGAAACTTACGAACACAGTTTTCCCCAAGTTGTAACCTTTACTGACGATATAATATTGAGTCACAGTGTCATTTTAAGATGTGTAATTCGTTTTTACACTTCTAAATACTGAGTTCTGTTTTTACTATGTGTTTTGGCCTCAGGTCACTCGCACGGTATCATGACCGGTTTTATCTTTTTATGGAGAAAGAAAAAGGACGATAGTAAAACGTTAAACAACTAAATTACAAATCATGCTCACTTCTATAAGTATAAACATCTACACTATGAAGTGCTTTAAAGAAAGTACTTTAACCTGTAATTTATTTACTACGGATCTTTCTGGGTAGCACAGTGTTCAGTGACTGCCATGATACTGGCAGAGATTTTTCCTTGTTGGTAAGACTGGGACGAGGTCTGCTCAGCCAGATGGTTTCAGTTGAGCAACCAGTTGGGTGAGAAGTAGCGGTTCCAAGGTCTTGGAACCCGACAACGACAGGGAGAGTGGTGTGCTGACCCCATGCCCATCCACACTGCATCTAATGACGCCATCGCTTTAGGATGACATGGCGGTCGGTCGGTCCCGACTGGCCAGTCTGTGACCTGGGGACAGAATCACTGTTTTGATTTTCGTAATTTACTATCCCCTTTTTCTTTCTTTGCAAAGAGATCGTCTGATGCTGAATTGATAATTAGTCAAAAGCAGTAATGATACTATCAGAGTGTCACGACGCTGAAATGTACAATGTCCAGCCACATTAATCTGACTGCAGCCTATGCTTGATGTCAGCTTGGAATAACCACTCACAGACGGCGGGCGGTAACATTAGCAGTGAAGGGTATATAAAGCGAGTCGGGCAGGCGCGGAAACAGTGCAGTTGTTGCAGTTATCCGGGAACGGAGCGATTTATCTGACGTCCAAACGGGCACGCTCATTGGCTTTCTGGCCAAGGGGTAACAGCGTTTCCGAAACCGTAAGGTATGTAAACCGTTCGCTTGCGCCGCGGTTAAAGTGTACTTGCATGGCGAAAATAATTTTGGTCGTACGTATAATTTTTGAACGCTACAAATAATTCAATACCTTCTCTTGCTGACAGAGCAGGTAATGTAACGGATGATGATAAACAGAAGGCCGAAATTCTAAACCTAGCTTCCAAAAACTCCTTTACGGTAAAGGACTGCAGCACCGTTCCCCCTACCAATCATCGAACAAACGCAAGGATGGCTGACATAGTGTTTAGTGTATCTGGGACGGTAAAACAGTTAAGATCCTTAGATGCCATGAAGGCATCTGGTCCAGGCGGTATCCCTGTAAGATTTTATGTTGACTGTGTACAAATATATTACCATTCGTATCCATCTTCTATCAGACATCATTGGAAAAGCGGAAAGTTCGACCGGACTGGAAAACGGCCTAGGTCATAACAATCTATAAAAAGTGTAGACAATCGGGTGCACATAATTACCGACCAATTTCATTGACATCGAATCATGGAACATATTTTGTGTTCAGACAATGAGCTTTCTGGACTCTGAGAAGCTCATCTGCAGAAACCAGCACGGTTTTACGAAAGAGCAGTCATGCGAGACACAGCTGGCCCTCTTTGTGCATGATATACAACAGGCTCTAGATACCGGCTCCCATGTTGATGCCATATTCCTCGACTTTCGAAAGGCGTTCGACTCAGTTCCACACTGTCGCTTGCTCCATAAAGTGTGCGCTTACGGTCTATCCAATGACATATGCGGTTGGATAGAAAGTTTTCTAACAGACAGAGAGCAGTATGTCGTCCTGAACGGGGTGACATCAACAGAAACAAGCGTAACATCTGGTGTGCCCCAGGGCAGCGTAAGTCCGCTGCTTTTTACGATTTACATAAACGATCAGGTTTTGACAGTGGCATTAGACTGTTTGCCGATGAGGAAAGTAGTATCACACGAAAGCTATGAACAAATCAATGACGATTTGCAGAAAATAAATGACTAGCAGTTATCTCTCAATATTAGTAAGTGTAACCTACTGCGTATAACAAGGCGAAAATCCCCATTAATGAACGAGTACAAAATAAATGCCCAGTCTTTGGAAGCGGTTACATCCGGATATGACTATTCGAAATGATCCCAAATGGAACGGTCGGATTACAGAAGTATCGGGTTAGGTGAATTCTAGATTGCGGTTTATTGGTAGAATACTGACGCGATGCAGTCCTTCAACAAAGGAAATTGCTTCAATACTTTAATTCGTGCAGTCTTGGAGTATTGCTCGTCTGTGTGGGAACCTTGCCAGTCGGGTCTGATTCAAGAGACTGAGAAGGTCCAAAGGAGAGCGGCAAAATTCGTGACTGGTACTTTTAGCCATCGTGAGAGCGTTACACATCTCATAGAATGTTTGAAGTGGGACACACTTGCAGACAGAGGACGTGCTAAACGGAAGGGGCTGCTCACCAAATACCGGAACCCCGATCTTCGCCGAAGTTGTAGAGCATATGTTATTACCACCAACTTTCATACCTCGCAATGATCTCCATTCAAAGATAAGGGAAATTAGAGCTCGTACTGAGGCGGTCAGACAGTCGTTTTTCCCTAGCGTGATCCGCGGGTGGAACAGAAGAGGGGGGGGGGAGGTGGGGGGGGGGTAGGGGGGGAATATGACTTTGGCGCGAATAGTGCCCTCCGCCACACACCGCTCGGTGGCTAGCGGAGTATATATGAAGATGAAGAAATGACGCTATCCACAACTGGCGCCGTGGCATTAATGGCGCACCACGGGCCGTAGATGATGTTGGTGAATGGCGGCAGCGGCGGCTGACACGTGTGAACAGGTGTGCAGGTGTCGAGCAGCTGAGAGCCAGGCGAGCGAAGGGGCTACCGACAGTGCCTGCTCGACCACTGTTCGGTGGATGTTTCCGTGTATGAAGCGTCCTGTGACCTCTGCTGTTCCTGATCTATGTAAATGGCCTGGGTGACAATCTGAGCAGTTCTCTTAGGTTGTTCGCAGATGATGCTGTAATTTACGGTCTAGTAAGGTCATCCGAAGACCAGTATCAGTTGCAAAGCGATTTAGAAAAGATTGCTGTACGTTGTGGCAGGTGGCAGTCGACCTAAATAACGAAACGTGTGAGGTGATCCACACGAGTTCCAAAAGAAATCCGTTGGAATTCGATTACTCGATAAATAGTACAATTCTCAAGGCTGTCAATTCAACTAAGTACCTGGGTGTTTAAATTACGAACAACTACAGTTGGAAAGAGCACACAGATAATATTGCGGGGAAGGCGAGCCAAAGGTTGCGTTCCATTGGCAGGACACTTAGAAGATGCAACAAGTCCACTAAAGAGACAGCTTACACTACACTCGTTGGTCCTCTGTTAGAATATTGCTGCGCGGTGTGGGATCCTTACCAGGTGGGATTGACGGAGGACATCGAAAGGGTGCAAAAAAGGGCAGCACGTTTTGTATTATCATGTAATAGGGGAGAGAGTGTGGCAGATATGATACGCGAGTTGGGGTGGAAGTCATTAAAGCAAAGACGTTTTTCGTCGCGGCGAGATGTATTTACGAAATTTCAGTCACCAACTTTTTCTTCCGCATGCGAAAATATTTTGTTGTCCAACCTACATAGGTAGGAATGATCATAAAAAAAAGAGAAATCGGAGCTCGAACAGAAAGGTTTAGGTGTTCGTTTTTCCAGCGCGCTGTTCGGGAGTGGAATGGTAGAGAGATAGTATGATTGTGGTTCGATGAACTGCCAAGCACTTGAATGTGAATTGCAGAGTAGTCATGTAGATGTAGATGTAGATGTAGATACCTGGCTCACGCACCCACCCAGACTACCGATCACCGGCGACGAGGGCTGGAAGTTGCTCAACATTACCGCAACTGGATATTCACCGACTGGCGACCTATGTTCTTTTCCGATGAATCACGTTTTATGCTCTATCGGACATGTGGCGAAATACATAAAAAAAAGTGCGTCTTCTGTGCCTCAGCCCAGTTTCTTGGTAAGACATTTTTAAATGCTCTTACGAATGCGACTGGAAGAGTTTTTCTGGATTCTGTGGAGCAAACTGGAAACTGTCTATGTTTCAACAGGCTCTCATCGACTAGAATCGTCGAGATGCAAAGGCGACACGCCTACTGCCTGTTGCAGCAACGCGTTTGGCGAATAGCCATTGTTTGCCTGCGCCGGTGCGTGCACATACGCCGGACTCGGCGCGTCATGATCTGCGTTAGTAACATCGTAATCTGGCACGGGCGAGTGTCAGGCTGCCTGTTGCTTGACCTAGGTAAATCATTTGTAACATTCAGTCTACCAGCCATTTCCTTGCGTATTCTGTCTTCGGCTACTTTGATTTCATTACCTAATTTTTCAAAAAGTTTTGCTTCCCGGTCAGTTATTGATTCATTTACATTACCGGTTTCTAAAGTTTCATTTATTTTGATAATGCCCGCGTTGATACGTTTCAGAAGGCCGACTTCTTCGTTAACTTTATCAACTTGGTCAGGTATTTCTTCACATGCGGACTGTACTCTGGTTAAATTTAATTGAATAGCCTGTACGTTTTCATGCATTTCTTTTTGTACCGTTTGTGTTTGATTGTGTGTTTCTACGATTTCTGACAGTTCCTGTTCCTGTTTGTTTGTAAGATCTGACAGTTTCTTTTCTAAATCATTTGCCAATACATTGTATACATTATTGACTGTTTTGATGACTTTTTCTTCGATCTTTTGATCGATTTCATTGGTGAGTTTATTTAAGCGTTGATCAAAATGTTTTTGCATATTTTCAAATTGCGTGTTTACACCTGAAAACTGCTGTTGGAACCCAAATTCCATGTTTGACAATTTTGTGTTTGTCATGTTGTGGCTGATTTCTGGATTCGACAGTTTTGTGTTCGTTGTATTGTGGCTGATTTCTAGATTCGACAGTTTTGTGTTCGTTGTGTTGTGGCTGATTTCTAGATTCGCCAGTTTTTTGTTCGTTGTGTTCTGACTGATCTTTAAATCAGATAATTGCTAGCTCACGTTTGACATCAGACTGTATAATGCCTCAAGCGGAACTGACGAAACTTGTGTGTTTGTATTTATGCCATTATTTGTAACCATTGTTTCTCTACCACGGTCTGATTGAATCGAAACCGGGCTAGGTTCACTGATTTCACGCGAAATATTTTCATCTGATCTGGTAATCGATGCTTCATCGACTGTGTACAAGGTTTCATTTGCAAGTGTTTCGTTATTGTTAATCCCTGTGGAGTGCAATTGAACTGTATTTACTTCTACATTATGTTGTGCTGAAAAACTAATTGCGTCATCATTTACGTCACTATTGTCAGAATCGGTGACGTGTTCGTGAACATTTGTCAAATTAAAATTCTCCGAAACCATTGTGGAGATATTATTTTTATCTCTACTTTACTGTTAATCTGAATCTTTAAATTCTCTGGCAGTTGAATTAATAAAAATATCTCGCGATTGTTATTTGTTGCGCGTCGGAAATTTACAAGATGGCGCACTACGTCTTCTAATTCTGCGATTGTTGAACATAAAAAGTAATTACCAAAGTGTAATTGTGTGTTGCCACAAACACTACCAGGATTTTTATATGGAAAGGAAAAGGTTCTGCTTTAAGTGGAGCTAAGCCAAGGTGCAGCCACTGCATGCGTTTGCGCTTTCCTACCTTAACTCCGGCTGAACTGCGTCACTCACGATTACGTTAGTTTTGTAAATCATTGTCCTTGTTCCTTCTGGTTATTGTGCCATCCGTTTATACACTTAATATTGTTTCACCTTATTCGTAATTTTCCATGTGCGTCATGTAACAGAGAAACAGTAATTAGTACAAGTACATTTGTAGTACAACAATCAAGTACTTACTTTTTGTTCCACCAGCACTGTCCCTGTCAGCGGTCGCCAGTGTGGCGAAATAAATAAAAAAATTTAAATTTATTGGTTTTTTTTTTGAAAAGAGGAAAAATTACGGACATGGAACTATAACTTTAGAATTTTTGAAAGGCTTTTTAACGGACTGTATTGACCGTATTAATTGCGGACAAATTCAGTGCTGCCTGAAATATGCCTGTAATATAATTTAGCATTCCGATTAATTACATTTTTGAATTCTACGTCACTGTTGATTTAATCAGAGTTCTCACTTTAGACGTAGAATTAGTCCTTCTGCCACAATTTTAAGTCATTAGTCGCCATCGATGTTCTTCTCTTTGTTGACCGTGTGTATCTTCCTAAGTCGGCATCGGTTCACTTCACGAAGACGGTGGAAACCAAAGAAATACAATGCTACGTCACTTTAAATAATTTTCGTAACACTTCGATACTTCTCACTATTTTTTATTCACAAGACAATAAGACTTGCTCTGCTCGTCGCACAAACCATAATTGCTAACAACATGGCTGCCTTTCCGCACCCTCCAAATTTACGTCCGTCCTCCACAAGGCAACAATCGAAAGTGTCTCTTAGCTCCTTCTTGGAGTATGAAACAAAAGAGAATCCAATATGCACATTACAGAGATTATATTCTACATCCCTCTCAATTTGATCTTTGGCGCAGCCTTTAAGGTGTTGTATGTCTCTGAGTCGGAATGTGTCATTACAGACAGATGGCTCTTGGCACGTATGGCGTGAAACGTCTGAAAGTAAAAGTTCCAGGTTGGATGAGGGCGCTTTATATCCTGAGGGATGTTTTCGTGGTACTCTCTGGTTGACGTCGTCATTCTAGAAGGCAGGATGGATCTACACAAGGGTCCAACTGTCGCTGGGGACCACGTCTACCGCTACATGCAGTTTTTCCTCTGCACGACGTCATCTACCGACAGGATAACGCAACAGGTCACGAACCTCGCAGTGCACGTGCGTGCTTCAAACAACACCACGATGAGTTTACCGTTCCTCGCATTTAAACACAATCGAGAATCTGTGGGACCACCTGGAAGGGCCTGTTCGCACCATGGATCCTCGACCGAGAAAACGGGACTGCAGCAAAGCCTTCTAGATACAAGGCCTACGCACAGAGGTCATATTGGCACGCGACGTCAGAAACTGTTGGCCATCTTTAGCCGGCAGCCCTGTTGGTGCGTATGTTGTGTTGAAAGTGTGTGCCACGGGAAAGTGATTTACATTTCATACAGTATTCGTCTACAGTTCTTCGAAGTATGGGATACAAGTGTTGCGTTCCCTTTTGCCAGGGAAATTATAAATCCGAAAAAGGCATGAAAGTGCACATGTTTCGATTTCCCAAATGTGTTAAGTTGAGAAATCGCTAGATTGCAGCTATTCCCAGACAGGAATTTGTGTCTACCATCATTCAAGGGTAAGTAAATGAGAAAAAATGTATACCGTGATATTTGTTTCCATTGCACCGCATTTGCCAATTGTTTTTAAAAGTAGTTACGTATGATGTGCCAGTATAATTATTTCTTAATTCTGGACCATTGCTGCGAGGTTAAT
Organism: Schistocerca gregaria; assembly: GCF_023897955.1. Lineage (NCBI taxonomy): Eukaryota > Metazoa > Arthropoda > Insecta > Orthoptera > Acrididae > Schistocerca > Schistocerca gregaria. The sequence goes on along the minus strand of NC_064928.1, from coordinate 24,034,635 downwards.
ACGAAGCTTGCTGTGAAATCTCTCTCATTAATGCAACTGTTGTCACACAGAATATTTATATTAATTAGTGATGCTCGAAAATGTGTAGTATTCCTTATCATTCCTACCCGATTATTGAGTTTCCAGTACTTTTATTTGGAAGAGCTACAGAATGATTTTGTTCAGTTTTACATATACTGCTATTCGGAAATAATTTCAATTTGAGTAAAGTACCTTAGAAAATTGCTTTAATGAATTCAGTGTTCGACAGATTAAGCAGTATAGGAAGCATAATTTCGAGGTAAGTGCATTCTGATTAAATTGACATCACTCTGTGACACAAATTACAGTCAAGGATATAGGAGAAACAATCTTTTCATGTTTAAGGTTCTAAAATTCTGGAAAAACAGGGAAATAAAATATTTTTTCGGGTTTTTTGATTTACGAAACATTATGTCAGGAGGTGCTCCATTTAATCGGATGATTTGAGTTTCGTGTGAGGTCAGCAAAGTTTGAAGTGGAGAGGAAAATTTACGAAAATAACTGGGGAAACAAATTTTTAAATTCTGTAGGAGCTCCAGTTGCTTTATTTAAAACCGAAAAAGTTTGCTTGTTGTTGCATATTGCCGATTTTTTACTGCAAAAAAGTAGCTCCTGAGGTAACAGACAGAATTTAAATTACGGTTTGTATTAAAGCCTAGAAACGCGTATTTAAGGCAAATCGTCAAAATAATTTTACATCTTGAAATAACATAGAGCAGTTTTGTTCAGTTACTTTACGCAATCATATAAATTTCCATACTTTCATTACAAGGCCATGTAGAAGAGGAAAGCACGAAAATCCCTATGGGGTCTCAGCTCTAAAACTCGTTAAGTTCGTATAGCTGCAGAGTGCTTAGCCGGCCGCGGTGGTCTCGCGGTTCTAGGCGCGCAGTCCGGAACCGTGCGACTGCTACGGTCGCAGGTTCGAATCCTGCCTCGGGCATGGATGTGTGTGATGTCCTTAGGTTTAAGTAGTTCTAAGTTCTAGGGGACTAATGACCACAGCAGTCGAGTCCCATAGTGCTCAGAGCCATTTGAACCATTTTTTTTTTGCAGAGTGCTTAACAGGAGCGTCCCGCTACAGACCCGGCCATCAGCATGTGACGTCACGAGTGTGCGCGCAGGCCTGTAGTCCAGGTGGTGTTGACTGCAGGCGGCGTGGCTCCACGTCCCTGTCGGAAGCTTCCAGATGGTCACTGGCTCCGTTCCTCACGTCTCGCAGCGGTCCACATTCCAAAAGGTAGTTATTCAAGCAGGTGAACACATTAATGTGACTCGACTCTGTATTTGGAAAAGATCGTACACATTCTAGTTTAACGTACGTCACAATGAATTAACACAGCTTTGCTCACGGTGTATAGTTCATTGTACCAGGAACAAGAGTGACCACGGGACCTCTGTATCAGAGTACATAGAGAATATTCTGAGAACTTTTAACATTGCAGCGCGTCAGCAATCATGAATATTTAATGATTATAAAGAATCCGCCTCGACTGCGAATAGAAACCGGATGTAGACCTAGGTTTCGGCGCGGGTAACCACGCCTTCTTCGGAACACACTAAAACTACAAACTGCCTAAAGAGGCATGGTTCAGCATTAATACAGAACGCCCAAAAGGGCAAAAGACTCGCATAAAATGTAAAATAAACGGTACGTGTGTTTACCTGAGAGTCCGCGACCCACCGAACGTTGGCTGGGATGAGGAAGCACGCTTCTGACGTTTGAGTTAAGTACAGCTATTGACACGGTACACACGTCCCGTTTGTTGGGTTGGCAGAAGAGCCAACACCGGGTTAGGAGAGGAGGCCGAAATGCACGTGTTTTCCCTCACGCAGGCTGGCGTGAGGAGGGAAGAACTTTACTGATGTGAGGTCTGGAACGTGACAAGGAATTAGACTTCAGAAAGCGGACGTAATTAGTTTGATAATTTACTTTAATCCATTAATGATGAACATCGCTCATAACGGTACATGATTCACAATATCAGTATCAATGGTAACTGAATATGGCGCCTTGCTAGGTCGTAGCAAATGACGTAGGTGAAGGCTATGCTAAACTGTCGTCTGTGCAAATGAGAGCGTAAGTAGTCAGTGAACCATCGCTAGCAAAGTCGGCTGTACAACTGGGGCGAGTGCTAGGAAGTCTCTCTAGACCCGCCGTGTGGCGGCGCTCGGTCTGCAATCACTGATAGTGGCGACACGCCGGTACGGGAAGCGTCTACAGCTGCGCTCCAGTCGAAGAAGAGTGAGTTAGACCGACCGCGTGGCGCGTCGTTACTTGGCGAGGGGAGAGCTGCTGGCTTTTGGTCTCGCTTTTCAACTCTGAAAGGTTGATTTGCCTTGTCGCAGCAAGGAATGCAAAACTTTGGCAGATTTTTCTTTTAGTAAATTTCTATAGCAGACTTGGATCCACTGCAAGAGCGCCACACAAAGGTGTCGACAAGAAGTGAGCACTCGCTTCTCTATGAATGTCTGTCTGCCTTCATCTGTGCCTGTATAAGCTTTCATTTTTCGAAATATTTGTAGCTTTGCCTTCTCGTAAATTTTCCTTGCTGTATTTATCTTTCGTCCCTGGGCAGCCGACCACGTGGTTGAACATTACAGTTTGTTGCGCTGCCGTCATCACTAACTGCCCGGTCTCATGTTTGTTTTAAACAATGTTAACTGTTCATGACTGTGTGATGTGATATTGTTGCAACTTGGCCACGATGCCTAGAAATTGCGTCTCCACAAACCACGTGGGCACGCGGGTGTACTGCGAAACGTGTAGCGTTTCACGAGTTATTGCAATCAGTTATCAGGCAAGAGCAGTTGTATGAGTGATTCACACCTTTGATTTTAAGTGTAGATTATAACGGTGTATGTATCGATGCTTTTCTTTAATGTTTTAGGAATTAATGTTATCAGGAATTGCGTACAGCAAAAGAAAAAGACTCTCGAACTATATGGAAAATGTACATAAGAAACTTAGAGATAGTTTCATCTGCAGAAATGTATTGATAACTTGAAAATAAAAGTTTATTACGTTACAAAAAAAAGGTCCGGCACACAATTGTAATCTGCCAGGAAGTTCCAGAAAAGAAGTTGTTTATGTAGGATGTGGTGCACGGATTTCTTCGGAATCTGCAACTCACTTGAGACATTGTCCTGTACGGGCCTTTCTGGATACAGAAAATGTTCGACTGCTGCCCTGGCCAGCACATTCTCCAGTTCTCTCACAAATTGAAAACATCTGACCCATGGTGGGCGAGTAACTGGCTCATCACAATACGGCAGTCACTACCCTTTATGAACTGTGGTATCGTGTTGAAGCTGCATGGGCAGCTGTACCTTTACATAACATCCAAGCTCTGTTTGACTCAATGCCCAGTCGTATCAAGGCCGTTATTACGGCCAGAGGTGGTTGTTCTGGGTACTGATTTCTCAGGATCTAAGCACCCAAACTGCGTGAAAATGTAATCACGTGTCAGTTCTAGTATAATATATTTGTCCAATGAATACCAGTTTATCATCTGCATTTCTTCTTGATGTATCAATTTTAATGGCCAGTAGTGTAAAATAAAAACCAAATTGTTCGACCTTCCCAAACGTTTTCTCCAATTTTCTATTAATAAACAGCCACAAGTGAAATGGAACTGCCCGTAAGGCTGAACAATTTTTTCCCCCCAAGTTTACATTCCTCCAATGGCCACTTTCAATGCGCAACCACCGCGTTGCGAAAAAATGAGTGCGCAAATATGCCTTTCTGTACACTAATAGTATTTCGTAGAATGTCTGGTGCTGTAAACACGATTCTGGGAATATCCTAGTAAAGAAAATAAATTTAACATAAATATAGCAGATCCGGCTCTGTCGTATGGGAATCGCGCATGTGTACTAGAATGTACGGTTAATTCCAGATCCACACTGCATCAATGAGATTCTTACGAGTGCTAAACCACTTCTCAAAGCAGGGCCCTGTAGGAAATGAAAACAGAAAAGAACAGACATAATTCTCACGCTGTTGTGGTTTTCTGGCAGAAGACTGCAGCTAACCACACCATGCTATCCTGAGGAAGCCTCTTCTCCTACGTATAACTATCGCAATCTACATCTATTTGAACCTGCTTCCTGTATTCATCTCTTTGTTTCCCTCTACAATTTTTATCCCCCACACATCCCTCCAGAATTAAATCGGTGATATCCATCAACCGATCCCTTTTTCTAGTCAGATTGTGCCACAATTTCTTGTCTATCCATTTCTATTCAGTACCTCCTCATTAGTTACGTGGTCTACTCATCTTATTTTCATCATTCTCCTGTAGCAAAAAAATGGTTCAAATGGCTCTGAGCACTATGGGACTTAACATCTGAGGTTATCAGTCCCCTAGAACTTAGAACTACTGAAACCTAACTAAGGACATCACACACATCCATGCCCGAGGCATGATTCGAACCTGCGACCGCAGCAGTCGCGCGGTTTCGGACTGAAGCGCCAAGATCCGCTCGGCCACCGCGGCCGGCTCCCCTGTAGCACCATATTTCAAGAGTTTGTATACCACTCTTGTATAAACTGTTTATCACCCATTTTTCACTTCCATAATCTAGGTAAATATCATCCGAAAATACTTCCCAACGTTTCAAATTATATTCGACGTTAAAAAATTGTCTTTCTCCGAAATGCTGGCTTGGCAGTCTTCAATTTATATTTTCTCTAATTCGGCCAGCGTCAGTTTTTTTTTTTACTGCCCAAATAGCAAAACTTATTTACTACTTTTATTATCTCATTTCCTAACCTAATCTTTCAGCATTGGCTGATCTGATTACACTACGTTCCATTATTCTTCTTTTATTTTTGGTGATGTTCAGTTTACAGCCTCTTTTGAAGACACTATTCAATGTCCAAATGATGTTTACGACCGACTTGGTCATCCACTCTTCTTCCAACCCAACCAAGCAAAGAGTTATAAAAAAGCGGCGTTCAGAGCATTCTTGCGTCACTTTTCACTTTCACAACGTTCCCCTCTCCGATGAAGCTTTCAAAAAGGGGTATGGTACTATGACGACGTTGCTATTTCCAATGGCTATAACAGCGATTTTGTTCAGAGCATTAACAATGAGATTCTGAAAGAGATATCTGGTTCCTCTCCACGTCAGTCAGGGTTTTCCTCCACCCTCGCTCCCTTACACGTTAACTCACCCGCAGTCAGATATCACCGTTTGCAATATTATGGGAGTGCGTCAGAAAGCACAGGCAGACACCTAGTAAAGAAGGGTATTCACCTGCGTTTTTCATTCCCCCTAATGTCGGGACCATATATATATGCAAAGGTAAGAACGCTGGGGTTTACGCCATAAAGTATAATGATTTCCAGGACACATACATAGGTCAAACAGATAGAGGTTGTATACGTGGTTTAAGCAACACCTCAATGTGAATAACCCAAAGTCCGCCTTGTCGTTACATTTGCGGGAAACGGGACATTCAGTAAGGAGTGTAGAAAATAACCCTGACTTTCTATGCATTGCGAATAAAGGGAGAGTGTAAGATATTTTAGAAGAGATGAACATTTTTAGTGCTATCAATAAATTGTTTTACTGATACTAAACGGCTAGACGGACTAAAACAACAGGGTTTCTTAAAGAAACTTGACTACTTATAGTCTCCTCATTATTGATAGGGTCCACGTGTGTTTCTATTCATCCGAGGATAAATAATTGTTTCTGTCGCCTAGATCCCGTTGTCTCAGATTCCTTCTCTGTTCCCCCTCCTCATCCCCAACCATTCCGGTGGGGGTCTTTGGCCAGCTTTGAGAGATTAGTTTTACAGGGTTATGGTCCATGAATTTGTCTTTGTAAGCTCTACTCTAGTTTCACTAACATCGATCTTATGGTCTCTATATTCTCCATGTTGATTTGGACTATTTAAAAAATTAAAGGGATCGATTTCTGCGTTAACTTAGTGTAGCATTACTTTACACAGTTTTAGATATTTTGTTTTTATATTTATATATTTTTATTGGTTTAATATATTTTGCCATCAAGGATTAGGACTTCAGGCGGGTTCCGTTATCTTGTTGTGAGTGGAACCAGGTAGTTCTGTTTCTTATCTGTCAGTAATTTTAACAGTATCTCACGTCTCATAACTGTAATGATTATTACTTTCTGTCTCTTGTACTGGACTGTTATTTAACATTGACAACCACTTTATTACTGCAGTTGTCAAGGTCCAATATGCATGTCCCTTTAGTACGGTTTCTGCCGCTAGATGTCGTCATCTTAAATTTGTGCGTAGAGCGTGCTTGGGTTCAGTTTATGGCCAACGCTGTAACGTACAGTTCTAATTTGACGCTTGCCAATATATTTTAGTATGTCGATGACTCCAAAGGATTGAGCGTCTTTTAATTCTATGTTGCTCCTGCAGCTTTTGGCGATGCTAGAAGGTTTCTTCTCTTTTATACTCTACTGACACCTCGAGCTGTGTGTTAATTTACATTACGTTCATTCTGCAATGTTTTATGCTCATAGATTTTATCCTATCACACGTGGAGTGTCACGTGCTGTCCGGACTCATCTTTTGACTGTGTTTTGAAGACGTATTACTGATCATACGTTATTTGGATCGGATGCCCATTTGCCTTTTCATCCAAGGTTTTACCGTGGTGCGACATGTTTTTACGCGCCTTTTTCTTTGGAATTTGTGGCACATGAAGTATTAGTTTTGTCAGTTCATCACTTTACTGTCTACTTTGTTCGGTGGGTTTTGTTGACTACTAGTGCTTTTACTTACGTAGTTCTATTCTGTATGCAGATATGACGTTACGATTTACCCCCAGTGTATGAAACCCATCGTCATACAGTGAAAACAAAATAAACAGTTGGACTTTCGCTCATTTACCATCTCTGATTTTAAACTATATGACTGTCGTTCGTATTATGTACTATGCAATCTGTTCAACTGCTCTTCCAAGTCATTTGCTGTTTCTGACATAATTACAGCGTCATCAGCAAACTGTAAAGTTTTTATTTCTTCAGAGAATTAGTGGACAATATGCTGCTTGATATTTTATTGTAGTATATAATCTGTTTTCGGTAATATTTTCACCTGACTTTATTTGAATTTTGGGTTATCACACTGTTGTTTGAAGTCTGAGGGTATTTTTTCTGTTTCACATCTGGTTTACGAGGGGAAGTAGTTTTCTCATAGTTGACCCTTCCGAAAATATCAGTACATCTGAGGGAGTGTCGTCTGCTCTGGGTGCCTCGCTTCAACTTGTCTTTTCCTGTTCTGCCAAATTCTCTGGCAGTATTTTATCTCCCACTGCATCTTTATTTATTTCCTCCTTCCTCTCTGCTTATTTCCTTCATTTCGTTTGTATAGCCATTCTATATATTTCTTCCCCCTTTTAGTTTTCCTTCCTTCCCTCATTGTTTCCTTGCTGACTAAGTTGTTCATATTCATATGGTTGCTTCCCTCTATTCCAAGGGTCTCTTTAATTTTCATTTGGAGTGCATCTATCTTTTTGCTAGTAATTCGGGTTTGTACAGCATTGCTTGTCCTGAAACGGAGACTCCACAATATGGTCAAGTGCTGCACGAAACGAAATAATGGGAACTGTGCCTTATTGTCGCGTAACACAGAAAAAGGTAGCGATACCAACCCCTGCGTTTGTCTCTTCAAAGTCTGAAGCGAATTTCGCTGCAAATATCGGATGGTGATACTTAAGTTCAAATTCCGTGATAATCTTGAATGAGATCGATCTGTACTAGTGATATAACGAAATTAAATAATCTGCAAGGCGTTTACGGGAAAACCTTACTCCGTACCCGAATCATCTGACCGCTGGAGTCACATATAGAAATTGAAACGTATGCTAATAGTATTCGGATGAGAGAAGACGCACGCTAAAATTCTGTAGCTCCACGCATAAGCCAACTCTACAGCGAAAAGAGAAGAGGTTTAAACTGCACCTCAGACTGAATAAAGTTGGACGCAAAAAAAAAAAAAAAATAAAATAAAATAAAAAAAAAAATGAGAAGAATCTGAAAAAGGTACTCGGATGCAAATGTTTCGTCTCAGAGCTGCGCTAGACGTCTTCAGAGGTGATCCTGCATCGGATTACTCTGTCCTGTGCAATTCTGGACGAAGCGTAACGGAAGTTTTGCGGACGATGATTATACAACCCGGAAGACTCACGGGCAGCTAAGACCTCCGGTTGTGAAATCTTTCACTGTCTGGTCAAAAGTTGCTCTAGTCTAACGTGCCCTCATCAACACGACCCGGACTGCGGTCATGTATTTCTCCCCAGACCTTAACATTTCGGCAGCGCATACTGTGTGCCACAGGGTTGTGTAACAGCAAGAGTTCGTCTCAGCGGCAAAACTCGACGGCACCAGCGTGATGGAGTGCTGCCAGGCGGTGACAGTATCTAATCGTCACACCCTCAAATCTCACCGGCAGTGACCACAACTCTCATGTATCTCCCCGCAAGAGGTAGAGCCTGAATCGACTAAATGATCAACTACACAGAGATCCGGTATGGTCTAGTGGCTAGGATACCTGGCTTTCACCCAGGAGGCTCGGGTTCGATTCCCGGTACCGGAAAATTTTTATTTATAACTACAGTTTTCCGATAGAGCCAGTATGCTAACCAAATCCATACCGAATTTGGCAATTTACCGCCACTAAGTTTCCCGTGCTATTCTAGTGTAACCATTGCTTTGAGTGTTTTTTACCTTCCTCGTGTCCAATCGAGAGGTGTTCCCAACAGTGAGTACCTCAATATCATGACAGTTCTATCAAGGCAACAAATTAGTGTTCACGTGGTTATATATGCCTTTCCTTCTACCATGAATAGCTTCCTTAGTCTCCTTTACTATCGCTCGCCACTCGTATCAAACTAGCTATACGATTGCACCGTCCACTGCTTCCTAGTGTCTTGTTCTTCGTTCAATCTGACAAAATAGTTTTAATAATTCGCTATAATGGTAATTTTTTTTATCATGGTTTGTCTTTTATGTTAAAATATTTGTTCATGAGTGTTTTCCTTTGGATCCCACTTTGCTTAGCAAATAATGGCTAACGGTTGATACATTCGTCGATGTTTCTGTCAAGCTGATTTCATGTCCAGTGTATATTCCACCACGGTCTGGTTTTCAAGGCCCAACGTAAGATGCTTCCCCTTTTTGCTTCCCAACACTAGATTTAATAAGAAAATAGTTAACATACACATGATTTTAAAATGGATAGAAAACATTCACAATTCAAAATATGTAAAAAAATAACCCAACTAGTAATAAGTAAAAAGACCTTAAAATAACTTTTATTTCTCAATTGCTCTCTGTAACTAACTAGATCTTGCAATCAATGCTTTCTTCCAAACTGCTTCTGCCACATGTACAAATGTTGTACACCAAGACTCAGAAAACGCTAAACTCAAATCATAAACAGAGTAAGAAACTACTAACGAACTCAGTCTGACAGACACTCGAAAAATATAGACGACCAAAGGAAATAATTACTCGGACAATAACAGAAAAAAACCACTGAACAGATTGTCTTATCGGAACGAGTAATATGCAAACTGTTTTTGTAAAACGAAAATCTTTACTTTCTAGATAAAAGTTTATAAACGTTACAAAAGACGTGAACATACAATTAAGCAACCATACTGTGGCACTGCAGTTGAAGTCATTCTGATAAACTCAGAAAAAAAGGTGTACACATTAATCTATGTACATGCTTCCACAGAGAAATAATTCATAGATGGGAGCAACAAATAAAATTCGATCTGTCAATTTCATAATATTAGTTGGACTTTTAATTTTGAAAATACGTAGTAATTAATGTTAAAATGAAACAGAATTATAGCAGCCGACATGATAACATGTCGAATACTGAGAAATGACTTCAGGTTCTTAAGGCAAAATTAAATCGAGGAGAGAAAGCAAAGAATATACAGACGATGAGGCAATATGGAAATTGGAATTATAACAATATTTATTCGCATATGAAAAGATGCTGGTTAAAATTCTGTGACCACTTTAAAAGGATGGAACCAACAAGGTTACCCAGACAGATTTCGAATTTTTACGAGACTCAGTACAGCTGGAACTGAAGCAAAAAATGGGCCTGTGTTGTAAAACAAGATACAAAGTAAGCAGAAATAATATGAGCTGATAATATGAACGACAAAAAATTTAGAAAAGGAAAGATGGAAATCAAATACATAGTAATGTTAATCCTTGTTTGCGTTTACTTTAATATAGATACATTTTATAGATGACATCTTGGGTTGTGGGGTGTTCTGCCGGATATCAGCGTCGTACTTGCACGATATTTCGGTCACGTAGCTCGTTACCTTCATCAGGTACGACCTGGGACTACTCTACGAGCGGACCTGGTGCAGTATTTATGCCTTTGGCCTTCCCCCTTCGCCAGGCGCTCACTGTGCGGTCCGCGCCCGTTCGCTGCGATCTTCTGGAGCACTGCCGTTCCCTTTTCCGTCCGCTGCAGTCCTGGATGTTCTCTTTGCGACCCGCTCCCGGGTGTTCCATCTTCGGTCTGGAATCCCGCCTGTGATACCACGCATTGCCCTCGTGGTCCTCTCCCCTCACTGTGATCTGCTGAAGCGTTGCAGTTCCATTTTCGGTCCTCTGCGGCTCTAGATGTTCCCTCTGCGGTCCGCGCCCGTTCGCTGCGATCTTCTGGAGCATTGCCGTTCCCTTTTCCGTCCTGGATGTTCTCTTTGCGGCCCGCTCCCGGGTGTTCCATCTTCGGTCTGGAATCCCGCCTGTGATACCACGCATTGCCCTCGTGGTCCTCTCCCCTCACTGTGATCTGCTGGAGCGTTGCAGTTCCATTTTCGGTCCTCTGCGGCTCTAGATGTTCCCTCTGCGGTCCGCGCCCGTTCGCTGCGATCTTCTGGAGCATTGCCGTTCCCTTTTCCGTCCGCTGCAGTCCTGGATGTTCTCTTTGCGGCCCGCTCCCGGGTGTTCCATCTTCGGTCTGGAATCCCGCCTGTGATACCACGCATTGCCCTCGTGGTCCTCTCCCCTCACTGTGATCTGCTGGAGCGTTGCAGTTCCATTTTCGGTCCTCTGCGGCTCTAGATGTTCCCTCTGCGGTCCGCGCCCGTTCGCTGCGATCTTCTGGAGCATTGCCGTTCCCTTTTCCGTCCTGGATGTTCTCTTTGCGACCCGCTCCCGGGTGTTCCATCTTCGGTCTGGAATCCCGCCTGTGATACCACGCATTGCCCTCGTGGTCCTCTCCCCTCACTGTGATCTGCTGGAGCGTTGCAGTTCCATTTTCGGTCCTCTGCGGCTCTAGATGTTCCCTCTGCGGTCCGCGCCCGTTCGCTGCGATCTTCTGGAGCATTGCCGTTCCCTTTTCCGTCCTGGATGTTCTCTTTGCGGCCCGCTCCCGGGTGTTCCATCTTCGGTCTGGAATCCCGCCTGTGATACCACGCATTGCCCTCGTGGTCCTCTCCCCTCACTGTGATCTGCTGGAGCGTTGCAGTTCCATTTTCGGTCCTCTGCGGCTCTAGATGTTCCCTCTGCGGTCCGCGCCCGTTCGCTGCGATCTTCTGGAGCATTGCCGTTCCCTTTTCCGTCCTGGATGTTCTCTTTGCGACCCGCTCCCGGGTGTTCCATCTTCGGTCTGGAATCCCGCCTGTGATACCACGCATTGCCCTCGTGGTCCTCTCCCCTCACTGTGATCTGCTGGAGCGTTGCAGTTCCATTTTCGGTCCTCTGCGGCTCTAGATGTTCCCTCTGCGGTCCGCGCCCGTTCGCTGCGATCTTCTGGAGCATTGCCGTTCCCTTTTCCGTCCTGGATGTTCTCTTTGCGACCCGCTCCCGGGTGTTCCGTCTTCGGTCTGGAATCCCGCCTGTGATACCACGCATTGCCCTCGTGGTCCTCTCCCCTCACTGTGATCTGCTGGAGCGTTGCAGTTCCATTTTCGGTCCTCTGCGGCTCTAGATGTTCCCTCTGCGGTCCGCGCCCGTTCGCTGCGATCTTCTGGAGCATTGCCGTTCCCTTTTCCGTCCTGGATGTTCTCTTTGCGACCCGCTCCCGGGTGTTCCATCTTCGGTGTGGAATCCCGCCTGTGATACCACGCATTGCCCTCGTGGTCCTCTCCCCTCACTGTGATCTGCTGGAGCGTTGCAGTTCCATTTTCGGTCCTCTGCGGCTCTAGATGTTCCCTCTGCGGTCCGCGCCCGTTCGCTGCGATCTTCTGGAGCATTGCCGTTCCCTTTTCCGTCCTGGATGTTCTCTTTGCGGCCCGCTCCCGGGTGTTCCATCTTCGGTCTGGAATCCCGCCTGTGATACCACGCATTGCCCTCGTGGTCCTCTCCCCTCACTGTGATCTGCTGGAGCGTTGCAGTTCCATTTTCGGTCCTCTGCGGCTCTAGATGTTCCCTCTGCGGTCCGCGCCCGTTCGCTGCGATCTTCTGGAGCATTGCCGTTCCCTTTTCCGTCCTGGATGTTCTCTTTGCGACCCGCTCCCGGGTGTTCCATCTTCGGTCTGGAATCCCGCCTGTGATACCACGCATTGCCCTCGTGGTCCTCTCCCCTCACTGTGATCTGCTGGAGCGTTGCAGTTCCATTTTCGGTCCTCTGCGGCTCTAGATGTTCCCTCTGCGGTCCGCGCCCATTCGCTGCGATCTTCTGGAGCATTGCCGTTCCCTTTTCCGTCCTGGATGTTCTCTTTGCGACCCGCTCCCGGGTGTTCCATCTTCGGTCTGGAATCCCGCCTGTGATACCACGCATTGCCCTCGTGGTCCTCTCCCCTCACTGTGATCTGCTGGAGCGTTGCAGTTCCATTTTCGGTCCTCTGCGGCTCTAGATGTTCCCTCTGCGGTCCGCGCCCATTCGCTGCGATCTTCTGGAGCATTGCCGTTCCCTTTTCCGTCCTGGATGTTCTCTTTGCGACCCGCTCCCGGGTGTTCCATCTTCGGTCTGGAATCCCGCCTGTGATACCACGCATTGCCCTCGTGGTCCTCTCCCCTCACTGTGATCTGCTGGAGCGTTGCAGTTCCATTTTCGGTCCTCTGCGGCTCTAGATGTTCCCTCTGCGGTCCGCGCCCGTTCGCTGCGATCTTCTGGAGCATTGCCGTTCCCTTTTCCGTCCTGGATGTTCTCTTTACGACCCGCTCCCGGGTGTTCCGTCTTCGGTCTGGAATCCCGCCTGTGATACCACGCATTGCCCTCGTGGTCCTCTCCCCTCACTGTGATCTGCTGGAGCGTTGCAGTTCCATTTTCGGTCCTCTGCGGCTCTAGGTGTTCCCTCTGCGGTCCGCGCCCGTTCGCTGCGATCTTCTGGAGCATTGCCGTTCCCTTTTCCGTCCTGGATGTTCTCTTTGCGACCCGCTCCCGGGTGTTCCATCTTCGGTCTGGAATCCCGCCTGTGATACCACGCATTGCCCTCGTGGTCCTCTCCCCTCACTGTGATCTGCTGGAGCGTTGCAGTTCCATTTTCGGTCCTCTGCGGCTCTAGATGTTCCCTCTGCGGTCCGCGCCCGTTCGCTGCGATCTTCTGGAGCATTGCCGTTCCCTTTTCCGTCCTGGATGTTCTCTTTGCGACCCGCTCCCGGGTGTTCCATCTTCGGTCTGGAATCCCGCCTGTGATACCACGCATTGCCCTCGTGGTCCTCTCCCCTCACTGTGATCTGCTGGAGCGTTGCAGTTCCATTTTCGGTCCTCTGCGGCTCTAGGTGTTCCCTCTGCGGTCCGCGCCCGTCAGTCCCGACCCTGCGCGGTCCATCTTCGGTCTGGTGCGCCCGGAACTCTGTATGGGGATCGTTCTCGGTGTCCGCGCCTTCGGTTCTTCTATTTGTGGGGTGCTGCAGCTGTCCCCGTTGCTTCTTCAGAGGGAGCGCCTGGAGAAGGGACAAGGCCACACGCATAAATACTGGACCACGTCTACTCGAGGAGTAGTCTCAGGTCGCACCTGATGAAGGTAACGAGCTACGCTACCCAAATATCGTGCAAGTACGACACTGATATCCGGCAGAACACCTGACATCCCAAGATGTTATTAGGTCGCTGGGAAAGCCCTAAGAATTACATTTTATGGATGTTAAAAAACCTTGCATACCTCGTACCAGAATTTTTTACAAGTATGTGTTACTTTATAAACTCTAGTCTTTTAAATGTCAGTTATTTTTTTCCTTCTTCTCGTATTCCGACGTTTTCAGGTCAGACTATCTATTACACACGACGTCCTCAATCGCTCTGTCCAGTCACATTAATGTGTGCGCCTGACAAAAGCGTGAACAACCACGTTTTGCAGTGTGTACTGCTCCGAGACGTGCAGGAAGAGGGTCAGTGAGATTGAAAGTTACCCTGGCAAGGGACGCGACAATGAAAATTAACCTGTGGTGCTGACTATGTAAAATGATTGAGAATGTAGTAAAATTTACTAACAACATTTAAAAAAAAAGACATAAATTATGGTTACTGATTGAATACAGTAAACGACTAACAGTTGGGTTAAGAGAACAATGGACAAGGATCATGGGTGGGAGAAGCGAGTCAAGTGCTCTGGCCCTAAAAATGTGGATAACGCAATCTGAATTGATCCTGCAGCGATGTAACTTGCAGCTGGCGAGATGTGTGCGCCGGAGGCGAGGCGTAAGGCGACACCTGTGAATCGATCACGGCCACGAAAGGAATACCAAATCTCACAGTCTGGCGATCAGGCAGACGCATCGCAGAACCCTAAAATCGCGGTAGATTTCAGTGTGTGACACACCCATTCGCTGGTCGTACTGAGGACCAATTTGGCTCACATATACAATATCAATGTCAAGACTGGTAAACCGAAACCAATAAGAGTGCCTGACAGCTGTGGCCCTGGAAATCGATACATCTGTACCATTCTTATGATCTGAAGTACTCTTCCCTTTGCTATCACAGTATTCCACGTCAAATCCATACCTTCCTTACGACTGCACATAATCACTTCCTTTGCAGATGTTGGAACACACACACATACTTTATAAGACTGATGCTCAAGGTGAACGTGTCATGCATCCCCTACTACTAAGTATAATACTTCGCCAATAAGTAATTACTATTGCTGACCGAAAATCAGCGATGTCTCACAAGTTCTTCCTGCGAGTGCTATCACTGCGTCGTAGAAAGAGAGGCGTAATCGTCTCACAAACCGCCAGATGTTAAACAAACACTATCACAGCGACCATATTACTATCACAAGCGGTCGTGGTTCTACAGCTGCACACAAGTATCCATGTTAAAAGCTACACTGGCTTTATAAATTGAGGTATGGTTCTAGCTCCGAATGAACTGATTTTTGCAGACTTATACCACGACGGTGATCGCCGGAGTGTATATTATACCAACAGTGCAATTACACGTCACCGACGATGTATCCTTGTGATAAAACCATGAAATTTATAAAGTGATTCTGCTAAGGAACGTGCTATGAAACTGGTATTTGCAACTCCCTCAAGCTGTCACTAGATATTTCTCCAGTATACGTAACACATTCTGTCTCGATGCCATGTCAGAGGTTCTGAGATATATCCACTAGGTTATAGGCGAATATTGACTGAGAAGGATCACAAACAGTAGATGCTGTGCTGATTGAGGTTGGAAGAAATGTACACTAGCTTTTCAGACCTCTAATGTTACGCTCTCCCATAGAAATGCCGTCTGCGGTTTGGAATCAGGTCTTTCCATTCAACCACATACCTGTGTTGGATCCTATGGAGAAGTACTTTAATGATTACAGCCACTAGTGAATCCTATTTCTGACACTCTCATATCTCGAAAGGAGTCACCTTTTTCGAACCTGTGTGTTACAATAAAATTCCAACGTGGCTTTTTAGGCAGTCCCTATGCCTCTTGCAACAGCTGCCATTCCTGCAGCTTCGCGCACGTGATCATTCCAATTCAAGTCGGAACTGAGCAGAAGTCGGGGAGAGCTATATCCACAACCTTCTGCAACCCGTGTAGAAACAGAGTGGCCTCAGTTAGTGCGACAGGACAGTGCTTTGACCATTAGGTGCAAATGGGAACAAGTTGTAGCTCCGCCAACAGTGTACCAAGTGTAAGGTCAGCGCCAAATGAAGCCTGTTTCTTCAACTCTAGGTAGTACAAAAGACAGTACGGGATCTGGGGGGAGGACGAGTATTTTGCTGGTGCACTGTGGTGCGTCCCGAAACTACATACAGGTGCTGCTGTCCAAAGCAGATCCGCATCCCCTATGGCCCATTCACGTCTATCAGCCCAACATTTTACCATCGTTATTCTGTACCACACAACAAAGAAAAAATACGAAGTATATGAGCTTCACAAGCTGTATATTGAGCAAGCAGTAAAGGAAACAAAAGAAAAACTCGGAGTAGCAATTAAAATCCACGGAGAAGAAATAAAAACTTTGAAGGTTCGCCGATGACGTTGTAATTCTGTCAGAGACAGCAAAGGACCTGGAAGAGCAGTTGAATGGAATGATCAGTGTCTTGAAAGGAGGATATAACATTAACATGAGCAAAAGCAAAACGAGGATAATGGAATGTAGTCGAATAAAATCGGATGATGCTGTGGGAATTAGATTAGGAAATGATACGCTTAAAGTAGTAAAGGAGTTTTGCTATTTGGGGAGCAAAATAACTGATGATGTTCGAAGTAGAGAGGATATGAAATGTAGACTGGCAATGGCAAGGAAAGCGTTTCTGAAGAAGAAAAATTTTTTAACAACGAGTATAGAATTAAATGTCAGGAAGTCGGTTCTGAAAGTATTTGTATGGAGTGTAGCCATGTATGGAAGTGAAACATGGACGATGAATAGTTTGGACAAGAAGAGAATAGAAGCTTTCGAAATGTGGTGCTACAGAAGAATGGTAAAGATTAGATGGGTATATCACATAACTAATGAGGAGGAATTGAATAGGATTGGGAAGAGGAGTTTGTGGTACAACTTGACTAGAACAAGGAATCGGTTGGTAGGACACATTCTGAGGCATCAAGGGATCACCAATTTAGTATTCTGCAATAACAACCTCCGCCTAACTATGAAACGTCCCCTTAGAAAAATTTTACACGACTGTGCTTAAACTGACACACAATATCTTTAGCGCAACGCAATCTGACTTCCAAAAATCCCTACGAAAGAATGGCCCTGACTAGCATTAATCTATACCTTTCACAAATCACTTACCTCAGAAAAAATCTTCGTTACTCGAGCTACTGCAATACAGCGAGCGCCACTACTGCCAGCTAAATAAAAGATTCAAACTACTGAAGGCACTAACTACTGATAGGTATAGTTAGCAAATGAAAGATTTTAATAGAGAACAAACAGTGTATTTACCTTAATAGTCAAAAAATATATGATAGTTCATGACATCCAGTCTTACAAATTACAAAACTCCGCCATCTCTCTCCCCACATCCACCACTGCTGGGGGCTCACCTCCAACTGCGCAACGCTACGCGCTGTTAGCATCCAGCTGCCGCTGCCCAACACTACAATGGCAGACAACAATGCAAACTAAACACAGACTGCGCACAGCACAGCCAGTGATTTTTCATACCGAGCGCTAAGCGGCGTTACCAATAAAAAAACCTAAATAGCCTAATTACATAGCCCCCATGCTCCCCACAAAAAATTTTTACAAATTGTTTTGGGCAGTGGCCAATAATGATTTGATAAAATTTTTCATAATTACTATAACAAAGATATCAAATGCACACACTTATTGATACAATGTTGGTCAGAAGCTAAAATTTTCTCACAGTCCATACAGACAGTCCTGATCGTTCATCACAGTAAAATTGCAGTGTTTTTTTTTCTAAGTCTGAGCAATAAAAGAAATTGGACTTGGAAGTAGTGGATTTCTAAGCAGTCTTGAAGAAGTAGTGTTGTCCTTCCAACGAAAGACATTGCTGACTCTTGACATGCAGACAGGTAATGGGCCACAACAGAGCAAACCCACAGCAGAGTCAGTCCAAGTTTTGAAGAATATTGGTAGGTATGTCGTCACAGAATAGGCCCATTGTAGTCCTGGTAGAGATTACGGTATTGCTGGGCCACCAGAGGTGCAGACCCATTGCAGTCCTTGTAGAAATAATGGTATTGGTGGGTCATCAAAGGTGTAGACCCACTGAAGTCCTTGTAGAGACAGACTGCAGCCATCTGTTGCGAATGTGCAGGCGCACAATCACCATTGAAGAGTCTTGTAGATAATATAGCAAGTCCATAACCACCACTTGTGCACTCACAAAAATTGTTTTTGAAATGTTCTTAGAACCAGCAATGCTGTTATCCAGTCCCTTACTGAATTATTAACACACGTGCAAACACTATCAGTCCCTACTTCTCACATATTGTCCATATACTATGACCAACAGAAACGTGTGCAGTGAAATGTAATTTACAAGTTACTTAATTTGATGAGCTGGTGTCAATTACAATTTTATAACGTAAGAATGCAATAACAAAGGTACAAAATACATCTTTAAAGAACATAACAATACAGATAACATTTGCAGTAGTACAGGCTTTACAAAAGAATCGAAATAGCAAATACATCAGTGTTACAAAAATTACGACATAAGTACATACATAAAAGATCAGAATAACTTTTGAAACATCAACTTCACACATGAGCATTAAAACAAAACACAATAAATAATGTCTGAACATATTTACAAAGAAAATAACACAGTATTTGAAAAATTCTACAACATAAATCTTATTAGCTAAACACATAAAGGCAGGAAAAAGACAAATACACAAGGGTACGTAAACACATAGAGGGATAACACAAAAGGAAATGACAGGGTTTGTTTTACTGCAGTATTTTGCATAGAGATCTCCCTTAGATCATCATTATTCCCAAAAAGTCCTATCTAAACCTGCTTTCTGTATTCTGTTCACATCCTCTTTCAAAAATAGTTTTTCTCCACTGTACACTACTTTTTTGGCTAAACCATTTTCTTATAGCTTCTCAATGCTTTTCTTCCAATTCATCATAGTTAGTTTCTTATATAGTCTACCCCCTCTTAAGCTAACTTACAGCTACTGAGCTGAGATGCTAAACTAAGGGACGAGGCAATGCAGCAGCGCAAAACAATTTATACAAACAACAATGAAATAAAATGGAAGTTGTCAAAGAAGCAGCAATATTAAAACTAATATAAGGCAATGCGCAGCAAACAAGGAAAAATAAATCCGTAGTAAAACTGAGTAACACAGTCAAATTCAGTAACATTATGCCTGGTAAACAGCCGCAGCAAATGCTATAACATATTCCTAAACATGACAAAGCTCAATCAGAAAAAATGTTACACTAAAGACAACAATGCAGATAAGGACAATGTCTATTCACATCTTAATGTCTATGCAATTAAAGTGGTGGACCACAACTTATTCTGTGAAATAAATTACCAAGTACTTGAAAAGAAAATTGTGTATGCAGTTCCTGATACTAGTCCCTTCTTTTTGTTCTTTCCTTTCCAAGTGCTCCTTTTTTTTTTTTTTTTTTTTTTATTATTTAACAGATCTGTTGACAGAAAGTTTTCACATTAGCAAATTCATTTACTTTTATTTTATAAAACCAATGCTGCAACACAGCTGGAAAACAGATATCAAATGAAATAAGCATTTATGTAAAAAGCATAAAAATATCATTCAATAGTGATGTGGCATTTCATAAGTTAGTAGAAATTCTCTCAATTCTCGTAGAAAGACGTTTGTTATAAGCAGGTGTCAGATGTAAGTATCTTTCTCAGTAATGAGCGTGTCGTATTTGCGATGCTTTCTACAAAGGAATGTCAATAGAAAGGATAATGGCATACTTTTTTTTTCACCTGTGCCTCTGAAAGGCACACACTAATGGCTTTCTTTTGTCAGGTGGTTGTCGCGCAGATGGGTGTCCACGACGCATTACGTGCAGGTGGTCACTTAACTGTCTTATCGAAATATTTACGACACCAGTTTCTGCTACAGTGGCAGTCTCATATAAAAAATTCACAGGTCAAGAATTTGCGTTACACATCTGTAGAAATAAAATCCTATTGATATAACAGTGTCCGAAAAATTTTCGTCGGCATTGTAATACATTCACGCATTTACATACATTTCATGACTCTTAAAGTGCGATTCTTGGTTTCCATCAACCTTTTTCACAAACCAGAGTCCCTAACCTCTACGCATTATTTCTTACCTCATTCGTCGACACTTCTTCAATATTCCATCATAACAGATAAGTAGCATAATCAAATAACTCATATAGCATCAGCTTATTGATCATAAACATACCGCAACAGCATAATACACATAGTCAAATTCTCAAAATCGTCGTAGCTTCCTCCAATAATTTCAAAACCTAAAAAAAATTCTCTGCTCATGTCAAAAGTGTCATCTACCTCAAACGCACTTTAAAAATCATGATCCCATACCAAATATGTCATTCAAAGCTCTCATAGTATCACAATGGTTCCGAAAAAATGTGAACAGTTCACAAAGTACAGACAAATACAATTTCGTAAGTGTGAAGTTATCCAACGGTGTAATTACGTAAACATCTGTCACTGATGAAGTAAAAAAAATGTTTGTTTCCCTGTTAAATAACCAGGTAGCTGTGTAATTCTGTGTTGGAGAAATATGGTACCGATGTGTAAAGTTGTATAAGAAAATACCATATTAGCTAGGGCTCCTTGTGCTTGCCACACACATGGTACACAAAGTAAGCGTGTACCCCCCTGAGGATTAATGTAATTATATCCTCAGGTGTTACAGATTACAGCAATGGAATGAAATGTATCACGGAGAACTTCCTTTGTAATTCAAGTATGTTGAAAAATAAATAGTTTAATGCGTGTCCTGTAGCGCTAAATGTGCGTCTTCCTGTAAGACAATCTCTGTGGAAGTGTCGTAGTTATTGTCCTCCGAAAGCTAAGTTCTGCAGAAGTCAATGTACTTACCTCATGATAAACGAAATTGAAATGCTTTGCGTATAGATATCTTAGTTATTACGCTTATTGCCATGATGAAGTAAGTACTGTACTGTACATATTGTTGTGCTACAGAAAAGGCTGTCTCATTGTAGCTATACCACAAAGTTACTACTAAACCATGTTTTACTTTCCAGAATAATACAGAAAAACTGTGCAGATATAAAACAGATAAACTGCAAAAGCAACATTGTAAATTGTCACTCATTAGTAGCGTCGTGATAAAATCGTATAGCTGTCACATAAACTAACCATTGAGTCATCTGGTATCTCACAGAAAGTACTTTAAATCCAGAATTTATTTTCAAGTAAACCAAAATGTTGCATTAAAATCTCATTAGCAATACTGGTAAATGTTCTAAGTATGTGAGCCTTATAGTCGTTTCGTAATTGTGCAACTAACAAGCTAGAATGTACACACGCAATAACACTGTGATGTCTGTTCACTATAACAATGCACTCGTAAATACTGTCTAAATATGTTCCGTAGTGTCTAGACTGGATAGTAAACTTCAAACATTGTTGCATGTTAACAGTTTCTCAGTGTGACAAAGCATACTAGAAATGTGAAGTGAAATATTTTATGGCAAAGACAAAGTTAAAAAGCAGATTATCTTTCAATAAACGGTTTTACATGTGAAATGTGGTGCCATCATTTACCCTTTCTAGTTCGCAGAGTTTTAACTTCAAAGCAATTATCATGTTGTGTACGTCGGTAAAGAATACTGGAATTTTTCTCAAGGTTAGCGCCTATGTTATTTTTCTCTGAGCCAGCCGGCGCACGCGGCTGCCTGCGGTGCGAGTCATTTTCTGTCTCTTTGTTGGCGCGCGCCGTTATTGGGATTAGGAGACCTAACTTCTACAAATTCACCTTGTCGAGAGGGCCCTGCTCTGTTTGAATCCCGCCAGTTCTGCTGTAATTCAGGTCTGTCGTTACGATCATATCGTGTGTCGCCATGTCGGTAGATTCCATAGTTTCTTTCTTGTCGGTCACGTGGTGGAGAATTTCTCCTCTCTGAATCGTAACTGCGCGCTGGACCGTTGCGTCGTAAGTTATTCCGTCTCCCTTGATAATAATTATTTTGGTTTCCATATTGTCTGTTTCTCTGATTGTCTCTGTGATAGTCATTACCGCGGAGAGGTGATCTTTCCCTGTAATAATTACTACTCTGCCAACGGTTGTCATATGGGTGGTGTCCGTTTTGGTCACGATTTACGTTGTACGAATAGCCTTGTCGTGTATTATTTCTGTCATCGCGGAATTGTGACAAGTGTGACCTGTAATTGTTGTGTTCCTGTTTTCGCGTTCCGTGATTGTCAGTGTCAATTTCCAGTTCTTGTAACAGTACCTGAAAAGCTTCAATGTCGTCTTTGCATCGTCCTGCTAAAATAATCTGTCGTAAATGTTCAGGTAATTTGATTAAGCAAATGCGGGTGAGTTCTGAGGGGCTGTATGGGTTTGAAAGATACTGATTCTTATGTAACATGTCTTCAAAATATTTGACAAGACTAGAAAATTCAGATTGTTCGAAATGTTTCATCATTATGATGCTATGTTTTACTCGGTCTTGTGTGGCTTTGGACCAATATGCTGAGAGGAAGGCATGGTAAAATTCTCCTTCACTGTGGCAATCGTGAATGACCGATCGCATTCTTACAGCTGGTTCATTCTCTAAATAGCCACACATAAATTCTAATCTGTGCTCTAGTGACCAGTTGGGAGGAAAACAATGAGAGAATTGATGGAGCCACGCTTGTGGATGAATGTCGTTGCCAGAATTCTTAAATGTTTTGAATTTACGTGTAGTAATGAACAGCTTATAGTCAAAATCATCGTGTCGGCGGGTTGCATATCGGTCATTGTTACGTCGTTTCGGCGGTTCCATCTCAAAATTCGGTGTACTTTGCCAATTACTTTCATGATTTCCGAAATGCCCTGTGTTATTATTTTGTGGCTTTTCCGTATTTATAAGTCCCTCTTCCCGTGTTGGAGCGCGACTGTCCTTTGAAATACGTAATTGTTGTATTACCTGTGTCAGCTGATCTTGCACTTCCCGGATTTCTCTTTGGTGTTGTGTATTAATTTGATTCTGATTTTGTTTGAATTTCTTAATTTGTTCGCACTCTTCTGTATCATTCAGATCATCATCTACCTTTGTAGATAAGTTAGTGAACTGATCTGAAAGTTCGGCTACTTTCTCCGATAGTGAACACATTTCCTCAGTGTGTTTTTCTGAACCAAGTTTCAGAGTGTCCATTTGAGTTGAAATCGAATCTACTGTGACCTTTAAGTTTTCCTGAGTTCTTGCAAGTTGCGTAACTGAGTCGGTGGATGCAACTGAGTCCATTTTAGCTTGCAAGGTGTCGTGATTTTCACGAACAACAGTTTGCAATTCTTTTATGGCTGCTTCGTGATTCTGTAATGCATTTTCATGCCGCGAAAACATAGGTTGAAAATGCTCACAAATTTGTGTTTTTACGTCATTACAGATTTTTTGCCATTTCGATTCAATGTTATGTAACTCAGTAGTTAAATCTTCACGTGTTTGTTCAAGTGTGGTGTCTAACTTCCGAAGATTTTGTTCCATTGTGTCTAACTTTTGAAGATTCTGTCCCATTTGTTTCTGATTTTGTTCAAGCGTTGTGTCTAACTTTTGAAGATTTTGTTCCATTGTGTCTAACTTTAGAAGCTTTTGCTGTGTTTGTCTCTGATTTTGTTCCATTGTGTCTAACTTTTGAAGATTTTGTTCCATTGTATCTAACTTTTGAAGCTTTTGTCCCATTTGTTGCATTAATTGTAATAACAATGCACTGGTGTCTGAAACATGTTCCTTATTGCTATTCGGCAATGCATTTGAACCGGCAATATTCGCAGTTTGAAAAACAGAAAGTGTGTCTTGACTTATTTGAGAAAACGGTGAGGACGCTAAATCTGAATCTACAGTATTTGCAAGATTGTGTCCTGTCATTTCGGAATCCTGAGGCGAGCTGTTGCCGACCGATCGATCGATAACGCTTCCCTGTTCACTAATTGTTTCACTGCCTACACCATTATTTGCAACCCGCTCCATTTCCCTATGCGCTATTACCAAATTACTACTTTGAACATTAGTGAATTCATTACATGGTGACGTTAACACACTGCTTTCGTCTTCACTGTCATTTCTCAGTTTACTTTGGAGCCTAGTATTACGTTTCTCACACGCCATTATTGTCACAATATTTCACACGACAACACAAAAAAGAACAATTTGAAAAGCAAAAGAGAACACATTAACATATCACTGAAAATAATATCTAGTTAATTGCAAGCGCAGCTGCGAAATACTTGGTGCAACTCTACATGCATGCCACAACTGTTATACTGTACAACAATGAAAGACTACAACTACAAAGGAAATTCTCTTTATGATTACGCACTAGCAATAAACAAAGGCTACACTAACTACACAAACTACAAGGAAAAAAAACAGAAGATTCCAGTGAGGTATCCTGGCAGGGTCGCCATATGAAACGTCGCCTTAGAAAAATTTTACATGACTGTGCTTAAACTGACACACAATATCTTTAGCGCAACGCAATCTGACTTCCAAAAATCCCTACGAAAGAATGGCCCTGACTAGCATTAATCTATACCTTTCACAAATCACTTACCTCAGAAAAAATCTTCGTTACTCGAGCTACTGCAATACAGCGAGGGCCACTACTGCCAGCTAAATAAAAGATTCAAACTACTGAAGGCACTAACTACTGATAGGTATAGTTAGCAAATGAAAGATTTTAGTAGAGAACAAACAGTGTATTTATCTTAATAGTCAAAAAATATATGATAGTTCATGACATCCAGTCTTACAAATTACAAAACTCCGCCATCTCTCTCCCCACGTCCACCACTGCTGGGGGCTCACCTCCAACTGTGCAACGCTACGCGCTGTTAGCATCCAGCTGCCGCTGCCCAACACTACAATGGCAGACAACAATGCAAACTAAACACAGACTGCGCACAGCACAGCCAGTGATTTTTCATACCGAGCGCTAAGCGGCGTTACCAATAAAAAAACCTAAATAGCCTAATTACAACTATTAGTTTTTGCCCGTATATAGGCACTTCCGAAAGTGATGTTTATTCCTTAATCATAAGTAGGTAATTTAAGAAATACCATCCTATGAAGCCCCTTTAATTGTACCGTGAATGACCTCTACGCTAACAGTATGTTCAGATAGATCTATTACACGAAACTAACATTTTATATCAGTTTTTTTTTCATTATGTGAAATGAGTCCTTGCTCATCAGGGAGGTCTGAGAACTCCTTCAAAACACCAACTGTAAAATCTGTGTATCTGGAATTTACGCTGTTAACACAAATGTGACAGACAATTTGTTGTTTGCTGAGTTGTGCTCAAAACTTTATTCTTTTAAGGTTGTGTTATATGTGGAAGTTCCCTCACAATGACCAATCCGCTATAAAAATATCTTATCACTCATCCGAAAGTACCGATAAAAGAAATGGGGTTAAGTATTATTCAGTTTGTGTTTGTATGTCTGTGATAACGATGTATAACTACTGCACAATGAATATTCCATTCCACTTCGCCAGTTGCGAAAATATCTCAGGAATCGAAAATTTTGAGACAAACTGATTCAGTATTTTTTCGACTTGGGAAACAAATGCAACTGCATACGAGTGGTTCCACCTTAGTTTAATTTTTATTAACATATGCTTACAATACATAACTGAAGCCAGGCCCTGGTTCCCAGTTGTCTCTGTGGCAATTTATGGCCGATCTTCTTCTTCGCTTGGTGTCACTTGGAAATCTAAACAACGTGAAAACCAATTTTGCCATGGTTGATGCAGTTCACAGCCAAGTAACACCAATATTTACAATGAATTTTTCAACGCATTTAATTCCAACTCTCCACTTGCAGCCTGACTCGTATGTAAACAAGTATGAGAATCCTACACTTTGGGGAAAACATGGCGGACAGTTTACGTGAAGCTATAGGAGTATAATGGCAAGCTGCTTGAACTGGCGTGTGCGATGATGTGATTGACTGAGTTCAATAGTAATTAACTCGGAAACAGGACAACATATCCAATCTTTTTCTTAACAAGTATTTCCCATCAAAACCTCCCCTGCAACACCCTTACAATCTATTCAGACTGTATAAGAACGCAAATATGTAAATGTGTTTAAAGGTAAATTATTTCAACAGTCAAAATGTCAGAATTATAGGTCGAGAAAAGTAATTTTCTGTGTTATTTGGCACTTGGCAAGAAAACAACATACAAAGGGTACACCAGAAAGGGCCTGGTTACTGTTTGCTACGTACGTTCTATTGTCTGAGGTGTTTGAAATTATATACTTTCTCGAGCAAATACATGCACTTGTTTGTCAAAAATTTGGACGACGTTTTTCATTTCTTTTAGGTCTCGCGAATGTAAAGAATTAACCACGCGAGATTTGTCAACAATGTCAATTATGAATTTTGGTTCGCCCATTAATAAAATCTCTTACTACTGCTTGTCCTGACATTTTGTTAGTACACTACTGGCTATTAAAATCGCCACACCAAGAAGAAATGCAGATGATAAACGGGTATTTATTAGACAAATATATTTACTAGAACTGACAATTCATTATATTTTCATCCAATTTGGGTGCATAGATCCTGAGAAATCAGAACCCAGAACAACCACCTCTGGCCGTAATAACGGCCTTGATACGCATGGGCATTGAGTCAAACAGAGCTTGGATGGCGTATACTGGTACAGTTGCCCATGCAGCTTCAACACGATACCACAGTTCATCAATAGTAGTGACTGGCGTATTGTGACGAGCCAGTTGCTCGGCCACCACTGACCAGACGTTTTCAGTTGGTGAGAGATCTGGAGAATGTGCTGGCCAGGGCAGCAGTCGAACATTTTCTGTATCCAGAAAGGCCCGTACAGGACCTGCAACTTGCGGTCGTGCATTATCCTGCTGGAATGTAGGGTTTCGCAGGGATCGAATGAAGGGTAGAGGCACGGGTCGTAACACATCTGAAATGTAACGTCCACTGTTCAAAGTGCTGTCAATGCGAACAAGAGGTGACCGAGACGTGTAACCAATGGCACCCCATCCCATCATGCCGGGTGATACGCCAGTATGGCGATGACGAATACACGCTTGCAATGTGCGTTCACCGCTATGTCGCCAAACACAGATGCGACCATCATGATGCTGTAAACAGAACCTGGATTCATCCGAAAAAATGACGTTTTGCCATTCGTGCACCCAGGTTCATCGTTGAGTACATCATCGCAGGCGCTCCTATCTGTCAAGCGTAACTGCATCCATGGTCTCTGCGTTGATAGTCCATGCTGCTGAAAACGTCGTTGAACTGTTCGTGCAGATGGTTGTTGTCTTGTAAACGTCCCCATCTGTTGACTCAGGGATCGAGACGTGGCTGCACGATCCGTTATAGCCATGCGGATAAGATGCCTGTCATCTCGACTGCTAGTGATACGAGGCCGTTGGGATCCAGCACGGCGTACTGTATTACCCTTTTGGACCCACCGATTCCATATTCTGCCAACAGCCATTGGATCTGGACCAACGCGAGCTGCAATGTCGCGATACGATAAACCGCAACCGTGATAGGCTACAATCCGACCTTTATCAAAGTCGGAAACGTGGTGGTACGGATTTCTCCTCCTTACACGAGGCATAACAACAACGTGTCACCAGGCAACTACTGTTTGTGTACGAGAAATTAGTTGGAAACTATCCTCACGTCAGCACGTTGTAGGTGTCGCCACCGGCGCCAACCTTGTGTGAATGCTGTGAAAATGTAATCATTTGCATATAACAGCGTCTTGTTCCTCTCGGTTAAATTTCGCTTCTGTAGCACGTCATCTTCGTAGTGCAGCAATTTTAATGGCCAGTAGAGTATATTTCGATTTTTCGTAAAAGGGATAGTGGCTCATAACCTCACTCTGACCGTTCAAGTACCAAATTGCAAACAGATCTCGTAGCAGATGCAATTCCGCTGGTGACGACCGAGTGAGGTGGCGCAGTGGTTAGAAAACTGGACCGACATTCGGAAGGACGATGGTTCAAACCCGCTTCCGGCCACCGTGATTTAGGTTTTCCGTGATTTCCCTAAATTGCTTCAGGCAAATGCCGGCTGTTTTCCTTCACCATCACTCCCTAATCCGAGCTTGTACTCCGTCTCTAATGACCTCACAGTAGAAGGGACGATAAACACTAGTCTGACGTGTAAACGAAAACGACCACTCGTGACTGGTCCGAGCACGGGGCTCACAACCCGAACCACGTGCCACTGTTAAGCACTAATGAAGGACTGGGTCCCTTACTTCGATTGCACATAATTGACTAAGGTCAATCCAACACATTTATTTCAAATAACATAAATGAAGTTACATTTGAATCTGTCTGACATTAAACAGGAATAAAAAAACTCAATATCAACTTATTTAGTGCGTGGAGTTCGAGTTAAGTCAATAAACATATAAACTAAACAATTCTCCATAATTCAAAAGAAACAGAAAAAGAAAATTGAATCAATACACCCCACTGACAAATATCCAAAAAACCTTACAATACTACTCAAAAGAATACACTGAAGTGGGGAGCAATCATTCACCCGACAGAACACTTCAAAATGAGTTCAATAACACAGATGCGTGCCCCAGAAAACTGCAAGACATTACATACACTTCATTTGACGAATAACAATCACTAATATTACGCCATTCCTGTTTGAATTGCAGTGTTCCCAAGAAACAGGCGCTTATTCTGAAAGAACAACTTTTTTGAATAGGTTTAAATCACAGCATTAAGGAATTCCAAAAGATGTCCAATCGAACCCCCCTCTCCTTTCAGTTGAGGCGCAAATCTTTCCCCTTTTCTAGGCGGAGGCTGAGCCAGAAACACAGAATGCTACAAAGACACAGTTTTGCTGCGAAATCTTACAGGACACCCAGAAGCAGTAACAGACGAGGGGTCGCCACCCACACATAACACAGGCTAAGAGTCAGGCTGGGAGCACATCCTACGAGAACTTGTTCACACTATGCTCACCACAAACTGTAGACATTCCAGCCGAACATCCGCTTGCGGTGGCTGCCAGAAGGACGAAGCAACTGGCAGGCCAACACCGTGCTTCTGACACAGGCACCTCAATTTGTACAAACATCTCGGCCAACACCAACTCCGGACTCCCCTCTCACTGCCAGGCTTGGCACAGTTTATATGAAATGCCTTCCACGATTAGCAAACAGCCCCAGCGTAGCAGACGTCACACGTGTGCTTACAATTACTGCTGAGCGACAACTCCGCCAGTCCCACCGGCCGCCCCGAACTGACTGCCTCTCGCCGTCCCGCGCGCCCCAGCCGAAAACCAAAGATGCTCATGCCCGGGGACGCGCCAAAGATAACAAGCCGATGGCTGATGATCGACCAGCGATGCGGCTCAGTGACAGGCAAGAGTCGGTACAGGGACAAAGCGCGACTGGCACTGCAGTAGACTCACTGGTCTCGACCAGTCAGCTGAGACAAGGAAGCTGATCGTCCGAAAGGGGCTTAGGCTCACCTCAGCCAAAGAGCGGGCGGGCAGAACGCGCCGTGGTCGTCCGTCGTCAACAGAGCAGGGGCAGACTGCAGAGCTGTAGTTGTCGGGAGCCGCCGGTTGCGAGTGGATCGGCAACCCGTAGGCGTGAGTAATAAGTAGTTCCGACGAATCTGTAACAGAAGACGCCGCAGTGCTGAAGTGAATGCTGCCAGTGCAGTGCATACCACCGAGGAGTCACCGACGCCGGAATTAAGCTTTACAGAGAGGCTGACCAGAAGCAGTGGAAGTGTGGCAGCTGCGGCGGAAGCAGCATAATCGATGAGAACATGTAAGGCGACTTATGTGGGTCTCCCATCGAGAGCAGGCTGCGGGGCCATTGGTTGACCTTACTTGGACTGCGGACGACAGCACTAGCTCAACCGATGCCCCAGCTCTGGGCTGGCACGCGATGGGTTCGGGATTTCCTCAGAATGGTGTGGATTTCCTGGAACTTTGCTGCTGTTAGTTTAGCATGCTGTCCCCAGCAAGCGAGGACTCATTCGCATAGAAATAACTAATGTTACCACACACATTAGATGTACAATTTCACAACAGATGCTTGACCCTGATTAAGGAAAAGTGCGAAGTTATTCACATGAGTACTAAAAGAAATCAGCTAAATTTCGATTACACGATAAGTCACACAAATCTTAGGGCTGTAAATTTAACTAAATACTTAGGGATTACAGTCACAAATAACCTCAATTGGAACTATCACACAGATAATATAGTGGGTAGAGCAAACCAAAGACTACGATTCATTGGTAGAACACTTAGAAAGTGCAACAGGTCTACTAAAGAGACTGCTTACACCACGCTTGTCCGCTCTATTCTGGAGTATTGCTGTACGGTGTGGAATCCGCATCAGGAGGGACTGACGGATGACATCGAAAAAGTACAAAGAAGGTCAGCTCGTTTTGTATTATCGCGAAATAGGGGAGATAGTGTCACAGACATGATACGTGAACTGGACTGGCAATAATTAAAAGAAGCGCGTTTTTCGTTGTGACGGGATCTTGTCATGAAATTTCGATCACCAGTTTTCTCCTCTGATTTCGAAAACATTCTGTTGGCACCCACTTACATATGGAGTACTGATCATCACGATGAAATAAGAGGAATCAGGGCTCGA
The DNA here is from genome assembly GCF_023897955.1 of Schistocerca gregaria. Lineage (NCBI taxonomy): Eukaryota > Metazoa > Arthropoda > Insecta > Orthoptera > Acrididae > Schistocerca > Schistocerca gregaria. The sequence continues at coordinate 24,003,903 of NC_064928.1, read as the reverse complement.
GCAGAAAAGTTTAAGTGCTCGTTTTTGCCGCGTGCCGTTCGAGAGTGGAACGGTAGAGAGCTTGAAGGTGGCTCATTGAACTCTCTGCCAGGCACTTTATTGTGAATATCAGAGTAATCACGTACATGCAGATGTAGATGTAGATCTTTCCCTTCACGTAGCCTCTTCTCATATTAGCTCACCTTTAATTATACAAATGGAGAGTTCAATGGGAGTCGTGATGTCACGGTAATTGTATGAACTGATTTCTCTTCCTCTTTTTAACCTCTTGTACTCTAACATGGTTCTGAGAACATTCATTTGCTTTATGGCAAACTTCGTAAGTGAGGAGTGCTGTGATTTGAGTCGCATTGGAATGAGCCACTGAGACCCATGCGTGGGAACATAGGGAGAAGAAATAGCAGAGCTTCCTTGCCACAGGATGGAAGTAGCTTTGCAGCGTAGAGAGCAGGCAGATTAGCCATTGTCCATTTATAGGGTGATCTGCAGGTGGCTGAGATAAAAAAAAAATCTTCAGTCCAGAAGGCGGAACGCTGTAAATGGATCGCAGGTCCTAGAAGCTCGTTAAGTGACATACTTGGGATGACAAATATTTCCTCACTTTAAAAAAAAATGGCTCTGAGCACTATGGGACTTAACATCTGAGGTCATCAGTCCCCTAGAACTTAGAACTACTTAAACCTGACTAACCTAAGGACATCACACACATCCATGCCCGAGGCAGGATTCGAACCTGCGGCCGTAGCGGTCGCGCGGTTCCAGGCTGAAGCGTCTAGAACCGCTCGGCCATAGCGGCCGACTTTCCTGACTTTCTCAAAAACTTGACAAACAGCACTGACATACTTAATGCACGGATGCAGCAGCAGAGTCGGCTAATAGCCTCACAGCACGCTTTTTAAAATTTCATGGAACGTGTAATGTGATGCTAGCTGGTGACTGAATAAGAACCATCTGGGGTGTTAGTATTGATGTCAAGAGGACGTATCCCTCGTTGTAAAGAAATCTGATTCACTGGGCTGTTGACGTTTCGTGGTGTCTGGAAGTGAAACATCGTACACGAAACAACTGCGTCATTGGCAAGCTCTAATATGTTGTGAGAGAACTGGTGGGTGTATTTGGTTGTTGGGAAGACAGCAGCAAGCTGCATGTTAGAGACTTGGAAAGGTAACGATGCAGAAAAGGAGGAGTTGCGAGGTACATGCACCTTCAATTCTCGGAGTCACTGTGTGTCTACTCTTGTCACAGTACACTGAATATTATGGTAAGTATCGTTTGCAGCTGTGGTATATTAGGATAAGTGAGAATATTGTAGTTCAGTTGCTCATATTTGTTAGTGCTTCTTCGGATCTTTAGGATTCTTGAAGATGGTTCCACACGAATAGTCACTGTGATCGTCTTAGTCAGGCTACTGTACTTATATCCGAGAGTTGTGCAACTCCATCTCTTTCAGTAACTTTGCCAATTCAGAGCTTTAGTTTACAGTTCTCTAGTAAGGTACATCGCTGTGAAGTTCTTGTCCACATAACTGTGTTTTGTTGCATTTTTATTCTTGTGTCCTCTATAATACGCCATAGTGTTGCTTAAATCTTGTGTTTATTACCACAACGATTGCCTTTAAATGATAAATATTGTGTGTGATCCCACCTTCAGATTCACTGTTATGGCCAATATACAAGCTGATTTTTTCCACCGTATTTAAACTCTAGGGATTGATCGATGAGATGATACGGAACTAAAAAGGTCTAATGAACTTAGGCCGGCCGCTGTGGCCGAGCGGATCTAGGCGCTTCAGTCCGGAACTGCGCTGCTGCTACGGTCGCAGGTTCGAATCCTGCTTCGGGCATGGATGTGTGTGATGTCCTTAGGCTAGTTAGGTTTAAGTACTTCTAAGTCCAGGGGACTGATGACCTCAGATGTTAAGTCCTACACCGCTTAGAGCTATTTGGACCATTTCGTCTAATGAACTTATGACTGGAAATGCATGGTTTCCAACCTAGAGACCGTTTCTTCAGTCACCCTTTGTTACAGAGACTGCGGTCTGATACGCGCTGTACCATGCAGCCACAGTTAAAGTATGCATGGTTCTCTCGTACGTCATGCCCTGGCGCCCGCTCCTGCCATAGTGACTGGTAATGTTGTGTCCGATCCACTCCTCTTGCTGACTCACCTTGTAGCTGATGTGATACAGCGCTGTACACAATGTGCACGTATTTGAATCGATAACTTGACGTGGAGTTTACGCATGGAAAGGCAAATGGTAACGGACGGAGGTCCCCAAGGTTGTAGCAGGAGACCTATCCCCACCGACAACAAGCACAGTATTCAACTTTTGCAACAGTGTTTCGCTGTTTGTTTGAGACAGGGTAGTTTCAGGATGCCGTAAACCATGAAGGTCGTACCCGAAACGTTCGGACAACAGACCTGGAGGAAAATGTTACACTTTGGAAGGCGACGGCCGTGTCAGTACCAGCCAGTACAAGGTTACACAGAAGACCGCGTGGAACGGGCTGTTCCAGCTCGTCGGCGGCATTGTTGTGGAGCTTGGGAAATGTTTTTGGCTGTAATGTACGATACCATCTATTTCAACAAAGTTGACTTTTGCAAATCAATAATCTCCAGTTGAAGTGACAAGGAAACATCAAGAAAAAGGAGTACTGAACACCTTAAGTTCCATTTCCAAACTAGTGAGGTCTCGGAATCGTGTTTCAAACGACGTGATGAGGTGCTTTAACTTTGCTTGGTAATCGCCGATAGTAGTAGTAGTACCTTCAGGTAGTTTTAAAGAAGCAAGACGACTGAAGAAGGTTAAATGTCCTTTACTCATCTGACTCTCAAATAGACGTGACTTTTCCATGAACGCTTTGATCTGGTCGTGCATGTCAACGATTAGCTGCCCTTTGCTCTGCAATGTCAGATTGAACTTTATTCAGATACATGGTTATGTCAGCTAGGAACGCCAGGTCTGAAATCCATTTTATATCTTTCAGACAACGCATTTCTTCCCCTTTCATTTCGAGAAAAAGGGATATTTCCTCACGAATGGCAAAGGAAACATCAAGAACTTTTCCCCGACTCAGCCAACGAACTGTACTGTGGTAAGGTATATCCCCATACTCCGCTTCCATATCTTTCGGGAATCCTTTGAATTGGCGATGATTCATACCGTGACGCCGCACAAAATTAACACACTTCACATCATCTTTCATTACGCCACCTAGCTGTACTGTTTCAGCACACAGTGTCTCAAAATGTCTTTCCCGAATTCGTCCCTGACTTTATTTTTCAAATGAGAAGCAAAACCTTAGTGACGCTCTATCATTTGTGGTGCACCGTCTGTAGCTACAGAATATCCCACGTCAAATTCATATTGTCCACTGATTCACAAACAGCTTCAAACATGTCACGTCCTGTTGCGGTGTAATCGAGTGGTACCACATCCGAGAGTTCTTCAGTTACTTGCAGCTCCATTTCGACATTATGCACAAAGACTGCAAGTTGAGCACAGTCCGATATGTCGGTGCTTTCGTCAAGCGCTAGCGGAAATGCAACAAAGCTCTCCGGCTTTTTCCTGAGCCGTGTCTCTAAATCCGCTGCCATGTCCAGGATTCGACGAGACATTGTTTGCTTCGACAGGCAAACCCTTTCAATCGCCTGTACCTCCCTTGGAAACAAACATTCTGCAACTGCTACCGTGCACGATTTTCCGTGTGGTTCCACCGAAAACGGCTTGGAACAGCCTGCTGTAAGTGATAAGGCTGGTAACATTTGACATAGAGAATTTTGCACAGCTTACAGTGTGTGCAGGGCGTACCAGGAACAGACTTTCCCTAATCGGGAGCAGTTCTATCACTCGTTTCTTCACCAGGCAACCGCTATTGTGTGATTTGTGTCATTCATCCTATTCACAGATGAGGCCACCTTTAAGCGGAGTGGTATCTTCACCTTTCATAACAGTCATCTGCGGGATAGTACACAGAAGACCTATAATATGGTGACAGCGAATCGTCAGCATTGGTGTAGCCGGAAAGTGTGGGCCTGGATAACTGGCGACCGTTCTTTGCGACCAGTCTTCCTTCCATGTCGCCAAACAAACGGGAAGCACCGGCGTTCCTTGCGGGTGACTTTGCGCCCCCAGTTGGAGGAAGTGCCACTGGTGATTCGGAAGCTTATGTTGCTGCTACATGACGGTGCTTTGCCGTTGACGTCCGGACGCATCTAAGTCGTTGTTTCACTGGTCGATGGATCGGACGAGGGCGTCCAGTTGAATTGTCGGATCGCAACCGGTGCGATTTCTGGTTACTGGGCCCCCTCAAAAAGTATCGTGTATGCAGAGCCCATTCCATATGTGGAAACAATGGAGGAGCTTATGCATGCTGCGTTTGACACAGTTCGGATGCAGCCTGGCCGATGTGAACGTGTGAGACAGAACATGCTATGGTGCGTACACGCATGCGTTGAGGGACAGGGAAAGCAGTTTCAACAGTTGCTCTGACTGTGGCAGCACGGTACAGCGAGTATTGGACCGCTGTCTCTGTAACAATGCATGTCTGACTAAACAGTCACTAGCATGGAAGCCATGCATTTCCGGACGTAAGTTCATTACGCCTTTTTTGTTCCGTAAACTCTCATCGATCATTCCCTAAAGTTTGTACACAGTGGGAAAAATCAACCCTTATTAAAGCTTTAGTAATTCCATTGGCGGCCGAAGACTTCCGGCATAAGAAGTCAGCCTCATTCTGCTAACAGCCTTGTCAAAGAGGGCGGAGGAGCGGAAAGAGGTTCAGGGCACTCTCTTGTCCTAGGGGTGGGAAATTGCCCCTAAAGGCGGAAGAATCAGCAATGATCAACGACATGATGATGCAGAAGGCAATGCAAACCACTGCATTAAAAACACGTGACGTGTATCCACAGGACATGTGGCCTATAGTTGAAGAAGTGTCATGACGATCCCTCCATTGGCAAAAGATTCCGGAATAGTCCCCCATTCGGATCTCCGGGAGGGGACTGCCAACGGGGAGGTTACCATGAGAAAAAGATTGTACTGTTACTTAAAAACCGTCTTGATTGCAAATATTTTTATTCATATGACCGGTTTCGGTTCATTCAGAACCATCTTCAGATCTGATATTTCAGTTACAGGACTAACCCGTCCAAATCCAGAAGTTTTCACATGTGACGTAGCATAAAAGAATAACTGTATTTTACTTATTTTCTCCTTATAAAAACAAAGAATAAAAAATTGTCTTGTTGGATGTTTTCCCTTTCTTTAACATTTGTACCATTTATTAGGATAATACCTCAATATGCGTGTATGTATATTTCTTTGTCAAAGCAATTTTTTAGCATTTGTAAAATTTGCTAGGATGATATCTCAATTCTTGTGTATGTATATTTCTTTGTCAAAGCAATTCTTGCAAATAATTCTTATTTGTTAGTGTAACAATGTGGAAATGAGTGTCTAGAAACAAAAACATTTTACTTGTACATGATATTTAGAAAATGTGTTAGGAATAGATTTTACTTCATTACTAAATTTATAAATTAATATTTCTAAGAAAATCGATGTGAAAGACTCCTCACTTTCGATAACAAACTTCCTTAAAAAAAAACTTCACACTTAAATAAAGAAAGAAAATAATTAAAAATTAATAATAGCATAAAAATATTCTTCTCTTGTCATTTTTAATTACAATGTGGAAGAATATAAAAATATAAATTAGTAATACAAACTAGAAAAGAACAGAATAATGTGGCTGAACAGTGCGCAACAAAATTTAGATAAATTAGAAAATTTTTGACTGACTTAGACAACGATTCAATCATTGCCTAAATTCAGTGCAAAAATTAAGTTCAAAGGGTGGTGATATGTAAAGTGTCAGGCAAATCCAACACCTTACATGAAAACCCTGACATAATAAGCAAATCTACTAGTATGTCACATAGCTCCGAATAAATCGTGACATTAAATTAACCAAAGTAATACGAGTAACGAGTGAGGAAATGGAATGCCACAGACTAACACAAGAATGCCTAAATGCATGTCGTACCTTCCCACCGTGAGGCAGACGCAGTTCCGAGGGGAGAAACGAGGACAGAAGCCGAGAGCAGAACCGTGTTAAGCTAGAAGGCCCTACGATAAGGGACAGACTGGACACCCACGTCGCCAGCTAACCATTAGGACGACACCACCGGCAAGTTTTAGCGTGAGACTTTTTCGCGTCTCTGTTACATTAGGACAATCCTCCAGCCCATGTTAAAAGATAGAGCCCTCCAGAAGAACAGTATAGATCTCACGATAACGCTAAAAGGACCACATCAGCTGCAGGTTTTAGCGTGAGACTTTTTAGCGTCTCTGTTACATTGCAAACTTTAAAAAACATTGCCCCACCACGAAAAGTATAACGTTTCTCATTGGATAGACAGAATTTTTGTAGGCGGAGCTTAAGCTTAACATTGAGACCCTGATTGGTCAGATGAAAAATTGTAGTAAGGAGAAGTTAGAAGGAGTTGGTTCCGAGACGGCGAGCTGGATGGCTGCTGCGCCGGCCGCTGCCGCCCTGACGCTGCTTAAACACCGACAAGGTAATGAACACACGCTTCACTCAGAACTGCAGAAGACTCATCTGTTACACCCCCTTTTTGCGTAATACTAGTCTCGATCGTTAATTAAAACTCATGGTGTTCACATTTGCCACTTGAAGTAAAAATCTGAAACGCGATAATTTTTGTTATATAGTTATTGAGAAGCCACTTCAGCCACTGTATTTTACGACGATTTAGATAAGTAAGTAAAGATAATTGAGGGTCACTGTAGACCATTTTGATAGTTTTCTCTTTTGTGAAACTTAATTTAAACCTACATTATAGATGTGATAATGGCATAGGTCATCCTTCGATCGATTGTAGAACTTGGAAACCCATTCAGGGAATATTCGTTCACATTTTTGTTGGACGCTGTTGGTTTTTACCATCCTGTATTAAAACATTTCCTTTTATCAATAGTGCAATTTATAAACGAGGTTTTGTGAGTAGAATAAAATTTCCAATGGGAAACTTAACTGCTTTTTCGACGTTATTTTACCAGCTAACTAAAAATAGGAAAGCCTTGAACCCTTTCCACTAAATTTAGTTAGTATTAAGATTCTTTTACAGGGAGTGCAGTGGAGCTGACGCTGAGATCATTTAGTATTTGGTTATATCATCGCTAGTCTCACTGAACTCTTCTGAATTCTACATGTCATGTGTGGTCTAGCGTCTCCTTACCAACAACAGGTCCCAGGTTCAAACTAGTTAATTCCCTAAAAAGCATGCTCAGAGCGTCGTTGCGTGAAAGTGGTAGCGAGACACGATATAGCACAAACAGACACCACCATGAATGTTTAGAAAATGGCGACCCTGCCAGGATGGTAAAATACCATGATTGAAGGCCGACCACATGCCTAACTAGGTCAGAAAAATACTAGCTGAAAAATTTTCATAGTAAAAAAAAATCTTTTTGTTCTTGAAACTATACATAGTAAAACAGTAGCCGCAGCGATAGATAGTAAATGTATAAAATAGAAATGAGTCTAGCAGAAACAATAGCATTATTAAGTTATCAATTTTGAATATTGTTAGAATTAAGTTTTCTCTCCAATTTAAGCGCACAGGTGGCGGATACATCGTTGACAAGTTGGTTCTGACCCAACAAGTAAGTGAATGGATTGTCAGTCTTGGTAGTGTCACGTCATGTGAACAAAAAATTTATGAAACGCGTGAGATCGTATGAGCGCATGTTGACGCGAAGTAGTGCGCGTGAAGTGCTTTTAAAACAGAAAATAAGGGATTCGGAAAGATTAGCAATGGCATATCGAGACTTTGACCGAACTGAGGTAGAGACCGAGCATGAAAATGGACAGAGAATAGAGAACAGTACAACAGACGATGCAGTATCGCGAGAAATAGGACAGATAACGCACCATAACGAGGATAATGTACGCCAAGGCACAGAAAACATAGGTCAGCATACGACAGAGGAGCAGGAAAGTAGTGAGACATTCGATGAGGATTCTCACTTGCCTCTTGAATACTTAGAATCCGTAGTACAAGTAATCAGATCTCCCTCACCACAAAGTACAAGGAATGCGAACAGAAACATGTCACCGCACAGTTCAATGCAATCGGTTGCAAACCAACAATTGGGCGAAAACTCAGAGCGTAGAACGTCGGAAGAAAACGCAGTAGGACCCACCAATCTGGTAGAATTATTACAACAAATTACGGAAACCATGACAAGGCAAAATAAAGAAATTGCGAACCAAATTAAAATTCAGAATGCGGAAACCACGAGACAAATGCGTGAGATTAAAGAACAAAACAAAAAAATTCAGTTACACCTAAGTCATATTGAAGACGAGGCAAAAGAATCTCGAGAAGTGATAGGAAACTTAATAACAGGTCACAATCAACTGAGAACAGACATTGACAAGGTACAAGCGGAAGTACAAACATTGCGTAATGACACTGAGGACGAGATGAAAACATTACGTAACAACCCCCACGAAGAAGTCAAGAAACTAAAGAAACAAATAAACGTAATTACTAGACAAGCAGCAGGCACAGCGCGTGAAATTGTCGAAAACAGTGTGTTACACAAACGTACCACAAAAGCAGCGCTGAAAAGATATGATAACCGCATAGTCAAAATAGAAGCGCAAACGAAGCGACAATTTCAGAAATTGCGAGCAGAGTTGTTGCAAACCATTGAAGAGCGTAGTGAAGTGTATCGAACAAGCACAGAGTCTGCAACCACATCCGTATCTGTAACAGCACCGGAGAAACAAGAAATTAACGAAGATATTACGCATTTGCGATTCCAATCACAGGCGGAAAGTAACATACGTGAAATCAGACAGCCTGCACTGCGGGTAGGCGAAGGTTACAGTGGACGATATCGAATGGATCTACCACAACCGGAAAGAACGACGGGAGAAATGATCAGAAACAAAAGTGGAGAAGAATCGCGAATTTCATATGGAACTATGACGAAGTACGACAACGATCATTTCCTCACAATCAGAAAATTTCAACAATTTCGAGAAGGAAACTCATTACATCCACGAACTTTTATTGATCAATTCCGAGTAGGATTACCAGAACACTGGACGCTAGCACACAAATTAGACTTTATATGTGCACACATGTCAGAAAGAGTCGCAGAAACTATGCAGAATGTTGCAGCGACGTGCCGATCGTACGAAGATTTCAGAGAGAAGTTTCTCTCACGATATTGGTCCAGCGAAGCACAGAACAGAGTGAAGTACGAATTATTACAGAACCCATATTTTGAAAATTCGGGAGCGAAGAGTCCCGTGAAATTTTTCGAAGCAATGGCAAACGAAAATCAATTCTTAGATGTACCATACAGTGAAGGAGAGTTGATTAAATTACGCGCGATGAAGCTACCATTGAAATACCAGCAGTCATTAGTAGGTCGCAGAGGCAATGGCGTCGAAGCATTTTAAGGTATTCTAAGGGAACTAGAGTTCATATTCTCGGAAGATGGTGCAAGAAAAAGACGAAGAGCACGTGAAAATGAAAGCAAAAAGCAGTGGAATCCACAAGACACAGTACGAAGAAACAATTACGAACCACGTGATAACTTTGCACCAAGAAACCAGAATAGATTTCAACAAAGAACCGGTTATGGATTTAGAAGAGAATATGGCAATAACTATAATTCATCCAGGAACGGCAACCACTATTACAGAGGGAATAACGACCACTGGAACGGGTACTGGAGAACCAATAGACCGACAAATTATCAACAAAGAAACCACTATCAACAAGCTGAACAAGAAAAGCGAATACAAACAGAAGAGGTTGAGGTAAGACCACCAAAACCAGAAAAACGTTCGAATTGACAACTAAGCGCCCATGCCAAAGAGAATGACGCACCGACCCAGGACAATTGCAGCACCTTGAACAGAGAAATCAAAATCTTATCACGAGAAGAGAAGAAGGAAGAAACAAATCTGCAGCGACCAGATGAAAACGAAGACAAGAAAATCACAATATCATGTTGGGACGAAATTAAGTGGGAGAATACTGATGAGGAAGATAAATTACCAGAGGCGTGCACAACGAATGTAGGAGGAAAGGACGAAGTAATGAATATTGCAGAGCTATTTGAGATGGAAACCAGGGAAAGCGAATTCAATGAGGATAATGCACAGTCGACAGAAGTTGAAAATAAGTTACAAGTGGGCACACAACCCAACGTATATAATGAAGGAAGTTATGAAGCGATAATTAGAGCATTTAGATGCGATTATGTGAAAGTAGCGACGAAAAAGGAGAAGATAGACGAGGATGAGGAAGAAGTGGAGGATGTAGAAGAAAGCGTAAAAGAAGGAAGAAATAGAGAAGAGGAAATAAAAGAGAGAGAAGTAGCAGTCGAAGCTTATCCTACAGAAAGTTCGAATTCACAAGGGAAATTCCTAAAAAGACTCATGTATGATTCAGTGGAGGATTCGTTGATGCAAGAGGAAGAAGAACAGAACCAACCCTTTCAAATTCAACCAGTTGTGAAGGCCATGGTAAAGCATATCAGAGTCAGTATTGTAATTGATAGCGGAAGTGAACTGACTGCGATCTCAGAAAATTTATTCATGCAGAGTAATGCCAATGAGGAATTGCCAGTTCTGAAAACACTTAAGATTAAAGTAAGAGGTCCTATTAGAAACAATGCTGCGGAAGTTATGAGACAAACAAAATTAACTCTTTCGTGCCAAGGTCAAAAGATCGAAGCCAACTTCGTGATTATACCTAAGCTAACTGTAGATTTGATTATAGGTGCAGATTTTTTAAATGAGAGACGAGCGATAATAGATATGGGGAAAGGTAGCGTAACATTCGGGAATGTCACACTTCTCTTTGAGCAAAAGCTAAAATTAGAAGAAATACCAGTTATAAACAAACAATTAAGAATGATGCGAGATAAAGAGGATGAACAATTAGAATGGTGTGCACAAAAGGAGGAATCGCTTCAACTCATGTTAGAAGTCCATAAAGAAATCAACGAAAAATTGCAATAAGTTCAAGGTATTTCGGAACACAGTAAAAGAGAATTAGAGGGTATTTTACGAGATGAAGCAGAGGTATTTTTACTTATGACTGGCAGTATTAAACACTTTCAGTATAAGTTTGAGGATTAATTTTATTTCTGGTAAATAATCAGCACAATATTTCAAGATTATGTTGCAGATAAGATCGTCAGGTGAAAGAAGAATGAAGAGAGAGGAAGGTGGGAAAAAGAATGTAGTTTCAATAATAACACCAATAGTACCATAGATTAAGGTGAAGGGATAAAGCGTAGTTAGTCTAACAGCATGAAATACTAAAATGCTATACACCATGACACTACACAAAAATAAAAAACGAATTTGAGGATTCTTGAGTAGACGTTAAGACTCCAAATATCTTAGAATTATAACATGGAAAGTGCGCCGAAATTTGTAAAGCTTTTTAAGTAGGCGTATAACAAGTAGACACTAGATATATGTTAGATGATTATAAATAAAACTTTTTGTTAGAACCATTGTAAAAACTCTAGCAAGGAAGAGATGCAACGCCCTACAAGTTGCAACGCGAGATGTATCAAGAAAGAAAAGGACGTAATTAGCAAGAAACGATTTCTACATAGCAGGAGCGTCGAGAGAAGGGAGAGGACAGCGAAAGGCCCTTGTATAGAAAGTGGTCAATAAATGTGCCCGATAGGAGGAACCCTGCTGGGATGGAACACCCAGCCGCACAGTGACAGACCCCTGCTGAGAGGCGGCGGGACGGCGCTGGGACGGCGAACGCGGGAAGGGTCTCCGAGCACGGAATGAACGGCGCGAGCAAAAAACGGCCGGACGAGAAGACCGCTTGTGCAAGCCACCGTTGGCAAAAAATATGCGTAAAAGTCACACTACTGCTATTAAACAGTACACTGATGCACGAAACTGAAGAAGAACTTCCATAAAGTAAAAATGACACGCCCAAACAATTTATCAAACTGTTACTAGGAGAAGAACTTCAAAGCGACTAGTTGTCAATAAATATTTCCATATCCTGCCCAGAGAAGAACCAAGAAGCCAGTAAGAAGCAGAGAAAAGGCAGGAAGAACAGAAGTTGAAGATTCGCAAGATTGAGACCAAGAAAGAAGATGGGTGAAGAATAGACGACATACCTTCCCAAATCCCTATCCTATTGTAAACTAGTTGTCTGCGAAGTATTACGACGAAAAACGACCCCATTCAGTGACACATAACGATGACTTTCACGCATACAAAGCCAGTAAACCACGAGATTCTGCACTCACAGCTCCATTCCATTTGGGACCTCCACAACAACAACACACACTTGCCAAGCCAACAAGGAACGAAGAACGAAGCTGTACATCAAATACATGCCCACATCCATCTCGCTCAAGTCCGTCATCTTCGTGCAAAAACATTCGCCAACCTCATGCTTAAACATTCATGGGATTGTGTGAATGTGTGAAATCAAATTATGTGATGTAGGAATTGTGCAAAAGAAACGTGTGAAAAACTAAATAAGTTAAGCACACCAGACACCTAACAAACTAAAACGGTCATTGACTATGGACTTAAATAAAAAATAGACTATCGATAAAAATAATTCATTAGTTCTGAAATGGACAATATATAAAGAACACCAAGTAAGGCAATATAAACTCTAAAACTATATACCACTTATTTTCTCCTCATGAAAAAAAAGAATAACTATATTTTACTTATTTTCTCCTTATAAAAACAAAGAATAAAAAATTATCTTGTTGGATGTTTTCCCTTTCTTTAACATTTGTACCATTTATTAGGATAATACCTCAATATGCGTGTATGTATATTTCTTTATCAAAGCAATTTTTTAGCATTTGTAAAATTTGCTAGGATGATATCTCAATTCTTGTGTATGTATATTTCTTTGTCAAAGCAATTCTTGCAAATAATTCTTATTTGTTAGTGTAACAATGTGGAAATGAGTGTCTAGAAACAAAAACATTTTACTTGTACATGATATTTAGAAAATGTGTTAGGAATAGATTTTACTTCATTACTAAATTTATAAATTAATATTTCTAAGAAAATCGATGTGAAAGACTCCTCACTTTCGATAACAAACTTCCTTAAAAAAAAACTTCACACTTAAATAAAGAAAGAAAATAATTAAAAATTAATAATAGCATAAAAATATTCTTCTCTTGTCATTTTTAATTACAATGTGGAAGAATATAAAAATATAAATTAGTAATACAAACTAGAAAAGAACAGAATAATGTGGCTGAACAGTGCGCAACAAAATTTAGATAAATTAGAAAATTTTTGACTGACTTAGACAACGATTCAATCATTGCCTAAATTCAGTGCAAAAATTAAGTTCAAAGGGTGGTGATATGTAAAGTGTCAGGCAAATCCAACACCTTACATGAAAACCCTGACATAATAAGCAAATCTACTAGTATGTCACATAGCTCCGAATAAATCGTGACATTAAATTAACCAAAGTAATACGAGTAACGAGTGAGGAAATGGAATGCCACAGACTAACACAAGAATGCCTAAATGCATGTCGTACCTTCCCACCGTGAGGCAGACGCAGTTCCGAGGGGAGAAACGAGGACAGAAGCCGAGAGCAGAACCGTGTTAGGCTAGAAGGCCCTACGATAAGGGAGGGGCTGGGCACCCACGCCGCGACCCTACCTGTACGACTACACACAACCCGCACGTTTTAGCGTGAGACTGTTTCGCGTCACAGGTACGTCAAGGACAACCCCCAGCCCATGTTAAAAGCTATAGCCCTCCAGAAAAGCAGTATAGATCATATGATAACACAAAAAGGGCCACTACCACCCGCAAGTTTTAGCGTGAGACTTTTTCGCGTCTCTGTTACATTAGGACAATCCTCCAGCCCATGTTAAAAGATAGAGCCCTCCAGAAGAACAGTATAGATCTCACGATATCGCTAAAAGGACCACACCAGCTGCAGATTTTAGCGTGAGACTTTTTAGCGTCTCTGTTACATTGCAAACTTTAAAAAACATTGCCCCACCACGAAAAGTATAACGTTTCTCATTGGATAGACAGAATTTTTGTAGGCGGAGCTTAAGCTTAACATTGAGACCCTGATTGGTCAGATGAAAAATTGTAGTAAGGAGAAGTTAGAAGGAGTTGGTTCCGAGACGGCGAGCTGGATGGCTGCTGCGCCAGCCGCTGTCGCCCTGACACTGCTTAAACACCGACAAGGTAATGAACGCACGCGGTGCCGCATTTTTGAGCGCATAAGGCTTCACTCAGAACTGCAGAAGACTCATCTGTTACACCCCCTTTTTGCGTAATACTAGTCTCGATCGTTAATTAAAACTCATGGTGTTCACATTTGCCACTTGAAGTAAAAATCTGAAACGCGATAATTTTTGTTATATAGTTATTGAGAAGCCACTTCAGCCACTGTATTTTACGACGATTTAGATAAGTAAGTAAAGATAATTGAGGGTCACTGTAGACCATTTTGATAGTTTTCTCTTTTGTGAAACTTAATTTAAACCTACATTATAGATGTGATAATGGCATAGGTCATCCTTCGATCGATTGTAGAACTCGGAAACCGATTCAGGGAATATTCGTTCACATTTTTGTTGGACGCTGTTGGTTTTTACCATCCTGTATTAAAACATTTCCTTTTATCAATAGTGAAATTTATAAACGATGTTTTGTGAGTAGAATAAAATTTCCAATGGTAAACTTAACTGCTTTTGCGACGTTATTTTACCAGCTAACTAAAAATAGGAAAGCCTTGAACCCTTTCCACTAAATTTAGTTAGTATTAAGATTCTTTTACAGGGAGTGCAGTGGAGCTGACGCTGAGATCATTTAGTATTTGGTTATATCATAGCTAGTCTCACTGAACTCTTCTGAATTCTACATGTCATGTGTGGTCTGGCGTCTCCTTACCAGCAACTGGTCCCAGGTTCAAACTAGTTAATTCCCTAAAAAACACGCTCAGAGCGTCGTTGCGCGAAAGTGGTAGGGAGACACGATATAGCACAAACAGACACCACCATGAATGTTTAGATTTCTTCTATGGCTGAGCAGTTCTACAACAAAATGGCGACATACTGCACTTGAGCAATTACATGACATATGGGCTTTTTTTAATGTTTTTATTTCGTATCTGTTCCAGTGAGGACCTACAGCAGAGTAAGGGGCTTTTCAGGCAAGTACCCGGCAAGCTTAAAGAGGGGCAAAGCGTGTCCCTATAGAGAATATTTTGGACGAGATTTTCACATTTAGCATTTGCCTTACAACCAAGAAACCATGGTCAGAAGCAGGGGATGGGACAACATGCCCTTGAATAAGTGGGAGGACTGTTGTTGTTGTTGTTGTTGTTGTCTTCAGTCTTGAGACTGGTTTGATGAAGCTCTCCATGCTACTCTATCCTGTGCAAGCTGCTTCATCTCCCAGTACCTACTGCAACCTACATCCTTCTGAATCTGCTTAGTGTACTCATCTCTCGGTCTCCCTCCACGAGTTTTACCCTCCACGCTGCCCTCCAATGCTAAATTTGTGATCCCTTGATGCCTCAAAACATGTCCTACCAACCGATCCCTTCTTCTAGTCAAGTTGTGCCACAGACTTCTCTTCTCCCCAATCCTATTCAATACCTCCTCATTAGTTACGTGCTCTATCCACTTATCTTCAGTATTCTTCTGTAGCACCACATTTCGAAAGCTTCTATTCTCTTCTTGTCCAAACTAGTTATCGTCCATGTTTCACTTCCATACATGGCTACACTCCAAACAAATACTTTCAGAAACGACTTCCTGATACATAAATCTATATTCGATGTTAACAAATTTCTCTTCTTCAGAAACGCTTTCCTTGCCATTGCCAGTCTACATTTTATATCCTCTCTACTTCGACCATCATCAGTTATTTTACTTCCTAAATAGCAAAACTCCTTTACTACTTTAAGTGTCTCATTTCCTAATCTAATTCCCTCAGCATCACCCGATTTAATTTGACTACATTCCATTATCCTCGTTTTGCTTTTGTTAATGTTCATCTTATATCCTCCTTTCAAGACACTGTCCATTCCGTTCAACTGCTCTTCCAAGTCCTTTGCCGTCTCTGACAGAATTACAATGTCATCGGCGAACCTCAAAGTTTTTACTTCGTCTCCATGAATTTTAATACCTACTCCAAATTTTTCTTTTGTTTCCTTTACTGCTTGCTCAATATACAGATTGAATAACATCGGGGAGAGGCTACAACCCTGTCTCATTCCTTTCCCAACCACTGCTTCCCTTTCATGCCCCTCGACTCTTATGACTGCCATCTGGTTTCTGTACAAATTATAAATAGCCTTTCGCTCCCTGTATTTTACCCCTGCCACCTTTAGAATTTGAAAAAGAGTATTCCAGTCAACATTGTCAAAAGCTTTCTCTAAGTCTACAAATGCTAGAAACGTAGGTTTGCCTTTTCTTAATCTTTCTTCTAAGATAAGTCGTAAGGTCGATCCTCCCCGAGGTCTGCATCTACCAGTTTTTCCATTCGTCTGTAAAGAATTCGCGTTAGTATTTTGCAGCCGTGGCTTATTAAACTGATAGTTCGGTAATTTTCACATCTGTCAGCACCTGCTTTCTTTGGGATTGGAATTATTATATTCTTCTTGAAGTCTGAGGGTATTTCGCCGGTCTCATACATCTTGCCCACCAGCTGATAGAGTTTTGTCAGGACTGGTTGTCCCAAGACCGTCAGTAGTTCTAATGGAATGTTGTCTACTCCGGGGGCCTTGTTTCGACTCAGGTCTTTCAGTGCTCTGTCAAACTCTTCACGCAGTATCGTATCTCCCATTTCGTCTTCATCTACATCCTCTTCCATTTCCATAATATTGTCCTCAAGTACATCGCCCTTGTATAAACCTTCTATATACTCCTTCCACCTTTCTGCCTTCCCTTCTTAGCTTAGAACTGGGCTGCCATCTGAGCTCTTGATATTCATACACGTGGTTCTCTTCTCTCCAAAGGTCTCTTTAATTTTCCTGTAGGCAGTATCTATCTTACCCCTAGTGAGATATGCTTCTACATCCTTACATTTGTCCTCTAGCCATCCCTGTTTAGCCATTTTGGACTTCCTGTCGATCTCATTTTTGAGACGTTTGTATTCCTTTTTGCCTGCTTCATTTACTGCATTTTTATATTTTCTCCTTTCATCAATTAAATTCAATATTTCTTCTGTTACCCAAGGATTTCTAGCAGCCCTCGTCTTTGTACCCACTTTATCCTCTGCTGCCTTCACTACTACATCCCTCAGAGCTACCCATTCTTCTTCTACTGTATTTCTTTCCACTATTCCTGTCAATTGTTCCCTTATGCTCTCCCTGAAACTCTGTACAACCTCTGGTTCTTTCAGTTTATCCAGGTCCCATCTCCTTAATTTCCCACATTTTTGCAGTTTCTTCAGTTTTAATCTACAGGTCATAACCAATAGATTGTGGTCAGAGTCCACATCTGCCCCTGGAAATGTCTTACAACTTAAAACCTGGTTCCTAAATCTCTGTCTTACCATTATATAATCTGTCTGATACCTTTTAGTATCTCCAGGGTTCTTCCACGTATACAACCTTCTTTCATGATTCTTAAACCAAGTGTTAGCTATGATTAAGTTGTGCTCTGTGCAAAATTCTACTAGGCGGCTTCTTCTTTCATTTCTTAGCCCCAATCCATATTCACCTACTATGTTTCCTTCTCTCCCTTTTCCTACACTCGAATTCCAGTCACCCATTACTATTAAATTTTCGTCTCCCTTCACTATCTGAATAATTTCTTTTATTTCATCGTACATTTCTTCAATTTCTTCATCATCTGCAGAGCTAGTTGGCATGTAAACTTGTACTACTGTAGTAGGTGTGGGCTTCGTATCTATCTTGGCCACAATAATGCGTTCACTATGCTGTTTGTAGTAGCTTACCCGTATTCCTATTTTCCTATTCATTATTAAACGTACTCCTGCATTACCCCTATTTGATTTTGTGTTTATAACCCTGTAGTCACCTGACCAGAAGTCTTGTTCCTCCTGCCACCGAACTTCACTAATTCCCACTATATCTAACTTTAACCTATCCATTTCCCTTTTTAAATTTTCTAACCTACCTGCCCGATTAAGGGATCTGACATTCCACGCTCCCTATCTACGTAAAAATGTTTTTTTATGTGTACACAAAGTATAGGCGATGACTTGCTCGACACGTGGTGTGTAGCTACGCCGTAGGTTTCGTGAAATGCCGAAAACAGTGCGAGGGAGTTGGGCTCTGTGCGGCAGAGAAGTGCTGCACCAAGTGCCTCACTGCAACCTGGTGGGTCCTAACAAGAACTCCCTGATGATCACAGTGTGGCTCTAGAGACGAGTAACCACGCGCTAACATTTCTTCCAAGTTCCCTGCTGTGTGTTACCGTTAACGCAAAACTAGCACCGGAGAAAAAACAAACCCGAGATACAGCCGTTACTGTTGTCACAGCCAGTAGCGGTGAGCAGAATGGCGCAACATTGCGCACAAAGTGGCAGCCGCGACACGGATAGGGATAGCGGGGACTACAGCAGTAGCCTCGAGCTCCTCACGTGGCGTGGCACATGGCTCCAGTGACGGCCGGCAAATGGACGAACCAGTCAGGCAGGCTATTTGAGGCACGCGACGTCTGGCAGGCTGTGCTGCCGAGCCCGTGTCGCGGAGTAGCAGCCCGAGAATGAAAAATCTGTAACTCGCTTACACGTACGGCTGACCCTCTTTTTGGGTACCAAGCAGCCCGCTGCCAACTTAAATCGATGAAGAATTTCCCACACTCTGCAGAAAAAGCTCACTAACACACCGCAACAAACTAGAGTAGAAATGTGGCAAGAAAAAATGCCTATCTCCGACATGCAGAACACATGCGGAGCAGTCATAGCAAACTACGTTCCGGAGTTGCAATAACCAGAAGCTACATGAATACATGGGGATTCTCAGACGAACCTTACAAAGTGCGAGATCCGCCCAAGCACCTACACTGTTGAGGAACTCATGAAGACTGTCCAAAATTTGTTAGTGCCCAGCTTTTGCTTTAAAATTTCGTAGTCCCATAATACACTGAAGCGCCAAAGAAACTCATTTAGGTACGCGTATTGAAATACAGGGATATGTAAACAGGCACAATACGGCGCTGCTGTTGCCACATTTATATAAGACAAGACTTGTCTGACACAGTTTTTAGATCGCTTACTGTTGCCACAACGGCAGGTCATCCAGATTTAAGTGAGTATGAACGTGGTGTTATAGTCGGCGCACGAGCGATGGGACACAGCGTCTCCGAGGTAGCGATGAAGTGGGGATTTTCCCGTACGACTGTAAACATCAGGAATCCGGTAAAACATCAAACCGCCGACATCGCTGCGCCCGGAAAACCATACTGCAAGAACTGGTTCAACGACGACTGCAGAGAATCGTTCAACGTGACAGAAGTGCAACCCTTGCGCAGATTGCTGCAGATTTCAGTGCTGGGCCATCAACAAGCGTCAGCGCGCGAACCATTCAACGGTACGGTATGGGCTTTCGGAGCTGAGGACCCACTCCAGTAGCCTGACTGACTGCACGACATGGGGCTTCACGCCTCGCCTGGGCCCGTCAACACCGGCACTGGACTGTTGATGAGTGGAAACGTGTCGGCTGCTCGTACGAGTCTCGTTTAAAATTGTGTCGAGTCGATGGACGTGTACGAATAATGGAGACAACCTGATGAATTCATAGACCCTGCATGCCAGCGTGGGACTGTTCTACCTGGTGGAGGTTCTTTAATGGTGTGGGGTGTGTGCAGCGTGCAGTGGAGTGATATGGGAGCCCTGATACGTCTAGATTCGACTCTGACAACTGACACGTGCGTAAGCGTCCTGTTCATCACCTGCATCCACTGATGCGCATTCCAACGGACCATTACACAGCACGACTAGGCTCTGCTCCAGAGGAAAGGTGCGCTCGGCTCTGGAAGTTCCTGAAGTTAGACATAAGTACGTAGCACACCATCAAAGGTCCCGACTTCGAGTTTCGGTCCGGCACACAGTATTAATCTGCCAGGAAGTTTCATATCAGCGTACACTCCGCTGCAGAGTGAAAATCTCATTCTGGGAACATCAAAGCAGTATTCCTTAACCCCTCTCTCGCGGGACGTCAAAATGGACATGGACGAGAAGCTGGTGACGTCACAGCGCGATATTCCACGTACCACTACTCTAACGACCGTGAAATAAAGAATGTCTCCCGAGCGAGGTGGCGCAGTGGCTGGCACACTGGACTCGCTTCAATCCCGCATTTAGGTTTTCCGTGATTTCCCTACGGCTGATACCACTTTTGTACTATGCCGATAATTTTGCCCCTATGACATGTTTTTTTTATTTTCTGAGCGTGGTGATGTGTGGTAGTATTGTATCTGACTAATTTGGTTTCTGTAACGTTTCTATTGAAAGAAAGCAGTAAAGATAAAGGAGGAATCGAACCGAGGTTCTATTAGTAATCCAGTAAACTGCAATTAAGTGAAAAGAAAAGGTCGCCAGCCTAACTAGGCAAAAAACAAAGGCTCTGAGCACTATGGGACTCAACAACTTAGGTCATAAGTCTCCTAGAACTTAGAACTAATTAAACCTAACTAACCTAAGGACATCACACACATCCATGCCCGAGGCAGGATTCGAACCTGCGACCGTAGCAGCCCCGCGCTTCCGGACTGCAGCGCCAGAACCGCACGGCCACCGCGGCCGGCCA
This sequence comes from Schistocerca gregaria, assembly GCF_023897955.1. NCBI lineage: Eukaryota > Metazoa > Arthropoda > Insecta > Orthoptera > Acrididae > Schistocerca > Schistocerca gregaria. The sequence continues at coordinate 23,983,071 of NC_064928.1, read as the reverse complement.
ACTAGAAAAAGTTGTAGCCAGTACTACCATGGTTTATATAAAAATTTAACTATTGGAGTTGAAGTTAGTTAATGTTGAATACTTGATACTCAACTTCTGTTTTGCTGATGAGATACAATACAGTAGAACGTGTAGAAAGTAATGGACCAGTGATTTGACCTGAACTGTACAGGAGTATTAATATGTGTAGGCAACAACTGGCTCTCAGTAACACTATCTGTACATTACAGCAGGAAGATGATAATTATAAGTAAACTATTAATAATACGGGAGCACTACTAACTTGGACAACAGTTTAATTATAGGAAATTGGTACTATTGAAATAGTTACGAAGTAGTATTATCTTTTGTACTGATTGTTATTTTCCTTCTCAACGAATATTCCATCTCGTATATTGTTTAGCTCAAATGGAAGATCTGTCACCTGGCTGTATTATAGTTTGAATATTTGTGGCCAGCTGCTTATTCTTGATTGCTGTTACTGCAGTATGGCATTAAAATTTGGGTCAACAAGCGGCATAGCGACACACTATTTCAGCGGTAGATTGAGATCGTGGCTGGACACTTTAATCATAACACAATATAGGAAACACCGTTAACTACACAACACATGAAATTGCGAACAGTATTATTTCAATTAAAAGAATCTTAGAACTGATCGCTTTAACTGTCCACTCACGACAACTACGTGGAATATTTCAAAACCTATCCTCACTAAATAATTATGTACTTTATAACTCCAAAAGGTTTATCAACTTTTGTTAACGAAAGTTACTTCTCAGTTCAGTAAAACAGAATACTCGGAGTGTCAATCTCCACTCCTATTCAAAAAAGGCGGCAACAATATACATCGCTCCTGTTGTGTAACAAGCTCTGAAAATTGTCTTCTTAGCGTCGGATTTGCATAATACAGAAATAACCGCCTCCCCCCATGAACCATGGACCTTGCCGTTGGTGGGGAGGCTTGCGTGCCTCGGCGATACAGATAGCCGTACCGTAGGTGCAACCACAACGGAGGGGTATCTGTTGAGAGGCCAGACAAACGTGTGGTTCCTGAAGAGGGGCGGCAGCCTCTTCAGTAGTTGCAGGGGCAACAGTCTGGATGATTGACTGATCTGGCCTTGTAACAATAACCAAAACGGCCTTGCTGTGCTGGTACTGCGAACGGCTGAAAGCAAGGGGAAACTACAGCCGTAATTTTTCCCGAGGGCATGCAGCTTTACTGTATGATTAAATGATGATGGCGTCCTTTTGGGTAAAATATTCCGGAGGTAAACTAGTCCCGCATTCGGATCTCCGGGCGGGGACTACTCAAGAGGATGTCGTTATCAGGAGAAAGAAAACTGGCGTTCTACGGATCGGAGCGTGGAATGTCAGATCACTTAATCGGGCAGGTAGCTTAGAAAATTTAAAAAAGGGAAATGGATAGGTTAAAGTTAGATATAGTGGGAATTAGTGAAGTTCGGTGGCAGGAAGAACTAGACTTCTGGTCAGGTGACTACAGGGTGATAAACACAAAGTCAATTAGGGGTAATGCAAGAATAGATTTAATAATGAATAGGAAAATAGGAATGCGGGTAAGCTACTACAAACAGCATAGTGAACGCATTATTGTGGCCAAGACAGATACGAAGCCCACACCTACTACAGTAGTACAAGTTTATATGCCTACTAGCTCTGCAGATGACGAAGAAATTGAAGAAATGTATGATGAAATAAAAGAAATTATTCAGATAGTGAAGGGTGATGAAAATTTAATAGTCATGGGTGACTGGAATTCGAGTGTAGGAAAAGGAAGAGAAGCAAACGTAGTAGGTGAATATGGATTGGGGCTAAGAAATGAAAGAGGAAACCGCCTGGTAGAATTTTACACAGAGCACAACTTAATCATAGCTAATGCTTGGTTCATGAATTATAAAAGAAGACTGTATACATGGAAGAAGCCTGGAGATACTAAAAGGTATCAGATAGATTATATAATGGTAAGACAGAGATTTAGGAACCAAGTTTTAAATTGTAAGACATTTCCAGGGGCAGATGTGGACTCTGACCACAATCTATTGGTTATGACCTGTAGATTAAAACTGAAGAAACTGCAAAAAGGTGGAAATTTATGGAGATGGGACCTGGATAAACTGACTAAACCAGAGATTGTACAGAGTTTCAGGGAGAGCATAAGGAAACAATTGACAAGAATGGGGGAAAGAAATACAGTAGCTTTGAATGATGAAGTAGTGAAGACAGCAGAGGATCAAGTAGGTAAAAAGACGAGGGATAGTAGAATCCTTGCGTAACAGAAGAAATATTGAATTTAATTGATGAAAGGAGAAAATATAAAAATGCAGCAAATGAAGCAAGCAAAAAGAAATACAAACGTCTAAAAAATGAGATCGGCAGGAAGTGCAAAATGGATAAGCAGGGATGGCTAGAGGACAAATGTAAGGATGTAGAGGCTTAACTCACACGGGGTAAGATAGATACTGCCTACAGGAAAATTAAAAAGACCTTTGGAGGTAAGAGAACCACTTGTATGAACATCAAGAGCTCAGATGGAAACCCAGTTCTAAGCAAAGAAGGGAAAGCAGAAAGGTGGAAGGAGTATATAGAGGGTCTATACAAGGGCGATGTAATTGAGGACAATATTATGGAAATTGAAGGGGATGTAGATGAAGATGAAATGGGAGATACGATAATGCACGAAGAGTTTGACAGAGCACTGAAAGACCTGAGTCGAAACAAGGCCCCCGGAGTAGACAACATTCTATTGGAACTACTGACGGCCTTGGGAGGGCCAGACCTGACAAAACTCTACCATCTGGTGAAGAAGATGTATGAAACAGGCGAAATACCCTCACCTTTAAGAAAAATATAATAATTCCAATCCCAAAGAAAGCAGGTGTTGATAGTAGTGAAAATTACCAAATAATCAGTTTAATAATCCACAGTTGCAAATTACTAACACGAATTCTTTACAGACGAATGGAAAACTAGTAGAATCCGACCTCGGCGAAGATCAGTTGGATTCCGTAGAAATACTGGAACGCGTGAGGCAAAACTGACCTTACGACTTATCTTAGAAGAAAGATTAAGGAAAGGCAAACCTACGTTTCTAGCATTTGTAGACTTAGTGAAAGCTTTTGACAATGTTGACTGGAATACTCTCTTTCAAATTCTGAAGGTGGTAGGGGTAAAATACAGGGAGCGAAAGGCTATTTACAATTTGTACAGAAACCAGATGGCAGTTATAAGAGTCGAGGGTCATGAAAGGGAAGCAGTGGTTGGGAAAGGAGTGAGACAGGGTTTTAGCCTCTCCCCGATGTTATTCATTCTGTATATTGATCAAGCAGTAAAGGAAACAAAAGAAAAATTCGGAGTAGGTATTAAAATCCATGGAGAAGAAATAAAGACTTTGAGGTTCGCCGATGACATTGTAATTCTGTCAGAGACAGCAAAGGACTTGGAAGAGCAGTGTCTTGAAAGGAGGATATGAGATGACAACAAAAGCAAAACAAGGATAATGGAATGTAGTCGGATTATGTCGGGTATTGCTGAGGGAATTAGATTAGGAAATGAGACACTTAAAGTAGTAAGGGAGTTTTGCTATTTGTGGAGCAAAATAACTGATGATGGCCGAAGTAGAGAGGATATAAAATGTAGATTGGCAATGGCAAGGAAAGCGTTTCTGAAGAAGAAAAATTTGTAGCATCGAGTATAGATTTAAGTGTCAGGAAGTCGTTTCTGTAAGTATTTGTATGGAGTGTAGCCATGTATGGAAGTGAAACATGGACAATAAATAGTTTGGACAAGAAGAGAATAGAAGCTTTCGAAATGTGGTGCTACAGAAGAATGCTGAAGATTAGATGGGTAGATCTCATAACTAATGAGAAGGTATTGAATAGAATTGGGGAAAAGAGGAGCTTGTGGCACAACTTGACTAGAAGAAGGGATCGGTTGGTAGGACATGTTCTGACTCATCAAGTGATCACCAATTTAGTATTGGAGGGCAGCGTGGAGGGTAAAAATCGTAGAGGGAGACCAAGAGATGAATACACTAAACAGATTCAGAAGGATGTAGGCTGCAGTAAGTACTGGGAGATGAAGCAGCTTGCACAGGATAGGGTAGCATGGAGAGCTGCATCAAACCAGTCTCAGGACAGAAGACCACAACAACGAACTAACCGAAGCAGGCCAAGAATAATGAGCCGCGTTACTTCCGCGCCCGTGCCGGCCTCTGTGGCAGAGCGGTTCTAGGCTCTTCAGTCCGGAACCGTGCAGCTGCTACGGTCGGAGGTTCGAATCCTGCTCGGGCATGGATGTGTGTGTGTGAGTGTGTGACGTCCTTAGGTTGGTTAGGTTTAGGTAGTTCTTACTGTGAGTGACTGATGACCTCAGATGTTAAGTCCCATAGTGCTTGGAGCCATTTTGACCATTTGCACTTCGCGTGCGAGGCTATATTATATAATCTGCAGTTCTTCTCGCCGCTTTCAATTCAGTAGATAGCCACGCATTGCCTGCTACCCATCGACTGACTCGCGCCACACAGAAGCGTTGGAGTTCGACCGCGAGATCCACTTTTCCTATTATTGCTTAGCCATTACCGTTGCGTTAGGACTTCCCTTCAAGTTTTACACAATTGCAAACCTGCTTTCTCTATGCTTGAACCAGTATTACAATTAAATCTTTAGCTTTTTACACACTTTTACAGAAAATTACTTTTGACATTAGATCCCTAAATTAATTGCAATTACATAAATTATCATAAACAATGAATAATTTACATTGATGTTACATGGAAGAGCATAGCTGTACAAAAGTCAGAGTTTTGTTTTCTTTCTCAATCCATTATGTGTTTAAGCTGTTTCAGTACATCAATAAATTGAAGGTCTTTCGGAAATGCGTCGTTTTAGCCACGGTTGTTTATAATAAAAGATAGGAAAGTACATATCAGTAGGTAAGGTCTTCCTGTAGATGGTGGTTTTAGTGTTATAACTTGTGTGCTACGTCAGTATACAGTTTCAGTGCTACGGAACAATGGTGATCTATCAAGAACGCCTCTAATTGGTACGATTTGCATATTAAATACTAGATAATGCCATTTGTAGATACAGACTTTGGACAGTGTGTGCCCTCTATGGAGACCCAGCTGCGACGATGAAGTGTTAGCCAAGCCGATAGCGTCGGGATCTGGAGAGTGAGAGTTCACCTCCTTCCAAGACAATTTTCTTTTCAACTTTTGTTTTCTAAACGATTCTGGGTCTTTCTTATAAATTTAATACAAATATTACCTGTAGCAGCCGATGTTATACAATAGAAATTGTGTATCTGCTGGAATTGCTGTTGGAAAGGCCAACGACTGCAATGTCGGCCAGAAATCTTAACGCGACTGCCGGTCTCTTTCAGGAGGTAAACACAAGTTACACATTGGAAGCTTTTGCTATTGTGAAACTTTCCGTAAATATATACATATAGTTCTGCGTTTATGGACTAGCTGATGCTTGTATCTTGGCGGTAAATAGTTTTGTCAATTATGGTGAACAATTTCGAAAAAAATTCGTCTTCTGCTCGAATGAAATTTCGATACGAATCTCCGCTCTTGAAATCTAGGAGATGAAGTGCGCTACTTCAGAGTGTTGACAGTCAATGCAACATCGAGAATATGGATATTATGCATGTGCCAACTTGGACTGGACCCTATACCTTAACTATATTCAAATTAAGCAGAAAATGCGATGAAGATGCGACTGAGTTAACGGATAACTTATAATGGTTTTTTATAAAAAATTATTTATTCTTGATCTTTATATTTTACATGTACAACCCACCACCTTAGATAATTAGTGGGTCCTTAAATGTGGCAATATATTTAGCAGCTAATTTACAATGTTTACAGGTGAGCTACAGTTGTGTTACAATAGGCAATTTATTTGCTGCCATTATTGCTCTACTTATTGTAATGGTGTACATAGTGGCTAAACCTGTACACTGCCTGCAGCGTCACGGATGTGTCAGTGAAGTGCTGGAGATCACTGCGCGGCCTCGGCCACCGAGTTAATCCTAATGAGCGTTCTCCTAACACTAGGCAGGCCAAAGGTGACTTGAGTACCGCTGCAGGTTCCTGTTCTTTTGTTTCCTGGTTGTGAGCCCTACTTACTGAGATTCTGACCTACGGCAGTTCCGGTGCTTGCTTTAGTTCGGTGTTGGTGCACCCCACTCCCACTGGCCCTGCACGTGGGGCATTCCATCTGTGACCGTAGTCGGTCTATCCACGCACAGGCGGTACGGGACTGCAGCACTGGGACACACTTGGTTATTTATCACTACTCGCGATTGTCTCTCAAATATTCCCACAGAACTTTTCGTGATACCTCGTTCGCTAGGTTGTTTAGTGTTCGAAATGTATCCTCTCGTCTCAGTAGTATGCACGTGTCGTCGTTCGGTAGTTTATGTCGTAACGCAGTAAAGGGGGCAGTCGTAAGCCACAAGGTCAGGAGCACTCTCTGGTGCGCCAGAGTCACACGAGGGTGTAGCCTTCCTCCCAAACCGCACAGATATGTCGGATAGGGCCCATGACCAGTGAGAAAGTGGAATAAGCCCCGAGTTGGCTAAAGGTTTCCATATCTAACCGTTCTTTCGCGCATGGTAGAAGTTGGACTCTTCTTCGGCCATTGTTATCAGCTTTCCATGACTCTTGCCGTAGTTCTTCGCCTCTTCTCCCAATCGCACTCTTATCCCCAACCTGAACGCCCGGAATGTCCCCTTTCTCGGCCCTGAATCGCGCTTCTTACCCCGCATTCTTAACAGGGCCGCAGCTGGAGATGCCCTGTAGGCTCCCACTGACCTTAACGTCATGTTCCTTTGCACCCTTCTCACTATCGTGGGGGACACCACCCTGGAGAGCCTGTGCGCCCAGACCCCCGAGACATATTTCAGATGAAACTTCCTGCCAGATTAAAACTGTGTGCCGGACCGAGTCTCGAACTCGGAACATTTGCCTTTCGCGGGCAAGTGCTCTACCATCTGATCTACCCGAGCACGACTCACGACCCGTCCTCACAGCTTCACTTCTGCCAGTATCTCCTCTCCTATCTTCCGAACTTTACAGAAGCTCTCCTGCGAACCATGCAGAACTAACACTCCTGAAAGAATGAGATTTTCACTCTGCAGCGGAGTGTGCGCTGATATATATCGGCCAGGAAGTTTCATATCAGCGCACACTCCGCTGCAGAGTGAAAATCTCAGTCTGGAATATCTGAGATCATTGTATAGCACTTTGTAATGTTCATCTACTAGCAAGACGCTGTTCCAGCCATCGACAAATCCAGAATCTCCTCCGCGATTTTCTACATCTACATTTATACTCCGCAAGCCACCCAACGATGTGTGGCGGAGGGCACTTTACCTGCCACTGTCATTACCTCCCTTTCCTGTTCCAGTCACGTATGGTTGGCGGGAACAACGACTGTCTGAAAGCCTCCGTGTGCGCTCTAATCTCTCTAATTTTACATTCGTGATCTCCTCGGGAGGTATAAGTAGGGGGGAGCAATATATTCGATAGCTCATTCAGAAACCCACCCTCTCGAAACCTGGCGAGCAAGCTACAGCGCGATGCAGAGCGCCTCTCTTGCAGAGTCTGCCACTTGAGTTTGCTAAACATCTCCGTAACGCTATCACGGTTACCAAATAACCCTGTGATGAAACGCGCCGCTCTTCTTTGGATCTTCTCTATCTTCTCCGTCAACCCGATCTGGTTCGGATCCCACACTGATGAGCAATACTCAAGTATAGGTCCAACGAATGTTTTGTAAGCCACCTCCATTGTTGATGGACTAAATTTTCTAAGGACTCTCCCAATGAGTCTCAAGCTCGCTCCCGCCTAACCAACAATTAATTTTATATGATCATTCCACTTCAAATTGTTCCGTACGCATACTCCCAGATATTTTACAAAATGTAACTGCTACCAGTGTTTGTTCCGCTATCATATAATCATACAATAAAGGATACTTCTTTCTATGTATTCGCAATACATTACATTTGTTTATGTTAAGGGTCAGTTGCCACTCCCTGCACCAAGTGCCTATCCGCTGCAGATCTTCCTGCATTTCGCTACAATTTTCTAATGCTGCAACTTCTCTGTATACCACAGCATCATCCGCGAAAAGCCGCATGGAACTTCCGACACTGTCTACTACGCGATTTATATATATTGTGAAAAGCAATGGTCCCATAATACTGCCCTGAGGCACGCCAGAGGTTACTTTAACGTCTGTAGACGTCTCTCTATTCATAACAACATGTTGTAGTCTGTTTGCTAAAAACTCTTCAATCCAGCCACACAGCTGGTCTGATATTCCGTAGGCTCTTTGATTATCAGGCGACAGTGCAGAACTGTATCGAACGCCTTCCGGAAGTCAAGGAGAATGGCATCTACCTGGGAGCCTGTATCTAATATTTTCTGGGTCTCATGAACAAATAAAGCGAGTTAGGTCTCACACGATCGCTGTTTCCGGAATCCATGTTGATTCCTGCAGAGTAGATTCTGGGTTTCCAGAAATGACATGATACGCGAGCAAAAAACATGTTCTAAAATTCTACAAAAGATCGATGTCAGAGATATAGGCCTACAGTTTTTCACATCTGCCTGACCACCCTTCTTGAAGATTGGGACTACCTGTGCTCTTTTCCAATCATTTGGAACCTTCCGTTCCTCTAGAGACTTGCGGTACACGGCTGTTAGAAGGGGGGCAAGTTCTTTCGCGTACTCTGTATACAATCGAATTGGTATCCCGTCAGGTCCAGTGGACTTTCCTCTGTAGAGCGATTCCAGTTGCTTTTCTATTCCTTGGGCACTTATTTCGATGTCAGCCATTTTTTCGTTTGTGCGAGGATTTAGAGAAGGAACTGCAGTGCGGTCTTCCTCTGTGCAACAGCTTTAGAAAAAGGTGTTTAATATGTCGACTTTACGCGTGTCATCCTCTGTTTCAATGCCATTAGCATCCCAGAGTGTCAGGATATGCTGTTTCGATCCACTTACCGATTTAACCTAAGAACAGAACTTCCTAGGATTTTCTGTCAAGTCGGTACATAGAATTTTACTTTCGAATTCACTGAACGATTCAAGCATAGCCCTCCATACGCTAAGTTTGACATCGTTTAGCTTCTGTTTGTCTGAGAGGTTTTGGCTGCGTTTAAACTTAGAGTGAAGCTGTCTTTGCTTTCGCAGTAGTTTCCTAACTTTGTTGTTGAACCACGGTGGGTTTTTACCTTCCTTCACAGTTTTACTCGGCACGTACCTGTCTAAAACGCATTTTACGATTGCCTTGAACTTTTTCCGTAAACACTTAACATTGTCAGCGTCGAAACAGAAATTTTCGTTTTGATCTGTTAGGTAGTCTGAAATCTGCCTCCTATTATTCTTGATAAACAGATAAACCTTTTTTTTATAATCCTATTTTCTTCCATTTTAACGGATGCTGCAACGGCCTTATGATCACTGATTCCCTGTTCTGCGATTACAGATTCGAAAAGTTCGGGTCTGTTTGTTATCAGTAGGTCCAAGATGTTATCTGTACGAGTCGGTTCTCTGTTTAATTGCTTGAGGTAATTTTCCGATAGTGCACTCAGTATAATGTCACTCGATGCCGGCGATGTGCTACAACACCTTCGTTCGCGCTTCATCCTTGTTAACAATGAGATAGTCGCATTGTTTCTTGCTGCATTACATGTCATGAGTCTTCGTACATCTGGAGAATTACAAGTTAAGTAAATCCTCTGTTTTCAGTGTTAACTTGTTCGCTGATCGTTTCTGGTTCTGTCTATCTTTTCCTACGACGCCAGTTGCCGCCCTGCTTTGCATCCCACCTCCACTTACCGTTATCTACGAAGTGGTACACTACACTTACCATGGATTCTAGAGCGCTTCGAATTGCTTGTTAAGTGTAGAGGTAGGCGTGTAAATGGGGAAACCCAGTTCATTTTTGCCGTATAAAAGAAATGTTTGCTTCTCTTTTAGCTTCAAAAATTACCCAAAGCTAATTCGTAATGTTTTAACAATGAATGTAATATTATGAAACACACAAACCAAATATGTTAAAAATTAAAAAAAAACATGTTCTGCTTGCACAACATCTTATTAATTTTCCCAGGAGTGCAGGTAATGTGGAAACGCCTTAAAATTGTGAGAAAGTGACTACTTCAAACGAAAACTATTATAAATGTTAGAAACTACTTTATTGTACTTTAAATTTAAATTACACAAAGATATTTTTAAACTGAAATGTAATAGAAAAATGATTCATAAGCGAAGTTCACTTGCAAAAACCACATATGTAAGTATCTCCTGCATTTCCAGCGCACGAAGAGTGAATCCACTCTTCACACACTACACACTTAATCCACAATTCTTCCCAAAGGTCTTTGGAAAATGCTCCTGCACAAAAAATGCAAATGGCATCTTCTTCAGTAGGTTTTTCTTCCCCAACTGGGAGATCCAAATCTGACTCGCCTGAAGAGATAGTTGGTGCAATGCGCTCTTCATCTGAATCCTCAGATAACTTAAGCCGTTTTTTGCATGGTTTTCTAGGAAGAGCATCAAGTTTTTTCTTGCTTTTGGCAGGTGCCTTACGAAGCTTCTGTTTACCCTTCAGTAAGGAGTCTTCAAGCCGAAGATGTCAAAACAGCTGATGAACCTGGCTTACGACCTCTGTTGGAAACCTTCCTCTTTAGAGGAGGGACTGGCATGATATCTTGTGGAGACACATACGTGTTTGATGAGGTATTTGACAATGATGTTGACCTGCTTTCTCTTTGGCCATCTTCGATTGGCCTGTCAGTTGTCACAGGTCTGAATGCGTTCTGAGTGTCTTCTTGTCTGTGGTCATTACTTCCACCTGGAGATGCTGGATTCTCATAAGTTCCTCTCACACTTCTGGCCTCATCTAAAGCCGATGTGGCAGCTATAAAGTCGATTTCTGCAAAAACAGTCCTGTCACATGGGGAAATTCCAGTAACCAAAAATCCTTTTGCAGCGATAGAGCCAGTCTGGCACTTTAGGTAGGCTTTCCCAAACAACCGAGATATGTCATATGGTCCTAAGGGCCGGCTGCTGTGCCGTAACCATTCGCGAACATACACAGCGCAATAGGTTTTTAGAGTGCCCATAAAGATCTTATCAAGTGGCTGAGTTTAATGAGAGGCGTAAGGCGGGGTGCTCACGATTGTAACATGGTTCTCCCTTGCACGTTCCATAACTTGAAGGTTTCTGGCATGACTGTTACGCCCATCAAGAATCAACAACACAGGAGATTTTTCTGAGGGATGTACCTTAGAAATGAAGGGGTCAAACCACTTGCAGAAGAGCTCAGTTTGAATCCAGCCTGAAAGATGGCATTTACTCTTTCAGTAGAGAATCAGTCCAGTTCTTCCAGTGGCAGATCATCATTGGTGGAATTAAAGTACCGCCAGCACTCATACAGCATATGACAGTCACCAGGAATCTTCACTATGCTGATGTGAGGGCACCTACTAAACGTTTACCTTTCAGTCCGACTACATGTGGTATTCTGCCCTGGACGGCAGAGAGCCCAGTCTCGTCCACATTGTACACAGGATCGGCACTATAGAAGTGTTTACTGTAATCAGCTTCCAAAATGTCAAAAAACTTGTCTACAGCTTCTTTGTTGAACCAGTTTGCTCTCTAGAATGTGGTCCCCATAGGTTTGTGGATTGTGAGTTTATTTCTGTGTCATCTAAGAAAAAGTTCAAACTAAGCTCTACGTGCAGCATTTGAAGTAAAAGGATGATTAATACTATTCCCCCCCCCCCATGAACCATGGACCTTGCCGTTGGTGAAGAGGCTTGCGTGCCTCGGCGATACAGATAGCCGTACCGTAGGTGCAACCACAACGGAGGGGTATCTGTTGAGAGGCCAGACAAACGTGTGGTTCCTTTTCAGTAATTGCAGGGGCAACAGTCTGGATGATTGACTGATCTGGCCTTGCAGCAATAACCAAACCGACCTTGTTGCGCTGGTACTGCGAATGGCTGAAAGCAAGGGGAAACTACAGCCGTAATTTTTCCCGAAGGCATGCAGCTTTACTGTATGATTAAATAATGATGGCGTCCTCTTGGGTAAAATATTCCGGAGGTAAACTAGTCCCGCATTCGGATCTCCGGGCGGGGACTACTCAAGAGGATGTCGTTATCAGGAGAAAGAAAACTGGCGTTCTACGGATCGGAGCGTGGAACGTCAGATCACTTTATCGGGCAGGTAGGTTAGAAAATTTAAAAATGGAAATGGATAGGTTAAAGTTAGATATAGTAGGAATTAGTGAAGTTCGATGGCAGGAAGAACTAGACTTCTGGTCAGGTGACTACAGGGTAATAAACACAAAATCAAATAGGGTTAATGCAGGAGTAGGTTTACTAATGAATAGGAAAATAGGAATGCGGGTAAGCTACTACAAACAGCATAGTGAACGCATTATTGTGGCCAAGACAGATACGAAGCTCACACCTACTACAGTAGTATAAGTTTATATGCCAACTAGCTCTGCAGATGACGAAGAAATTGAAGAAATGTATGATGAAATAAAAGAAACTATTCAGATAGTGAAGGGAGATGAAAATTTAATAGTCATGGGTGACTGGAATTCGAGTGTAGGAAAAGGAAGAGAAGCAAACGTAGTAGGTGAATATGGATTGAGGCTAAGAAACGAAAGAGAAAGCCGTCTGGTAGAATTTTGCACAGAGCACAAGTTAATCATAGTTAATACTTGGTTCAAGAAGCATAAAAGAAGGTTGTATACATCGAAGATTCCTGGAGATACTAACAGGTATCAGATTATATAATGGTAAGACAGAGATTTAGGAACCAGGTTTTAAATTGTAAGACATTTCCAGGGGCAGATGTGGACTCTGACCACAATCTATTGGTTATGACCTGTAGATTAAAACTGAAGAAATAGCAAAAAGGTGGGAATTTAAGGAGATGGGACCTGGATAAACTGAAAGAACCAGAGGTTGCACAGAGTTTCAGGGAGAGCATAAGGGAACAATTGACAGGAATGGGGGAAAGAAATACAGTAGAAGAGGAATGGGTAGCTTTGAGGGATGAAGTAGTGAATGCAGCTGAGGAACAAGTAGGTAATAAGACGAGGGATAGTAGAAATCCTTGGGTAACAGAAGAAATATTGAATTTAATTGATGAAAGGAGAAACATGCAATAAATGAAGCAGGTAAAAAGGAATACAAATGTCTCAAAAATGAAATCGACAGGAACTGCAAAATGGCTAAGCAGGGATGGCTAGAGGACAAATGTAAGGATGTCGAGGCTTATCTCACTAGGTGTAAGATAGATACTGCCTACAGGAAAATTAAAGAGACCTTTGGAGATAAGAGAACCACTTGTATGAAGATCAAGAGCTCAGATGGAAACCCAGTTCTAAGCAAAGAAGGAAAAGCAGAAAGGTGGAAGGAGTATATAGAGGGTCTATACAAGGGAGATGTACTTGAGGACAATATTATGCAAATGGAAGAGGATGTAGATGAAGATGAAATGGGAGATACGATACTGCGTGAAGAGTTTGACAGAGCACTGAAAGACCTGAGTCGAAACAAGGCCCCCATAGTAGACAACATTCTATTGGAACTACTGACGGCCTTGGGAGAGTCAGTCCTGACAAACTACCAGCTGGTGAGCAAGATGTATGAAACAGGCGAAATATCCTCAGACTTCAAGAAGAATATAATAATTCCAATCCCAAAGAAAGCAGGTGCTGACAGATGCGAAAATTACCAAACAATCAGTTTATTAAGCCATAGCTGCAAAATACTAACACGAATTCTTTACAGACGAATGAAAAACTAGTAGAAGCCGACCTCGGGGAAGATCAGTTTGGATTCCGTAGAAATACTGGAACACGTGAGGCAATACTGACCTTACGACTTATCTTAGAAGAAAGATTAAGGAAAGGCAAACCTACGTTTCTAGCATTTGTAGACTTAGTGAAAGCTTTTGACAATGTTGACTGAAATACTCTCTTTCAAATTCTGAAGGTGGCAGGGGTAAAATACAGGGAGCGAAAGGCTATTTACAATTTGTACAGAAACCAGATGGCAGTCATAAGAGTCGAGAGATATGAAAGGGAAGCAGTAGTTGGGAAGGGAGTAAGACGGGGTTGTATCCTCTCCCCGATGTTATTCAATCTGTATATTGAGCAAGCAGTAAAGGAAACAAAAGAAAAATTTGGAGTAGGTATTAAAATCCATGGGGAAGAAATAAAAACTTTGAGGTTCGCCGATGACATTGTAATTCTGTCAGAGACAGCAAAGGACTTGGAAGAGCAGTTGAATTAAGTGGACAGTGTCTTGAGAGGAGTATATAAGATGAACATCAACAAAAGCAAAACGAGGATAATGGAATTCAGTCGAATTAAATCGGGTGATGTTGAGAGAATTAGATTAGGAAATGAGACACTGAAAGTAGTAAGGGAGTTTTGCTATTTGGGGAGCAAAATAACTGATGATGGTCGAAGTAGAGAGGATATAAAATGTAGACTGGCAATGGCAAGGAAATCGTTTCTGAAGAAGAGAAATTTGTTTACATCGAGTATAGATTTAAGTGTCAGGAAGGCATTTCTGATAGTATTTGTATGGAGTGTAGCCATGTATGGAAGTCAAACGATGCCAATAAATAGTTTGCACAGAAAAGAATAGACGCTTTCGAAATGTGGTGGTACAGAAGAATGCTGAAGATTAGATGGGTAGATCACATAACTAATGAGGAAGTATTGAACAGGATTGGAAAGAAGAGAAGTTTGTGGCACAACTTGACCAGAAGAAGGGATCGGTTGGTAGCACATGTTCTGAGGCATCAAGGGATCACCAATGTAGCATTGGAGGGCAGCGTGGAGGGTAAAAATCGTAGAGGGAGACCAAGAGATGAATACACTAAGCAAATTCAGAATGATGTAGGTTGCAGTAGGTACTGGGAGATGAAGAAGCTTGCACAGGATAGAGTAGCATGGAGAGCTGCATCAAACCAGTCTCAGGACTGAAGACAACAGCAACAACAACAATATTATTTATTTCCGTTAGCTGGTATGCCATTCTGTTGACATCTAATCTGCTAAGAAACGAATCTGGTAAGGCCATATAAGCGATTATCCATTTCAATGAGATACTTTACCAACTGTTTCTCAATTGCATCATGTAGTACTGGCTTCTGTCCAAGTCTTAAAGAAACACATTGTTCAGGTGACATATCACTATGCACAAACCTTTGAAGTGTCGTCTGTGGTACACTGAAAGCATTTACTGCTGTAGTTAATCCCATCCGCTTTTCCCTTAAGGCTGTTATAGCCTTAATGAAGTTTACAGCATCCCACTTCTTCACAATAGCTCTTGGTTTCCGATCAGTTAGCTTTCGTGGCATCTAGCAACAGACGGTAAACGTATTAGAAGTATTAGAAGTAATGTATTTGGCGTTGGTTTTGTGGAAAAGTTTCCACAATGCCATCGTATGTATGCTTCCACATTACCCACACAATGACTACTTTCAGTTTCGGTAGATTACATTAAGCAACTGTTCTTTTAAGGTTGACAAAGGACTGCTAAAATCTTCTGTGCACCTCCCTTTATAAGCTATCAGACGTAAATAAAGATAACTACAAAGTATAAATGTAATACCAGAACTTACCTCAAAAACGGTTTAGAAAATGCGCGAACGTAATTGCATCACTGTCATGGCGTGTGTTGCTCAACTGACTGCTAACCCTCTACCGTGACAAATAGGAGCTATTGAAACAATTTCTGACTGCCCCGTTAGAGTGCAGCAATCTGCAGGCCAGATACTAGACGTTTCCACATCACCCACACGGTTCCACATTTACACCCCTACCTCTACGTTACCACAATCATTAAAAATACTGCAAAATCTGCCTTATTTGTGCGAAAGAGCATTTTCAGCGGAAGTGAAGATACAAAATAAGCTTAGAATCAAACTCAGTATTGCCAATGTTTTACGTTGCGCAGTTTCTACTCTACCTCTACGTTACCACAATCATTAAAAATACTGCAAAATCTGCCTTATTTGTGCGAAAGAGCATTTTCAGCGGAAGTGAAGATACAAAATAAGCTTAGAATCAAACTAAGTATTGCCAATGTTTTACGTTGCGCAGTTTCTACTATTCAGCCAAGAATTCAAAATCTTGTAAAAAAAACTTTCACATTGATTTATTTGTTTGTTTCTTGCCATATGTGTGTGGAAATAATATTTTTATAATAAATACGTCACATTATAAAAGAACTTGTTATTTTTATCCTATCTATCCTTCCTTGTAGGTAATACTGTAAAATTATGAAAAAACTATTTCGAAGAAAAAATATACAATAACCATAGTGAATCTGATTTAAATATAAATACTGCGTGTGATCCTTTGGATTCTGATGTTATGTGTGGTATGTTATTTCAACTAATAATAATAGTATTTCTTCTGGATGAAGACACAGCGAAAGTTTATCCTAGATATGACAAGCGAAGAGTAGTCCTAAAATCGTATACTGGTGAAGAAATGGTGTGCAGCAAGGGACTATAATCAAGGTAAGAAAGTTGTTTTATTCATATTTTTAAAGTTCTGTGTAATCTGCAAAATTATTTCGTAAAACTTATTTTTTGTCTGGTTCTGACAACTGGGCGTCTGTCGCCGTTCCGTAACTGTCGTCGTTGTCATAAAGGCCAACCTATGCGCAGTGGCAATGGGGAGCGCTATAGGCGTACAAATCAGTCATGTTCGTTAACACCGTGACTGAGTGACTATTTTTGATAATGAGTGAAAGCAATAAGCTACACTTAACTTAAAATAATGGCCCGCATCAACTAATCTGCAAAGGTCGCAAATATTTTTCCTTGTTTACCAAGGACTTTCTTTACTTTAGGAGTGGCTTATAATCACTAGACTAGACTGATGACGTAATAATTGCAACTCGATACAATAACAGCCCACCATGTTACATGACGTCACCATCACAAATTTTTCAATAGTTTATTTATAATTAATAAAAATCTCTATATTTTTTAGGGGGGAGGGGCACGGAAGTTTTGTTTTCTGCAGAAGGGGGGCATGATAAACAAAAGATTGGGAACCTCTGACTATGGGACTTAACGTCTGAGGTCATCAGTTCAAATGGTTCAAATGGCTCTGAGCACTATGGGACTTATCATCTATAGTCATCAGTCCCCTAGAACTTAGAATTACTTAAACCTAACTAACCTAAGGACATCACACAACACCCAGCAATCACGAGGCAGAGAAAATCTCTGACCACGCCGGGAATCGAACCCGGGAACCCGGGCTCGGGAAGCGAGAACGCTACCGCACGACCACGAGATGCGGGCAGATCATCGGTTCCCTAGACTTAGAACTACTTAAGACTAACTAACCAAAGGACACCACACACACATCCATGCCCGAGGCAGGATTCGAACGTGCGACCGAAGCAGCCGCTTGACTCCGGACTGAAGCGCCTAGAACAGTTTGGCCACATTGGCCGGCTTTCCAATTTTCCTGAGTGTTATTATTTTCTTAGTGAAATTCTGCAGAAATATTCAAATGTTGTACAAAGAACTGTAGCTATAGCATTTGTATCAATAACTCCGAAAAATACGTATTTCCGGAAAGTCGGGTGCCCCCTCCACCAGGTTCAGTCCCGTCCCATTCGGCAGCGACGTCAACTGACAAACATCAACAGCAGTGAAGTGCTCAGAGTGGACAATGTGAAGTATCTCTTTTTTCTTCGAGAGGACCTAGTTTGTGGAAACAAAGCGTGTGGCACAATAAAGTCAACTTCTTCAGCAGTACAGCCTGCCTTGTGAATTTATAATGTGTTCCTATTTACAAATTTGGCCCCTTTCAATAATGTAGGATCTTAAATATGTTTGGTGTAAAAGGAAATTGGCCGTAGGTCTAGAACTTCATGTAAAATCTACCTCTCACTGTCTCAATCGTTTTCTCGCTCCCCATCCTTTGTCTTTTCTTACAGAATCTCCTTTGTCAACTCAAACGTGAAAAACGAACTGAGCCTCACATCGCGCCCATCTTTAAATACACCACCAATAACTTAAGAAAAAAGGACCGTTAGACCTTCCAAAGGTAATTTAACACCATATTACAACTAGATTTACAATATGCTCTTGAACTAAAACTATTATTCTTTCCCCATTATTTTCTCTTACATAGTGTCTTCTCCAGTTCCCAAACTATATCAATCAAAGTGCGAAGGATTTTGCCGTTCATCCGCTTCGACCTCTTTTATCTGAGCTGCCACTTGTTAAATAATGGTCCCCTTAACTTGACACAATTTTATTCTTGTTTAATCGAAATTTTTTCTCTTACATGTAACTGTTTTTCATAATACATACCACAATTAATGTCAGTCTTTCATTTTCAAATATGTTCTCCACAAGCAATTACAGTTAATGCAATAAACATTAGAGGAAAACTCATTTTCCAAAAAGGCTGAAAATAACTGAACTGTTCCAATCCACAGAAAAAAAACAGTTTATTGCCGATTACAGAATCCATTGTTCTGAAATTCCCAAATTTGTATATAATAACCATTCTTTTGTTATCAAAAAAACTCTTCTGTTCTCGCAGGACTAATATTTTACCTGTAAACAAAACTATTACTAAATAATTTTTTATGGAACTTTGTCGTAATTTTACACGAAGTTCCAGTCTCCGAACGAGGTCCTAGCCTGTAGGAATCGAAACTTGTACAACTGTACGGTGTGTCAGTCGGTCGCCCATATCACCGCCGACTATTTGGAGCCTCCAACGATACAATCGATTTTTGTGTCTCCTTTTCTACATGTCTCTCTATGTAAGCACTGCGAGATGTAATAGACTTATCTCCGGAGGTCACTTCAGACTGGTCCTGCCAGTTCATCGTCCATCACCGGCCGGAGCTCGGCATCGTTCGTCGGCTGCCTCCCAGTAACTGGTGAGGTCCTTCGAGTGGAGAAGCGTGCCTCAAGCTGTCGCTGGTCTTCCTTTGCGCTCGCACGTTACATCACCCATACGAATGCCGCAGTCCCGTTTACATAATCTAAAGCAAATACGTGCTCCTCATTATTTACTCGATCTACCCATCTAATGTTCAGCATTTTTCTATAACACTACATTTCGAAACCTTCCCTTCTCTTCTTGTCGAATGTGTTTATCGTCGACGTTTCACTTGCATAGTACGGATAAATAGCTTCAGAATTCCTAGCATTTAAATTTACATTCGTTAACAAATTTTCCTTTTCCGAAATGCTTTTCTTGCCATTGCCAGTCTGCACTTTCTGTCTTCTCTACTTTGTCCATCACCACTTATTTAGCTGATCAAGTAGCTGAACTCATCTACTACCTTTAGTGTCTCATTTCCTACTCTAACTACCTCACCATCGTCCGTTTTAACTCGAATATAATTTATAACCTCTTCTCAAGGCACTACCCATTCCGTTCAGCTGATGTTCCAAATATTTTGCCGTCTGTGACAGTTTCTCAATGTCACCAGCAAAACCTCGAAGTTTTCATTTTTGTTGAAGGTGACCACAGCTTGAGTACAGTAGGCAGGTTCAAAGTGATGTTGGTTGCAGTAAAATGCACAGACGAAGATGCTTGTAGGAGATAGATAAGCGTGTAGAACTGTATGAAACCAGTCTGAAGCCTACAACACTAACAACGTTAACCCATCGGTTCATCATAAACTCCTAGACTCGTGGCGACATACTGCCTCCTCAGCTACGAATGACGACTATTTAGCAGATAACTACAATAAAAAGATAGGATCAAGCTGCTTCTCTTGAGTGTGGATCACACCAAGCCAGTCACTTAGTCATGTGGCGGGTGATTTAGTAGCTGAACGAGTGTGGGCAAAATTATTTTTTAAAGTGATCTGTAAGAGTTAAGTTGACGATTGCAGTAGGGTGGATGCGGCAGATTTGCAGGCCTACTTCGACCAATAACGTAACACGATTTTGTTGTCACAGCTCTGTAGACGGTTACTGTTGTCACCTGCAGTAGTCAGCACTTTGTAGCTGGAAACAGATCTTCTTACACGGTCTCGATTGTAGCGAGCCCCACCCCGTAAGTTGGACAGTAGCTGGTGCAGTAGCTTTCCCCAGCTCAGTTCAGTTACCACTGAAAAGGTGGTCATCCGTAAGCTCCATGACGGTCTTTACTATTGTTTTTGTTTTGGTATTCAGTCCGAAAACAGATTTGATGCAGTTCTCCATGCTGTTCTATCCTGTGGAAGCCTCTGCATCTTCAAATAAGTACATCCTTCTCACTCTACAACATTTACCCGCCGCCTTTCCCGCCAATAATAAACTGGTGATCCCTTGCGTCCCAGAATGTGTCCTACCAACCGATCTCTTCTTCTTGTCAGATTGCACCACAAATTTATTTTCTTTCCCATTTCTGTTCATTACCTCTCATGACGGCAGTTATGAGAGTCGAGGGGCATGACACGGAAGCAGTGGTTGGGAATGGAGTGACAGTAGGGTGGTAGCCTAACCCCGATGTTATTCAATCTGCAATATTGAGCAAGCAGTTAAAAAAACAAAAGAAAAATTTTGAGTAGGAATTAAAATCCATGGAGAAGACATAAAAACTTTGAGGTTCGCCGATGACATTGTAATTCTGTCAGAGACAGCAAAGGACCTGGAAAAGCAGCTGAACGGAATGGACTGTGTCTTGAAAGGAGGATATAAGATAAGATTAACATCACCAAAGTCAAAACGAAGATAATGGAATGTAGTGGGATTAAATTGGGTGATGCTGCGGGAATTAGATTAGGAAATGAGTGCTTAAAGTAGTAAACGAGTTTTGCTATTTGGGGAGCAAAGTAACTAATGATGGTCGAAGTAGAGAGGATATGAAATGTAGACTGGCAATGGCAAGGAAATCGTTTCTGAAGAAGAGAAATTTGTTAACATCGAGTATAAATTTAAGTGTCAGGAAGTCGTTTCTGAAAGTATTTGTATGGAGTGAAGCCATGTATGGAAGTCAAACGAGGCCAATGAATAGTTTGCACAAGAAGAGAATAGATGCTTTCGAAATGTGATGCTACAGAAGAATGCTGATAGCTAGATGGGTAGATCAGTTAACTAATTTGGAGGTACTGAATAGAATTGGGGAGAAGAGGAGTTTGTGGCACAACTTGACATGAAGAAGAGACCGGTTGGTGGGACATGTTCTGAGGCATCAAGGAATCACAAATTTAGTATTGGGGGACAGCGTGGAAGGTGAAAATCGTAGAGGGAGACCAAGAGATGAATACACTACACAGATTCAAAAGGATATAGGTACTGCATCTGACATTAATAAATTTCTCTTCTTTAGAAACGATTTCATAGTCGTTGCCATTATACATTTGATATTTCTCTAATTGCTCCATCATCAAATGTTTTGGTGCCAGATAACAAAACTCATCTATTACTTCATATACTTTACTATTTTTGTTTCTAAAATTAAGACATTTGGACATACTGACTATCACCAAGTCTCACATCTGTAGAATGCATTTGTCGCTAACATTGACTGCGTGCCTTAAGAAATACGTTACAGTTCGGTGCCTCGTGCGAAATTATATAGTGAAAGCTTTCTTCTGTTGAATTTGCGGCAGTGAATGTCTACAATCCGTATACTATCATTGAAACAAAAGCACACATCGGATAAGACTGATTACTGTAGCGCAACGGACTGACGATGCGTGATGCAGGAATATCTGACAGATAATGAATACACAAGCACGTTGTTGTTGTTGTTGTCTTCAGTCCTGAGACTGGTTTGATACAGCTCTCCATTCTACTCTATCCCGTGCAAGCCTCTTCATCTCCCAGTACCCACTGCAACATACATCCTTCTTAATCTGCGTAGGGTATTCATCTCTTGGTCTCCCTCTACGATTTTTACCATCCACGCTGCACTCCAATACTAAATTGGTGATCCCTTGATGCCTCAGAACATGTCCTACCAACCGATCCCTTCTTCTGGTCAAGTTGTGCCACAAACTTCGTTTCTCCCCAATCCTATTCAATACTTCCTCATTAGTTATGTGATCTACCCATCTAATCTTCAGCATTCTCCTGTAGCACAACATTTCGAAAGCTTCTATTTTCTTCTTGTTCAAACTATTTATTGGCATCGTTTGACTTCCATACCTGGCTACACTCCATACAAATACTTTCACAAATGCCTTCCTCACACGTAAATCTATACTCGATGTTAACAAATTTCTCTTCAGAAACGCTTTCCTTCCCATTGCCAGCCTACATTTTAAATCCTCTCTACTTCGACCATCATCAGTTATTTTGCTCCCCAAATAGCAAAACTTCTTTACTATTTTAAGTGTCTCATTTCCTAATCTAATTCCCTCAACTTCACCCGACTTAATTCGACTACATTCCATTATCCTTGTTTTGCTTGTTTTGATGTTCATCTTATATCCTCCTTTCAAGACACTATCCATTCCGTTCAACTGCTGTTTCGAGTCCTTTGCTGTCTCTGACAGAACTACAATGTCATCGGCGAACCTAAAAGTTTTTATTTCTTCTCCATGGATTTTAATACCTACTCCGAACTTTTCTTTTGTTTCCTTCACTGTTTGCTCAATATACAGATTGAATAACATCGGGGAGAGGCTACATCCCCGTCTCACTCCCTTCCCAACCACTGCTTCCCTTTCATGTCCCTCGACTCTTATAACTGCCATCTGGTTTCTGTACAAATTGTAAATAGCCTTTCGCTCCCTGTATTTTACCCCTGCCACCTTCAGCATTTGAAAGAGAGTATTCTAGTCAACATTGTCAAAAGCTTTCTCTAAGTCTACAAATGGTAGAAACGTAGGTTTGCTCTTCCTTAATCTAGCTTCTAAGATAAGTCGTAGGGTTAGTATTGCCTCACGTGTTCCACCATTTCTGCGGAATCCAAACTGATGTTCCCCGTGGTCGGCTTCTACTAGTTCCATTCGTCTGTAAAGAACTCACATTAGTATTTTGCAGCTGTGAGTTATTAAACTGATAGTTCGGTAATTTTCACATCTGTCAACACCTGCTTTCTTTGGGATTGGAATTATTATATTCTTCTTGAAGTCTGAGGATATTTCACCTGTCTCATACATCTTGCTCACCAGACGACTGGCTCTCCCAAGGCCGTCAGTAGTTCCAATGGAATGTTGTCTACTCCGGGGGCATTGTTTCGACTCAGGTCTTTCAGTGCTCTGTCAAACTCTTCACGCATTATCGTATCTCCCATTTCATCTTCATTTATATCCTCTTCCATTACTATAGTATTGTCCTCAAGTACATCGCCCTTGTATAGGCCCTCTATATACTCCTTCCACCTTTCTGCTTTCCCTTCTTTGCTTAGAACTGGGTTTCCATCTGAGCTCTTGATGTTCAAACAAGTGGTTCTCTTATCTCCAAAGGTCTCTTTAATTTTCCTGTAGTTGGTATCTATCTTACCCCTAGTGAGATAAGCCTCTACATCCTTACATTTTCCACTAGCCATCCCTGCTTAGCCACTTTGCACTTCCTTTCGATCTCATTTTTGAGACGTCTGTATTCCTTTTTTCCTGCTTCATTTACTGCATTTTTATATTTTCTCCTTTCATCAATTAAATTCAATATTTCTTCTGTTACCCAAGGATTTCTACTAGGCCTCGTCTTTTTAACCACTTGATCCTCTGCTGCCTTCACTACTTCATCCCTCAAAGCTACCCATCATTCTTCTACTGTGTTTCTTTCCCCCATTCCTGTCAATTGCTCCCTTATGCTCTCCCTGAAACTCTGTGCAACCTCTGGTTCTTTCAGTTTATCCAGGTCCCACCTCCTTAAATTTCCACCTTTATGCTGTTTCTTCAGTTTTAATCTACAGGTCATAACTAATAGATTGTGGTCAGAGTCCACATCTGCTCCTGGAAATGTCTTACAATTTAAAACCTGGTTCCTAAATCTCTGTCTTACCATTATATAATCTATCTGAAACCTGTCAGTATCTCCAGGCTTCTGCCATGTATACAGCCTTCTGTTATGATTCTTGAACCAAGTGTTAGCTATGATTAAGTTGTGCTCTGTGCAAAATTCTACTAGGCGGCTTCCTCTTTCATTTCTTAGCCCCAATCCATATTCACCTACTATGTTTCCTTCTCTCCCTTTTCCTACTACGGAATTCCAGTCACCCATGACTATTAAATTTTCGTCTCCCTTCACTATCTGAATAATTTCTTTGATCATACATTTTATCAATTTCTTCGTCATCTGCAGAGCTAGTTGGCATATAAACTTATACTTCTGTAGTAGGTGTTTGTTTCGTATCTATCTTGGGCACAATAATGCGTTCACTATGCTGTTTTGTAGTAGCTTACCCGCATTCCTATTTTCCTATTCATTATTAGACCTACTCCTGCATTACCCCTATTTGATTTTGTGTTTATAACCCTGTAGTCACCTGACCAGAAGTCTTGTTCCTCCTGCCACCGAACTTCACTAATTCCCACTATATCTAATTTTATCCTCGCACATGTGATAAAAAAGCGCTGCGAACTGACAGCACGTTTCGCACATAACTGATTATTCAGGGCCAATGGAATGAGTGTAGTGATAATTAACCACAAGTACGTCTGATAGGATTTCACGCTGCACTGAAGACAAGCATTCCACCTGTATCTATTCAAATTTTAAACATTCTAGGAGTCTTATGATGTTATCAGACACATTTTTGCCTCTCTGCAATATACGGGAAAATAAAGCTGAAAGAAAAGTGATGGCGTACTAAGCCTTCATGATGAAATGTACGCTTTGATAAACAGGAGTCAAAGTTACGGACGTAGGCGGCATGCGACCAAGAAATGCGAGACAAATCTATATTAACAACACAACTGAAAAACAGTCGCTTCTGTCTGTTTGAACACTCTAATCCTCAAAACCTCGACGCATTTTCATGGGGTATTGAAATGTAACTTGAGTGTAGGGACGGGGAAAGGCATATGCATTATTTCATCAAAATCAGCAGACAGAAAAAAAAGCAATCATGATTTAAAGTTTTATATAAAATCGGCGTGCTTCTCTGTTTGAACATGCTATTTCCCAAAACAACTGGACAGATTTTCACGGGATTTATACACATAAATTGAGCGTAGTTTGGGGCAACGTTACAGCCTTTATTTCCTCAAAATCGGATCGCAGAAAAAAGGAAGTCGTGATTTAAAGTTTCATCCAAACTCGTCGCGTCTGCGTGATTCAACACGTTATACTCTAACTCACTAGACTAATTTTCATTGGGAACCTGAGCGTAGCTCGGTACCGTCATTTAAAGGTTTATCTAAAAGGATCGTGTCTTTCTGTTTTGCTGTGTGAACATGCTAATCTCCAAAATTAATAGACGAATTTTAATCATAATCTGGACGATGTGTCGGGCAATGCACAGCCTTGATTTCACCACAATCTGACCACGAAAATAAAAGGTAACTCATATTAAAGGTGGCTTCCATCAACTCCCCCTCCCAGATGATGCCCTCTCTCCCTCTATTTATCCCTCCAATCAACTCTGATCCTCACCCCCCTTCTTTCCTCCATCCTTTCTGTGGGCTCCCTCTTCCCCCTCTTCCACACTGTTTTCTCCACACCTAACCTCTCCCTCCCTCCCCCCCCTAGTCCTTTTGTATTGCCCTCCTCTGGCTTCCACACTCCGTGTCGCGTCTGTCCAGCACCCCCCACCACCCTTATGGGTTCTCATCCTCCATCGGATCATTTCCCCCCTCCCCCCCATCGTTTTTTCCTCTACCTCCCCCTTTTTATTTTCCCATCATCTGTCCAGTTGCCCCCCACCACCCTTATGGGTTCTCATCCTCCATCGGATCATGTCCCCCCTCCCCCCCATCGTTTTTTCCTCTACCTCCCATTTTTTATTTTTCCATCATCTGTCCAGTTGCCCCCACCACCCTTATGTGTTCTCATCCTCCATCGGATCATTTCCCCCCTCCCCCCATCGTTTTTTCCTCTACCTCCCCCTTTTTATTTTCCCATCATTTGTCAAGCACCCCCCCACCACCCTTATGGTTTCTCATCCTCCATCGGATCATTTCCCCCCTCCCCCCCCATCGTTTTTTCCTCTACCTCCCCATTTTTATTTTCCCATCATCTGTCCAGTTGCCCCCCACCACCCTTATGGGTTCTCATCCTCCATCGGATCATTTCCCCCCTCCCCCCCCATCGTTGTTTCCTCTACCTCCCCTTTTTTATTTTTCCATCGTCTGTCCAGTTGCCCCCCACCACCCTTATGGGTTCTCATCCTCCATCGGATCATGTCCCCCCTCCCCCCCATCGTTTTTTCCTCTACCTCCCCTTTTTTATTTTCCCATCGCTGTCCAGTTGCCCCCCACCACCCTTATGGGTTCTCATCCTCCATCGGATCATTTCCCCCCTCCCCCCCATCGTTTTTTCCTCTACCTCCCCCTTTTTATTTTCCCATCATCTGTCAAGCACCCCCCACCACCCTTATGGGTTCTCATCCTCCATCGGATCATTTCCCCCCTCCCCCCCATCGTTTTTTCCTCTACCTCCCCCTTTTTATTTTCCCATCATCTGTCCAGCACCACCACCACCCTTATGGGTTCTCATCCTCCATCGGATCATTTCCCCCCTCCCCCCCCATCGTTGTTTCCTCTACCTCCCCATTTTTATTTTCCAATCATCTGTCCAGTTGCCCCCCACCACCCTTATGGGTTCTCATCCTCCATCGGATCATGTCCCCCCTCCCCCCCATCGTTTTTTCCTCTACCTCCCCTTTTTTATTTTCCCATCGCTGTCCAGTTGCCCCCCACCACCCTTATGGGTTCTCATCCTCCATCGGATCATTTCCCCCCTCCCCCCCATCGTTTTTTCCTCTACCTCCCCCTTTTTATTTTCCCATCATCTGTCAAGCACCCCCCACCACCCTTATGGGTTCTCATCCTCCATCGGATCATTTCCCCCCTCCCCCCCATCGTTTTTTCCTCTACCTCCCCCTTTTTATTTTCCCATCATCTGTCAAGCACCCCCCACCACCCTTATGGGTTCTCATCCTCCATCGGATCATTTCCCCCCTCCCCCCCATCGTTTTTTCCTCTACCTCCCCCTTTTTATTTTCCCATCATCTGTCCAGCACCACCACCACCCTTATGGGTTCTCATCCTCCATCGGATCATTTCCCCCCTCCCCCCCCATCGTTGTTTCCTCTACCTCCCCATTTTTATTTTCCAATCATCTGTCCAGTTGCCCCCCACCACCCTTATGGGTTCTCATCCTCCATCGGATCATGTCCCCCCTCCCCCCCATCGTTTTTTCCTCTACCTCCCCTTTTTTATTTTCCCATCGCTGTCCAGTTGCCCCCCACCACCCTTATGGGTTCTCATCCTCCATCGGATCATTTCCCCCCTCCCCCCCATCGTTTTTTCCTCTACCTCCCCCTTTTTATTTTCCCATCATCTGTCAAGCACCCCCCACCACCCTTATGGGTTCTCATCCTCCATCGGATCATTTCCCCCCTCCCCCCCATCGTTTTTTCCTCTACCTCCCCCTTTTTATTTTTCCATCATCTGTCCAGTTGCCCCCACCACCCTTATGTGTTCTCATCCTCCATCGGATCATTTCCCCCCTCCCCCCATCGTTTTTTCCTCTACCTCCCCCTTTTTATTTTCCCATCATTTGTCAAGCACCCCCCACCACCCTTATGGGTTCTCATCCTCCATCGGATCATGTCCCCCCTCCCCCCCCAACGTTTTTTCCTCTACCTCCCCCTTTTTATTTTCCCATCATCTGTCCAGTTGCCCCCCACCACCCTTATGGGTTCTCATCCTCCATCAGATCATTTCCCCCCTCCCCCCATCGTTTTTTCCTCTACCTCCCCCTTTTTATTTTCCCATCATCTGTCCAGTTGCCCCCCACCACCCTTATGGGTTCTCATCCTCCATCGGATCATGTCCCCCCTCCCCCCCCCATCGTTTTTTCCTCTACCTCCCCTTTTTTATTTTCCCATCATCTGTCCAGTTGCCCCCCACCACCCTTATGGGTTCTCATCCTCCATCGGATAATTTCCCCCCTCCCCCCCCATCGTTGTTTCCTCTACCTCCCCTTTTTTATTTTTCCATCGTCTGTCCAGTTGCCCCCCACCACCCTTATGGGTTCTCATCCTCCATCGGATCATTTCCCCCCTCCCCCCCATCGTTTTTTCCTCTACCTCCCCCTTTTTATTTTCCCATCATCTGTCCAGTTGCCCCCCACCACCCTTATGTGTTCTCATCCTCCATCGGATCATTTCCCCCCTCCCCCCATCGTTTTTTCCTCTACCTCCCCCTTTTTATTTTCCCATCATTTGTCAAGCACCCCCCACCACCCTTATGGGTTCTCATCTTCCATCGGATCATGTCCCCCCTCCCCCCCCCCAACGTTTTTTCCTCTACCTCCCCCTTTTTATTTTCCCATCATCTGTCCAGTTGCCCCCCACCACCCTTATGGGTTCTCATCCTCCATCGGATCATGTCCCCCCTCCCCCCCATCGTTTTTTCCTCTACCTCCCCCTTTTTATTTTCCCATCATCTGTCCAGTTGCCCCCCACCACCCTTATGGGTTCTCATCCTCCATTGGATCATGTCCCCCCACCCCCCCATCGTTTTTTCCTCTACCTCCCCCTTTTTATTTTCCCATCATTTGTCAAGCACCACCCACCACCCTTATGGGTTCTCATCCTCCATCGGATCATGTCCCCCCTCCCCCCCCAACGTTTTTTCCTCTACCTCCCCCTTTTTATTTTCCCATCATCTGTCCAGTTGCCCCCCACCACCCTTATGGGTTCTCATCCTCCATCGGATCATGTCCCCCCTCCCCCCCATAGTTTTTTCCTCTACCTCCCCCTTTTTATTTTCCCATCATCTGTCCAGTTGCCCCCCACCACCCTTATGGGTTCTCATCCTCCATTGGATCATGTCCCCCCACCCCCCATCGTTTTTTCCTCTACCTCCCCCTTTTTATTTTCCCATCATCTGTCCAGTTGCCCCCCACCACCCTTATGGGTTCTCATCCTCCATTGGATCATGTCCCCCCACCCCCCCATCGTTTTTTCCTCTACCTCCCCCTTTTTATTTTCCCATCATCTGTCCAGTTGCCCCCCACCACCCTTATGGGTTCTCATCCTCCATCGGATCATTTCCCCCCTCCCCTCCATCGTTTTTCCTCTACCTCCCCCTTTTTATTTTCCCATCATCTGTCCAGTTGCCCCCCACCACCCTTATGGGTTCTCATCCTCCATCGGATCATTTCCCCCCTCCCCCCCATCGTTTTTTCCTCTACCTCCCCATTTTTATTTTCCCATCATCTGTCCAGTTGCCCCCCACCACCCTTATGGGTTCTCATCCTCCATCGGATCATTTCCCCCCTCCCCACCCATGGTTGTTTCCTCTACCTCCCCTTTTTTATTTTTCCATCGTCTGTCCAGTTGCCCCCCACCACCCTTATGGGTTCTCATCCTCCATCGGATCATGTCCCCCCTCCCCCCCATCGTTTTTCCTCTACCTCCCCCTTTTTATTTTCCCATCATCTGTCCAGCACCCCCACCACCCTTATGGGTTCTCATCCTCCATCGGATCATTTCCCCCCTCCCCCCCATCGTTTTTTCCTCTACCTCCCCATTTTTATTTTCCCATCATCTGTCCAGTTGCCCCCCACCACCCTTATGGGTTCTCATCCTCCATCGGATCATTTCCCCCCTCCCCCCCATCGTTTTTTCCTCTACCTCCCCTTTTTTATTTTTCCATCGTCTGTCCAGTTGCCCCCCACCACCCTTATGGGTTCTCATCCTCCATCGGATCATGTCCCCCCTCCCACCCATCGTTTTTTCCTCTACCTCCAATTTTTTATTTTCCCATCGCTGTCCAGCACCCCCCACCACCCTTATGGGTTCTCATCCTCCATCGGATCATGTCCCCCCTCCCCCCCATCGTTTTTTCCTCTACCTCCCCTTTTTTATTTTCCCATCGCTGTCCAGTTGCCCCCCACCACCCTTATGGGTTCTCATCCTCCATCGGATCATTTCCCCCCTCCCCCCCATCGTTTTTTCCTCTACCTCCCCCTTTTTATTTTCCCATCATCTGTCAAGCACCCCCCACCACCCTTATGGGTTCTCATCCTCCATCGGATTATTTCCCCCCTCCCCCCCATCGTTTTTTCCTCTACCTCCCCCTTTTTATTTTCCCATCATCTGTCCAGTTGCCCCCCACCACCCTTATGGGTTCTCATCCTCCATCTGATCATTTCCCCCCTCCCCCCCATCGTTTTTTCCTCTACCTCCCCCTTTTTATTTTCCCATCATCTGTCAAGCACCCCCCACCATCCTTATGTGTTCTCATCCTCCATCGGATCATTTCCCCCCTTCCCCCCATCGTTTTTTCCTCTACCTCCCCCTTTTTATTTTCCCATCATCTGTCAAGCACCCCCCACAACCCTTATGGGTTCTCATCCTCCATCGGATTATTTCCCCCTCCCCCCATCGTTTTTTCCTCTACCTCCCCCTTTTTATTTTCCCATCGCTGTCCAGTTGCCCCCCACCACCCTTATGGGTTCTCATCCTCCATCGGATCATGTCCCCCCTCCCCCCCATCGTTTTTTCCTCTACCTCCCCTTTTTTATTTTCCCATCGTCTGTCCAGTTGCCCCCCACCACCCTTATGGGTTCTCATCCTCCATCGGATCATGTCCCCCCTCCCACCCATCGTTTTTTCCTCTACCTCCAATTTTTTATTTTCCCATCGCTGTCCAGCACCCCCCACCACCCTTATGGGTTCTGATCCTCCATCGGATCATGTCCCCCCTCCCCCCCATCGTTTTTTCCTCTACCTCCCCTTTTTTATTTTCCCATCGCTGTCCAGTTGCCCCCCACCACCCTTATGGGTTCTCATCCTCCATCGGATCATTTCCCCCCTCCCCCCCATCGTTTTTTCCTCTACCTCCCCCTTTTTATTTTCCCATCATCTGTCAAGCACCCCCCACCACCCTTATGGGTTCTCATCCTCCATCGGATTATTTCCCCCCTCCCCCCCATCGTTTTTTCCTCTACCTCCCCCTTTTTATTTTCCCATCATCTGTCCAGTTGCCCCCCACCACCCTTATGGGTTCTCATCCTCCATCTGATCATTTCCCCCCTCCCCCCCCCATCGTTTTTTCCTCTACCTCCCTCTTTTTATTTTCCCATCATCTGTCAAGCACCCCCCACCATCCTTATGTGTTCTCATCCTCCATCGGATCATTTCCCCCCTTCCCCCCATCGTTTTTTCCTCTACCTCCCCCTTTTTATTTTCCCATCATCTGTCAAGCACCCCCCACCACCCTTATGGGTTCTCATCCTCCATCGGATTATTTCCCCCCTCCCCCCCATCGTTTTTTCCTCTACCTCCCCCTTTTTATTTTCCCATCGCTGTCCAGTTGCCCCCCACCACCCTTATGGGTTCTCATCCTCCATCGGATCATTTCCCCCCTCCCCCCCATCGTTTTTTCCTCTACCTCCCCCTTTTTATTTTCCCATCATCTGTCAAGCACCCCCCACCACCCTTATGGGTTCTCATCCTCCATCGGATTATTTCCCCCCTCCCCCCCATCGTTTTTTCCTCTACCTCCCCCTTTTTATTTTCCCATCGCTGTCCAGTTGCCCCCCACCACCCTTATGGGTTCTCATCCTCCATCGGATCATTTCCCCCCTCCCCCCAATCGTTTTTTCCTCTACCTCCCCCTTTTTATTTTCCCATCATCTGTCAAGCACCCCCCACCACCCTTATGGGTTCTCATCCTCCATTGGATCATGTCCCCCCTCCCCCCCATCGTTTTTTCCTCTACCTCCAATTTTTTATTTTCCCATCGCTGTCCAGCACCCCCCACCACCCTTATGGGTTCTCATCCTCCATCGGATCATGTCCCCCCTCCCCCCCATCGTTTTTTCCTCTACCTCCCCTTTTTTATTTTCCCATCGCAGTCCAGTTGCCCCCCACCACCCTTATGGGTTCTCATCCTCCATCGGATCATTTCCCCCCTCCCCCCCATCGTTTTTTCCTCTACCTCCCCCTTTTTATTTTCCCATCATCTGTCAAGCACCCCCCACCACCCTTATGGGTTCTCATCCTCCATCGGATTATATCCCCCCTCCCCCCCATCGTTTTTTCCTCTACCTCCCCCTTTTTATTTTCCCATCATCTGTCCAGTTGCCCCCCACCACCCTTATGGGTTCTCATCCTCCATCTGATCATTTCCCCCCTCCCCCCCATCGTTTTTTCCTCTACCTCCCCCTTTTTATTTTCCCATCATCTGTCAAGCACCCCCCACCACCCTTATGTGTTCTCATCCTCCATCGGATCATTTCCCCCCTCCCCCCCATCGTTTTTTCCTCTACCTCCCCCTTTTTATTTTCCCATCATCTGTCAAGCACCCCCCACCACCCTTATGGGTTCTCATCCTCCATCGGATCATTTCCCCCCTCCCCCCCATCGTTTTTTCCTCTACCTCCCCGTTTTTATTTTCCCATCATCTGTCCAGTTGCCCCCCACCACCCTTATGGGTTCTCATCCTCCATCGGATCATTTCCCCCCTCCCCCCCATCGTTTTTTCCTCTACCTCCCCCTTTTTATTTTCCCATCATCTGTCAAGCACCCCCCACCACCCTTATGGGTTCTCATCCTCCATTGGATCATGTCCCCCCTCCCCCCCCCCAACGTTTTTTCCTCTACCTCCCCCTTTTTATTTTCCCATCGCTGTCCAGTTGCCCCCCACCACCCTTATGGGTTCTCATCCTCCATCGGATCATTTCCCCCCTCCCCCCCATCGTTTTTTCCTCTACCTCCCCCTTTTTATTTTCCCATCATCTGTCAAGCACCCCCCACCACCCTTATGGGTTCTCATCCTCCATCGGATTATTTCCCCCCTCCCCCCCATCGTTTTTTCCTCTACCTCCCCCTTTTTATTTTCCCATCATCTGTCCAGTTGCCCCCCACCACCCTTATGGGTTCTCATCCTCCATCTGATCATTTCCCCCCTCCCCCCCATCGTTTTTTCCTCTACCTCCCCCTTTTTATTTTCCCATCATCTGTCAAGCACCCCCCACCATCCTTATGTGTTCTCATCCTCCATCGGATCATTTCCCCCCTTCCCCCCATCGTTTTTTCCTCTACCTCCCCCTTTTTATTTTCCCATCATCTGTCAAGCACCCCCCACAACCCTTATGGGTTCTCATCCTCCATCGGATTATTTCCCCCTCCCCCCATCGTTTTTTCCTCTACCTCCCCCTTTTTATTTTCCCATCGCTGTCCAGTTGCCCCCCACCACCCTTATGGGTTCTCATCCTCCATCGGATCATTTCCCCCCTCCCCCCCATCGTTTTTTCCTCTACCTCCCCCTTTTTATTTTCCCATCATCTGTCAAGCACCCCCCACCACCCTTATGGGTTCTCATCCTCCATCGGATTATTTCCCCCCTCCCCCCCATCGTTTTTTCCTCTACCTCCCCCTTTTTATTTTCCCATCATCTGTCCAGTTGCCCCCCACCACCCTTATGGGTTCTCATCCTCCATCTGATCATTTCCCCCCTCCCCCCCATCGTTTTTTCCTCTACCTCCCCCTTTTTATTTTCCCATCATCTGTCAAGCACCCCCCACCACCCTTATGTGTTCTCATCCTCCATCGGATCATTTCCCCCCTCCCCCCCATCGTTTTTTCCTCTACCTCCCCCTTTTTATTTTCCCATCATCTGTCAAGCACCCCCCACCACCCTTATGGGTTCTCATCCTCCATCGGATTATTTCCCCCCTCCCCCCCATCGTTTTTTCCTCTACCTCCCCCTTTTTATTTTCCCATCATCTGTCAAGCACCCCCCACCACCCTTATGGGTTCTCATCCTCCATCGGATCATTTCCCCCCTCCCCCCCATCGTTTTTTCCTCTACCTCCCCCTTTTTATTTTCCCATCGCTGTCCAGTTGCCCCCCACCACCCTTATGGGTTCTCATCCTCCATCGGATCATTTCCCCCCTCCCCCCCATCGTTTTTTCCTCTACCTCCCCCTTTTTATTTTCCCATCATCTGTCAAGCACCCCCCACCACCCTTATGGGTTCTCATCCTCCATTGGATCATTTCCCCCCTCCCCCCCATCGTTTTTTCCTCTACCTCCCCCTTTTTATTTTCCCATCATCTGTCAAGCACCCCCCACCACCCTTATGGGTTCTCATCCTCCATCGGATTATTTCCCCCCTCCCCCCCATCGTTTTTTCCTCTACCTCCCCCTTTTTATTTTCCCATCATCTGTCAAGCACCCCCCACCACCCTTATGGGTTCTCATCCTCCATCGGATCATTTCCCCCCTCCCCACCATCGTTTTTTCCTCTACCTCCCCCTTTTTATTTTCCCATCGCTGTCCAGTTGCCCCCCACCACCCTTATGGGTTCTCATCCTCCATCGGATCATTTCCCCCCTCCCCCCCATCGTTTTTTCCTCTACCTCCCCCTTTTTATTTTCCCATCATCTGTCAAGCACCCCCCACCACCCTTATGGGTTCTCATCCTCCATTGGATCATGTCCCCCCTCCCCCCCATCGTTTTTTCCTCTACCTCCCCCTTTTTATTTTCCCATCATCTGTCAAGCACCCCCCACCACCCTTATGTGTTCTCATCCTCCATCGGATCATTTCCCCCCTCCCCCCCATCGTTTTTTCCTCTACCTCCCCCTTTTTATTTTCCCATCGCTGTCCAGTTGCCCCCCACCACCCTTATGGGTTCTCATCCTCCATCGGATCATTTCCCCCCTCCCCCCCATCGTTTTTTCCTCTACCTCCCCCTTTTTATTTTCCCATCATCTGTCAAGCACCCCCCACCACCCTTATGGGTTCTCATCCTCCATCGGATTATTTCCCCCCTCCCCCCCATCGTTTTTTCCTCTACCTCCCCCTTTTTATTTTCCCATCATCTGTCAAGCACCCCCCCACCACCCTTATGTGTTCTCATCCTCCATCGGATCATTTCCCCCCCCCCCCCCATCGTTTTTTCCTCTACCTCCCCCTTTTTATTTTCCCATCATCTGTCAAGCACCCCCCACCACCCTTATGGGTTCTCATCCTCCATCGGATTATTTCCCCCCTCCCCCCCATCGTTTTTTCCTCTACCTCCCCCTTTTTATTTTCCCATCATCTGTCAAGCACCCCCCACCACCCTTATGGGTTCTCATCCTCCATCGGATCATTTCCCCCCTCCCCCCCCATCGTTTTTTCCTCTACCTCCCCCTTTTTATTTTCCCATCATCTGTCAAGCACCCCCCACCACCCTTATGGGTTCTCATCCTCCATCGGATTATTTCCCCCCTCCCCCCCATCGTTTTTTCCTCTACCTCCCCCTTTTTATTTTCCCATCATCTGTCAAGCACCCCCCACCACCCTTATGGGTTCTCATCCTCCATCGGATTATTTCCCCCCTCCCCCCCATCGTTTTTTCCTCTACCTCCCCCTTTTTATTTTCCCATCATCTGTCAAGCACCCCCCACCACCCTTATGGGTTCTCATCCTCCATCGGATCATTTCCCCCCTCCCCCCCATCGTTTTTTCCTCTACCTCCCCCTTTTTATTTTCCCATCATCTGTCAAGCACCCCCCACCACCCTTATGGGTTCTCATCCTCCATCGGATTATTTCCCCCCTCCCCCCCATCGTTTTTTCCTCTACCTCCCCCTTTTTATTTTCCCATCATCTGTCAAGCACCCCCCACCACCCTTATGGGTTCTCATCCTCCATCGGATTATTTCCCCCCTCCCCCCCATCGTTTTTTCCTCTACCTCCCCCTTTTTATTTTCCCATCATCTGTCAAGCACCCCCCACCACCCTTATGGGTTCTCATCCTCCATCGGATTATTTCCCCCCTCCCCCCCATCGTTTTTTCCTCTACCTCCCCCTTTTTATTTTCCCATCATCTGTCAAGCACCCCCCACCACCCTTATGGGTTCTCATCCTCCATCGGATTATTTCCCCCCTCCCCCCCATCGTTTTTTCCTCTACCTCCCCCTTTTTATTTTCCCATCATCTGTCAAGCACCCCCCACCACCCTTATGGGTTCTCATCCTCCATCGGATCATTTCCCCCCTCCCCCCCATCGTTTTTTCCTCTACCTCCCCCTTTTTATTTTCCCATCATCTGTCCAGCACCCCCCACCACCCTTATGGGTTCTCATCCTCCATTGGATCATGTCCCCCCTCCCCCCCATCGTTTTTTCCTCTACCCCCCCCCTTTTAATTTTCCCATCATCTGTCCAGTTGCCCCCCACCTGCTCTCAGCTGTGGTATGTCATATCTGCCAACTTTGACTGCAGTGTTCAAGTGAATGTTCAGTGTTGTTTTGTCTTTCCAAAGTGTTGCGAACAGAAACCATGCTGTCGCTGGATGTGAATTTTATTATGTCTCTTGCGAACAGAAACCAGACTTTTGCCGTGTTTTTGTGTGTCTATTAATTTACCAGTCTGCTTCTCATGTACTTTATTAGCATTATCATCCCATTTGTTCTATGTTTTAAGTTCTATGATTATGTTACCATTTAAGTCTCCGATTTTACCGTCTGTTTTCTATTCTTTATTATCTTCATCCTTTTAAAACAAAGTCTGTAGGCTGAAGAGCGGCATACTAAGTTGCTGCCAGCTTGCACCCTACGAGGGGAATCGAAAGTCAATAAAGTAAAAAAAAGAAAAAAAGCCAAGCTATTCTGGCAGATGTATTGCTTAACTCACCCTCGCTCTCCAAATCATCTTGCCGTGCACATTCCACAGCTGTGGTACCTGACCAACTAATAAACCGCGTGTAAAGGAGTACTCGCCCACTCGCCGTTTTCTCGTTTAGTAGACCTGCTGAATCACGCGTCACGTGACTAAACTGTTGGCGTTACGTGAACCGACCTTTAGAGAGCTGTGAACAGCACTGCGATTAGTCTGCGAAGTGAGTCACGGCACGTGGCGTGGCTGCTCTAACTGTGAGGGCTGGCCGAGACGCGGAGAACTGTATCTGGGCGAGGCAGTTGTCACGACAGCGGATTTCGATGGGGGCGGTGAGACGCAAGGTAGAGCTGGCGCGAAATAAATTAGCAGTTGCCCAGAAACGCAGTCCGGCCGAGTCCACCTCTCTGATCAGATAGGACAGCCGCACCGTCCTATGCTGCAGCCGCTTGTAATAGGATCGAACAAAAATATTTATAGTCTACATACTTTTACGGGAATTTTTTGCGAATTTGACACGAATTCGTTTTCTGTCAACAGCAACGATTGCATTTGGAAAAGTGCATATAGTACAGAAATACTTTGCAATCCTGTTCTCAACGTCAGAGCCGTGACTCAAAAACGTACGAACTGAAGTCATAGTCTTCGTTTATAATAATTAACTAGCTGAGTACCTCGCGTTGTGCAGTCACGTACTTATCCTGGTCTCCTATTACTCCACCTCATCCTCCCTCTTCTCTCTATTCAGCTTCTTCTCCGCCTCTCCCCCTCCTTCCTGTCTGTCTCTCCGTCTCCTCCACACGCTTTCCCATGTAGCACATTCACACCAGTATTACTTTGCTACTTCCTACCCCCACAGCATTTCTTTCCAGGTGCTAAGTAACATCTGTACAAAGTAAAGTTGACGTCGATCCGGGGCTTTAGAGGAATTTTTTACCTCCGGCTTCACACGTGCATGCACACGTCACATATATTTAACATATTTCACACATATTTGGACACATATTTCACCTGTATCTGTAGCGAATTACGCCTGCAGTTTCGTTTTTAAGCATCTCAGTCTTTATGACGTCTTAACTCCTGATATATGTGCCGTAAAATGATATAATTTTGCAGGTACATTCAGTGGTATACACTGAGGTGAAAAAAGTCGTGGAATAGCGACAAGCACAGATGCAGATGGCGATAGTATCGCGTAGAGAAAGTACTCGTACAAAATCGGCAGTGCATCGGCGGAGCTGTTGTAAGTAGGCTGTTTAGGTTCTTATATTGGTAACGCCGCCGCCACGGAGCGCTCTGTATGAAAATCACTGGCTGTGCTGTGTGCAGTCTGTGGCTCGTTTGCATTGTTGTCTGCCACTGTAGTGTTGGGCAGCTGGATGTTAACAGCGCGTAGCGTTGCGCAGTTGGAGGTGAGCCGCCAGCAGTGGTGGATTTGGGGAGAGAGATGGCGGAGTTTTGAAATTTGTAAGAATGGATGTCATGAACTGCTATATATATTATGACTATTAAGGTAAATACATTGTTTGTTCTCTATTAAAATCTTTCATTCGCTAACTATGCCTATCACTAGTTAGTGCCTTCCGTAGTTTGAATCTTTTATTTAGCTGGCAGTAGTGGTGCTCGCTGTATTGCAGTAGTTCGAGTAACCAAGATTTTTATGAGGTAAGTGATTTGTGAAACGTATAGGTTAATATTAGTCAGGGCCATTCTTTTGTAGGGATTTTTGAAAGTCAGATTGCGTTGCGCTAAAAATATTGTGTGTCAGTTTAAGCACAGTAATGTACAATTTTTGTAAGGGGACGTTTCACTGTTATTTGTACTCAGGTGATTCGTGTGAATAGGTGATTCGTGATTATTGCCGCATGACGCGAATTAACATACTTTGAACGTTTTATATGTGGTATATGTGAATACTGTCTTCAAAATGTGTTAGGGGTAAAGAAGTAATGAATTAAAACATCATCCATGTTTCTCAAGTTTGACTGCACGTAAAAAGGAGAGAATTTGCATGGGCGCATTGAGGGAGAAACGGGGAGGTATACGAGATCTGCTCAAAACAATCCGGA
Organism: Schistocerca gregaria; assembly: GCF_023897955.1. Lineage (NCBI taxonomy): Eukaryota > Metazoa > Arthropoda > Insecta > Orthoptera > Acrididae > Schistocerca > Schistocerca gregaria. The sequence goes on along the minus strand of NC_064928.1, from coordinate 23,944,208 downwards.
ACTTTGCTCACAAAATTTTTCTACTCTTATCTTTTATTTATTCCGCATGGTATCCTTCGTAATACTCGCCTCTACAATTGGTGCGCCGCTCCCAACACCGTTTGCACTTCCAGAAGCAGACTTGATGAGCCCCTTGCTGAATCGTCTGCTAATTTTCTTCTGTCTCGTCTATTGTTGCAAATCTTCGTACTTCCGACAAGGTTATCAACTTTGGAAGTTAAAAGAAGTCCGCAGCGGCCATATCTGGGGAGTACGGAGGTTGAGTAGTCACGCACAAACAGGGATGAATGCGCGCGTGTGTTATCGTGATGCTAGAGCCATGAATTACCTCGCCACATTTCAGTCCGTTTCCTTTTCACATTTTCTCGTAGGCGTCCCGACAGTACCATAGACTAATTGTTCGTCACTCTGGTACGAACTCATTATGAACTAATCCATCAAAGTCAAAGAAAGCTATCTGCATGGCTTTGACATTTGACCTGACCCAGGGAGCTTTTTTGGTCTTGCAGAACCTATCCCGATCCATTGTGAAGATTGAACCTTGGTCTCAACATCATAACAGTAGAACCACGTTTCATCACCAGTTATGATTCTCTTAGGAACACCTCGTCTTTCTGGTCTTGAGTCACGAGCTGTGGCACGAACGTGGCGGCAACACGGTGCATTCGATGATGCAGTGTCAGGATTTCACGACGTGATCGAACTGAAATGTTATATTCTTCTGCAGTCTTCCAAACAGTCTGTCTTCGGTTTTCACGCACAATTTCGCTGTCGTTCCTGAAATGAGTGTTATCGGTAGACGCCGAAGGGCGTCCTGAACGAGCGTCGTCTTTAACTTGCGTCCGGCCATTTTTAAATCGCGTGAACCAATCGTAAACGCCAATACGGCATAGTCATTCATCACCGTAGGCTTCCAGCATCATTTCGTGTGTTGCTTCAAATGTTTTCTTGAGTTTCACGCAAAATTTAATGCAAACGCAATGCTCCTCTTGACTCCGACATCATTCGCAAACTAGGCGACACAACGTTCTGTTCATATAGCACTGAACAATAAGTAACAGACACACAATAGTGAAACGTCCGGTAGTTATACATTAAACACAGGCGTGAGCAGGGCTGCCACCCGCATTTCACTCCAACACACCACTCGCGCGAAATGACAAAAGCACCTTGTACGTACCCCTCGCCTACAGAAAAATGTTGGTAAACCAAACTCGCGTCCTACCGCCCCAAATAGGCCAACATATTAGTTCAGTGTCAGATTGGAAAAAGAAAATGCGGAACGCGTAACGGACGCTGACTAATATGAAGTGCAACCAGAAAAATTTACATGAAATCTCAGAACTACGAGTATTTTGTGATTCATCGCGAACGTGAGGTTCGTCCGCCTCGGTAGCTGAAGTCCTGGGTGAGTTTTCCGGATGTTGTTCGACGAAAATGAGGCGAGTTTGTTTGTCTGGCCTGTTGAAACGCGGACCAGAAACACACAACATATTTCTGGAAAAACATCGTCCATTCAAAAACTGTTAGCTTGAACTAACAATTGTAAATAGTAGATGTTCATTCGATCAATCAACTGAGAGCAGTAAGTATTAAACAGTGGTCGTGCGGCAGTAATGTGTCAACGTTGCTATGTTACAAATCACATCGGAGCAGCATCTCTAACTCAAGTGTTGAAGATGTTCTCCACAATGTTTTGAAGAAGAGAAAAGTGTCCTGTACACCTTTATTCCTTGACTAAAAGAACGACGCTCAGATGCCTGTCGCGGCTTTACTGAAATAAAAAAAAAATGGACAAGTCTTTTCTGGAAAACACATCACGAGTGACCAAGCTACGAAATATACCACGAAACGACGCACTGCACAATAAATCTCCCGATGGTTCGCCAGGACTGAAGAATGTGCGAATGTGAAGCATGAGTTGAATATCATCCCAAAGATGGTCTTTTCTGACAGTTTCGCATGGTTGTATGATAGTTCTGTGGGTTGTACTCAAGTGAGGCAATCTTATGTAGAACCACCATCTTAACTTTTCTCTATGTTTTGTTGTTTCAGTCTCGAAACTTTTTGGACTGACTGAGGGGACACTACGTTATAGGGGCACTGCTGGTAAATGAGAAAAAAATCTAAGTATTGACGAGTCTGGTAAAGTCCTTTATTATCCAGCACACCATGAGAGCCTGTAAACACCGAAATGTTTGGAGTCCGATTCATTTGAGTCCGGTAATGCTGCGAGGCGTTGCTCAGTCTTGGTCATTTCCGATGCTGAGTCCACAGTCGACAGCCCAATTTCATCTGATGTGGGATCTGAGTTTGAAATAACGCAGGACTTAACAGAAGCAGTCGCTTAAAATTTCAGATGAAGTCCTTTGTTCCACACTGGTTTAGGGGAAGGTAAGACTTACCGGGACTTTTGATATTTGCCGGCATTTTATAATCACCATCACTACCGAAACCCGAAAAATCATCATTAACCGTAGTTTCAGCAAATACCTCTTCAAACATTTTTTGGAGTTTTACATCCTTATAACATGCTACTTTAATTAAAAAGAAGATAAATGAGCTAACACCCATAATACTAGCGCTAAATGTAACGGTAAAGGAACGACAGAACACCACAGTAAACGTAACAAAACGACAAGCAAACGTGAACTGTTTCGGAAATAAACACTATTCAGAACGATTAGGGAAATACATGTATGAGCGTTCGGTATGTTGAATCTGTTTTGATAGGAGCGGCACCTGTGGTCTTATTTCACAGCTTGAGATATTCGCTTTCAATGTGGGGAACAATGAAAATCATTGCCATCTATTGGCTGTGGTATCCATTACAGTGTCAGGTGACACGTCAGAGAGAAATGGGTACCGGTGTCCCAGCGGTTTCTAGAGACGTACACAGACGGAACTTGTCATTTGTGGACTCTGTATTCAACCACTGAGACATCTTAATACAATACAAGTTGCAAGGGCGGTTTGTTTGACCCAAAAAGGATGGCATTTCTGTCGCGTTGCTGCAGATGCCAACGCCTGTCCATGTGTCACCCACAGGTTGTGGACACGCTACGGAGGGACGGGTGAGTACACAAGGCGAGTTGGACAAGTTGCTGCGTGGTACGGATACCGCCACAGGACTGTAAGGCAGTCTCAGAACGGCCACTGGATCCGCTGTGTCCGATCAGACTGTCAGGAACAGGTCACTAGAAAGCACCTTACAACTCAGCCACGCTATTCGAGTACGCCGCTTGGCACGACAGCATCTTCCAGGTCGCCTTCAGTTCTGCTGTTCCCATGCCAACGGGCAATTTCGTCAATGGCGAAACGCGTTATTCACAGACCAGTCCAGATATCGTCTTGATGGCCGTGTTCTCGTCCGGAATCCAGTAGTGAGCTGTACCTGCCACATGTTGTGGCTCGAAAACTTCTTAAGTAACTGAACCCAGTACGTTGTCCTCAATGGTGAGTGTTCATCGGAGGTGAGGGTGTCATCTGCAGTGCCCCAGGGAAGTGTGGTAGGTCCGCTGTTGTTTTCTATCTACATAAATGATCTTTTGGATAGCGTGGATAGCAATGTATGGCTCTTTGCTGATGATGCTGTGGTGTATGGGAAGGTGTCGTCGTTGAGTGACTGTAGGAGGATACGAGATGACTTGGACAGGATTTGTGATAAATGCAAAGAATGGCAGATAAATATAGATAAATGTAAATTAATGCAGATGAATAGGAAAAAGAATCCCGTAATGTTTGAATACTCCATTAGTAGGGTAGTGCTTGACACAGTCACGTCGATTAAATATTTGGGCGTAACACTGCAGAGCAATATGAAGTGGGACAAGCATGTAATGGCAGTTGTGGGGAAGGCGGATTGTCGTCTTCGGTTCATTGGTGGAATTTTTGGAAGAAGTTGTTCATCTGTAAAGGAGACCGCATATAAAACACTAATATGACTTACTCTTGAGCACTGCTCGACGGTTTGGGATCCCTATCAGGTCGGATTGAGGGAGGACATACACTCCTGGAAATGGAAAAAAGAACACATTGACAACGGTGTGTCAGACACACCATACTTGCTCCGGACACTGCGAGAGGGCTGTACAAGCAATGACCACACGCACGGCACAGCGGACACACCAGGAACCGCGGTGTTGGCCGTCGAATGGCGCTAGCTGCGCAGCATTTGTGCACCGCCGCCATCGGTGTCAGCCAGTTTGCCGTGGCATACGGAGCTCCATCGCAGTGTTTAACACTGGTAGCATGCCGCGACAGCGTGGACGTGAACCGTATGTGCAGTTGACGGACTTTGAGCGAGGGCGTATAGTGGGCATGCGGGAGGCCGGGTGGCCGGACGTACCGCCGAATTGCTCAACACGTGGGGGGAGAGGTCTCCACAGTACATCGAAATTGTCGCCAGTGGTCGGCGGAAGGTGCACGTGCCCGTCGACCTGGGACCGGACCGCAGCGACGCACGGATGCACGCCAAGACCGTAGGATCCTACGCAGTGCCGTAGGGGACCGCACCGCCACTTCCCAGCAAATTAAGGACACTGTTGCTCCTGGGGTATGGGCGAGGACCATTCGCAACCGTCTCCATGAAGCTGGGCTACGGTCCCGCACACCGTTAGGCCGTCTTCCGCTCACGCCCCAACATCGTGCAGCCCGCCTCCAGTGGTATCGCGACAGGCGTGAATGGAGGGACGAATGGAGACGTGTGGTCTTCAGCGATGAGAGTCGCTTCTGCCTTGGTGCCAATGATGGTCGTATGCGTGTTTGGCGCCGTGCAGGTGAGCGCCACAATCAGGACTGCATACGACCGAGGCACACAGGGTCAACACCCGGCATCACGGTGTGGGAAGCGATCTCCTACACTGGCCGTACACCTCTGGTGATCGTCGAAGGGACACTGAATAGTGCACGGTACATCCAAACAGTCATCGAACCCATCGTTCTACCATTCCTAGACCGGTAAGGGAACTTGCTGTTCCAACAGGAGAATGCACGTCCGCATGTATCCCGTGCCACCCAATGTGCTCTAGAAGGTGTAAGTCAACTACCCTGGCCAGCAAGATCTCCGGATCTGTTCCCCATTGAGCATGTTTGGGACTGGATGAAGCGTCGTCTCACGCGGTCTGCACGTCCAGCACGAACGCTGGTCCAACTGAGGCGCCAGGTGGAAATGGCATGGCAAGCCGTTACACAGGACTACATCCAGCATCTCTACGATCGTCTCCATGGGAGAATAGGAGCCTGCATTGCTGCGAAAGGTGGATATACACTGTACTAGTGCCGACATTGTGCATGCTCTGTTGCCTGTGTCTATGTGCCTGTGGTTCTGTCAGTGTGATCATGTGATGTATTTGACCCCAGGAATGTGTCAATAAAGTTTCCCCTTCCTGGGACAATGAATTGACGGTGTTCTTATTTCAATTTCCAGGAGTGTAGAAGCAATTCAGAGGCGGGCTGCTAGATTTGTTACTGGTAGGTTTGATCATCACGCGAGTATTATGTAAATGCTTCAGGAACTTGGGAGGGAGTCTCTAGAGGAAAGGAGGCGTTCTTTTCGTGCTACTGAGGAAATTTAGAGAACCAGCATTTGAGGCTGACTGCAGTACAATTTTACTGAAGCCAACTTACATTTCGCGGAAAGACCACAAAGGTAAGGTAAGAGAGATTAGAGCTAGTACAGATGCATATAGGCAGTAATTTTTCCCTCGTTCTATTTGGAACAGGGAGAGAAGATGCTAGTTGTGGTACGAGGTACCCTGTGCCACGCACCGTATGGTGGATTGCGGAGTATGTATGTAGATGCTGTCCACGAAAACTACAGATTTCGAAGGTTCTGTGATATTGTGGGGAGGCTTCAGTGTTGACAGTCACATGGATCATGTCGTTGTCCATGGTCGCCTAACCACCAGACAGTACGGTCCTGCTGGACCGTGTGGTGGCTGCTGTGTGTGGTGGTGGCCCTGAATCCCTTCTAATGTCAGGGCCCACGTGGTGGACGTCAGAAGGGGTGTCTCTGCGAAGCTTTCACGTCGAAGTAATGGAATGGCCGACAGTGGGTTCCAACCTAAATCCCTCCATGCATATATGGGGCATATCTGACAGATGTGTTCGTAGTCCTGTACCACCACGGTCTTTCTAACAACTATGGGGGTTGTCACTGAAGAATGGGAACGGATACCACAAGGAGGCCCTCTGTAGACTCACGTGGAATGTGCCACACAGGTGTCAGGCAGTCGTAGACGCTATACGAGGTGCTATCCAAAATTTTCGGGACTGGTGCTGCCAAGTGTTGGAAACCTTACCCATGGACTAATGGTTACCACCAGCCACAAAGTAGTTCCCATCCGCAAGAACACACTGGTGCCAGCGCTTCTGCCACTGGTCAAACGTTTCCTGGAAGCCCTGTTCTTTGAGATGCTTCTCGAATCCTCTCTAGAGTGTCGAACCGACGGATTTTCAACTCGACTTTTATTTTTGGGAATACCGCGAAGTCTCAAGGTGCCAAATCTGGCGAGTACGGTGGGTGGGGTACTACCGCCATGTTGTTTTTTGCCAAAAAGGTCCCGGTGAGCGAGGGCGTGTGGCAGGTGCGTTGTCGTGATGCAGCCGCCACTTCCGTTGACGCGAAAGTCTGGGCCGTCGTCGCCGCACGTTTTCGTGGAGCCGTCGCAAAACGTCACATTAGTACGCGGTATTCACTGTTTGGTTGGGTGGGACGAATTCTTTGTGCACAATTCGCTTGGTATCAAAGAAAACGACGATCGTGCTCTTTGCTTTGCTCTTCGCCTGTCTCGTTTTATTTCCGTCTCGGAGAGTCCGGGAGCCGGGTCCTTCCACTGGGACAATTGTTGCTTTGCCTCTGAGTAGTACATGTGAACCCAGCTCCCGTCGCCCGTGATAACCCGTGACAAGAATGTCGGATCATCAGTTGCTGTGCCTTCTGATCGGCAGTGAAGATCCTCAGCACAAATTATGCGGCGACACGGTGCATGCCCAATTCATCAGTCAACATTCGTTGACATGTCCCATAACAATATCCTCTTCATCTGCAAGGTCTGGAATGGTTCGACGTCGATCTGCACGAACCAGCTGTTGTTGTCTGGCAACAGTGTCTGGCGTTGTGCAGCTAATGGGCCTTCCTGTGTGAGCATCATCTTCGACGTCCGTACGGCCGGCCCTTAACCGAGCATGGCACTGAAACACACGAGTACGGCTCACGCTCTGTCCCCAAAATACTTGTTGAATCATTGCAAGGCTCTCCATAGCACTTTTCCCGAGATTCGCACAGAATTTGATACACACGCGCTGTTCTGTTCGCGGATCCATCGTAAAATCGCCATACACCAAACACAGAATATTATGTAAATCACTGTGGACACGCAACACTTTCTTCCAGCTGAATTCCACTCTGCACACTGACTCATCAGATATGCAGCACTCGCCACCTATCGGTGCAAAGATCTACTACTCCTACTTTCCAGATGGCAGCACCAGTCCCGAAAATTTCGGATTCCACCTCGTACACATCACTGAAGCTCTCAGACTCCAGTGTAAAGCACCCAGGGTGAAAGGACGAATGATGGTTTCCGCTTTGTTCCCGACACCTGTCGCATATTTCAGTTCTTTTCTGTAAACGATTAAGGATGTAATGATGCTTTGTTGTGTACTTAATCTGTGAAAGAGAAATGTATAATTTGGTAATAAGCCCAGTCTTCAATTATTGCCCAACGAAATATGGCAAACGTCCAAAGTTATGTTCCCCTAATTCTTCTGAGCACTGTATCGCATTACCTCGTTAGGTCCTGCCATCTAGCGCTAAAATGATGAAATAAGAGCATTAAAGAACTTATGTGGTTTCGCGGGAACAGTAACATTACATTTGAAATGCAAGAACAATGCGGAAGGCTGCATAACATAATATTATGGTGGTTGTATTTCCCTTTTTTTTTCTCTACTCGACATACACTGCTGGCCATTAAAATTGCTACACCACGAAGATGACGTGCTACAGACGCGACATTTAACCGACAGGAAGAAGAGGCTGTGATATGCAAATGATTAGCTTTTAAGAGCATTCACACAAGGTTGGCGCTGCTGACGGCACCTACAACGTGCTGACATGAGGAAGTTTCAACCGATTTGTCATACATAAACAGCAGTTCACCGGCGTTTCCTGGTGAAACGTTGTTGTGATGCCTCGTGTAAGGAGGAGAAATGCGAACCATCACGTTTCCGACTTTGATAAAGGTCGCATTGTAGCCTATCGCGATTCTGGTTTATCGTATCGCGACATTGTTGCTCGTGTTGGTCGTGATCCAATGACTGTTAGCAGAATACGGAATCTGTGGTTCAGGAGGGTCATACGCAACGCCTTGCTGTACCCCAACGGCCTCGTATCACTAGCAGTCCAGATTATCCGCATGCCTGTAACGGGTCGTGCAGCAACGTCTCGATCCCTGAGTCAACAGAGGGGGACGTTTGCAAGACAACAACCATCTCCACGAACAGTTCGACGACGTTTGCAGCAGCATGGACTATCAGCTCGGAGACCATGGTTGCGGTTACGCTTGACGCTGCATCACAGGCAGGAGCGCCTGCGATGGTGTATTCAACGACAAACCTGGGTGCACGAATGGCAAAGCATTTTGTCGGATGAATGCAGGTTCTGTTTACAGGACCATGATGGTTGCATCCGTGTTTATTGACATCGTGGTGAGCGCACATTGGAAGCGTCATCTACATACTGGCGTGTCACCCGGCGTGATGGTATGCCATTTGTTACACGTTTCGGTCACCTCTTGTTCGCATTGACGGCACTTTGAACACTGGACGTTACATTCCAGATGTGTTACGACCCGTGGCTCTACCCTTCATTCGATCCCTGCGAAATCCTACATTCCTGCAGGATAATGCACGACCGTATGTTGCAGGTCCTGTACAGGCCTTTCTGGATACAGAAAATGTTCGACTGTTGCCCTGGCCAGCACATTCTCCAGATCTCTCACCAATTAAAAACGTCTCGTCAATGGTGACCGAACAACTGGCTCGTCACAATACGCCAGCCACTACTCTTGATGAACTGTAGTGTTGTGTTGAAGCTTTATGGGCAGCTGTACCTGTACACGCTATCCAAGCTCTGTTTGACTCAATTCCCAGGCGTATCAAGGCCGTTATCACAGCCAGGGTGGTTGTTCTGTGTGCTGATTTCTCAGGATCTATGCACCCAAATTACGTGATAATGAAATCATATGTCAGTTCTAGTATAGTACATTTGCCCAATGAATACGCGTTTATCATCTGCATTTGTTCTTCGTGTAGCAATTTTAATGTTCAGTAGTGTAATAATTTTCATTCGTCACTTCTGCCTGGATATATACATCATGGATGTGTGAGACTCGAAAAGGTCCCTGGAAAAACATAGTTTAATTGGATTGAAGCGGCTATGGCTGGGCTTCAGGTAAGATCCGCCACTTCGTTTGATGCTGAGGTGCTGTTCCAATACACGTGGAGGACATCTGCAGCGGTGTTGATTTTAGGGGGGAATAGCAAGTGGGCTAAGGCACGGAAGAGAATTAGGATCGAGGAAGGAGGTGCGCTAGGGTAGCTACTGTGGCAGGGTGGCGTACTGGTTAGTGCGGCTGTCTAGTGACCAGCAGACCGGGGTTCCAGTACCAGTCTGGGAAGAAACTTCATTCCTCGCTTCAGTCTGCTTACGTACATAATATTATGGCAACCACACGGTAAGTGTTGAAACCACCATTTTAACTTTCCTCTACTTCTTTTAATCCAGTCTTGAAATTTTTTGTACCGTACTCGTCTGCACGGAGATAGATCATACAGAAACGAAAGAGTTTTACGTCCCACCGACAATGAGGTCTTTAGCGAAAGAGCACTAGCTCGAACTGGGGAAAAAATGTTCAAATGTGTGTGAAATCTTGTGGGACTTAACTGCTAAGGTCATCAGTCCCTAAGCTTACACGCTACTTAATATAAATTATCCTAAGGACAAACACACACACCCATGCGCGAGGGAGGACTCGAACCTACGCCGGGACCAGCCGCACAGTCCATGACTGCAGCGCCTATAGACCGCTCGGCTAATCCTGCGCGGTGAACTGGTGAAAGAAATCGGTCACGCCTTTTAAATGAAACAACCCCGGCATTGACTTTAAGCGGTTTAGGGGAATCACACAAAAACTAAACGTGGATAGGCTGACGGAGACACGAACCGTTGCCCTCCTAATTGAGAGTCCGGTGACTTACCACTGCCCCACACTGCTGGCCGGAGACAGCTCCTCGCTACAGGAATGTTTTCTCTACAACGAACTCCAACAACTGTTGTGGTTCGCCGCCAAAGTGTACAACTTCTCTTGTATGCGTCACACTACTTGACAGAGCAGCCAACAGTTTTGTGGCGAAGAGGCAGAAAATGGTTCAGGTGGCTCTGAGCCCTATGCGGCTTAGCTTCTGATGTCATCAGTCGCCTAGAACTTAGAACTAGTTTAACCTAACTAACCTAAGGACATCACACACATCCATGTCCGAGGCAGGATTCGAACCTGCCACCGCAAGGGTCGCTCGGCTCCAGGAAGAGGCAGACAACACTAGTCTAGCTCTAAGAACCAAAGCAATAATTCCAGAAACACACATTATATTTAGTAGTCTATATTGTATGTAATGCGAAGTCAGAACTGTGCAGTATGTAGGTAACGTACTTCAAGTTTATTTATTTAATCGTATGGCTAGGACCCGGGCCCAGAGGTTTGAGAATCCGTCATCCTGACAATTTTTTTATTATTATTTTTCATTTTGTTCAGTATAGTTCCTTGCATTTGGTCTGTGCGGGCGTCCAAGTTGATCGTTGCTTCCTTTACTCAGTTCTGTTATTACAGAGGACTGCCGGCCCTCTGACCGAACACGCTGGGCTACCGCGCCGGCGCCATTCAGCTATCGGCGGCAGGTACTTCAACTAAATGGACTGAAAAAATCGGCTCTTCGTGGAACAGTACGCAAAGGATAAAAATGATAATAAATTTTTAAAAGCATATATCTAAAACCATAATCATTTAGAGATTGCTACACACTAGATGAACAAAAATACGTCTATCCAAGAGACTGCTTAGTGCTGAAGTTTAAATTAATCTATAGTGGAAAGGTTAAGAAAATTGTAAAAGAACAGAGGAGCACAGTAGTCAAAAAGTTACAAATAGTTGTTAAAATATGGAAATTACCGGCAAATTAACGCAAAGAATAAAGCAAGCAGGTTTATCTGTCTTTGAGTTTGTACACGATCAAGATAGCAATCGCTTAACAAGAGTCTATGTCAAAAGAATCTACATCTACATCCATACTCCGCAAGCCACCTGACGATGTATGGCGGAGGGTACCTTGAGTACCTCTATTGGTTCTCCCTTCTATTCCAGTCTCGTATTGTTCGTGGAAAGAAGGATTGTAGCTGTGCCTCTGTGTGGGCTGTAATCTCTCTGGTTTTATAATCATGGTCTCTTCGCGAGATATATGTAGGAGGGAGCAATATACTGCTCGACTCCTCGGTGAAGGTATGTTCTCGGAACTTCAACAAAAGCCCGTACCAAGCTATTGAGCGTCTCTCCTGCAGAGTCTTCCACTGGAGTTTATCTATCTTCTCCGTAACGCTTTCGCGACTACTAAATGATCCTGTAACGAAGCGCGCTCCTGTCCGTTGGATCTTCTCTATCTCTTCACTCAACCGTATCTGGTACAGATCCCACATTGCTGAGCAGTACTCAAGCAGTGGGCGAACAAGCGTACTGTAACATACTTCCTTTGTTTTCGGGTTACATTTCCTTAGGATTCTTCCAAACAATCTTACTCTGGCATCTGCTTTACCGACGATCAACTTTATATGATTATTCCATTTTAAATCACTCCTAATGCGTACTCACAGATAATTTATGGAATTAAATGTTTCCAGTTGCTGACCTGTTATATTGTAGCTAAATGATAAGGGATCTTTCTTTCTATGTATTCGCATCACATTACACTTGTCTACATTGAGATTCAATTGCCATTCCCTGCACCATGCGTCAATCGCTGCAGATCCTCGTGCATTTCTGTACAATTTTCCATTGTTACAACCTCTCGATATACCACAGCATCATTCGCAAAAAGCCTCAGTGAACCTCCGATATCTCTCCATTGAGAACGACATGCTGCGTTCTGTTATCTAGGAACTCTTCAATCCAATCACATAATTGGTCTGATAGTCGATATGCTCTTACTTTGTTCATTAAACGACTGTGGGGAACTGTATCGAACGCCTTGCGGAAGTCAGGAAACATGGCATCTACATGGGAACATCAATGAACCGCAGGAAAGGATTGCAGGAATGTCTATTTAGAATTAAATAAGGAAACATAAAGAACCAAAAGAGCGAAAGAGCGCCATTTTCTAAAAAAATTTTATTCTAATCAAGACTGGTGAGAGAATAGGTTTAAAGTAGTCTGAAGGCAGAATAAACAGGATTACACAACCTGTGAGAATATGTGCAACAACAGTTAATGCGGATTCAATAGAACGTGAAAGAGGTACACATGCAACACATCATTTGCCGCACTACAGGAAGGACGTAAGCATTACTGACGCTCTCCCTAAGACAGTAAGGGCGCAAGTGTGCCAGACACGTAAGACTCAGAGCTGGCGACCCTCCAACAGGAATTCGTCTCAGCAACAAATCTTCCAAGGGGTCTAGAATGATGAAGCACTTCCAGACGAAGTTCGTATTTATACATCACACCATCTCGCCGAAAATTACCCAAAGTCTGATGTACTTCATCGGCAAGACTTAAAATCTAACTTTACTGATCATGGAAGACATAAATCCGGTATGGTCTAGTGGCTAGGATACCTGGCTCTCACCCAGGAGGCTCGGGTTCGATTCCCGGTACCGGAAATATTTTATTCTCCTAAATTAATGTTGGATCACAAACGCGTAAGAAATGTAAGATGCCTTAACGTCAGTTTTTTCGCGTCTTATAATTCATATAACTTTGATTTCTGTTTCTATGTAATCGGTAGCCAGTTATCTCCGTATGAGTTTCCTTGCTGTATCTGAAAAATGTGCACCAAATCCTACCTATAAGCCAAATTTCAACATTATTATGTCTTTGTGTTTACAATACCATACTGCATACCACTTATTTCCTCTATTCTGTTATTTTGTCTTGCTTATTGTGTGCATTTCACATATTGTGTGTCCACCTTTCTTCCTTAAATCTTAAGTACATGATGATTAAAATAGTGACATAATATTGCTAATAGTCAAAGTAAGAAAATTATCAAATAGTTTAAAACAATGCTTAAAATGTCAGTTGCCTTACACGCATTTATCTATATTTTCAGACCAAATGCCTATTCATAGTTACTGATTTCCTGTCATGTCGACATTAATAACTAACTATAACAACAGCGTAAATATCGTCGATATGTTATCTCTGATAAGATAGTTTACTATTTGTTAGTGTACTATTATTTTTATACTCTATAAGTATATTGTTATGTTACAACAATGGGCTGCCGCCGCGCTAGCCCTCTAGTTTTGCTAAGGAAAATAAAAGACATTACGAGAGGAACATATTGAAAGAAATAACGGAAAATTATATTCCAATTTATATGCAAAATAGCAGTAAAAGCCTCCTACTTTGAACTGTATTCTTGTTATTAATTCCAAATAAAATATATGTTAGACGGCTTTTCAAGAAAGAACCTACGAAATGCCTAAGTGAAATGATGAGACAATGCGGTGGAATAATACCAAAATGTGGAAAACTGAAGCAACTAAGGTGGTCTTAGGAAACAGTAAACTGGAGCTCAGATAGCCTTGGGTGACAAAAGAAATATTAAAGGTAATTCGGGAAAGAAGTAAGCCCAGGAAGTAAAACAATGTAGATGACAACAAAAATTAAAGATCGCTTTAAAACCAAATGCTGATCAGAAAAAAGCAGACCAAATGGGTTGCTGAAGAGGTACAAGAAGATCAGAAAAAGGAAAAACAGGATGTTATTCATACGAAAATCAGAGCCCTTAAGTACAAAGCTAGAACGAAATCCTTAGTAATTAAGAATAAAGAGGGAATGTTACTGAAATTCAATGATGAGACATGTACATGTTGAAAAGAATACACAGCAGTACTATACGATCACAAGAATTTTAAGAACTCTAAAACTGTGAATGAAGACATCAATAAGTCTGAAACAGAAATGCAGGGTCTTCCAAAGATGAGACACGAATTTGAACATATTCAGGGTCTCAAAGAAGGAAAAGTAACCGCTGTTGATGACATTCCTGCAAAATTTACATAATAACATTGAAAGACGATTTGTTTAATCATATTGGAGTTTTAAGCTCAGTTCATGAGCTCGCAGAAAAATAATAATGAATTAAGGATGGTCTGTCTTTTTCGCTAGTCGAAAAATTATTGTTTTTTTTATCATTTAAACATGTTTCACACAACTGTGGCATCTTCAGTGTTTTTATTAAACTATTTTGGTGAAATACATACATACAAGTTATATTTAGGTTAAGGTGTATGACACATCAGTTTTGTATGTCATTTAATTGTATGTGCACTTCAGCTTCTATTTTACATTGTGTCCGTTCTGTGGCTGTCAAGCAAAATCAGCCAAAAGTGTAACATAGTACACCATGTCATCTGAGGGATGTTAGAAAATAGTCTTCACTGAATTTTTTGTTTATTATCATGTCTTTAAAACGTGTGTTATGATAAAATTCATGGCATATGGCCGCTTTTGGCCTTGACATAGCAGTATTTTGCTAGTCCTTACTGAAAAAAGTTTGTTTTTATGTATAAAACGTGTTTATATGTAGCTGAGTTGAACCTGTGGACATTGATAAAAGTTTTATGAAGCTTGGGTATGGTGAACAATTTCGTGTAGTTTGTCATTTATGGATTAGTTTCGTAATTTAACGGTCTGTACTCACGTTTTGTCCTGTTCGTAGGTAAATACTGCGTCCTGTTCTGGACAGCATAAATTTACGTCTCTGATTGCGCTTCCGACGGTCGTACGTTCACTGTTTTGTTTTGACGTCCGCGAACTTTGAATCTGTTCCATTTGTTTCTGTTCTCTCTCCCTCTCTCTTTGTGTGTGTGTGTGTGTGTGTGTGTTATACTGTGTTCTCCGATAATTCGTCTAGAGTGTTGAATACACAGTAATGTTTGGTCATTGATAACCCTTATCCCTGTGTGATAGCTTTCGAGATGTGGTAATTTTCTTATATTGTTAAAAGTCTGTCATTGTGGTCTTTCAATTACTTTGATTGTTTCTTCAGTTGTTATGTGTGTGTACACTGATGTGACGTCGAGTAAGAGTAGTGTAGCTGTGTTGCGTGCATTCATACCTCGCAGTGTTGGCCAATAAACGGATCGTATTAACGCTTAGCGTATTTTTGTGCAAGCATACACTTTTTTAAATCGAAAAATGCCCACTGACATTAACAAGCTAAAAGCAGGGTAAATTAGAAAGTCAATGGTGTCCGTTGCAGTATTGTAGTGGGATTCGTTTACGAGGTGTCGAATTTTGAAAAGTCTGCAAACCGACACTTGCTTGTGCCATTCAACGTGCGTAGTTGCTACGTACGACGTCGCTATGTTTGCTTACAGTGTGCCTGTGTGTTCCTTGGGTGCACTGCGATATGCTGGCCAGTTAGTGTGTGGCACTTCAAGCAGTGGGTCGTGAGCGGCGAAGCGATTAACCAAAGCAGGAAAAGCCGACATGCTCGTCGTGTGCGAAGAGTGTAGGAAGAATACAGTTCGTTCTTTGTACGGTATATGCTGCAAGATATCCCAATAGACGTCAAGCATCTCGGCAATTATTTCTCGACCTTTCCTATCAGTTGCGTCAAAGTGGCAGGGTAAATTTTAAACAAAGCAAAAGAAGGTAACAAATGACGACAGAGGAGGGGAAGGAAATTTAATGTTCGTGCTGCTGTTGAAGTTGACCCCCACGTTAGTTACCGCGCAATCGCACGAGGAAATCTCATGAATCAAGCAACTGTCCTATACATTTTCCATCGACATAGCTTCAATCCCTATCACAACTCTCTCCATCAAGAGCTGCATGGAAACTATTATGAGAATCGTGTTATCTTCTGTACATGGGCATTAAGAGAGGATACTCCAGATGCATAGTGTTTCTTTTTTATTGATGAGGCCACATTTACCAGTCGTGGCCAGCTAAACCCACGAAACATGCACCGCTGGTCTGTTGACAATTCGCGTTGGCTTCATCAGGTGCAATGTCAGCGTCCACGAAATGTAAACGTGCGGTGTGGGGTAGTGGAACGTCAGTTCATAGGCGCGTGTTTCATAGATGGAACACTGAAAGTGCACAAGTATTGCAGTCTTCTAACACACCACCTTCCATTGACGCTAGATGTTCCTTTGTAGATTAGAGAGACCTGTGGTACCAACATGATGCTTGTATAGCACACAGTACACGATGTCTTCGCGAATTGTTTCCATGTCCTCGGACGCAGCGGACTTGTACCTCGGTCTGCCCTTTCCCCCGATTTGACGCCTGTAGACTTTTTCGTGTGGGGAAAGCTGAAAGACGCTGTCTACAGGAATATACCAACTACACCCGATGACATTCAACGACGAATTACTGCAGCCTGCTCTGACATCTCCGCTGAAACGCTAGCGCTTGTCCAGCAGTCGTTCCATATCAGACTGGATGCGTGTACTGGCGCTTCTGGTGGTCATTCTGAAAACAGCCCATGTTGGTCAATTGTCTCGTTACTTGTCAGAATCCACTTAACTGGTGTATGTACATATGTTGTTCATTAGTGTGTGCTACAATAGGTTTTGTACAAGAGTCGGTTTGGAAACTTTTCAAAATACGATATCTCGTAAACGACTCGCTCTAGAATACTGCAATGAGCACTACTGACATTCTAATTTACACCACTTTTAGTTTGATAATGCCAATAGACTTTTTCCACATAAAAACTCGATATTTGTACAAAAATAAATGATAAGTTCACAAAGCTACATGTATCACATTCGAACAACCGAAATAAAATGTTCAAACGTACTTACTTTCTGTATTTTAATTTAAAAAGCTACCTGTTACCAACTGTTCGTCTAAAATTGTGATGTTTGTGACTACTAAAGCGCCATCTATCAGAAAGCGAAAAAAGTGGTCCAACTAAGACATTCATATTTGTTTACGTACTACACGAATATGTAATAAGAAATGGGGGTTCCTATTTTTAAAAAAGCAGTTGATATTCGTTTGACCTATGGCAGCGCCATCTAGCGGGCCAACCATATCGCCATCTGGTTTCCCCCTTGAAGCTAGACAAGTTTCGTTCCTTGTAGTTTTTTTCCTTTGATGCTTATTTCGTAACATATTTGGGCCGGTCACGATCAATGGACCACCCTGCATATATGGGTTGGAACTTTAATAGTGGCCACTATTTATTTACATCTGATACGTTTTTCAAAGTTTTACTGCCAGCGACGTGGAAGCCGTAGCATACTATTAGCAGTGGCAGTTGTGTTGACAGTTCGAGCGACGCGGTCTACTGCCCGACGAATTTGTAGCAGTTCTGAAGCGAATGCCGTGAAGTGTTTACTTCGACTTAGAAATCGAGTTGGACTCATAACGAGGGCTGAAGTAGGTGGTACAGCTCTTAGCAGCCTCATCAGTCAAACAAATCAGTAACAGCTTGCAGTGTACGTGCTTGAGCACTGCCGTGCAAAATGATGGTCAGGTCGTGCAGAAAGTGTCATCACTTCTGTCTCTGTGCTGTTCTTTTGTGCAACATGACCTACGATCAGCTTAGAGACAGAAGTGATGACACTTTCTGCACGACTTGGCCATCATTTTGCACGTCAATGCTCAAACACGTACTGTTGGTATCCATAGCTACGATGCCACAACGTAGGTGCGCTCTGCTAGGTTGGCACTAAGACACAGACACTGAAGTTAGCGCCCTCCAGCTGGGGCTGTGCAGCTCTACGAGCGCCGCTGCAGATTCTACCCATTTGATTCCGAGCCGACGACCGAGCAACTTAGCTCCTACTTCACAGGGGGCTAGCCATTACAGACTTCGTTACTTCAGTTACTTCAATGATAGTTTGTCCAACGAGTATTAGCGTTGATACCTGTACGGCTTCGCGCCTACGTGCTCATCTCAGCCAAAGTTAAGTTCACAGCAAAACCACTTTTAATTGCAATATGAAGTGTTCTACCTCACCTGCTCCTCCTAGCTTCTTACATTCGGCTTACCCTTCAATTTTCAGGAGCAGACCCACGAGCCGCCAACCAGGCGGGATACAAAACATACAGTGCTAGCTGTTACTGCTTTGTTTCACTGATGGGGCTGCTAAGTGCTATACCACCTACTGCACTCTCCCGACTTAAGCACTCGTGAGTTCCACTCGATTTCTAAACCGAACACTTCAAGGCATTCGCTACAAATTCGTTGGCCAATAGACCGCGCTGATCGAACTGTCAACACAACTGACACTGCTAAGAGTATCCTACGACTTCCACATCGCTGGCAACGGGTTATACACGATGCTCTTTTTTTTCTTTTTTAATGGCTCTGAGCACTATGGCACTTAACATCTATGGTCATCAGTCCCCTAGAACGTAGAACTACTTAAACCTAACTAACCTAAAGACATCACACACATCCATTGCCGAGGCAGGTTTCGAACCTGTGACCGTAGCGGGCGCGCGGTTCCAGAGTGCAGCGCCTAGAACCGCTCGGCCACGCCGACCTGCCTACGGCACATGTCTTCTTCAATTTCACTGCAAATTTGAAGAATAAGTCTTCTGGACTCACATGGACGTTTCGGGAAAATTTTTTCCTTTAGGTACCCCCAAAATAATAAGGGCACATGGATTGAAGTATGGACTATTGGGGGGGGGGGGGCAATTTTGTCCGTCATTGAAGCGACCTGGAAACCCGAGTGAAATGATTCGCTCGTCGAAATGCTCATGTAAAAACTCCAGCACACTGTTTGCAGTATGTGGCCTTGCTACATCTTGCATCAACCACTGCGTGTTGAATGGCAAGGCAGTATCAAGAAGCTGCGGAATTTAATGGAGCTCAGAAGACTTATTCTTCAAGCTTGCAGTGAAATTATGGAAGACATGTGCCGTAGGGAAATCACTAACTTCAGTGTTCGTTTGAAGGAAGTTAGGAAACGAAAAGGTGGACATATTGAGCATGTGCTGAGTTAGAACAAATCTCCACGGACGGCTCTTCATTGTAGTATATGTGCCTTTCACATTGTATTGACAATAAAGTTTATATTAAAAAACAAAATGGTATGGGAAGTCCATCAGATTTCCAGAGGGCAGAGCTTTATTCACCACTACATACCAGTTGTTTCCAGCCACCCACTGCCCAGTGGAGGCGATGTTTACATTACGACAGGGTCGCTTAGCATTGACCACAGAAATGTGTGACGTGGGAGTAGCTCCCGCACCGTTCTATCCCACCCTTTTTAACTCCCTACTCGTAGTCACTATGCGAGGTGGACAGTTGGTAGCGCTTTGGAACTCACCAGTGATTCCTTCCGCTGAATTCATGACTTCTTCTTTCTCCAGCCACCGTCTGCAATGCTCGAAGGTCCCTGTATGTGAGGTCTGGCTGGTCTTGCTTCACGTGTAGTTGTTGCTTCGCGTTTCCACATCACCATCATGTCACCAACAGTCGACCTGGACACACCTTCAGAAAGGATGGAATGTTGCTGATGGATTTATTAGTCGGATGACGTTGAACGCCTGTTTTACATTCGAAATCACTGAGCTTCCCCCACCAACTTATTCCGTCGGTCCTGCTTCTCTATAAACAACACAGCATTCCGTGCCTGATTTTATAATGGTGGGTCCACCATTTGTCAAATCTAGTGGTCAATTCCACAATACGTAGGAGAGACCGGATAATTTTGAATACGAATGACCAAGAAGTTAATATCAGAATACCTATGACATTGTTCACACATGATGCTGTTGTATACAGGCAAGTTGCAGCGTTTGAAAAGCATTAAGACCTGCAGAGAAGCTACACCTGGCGCATGGTGGGCAGCTGACCATTAATAAAAAATGAACAAACTACCCATAGGAACCTTATAAAGATCATGAACTCTCTAACATTCTGCGTGTATCTGTTCTATATCGAGTCTCCCTACCACTTTCGCGCAACGACGCTCTCAGCGTGTTCCTTAGGGAACTGACTAGTTTGAACCTGGGACCGTTGTTGGTAAGGAGACGCCAGACCACACGACATGTAGAATCCAGAAGAGTTTAGTGAGGCTAGCGATGATATAACCAAATACTTAATGACTTCAGCGTCAGCTCCACTGCACTCCCTGTAAAAGAATCGTAATACTAACTAAATTTAATGGAAGGGGTTCAAAGCTTTCCTATTTTTAGTTAGCTGGTAAAATAACGTCGAAAAGGCAGTTAAGTCTACTATTGGAAATTTTATTCTACTCACAAAACATTGTTTATAAATTGCACTATTGATAAATGGAAATGTTTTAATACAGGATGGTAAAAACATCGATCAAAGGATGACCTACGCCATATCACATCTATAATCTAGGTTTAAATTAAGTTTCACAAAAGAGAAAACTATCAAAATGGTCTACAGTGACCCTCAATTATCTTTAATTACTTATCTAACTTGTCGTAAATTACAGTGGCTGATGTGGCTTCTCAATAACTATATAACAGAAAAATCATGGCGTTTCAGATTTTTACTTCAAGTAGCAAATGTGAACACCATGAGCTTTAATTGACGATCGACACTAGTATTACGCAAAAAGGGAGTGTAACAGATGAGACTTCTGCAGTTCTGAGTGAAGCTTTATTCGCTGTTATGCAACATCGCGTGGATTCATTACCTAGTCGGTGTTCGTCAGGGGGCGGCGGGCAGCAGAGCTCTGCTCACCTCGCCGTCTCGCAAGCAACTCTTCTCCTAACTTCTCCTTACTACAATTTACCGAAGTTGGTTTAAAAAAACTATGTGGCTGTGTTTTCATCTGACCAATCAGGGTCTCAATGTTAATCTTGAAATGAGAAACGGTATACTTTTCATGGTGGGGCAATGTTTTTAACGTTTGCAACCTAACAGAGACGCGAAAAAGTCTCACGCTAAAACTTGCAATTGGGGTTGTCCTAGTGGTTAGCTGGCGACGTGGGTGTCCAGTCCGTCCCTTATCGTAGGGCCTTCTAGCTTAATACGGTTCTGCCCTCGGCTTCTGTTCTCGTTTCTCCCCTCGGAACTGCATCAGTCTCACGGTGGGAAAGTATGACATGCATTTGGGCATTCTTGTGTTAGTCTGTGGTATTCCATTTGCTCACTCGTTACTCGTATTACTTTGGTTAATTTAATGTTACTATTTACTCGGAGCTATGTGACATGCTACTGGATTTGCATATCATGTCAGGGTTTTCATGGAAGGTGTTGGATTTGCCTGACACCTTACATATCACCACCCTTCGAACTTAATTTTTGCACTGAATTTAGGCAATCATTGAATAGTTGTCTAAGTCAGTCAAAATTTTTTTAATTTATCTAAATTTTGTTGTGTACTGTTCAGTCACGTTATTCTGTTCTATGCTAGTTTGTATTACTAATTTATATTTTTATATTCTTCCACATTATAATTAAAAATGACAAGAGAAGAATATTTTTATGCTATTTTAATATTTAATTATTTTCTTTCTTTATTTAAGTGTGAAGTTTGTTTTTTAATTAGTTTATTATCGAAAGTGAGGAGTCTTTGACATCGATTTTCTTAGAAATATTGTTTTTATAAATGTAGTAATTAAGTAAAATCTATTCCTAACACATTTTCTAAATATCATGTACAAGTGAAATGTTTTTGCTTCTAGACACTCATTTCAACATCGTTATACTAACAAATAAGAATTATTTCCAAGAATTGCTTTGACAAGAAAATATACATACACAAGTATTGAGATATTATCCTAACAAATGCCACAAATGTTAAAAAAAGGGAAAACATCCAACAAGATAATTTTTTATTCTTTGTTTTTATAAGGAGAAAATAAGTAAAATATAGTTATTCTTTTATTTTTATGAGGAGAAAATAAGTGGCATATTGTTTTAGTGTTTATTATGCCTTACTTTTGTTGTTTATATACTTTCCATTTCAGAACTAATGACTTATTTTTATCGATAGTCTATTTTTTATATGCAGAATCTCGTGGTTTACTGGCTTTGTATGCGTGAAAGTCATCATTATGTGTCGCTGAAACCGGTCGTTTTTTGTTGTAATACTTCACAGATGACTAGTTTACAATAGGATAGGGATTTGGGAAGGTATGTCATCTATTCTTCACTCATCTTCTTTTTTGCTCCCAATCTTGCGAATTTTCAACTTCTGTTCTTCCTGGTTTTTCTCTGCTTCTTACTTGCTTCTTGGTTCTTCTCTGGGCAGGATACGGAAATATTTATTGATAACTAGTCGCTTTGAAGTTATCCTCTTAGTAACAGTTTGATAAATGGTTTGGGCATGTCATTTCTACTTTGTGGACATTTCCTTCAGTTTCGTGCATCAGCATGCTGTTTATTAGCGGTAGTGTGACTTTTACACATATTTTTTGCCATAGGTGGCTTGCCCAAGCCATCTTCTCGTTGGGCCTTTTTTTGCTCACTCCGCTGAGTCGGGGCATCCCGTGGTTTATGAGCGGTGAAACTCCGGTGTTTGCTTGTCAGTCCCTGCACAGGTCCCTTCTGGCGTTTGGTGTCCTGTTGTGTCTCTGCAGGGTTCCGTGTTCTGTCCCAGCAGTTGCATAGCCCACTTCAGCTACAAGGGCCTTCTGTTGGTCTTGCTGTCCTTTCCCTTCTCTCGACGCTTCTGCCTTGTAGGAATCGTGTCTTGCTAATTACATCCTTTTGTTTCTTGATACTTCTCGGGTTGCAACTTGTGGGTCATTGCATCTGGTCTTTGCTGGAGTTTACAAGGGTTCTTACAAAAAGTTTTATTTATAATCATGTATAGTATCTACATTGTTTTATGCCTTCTTAAAAAACTTTACAAATTTTGCCGCCGTTTCCATGTTACAATTCTAAGATATTTTGAGTCTTAACTTGTACAAGAAACCTCAAATTCGTTTTTTATTTTTGTGTAGTGTCGTGGTGTATAGTATTTTTGTATTTCATGCTGTTAGACTATCTACGCTTTATGCCTTCACCCTAATCTATGGTACTATTGGTGTTATTTTTGTTTTTGTTTTTATTGAAACTACTTTCTTTTTCCCACCTTGCTCTCTCTTCATTCTCCTTTCTCCTGACGGTCTTATCTGCAACATAATCTTGCAATATTGTGCTGAGTATTTACCAGTCATAAAATTAATCTTCAAACTTGTACTGAAAGTGTTTAATACTGCCAGTCTTATTAAAAATACCTCTCGTTTATCTCATAAAATACCCTCCAATTCTCTTTTACTGTGTTCTGAAATACCTTGAACTTCTTGTAATTTTTCATCGATTTCATTATGGACTTCTAACATGAGTTGAGGCGATTCCCCCTTTTGTGCATACCATTCTAATTCTTCATCCTCTTTATCTCACGTCATTCTTAATTGTTTGTTTATAACTGGTATTTCTTCTAATTTTAGCTTTTGCTCAAAGAGAAGTGTGACATTCCCAAATGTTACGCTACCTTTCCCCATATCTATTATTGCTCGTCTCTCATTTAAAAAATCTGCACCTATAATCAAATCTACAGTTAGTTTAGGTATAATCACGAAGTTGGCTTCGATCTTTTGACCTTGACATGAAAGAGTTAACCTTGTTTGTGTCGTAACTTCCGCAGCATTGTTTCTAATAGGACCTCTTACTTTAATCTTACGTGTTTTCAGAACTGGCATTACATTGCATGAATAAATTTTCTGAGATCGTAGTCACTTCACTTCTGCTATCAATTACAATATTGACTGAGATATGTTTTACCATGGCCTTCACAATTGGTTGAATTTGAAAGGGTTGGTTCTGTTCTTCTTCTTCTTGCATCAACGAATCCTCCACTGAATCATACATGAGTCTTTTTAGGAATTTCCCTTGTGAATTCGAACTTTCTGTAGGATAAGCTTCGACTGCTACTTCTCTCTCTTTTATTTCCTCTTCTCTATTACTTCCTTCATTTACACTTTCTTCAGCATCCTCTACTTTTTCCTCATACTTGTCTATCTTCTCCTTCTTCGTCGCTACTTCCACATAATCACATCTAAATTCTCTAATTATTGCTTCATAACTTCCTTCATTATATACGTTGGGTTTTGTGCCCACTCATAACTTATTTTCAACTTCTGTCAACTGTGCATTATCCTCATTGAATTCCCTTTCCCTGGTTTCCATCTCAAATAGCTCTGCAATACTCATTACTTCGTCCTTTCCTCTTACATTCGTTGTGCATGTTTCTGCTAATTCATCTTCCTCGTCAGTATTCTCCCAATTAATTTCGTCCCAACACGATATTGTTATTTTCCTGTCTTTATTTTCATCTGGTCCCTGTGGATTTGTTTCTTCCTTCTTCTCTTCTCGTGATAAGATTTTTACTTCTCTGTTCAAGGTGGTGCAATTGTCCTGGGTCGGTGCCTCATTCTCTTTGGCATGGGCGCCTAGCTGTCAATTCGAACGTTTATCGGGGTTTGGTGGTCTTACCTCCACCTCTTCTATCTGTATTCGCTTTTCTTGTTCAGCTTGTTGATAATGGTTTCTTTGTTGATAATTTGTCGGTGTATTGGTTCTCCAGTACCCGTTCCAGTGGTCGTTATTCCCTCTGTAATAGTTGTTGCCGTTCCTGGGTGAATTATAGTTATTGCCATATTCTCTTCTAAACCCATAACCGCTTCTTTGTTGGAATCTATTATAGTTTCTTGGTGCGAAGTTATCACGTGGTTCGTAATAATTGTTTCTTCGTACTGTGTCTTGCGGATTCAACAACTTTTTGCTTTCGTTTTCACTTGCGCTTCGTCTTTTTCTTGCGTCATCTTCCGAAAATATGAACTCTAGTTCCGTTAGAATACCTTTAAATGCTTCGACGTCATTGCCTCCGCGACCTACTAATGATTGCTGGTATTTCAATGGTAGCTTCATCGCGCATAATTTAATCAACTCTCCGTCACTGTATGGTACATCTAAGCATTGATTTTTCTTTGCCATTTATTGGAAAAATTTCACGGGACTCTTCTCTCCTAAATTTTCAAAATATGGGTTCTGCAATATTTGTCACTTCACTCTGTTCTGTGCTTCGCTAGACCAATATTGTGAGAGGAACTTCTCTCTGAAATCTTCGTACGATCAGCATGTCGCTGCAACATTCTGCATGGTTTCTGCGACTGTTCCTGATATGTGTGCACATATAAAGTCTAGTTTGTGTGCTAGCGTCCAGTGTTCTGGTAATGCTACTGGGAATTGATCAATAAAAATTCATGGATGTAATGAGTTTCCTTCTCGAAAGTGTTGAAATGTTCTGACTGTGAGGAAATGATCTTTGTAGTACTTCGTCATGGTTCCATATGAAATTCGCGATTCTTTGCCACTTTTGTTTCTAATCATTTCTCCCGTCGTTCTTTCCGGTTGTGGTAGATCCATTGGATATTGTCCACTGTAACTTTCGCCTACCCTTGCGTAGTATCATTGGAGTGGTACGCAATAATTTTCTTCCATCGGTTGTGAACGTGTAGCTGAATGCATTGCAGTGTAGTCTTCGCGACCTGGCTTTCCGTTGTCACGTATTGTTTGGGTATCTTGTCTGGCTAACCTTGCCGCTTCATTGCACGATCCAAACTGTCTTGAAACATACATTTGTGGTTCCGCATGTGTCTGTGATGACATTAGTTCATCAAGAATTTCGAAACGTGTTTGTTGCTGTGCAGGCTGTCTGATTTCACGTATGTTACTTTCCGCCTGTGATTGGAATCGCAAATGAGTAATATCTTCGTTAATTGCTTGTTTTTCCGGTGCTGTTACAGATACGAATGTGGTTGCAGACTCTGTGCTTGTTCGATCCTTTTCACTACGCTCTTCAACGGTTTGCAACAACTCTGTTCGCAATTTCTGAAATTGTCGCTTCGTTTGCGCTTCTATTTTGACTATGCGGTTATCATATCTTTTCAGCGCTGCTTTTGTGATACGTTTGTGTAACACACTGTTTTCAACAACTTCACGCCCTGTACCTGCTGCTTGTCTAGTAATTTCGTTTACCTGTCTTTCCAGTTTCTTGACTTCTCCCTGGGTGTTGTTACGTAATGTTTTGATCTCGTCCTGAATGTCATTACGCAATGTTTGTACCTTGTCAATGTCTGTTCTCAATTGATTGTGACCTGTTATTAAGTGTCCTATCACTTCTCGAGATTCTTTTCCCTCGTCTTCAATATGACTTAGGTGTAACTGATTTTTTTTGTTTTGTTCTTTAATCTCACGCATTTGTCTCGTGATTTCTGCATTCTGCATTCTCTTTCGTCGTTTCTGCATTCTGAATTTTAATTTGGTTCCCAATTTCTTTATTTTGCCTTGTCATGGTTTCCGTAATTAATTGTAATAATTCTGCCATATTGGTGGGTCCTATTGCGTTTTCTCCAGACGTCCTACGCTCTGTGTTTTAGCTCAAGTGTTGGTTCGCAACCGATTGCATTGAACTGTGCTGTGACACGTTTCTGCCCGCATTCCTTGTACTCTCTGGTAAGGGAGCTCTGATTGTTTGTACTACGGGCTCTACGTATTCAAGACGCAAGTTAGAATCCTCATCGACTGTCTCTCTACTTTCCTGCTCCTCTGTCGTATGCTGACTTACGTTTTCTATGCCTTGGCGTACATTGTCCTCTTTATGGTGCATTATATGTCCTATTTCTCGCGATACTGCATCGTCTGTTGTACTGTCCTCTATTCTCTGTCCATTTTCATGCTCGGTCTCTACCTCAATTCGGTCAAGGTCTCGATTTGCCATTGCTAATTTTTCCGAATCCCTTATTTTCTGTTTTAAAAGCCATTCACGCGCCCTACTTCGCGTCAACAGGCGCTCATACGATCTCACGTGTTTCATAAACGTTTTTTCACACGACTTGTCAAATCATTCACTTAGTTGTTGGGTCAGAACCAACTTGTCAACGATGTATCCGCCACCTGTGCGCTGCATTGGAGAGAAAACTTAATTCTAACAATATTAAAATTCATAACTTAATTATGCTATTGTCTCTGCTAGAATGTCTGTCTATTATTGAATACTTTCTTACTATCTATCGCTGCAGGTACTGTTTTCGACTATTTATAACGTTAAAAAAAATTATTACGAAAATTTTCCAACAGGATATTTTTCTGACCTAGTTAGTCATTTGGTCGACCTTTAATCATGGTATTTTACCAATCTGGCAAGGTCGCCATTTTCTAACATTCTGCATGGTGTCTGTTTTTTCTATATCATGTCTCCCTACCACTTTCGCGCAACGGCACTCTGAGTGTGTTTTTTAGGGAATTGACTAGTTTGAACCTGGGACCTATTGCTGGTAAGGAGACGCCAGACCACACATGACATGTAGAATTCAGAAGAGTTCAGTGAGACTAGCGATGATATAACCAAATACTAAATGATCTCAGCGTCAGCTCCACTGCACTCCCTGTAAAAGAATCTTAATACCAACTAAATTTAGGGAAGGGGTTCAAGGCTTTCCTATTTTTAGTTATCTGGTAAAATACTCACAAAACATTGTTTATAAATTGCACTATTGATAAAAGGAAATGTTTTAATACAGGATGGTAAAAACCAACTGCGTTCAACAAAAATGTGAACCATTATACCCTTAATGGGTTTCCAAGTTCTGCAATGGATCGAAGGATGACCTATGCCATATCACATCTATAATCTAGGTTTAAATTAAGTTTCACAAAAGATAAAACTATCAAAATGGTCTACAGTGACCCTCAATAATCTTTAATTACTTATCTAACTTGTCGTAAATTACAGTGGCTGATATTGCTTCTTAATAACTATATAACAGAGAAATCATGGCGTTTCAGATTTTTACTTCAAGTGGCAAATGTGAATACCATGAGCTTTAATTGACGATCGACACTAGTATTACGCAAAAACGGGGTGTAACAGATGAGACTTCGGCAGTTATGAGTGAAGCTTTATACGCTGTTATGCGGCATCACGTGCGTTCATTACCTTGTTGGTGTTCGTCAGGGGGCGGCAGGCAGCACAGCTCCGCTCACCTCGCCGTCTCGCAAGCAACTCTTCTCCAAACTTCTCCTTACTACAATTTACCGAAGTTGCTTTAAAAAAACTATCTGGCTGTGTTTTCTTCATCTGACCAACCAGGGTCTCAATGTTACCCTAAGCTCCGCCTACAAAAATTCTTTCTATCCAATGAGAAACGTTATACTTTTCGTGGTGGGGCAATGTTTTTAAAGTTTGCAACGTAGCAGAGACGCAAAAAAGTTTCATATTAAAACTTGCAGCTGGTGTGGTAATTTTAGCGTTATAGTAAGATCTATACTGTTTCCTGGAGGGCTCTATCTTTTAACATGGGCTGGGAGGTAGTCTTAACGTAACAGAGATGAGTAAAAGTCTCATGCTAAAACTTGCGGGTAGCGTGGCCCGTTTTGACTTATAGTAAGATCTATACTGTTCTTCTGGAGGGCTCTAGCTTATAACATGGGCTGGGGGGTGGTCCTTGACGTAACAGAGACGCGAAAAAGTCTCATGCTAAAACTTGCAGCTGGGGTTGTCCTAGTGGTTAGCTGGCGACGTGGGTGTCCAGTCCGTACCTTATCGTAGTGCCTTCTAGCTTAACACGGTTCTGCTCTCGGCTTCTGTTCTCGTTTCTCTCCTCGGAACTGCGTCGGTCTTACGGTGGGAAGGTGCGACATGCATTTAGGCATTCTTGTGTTAGTCTGTGGTATTCCATTTGCTCACTCATTACTCGCATTACTTTGGTTAATTTAATGTCACGATTTATTCGGAGCTATGTGACATAGTACTGGATTTGCTTATCATGTCAAGGTTTTCATGGAAGGTGTTGGATATGCCTGACACCTTACAACTCTTAACAGCTGACTCCTCAGAAACCCAGTGCCATAAAATAATCGCAGAGCTCAAAATTGATGCCAAAACTGACAGGCAGCGTATTTTTCTATTTATATGTTGGTGGTCTGCTGGAATGCGTGTTGGAATAACAGGGTGGGCTGGCGTCATCCTTTTGTAACGACAGGAAGCAGATCAGTAAATCTCACAGTAGCAACCACATTCCCCTTGCGGTCGGCTTAGCCTTGGCAACAGTCAGAACTCCTCACCCAACGAGCGGTGACAAGGGAGGCCTTATTGTTGTGTTGGCCTCACCATCCGCTGGAGACGAAGTGGCTACAATAAAATGGCTTCTCTCTGTGCTCACTAACAATGATACGACATTCCAACACCCAGAACAATATGACCACCTATCTATCAGCCGGTATGTTCTTATATGGCGTGGATAATAGCAGTAACATGTTGTGGCAGGAAAGCAATAAGGCCCTGGTAGGTTGTAGGAGGAAGTTGGCATCATATCTGCACACGCACGTCGTCTAATTCTCGTAAATTCCGGGGAGGGTAGGCGATGAGTTCCGGCGCCACATTCAGTCACATCCCACATGTGTTCGATTGGGTGGAGATCTGGTGAGTGGGGGCCAGCGCATCAACTGCAACTCACCAGTGTTTTCCTCGAACCACCCCATTACAGTCCTGGCCTTGTGGCCAGGCGCGTTATCTTGTTGAAAAATGCCACTGCTGTCAGTAAACGTCATCGTCATGGAGGAATGTAACTGGTCTGCATCAGTGTACAATATTTTTGGTCATTGTGATGCTTTGCACTAGCTCAACTGTACCCATGGATGCTCAGGTGAGTGTTCCCTAAAGCAGAATGGAGCCGCCACCAGTTTCTCTCCACCCCACAGTACAGGTGTGGATATGTTCCTCTGGAAGACGACACATTCACGCCCTCCCTGCGGTATGATGAAGAAGCTATCGGGATTCATCAGACCATGCAACGCTCTGCCAATTGTCACCTGCCAATTGTCACCTGCTCATTTCAGTTGTAGTCCCCAATGTCGTGGTGTTAACAATGGCACAAGCATTGGTCGTGTTCGGTGCACTGTGTGTTGAGACTCACTTGTACTCTGCCCAGCATTAAAGTCTGGTGTTAGTTCTGCTTGTCCTGTTGTACCAGTCTTTCCAGCCTACAAGTCAGACATCTGTAATGAGGGTTGGCCACCCACCCCATGACGTCTGCATGTGGTTTCACCTTGGACACTCACTACAGCACTCTTCAGACACCCGGAAAGTCGTGCAGTTACCGAAATGCTTTTGCTGAGCCTTTGGGCTATCACAATCTGCCCTCGGACAAACTCAGATAGATGGCGCGCCTTCCCCACTCTATACACGGACAACACGCTCACTGATACATCGGGCACTATGCAAGTGTCTGACTAGGAGTGATTCCTCGCCAGCTGACGCTGCTGTCGCCTGGACAGGTTTATATCGAGAGTAGGCTGGTAGTCACTATGTTCTGGCTGAAGGGCATATGATAGTCTTTTTTGTGTGTGGGTCCACGAACATTCTAAGGAAGTCACTCGGTGCACACGTTGTTCTTTTAACCTTAAACAAACAACTTTTTCCATTACACGGCAATTAGCTAATCTGGAGCTTTATCACCGTAAAAATTATTTTGCCAGTGTTTTGTAAGAACAGATTCTTCCGGATGATATACTGCACTGGGGGAAGGAATGGAATCCTGCTTCCCCTCCACACATGACTGTGATGGAAAACAACATGTGATAGTATCCCTAAGCAAAGCAGCACACAACAGTGACACAAAGTAAGCAAGACTAACGCCACCTACATTCTGTAGATAAGAAAAGATGGTGCAGCAGGTTCCTGACTCAGAAATCACAACTGGATGTTGTGTGACACAAGATCGTGTTATGGCTTGTGTACAAAGAAGAAACGTTTACCAACACCTGCCAGAATTCGACAGCCACAAGACCACGGCCTGTTGAGACTGCGCTTTGTTGCTTTGCGATATTTGTGCTCGTACTGGTCGGGATCCCAGGACTGCCAGGTGAATAATGAATCTATGAATTCAGGGGGGCCACACTCAGCGCCAAGCAGGATACCAATAGGCCACACAACTAGCCCTAGTACCTGAGAGGTCACAGAATCACTCAGACATGGTACATGGTACGTCTTGTTTACAGCAAGACAAGTACCTACGTGGACAGTGCGATGGCGTCTCCAGCACCATGAGCTGTCAGCACGGCATGCCTTGGTGTGGCAGTGGAGAGAGGTGCAATGACAAGTGTTGTGCCCAATGATATGGGATAAAGAAGAGACACAGTGTCGCCTTCAGACAAATCTCACTTCTGTTGGAAGGCTCTAAAGAGTACATTCATCATCGTCATAGGGGTCCTGCACCTCACACAGTGGTATGTTCTGCCATTGGAAAGACAATGCGACCACCTGTCGTCAGCTCAGCCGAAAATTTGGAGAGGAGTCGTGATAGGACCAGTGGCTTTGCCCTATCTTTAAGGCCTCCGTGGTATTCTCTTTAAGCAGGATAACACAAGAATGGGGTTAAGGAATGAAAGAGGAAGCCGCCTGGTAGAATTTTTCACAGAGCACAACTTAATATTAGCTAACACTTGGTTTAAGAATCATACAAGGAGGTTGTATACATGGAAGAATCCTGCAGATACTAGACGGTATCACATAGATTATGTAATGGCAAGACATTTAGGAACCAGGTTTTAAATTGTAATACATTTCCAGGGGAGGATGTGGACTCTGACCACAATCTATTGGTTATGAACTGTAGATTAAAACTGAAGAAGCTGCAAACAGGTGGGAATTTAAGGAGATGGGAACTGGATAAACTGAAAAAACCAGAGGTTGTACAGAGTTTCAGGGAGAGCATAAGGGAACAATTGACAGGAATGGGGGAAACAAATACAGTAGAAGAAGAATGGGTAGCTTTGAGAGATGAAATAGTGAAGGCAGCAGAGGATCAAATAGGTAAAAAGACGAGGGCTAGTAGAAACCCTTGGGTAACAGAAGTAATATTGAATGTAATTGATGAAAGGAGAAAATAAAAATGCAGTAAATGAAGCAGGGAAAAGGGATACAAACGTCTAAAAAATAGGGTCGACAGAAAGTGCAAAATGGCTAAGCAGAGATGGTTAGAGGACTAATGTGAGGATGTAGAGGCTTATCTCACTTGGGGTCAGATAGGTACTGCCTACAGTAAAATTAAAGAGACCTTTCGAGAAAAGAGAACCACTTGTATGAATATCAAGAGCTCAGAAGGAAACCCAGTTCTAAGCAAAGAAGACAAGCGCGATGTACTTGAGGGCAATATTATGGAAATGGAAGAGGATGTAGATGAAGATGAAATGGGGATATGATACTGTGTGAAGAGTTTGATAGAGCGCTGAAAGACATGAGTCGAAACAAGGCCCCAGGAGTAGACAACATTCCTCTAGAACTACTGATAGCCTTGGGAGAGACAGTCCTGACAAAACTCTACCATCTGGCGAGAAAGATGTATGTGACAGGTGAAATACCCACTGACTTCAAGAAGAATATAATAATTCCAATCCCAAAGAAAGCAGGTGTTGACAGATGTGAAAATTACCGAACTATGAGTTTAATAAGTCACTGCAGCAAAATACTAACGCTAATTCTTTACAGGCGAATGGAAAAACTGGTAGAAGCCGACCTCGGGGAAGATCAGTTGGGATTCCGTAGAAATGTTGGAACACGTGAGGCAATACTGACGTTACGACTTATCTTAGAAGCTAGAGTAAGGAAAGGCAAACCTACGTTTCTAGCATTTGTATACTTGGAGAAAGCTTTTGATAATGTTGACTGGAATACTCTCTTTCAAATTCGAAAGGTGGCAGGGGGAAAATACAGGGAGCGAAAGGCTATTTAGAATTTGTACAGAAACCAGATGGCAGTTACAGGAGTCGAAGGACATGAAAGGGAAGCAGTGGTTGGGAAGGGAGTGAGACAGGGTTGTAGCCTTTCCCTGATCTTATTCAATATGTATATTGAGCAAGCAGTGAAGGAAAGAAGCCGGCCAGAGTGGCATAGTGCTTAGAGCCATTTGAACCATTTTTTGAAGGAAACAAAAGAAAAGTTCGGAGTAAGTATTAAAATCCAAGGCGAAGAAATAAAAACTTTGAGGTTTGCCGATGACATTGTAATTCTGTCAGAGACAGGATAGGACTTGGAAGAGCAGTTGAACGGAATGGATAATGTCTTGAAAGGAGGATATAAGATGAACCTCAACAACAGCAAAACGAGGGTAATGGAATGTAGTCGAATTAAATCGGGTGATGCTGAGGGAATTAGATTAGGAAATGAGACACTTAAAGTAGTAAAGGAGTTTTGCTATTTGGGGAGCAAAATAACTGATGACGGTCGAAGTAGAGAGGATATAAAAAGTAGACTGGCAATGGCAAGGAAAGCGTTTCTGAAGAAGAGAAATTTAACATCGAGTATAGATTTTAGTGTTAGGAAGTCGTTTCTAAAAGTATTTGTATGGAGTGTAGCCATTTATGGATGTGAAACGTGGACGATAAATAGTTTGGACAAGAAGAGAATAGAAGCTTTCGAAATGTGGTGCTACAGAAGAATGCTGAAGATTTGATGGGTAGATCACATATCTAATGAGGACGTATTGGTTAGGACTGGGGAGAAGAGAAGTTTGTGGCACAACTTGACTAGAAGAAAGTATCGGTTGGTAGGACATGTTCTAAGGCATCAAGGGATCACCAATTTAGTATTTTAGGGCATCATGGAGGGTAAAAATCGTAGAGGGAGACCAAGAGATGAATACACTAAGCAGATTCAGAAGCATGTAGGTTGCAGTAGGTACTGGGAGATGAAGAAGCTTGCACAGGATAGAGTAGCATGGAGAGCTGCATCAACCCAGTCTAAGGAGTGAAGACCACAACAACAACAACAAGGCAAAACAGTATGTCACGGTACACCCTGACATTATTCGTTACAGAGGGTTTTTGACTGTCACCTGGCAAATACCAACCAGTCTTTAGTTGCCGAGAGATTGGCATGCCATCACACGGAGCTGAACCAGTATGGAATGAAATAGCCATATCTGTGAACTGAGCTGAGCTTAACAAGAGGTACGGTTGGGTTATAAATGTTGTTTCTGCCTGTTGTGGTACTAAATTTCGCACTCTCTGCGGCCACTATTCATACAGAAATGTAATCATGCATACCTCCTACTGTACATACTGTATATGCACAATAAATACAATTTTATAATTTGTGTTATGCCTCATGGTGCTGCAGCTTAAATGGTTAGTAATGTGAGAGCAGCATATGTATACATATTATAAAAGCGGGTGTATATAAGTTACAGATCAGTTTCAACCAAACCCGGTGGACATATCACTTGTGTCCTAGAATGAAGCACTGAGGTGGTACGGACCACCTATCACACATTGGGGTCGGGTTCAAAATGGGGTGACATGGAAGATGCACAGAGACAGCAAGAAGGAGGAAATGGACAGAGAGATGGGACAGAAAGGATGGACAGGGACAGGGAGGGACAAGATGAAGTGAGGGGGCCAGCAGGAACCAGAGAGAGAGAAGGGGAGTATAGCAGATAGACAGAGAGAAGGGGAGAAGGAGATGGCCAGCGAGAGGGGGAGAGTAGGAAATGGACAGAGATAGGGTGAGCTGGAGATGGATGGAGAGAGGGGGAGTAGGAGATGGTCAGGGAGAATGGGAGTAGGGGATGGACAAAGATAGGAGAAGGACATGGATGGAGAGATGGAGGAAGGAAGACGAGATGAACAGAAAGAGCTGAAGGGGGAGATGGATGGAAAGGCCAGAGTAAAAGATAGATGGAGAGAGGGGGGGGGGGGGGGGATGGCGGCAGTGTGGAAGGAAGATGGAAATTTGAGTGGAGCAGTGGGCAATTGTAAAAGGAAGAGGGGTGAGGAGGCAGGTGGAAGAGCATATGCTATGGAAGAGGGAGAGGGTGTATGGAGGCAGATGGAAGTGGGAGGGAGTGTGGTGAGGCAGTTGGATAAAGAACAAGTTGTGAGGACGCCGATGGAAGGTGGGTAGTGTGTGGTAAAGCAGGTGGAAGAGGAGAGAGAGAAATAGAAGGGGGAAAGTAGTTTACAGAAGGTGTTTAAATTTTTCCTGATTATCTGGAACATAGACAACATGCAAGTCATGGATTTAGTTGAGTTAGAGACCTTTTAACAGCCGGCCGGAGTGGCCGAGCGGTTGTAGGCGCCACAGTCTGCAACCGCGCGACCGCTACGAGCGCAGGTTCGAATCCTGCCTCGGGCATCGATGTGTGTGATGTCCTTAGGTTGGTTAGGTTTAAGTAGTTCTAAGTTCTAGGGGACTGATGACATAAGTTAAGTCCAATTGTGCTCAGAGTCATTTGTCCTTTTAACACTATGAAGTGCACGTTGGCTCTTATTTGTGCTGTTCGGTGTGTTAGCCAGGCAATGCAGCGACCCAATACTTGTATCAACGTGTTTCGGAACCAAAGATCATGCCACACAGCTGAACACTACAAGTAAATTTAACATCCGCTCTGGAGTCATAGTGTAGAAAGCAGAGATTCAGGCATATACAGGTTGTTTCCGTAAGAGCGTGCAAAAATGTAACAGGGCACAGAGAATGCTCCACTGAACACTTTGAAGCAGGCAACGTGGGGTCGGAGAAGCCACCTTAAGGAGATATGGAAGAAAACTTGTTTACCTCTTGGTCTAACGTTACTGCCTTCCAGATTACTTACAACTAACATGCGTACAAGTTTACAAGCACGGTGCTTTTTATTTAGAGTTACATTTTTTTATTTCCTGCAAGAAAAAAAGGAAGACGATACTGATTACCAGAAAGTCAAAATGCTGGTTTTATTTACAGAGACGTACAGTACAATACGATAGAGCAGTGCCGGTATAGATTCCCAGAACTCACTGACGTGCACCTTCTGTATGGGGAAGTACGTTGCAATGCTGTCGCTGCTGAAAGGCTGTACCGGGAACAGTTTCCTAACAGACATCATCCATCAGGAGAGTGTTTATTTCGATCGAGGGAAGCGGGAGACTGGTTCATTGGAAAGTAGAAACGAGGGACCTGACAACATGAGGACCACTAGCAAACCAGATTTTGAAGAGGAGGTGCTGGAATTGTTGCAGCGGACTCCAGTGCAACTACTCGTCGTGTTGCATGTAACATTGGTGGTGAAAATACAGTACTAGCGTGTAGCAAATACTCCACGAGAAACAGTTACACCCATATCACCCACAACGAATCCACACAATGCTTGTGACTGACTTTGCACCAATGGTCGCATTGTATTAGTGGTTGCTCCAGCGATGGATTGATCGACTAGATTTCCTCCAAATCGTTCTCTTTACTGACGAGACCTCATTTGATCGTGATGGTATTTCGAACAGCAGTAATAGCAATGTGCAGGATGGCGGAAGCCCTCACGCTATAGTAGTCACGCAGCCAAGTACGTTATGCTGTGAGTATCTGGGCCGGCACTGTAGGCGGCAGCCTCACTGGGCCACATCTTCTACCCGGCCGTCTGAATAGCCATCTGTTCGAGCAAATAGTTCTACCTGAGTAGCTGAAGAACGTACCCTCGGCTGTTCGTCAGTGAATGTGGATAAAGCACGACGGTGCAGCGCTTCACTCCAGTGAGGATGTCCGCAGTCATGTCAGTGCCGCATTTCCTGGTCGCTGAATTGGAAGGGGAGGTCCTATTCCGTGGCCTGCAATGTCATCTGACCTCAATCCCCTTGGTTATTTCCTATGGGGATATCGAAACTCAGTGCTGCATTTCCTGGTCGCTGAATTGGAAGGGGAGGTCCTATTCCGTGGCCTGCAATGTCACCTGACCTCAATCCCCTTGGTTATTTCCTATGGGGATATCTAAACTCAGTGCTGCATTTCCTGGTCGCTGAATTGGAAGGGGAGATCCTATTCCGTGGCCTGCAATGTCACCTGACCTCAATCCCCTTGGTTATTTCCTATGGGAATATCTAAACTCAGTGATGCATTTCCTGGTCGCTGAATTGGAAGGGGAGGTCCCATTCCGTGGCGTGCAATGTCACCTGACCTCAATCCCCTTGGTTATTTCCTGTGGGAATATCTAAACTCAGTGCTGCATTTCCTGGTCGCTGAATTGGAAGGGGAGGTCCTATTCAGTGGCCTGCAATGACACCTGACCTCAATCCCCTTGGTTATTTCCTATGGGAATATTTAAACTCAGTGCTGCATTTCCTGGTCGCTGAATTGGAAGGGGAGGTCCTATTCAGTGGCCTGCAATGTCACCTGACCTCAATCCCCTTGGTTATTTCCTATGGGGATATCGAAACTCAGTGCTGCATTTCCTGGTCGCTGAATTGGAAGGGGAGGTCCTATTCCGTGGCCTGCAATGTCACCTGACCTCAATCCCCTTGGTTATTTCCTATGGGAATATCTAAACTCAGTGATGCATTTCCTGGTCGCTGAATTGGAAGGGGAGGTCCTATTCAGTGGCCTGCAATGTCACCTGACCTCAATCCCCTTGGTTATTTCCTATGGGGCTATCGAAACTCAGTGCTGCATTTCCTGGTCGCTGAATTGGAAGGGGAGGTCTCATTCCGTGGACTGCAATGTCACCTGACCTCAATCCCCTTGGTTATTTCCTATGGGGATATCTAAACTCAGTGCTGCATTTCCTGGTCGCTGAATTGGAAGGGGAGGTCCTATTCAGTGGCCTGCAATGTCACCTGACCTCAATCCCCTTGGTTATTTCCTATGGGAATATCTAAACTCAGTGCTGCATTTCCTGGTCGCTGAATTGGAAGGGGAGGTCCTATTCAGTGGCCTGCAATGTCACCTGACCTCAATCCCCTTGGTTATTTCTTATGGGGATATCTAAACTCAGTGCTGCATTTCCTGGTAGCTGAATTGGAAGGGGAGGTCCTATTCCGTGGCCTGCAATGTCACCTGACCTCAATCCCCTTGGTTATTTCCTATGGGAATATCTAAACTCAGTGCTGCATTTCCTGGTCGCTGAATTGGAAGGGGAGGTCCTATTCAGTGGCCTGCAATGTCACCTGACCTCAATCCCCTTGGTTATTTCCTATGGGAATATCTAAACTCAGTGATGCATTTCCTGGTCGCTGAATTGGAAGGGGAGGTCCTATTCAGTGGCCTGCAATGTCACCTGACCTCAATCCCCTTGGTTATTTCCTATGGGGATATCTAAACTCAGTGCTGCATTTCCTGGTCGCTGAATTGGAAGGGGAGGTCCTATTCCGTGGCCTGCAATGTCACCTGACCTCAATCCCCTTGGTTATTTCCTATGGGAATATCTAAACTCAGTGCTGCATTTCCTGGTCGCTGAATTGGAAGGGGAGGTCCTATTCAGTGGCCTGCAATGTCACCTGACCTCAATCCCCTTGGTTATTTCCTATGGGAATATCTAAACTCAGTGCTGCATTTCCTGGTCGCTGAATTGGAAGGGGAGGTCCTATTCAGTGGCCTGCAATGTCACCTGACCTCAATCCCCTTGGTTATTTCCTATGGGGATATCTAAACTCAGTGCTGCATTTCCTGGTCGCTGAATTGGAAGGGGAGGTCCTATTCCGTGGCCTGCAATGTCACCTGACCTCAATCCCCTTGGTTATTTCCTATGGGAATATCTAAACTCAGTGCTGCATTTCCTGGTCGCTGAATTGGAAGGGGAGGTCCTATTCAGTGGCCTGCAATGTCACCTGACCTCAATCCCCTTTGGTTATTTCCTATGGGGATATCGAAACTCAGTGCTGCATTTCCTGGTCGCTGAATTGGAAGGGGAGGTCCTATTCAGTGGCCTGCAATGTCACCTGACCTCAATCCCCTTGGTTATTTCCTATGGGGATATCTAAACTCAGTGCTGCATTTCCTGGTCGCTGAATTGGAAGGGGAGGTCCTATTCAGTGGCCTGCAATGTCACCTGACCTCAATCCCCTTGGTTATTTCCTATGGGGATATCGAAACTCAGTGCTGCATTTCCTGGTCGCTGAATTGAAAGGGGAGGTCCTATTCAGTGGCCTGCCATGTCACCTGACCACAATACCCTTGGTTATTTCCTATGGGAATATTTAAACTCAGTGCTGCATTTCCTGGTCGCTGAATTGGAAGGGGAGGTCCTATTCAGTGGCCTGCCATGTCACCTGACCTCAATCCCCTTGGTTATTTCCTATGGGGATATCTAAACTCAGTGCTGCATTTCCTGGTCGCTGAATTGGAAGGGGAGGTCCTATTCCGTGGCCTGCAATGTCACCTGACCTCAATCCCCTTGGTTATTTCCTATGGGAATATCTAAACTCAGTGCTGCATTTCCTGGTCGCTGAATTGGAAGGGGAGGTCTTATTCAGTGGCCTGCAATGTCACCTGACCTCAATCCCCTTGGTTATTTCCTATGGGAATATCTAAACTCAGTGCTGCATTTCCTGGTCGCTGAATTGGAAGGGGAGGTCCTATTCCATGGCCTGCAATGTCACCTGACCTCAATCCCTTTGGTTATTTCCTATGGGAATATCTAAACTCAGTGCTGCATTTCCTGGTCGCTGAATTGGAAGGGGAGGTCCTATTCCGTGGCCTGCAGTGTCACCTGACCTCAATCCCCTTGGTTATTTCCTATGGGAATATCTAAACTCAGTGATGCATTTCCTGGTCGCTGAATTGGAAGGGGAGGTCCTATTCAGTGGCCTGCAATGTCACCTAACCTCAATCCCCTTGTAATTTCCTATGGGAATATCTAAACTCAGTGCTGCATTTCCTGGTCGCTGAATTGGAAGGGGAGGTCCTATTCAGTGGCCTGCAATGTCACCTGACCTCAATCCCCTTGGTTATTTCCTATGGGGAGATCTAAACTCAGTTGTGTATGAGACCCCAGTGGATACGCAGATGGAACTAGTTGCCACAATTGTAACTGCCTGTGATGTGATTCGAAACACGGCAGTGATATATGTTAGGGTGCGTCAGAATCCTGTTCGGCGATGTCATGATTGCATTGAGGTTCATGGCCGTCAGTTTCAGTACATTTTGTAAGGTGCAATCCAAATGGTACGTTGATTGTGTCAACGATCGTATTTGCAACTTCCTGTCAGATTAAAACTGTGTGCCTGACCGAGGCTCGAACTCGGGATCTTTGCCATTTGCGGGCAAGTGCTCTATCAACTGAGCTACCCAAGCACGACTCACGCCCCGCCCTCACAGCTTCACATTTGCCAGTATCTGGTCTCCTACCTTCCAAACTTCACAGAAGCTCTCCTGCGAACCTGGAAACATCCCCCTGGCTGTGGCTAAGCCATGTCTCCGCAATATCCTTTCTTCCAGGAGTGTTAGTTCTGCAAGGTTCGCAGGAGAGCTTCTGTGAAGTTTGAGAGGTAGGAGACGAGATA
This sequence comes from Schistocerca gregaria, assembly GCF_023897955.1. Classification (NCBI taxonomy): domain Eukaryota; kingdom Metazoa; phylum Arthropoda; class Insecta; order Orthoptera; family Acrididae; genus Schistocerca; species Schistocerca gregaria. The sequence continues at coordinate 23,903,687 of NC_064928.1, read as the reverse complement.
ATGGTAGAAGTAAAACTGTAAGGACGAGGCGTGAGTCGTGCTGGGTAGCTCAGATGGTAAAGCACTTACCCGCGAAAGGCAAAGGTCTCGAGTTCGAGTATCGGTCCGGCACACAGTTTTAATCTGCCAGGAAATTTCATATCAGCGCATAGTCCGCTGCAGAATGAAAATTTCATTCATTATGGCATTTGCAGTTAACTGTAAACAAAATTGTAAACAAAAAAGGCAGACAGTAATGTGATTTTATTGCTATTATTTCCTTAAGCTGGCTGCTCCGACCCCAGGTTCAAAAATGGTTCAAATGGCTCTGAGCACTATGGGACTTAACTTCTGAGATCATCAGTCCCCTAGAACTTACAACTACTTAAATCTAACTAACCTAAGGACATCACACACATCCATGCCCGAGGCAGGATTAGAACCTGCGAACGTAGCGGTCGCGCGGTTCCAGACTGTAGCGCCTAGAACCGCTCGGCCACTCAGGCTGACCGACCCCCTACGCCCGGTTAAATTTTTGCGCACTCTTACGCAAACAGCCTGTATGTGTGTGACATGTGTAACATATGTGTATTCGCATGAAGTCTCGGGTAAAAATTTAGTTTCTATAATGGTGAACAGTGCGGAACTCTCTGGCTGAAAGGCTGAAAGAGAGTGTCGTAGGAAGCTGGCAGTTTGGTACTAATACGATTCCCGCCGATATTGCCGCCATGGGTAAATAAATTGATTTCTCGTCAGAGTGAAGCGACCTCTGATCACCTGCATCACGCTACGATCGTGTGTGTGCGAAATTGTTCGTGCCTCATATTCAGATGGACCTGCAAGCGATCGAATACTGCTTCATGGAGAGCATCATCATCAGTGTTCTGCCTAAAGGCAGGTTTTCACATGGTAGTTCTCCAGGCTGTCCGGTCTTCTGCCATCCTCTTCAGGTCTGCATAATTTCCTCTTCCCTCTATGTCGTCTATCATCTTGTGTCTCCTTCTTCCTCTCCGACTCCTCCCACAAACCAATCCTTCCAAAGCATCTACTAGCAAGCACTCGCTTCTCAATGAATGTCCCAAGCAGTTCTTTTTCCTTTCTCTTACAACATTCAGCAGACATCTTCTCTCACCAACCCTTTCCAATACTGTTTCATCACTCACTCTTTCCATCCAGCTTATTCTCTCCATTATCCTCCACATCCACATCTCAAATGCTTCTAACCTTTTTTCATCCTCTCTTCTCAGTGTCCATGTTTCTGCCCCACATAGTGCCACACTCCAGACAAAACATTTGCCAAGCCTTTTCCTTAGTCCTTAATCTAATTTGCCACATAAGAGTCTCCTCTTTCTGTTGAATGCCTCCTTCGCTACGGCCATTCGAGATTTCACCTCCTGGTGACATGTAAAGTTTTCAGCTATTGTGCTTCCGAGATATTTAAATTCACTTACTTGGCTAATGGTAGATGTCCTATTTTAATATTGGACAGTCTGCGTCTTGTACTGGTGACTGTACTCTTTGTTTTTGCTGTATTTATTTGCATCCCATATTCCACACAAGCTTCATTCAGATCTTTGAGCGTGTTATTCACTGTCCGCTCACTTTCTGCCACTAATACCATGTCATCAGCAAATCTTATACATTCTGTTCTCCTTCCACCAATACATATTCCTCTTTTCCCATCTAAACTTTTCTCAATAATCTCTTCAAGGTATACGTTAAACACCAGTGTGGAAAGGCATCAATCTTGTCTAACGCCTCGTCCAATGCTGCTTGCTTCTGAATTTCATTTCCAATCCGTATCCTTACTTTCTGGTGTAAATTTAGATTATGTATCAGTCGTCTCTCTTTCCAATCTACTCCTTTCCTCTTCAAGATATCCATCAGCTTGTTCCACTGAACTCTGTCCAAAGCCTTTTCTAAATCTATAAAAACAGCAAACATTTCTCTTCTCTTTTCCATATATCTTCCCCCTATAGTTCCTAGCAGGCCAATAGCATCTCTTGTTCCTTTCCCTCTTCTAGATAAAGAGAGATTTAATAAGTGACTGGTCGCAGCTCTCTTTGCTTCTGTCTCGTAGCACAGCGTCCTGTGTTTATTACGCCGGCAGAGGAGACCCTGTGACCAGTCAGCAGCCCCCCTGCGCCCTCTCCTCCAGCTCACGTGGGCAGCGGCCGTGTCTGATGTAACGCCGCTGCCTCTTCGCACCTGTTGTGTCCCGGCAGCGACCATTAGCCGTCGTGACGGGCGCATTCTCGTCGTCCTCTCGTCAAGCCGAGCCTCTCCGACTGTTCTCATTAGCGGCGACCCGTGAAATGCTTCTGTCCGGTTTGGCGCAGTAGCCGTTTGTTCCCTTATGTCATCACTCGTTGCGTTGTTTTTTGCCGAAGCTTTGTTGTGTGCGTTTCTTGGGAGAGGCCCTTTAGCCGTTCGCAAGCAGGACAGCGTACTTCCTCTGGAGCGCTTTACACAGCGGCAGTAGAACACGCGTATTCGTGAAGACGTCGTGACCACACGTCAGACAGAGTTCCACCACATCTGTACTCCGCAACGCACCGTACGGCCGCTCAGGCGTAGTCACGTAGCAGGCCTCTTACAAGGGAAATTCCCTATCGCACCCCTCTCAGATTTACTTGTAAAATAGACCACTGGATAGCCCGTCAAAAACGCAACACATTTAGAGCGTAGAAACAGGACGAAAGCATACTGAAAAAAAAGCGAAATAGAAACAACGAATGGTCCAAGCTCAAGATGTCCAACATCGAGCGAGTTTGAATAACGGTGACTTTGTGGTTGTATTGTTATTTATTTTGCTTATGGCATGACACACTACACTGGAAACAGCATAAAAGAGAATATACATTGTACATTGTACAATGTACATTGTTAAAATATAGGATACAATCATAATCAAATAATGTAAACTGAACATAACGCAGCTTATGAAGCAGAGGGAAAAAAGAAATCAAAAAGAGTAACACAATATGTGATGAGTGGCGGAACACTCGGTACAAGAGAAGATAGAAAGTAAGGAGAAAGTTTATAAGAAATGGTTCAACTTAAGATCAGACAATGATTAGCGGGAATACCGAGAGCAGAGAAAAGATGCACAAAAAACAATAATTAAGGCATAAAACCAAGCCTGGCAGAAAACCGGTGAAGAGATAGAAAAAAGCATGGGGAACACACAAGCAAATAAAGCTTGGACAGTTTTAAAAACAGTGATAATACAGAATAAAGATAAAGCAGATACAAACATCATTAACATGCAGCAACGGGTACAACACTACCAATGGTTGCTAACTGAGAAGAGAGTGGCATTCACTGAGAACCCACCAGACACTGAAATCAGTAATGGTAATATACCACTGCACCGAAAACTCCGAAGGAAGTCCAAATTGCAATTAATACTACGAAAAAAAAGTAAGCCGCCAGGTCCAGGATTAATTTATATACAACTGGTTAAAGCAGCATCGTCAAAACTCTTTGAGATATAGGGAGTGATTTTTCAGGTATGCTTTAGAGGTGAGCCCCAAAGGAGTGGAAAAAGGCAACAATTACATCAATATTTAAGAAGGACAACAGGAGAAATTGTTCAAACTATCGTGGTATCAGTGTGATGCCATACATGGCGACAGTCTATGGCCGTATCCTAAAAAAGAGGATAGAAGAAGAAATAACTGAATCTGAAGAACAAAATGGATTCAGATCTGGTTGCTCCTTTACTGATGAAGTATTTATCCCCAAAAAACCTAGAGGAGAAAAGGACAGCAAGGGGTCTTCGTAGCCTTCCAGAAAGCTTATGACACAGTTCCACAGAACAAGCTATGGACAAGTCTAATTGATAATGGCGTGTCACCGAGCTATGTGAAAGCTGCCAGACTCCTCTACCAAGGTTGCACGGCAATGGTAAAAGTGAGAAATCAACTATCTGAAGGGTTTGAGGTGACTAAGGGACTACGCCAGGGATGCATACTTGTCCCTACACTCTTTAAGATCTATCTAGAGGAGGCACTAAAATCATGGAAAATGAAATGAGGAGGAATGGGTGTCCCTATGGCTCTGAGCACTATGGGACTTAACATCTATGGTCATCAGTCCCCTATAACTTAGAACTACTTACACCTAAATAACCTAAGAACAACACACAACACCCAGCCATCATGAGGCAGAGAAAATCCCTGACCCCGCCGGGAATCGAACCCGGGAACCCGGGCGCGGGAAGCGAGAACGCTACCGCATGACCACGAGATGTGGGCTGGGTGTCCCTATAGACGACGAGATCCTGTTGACTATTTTTTTCTGATGACCAAGTGTTAGTAGCTGGAGATGAGGAAGATGCAAATTACATGTTCCGCAAACTTAAAGAAGAGTATGAAAAATGGGGTCTTGTCATAAATGTATCTAAAGCAGAATATCTGAAAATGGGAGAAAATGCTGTTAAAGACTTACAACTCGGTGCTGATACTGTTAAAGGGTGTCATAAATTTAAGAACATGGGAGTGACACTGTCGTCCAGTGATAGAAGTATGGATGATATAAACACTAAAATAGGCCAGGGCAAGCGAGCCATAAAAATAACTAAATGGTTCAAAATGGCTCTGAGCACTATGGTACTTAACATCTGTGGTCATCAGTCCCCTAGAACTTAGAACTACTTAAACCTAACTAACCTAAAGACATGACACACATCCATGCCCGAGGAAGGATTCGAACCTGCGACCGTAACAGTCACGCGGTTCCGGACTGAGCACCTAGAACCGCGAGACCACCGCGGCCGGCAACTAAATTGTATTCTCTGGAATAAAAACATAACGTGCAGAACAAAACATACCATCTACCACACAATTGTTGAAAGTACCACAAGATATGGTGCAGAATTGTGGGAACTAACTCAGAGGCAGAAAGATCGCCTGCTGGACGTCGAGATGGATTTCTGGAGACGGAATTGTGGATATTCCAGGCGTGGTCATATTATAAATGATAGGATCAGAAAGGTTATGAATGTCGATAGCACAATTCCAGACTACATAGAAAGGAAGCGCGTACTGTGGTATGGCCTCTTACAGTGTATGCCAGACAAGATGGCCAAAACGTGTATGGCAATGGACTCCACATCAAAGAAGAAAGCGCGGTAGACCTGTGAGATGCTGGAAAGACGATGTCAACGAAGCAACGGCGGCGATAGGTCTTCGTGAAGGAGACTGGAATGAGCATGAAGGACGGAGATTGGGATGAGAGAGGCGGCGACAGCCGTAGAAACCTCGCTTATATAACTGAACATTGGCACACAACAATAAATGTAAAACTACATTACAAAACAATAAGACTGTATAAAGTTGAGATTCCAGTATTTTCAGCAATCACAATTGCACACTTAGATTCAGCAGCCACTCCACAGCTTGTGGTGTTGCCCTCAGGAAGTCGTCATCAGAGCCGGTGAACGCCCTCAGTGGACACCCTCTGACGATGTGGTGCATGGCTTGTTCTTCGGCGCCATAGTCGCACCCAGGGTCAGGTCTCAAGTTCGATCTGTACGTCGAGGATCCGCACCGGCCATGACATGTCCGTGTTCTGTTCAGTGTTACCCAGGTTTTGCTTGGGAGGTGAAAGCCCGCTGGATGGTTGGAAGTCTCACATAAAGTATGCCACCTTGGATCGGCTCTGTTTCCGCAGTCCGTTCGCCAGATTTCAACGCCATTGCAGTTTTGGCTCAGAATTTGTTGTGCAGTCTTCACAGGAGGATTTCTGGATTTAAGTCTTCTAAATACAGTAAAGCCCTGGTGGATTGGCAGGGCGGCATTACTGGAGAGCTTTTTAAACTCTCTTATGAGTATCGTCGTATATAAGGCGGTTCGATGTTACTGAGTACTGGTAGACAGTAGAGTGGAATGGTTTTAACAGTTCCAGCAATTATTGTGATCGACTGATTCAGCACGGCATCCACTTTTCCCGCGTGCGGGCTGTTTAGCCACACCGCTGCGCAGTACTCAGCTGTCGAGTACACGAAGATTAGAGCGGTGGTACGGAGTGTGTCTGCTCCAGCTCCCCAGGTCGTTCCACTAATTTGTCGAGGATGTTGTTTCGGGATTTCAGTTTTGCGGCCAGGTTTGATAGGTGTTTTGTATAAGAGAGATTGCGATCCAATGTTACGCCCAGATATTTTGGATGGGAATTGTAAGGAAGCGCTGTACCATTCAGAGATGTCTGCAGAGGTGTTCCAGCCAGTCTATTATTTAGGTGGAAGCATGAGGTCTCCGTTTTAAGTGTTCTTGGGATTAGTCGCCATTTACTGAAGTATTCAGCCATCAATGCCAGATCTTGGGTGAGTTTCTGTTCAAGAGCAGTCATATGGTGACGGTGTCGGACTCCAAAGTGGGAGATCCGTGTCCAAATGCCACTCCTGACCCACTTTTCCGCACAAAATAATGAACTTTCCGTCCTGTCATTGACGTGTCTGTTTCCCTACTGTAGTGTTGGCAGTTTTCATACTATACATAGGTTACAGAATATGTCATGTTGTTAGAAAATATTACCGTCGCAAGTAAATCTGATGAATAGTGAGAGCAGGTGAGATGCCTCACAGATCTCTCACAGAAAAGAAAACAAAAAATAAACGTGTGTGAACTACGTTACAACAAAAGGAATTCACAGTCAAAAGTTCCAAAACGGAACACAAAAGTCATAACATGTGGCACTTATGTAGAGCAAATAGGAGGTACGTACGTCTCGGGACCCCTTCCTTACACCTAGCTGTTGCAAACGCAAGTTACACCACGATACAGAAATAAGTCTGAATACAGCGAACAGATACTTGAATGACCTCCTGGACATTTCAAAATTTTCTGAAAAAAAAAAAGAATGCGATTGGAAGACAGATCCGCCCATTCGCAGTCCAACATCTTGACCACGGAATCACGACGACCTGCCTACTGCAAGTTGCTCCGCGCTGAACATCTTGATCTTGGGACGGTTCACCGTTTGTATTTGCTTTTTTTCATAGTTCGGTACTCCTTCTTCCTGTTCTTATCTGTATTTAGTTCCTGACGGGCTATCCTTACCAACTAAATCTGAGAGAGGGGCAGTGGGGAGTTTCCTCTGTTTTTGTAGCGCTGCAGGTACAGTCGTGAACGAAACGAGCGAGACCCCTTGCCTTTTCGTTATGCTGAATCCGCACAGCTTTAAAGTCTGCTACACAGCATAAGAGCCAAGCCAACGAAGTGCTACCAACGTACTATGCACAGTCGTGAAATTGAAAAACTATCCGAGCTTTGTCAGACTGTTAGCAATCATGTGTAAGACTATATTAATGCTGATTAGTGTGTTAAACACAACACGTAAATGTAAAATATAAATGAAAGGAGAAACGCTAATTAGTATGAACTGTACTAATGAAAATGAATTTCAGCTTATCGGGATAACATAACTGTTTTATTAAGACAAAGTACGCCAGATAGTTACGAATTAGCAAAATATGACGCGCATTCGGCTGCAAAACGGTCTGTGTCAACGTCCAGACCAGTCACGCTGGATTACCGTTGCTGACCTGCCATGAAAGTGTGCAAATTTAGCAATGCGTGAAGATTCATAACGAAATTCAGTTAAAAATCGTTTAGTGCCACACTGAAGTCAATTCATTTATTGATAGAGGCGGAAAAAGTAGGCAGTAAAAAGTATGAAATTGTACAAGAGTTTCCTATTTGCATCGACAGGGCGCCGGTACATAGTGAAGGTAGCAGTAAAACGTATTGTGGGCTCCAAAATTCCTTACAATTGCTTTACTGATAGTCTATATGCCTCCATCTACATTAGAAACGAAAACAAACCAGACCTCCCTTGCAGCAGCAAACACCTTTTACTATGCTAGCAGACAACCCAGGCAAACAGCCCTCTATTATTACCCCACACATGAATAAGCCGGCAATTTCTCAATGAAAATGGCAAAATGATCTGCAGTTTCTGTTGCATAGTCCTTTCTGGACTTAAAAACACGAATTTTCTACCTTTATGTCACCGCTCATGTGACAATCATTGGGGATGTTTGTCAAAATAACAAAATACTGTTATTAACGAGTAAATTTAGTAGGATAATTCTACACCACCCCAGGAAATAAACGGCTACATAGCTGCGAAACGTATCCTACAATGTTTCGCATTCTCCATTAGATTCGCCACAGCTAAGGAATGCTCGCACTTCTGAAACGCGGTGGCGTTATTACTGGGATCTGAATTACCACGTGTGTAGGCAAATGGATTTTATTTACATTTATGCAAACGTGATTTGCATCGAAAGCGTAGCTACGATTAATATGCTGATGTATCGTCTGCAACTAGAACATTTCGAATAAAGGATAGGGGGAATTATTTACGCGGCCCTCATCTTCAGTAATTCTCGTAGCTATTTTGGTTGTTAGGATTTCGTCACCTAAGTCGGTGAAAATGGAACCCTACTAGTGTCACTTTGTTGACCGTCTGTCTGTCTACCCAACCCTTGAAACCCGTTTACCTCGAGTACTGGTAGACCTAATAAGCGGAAATGTATCGCACTTCCTGCGGTATACGGTCCCTTGGTGGTGTAAGAAATTCATTTTTATTAGTACAGTTCATGCTAATTAGCGATCCTTCTTTAATTTAAATCTTATATTTAGTGTTGTGTAACACACTAATCAGCGTTATTATAGGCTTACACGTGACTGAAAACAGTCTGACAAAGTTTGGATGGTTTTTCAATTTCACATCTGTGCATAGTATGTTGGTAGCACTTGGTCGCCTTGCCTGTTATGCTGTGTAGCAGACTTTAAAGCCGTGCGGATCAGCATAACGGAAAGGCGAGGGGTCTCGCTAGTTTTGTCCACGACTGTACACGAATGGTATCAGACGCAGCCACGGCCGCTGAACAGTGGCACTGCTGCTCGTCTCAGCGACCCGCTTCATTGTCAGTGGCGACAAAACAAAGTAGCTCCACTCGTGACGTAATGGTGGCGTTCAGACTGCGCCAAAGTCACACCACTATTTCAAACGCAGCGGTGTTCACACACGAGTGGTGGGTCGCTTTATCCCTAGCGCAGTAGCCACTGTAAACAGGGAGCGGGTGCTAGTGCACTGTCTCAGGCAGTGGCGTTGGGTACGAGAATACACGGACCGAACACGAATGCAGATGATTCTGTCACGGAAATTGCAAAGTGGCTTCACATATGTGATCTGAAACACGACGATTACACCAACGAGATGGCAAAGGAGAATGTGGTATCGTCCGTGGATCGCAGTGCGATACCAAAGCCGGCAACTCGCATCGATACGACAGAAGTCAGTGACGTCTGGTTGCAATCCGCATGGCGGATACGCGGTGCTGGTGGAGCCACGAGCTTTCTCATAGCACCGAACCGTCACTGCACGGAGGCCGACGTACACCCGAGCAGAGAAACGCTCTGCACCAATTCGTGACCTCCGATCGAGCAAGCAACATTCTCTTAGACAGAGCAAGAGTGGAAAACGTCTTACGCTGAATTTTTAACTCCAAAAATTATGTGTACGTATTTCAAGCGAAGAGTTTAGTAAACGTGTGCATCAGGTGATGCTTTAATATTCAAAGGCAGTTGTAAACTTTGGGCACATTTCTGCGCCAAAGCATTGTATAATGTTAAGCAAACATTTTTATCCTTCGTGTAATAAAGTGAAATAAAGGGGTTTCTGAAGTATACAAATTTGTTAACATCGAGTATAGATTTAAGTGTCAGCGGAGCTGATCTCAAAAATTTGTGTATATATTACCCCGACTAGTTACGAACCATTCCCTGCCTTGTGGGCTGGGCATAAAACATCTCTGAATCACTTTGTGAATATAGTCGTGTGAACTAGCAGTCGAAAACTGATCGCGTTTCTCCAGAGATATTTCATACACTTTCAAGCGCAACGGATCCAAAGACAGTTTTGTTTTTTATTACTTTGGAGTAAGATATCAATTGAATTCCAGTCGATTTTTACTTATTTGTTACCCTGAGTAATTTGATTCACTTATTTTAGCAGCCTGTATGCATTCGTTTAATCCTATTTAATATGTTTGTAAAAAGTTTATCAGCTTCCTTCAATAACCCTTGAATGTTTACAGATATTATTGTCTATGTACGAGCAGATTATGGAATTTAGTAAACACTGGGAATGTCTCGTACATTTCTGTTTTATTTACACCATTAAGTTCTTAAATTAATGAGAGAAGGCACTGGGGGATCAATAAAAGGAGAGTTGATCGCAGTGTGTACTGTTTCGGCATGATAACAGGCAGTCAGTACTACATTCCCTCGTGTACCTATCACCAAATATATGCTTTCCCATGAAACCGTCTTTGCCATTAATGTCTGATAAATTATAAACATGTCTCTGGGCCTTACAATGTCTAAGCTTCTCAATTCCCACGACACGATATTAATTATCTACATCTACATCCATACTCCGTAAGCGACCTGACGGTGTGTGGCGGAGGGTACCTTGGGTACCTCTATCGGTTCTCCCTTCTATTCCAGTCTCGTATTGTTCGTGGAAAGAAGGATTGTCGGTATGCCTCTGTGTGGGCTCTAATCTCTCTGATTTTATCCTCATGGTCCCTTCGCGAGATATGCGTAGGAGGGAGCAATATACTGCTTGACTCCTCGGTGAAGGTATGTTCTCGAAACTTCAACAAAAGCCCGTAAAGAGCTACTGAGCGTCTCTCCTGCAGAGTCTTCCACTGGAGTTTATCTATCACCTCAGTAACGCTCTCCGTTTGATCTTCTCTATCTCCTCCATCAACCCTATCTGGCACGGATCCCACACTGTTATAGGTTCGAATCCTTCTGTTCAGCCCAAGTTTAGTCTTTTAAGGGCACTGTTTTTCACTTCTCGGTTATTAGCAGAATCACCTTGACAATGAGCGGCGAAGACACTAGTGTGATAAGGTCTAAACTATTTTCAGTCCCGATACTCCTTAATAATTCGCATACATCGAATACAATCATAATTCAACATAAAAGTTTCTGTCTTGTCAATCTAAGTATACGATCGTAGAGTTTCGTTGAACACGTACAGTCACCATTCCCTGAATATCAATGCTCGTACACCCAATCACCTCTAATTGACTCCGTCTCTGAATTTATCCCAAAATAATTTATTCTGGTCCTTGAATTACGTAACCATTACGGCAGCTCACCTGAACCTCTCGATACCAGCAATATTTTACTGTGTTTCTGTAAAGTAGTTGACATATTTCTGAGACAACATTCAGATTTGATTTCATTAATGTAGAGGTACTTTGATACATCGATATGTTTCTATTGCAATGATATTATTCTTATGTATATTATTTCTTTTGTCGCTATGATCATTGACGTACTTTGAACTGTTGATTTTTGGGCGCGTAAGCGGTTATTAGTTTGTTAGAGAGTTAGAGACTGTAAAGTCGAGTCTTGGACGTCATGTTGGAAAGACGCATATTGCAGTCAGCTTATAAAATGTGAACTTTAACAGTGAGGATGTTTTCAAGTATGTTTTGTATTGTGAAGTGATGTTTTGTGTGTTACGTGATATTGCAGCAAAAGTAATAAAAAAGAAGTGTAACTTAAATTCGGAGTGCTGATCACTTTTTTACATCACCATTGTCCTGCAAAAGTGTAATCTTCAAGAATGGTTTGTGAAGCGCATCTACAACACTTTTGAATATAGCAGAATAAAACCCAGGCCTCTTTGCATTCGAGCTTGGAATCATCACCACCTAGATTTTCGACGATTGAGCCATGATTTTACAACGAGACCAGCGTGGGAAACACGAAAAGATGAGTGCCTAGTTTATTCATTATTACATGAAATGACTTTATTAACTGTGCTCTAATGACGCCTGCCACATAATAACTCTGTTGTTGCCCGAAAATGCTGTATTTAGCAGCGTGAGCAACATCACACTCATTATTAAATTTTGACCTTTGTTGTGGTAGGGTTGTTAGACACTCCAATGTCTAATCCAGTTCTAAGAATGCAATTTAATTAGGCTTCTAATCCGAAAATTCCGACTAACGCGGAAGAACTGCGACCACACTCGCCACCGCTGAAAACAACACCTCAAGAGATCTAACAATGGTTTAGATATTACATTAAAAGCAAAACGCAGCTCTGTTATGTCTTCCTTGGATTCCCTTTGTACTGCTTTGCGTTACTGTATTCCTAATATCTACCCTTTGTAAAATTTTAACTAACTGTTACTTCGAAATACTACTACCGTTTTTTGGCTCTTAGGTCATTTCGTATGATAGAATTTAATCTAATACTCGTTTCCGTATAACCACTCTCTAGAGAGCGGTTACATAGTCCACAATAGGTAAGTTGGAAACAAATTCCACTGACATGTTCACAACAGAATAAATCACTAAGGGAATTACTGTTTATTGCTACCAAATATCAGTAACACAGGAAATACTGCGCTAGCTAAAATACTCTATGAGTTCAGTATTTGCAAAGTTGTATTTCAAGCAAACATGCTGATCCTGATACCAAATCCGATGTATATTTAAGTCATTTCCGTGCTCCTTCTTCACTTATGAAGTAGTGGAAATTGGAAATTAGTGGTAAGGTCTTATGGGAGCAAACTGCTGAGCCCGCCGGTCCTTAAGGCCGTCGGCACACGGACCGTGCATCCGAACGTTGAGCGTGCCGAGTTTCTGACGTCATAGCGGGGAAGAGCACGCTCGGGAGTCTTTCCGAACGTGCGGAGCAGTATGTGGCGTGTCGGATATTCGGAGCGTGCGTCTGAGCGTTGACCAATGAGATGGCACAGCGCCACCTACGTCACAGGGACGCCGTCTCCCTTCAGTATAGAGTTGTGAGGCACCGTATTGGTATTCATTTCAAGCCTGTATGTACATATGCCGTTTCTGACCACCAGCAAATTGAGAATCACTGAAAAACCCGTTGTATTGTAACTTGCGTATAATGAGAGAAGGCTATTTGAAAGAAGCGAAACGCTGAACATCGACCCAAAATGCATTGTTCTTGGTACATAATTAAATTTCAATTGGTAACATATCTACGTTTAAGGTTTTCGTCAAGGGCTAACAGAGATATGACTAGCCGCCACGGTAGCACAGCGTTTTTTTTTTTTTTTTCGTTCGTTGTATCTACTCGGTGTGGACGCCGCAAGACACCCATTTCAGTTCGTCGTTGATCCATTAACTCAGTTCTTTTATTGCAGAGGGCAGCTGACCGAACACGCTGAGGTACCGTGCCGGCGAAAAAAAAAAGCGTGTTCATTAAGAGGGTTAGCTGCCCTCTGTAATAAAAAAAACTGAGTTCATCGATCAACAACGAACTTAAACAGATGTCTTACGACGTCCGCCGCGAGCAGATACAAAGAACGAAAGCGAACAAAAAAGAGATTTAAAAAAAAAACTAGCATTTCTGTCCTGTATGCAGCTATTTATTGGGACGGGGGTTCGTGTTTTGACATTTCCAAAGTTTTTTCCGTAACATTCGCGTTTTTATTAGGTTCTGATACTTTATTATTAGTTTAATATATGTATATACTATAATATATGATGTTATGTAAATATACGTTCACCTTCTTTTGAGGGGTGACTTTGTTCGATTGGCTTAATCAACAGGACAGCTTGCGCTATTTGTATAAAGATATTTTGCTCCTTTTTCTTTTACGCTTCGTAATTCACTTGTTGGTAAGATTCTGCTTCTTGGTAGGAAGAGTGATCAAGTAAGGCTGATCTTCGGGTTTTACTAAAATGTGCGAATCATGAAATAATGTTTATCTTATGTGGAGATGTATTGCAAATTTGTATCGCACTGTTTGTAATGGAACTTTAATAAGCCTGTGTCGTTATTGACTGGACACGGTACTTGCCTTTTCGTGGACGATGGAGGAAATGTGCGTTTTATTAGAGCTAACGTGGGGCTTTTACGGGCGCCCATTGAGTAAACAGTGTGATTTACGGACTAGAAACACCCCTCAACTGCCGCTGGTGTGCGTTGCGATCGCGTACACCACGTTGGGGCCCATATACCGTGTGCACAGGTCGCACCTTTGCTGAGCCTTCAGCAGCACGTTGAACTTGGCACGCTCAACGTTGACGTTCGGCATCGCGGTCCGTGTGTCGACGGATTAAGCTCACACACTACTTAATCTAACATAAACTAACTTACGCTAAGGAGAAGACGCACACCCATGTCCGAAAATGGTTGAAATGGCTCTGAGCACTATGGGACTTAACTACTCTGGTCATCAGTCCCCTAGAACTTAGAACTACTTGAACCTAACTAACCTGTGGACATCACACACATCCATGCCCGAGGCAGGATGCGACCGTAGCAGTCGCGCGGTTCCGGACTGCGCGCCTAGAACCGCGAGACCACCGCGGCCGGCCGATGTCCGAGGGAGGACTGGAACCTCCGACGGGGGAAGCCGCGCGGACCGTGACAAGGCGCCACAGACCGCGCGGCCACCCCGCATTAACTATCCTTTCCAAATAGAGATGTCTACTGGCATTTCATCCTCAAGTCCAAGAACACCAAGTGTGTCCTGAAACGTATACTCATCTCTTTGACTGATGAGGTTATGCACAAGGCAACCGGTTTCTATTGTTATTTCTGCCAAATCGTGTTGAACATATAATGAAATATGCTCTACTCATCGTTCAGCAATTTACACGAGGTGAGCGGAGCTTACGATGCCAATAACGTGCCTTCGCAGCGTCTCGAGACGCGTCTTCGATTGTCAATGGGGCTCAGTTCGAAGTGGGACTCATCACTGGAGGTAATTCTACTCCAGGCAATGACGTTCCAAACCGAAGACATGTCTGCAGGCAACGGTGGGATACGAACCTGACCGTCCCCGCCAAATGGCCGACGAGCAGGACCGATGGTCTGACCAGCCACTTTTACACCTTTCCGTCACCCGTTCTGCTGCCCTTCACGTCACGCCAGCCTCAGCTTACACTTCAGCGCGACAACGCCCACCCGCGCACGGCGAGAGTTTCTTCTGCTTGTCTCCACGCTTGCCAAACCCTACCCTGGCCAGGCACGTTGCCGTATCTCTCCCTAGTTGAGGACGTTTGGACAATTATAGCCAGCTCACTCCTACCAGCTAAGGATTTTGACCATCTGTCACGCTAATCGGACAGAATGTGGCACGATATCCCTCAGGAGGACATCCACCAACTCTGTCAATCATTGCCAAACAGAATATCTATTTGCATAAGGGCCAGAATTGTACTAACGTGGTAGTGACATGCTCAGTTTGAGAAGCTATTGCACTTGAAAAATCATCAAATCTGTCGGAAACTCTAATCATTTGCTTCTCTGTACACGTACCTCATCGTATCTACCGACTTCCATCCCATTCGGATAATTCCTTCGTGGCGCATTGTTTTCTATTTTTTTGTTTTAGTGATTTTTCCTGTGATTTCTTTCTTTCTAGTTGTGCAACATGCAGCCTTCATGTCAGTAGCCATACCCCAGTATACAGAGAAGTAAACACATGTTTGTAGGGAGCAGTCCCAGCGCCGTCTCTTGGCTGTTGTGCGCCGACCAGTCAAAGGTAACCTTTTCTATTTATTCCGCGCGTGTTGTGGTCAACCGTGTAACATTTCCTTGAATGAAACACAGTGTGGAACCAGAATACCATTCTGCTTCCGGCTATTCTGTCGATTAAATGTTTTCATTTTTTTATTTTACAGAAAACTTCAACTACACCCTTCCATCCCCAAGAAATACGAGCTGCGACAATAAAGTAATGACACTGAAGTGAAAAAAAATGTTGCTTACCGTGTTGTCTTCTGTCTCCTTCAAACTAGTTCGTTTCTGATTGCACACACTTTTTCCAGCGCATCTGCCATTGACGGTAACATTTCTGGAACTCATCTTATGTAATATCCTCCAAGACCCTCGTCACAGCTTTTTGAACATGTTGTGTTGTTTGAAAATGGTGTCCCTTGACCGCCGTTTTGGCTCTCGGAAGTAGAAAAAAGTCGCACGGAGCGATATGTGGTGAATAAGTTGGGTGTGTTAGTACTGAAATTTGTTTTGAGGTTAAAAATTGCTGTACTGACAGAGCAGTATGGGATGGCGCATTATCGTGATGCAGAATCTAATTATCAGCAATGTTGGCACAGACACGAAGAACTCTTTTACGAAGCCTTTATAAAATTTCTTTGTAGTAATACTCGTTTACTGTTTGTCCAGGAGGCACCCACTCTTTATGAAGACTTCCCTTGAAATCAAAGAAGCACACAAGCATGCATTTCACTTTTGACTTTAACATGCGAGCTTTTTTGGTCTGGGTGATCTCTCTGAGCACCATTGCGAACTTTGGTGATTTGTCTCTGGATCGAACTGAAAAAACGAACTTTCATCACCAATGATAACACGGCTCAACAAGTGTAGATTGATTTCCGCCGGCCGCGGTGGTCTCGCGGTTCTAGGCGCGCAGTCCGGAACCGTGCGACTGCTACGGTCGCAGGTTCGAATCCTGCCTCGGGCATGGATGTGTGTGATGTCCTTAGTTAGGTTTAAGTAGTTCTAAGTTCTAGGGGACTGATGACCACAGCAGTTGAGTCCCATAGAGCTCAGAGCCATTTGAACCATTGATTTCCGTTTACTCTAACAGATCGGCTGCCACATTTTTCAGTGTTCCTCACTGCTGTGGTGTGAGATTTTTCGGGACCATTTTTGGACAAATCTTTCTCATACCAAGATCTTCAATTAATATTAGGCGAATCGTTCTTCGGTTGATGTTCAGTTCTTCTGCAATCATTTTCACGGATAATCTTCGCTCGGATCGTACGAGTCCACGCATCCTGCCAAAGTTGACGTCCATCCGAGAGACTGGTGGTCTTCTACTGCGGTCTTCATCTTCAACATTCGTTCTGCCTTCACTAAACATTCTACGCCAACGATAAACTTGTGCTCTTGACATAACCTCCTCCCCAAAAGCCTTCTGAAGCTTACCATAAGTTGTCGTCGCGTTTTCATCCAATTTAACACAAAAAGAAATGGCATACCGTTGCGCAATAATATGCGGTTCTATTTCCGTGACGAGGGACACAAACACATGTTAACTTCACATAGTAACTCACGACTGGGCAGTTACATCGATGTACCGCTTGGACTAGAAGCAGCTTATAGACCAAGTTCAAAGATATTGTGCCTATGGAAGACTGTAGGGTTGCCACATCTTGCAAAGAAAATTAGTGTCATTACTTTATTGTCGCGCCTCGTAAGTTCTGTGAGTCTGGGAGAATTTTAACAGCTTGAGTTTTCACAGCTGTCTCGTCATGAGAAAGTTGCATCTAAGAAGACAGGTAGATCAGTAACTAATATCCCTCAGTCAGGGTAGGCGACAAGAACACGAAATTTATTCGTAGCTTTAATTCCGAATGGTTCAAACGGAAACGACTTACTTTGTGGCCATAAAGTAAAAAATGCATTGTTTTGTGTGGTGTCACCGCCAGACACCACGCTTGCTAGGTGGTAGCCTAGTCTAGAGACTTCCTAGCACTCGCCCCAGTTGTACAGCCGATTTTGCTAGCGATGGTTCACTGACAAAACACGCTCTCATTTTCCGAGACGATAGTTAGCATAGCCTTCAGCTACGTTATCTGCTACGACCTAGCAAGGCGCCATTATCAGTTACTATTGATAGTAGGAATCATGTACCGTCAAGAGCGACGTTCATCATTAATGGATTAATTCCATTATTCCACCAGCTACGTCAGTTGTTTGTAAATTCTAAATTCCTGGTCCTGTTCCAGACCTCACGCCAGCCTGCGTGAGCTAAACCGCGTGCCTTTCGGCCTCCTCTAGTAACACGGTGTTGGCTCTCCTGCCATCCACAACAGTTCGCTTCCCGTTTTTGCTCTCTGGAGGAGATGTAACGTGGACAAAAGATAGTTTCAGAAATATGAACAAAACGAAAGGAAAATTTCAAAAGCATAAGAAATACACACACTACTAGCCATTATAATTGCTACACCAAGAATAAATACAGATG
This sequence comes from Schistocerca gregaria, assembly GCF_023897955.1. Lineage (NCBI taxonomy): Eukaryota > Metazoa > Arthropoda > Insecta > Orthoptera > Acrididae > Schistocerca > Schistocerca gregaria. Next base: position 23,885,692 of record NC_064928.1, on the reverse strand, counting down.
AAAAACGGATATTCAATAGACAAATATATTATACTAGAACGGATATCTGATTACATTTTCACGCAATTTGGCTGCATAGATTCTGAGAAATCAGTACCCAGAACAATCACCTCAAGCCGTAATCACGGCCTTGACACGTCTGGGCATTGAGTCAAACAGAGCTTGGATGGCGCGTACAGGTACAGCTGCCCATGCAGCTTCAACACGATACCACAGTTCATCAAGAGTAGTGACTGGCGTATTGTGACGAGCCAGTTGCTCGGCCACCATTCACCAAACGTTTTCAATTGGTGAGAGATGTGGAGAATGTGCTGACCAGGGCAGCAGTCGAACATTTTCTGTATCCAGAAAGGCCCGTGAAGGACCTGCAACATGCGGTCGTGCATTATCCTGCTGAAATGTAAAGTTTCGTAGGGATCGAATGAAGGGTAGAGCCACGGGTCTTAACACATCGGAAATGTAACGTCCGCTGTTCAAAGTGCCCTCAATGCGAACAACAGGTGACCGAGACGTGTAACCAATGGCAGCCCATACCATCATGCCGGGTGATACGCCAGTATGGCGATGACGAATACACGCTTCCAATGTGCGTTCACCGAATGTCGCCAAACAAGGATGCGACCATCATGATGCTGTAAACAGAACCTCGATTCATCCGAAAAAATGACGTTTTGCCATTCGTGCACCCAGGTTCGTCGTCGAGTAGACCATCGCAGGCGCTCCTTTCTGTGATGCAGCATCAAGGGTAACCGCAGCCATGGTCTCCGAGCTGAGTGTCCATGCTGCTGTAAACGTCGTCGAACTGTCGTTCAGACGGTTGTTGCCTTGCAAACGTCCCCATCTACCGACTCATGGATCGAGACATGGCTGCACGATCCGTTACAAGCATACGGATAAAATGCCTGTCATCTCGACTGCTAGTGATACGAGGGTGTTGGAATCCAGCACGGCGTTCCGTATTACCCTCCTGAACCCACCGATTCCACATTCTATTAACAGTCATTGGATCTCGACCAACACGAGCAGCAATGTCGCGATACGATAAACCACAATCGCGATAGGCTACAATGCGACCTTTATCAAAGTCGGAAAAGTGATGGTTCGCATTTCTCCTCGTCACACGAGGCATCACAACAATGTTTCACCAGGCAGTTTAGAATGTGAAAATGCTTTCAAATGTATCTCATGAAATGATGGACGACTCAGAAGGGTTTGTGTCACTGATTCCGAAGTGAAACCACCTTTAAAACAACTGATTGCTTACTTTTTGCTAATTTTTTCTTGTATTCGTTACTTACTGCGATAATAAAGGCTAATTTTGTGAACATTTTAAAATTAATTTTTTATATTATGGGGACTCAAAAGCGTTAAAAAACAACATTTCTGAAATTCAGTGAGCAATGCACATCACACAGTGGCAGAAGCAACAGGAATTGTAAAATACCAAGAATGATAATAATTTCAAGTTTGGGTTAGAACTTTTCATAAGATTATATCTGATTTTGAAATAACTTAGAACCAAATGCAATATCTACAAATTAGCGTTTTTAAAGTTAATTAATATGTAACAATATTCAAAAGTACTACTTTAGGATTCCGAAACTCAATGTCATGTGACAATCCTACAAAGACACTCGTCGTAGAGGCAGAGGAAGCTTGTGATTCTATAGGCGTTGATATAATGGAAAAATATTCTTCCACTAACCACGTAATGGCTGTTAAGTTGTTCGACAAGAAATGCTTCGATAGTTTTGAGAATGAACATCGTACACAGGTGGTACTACTGATCGAGAAAGCACATTTCATGACTGGCGAAGAAGAGCTCAAAACTGAACTAAAAACAAGGTATGATACTCATGAATACCGCAAATTAACTACGCTACTGAAATTTATCATGGAAAAAAATCGTGACAATGTTCCTCGTGAAATTACGAAGCTGGCAAAAATCTACTTGACAATTCTCATCATTACATCAGAGAGAGAACGCTGCTTTTCAGTACTAAGAAGAATAAACACTGTTCTAAAAAGCACCAAGAATTCAGAAAGACTAAATGAAATTTCATTGCTTTCAGTGGCGAAAAATTTCCTCAGACCTCCACCAGAGAACAAGGAGAAAATTATTGGCGTTTTTGCGAAAACTGAAAGAAGAGGAATGGATTTCCTTTTAGATCAATTTATCAAACTTAGTTTAAAGTAGTAAAGGAGTTTTGCTATTTGGGGAGCAAAATAACTGATGATGGTAGAAGTAGAGAGGATATAAAATGTAGACTGGCAATGGCAAGGGAAGCGTTTGTGAAGAAGAGAAATTTGTTAACATTGAGTATAGGTTTAAGTGTCAGGAAGTCGTTTCTGAAAGTATTTGTCTGGAGTGTAGCCATGTATGGAATTGAAACATGGACAATAACTAGGTTGGACAAGACGAGAACAGTAGCTTTCGAAATGTGGTTCTACAGAAGAATGCTGAAGATTGATGGGTAGATCACATAACTAATGAGGAGGTATTGAATAGGATTGGGGAGAAGAGAAGTTTGTGGCACAACTTGACAAGAAGAAGGGATCGATTGGTAGGACATGTTCTGAGGCATCAAGGGATCACCAATTTAGTATTGGAAGGCAGCGTGGAGGGTAAAAATCGCAGAGGGAGACCAAGAGATGAATGCACTAAACAGATTCAGAAGGATGTAGGTTGCAGTAGGTACTCGGAGATGAAGCTTGCATAGGATAGAGTAGGATGAAGAGATGCATCAAACCAGTCTCAGGACTGAAGACAACAGTTTAAAGTAGGCAAAAACTATTTTGTTTGTTCTTTTAGGAGTTTATCAACTATCTGAATAAGTTTTTTTCAATACAAGTTTGTTCTCCTTTAAACAGTTTTAAAACAAAGGCTAAGATTTTTTTGGAGCGGCACCCCCGCTAATTTCAACGACGAGCCGCCACTGTTTGAAATGCATTTGTACCAACTAGGACGATATTCGATACTGAAATCAGTGGCGGCTCGTAAGTACACATCGCAATTTCTGCATCTACCTCTACATCTACGCGATTACTCTGCTATTAACAATAAAGTGCCTGGCAGAGGGTTCAATGAACCACATTCATGCTGTCTCTCTACCGTTCCACTCTCGAAAGGCATGCGGGAAAAACGAGCACCTAAATGTTTTCGTACGAGCACCGATTTCTCTTATTTTATCATGATGATCATTTCTCCCTATCTAGGTGAGTGTCAAGAGAATTTTTCGCAATCGGAGGAGAAAACTGCTGGTGATTGAAATTTCATGAGAAGATCCCATCGCAACGAAAAACGCCTTTGTCTTAATGATTGCCACTCCACTTCACGTATCGTGTCTGTGACACTATCTCCCTTATTTTGAGATAATACAAAACGAGCTGGCCTTCTTTGTACTTTTTCGATGTCATCCATCAGTCCCACCTGATGCGGATCCCACACCGCACAGCAGTACTCCAGAATAGGGCGGACAAGCGTGGTGTAAGCAGTCTCTTTAGTAGGCCTGTTGCACCTAAGTGTTCTGCCAATGAATCGCAATCTTTGGTTGGCTCTACCCACTACATTATCGATGTGATCGTTCCAATTTAGGGTAATTGTAATTGTAATCCCTAAGTATTTGTGTGACTTATAGCGTAATCGAAATTTATCTGATTTCTTTTAGTACTCTTGTGAATAACTTCGCGCTTTTCTTTATTCAGGGTCAAGTGCCAATTTTCGCACCATACAGATATCTTACCTAAATCACTTTGCAAGTCGTTTTGATCATCTGATGACTTTAGAAGACGGTAAATGACAGCATCATCTGCAAACAATCTAAGACGGCTACTTAGGTTGTCTCCTATGTCGTTAATATAGATCACGAACAATACACAGCCTATAACACTTCCTTGGGGAACGCCGGATATTACTTCTGTTTTACTCGATGACTTTCCGTCTATTACTGCGATGATTAGGATGATTATTAGTGTTTTAGGGCGCACAACAACAAGGTTATCAGCACCGACACGCAGTTTGGATAGAAGATGCTTGCGAGGAACGGTGTCGAAAACCTTCTGGAAATCTAAAAATATGGAATGAATTTGACATGCCCTGTCCATAGCACTTATTACTTCATGAGTATAAAGAGGTAGTTGTGTTTCGCGAGAACGATATTTTCTGAATCCGTGCTGACTATGTGTCAGTAAATCGTTTTCTTCGAGGTATTTCATAATGTTCGAATACAGTATATGTTCTAAAACCCTACTGCAAACCGACGTTGGTGATGTAGGCCTGTAACTCAGCGGATTACTCCTACTTCCGCTTTTGGGTATTGGTGTGACTTGAGCAATTTTCCAGTCTTTACGTACGTATCTTTCTGTGAGCGAGCGGTTGTATATAACTGCTAAATATAGAGCTATTGTATCAGCATACTCTGAGAGGGACCTGACTGGTATACAGTCTGGACTTGATGCCTTGCCTTTATTAAGCGATTTAAACTGTTTTGCTACACAGAGAAGACCTACTTCTATGTTTCTCATCTTGGCAGTAGATCTTGTTTGTAATTCAGAAATATTTACTTCGTCTTCTTTGGTGAAGGAGTTTCGGAAAACCGTGTTTAATAACTCTGTTTTACTGGCACTGTCATCGATTATTTCACCGTTGTTATCGCGTAGTGAAGGTATTGATTGCGTCTCTGCCACTGGTGTGCTTTATGTATGACCAGAATCTCTTTGGGATTTTCGTCAGATTCCGAGACAGTATTTCGTTGTGGAATTTATTAATAGCATCTCGAATTGAAGTACGCGCTATCTTTCGAACCTCTGCAAAACCTTGCCAATCTTGGGGATTTTGCATTCTCTTAAATTTCGCATGCTTTTTTCGTTGCTTCTGCAACAACGATCTGACCTGTTTTGTGTACCATGGGGGATCAGTACCATCACTTACTAATTTATGTGGTGTATATCTCTCAGTTGCTGTTGTTGCTATCTCTTTGAAAACATTCCACAACTTTTCTACACTTACATGATCAGATCGGAAGGAGTGAAGACTGTCTCTTAAAAAGGCTCCAAGTTAATTCTAACATTTTCGCTTACAGCTGAAAAATGCTCGTGTCGGTGCACAAGAAAGGCGAATATCAATACTTTCATCATTTCGTGGCCCTGTCAGCAACTGTATAAATATTAAATTCAAAATTAACAGCCTCAGTTGCGGAGTTACCTAGATTTACCTAGGTTTCAATTGGGATAACCCAACCTTCTTCAGAATTACACTTACTAATGTTTGTCCATAATGGACATTGTCAAACTAAAAATACAAATACACCAAGTGTCGTCATATTTTAAAAACTTAACTGAAACTGCCTCAGCCCCACTTCCCGACCGCGATGCGGCAGCCACGAGTGTTGTACTGGAACAGTACAAATATGACTACACTTGGTGTATTTGTATTTTTAGTTTGACAATGTCCATTATGGACAAACATTAGTGAGTGTAATTCTGAAGAAGGTTGGGTTATCCCAATTGAAACCTAGGTAAATCTAGGTAACTCCGCAACTGAGGCTGTTAATTTTGAATTTAAAGGCGAATATGTTACTGCTCGAGGAGTCCCTTGAAAATTTAAGCTGATTCTTGTTGTACTGTTGATTGCGTTTACTGAAACTTATGGAATGACTTTTTTCGGGTTCACAAACATTTTATTTGCATCTGTTACAACTTTTATGCTGTTATTTCGTGTACTGACAAGTTCCATGACCTTGGGGATTTCCTCCTCAATTTGGTCCTACGGAACTTGACGTGTAACTAAAAAATAATTAAATAAATTTAAGAGACTCTGGCAGAGAAGTGTGGAACTAATTGCCTCACTTCTCAATCCTCATCAAAAATTTTGACATGCGAACGTATTCTCTCTCTTTTAACGCGGAACATTCTAAACCCTTTTAACCGTCCATCCAGCGAAGCCTTCATACCCAGAGTCTCGCTCTCACTGCCACGATCTGCATATGTCTCTCTCCCACGGCCTTCTTTGTCCCACACTAATTTACATATTTCCCACTGCCATCGTCCCTTCTCCCACTTACACTGTCTCCTTGTGTGTCTCTTTCCCGCTGACACTGTGTTCGCCCCATATTGAGCCTTCCTTGTGCTAAACTTCGCCGGTCTGGAAGGGTCCAGAAACCCACGCCAATGAATGGTCTACACTTTCTTCTATTCTTCATTTACACTGTCACCTCTCTCTTTTGCTCAAACTTCTTCTATCCCCATCCATCGCTATTTCTCTTTTACTGCCACAGTCTCTCACAGACAATTAATACCCCTTGTCTCCTTGACTCCTACTGCTATTGTCTTCATCCATCTGTCTTTCTCTTTCACTGCCAATTTCTCTTTCCCACCCCATGACTGTTTGCTCTCTCTTCCACCGTCACTCTCTCTTTGCCACTCTCCTACAAAAAGGAGCGAATGTATTCGCATCCCAAAATATTTGACGAGGAAGGCGGAATGACGCAGTTGTTTCCCACTTTTCTGTCACTGTCTTCTAAAGAAGACCATATTCCCCTTTTTTGTGCTCCGATAGGGGCATTTTCCGATGGTTCCCTTCTTTTCTTTGCTGTAGCAAAGTGTGTTGCTTCTATATAAAGAATACTATGGGTCGTTAAATTGTGATAGTTTATTTATATACCGACACATCTATATACTTTGAGACAATAAACAACAAATAAGTGATTATCACAAAATAATGTGCTTTACATTTTTCCGGATACTTCCCTCAACTATTGCAATCACTAAAAACGTTCAGCTTATGGTCTTTATCCCCCCTCATGAACCATGGACCTTGCCGTTCGTGGGGAGGCTTCCGTGATTCAGCGATACAGATAGCCGTACCGTAGGTGCAACCACAACGGAGGGGTATCTGTTGAGAAGCCAGACAAACGTGTGGTTCCTGAAGAGGGGCAGCAGCCTTTTCAGTAGTTGCAGTGGCAACAGTCTGGATGATTGACTGATCTGGCCTTGTAACACTAACCAAAACGGCCTTGCTGTGCTGTGCTGGTACTGCGAACGGCTGATAGCAAGGGGAACCTACAGCGGTAATTTTTCCCGAGGGCATGCAGCTTTACTGTATGATTAAATGATGATGGCGTCCTTTTGGGTAAAACATTCCGGAAGTAAAATAGCCCCCCCCCCCCCCCTTCAAATTTCCGGGCGAGGACTACTCAAGAGGATGGCGCTGTCAGGAGAAAGAAAACTGGCGTTCTACGGATCGGAGCGTGGAATGTCAGATCCCTTTATCGGGCAGTTATGTTAGAAAATTTAAAAAGGGAAATGGATAGGTTAAGGTTAGATATAGTGGGAATTAGTGACGTTCGGTGGCAGGAGGAACAAGACTTCTGGTCAAGCGAATACAGTGTTATAAATACAAAGTCAAATAGGGATAATGCAGGAATAGGTTTAATAATGAATAAAAAAAATAGGAGTGCGGGTAAGCTACTACCAACACCATAGTGAACGCATTATTGTGGACAAGATAGATACGACGCACACGCCTACTACAGTAGTACAAGTTTATATGCCAACTAGCTCTGCAGATGATGAAGAAATTGAAAAAATGTATGATGAATTAAAAGAAATTACTCATATAGTGAAGGGAGACGAAAATTTAATAGTCATGGGTGACTGGAATTCGTCAGTAGGAAAAGGGAGAGAAGGAAACGTAGTACGTGAATATGGATTAGGGGTAAGAAACGAAAGAGGAAGCCGCCTGGTAGAATTTTGCACAGAACACAACTTAATCATAGCTAACACTTGGTTCAAGAATCATAAAAGAAGACTGTATACATGGAAGAAGCCTGTAGATACTGACAGGTTTCAGATTATATAATGGTAAGACAAAGATTTAGGAACCAGGTTTTAATTGTAAGACGTTTCCAGGAGCAGATGTGGACTCTGACCACAATCTATTGGTTATGAACTGTAGAATAAAACTGAAGAAACAGCAAAAAGACGGGAATTTATGGAGATGGGACCTGGATAAACAGACTATACCAGAGATTGTACAGAGTTTCAGGGAGAGCATAAGGGAACAATTGACAAGAATGGGGGGAAGATATACAGTAGAGGAAGAATGGGTAGCTTTGAGGGATGAAGTAGTGAAGGCAGCAGGGGATCAAGTTAAACAGATGGGGGCTGATAGAAATCCTTGGGTATCAGAAGAGATATTGAATTTAATTGATGAAAGGAGAAAATGTAAAAATGCAGTAAATGAAGTAGGCAAAAAGGAATACAAACGTCTCAAAAATGAGATCGACAGGAACTGCCAAATTGCTAAGTATGGATGGGTAGAGGACAAATGTAAGGATATAGAGGCTTATCTCACTAGGGGTAAGATAGATATTGCCCACAGGAAAATTAAAGAGAACTTTGGAGAAAAGAGAATCACTTATATGAATATCAAGATCTTAGATGGAAACCGACTTCTAAGCAAAGAAGGGAAAGCAGAAAGGTGGAAGGATATAGGGTCTATACAAGGGCGATGTATTTGAGGACAATATTATGGAAATGGGAGATATGATACTGCGTGAAGACTCTGTCAGAGCACTGAAAGACCTGAGTCGAAACAAAGCTCCGGGAGTAGACAACATTCCATTAGAACTACTGACAACCTTGGGAGAACCAGCCCTGACAAAACTCTATCATCTGGTGAGCAAGATGTATGAGACAGGCGAGATTCCCTAGGACTTCAAGAAAAATATAATAATTCCAATCCCAAAGAAAGCAGGTGTTGACAGATGTGAAAATTACCGAACTATCAGTTTAATAAGTCACAGCTGCAAAATACCAACGCGAATTCTTTACAGACGAATGGAAAAACTAGTAGAAGCCGACCTCGGGGAAGATCAGTTTGGATTCCGTAGAAACATTGGAACCCGTGAGATAATACTGACTCTACGACTTATCTTAGAAGAAAGATTAAGGAAAGGCAAACCTACGTTTCTAGCTTTTGTAGACTTAGAGAAAGCTTTTGAAAATGTTGATTTGAATACTCTCTTTCAAATTCTAAAGATGGCAGGGGTAAAATACAGGGAGCGAAAGGCTATTTACAATTTGTACAGAAACCAGATGGCACTTATAAGAGCCGAGGGGCATGAAAGGGAAGCAGTGGTTGGGAAGGGAGTGAGATGTTATTCAATCTGTATATTGAGCAAGCAGTAAAGGAAACAAAAGAAAAATTCGGAGTAGGTATTAAAATCCATCTAGAACGAATAAAAACTTTGAGGTTCGCCGATGGCATTGTAATTCTGTCAGAGACAGCAAAGGACTTGGAAGAGCAGTTGAACGGAATGGATAGTGTCTTGAAAGGAGGATATAAGATGAACATCAACAAAAGCAAAACGAGGATAATGGAATGTAGTCGAATTAAGTCGGGTGATGCTGAGGAAATTAGTTTAGGAAATGAGACACTTAAAGTAGTAAAGGCGTTTTGCTATTTGGGGAGCAAAATAACTGATGATGGTCGAAGTAGAGAGGATATAAAATGTAGACTGGCAATGGCAAGCAAAGCGTTTATGAAGAAGAGAAATTTGTTAACATCGAGTATAGGTTTAAGTGTCAGGAAGTCGTTTCTGAAAGTATTTGTATGGAGTGTAGCCATGTATGGAAGTGAAAAAAGGACAATAAATAGTTTGGCCAAGACGAGAATAGAAGCTTTCGGAATGTGGTGCTACAGAAGAATGCTGAAGATTAGATGGGTAGATCACATAACTATTGTGGAAGTATTGAATAGGATTTGGGAGAAGAGACGTTTGTGGCACAACTTGACAAGAAGAAGGGATCGGTTGGTAGGACATGTTCTGAGACATCAAGGGATCACCAGTTTAGTATTGGAGGGCAGCGTGGAGGGTAAAAATCGTAGGGGGAGACCAACAGATGAATACAGTAAGCAGATTCAGAAAGATGTAGGTTGCAGTACGTAGTGGGAGATGAAGAAGCTTGCACAGGATAGAGTAGCGTGGAGAGCTGCATCAAACCAGTCTCTAGACTGAAGATCACAACAACAATGGTCTTTATTTTGAAAGAGCAAAAATGTTGTTGAAATAATGTCATTTTACTGAATTTGCATTCTTTTCAGTTTCACGTAATTTTTGGTAGTCTTTTTAATTTCTTTTCAGGCACGTTAAGACTCTTCTCAGCTTTTTTTTTTTTTTTTTTTTTTTTTTGCCCCTGTAGCAAAAAAAAAAAGTTTCACTGGCTCTGAGCACTATGGGACTTAACTTCTGTGGTCATCAGTCCCCTAGAACGTAAAACTACTTAAACCTAACTAACCGAAGGACATCAGACAGATCCTTGCCCGAGGCAGGATTCGAACCTGCGACCGGAACGGTGGCGCCTAGAAGCGCTCGGCCACTGTGGCCGGCTTCTGCATCACCACTTTGTGCCTATTCGTGTAGGAGGGAAATATCCATTATACAGAGACAGCGCATGATAAAATTTTACTGGTGAAAAAGTGCTGACCAAAAACGTAGGTTGGTGACCTCAGAACCTTTGCGATGACCGTACAACTCTCTCATTACGTCAATTAAAACCACATTTACGTCTCAGGCCGAATATTAGGTCAATAAGTACGGTAACTTTGAACCTATGGTTCTCGGTATCCGATAGTGGTATCGAGAAAAGTTTCAGGGTTGCTCGAGAATATTATGTTAGGAATATAAGGCAAAAATTGCAACGATTTGCGAAATTATAGAAATGGCCATTCCCGAAATTGGTACTTTCGATACCTAAAAATCATGGTTTTTTGGGTGTATCTTGGTAACTGATAAAAATGGTCGAAACCCTGTGGTTTCTGCGGCCTTCTCCATAAATACGGTAACTTTCAACTTATTGATCTCGGTAACGGATAATGATACCGTGAAGAGTTTCTAGGTTCTACGAGAATACCATCCTAAGAACATGTGGTAAAAATTTCTAAGATTCGCCACGAATATAAATTAGAGTAGTGGCCATCCCCACGACTGGCGCTTTTCATACCTTGAAATCATGCTTTTTCGAGGTGGACAAATGGTCCTTTTATAAGGTCTACCATAGGCCTCAGCTAATACAAAAGAACCAACCAACTAGACAATTTGTCTGGGCTGGAGGATGTTTGTTATATAAATCTAAATTTTGCCCGTATACCGTGGGATAGCCACAGTACAGCTGTTCTTCGGACAGATTTTTTGGAACATACTGTTATCGTGCACTGTCGTGCACGGACCGATATTTTCGTACCCTTCTACCTGTAGGGTACACCGTGTATATTGCAAAGAAATTGTGTACAACATAAACTAAGCGAAAGAGATATTGCAGGGAAAAATGAGATAGACAAACAGATAGATAGGTGGAGAGAGAGAGAAAGGGCGGAAGAGGGAAAACAAGACTTGAATGACACTAAAAACTGAGTTCCGGAATGTGTAAGCCACTTCTTTCGTGCAGGAGTTCCATGTCCTCAAGATTCTCATACAGACTCAGTGGCTGGCATCTCCTTTTCCTACTGCCCATGTTATATGGCCATTCCAGTTTAGGTCACTCTGGGCGCTTACGCCTTTGGTATTTTATGGCTCTAATTTTTTCCAAGGAGTTGTCGCCAACAGTGCAATCGAACAATAGTGGATCCAGGGTGAACTTGAGCTCTGCAGCGGAGTGTGTGAGAATACCTTATTTCCTGTCAGGTTAAAAGTATGTGCCAAACTGGGGCTCGAAACCGGGACCTTTCACTTTCACCCACAAGTGCTCCACAAACTGAGCTACCCGGGCGAGACTCGCGACCCATCCTCACAGCTTTACGGGTTCGGGTCCCGCTCCGCCACAGTTTTCATCTGCAAGCAAGTTACGGCACAGGATCTCTTCAGCTGTTTACCCTTAATACTTTACATTTACTCACGTTCAGGGTCAACTGCCAGGCTCTCTACGAATCGTCGATCCTCTGTGGGTCTCCTGGCATTTCACTTCAGCCTTCGGCGTTGCAAACTTCAGAACCTCGCAACTGCTATAGGAAAGAATGGACGCTTTCATTTTGCATCGATCAGAAGGAACAGAAAAACAAATGCAATCGCTTCGTAATGCAAAGGCATCAGGACAAGATAACTATAAGATTGTACGAACATTTTGCGAAATAAATTGTTTCTCTTCGAGCAACATCCTATTGTAGTTCGCTGGAGCAACGAAGGGTATCAACACTCATGCTCATAAATTAAGGATAATTGCCGAATGTGGGTCCACACAACGTGGCACTACACAAAACTGCCGCTAACAGCATAGGCACAAAGGGAACACACACGACAGAGATCTGTAAGTCCACGGTATTGGTGATAAGTTGAGAAAACCGTCCCGAAATACGTGTCCTACAAAACGCCACTGTTTCCTGCACATGTACGCCGACATCAATGTGGGATATGATCATCATGAACACGTACACAGGCAGCACAACTTATTGGCATACTCTGGATCAGGTGGTCGAGCAGCTGCTGGGGTATAGCCTCCCATTCTTGCACTAGTGCCTGTCGCAGCTCCTGAAGTGTCGTAGGGGTTTGAAGACGTGCAGCGATTCATCGACCGACGTGGTCGATGGCGTTTAGGTCTGGAGAACAGACAAGCCACTCCATTCGCCTGATATCTTCTGTTTCAAGGTACTCCTCCACTATGGCAGCTCAATGGAGCCGTGCGTCAACACCGATCAGGGGGAAGGTGGGAATCACTGCACCCCTGAAAAGGCTGACATACTGGTGAAAACTGAGGTCCCGATACACCTGACCTGTCTGTTCGTCTGTCAAAGACATTCAAGGGTGTATGTGCATAATCCCACCCCATACCATCAATCCACGACCTACATATAGGTCCCTTTCAAGGTCATTAGGGGGTTGGTATCTGGTTCCTGATTCACGCCAGATGGAAAACCCTGCGAGAATCACTGTTGAGACTATACCTGGAGTCGTCGGTGAAGATGACCTGGGACCACTGTTCTCATGAGCATATACTGTGTTCTTGACACCAGGCTTTACGGGCTCTACTGTGACCAGGGGCCAGTGGAATGCACCTTGCAGGTCTCCGGGCGAATAACGTCTGTTTAGTCATCTGTAGACTGTGTGTCTGGAGACAACTGTTCCAGTGGCTGCGGTAAGGTCCCGAGCAAGGCTACCTGCAGTACACCGTGGCCGTCTGCGAGCACTGATGGTGAGATATCGGTCTTCTTGTCGTGTTGTATACTGTGGACGTTCCGTGCTTTAGCGCCTAGACACGTTTCCTGTCCGCTCGAATCGTTACCATAATCTCGAATTCACACTTTGTGGCACACGGAGGGCCCGCGCTGTGATCTGCTGTGTTTTGACCAGCCTCCAGTAGCCCTAGTATTCTACCCCTTATAAAGTCGTCATTATGTGTTCTTTGAGGCATTTTCAACTGACAATCACCATTAGCATGTCTGAAAACATCTGCACACTTGCTCGCTGCACCGTACTCTGACATGCTCGAACACACATCTGCGTATATGGACTGCTGCCAGCGCCACCGTGCGACGACCGCATCGTCATATGCCGAGGTGATTTAAACCCGCAAACCGCCCATCAGAGCGTTGTTTCACCATGTATCAGCATTATCCTTCATTTATGAGCATGAGTATAGCAACTGAAAAAGGCGTTAGGTCATCCCCGTTTTCGAGAAGGGTCGTAGGACAGATGCACACAATTATGGGCTATATCGTTGGCGTCAGTTTTTTGTACAACAATGGAACGAGAAGAATTATGAAATTTTTGGAGAACGAAAGTCAACGTTGATTACACAAAGAGAAATCTTGCGAAAGTCAGCTCTGTGTGTACCTCGAGGAGAGCCGTAGCGCTGCAGACAGCGCCGCCCGAGCAGCGACCGTGTTCGTTGACCTGGAAACAGCAGTGGGCAGCGTCCTGCGCTGCCGCCTGGTGAGGGAGGCAGCACGGTGCTCTCAGCGGAACAAAACTGACGTGTGTAAATGCGACTTCAAGTGTACACCAAGCAAGAGTCTGCAGTCTATACAAATGATCTTAGGACTGTTCGCAGATGAAACGGATGTATGTAAGAAAGTAGCAGCGCCGGAAGGCGGGACAGATTTGCAAAATGACCCCCGTAGGACTGAACCTGAACGTAATTGAATGTAACATGTTGCGCACAAACAGGAAAATCAGTTCTCTACTGCATAACTAAGCTGTCGATAACGAATTGCTCCCAACATATCTACCGTAAAATATCTAGCAGTAACTCCCATGAGCAACGTTAAGTGGAACCATTACATAAAGCAAATAGTTGGAAAAGCAACTGCTGAGATTCATTGCAAGAATCTTAAGGAAACATAACTCATCTACAGAAGAGGTGGCATACAAAGCGCTTGTTCGAGCCACTCTTGACTACGTTTAACAATCTGCGACCCTTGCCAGGTAGGACTGATTGAGGGGACAGGGAAGATCCAAAGAAGAGCGGCGCGATTCGTCACGGGAGGCTTTAGTCGGTGCGAGAGCGTTACAGAGATCTTCAACAGACTCCTGTGGCAGACACTACGAGAGAGGCCTTGTGCACCACAGAGAGTGTTTGTGTTAAAATTTCGACTAATAACTTTCCGGGAAGAGTCGGAGAACATATTAATTCCTCCCACACACGTCTCGCGAAATGACCGCAATGAGAAAATTCGACGAATTAGAGTTACTACAGAGGCGCTGAATGTAAGCGAATCAGTTAGTGGTACCAGAAGTACGCTCCGCCACACACCACAAGCTGGCCTGAGGAGTACTGATGTAGATGTAGATGTATTAACTGCTTGTAGATTTCTCCTCCCGCTTTTTTCAATGTACGGACTGCCATCTTTTGGAGCTTTCGGCTTTTTCGGGTTTATGTCAGTGCTAGTAAAAATGTGGCCCTCTGAAATAGTCCTCTAATCTGTAATTAAATCATATTGGTGTAGTAGTTCCTGACGTAATATGGAATAGCAATGTTGTATTTTTGTAAGGCTGCGTAAATCGACAAATAAATCGGCACTAAGCGGCGGAAGACACTTCATTTGATACAGAACTAGGAGCGACATTCTTCGCAAAATACGAGTCGCTGTAATGGCGACGACAGAGAGGGATTTCGCTCGTCCCTGCTTCCTTCGGTTGCGCAACGTCACCCTCCTCTGCGCAGGTCCAACCGACGCCGTTTTCTCGGAAGATAAGGCCCGGAGCTCGGCCGTTATTTCCTGACGTCAACGCCGGGTGCTCGCAGCCAGGCAATCTGCTGGGTGCGTTGCTTTACGCAACGCGTATTTCCCTGAGTGCGTACTTATCGAATATTGCGTCATTCTTCGCGTAGGACACCTTTTCCACAAAAAATTCCCAAGTTCACATTGAAACTCTACGAAACAGATCCAATGCAATTACTAAAGTTGTGCCCGAACACTTTTGTAACTACCACTAACTATGCTAATAATTGTCACTTTATCCTAGAGCCAGCCTTAAAAATGTGGCGTCTGCCATTATTGTTCATTCGGTGCAGGACTCCGGCGCGTAGTTTCTCGCACAATACTGCGTCCCACACCGTCAACGGTCCGACTTTTGTGGTCATATTAGGTCTGACGCTAAAGTTCTCTCCTTGTACCATCCCTGCAATTACGACTTTCAGCAAGGCTTATATCATATTATGTGACCCACCATTCTATCTCTTTCTTTCATTATGTTCCTCACTATAACACTACTGAGAAAATTTAGAGTACCAGTATTTGAAACTGACTGCTGAATGATTCTTCTTCCGCCAATATACACAGAGTCTAAGGACGTCGGAGATAGGATACGCAAATTAGTGCTCACATGGGGGCACATAGACAGTCGTTTCTCCCTCGCTCTATTTGGAAGTGGAACATAAAGCGAAATGGCTACAAGTGCTACAGCATACCCTACGCTACGCGCCGTACCGTGGCATGTGAAGTATCTACACTACTGGCCATTAAAATTGCTACGCCAACAAGAAATGCAGATAACAAACGGGTATTCATTGGACAAATATATTAAACTAGAACTGACATGTGATTACATTTTCACGCAATTTGGGTGTCTAGATCCTGAGAACTCAGTACCCAGAACAACCACCTCTGGCCGTAATAACGGCGTTGATACGCCTGGGCATTGAGCCAAACAGAGCTTGGATGGCGTATACAGGTACAGCTGCCCATGCAGCTTCGACACGATACTACAGTTAATCAAGAGTAATGACTGGCGTATTGTGACGAGCCAGTTGCTCGGCCACCATTGATCAGACGTTTTCAATTGGTGAGAGATCTGCAAAATGTGCTGGCCTGAGCAGCAGTCTAACATTTTCTGTATCCAGAAAAGCCCGTACAGGACCTGCAACATGTGGTCGTGTACTATCGTGCTACTATGTAGGGTTTCGCAGGGATCGAACGAAGGGTAGAACCACGGGTCGTAACACATCTGAAATGTAACGTCCACTGTTCAAAGTGCAGTCAATGCGAACAAGAGGTGGCCAAGACGTGTAACCAATGGCACCCCACACCATCACGCCTGTTGATACGCCAGTATGGCGATGACGAATACACGCTTCCAATATGAGTTCACCGCGATGTCACCAAACACGTATGCGACCATCATGATGCTGTAAACAAAACCTGGATTCATCCGAAAAAATGACGTTTTGCCATTCGTGCACCCAGGTTCGTCGTGGAGTAGACCATCGCAGGCACTCCTTTCTGTGATGCAGCGTCAAGGGTAACCGCAGCCATGGTCTCCGAGCTGAGTGTCCATGCTGCTGTAAACGTCGTCGAACTGTTGGTGCAGACGGTTGTTGTCTTGCAAACGTCCCCATCTACTGACTCATGGGTCGAGACATGGCTGCACGATCCGTTACAAGCATACTGGTAAGATTCCTGTCATCTCGACTGCTAGTGATACGAGGGTGTTGGGATCCAGCACGGCGTTCCGTATCACCCTCCTGAACCCACCGATTCGACATTCTATTAACAGTCATTGAATCTCGACCAACACGAGCAGCAATGTCGCGATACGATAAACTACAATCGCGATAGGCTACAATGCGACCTTTATCAAAGTCGGAAACGTCATAGTTCGCATTTCTCCTCCTTACACGAGGCATCTCAACGTTTCACCAGGAAACGCCGGTCAGCTGCTGTTTGTGTAAGAGAAATCGGTTGGAAACTTTCCTCATGTTAGCACGGGCGCCAACCTTGTGTGAATGCTCTGTAAAGCTTATCATTTGCATTTCACAGCATCTTCTTCATGTCGGTTAAATTTCGCGTCTGTATCACATCATCTTCGTGGTGTAGCAATTTTAATGGCCAGTAGTGTATATGGTAGCTTGGAGGGTTAAAATCGTAGAGAGAGACCAAGAGATCAATACACTAAACAGATTTAGAAGAATGTAGGTTGCAGTGGCTACTTGGAGGTGAACAAGCTTGCACAGGATAGAGTAGCATGGAAAGTATCTGGAGTAAAGACCACAAAAACAACATGAAAAAAAACTTAAATTGTTTATAAACTACGGTGTGCACACACTTTACTCAACGTGTAAATTTCACTACAGATATTCGGATTTAGGTTATGACTTGTTCGATATGCCTACCATCATTGGCAATGATGTGGCGCAGACAAATAGCGAAATTCTGCATGACCCGCTGAAGTGTCGGTACATCGATGAAGTCATGAGCGGCTGTTTTCAGCTCAGCAATGGTATTGGGGTTTTTTCTGTACACCTTATATTTAATATAGCCCCACAAGGAGGAGTCGAATGTGTTTATATCCGAAGAATGTCAGTGGTCTCTGGACACCCGAGAGTCAGAAATGTGTCCCAAAGTGCCCCTCTAGAACATCAAGCGCTCTTCTGCTTCGATGGGATCGATCTCCGTCTTGCCCGAACCACATCTTGTCGAAATCAGAGTCACTTTGGATAAAGGGGATAAAATCATCTTCCAAAACCTTTACATACCATTCGGTAGTCACCGAGCCATGATGGAACATCACACCGATTACTCCGTGACTCGACATTCCACACCACGCAGTCATCCGTTGAGGGTGAAGAGACTTCTCGATCGCGAAATCCGGATTCTCAGTCCTTTAAATGCGCCAATTCTGCTTGTTGACGAACCCATGCAAATGAAAGTAGGCTTCGTCGCTAAACCAAATCATATTCACATCAATATTCTCACGCGGTCAACAGTGCAGTTTGAGCGTCCTAATGCAAGCCGTTCAGAAGTTATGATGATTTTATTTTATACAATTCAATAATTGTCACCCTGTATGTATAAGTAATGCATATTTTTTTTGTTACAGGAAGTCTTAATTCTTTACTCAATAAGTCTACTTGATTTCATGTCAAAATCTCGTTCCAAAAGTTGGAAACCGTTTCATTTCTTTGTTTATCATTGTTCATAGAGGGCTGTGTTCGAAACATAAAAATTTCTCCGATAATTTTCTAGTCTCAACCTTATCTTTTCGGATGGTAGCAGCTGTTTGTTTTCTTAGAACTCCTTTCTTCCTTGTGAACTCCTTGATACTGGGCACTATCTTACATCTTCATTCTTTAGCTGTTCTACTTCAACGACAGCAAAATATCCCAGAGAAAGATGGACTTGTCCAGTACAACATTTCGCCATCCGTTATGTCCGCCTGTTATGTACACCATTACGTTATTTTTCTTGTCTTTTCTTGTTTTTACTCACGAGCTAGCATTCGACACATTTCTTTAGGCACCAGACTAAATTCCTCTTCACTTTCTGTGATTACTGCTGCGTTGTCAACAAACGGTGTCATGTTATCTGCAGAATTACTCAGACGTCAGAGAAAATCAACGGCATGCACTTGGCACTGCAGGATCAGTCTTGCAGAAAAGTGTGGCCATGGTTCACTAAGTTGATGTCCATTCGAGAATCGGCCAAGGAAAGGGATACCGTCATTGGCACCGATCAGAATAACTCTCGCGTCTCTGTAAAAATTCCTCCAGGATTATGAACGCATTTCGGACCTACATCCTATCCAGCGAAGCAGCGCTTACCGAACCCAATGGTAGCCATTAAAGTCTGAAGGCGGCATCCGTGACCATCGGGGTCTGATACCGTCGAGTTCCAGAGTCCGTTCGGCTCCAAGACTGGACTCAGCACATCTGCTCCCGTCGAGATCGAACACCACTCAGAGCATCGGCATCCATCTCTATCTGATGTCGGAGACCAACTGCCGCAACATTTCGCTTCTTTGCCCGCCTGGGTGTTCTGCGGAGAAGCAGCCCCGCCTCTGCTTTCTCTCCCAACCTAAACCCATAACTCATGATCAACGAAGGAGACGAATAGTGATCAACTCTCTGCCCCTTCGAACAAAATTTTGAAAATATCCCAATGGGAGTTTGCATACTTACCCACGGCGTAAGAAGCATCGATCTTCAGAAGCTTCTCTCCACAACAAAATTTGAAAGCGTAACGAGCCGCCTATTGTTAATGGACACAAAGGGAGAGGCCGCTCCATACATGTTCTGGGCAAGGTACGAGGTCCCAGTGAGTTGAGTTTTTTTCAACCCGTCCGGGATATCCAACACGCCAGAATCACGATAACTTTACAGATTTAGCTACCAATCGAGAGCTCATTTAGCAGCATTATGATTGAAGAGTTCCTCATGGTTTGCGTCTGCTGGGAGGGGTATCTAAATTACAATTGGCAGGTGATATGCATCAAGAACTAGCTACTAATGCGAGGGGCGTCCAAAAAGTAAGTTCAGTTTCTGTTTCTATCCGCGGCAGCGCTACTATCGGAGTTCCGAGCATGCGCGGCAGTTACTCTGAGTCGAGGAGAAGACGTGTCCGCCATTTTCAGATCGCGGCTGCCGACGTGTGCTCTGTAGTGCTTCTTTATAATGTCAGCCGTAATTGAAAACGCCGCCGCGTGTGAAATCACATATGTGATTTGTTTTCTAAATCAAAAGAAAGTTAAACAAAAGGAAGTTCATCGGCAAATCTGTGAGGTATACGGACAAAATGTCCGGATCAATGGTTAGAAGATGGGTCAGACTGTTGAATGAAGGACGTGATCGAGTGCACGATGAAGAACGAAGGTCGGCCGCTCTGGCTGAGCGGTTTCAGTGTAAGCATGTCTCACTGTGGACCTTTATGTCGGCAGTTCAGTTTTATTAAGCTTTAAAATATTTTTTTTAACGAAATTGTGGTATTATGTGTCGGTGCAACTTTGGGTTGGAACTGTATGTTTTGGTATGTTAACCGGGGGCCTAGAAACGACGGGGAGGCCCCGCCCCCGCCGCAGCCGCAGTGGTCCACAACCCCACGACGGCTACCGCAGTCCACTTCACCCCTCCCAGGGTTATTGTGCGGTTCGGCCCCCGGTGGATCCCCCAGGGAACGTCTCACTCCAGACGAGTGTAGCCCCTATGTTTGCGTTTTAGAGTAATGGTGGTGTACGCGTACCTAAAGGAATTGTTTGCGCAGCAATCGCCGACATAGTGGAGCTGAGGCGATAAGGGGAACCAGCCCGCATTCGCCGAGGCAGATGGAAAACCGCCTAAAAAGCATCCACAGACTGGCCAGCTCACCGGACCTCGCTCAACACACGTCCGCCGGGCGGATTCGTGGCGGGGACCAGGCACGAAAGCCGTGCGGTAGACCGAAAGTCCAACCGCGCGGGCTGGAACTGTATAGTGTTACTAGCCTTTTGAGATATGGTTAACCCAGAACGATTGTTCATGATTGATTATTCACCGTGCCTACTATCTATATTTTTTGGTTAAGGATGCAAAATATGATTGTCATTCGTGTTTGTGTAATTCAATGAAAATTGTACATTGCATCAGTAAGAGGGCAAATGTCCGAATTGCAGTTTATTATAACGTCTGTTTCCAGTCAAATTAAAATTGTAAAACAATCACTAGCTTGTCCATTGCCAGTGATCCCCGGCTTCCTATTCTCTTTAAATAACTGTGGTGAGATTGTAATTTTGATTTTCTAAAGAATTGATTAGTACCATTCTTCTCGGATGGCAGGCGCAGATGTGAAAGGATTATGGCGTGCCTGCTGCACGATACGGCGAGCCACCCTTGTGATGGTCAGATGTTGTCGACGAGGTTGCCTGTCCCTCCTTGCCCATGCAATCCAACATCAGGGCACTGTCACATCCCAATGCCCCACAAATCTCGAAGTTGCGCGATTCGGCCTGTCGGAGAAATGGACACCCACAATGAAGCCTCATTCAAATTCTGTCATGTGGAACGGATTCCCCCGGACTTCATGAAGAGCACAGGGTGCAGCCAACTGCAGGTGGTTGCTGATGTCGGTACCAATGATGTGTGTCACTTTGGATCAGAAGAGATTCTCTGTGGTTTCGAGCGGCTAACAGAAGTGGTAAAGGCTGTCAGTCTTGCTTGCAAGATGAGAGCAGAGCTGGCCATTTGCAGCATAGTCGACAGGACCGATGGCGGGTCTCTGGTGCAGAGCCGAGTGGAGGGTCTCAGTCAGAGGCTCAGGCGGTTCTCCGACCGTGTGGGCTGCAGATTCCTCGACTTGCGCCAAAGGCTGGTTGGGTTTCGGGTTCCGCTGAACGCAGGAAGGGCTTCAGCCACAAAGAGTGCACGCCGAACACAGGAAGAACGTACATACAGGAACCATCGGTGTAACAGTTGCAAATTGTCGAAGCTGTGTTGGGAAAGCACCAGAGCTCCAAGCGCTTGATGATCAAATCGTTATAGGCACTGAAAGCTACTTAAAGCCGGATATAAGCTCAGCCGAAATTTTTGCGGAGAACCTAACTGTGTTTCGAGAGGATAGGCTGAACACGGTTGGCGGTGGCGTGTTTGTTGCTGTTAGAAGTAGTTTATCTTAGATGTAGTTCATCTTAGATGTAGATGTAGATCTTGTCGCGAAATTGAAGTAGATAGTTCCTGTGAATCAATATGGGCAGAGGTCCTTGTTGGCAACCGGAATAAAATAATAATTGGATACTTCTACCGACCTCCCAATTCAAATGACACAGTTGCTGAAAGGTTCAAAGAAAACTTGCGTTTGATGTCAAACACGTACCCGACTCATACGATTAAAATTGGTGGTGACTTCAATTTACCCTCGATACGTTGGCGAAAATACATGTTTAATTCCAGATATATGCATGAAACATCATCCGAAATTATGCTAAACGAATTCACAGAAAATAATTTACAGCAGTTAGTCCATGAGCCCACGCCAGTAGTAAACGGTTGTGAAAAGACGCTTGCCCTCTCAGCAACAAATAATCCTGAGATAATATCGAGCATGAAAACGGATACAGGGATTAGTGAACACAGGGTTGTCGTAGCGAGAATGAATATTGTAACCCCCAAATCCTCCAAAAATAAACGAAAATCTACCTGTTCAAAAAAGCAGATAAAAATTCACTTCACGACTTCTTAGAGACAGTCTCCACTCCTTCCAAATTAATAATATAAGCGTAGACGAAATGTGGCTTCAATTCAAAGAAATAGTATCGGCAACAATTGAGAGATTTATACCAAATAAATTAACAAACGACGGAGCTGATCCACCTTGGAACACAAAACGGGCCAGAACACTGTTGCAGAAACAACGAAACAAACATGCCAAACTCAAACAGAGACAAAATCCCTAAAATTGGAGAACTTTTACTGAAGCAGGACACTTAGAAAATGTAACAGGTCTACTAAGGAGACTGCCTACACTCCGCTTGTCCGTCCGCTTTTAGACTACTGGGCCGGCCGTTGTGACCGAGCGGTTCTAGGCGCTTCAGTCCGGAACCGCGCTGTTATTACGGTCGCAGGTTCGAATTCTGCCTCGGGCATGGATGTGTGTGATGTCCTTAGGTTAGTTAGGTAGTAGTTCTAAGTATAGGGGACTGATGACCTCAGATGTCAAGTCCCATAGTGCTCATAGCCATTTCAACCATTTTTTTTACAATATTACTGCGGGGTGTGGGTACTTAGCAGATAGGACTGACGGACTACATCGAACAAGTTCAAAGAAGGGCAACACGTTTTGTATTATCGCGACATATGGGAGAAAGTGTTACAGAAATGATACAGGAATTGGGCTGGACATCACTAAAGGCCGCCCCCCCCCCCCCCCCCCCCCCATGAACCATGGACCTTGCCGCTGGTGGGGAGGATTGCGTGCCTCAGCGATACACATAGCCGTACCGTAGGTGCAACCACAACGGAGGGGTATTTCTTTAGAGGCCAGGCAAGCGTGTGGTTTCTGAAGAGGGACAGCAGCCTTTTCAGTAGTTGAAGGGGCAACAGTCTGCATGATTGACTGATAACCAAAAACGGCCTTGCTGTACTGGTACTGCGAACGATTTAAAGCAAGGGAAAAATACAGCCGTAATTTTTCCCGAAGGCATGCAGCTTTACTGTATGGTTAAATGATGATGCCGTCCTCTTGGGTAAAATATTCCGGGGTAAAATAGTCCCCCATTTGGATCTCCGGGCGGGGACTACTCAAGAGGACGGCGTTGCCAGGAGAAAGAAAACTGGCGTTCTGCTGATCGGAGCGTGGAACGTCAGATCACTTTTTCGGGCAGGTAGGTTAGAAAATTTGAAAATGGAAATGGATAGTTTAAAGTTAGATATAGTGGGAATTAGTGAAGTTCGATGGCAGGAGGAACAAGACTACTGGTCATGTGAATACAGGGTTATAAATACAAAATCAAATAGGGGTAATGCAGGAGTAGGTTTAATAATGAATAAAAAAATAGGAGTCCGGGTAAGCTACTACAAACAGCACAGTGAACGCATCATTATGGCCACGATAGACACGAAGCCCACACCTACTACAGTAGTACAAGTTTATATGCCAACTAGCTCTGCAGATGATGAAGAAATTGATGAAATGTATGATGAGATAAAAGAAATTATTCAGGTAATGAAGGGAGACGAAAATTTAATAGTCATGGGTGAATGGAATTCGAGAGTAGGAAAAGGGAGAGAAGCAAACATAGTAGGTGAATATGGATTGGGGGAAAAAAATGAAAGAGGAAGCCGTCTGGTAGAATTTTGCACAGAGCACAACTTAATCATAGTTAATACTTGGTTCAAGAATCATAAAAGAAGGTTGTATACATCGAAGAATATTGCAGATACTAAAAGGTATCAGATAGATTATATAATGGTAAGACAGAGATTTAGGAACCAGGTTTTAAATTGCAAGACATTTGCAGGGGCAGATGTGGACTCTGATCACAATCTATTGGTTATGACCTGTAGATTAAAAATGACGAAACTGCAAAAAGGTGGGAATTTAAGGAGATGGGACCTGGATAAATTAACTAAACCAGAGATTGTACAGAGTTTCAGGGAGAGCATAAGGGAACAATTGACAAGAATGGGGGAAAGAAATACAGTAGCTTTCAGGGATGAAGTAGTGAAGACAGCAGAGGATCAAGTAGGTGAAAGACGAGGGCTAATAGAAATCCTTGGGTAACAGAAGAAATATTGAATTTAACTGATGAAAGGAGAAAATATAAAAATGCAGTAAATGAAGCAGGCAAAAAGAAATACAAACGTCTCAGAAATGAAATCGACAGGAACTGCAAAATGGCTAAGCAGGGATGACTAGAGGACAAATGTAAGGATGTGGAGGCTTATCTCACTAGGTGTAAGATAGATACTGCCTACAGGAAAATTAAAGAGACCTTTGGAGAAAAGAGAACCACTTGTATGAACATCAAGAGCTCAGATGGAAACCCAGTTCTAAGCAAAGAAGGGAAAGCAGAAAGATGGAAGGAGTATATAGAGGGTCTATAGAAGGGCGATGTAATTGAGGACAATATTATGGAAATGGAAGGGGATGTAGATGAGGATGAAATGGGAGATACGATAAAGCGTGAAGAGTTTGACAGAGCACTGAAAGACCTGAGTCGAAACAAGGCCCCCGGAGTAGACAACATTCTATTGGAACTACTGACGGCCTTGGGAGGGCCAGTCCTGACAAAACTCTACCATCTGGCGAGGAAGATGTATCAGACAGGCGAAATACCTTCACCTTCAAGAAAAATATAATAATACCAATCCCAAAGAAAGCAGGTGTTGATAGATGCGAAAAATAGCGAACGATCAGTTTAGTAAGCCACAGCTGCAAAATACTAACGCGAATTCTTTACAGACGAATGGAAAAACTAGTAGAAGCCGACCTCGGGGAAGATCAGTTTGAATTCCGTAGAAACATTGGAACACGTAAGATAATACTGACTCTACGACTTATCTTAGAAGAAAGATTACGGAAAGGCAAACCTACGTTTCTAGCATTTGTAGACTTAGAGAAAGCTTTTGACAATGTTGATTTGAATACTCTCTTTAAAATTCTAAAGATGGCAGGGGTAAAATACAGGGAGCGAAAGGCTATATACAGCTTGTACAGAAACCAGATGGCACTTATAAGAGCCGAGGGGCATCAAAGGGAAGCAGCGGTTGGGAAGGGAGTGAGACAGGGTTTTAGCCTCTCCCCGATGTTATTCAATCTGTATATTGAGCAAGCAGTGAAGGAAACAAAAGAAAAATTCGCAGTAGGTATTAAAATCCACGGAGAAGAAATAAAAACTTTGAGGTTCGCCGATGACATCGTAATTCTGCCAGAGACAGCAAAGCACTTGGAAGAGCAGTTGAACGGAATGGATAGTGTCTTGAAAGGAGGATATAAGATGAACATGAACAAAAGTAAAACGAGAATAATGGAATGTAGTCGAATTACGTCGGGTGTTGCTGCGGCAATTAGATTAGGAAATGAGACCCTTAAAGTAGTAACGGAGTTTTGCTATTTGGGGAGCAAAATAACTGATGATGGTCGAAGTCGAGAGGATATAAAATGTAGACTGGCAATGGCAAGGAAAGCGTTTCTGAAGAAGGGGAATTTGCTAACATCGAGTACAGATTTAAGTGTCAGGAAGTCTTTTCTGAAAGTATTTGTATGGAGTGTAGCCATGTATGGAAGTGAAACATGGACGATAAATAGTTTGGACAAGAAGAGAATAGAAGCTTTCGAAATGTGCTGTAGAAGAATGTTGAAGATTAGATGGGTAGATCACATAACTAATGAGGAGGTATTGAATAGGATTGGGGAGAAGAGGAGTTTGTGGCACAACTTGACAAGAAGAAGGGATCGCTTGGTAGGACATGTTCTGAGGCATCAAGGGATCACAAATTTAGCATTGGAGGGCAGCGTGGAGGGTAAAAATCGTAGAGGGACACCAAGAAGTGAATACACTAAGCAGATTCAGAAGGATGTAGGCTGCAGTAGGTACTGGGAGATGAAGAAGCTTGCACAGGATAGTGTAGCATGGAGAGCTGCATCAAACCAGTCTGAGGACTGAAGACCAAAACAACAACAAGCACATCATCAAAGGAACGGCGTTTCTCGTTGCGACGTATCTTCTCACGAAATTCCAATTACCAAGTTTCTCCTCCGAATGCGAAAATATTCTATTGGCACCGACCTACATAGTGAGGAACGGTCACCAAGGTAAAATAAGTGAAATCAGAGCTCGTAGGGAAAGATATAGGTGTTCGTTCTTTCGGCGTGGTATACGAGGTTGGAATAATAGAGAATTGTGAGGATGGTTCGATGAATCCTCTGCCAGGTACTTAAATGTGATTTGCAAAGTATCCATGTAGACGTAGATGTAGATGCAGATGTGTTGAGCATGCTGCGTCACATGAGTACACAGCAGCTATGTGCTCTTCACAGCGATCACTCACCACATGTCACTGTTCACGGCCCTTATATACTCTACTAGGACGGTAACCAACACTGAACACGACAACACAACACTAATGAACTCTGGTGGCCATCCTACCCGTTACGGAGGGCTGCAACTCACTCACAACAGCGTGGACCAATACGAAATTACATAGACATCTGAACATGTCTCCAGGGTGCTTCATTTTTGTGGTCAGGCAGTGTACTTCCAAACGGGCTCTTCTCCACACAAATATCAGGCGTGGTAATACGCAGCCATACCTACATCTTTCCTGGTTTTGGCCACTTATTTTATTCCTCTCGGTACTGACTGCTGTAGTCAGATTACCCAAAGATACCGGTTTACCCATCTAATCCTAGAACACCACATTCCTCAAAAACAAAAACAAAAGCAAATAAAAACTTATTGAATTTTCTCATTTTGAGAAGACTGAAGGAGCTGTCTGTTTTAATTGCTAAAAAGGTTCAACAGCAAAGACCGCATGAATATTTCTTTATTTAAAACAATCGGTTTTATATATTCGAAGACTTTCTCAACTATAAAGCGCCTTTAGAGAAACCGGAATTCAAAACTCCAGAAGAAATTCCTGCAGAATCACACCCACCAACTCTAAATTAAGTCCGGCAAGCTATAAAATCCCCCAAGAACAACAAAACTTCTGGTGTAGATGGAATCACAGCTGAACTTTTGAAACTAGACGAGGAGAATTGGTCTACACCTCGGTATAGTTATTAAGGAAATGTAGAGAACAGAGAAGATCCGAGAAGGTTGGAGGAATGCACTGATACATCCACTTCACAAACAGGGTGACAGATCAGATGTGAACAATTACAGGGGGATTTCCCTTCTATCCGTTCCATGCAAGGTCCTTTCCAAGACGTTAATAAATAGGATTGAACCAGTTCTCGACGAACAGATACGAGAATACCAAGGCGGATTTAGAAAAGGGAGGAGTAGTTCGGAGCAAATTATTATTCTTAAAAACATAATTACAACACGTGATGCTCAGCCAAAAGTTACGACGTGGAGCCTCTGCAATGGTGTGGGGCGTGTGCAGTTGGAGCGATATGGGGCCCCTAATACGTCTAGATACGACACTCAGAGGTGACACGTACGTAAACATCCTGTTTGATCACCTGCATCCATTCATGTCGACTGTACATTCCAGCAGGACAATATGACAACCCACACGTGCAGAATTTCTACAGAGTGGCTGCAGGATCTCTTTCCTGAGTTTCAACACATTCGGCTGGCCACCAAACTCCCCAGACATGAACGTGATTGAGCATATCTGGGACACGTTACAACGTGCTGTTCAGAAGAGATCTCCACCCTCTCGTACTCTTACAGATTTATGCACAGCCCTGCAAGATGCAAGGTGTGAGTTTCCTCCAGCACTACCTCAGACATTAGTTCATGCCACGTCGTGTTGCGGCACTTCTGCGTGGTCGCGGGGGCCTTGCACAATATTAGGCAGGTATACCAGTTTCTTCGTCTCTTCAATGTATTTGGAAAGCTTTAAGGGTTTTCATATTAGAAATTGGAAGGCATTGCTTTTCACCACGCAATCGTACAGTAAATGTTTTCTATCTTGGAGACCATTCACAATAGGGTATACGTCCATATGAACCTTTTTTTTTTTTTTTTTGCTTCATATGATAGTTCCTTTCATATCCTTGAATGCTGACTATTCCCCATGTGATAACGTGTACAAAGTCATTGGAGACGGAGAATACACTTGGATATCTTTCACGCCCCATTCGAAGGAACCATTTGTGCATTTGTGTTAAGCGGTTCAGGGAAAACATGGTAACCTGATCGTAGAGGATACAAGTACAGTACCTTAGCAGTGCGCCACCAAATTCGCTGTGAACACTAACAGATTAGAGACGTGTGATGACGCAGCATGTGTTACATCGTGAAGTACCAGACCGATACTTACGAATCTTCGTGGAGATATTCACCACATTTCCCTGGGGGATGCTCGAAAGCAATCCAGTTCTGTCGATGATTCTTCATCTAAAGACACTCCGCCTCCATAGCTGAGTGCTGTGCGCGAACGGATGCCTTGCGAGAGGCCCGGGTTCGATTCTCGGCCGGATCGGAGATTTTCCCCGCTCGTGGACTTGCTGTTGTATTGTCTTCACCATCATTTCATCCCCATCGACACGCAAGTCGCCGAAGTGGCGTCCACTAAAGAGACTTGTGCCCACAGGCCGACTGCTCCAGCCTAGCCACACGCTATAGTGCACCTTTTTTTTGGTCATCAGTCTACTGACTGGTTTGATGCGGCCCGCCACGAATTCCTTTCCTGTGCCAACCTCTTCATCTCAGAGTAGCACTTGCAACCTACGTCCTCAATTATTGCTTGACGTATTCCAATCTCTGTCTTCCTCTACAGTTTTTGCCCTTAACAGCTCCCTCTAGTACCATGGAAGTCATTCCCTCATGTCTTAGCAGATGTCCTATCACCCTGTCCCTTCTCCTTATCAGTGTTTTCCACATATTCCTTTCCTCCCCGATTCTGCGTAGAACCTCCTCATTCCTTACCTTATCAGTCCACCAAATTTTCAACATTCGTCTATAGCACCACATCTCAAATGCTTCGATTCTCTTCTGTTCCGGTTTTCCCACAGTCCATGTTTCACTACCATACAATGCTGTACTCCAGACGTACATCATCAGAAATTTCTTCCTCAAATTAAGGCCGGTATTTGATATTAGTAGACTTCTCTTAGCCAGAAATGCCTTTTTTGCCATAACGAGTCTGCTTTTGATGTCTTCCTTGCTCCGTCCGTCATTGGTTATTTTACTGCCTAGGTAGCAGAATTCCTTAACTTCATTGAATTCGTGACCATCAATCCTCATGTTAAGTTTCTCGCTGTTCTCATTTCTACTACTTCTCATTACCTTCGTCTTTCTCCGACTTACTCTCAAACCATACTGTGTACTCATTAGACTGTTCATTCCGTGCAGCAGATCATTTAATTCTTCTTCACTTTCACTCAGGATAGCAATGTCATCAGCGAATCGTATCATTGATATCCTTTCACCTTGTACTTTAATTCCACTCCTGAACCTTTCTTTTATTTCCATCATTGCTTCCTCGATGTATAGATTGAAGAGTAGTGGCGAAAGGCTACAGCCTTGTGTTACACCCTTCTTAATACGAGCACTTCGTTCTTGATCGTCCACTCTTATTATTCCCTCTTGGTTGTTGTACATATTGTATATGACCCGTCTCTCCCTATAGCTTACCCCTACTTTTGTCAGTATCTCGAACAGCTTGCACCTTTTTATATTGTCGAACGCTTTTTCCAGGTCGACAAATCCTATGAACGTGTCTTGATTTTCTTTTAGCCTTGCTTCCATTATTAGCCGTAGCGTCAGAATTGCCTCTCTCGTGCATTTACTTTTCCTAAAGCCAAACTGATCGTCACCTAGCGCATTCTCAATTTTCTTTTCCATTCTTCTGTATATTATTCTTGTAAGCAGCTTCGATGCATGAGCTGTCAAGTTGATTGTGCGTTAATTCTCGCACTTGTCAGCTCTTGCCGTCTTCGGAATTGTGTGGATGATGCTTTTCCGAAAGTCAGATGGTATGTCGCCAGACTCACATATTCTACACACCAACGTGAATAGTCGTTTTGTTGCCACTTCCCCTAATGATTTTAGAAATTCTGATGGAATGTTATCTATCCCTTCTGCCTTATTTGACCGTAAGTCTTCCAGAGCTCTTTTAAATTCCGATTCTAATACTGGATCCCCTATCTATTCTAAATCGACTCCTGTTTCTTCTTCTATCACATCAGACAAATCTTCACCCTCATAGAGGCTTTCAATGTGTTCTTTTCACCTATCTGCTCTCTCCTCTGCATTTAACAGTGGAATTCCCGTTGCACTCTTAATGTTACCACCGTTGCTTTTAATGTCACCAAAGGTTGTTTTGACTTTTCTGTATGCTGAGTCTGTCCTTCCGACAATCATATCTTTTTCGATGACACTACTGGCCATTAAAATTGCAACACCACGAAGATGACGTGCTACAGACGCGAAATTAAACCGACAGGAAGAAGATGCTGTAATATGCAAATGATTAGCTTTTCAGAGGATGCACACAAGGTTGTAGCCGGTGGCGACACCTACTACGTGCTGACAAGAGCAAAGTTGACCAGTTGACAGGTGTTGCCTGGTGAAACGTTGTTGTGATGACTCGTGTATGGAGCAGAAATGCGTACCATCACGTTTCCGACTTTGATAAAGGTCGGATTGTAGCCTATCGCGATTGCAGTTTATCGTTTCGCGACATTGCTGTTCGCGTTGGTCGAGATTCAATGACTGTTAGCAGAATATGGAATCGGTGGGTTCAGGAGGGTAATACGGAACGCCGTGCTGGAGCCCAACGGCCTCACATCACTAGCAGTCGAGCTGACACGCGTTTTATCCGCATGGCTCTAACGGATCGTGCAGCCAGTTCTCCATCCCTGAGTCAACAGATGGGGACGTTTGCAAGACCACAACCATCTGCACGAGCAGTTTGACGACGTTTGCAGCAGCATGGACTATCAGCTCGGAGACCATGGCTGCGGTTAGGCTTGACACTGCATCACTGACAGGAGCGCCTGCTATGGTGTACTCGACGACGAAGCTGGGTGCATGAATGGCAAAACGTCATTTTTTCGGATGAATCCAGGTCCTGTTTACAGGATCATGATGGTCGCATCCGTGTTTGGCGACATGGCGGTGAACGCACATTGGAAGCGTGTGTTCGTCATCGCCGTACTGGCGTATCACCCGCCGTGACGGTGTGGGGCGCCATTGTTACACGTCTCGGTCACCTCTTGATCGCACTGACGGCACTTTGAACAGTGGACGTTACATTTCAGATGTGTTACGACCCGTGGCTCTACCCTTCATTCGATCTCTACGAAACCCTACATTTCAGCATGACAGTGCAGGTCCTGTACGGCCCATTCTGGATACATAAAATGTTCGACTGCTGTCCTGGCTAGCACATTCTTCAGATCTCTCACCAATTGAAAACGTCTGGTCAATGGTGGCCGAGCAACTGGCTCGTCACAATACGCCAGTCATTATTCTTGATGAAGTGTGGTATCGTGTTGAAGCTACATGGGCAGCTGTACCTGTACACCCCATCCAAGCTCGGTGTGACTCAATGCCCAGGCGTATCAAGGCCGTTATTACGGCTGGAGGTGGTTGTTCTGGGTGCTGGTTTCTCAGGATGTATGCACCCAAATTGCGTGAAAATGTAATCACATGTCAGTTCTAGTATAATTTATTTGTCCAATGAATGCCCGTTTATCATCTGCATTTCTTCTTGGTGTAGCAATTTTACTGGTCAGTAGTGTATTAGTAGTATCTAAAGCCAAGGCTGCTGCAGCTTGTCTACCGGCATATGCTCAGGCCAGATAGACTGTCGCACTATTTTTCGTGTAGTCCGTGCTACTCGTACCGTAAGATGCACAGGAAGGCAGGTGAAAATGGAGTGGCAGGCAGTGTGGGAAGCCCTGTGGATGTTTACGTCTGCCGCTGTCGGCAGCGCCTTCCGTCCCCCCAGAGTCAACAGCCGGCCGGCTTATCTCGCCAAGGCGATAGCGCGGCCTGCAAACGGTTCCCGTCACGCACCTCCTGCGCTAGCTGGCGTGTATCAGCCGCTACCCACAGCCGGGCCCCCGCCACCTAATAGCCCGGCCTCGTGACTCAGCCCCATCTCACCTGACCGCGTCTAATCATTGCCCCACACCCCGCCTAACGGTGCTCGTCCCCCGTGTACCGGCACGGCTCACTCACGACTTTTGGAACGCGGATTTGCTGCAAACTTCGCACACTCGTAGTACTGCACGAGGACACAAAATGTCTGAGCAGTAGCGGGGACTTGTCAAGCGTTACTGAGAAAATCGCGAGATCATTTCGGTCATCGAATATATATCTGTGCGTGGCCATTTTAACAACGAAGCGGCTGCAGCCGAGTGGTGACGGCACGGTAGCTCAGCGTGTTCGGACAGAGAGCCGGTTGGCCTGTGTAATAAAAAGCCGAGTGGAAGGATCAACCACCCAACATGGTCAGGGTGTCTTGCGACGTCCGCAACGACCAAACACAGCGATGCCGGAACTGTAGCTCAGCGTGTTCGGTCAGAGGCTTAGCTGCCCTCTGTAATAAAAAAAACTGAGTTAATCTATCATCAACGAACTTACACGGATGTCTTACGACGTCCGCCCCGAGCAGATGCAACGAACGAAAGCGAACAAAATGAGATTAAAGAAACAAGCGTGTTCGGTCAGCGCGTTAGCTTCCCTTTCTAATAAAAAAAGTGAGCGAACGGATCATCGAACGAAATGAACGGGTGTCATCGGACTCCGCTTCAGCGACCAGTAAAGAACAAAATGTATTTTTTTAAGTGTTTGGCGTTCAAGCCGCTGGATCCAGTTCAGTTCGTCAGTTCTTTTTTAAATTTTCAACACAGTCATTTTCTTTACTATTTATATTACAATTGATATAATGGGAAAACTACGTGTAACTTTTATTAAATTTACAATATTATTTGGCAGTCTAGTAATTTTTATTGTCACAAATAATATAATGATCATAACTATCGACTACTACCAAACGGATAAAGCGATACTGAAAATGTATGCTTGTGCGTGTCTTCAAAGTTGTTCGTATTTAATTGAAGGAGAACGAGAAATTGCTTCTCGGAAGACCCTATTAAAATACACTCGATACTGCATAACCAATGATCAGCTCCGATTTTTAAGGAAATACTGCGTTATGCATGGTTTGCTTCCAAACTATCGTCTGAAGCAGAGGTTCTTGAAAATGTTAACGAGGTCTGTTTTTCAACACTAAACGTCGAGACCTTGCGTATTCGTTGCCGTTTAACTTTATGTTTTGCATGTTTTTACGAAAAATACCATCCTGCAACTTGTACTCGTAATGTCGAAAGCGACGATTAATTGTACATCTTTCGAAAGCCGTCTGCGCCGGTCGAAACTTGGAGGTAACAAGTCGTTTGGGGGTCCTTCAAGATATAAGGCATTTCTCAAATCCATCAATATAACTTTCTGCGTCCTCCCTAAGAAGACATCCTCCATCCAGTCACAAATTTCACTTGATAGCCCATACGATCGTACTTTTGATAACAGCGTGGATGTAATCCGAGAATCACTATCGTTTATCGATCCTAAGATGGCCTCGAAGCCGTATAATGGAGAAGGCAACTTAGCAGAATCATACATGAGGAACGCGTTGTTGCGAAAACTAGAATAATTTCCTCAGTATATATGCATCACAGAAAATACTTCATCAGCGTAAAAAAATGTCTGAGCAGCATGGGTTACCGGCAACGCCTGACAGGCTGTCTGACTGCTACCCGCTAGGTCCACGAGACAGGCAGCTTGCTGCCCACCTGTGCACACAGGCGTAAAAATATACGAAAACCGCAGTATTGGGAAGCTGCCGCATATGGAGCAGATGCACATTTGTGAGATCAAGTCAGTAACCACGAAAAAATTGTGACGATCAGAGGAACACAAAACTTTGACTGTATTAAACGTACGCTGAATACGTAATGCATCTAAAGTATGTACAAGACTACGACATTGTGCGTAAGGGCAACTGTAGCATCGCAATCATTAACTGAAATAAAACAATGTCGTTGCACATAGCAGACATAGGAAGTGAATGGAATGCCTCTGCAGGTTATGGATCCGGTATGGTCTGGTGGCTGGCATGCCCGGCTCTCAGGCTGCCGCTCGC
The DNA here is from genome assembly GCF_023897955.1 of Schistocerca gregaria. NCBI lineage: Eukaryota > Metazoa > Arthropoda > Insecta > Orthoptera > Acrididae > Schistocerca > Schistocerca gregaria. Next base: position 23,851,186 of record NC_064928.1, on the reverse strand, counting down.
TACTGTGCGTCCAGGTAGCAGAGGATTACCGGCGCCCGGCATCCTTCCGTGCCGCGCCAGCCGTAGCCGTTTCAACGATTTGGTGAGTGCCCAAAGAAAATGACAACGTTCAACCTCTCAAGTACGACCATTCACTGCGCGTTTCATCGAGAACACGAACGGCCGTCCTCTTTCGATATAGAGGAATGGATGTTTCACGAACTTAAAATTCAGGAGGACGAAATAGATGGGCTGCAGCTGGATTTCACGCTGCTTAGCCCCTTTCTGAAGCTGGAAACGGACGTGAGATGCGAGACGCTTGTGAACGTAAGCGGAGCTGTTAGGAAGTTTAAACACCGGGATGGCCGCGTCAGCGGTCTAAAAAACACGTACGCCGGACACGGCACCTCCGAGGTGCCAAATGAGGAAGTTGCACGCTACCTCAAGCTGTATGGTGAAGTTCTCTCTGTAACGAGAGTCTTCTGGGGTGCCGGGCACCGGTATAAAGTGGACTCTGGTGTTAGGTACGTCACGATGGTCCTAAGAAAACACGTGCCGTCGTTCATTGTGATAGGAAAAGACAGAGGTGTTGTCCAATATAGCGGACAACCACCGACGTGCTCCATTTTGTAGCTCCACGGAGCACATGAGTAGCAGCTGCCCGAGAAACAAAAGAGTGGCTCAGCTGCCGCGTGAAAACGCGGACAACGCAGCGGAGCAGGCGGCAAGTTGCGCCGGAATTTCGTCGGGCCAGCGACGAGCCTCCGTAGCGGAAGCCGCGCCAGCCGAGGCCGCCCAGCCGGCAACACCGGCGGTCAGCGCAGGGGGAGAAGCGGCACCGGAGCTCCGACTCGGACAACGAGACCGCAATGGAGGCCGAGCCGGCGGCCGCCCCCCCCCCCCCCCCCCCCCCCGTGTCATTCACGGCAGCCAGCAGGCCGGGCCCAGCGCAGAGTCCACGCCCACCTCGTACACCGAGGCGCGCGAGAAGCAGGTCACGAAACTCGCCCGCATCTTGAAGGCGAAAGAGTCGAACGAGCAGCCGCAACCGGCGTCCAAAGACAAAAGGCGGGGCAACAGACGGCGAAGCCGCAGCAGCAGGTCAAACGACGAGAGGATGTAAACCTCCGACGGGGAAGCAAATGCGGGGAAACAAGTCTCCGAACCGGAGGACGTCGTTCTCCGGCCGGACCGCCCACAGCAAGCACAACTCCCGCCTCCACACAGCGCTTAAATGCAGACACGCTCGTGCTATAACGTCATCACGTGCAAGGTAAATAGGATGAGTTCGGTTGTGAAGATACACTCCTGGAAATTGAAATAAGAACATCGTGAATTCATTGTCCCAGGAAGGGGAAACTTTATTGACACATTCCTGGGGTCAGATACATCACATGATCACACTGACAGAACCACAGGCACATAGAGACAGGCAACAGAGCATGCACAATGTCGGCACTAGTACAGTGTATATCCACCTTTCGCAGCAATGCACGCTGCTATTCTCCCATAGAGACGATCGTAGAGATGCTGGATGTAGTCCTGTGGAACGGCTTGCCATGCCATTTCCACCTGCCGCCTCAGTTGGACCAGCGTTCGTGCTGGACGTGCAGACCACGTGAGACGACGCTTCATCCAGTCCCAAACATGCTCAAGGGGGGACAGATCCGGAGATCTTGCTGGCCAGGGTAGTTGACTTACACCTTCTAGAGCACGTTGGGTGGCACGGGATACATGCGGACGTGCATTGTCCTGTTGGAACAGCAAGTTCCCTTGCCGGTCTAGGAATGGTAGAACGATGGGTTCGATGACGGTTTCGATGTACCGTGCACTATTCAGTGTCCCCTCGACGATCACCAGAGGTGTACGGCCAGTGTAAGAGATCGCTCCCCACACCATGATGCCGGGTGTTGGCCCCGTGTGCCTCGGTCGTATGCAGTCCTGACTGTGACGTTCACCTGCACGGCGCCAAACACCCATACGACCATCATTGGCACCAAGGCAGAAGAGACTCTAATCGCTGAAGACGGCACGTCTCCATCCGTCCCTCCATTCACGCCTGTCGCGACACCACTGGAGGCGGGCTGCACGATGTTGGGGCGTGAGCGGAAGACGGCATAACGGTGTGCTGAACCGTAGCCCAGCTTCATGGAGACTGTTGCGAATGGTCCTCGCCGATACCCCAGGAGCAACAGTGTCCCTAATTTGCTGCGAAGTGGCGGTGCGGTCCCTTACGGCACTGCGTAGGATCCTACGGTCTTGGCGTGCATCCGTGCGTCGCTGCGGTCCGGTCCCAGGTCGACGGGCACGTGCACCTTCCGCCGACCACTGGCGACAACATCGATGTACTGTGGAGACCTCACGCCCCACGTGTTGAGCAATTCGGCGGTACGTCCGGCCACCCGGCCTCCCGCATGCCCACTATACGCCCTCGCTCAAAGTCCGTCAACTGCACATACGGTTCACGTCCACGCTGTCGCGGCATGCTACCAGTGTTAAAGACTGCGGTGGAGCTCCGTACGCCACGGCAAACTGGCTGACACTGACGGCGGCGGTGCACAAATGCTGCGCAGCTAGCGCCATTCGACGGCCAACACCGCGGTTCCTGGTGTGTCCGCTGTGCCGTGCGTGTGATCATTGCTTGTACAGCCCTCTCGCAGTGTCCGGAGCAAGTATGGTGGGTCTGACACACCGGTGTCAATGTGTTCTTTTTTCCATTTCCAGGAGTGTAGAAGCCCTCACGGAGTTCCTGCAGCACCGAGCTGCTGATGTAGCAATGCTACAAGAAGTAGTAACCACCGACATAGAAGAAATACCGGGATTCGACTCGACGTCTTTACGAGCATAGACGCAGAAACGAGGACTGGTACTGCGATAATGGTGAGAAATGGGATCGACGTGGAGAACATCAAGACCCTGACTGACGGCCCCGGAATAGCGATCCAAGTAGCCGACACATATTTCGTCAACATCTACGCGCCGTGAAGCACAGCGGGCTAGAAGCCAGTTCTTTAACGAAGACGTCTGTGGACTCCTTCCGCACAACAATTGAAACGTCCCCTTAGAAAAATTATACACGACTGTGGTTAAACTGACACACAATAGTTTTTAGCGCAACGCAATCTGACTTTCAAAAATCCCTACGAAAGAATGGCCCTGAGTAACATTAACCTATACGTTTCACAAATCACTTACCTCACAAAAATCTTCGTTACTCAAGCTACTGCAATACAGCGAGCGCCACTACTGCCAGCTAAATAAAAGATTCAAACTATGGAAGGCACTAACTACTGATAGGTATAGTTAGCAAATGAAAGATTTTAATACAGAACAGACAATGTATTTACCTTAATATTCATAATATATCAATCAGTTTGTGACACCAATTCTTACAAATTTCAAAACTCCGCCATCTCTCTCCCCACGTCCGCCACTGCTGGCGGCTCACCTCCAACTGCGCAACGCTACGCGCTGTTAGCATCCAGCTGCCGCTGCCCGACACTACAATGCCGAGTATTACAACAATGCCAACCAGCCACAGACTGCACACAGCACAGCCAGTGATTTTCATACAGAGCGCTACGTAGCGGCGGCGTTACCAATAAAAAAAACCTAAACAGCCTACTTACATAGCCCCCATGCTCCCCACAAAAAAATTTACAAATTGTTTTGGGCAGTGGCCAATACAGATTTGAAAAATTTTTTCATAATTACAATAACAAAGATATCAAATGCACACACTTATTGATACAATGTTGGTCAAAAGCTAAAATTTTCTCACAGTCCATAAAGACAGTCCTGATCATTCATCAAAGTAAAATTGCAGTGTTTTTCTCAAGGTCTGAGCAATAAAAGAAATTGCACTTGGAAGTAGTGGATTTCTAAGCAGTCTTGAAGAAGTAGTGTTGTCCTTCCAACAGAAAGACAGTGCTGACTCTTGACATGCTGACAGGTAATGGGCCACAACAGAGCAAACCCACAGCAGAGTCAGTCGAAGTTGAAGACTATTGGTAGGTAGGTCATCACAGAGCAGACCCACTGTAGTCCTGGTAGAGATTAGGGTATTGGTGGACCACCAGAGGTACAGACCCACTGCAGTCCATGTACAAATAATGGTATTGGTGGCCCATCGAAGGTGCAGACCCACTTCAGTCCTTGTAGAGATGGTCAACAGCCATCTGTTGCGACTGTGCAGGTGCACAATCACCATTGAAGAGGCTTGCAGAGAATACAGCAAGTCCATAAACCACCACTTGTCCAATCACAAAGAATTTGTTTGAAATGTCCTTAGAACCAGCAATGCTATTGTCCAGTCCCTTGCTGAATTATTAACACACGTGCAAACACTATCAGTCCCTACTTCTCACATATTGTCCATATACTATGATCAACAGAAACGTGTGCACTGAAATGTAATTTACAAGTTACTTAAGTTGATGAACTGGTGTCAATTACAATTTTATAACATAAGAATGCAATAACAAAGGTACAAAATACATCTTTAAAGAACATAACAATACAGATAACATTAGCAGTAGTACAGGCTTTACAAAAGAATCGAAATAGCAAATACATCAGTGTTACAAAAATTACGACATAGGTACATACATAAAAGATCAGAATAACTTTTGAAACATCAACTTCACACATGAGCATTAAAACAAAACAGAATAAATAACGTGTAAACATCTTTACAAAGTAAATAACATGTTATTAATGCAAATTATATTTGAGGATAACAGTATTCCTCATCATAGTGAATGTAGCTTAGTATCAGAAGAGAAAAAATTCTATGAAACAGCACACAGAGACAGGAAGAAAACAAATACACAAGGGTACACAAACACATAGTGGGATAACGCAAGGAAAGGGCACAGCCAGTGATTTTCATACAGAGCGCTACGTAGGGGCGGCGTTACCAATAAAAAAAAACTAAACAGCCTACTTACACAATGTCAACTTTGTGTTGGGAGGCGACTTTAACTACGTGGCTGCTCCAGAAGACCAAGTCCCGGTACCAAATCTGTGCACGGAGCTGCAGGAACTCGTAAGAAAGCTAAAGCTAGAGACTATTGGCGTATACTACAGTCAAACACGACCGAATTCACTTATTACCACAACCTCGGAAGAAGCAGGCTTGACAGGATTTATGTGACCAGAGAGTTGGCCGCCTCTGTATCGCATGTGGAAGTCTGCCCTGTGATCTTCTCCGACCACTGTGCCTACACATGCAAGCTCCAGCTGTCAACGAGGAAAATCTCAGGGGGAAGATCAGCGTGGAAGCTTAACACGCAGCACCTAAGTGACTCCAAATTACATCAGGAGATTGCGCATACCATAGAAGAAAGGTTACGGACATGACAGCAGTATCCGTCCACCACACTAAGGTGGGTTGAACATGGTAAACCACAAGTAAGGAAGACACTGATTAGGCACAGTGCGGAGAAGGCATTCTGGAGGAAGAGCACGGCACTTTTACGCGCAGTGTCTAAAGGACGCGCTCAACTCTCCTTCAGACGACGACCTGCTTCTCACGCGAGTTAGAGCAATAAAGGCGCGCCTACTGAACGTCAGGCGTCAACAGATGAAAGGCGTCGTCGTCCGCAGCCAGGCACACGGCGCCACTGAAGACGAACCTGCCACACTGCACCACCTGCACAGGGAGACGGACAGGGTTCATAGCAGAACAATCAGGGAGCTCAGCGACGCAACTGGCCGCAAGATAACAACTAAATGGGACACGATGCGTCACATAGAAGAGCATTTCTCCGACCTCTTCAAGGGAGATGTACCAGACGACGCAGAAACAGACAAAGTATTAGAGAAAACGCGCAGACAGCTGAACAACACCGACCGCGCTTTGTTGACAGAGGCCGCGACAGAGGACGAAGTCAGAGGTGTCCTCAAAACCTGCGCCAGCGGCAAGGCTCCAGCAGCGGACGGAATACCGTCCGAATTCTACACCACCTGCTGGGACATAGTAGGTGGAATTATGACGGAAATCGTCAATGAAATATTAAACGGAGAAGAAATAACACTCCCGTTCCTGTAAGGGACCATTACCCTGATTCCAAAAACAAAAGCGCCGAAAACAGTAGCAGACTACAACCCAATAACCCTTTTAAGGGCGGACTACAAGCTAACAGCGAAATGCGTCGCTGAACCATGAAGCTCGCCCTGAAGAAAGCCATCATCCCGTGGCAGACATGTGCAGTGTTAGGCAGAAACATCTTCGACGCCGTTTGCACGTACAGAGACGTCATAGCACACGCCGCATCCAACAGAGCAACTGCAGCGATCATTTCTGTAGACTTCCAAAAAGCCTTCGACAGGATCGGTCACCGGTACCTGCTGAAGACTTTGACGAGACTAGGTTTTGGCCCCAAATTCGCTCAAGTCATCGAAAACATGTTGACAAATGCCACATCTCGAGTGACTGTAAACGGCTGGATATCTGCGCCGATAAAACTGGGGAAATCTGTGAGGCACGGGTGTCCACTGTCGATGGCACTGTTCACAGCAGCCCTCGAGCCAGTCCTCAGGAAGCTCGCTTCCACCATCAACGACTACAAGTTACAGGACGTTAAGGTAACGTGTATGGCATATGCCGATGACTTGAGCACTTTTGTGGACGGAAAAGAGGATATTGACAGTGTCCTCCCAATAATTGAATCCTTTGGAAAGGCACCTGGGGCGAAAACCAACCCAAACTAAACAGTGCTGCTCCCTATAGGGAACGGGAAATTGAGAGAAGCCAGACCATGGTACCAGGTGACCGAGAAACATAAGGTGCTAGGTGTCCAGCTGCAGGCCTGCCCACTGAAAATGGCGGCAGAAAACTGGCGGAACATCCTGAACACCACCAGAGGACTCGTCAGGACACACTCCAACAGACACCCAACGTTGGATCAGAAGACGCAGCTTATCAACGCAACGATCCTGGCGAAGGCTTGGGACATGGCACAAGTCATAAACGTACCAATAGAAATAGGGAAGTCTATAAGAAGCGCTGTGTACTACCTACTGTGGAGGCGGGAAATTTCCAAAGTGTCACTTCCTAGAGAAGAAGGGGGCTCGGTTTAACAGACGTCACAACTAAATGCGCGGCACTGTTGCTCCATAGAGCACTAAAAATGGAGGACAGGAGTGTAGACTGTACCACGTCGTCTCTACTGAAGGAACACGGACCAGACTCCGAGGAAGCGCCGGTAGACGTCAGTCGAATACCTTTTGAGATGCACTACCTAAAACAAGTAATAATGGACAGCAGCTACATAACATCCACCCCAGCAGTCAAGGAGATGAGAACTGCAGGGAAAATCTACCGAGCGCTACGAGGTAAACAAGTCAGAAGCAGAACGGAGACGAATCTTCCAGGCCACGACTGGCCACAAGTCTGGAAGAATCTCTCCGAGAAAGCCATACCTCCAGAAGCTAGAGACACGTGGCACAAAATCGTACACAAGACGATCCCCACAAACGAGCGCTTAGCACGCATCGGCATGCGTGAGTCGCCGAGCTGCGAAGCGTGCAACCAAATAGACTCCCTGGAACACCGCTTCACATGCCGGACAAGCCAGCAGATATGGGAGACGTGTAGAGGAACGGTGGCACACATGAACAGGGCGGACCACCGTAAAATAGAAATCACGGCGCTCACCATCCCAGAGGCAAAAAGCTTCCCTCGGCCAAAGCGCGTCACACGGCCATGTGGACACTTGCAATGACAGCGCATGCGATAATCTCCAAAAAGCAGACGGACACAGTACAGTTCCTCACAGATCTCTGGGAGGAGCACAAAAGGCCCAGGTAGAAAAACAACTACCGGCAGACGTTCCAGAACTACCTGCAGATCGCGCTGGACGCCGCGTCCGACACCGCCGCCGCCGTCACCGCCGCCGTCGCCGCTGCCGCCACCACCACGACACACCACGCCGACACACCACGCCCTCCCATAGCCCCTCAAGACCTCACCGTTTGCTGACGCAGGCACCCCCACATCCTCCAACACCCTCAAAGTGCGTGTTTAGTGAGTGTCTGATTGTGTTTTGTGTGACAAGTGGCAGTGCATCACCTACGTTCTGACATGTAAAAGAGCGCGTTACAGCATTCATATCGTCACACAACTAGGAAAAGTGCTAACATATTGGTGATCTCCTGCGTGTCCAAAACGTGATATGTAAGTACTGCACAAATTCAGTAAGATTCATTTCAATAATCGTGGAAACCAAAAACAGTGGTGACAAAATGCAAAATGACGATTCGCAATGATTTATTACCATATATCAAATGTTTTCCTCTCATTTCTCTCCCTCTCTATTTCTCTCTCTCTGTCTCTCTCTCTTTCTCCCTCTCCCTCTCTCTCTCTCTCTCTCTCTCTCTCTCTCTCTCTCTCTCTCTCTCTCTCTCCCCTCTCCCTATCTCGAACCACAATCAAACAACTCTCCCTAACCTTATTATCCATATACATGCCTATACTTTGTTTTCTTGAGTGTACCATAGAAATATGTCTTAGTCAATACGTTAACCAAATTTAAAGGACGCCATCTTTAGGCGCCAACAAAATAAACCTCATTAAATGCCATTAAATATTCATAAAAAATACAGCTCTAATAAGGGCACACAGAACTGGAGCTGGAAATAGACTAGAAAACAGACAAACATAAAAAACACAAAATTTGCTTAATAGAGAGAACTAAATAACAAAGAAAATACAAGAGAGACTATACGAAAAGAAAAGATACGATTACTGTACGTGTAAACCTAAACGTGCCTTTGATCAAGCAATGTAATTTGTTAATCTGTAAATAAAAGTTTATTACGTTATAAAAAAAGGAGGCTCGGGTTCGATTCCCGGTACCGGAATTCATTTTATTTTCAAGGATAATATAGAAACAACGGAGACATGGTATAAAGTAATACACAAACCTCTTTCAATGAATAACAGTTTAATTTCCTTTATTACTGTTTGAGAATGAAACACAAATCAATTTTTTTTCTCTATACCGTGAAAACGTGTATCATATAGTCACTTGCAACGCTACATTTCCGCACGTGTACAAATACGTTAACTTTGGGGCATATAAGAGCAAGATAATTAATGTGTCATATTCAGACGTAGTATCAACTCGGTGACCCCACGTTAGGAAACAGTTGCTACACCACTTACACAAGCTCACCAGAGAATCCACTATTTTTTTGAAAATTTTTGGTAAGGTCTTATGGGACGAAACTGCTGAGGTCATAGGTCCCTAAGCTTACACACTATTTAATCTAACTTAAAGTAACCCATGCCCGAGGGCGGACTCGAACCTCCGACGCGGGGATCCGCTCGGACCGTGACAAGACGCCTAAGACCAGATTAGGGATTTAATGGCCTCACTTACATTAGGAGCGAGACATACGATAATAAATTACGTTTATCATGACAGCACAAGTCGCAATCAGTATGTTTTATGTTTACCGATATCACTCTGTAATTTTACGAGAGCTAAAACGTGTAAGATAATAATAATAAAATTATGCTGGCAAACATTATCAGAGAAACCTTAACAGGCACAAGTTCCAAACTGAAGTTTATGGGAGAATTGTCTGAGTCATTTGAACTCAAGACAGGCGTGCTACAGGGTGATAGATCACCAATACTATTTAACTGCATCCTGGAGAAGATTGTGAGATATTGGAATTCTGAAGTTGAAAATCAAGGAACTAGTCCAATCTGTCTAGGAAGAAAATCGGGAGGAATCAAAGTCAACTGCTTGGCTTTGGCTGGCGATTTTGCAATAATTTCAGAGAACTTAGAAGAAGCGGCCATACAGATCAACCAGATAGAAAAGATCGCTGGCAAGACAGTACTTAGGACATCGAAAGAGAAGTACAAATTCATGACAAGTGACAAACATGACCACAATTCTTTGAGATTGGACAGACTGAGAGGGTAATAAAATTGAAATACCTCGGTGAAGCCACAGAAGAGAACGGACTGGAGAAAGCTGCTGTGGGGGATGGGACCTTAAAAATGGAGAGAGCGTACGGATTAACTAAAAACCTTTGCAGCAAAAAGTGCATCTCTCGGAATGTGAAAGTAAACCGCTACAGTGCTCTGGTGAAAGCAGAGTGCTTGTATGTCAGTGAATGCCTCTCAATGAATTGCAAGTTGGAAAAGCTGGAGACAGTAGGAAGAAGAATATTACGGAAAATCAGGGGTCCAACACAGGTTGAAACTGGCTGGGAACTTCGGTGCAACAATGAAATCAACAAAAAGGTGGAGAAAATCTTGGATACCATCCAAACGAGGTGGTTATCATTTCTAGGACACCTGTACGGAATGGACAAAAGCAAACTAAACAAAAGGATATTCGACTACCTGTGCAAAAACAAGACAACGACATGGATTAAAGTAGCCCGTACAAATTTGGAAAGGTTCAACATTCCGGGTGTATACATTTCGGACCATGATTCAAAATTTGGAAGGATTTCAAGTCGAAAGAACTAAGAAGACTGTAAGAGTGTGGACAGATGAACTGAAGCAACAGCACACCGTCAATATTAAGGAGTACTGGAGAAAGAGGAAACTTCAGACAAAGAAGAAATGAAATTATAGCGTGATCCTAAGCGGTCAGTTCCCAAATAAAAAATATCATGGAACTAGTAAGAATGATATTGATTAGATTAACACATTTCGATATTGGAAGAAGTGGAAGGGATAATGAAAGAGGAGAAGATTGAAATGAAAGTGAAAAGGGCTGTTAGAAAGGAAGAGAATTTCGAGAGAGAATTGTTTTGATAAGGGAGAGAGAAAAGTGCTGTAACACGCTTAAAAGGACGTTAGGCGTCCGAATAGCGGTGAGTGTCATAACGCTGCTTCCACTACGGGGAGGTGCGCCGGTCTCAGATGGACTTAACGACGAGGCTCGGTGAGCTGGCCATTCTGGATGTGGTTTTTAGGCGCTTTCCCACATCCCGCTGAGTTCATATACGGCTGGTGCCCAAGTCCAGCCTCAATTACACGATTTGCAAACATGTAGAATGCTTTCACTCAGTTTCACATGATCAGCACTAACTGCTGACAGTTGGGGTACACGTATTCCTTCCCGAGAGGAGGGAGGTACAATTACGGCGAGTCAACAGGAAAGGTATCCGGTCAGTCCGTAAACTAATCATGGCAAATCGTTTTGATAACTATGCAGACCCTACGCTGGTGCTGGAAAAGAAGCAAAAGATGATTAAATCAACATCGTAATAAGGGGTGTTCAAAAAGTCTCTCCGGAGTGCTGTATGATTGTTAGCCGCGCATGCCGTATGATTGTTCGCCTGCCAGGGTTATTTCCCTTCAAGTGGACTCTCCCAACATTCCACTGTTTCGCTTATCTCAGCCAGCGTCAGTAGTATTGTTGGTGTGTGTCGTTACGTGTCGACGTGAACGTTTAAGTTTAGTTCCTCTGTTCGTTTGTTTCGTTTTTGTCACTGTTAAAATGATAACCCTTGAAGAACGTGTGTTTTTAGTCTAACAAGTGTTCAATGTTGGCGGTAAAAGCACAGTTTCAGTTCGTCAAATATTTAATTCAGTTTTCCCGGAGACAATAAAAAAATGGTTCAAGTGACTCTGAGCACTATGGGACCTAACATCCGAGGTCATCAGTTCCTTAGAACTTAGAACTACTTAAACCTAACTAACCTAAGAACATCACACACATCCATGCCCGAGGCAGGATTCGAACCTGCGACCGTACGAAGACAACACTCCCACATCGCGATACTGTGGGAGATTTGATTAACATATTTCGAAGTACGGGTTCAGTGACAGATGCACCGAGAAGTGGTCGTCCTAGCGTTTTGTCTGAGGATAAACTAGTCGATATTTTCGATAAAATGTCCACGAGTCCGAACAAGTCAGTAAGAAAACTCGCCCAGGAAATCGATGTTAGTGTCGGAACGGCCCACACTGCTGTACGGAAAAAATTAGAACTTTTCCGATACAAAGTGACAGTCGTGCAAGAACTGAAAAATACTGATCATGGCAACAGGCTGCATTATTCTCAACGGTTCAAAAATTTCGTTCAACAAAATGGAAGGGATATTCTTAATGAAACTTTTTCCACGGATAAGGCTTGGTTTCATTTATCTGCGTACATGAACTGGCAAAATTCTCATATGTGGAGTACTGCAAATCCATTGTCTATTCATGAGATGAGAGGTGGCATGCCTTTAGATGCACACAGTGACTTGCCCCCTTTCATATTTATATCTTACTCTGAGTAATTCGATTTGGGGGAGTATGGCAGAGTATTGTCATTCGAGTTGCTGATTGGAACGTTTAACCACGGCCACTGTCGTGGGGGCGGGAATGCTCTGTGTTCGGTTTGTACGGGTGCTCTTGTGAGGGTCGGCTCTCGCCTTTCGGTCGGAGTAGGCTACAAGACTGAGCTCTCGCTGCTCTGGACAGCCTGCCTTCCATTGGCTGTCTAATATACTTTCACTTAATTGTAACTGTTTGACGAAGCTGGTGAAGTTTCGACTTCAACGTAACTTTCCGAGTACAGTTGGCAATTGAGCGTTCTGCGTACAAGCGGCCTATGTTGTCCGTCTTGAGCAGTTTCGGCTAAACTTGACTGTTTCGGAGTTACTGTGTGACTTCGCTTGTTAAAATCAATTACTGTACCGTCAGTGATTGTGTGGCGAGCCTTCTTCATCTCCCTCAGAGGTGCATTTGTATTGATAGGAAGTCTTTAGTCTGGAACAATCAGACCAGCATAATTTGTTTCGGGCTACACTCGCGACATTATCATCACCACGACGGGACGTCGAAGCAACCAGCCATTGCTTCTGGTAAGCCAGATCGTGTCCTTGCAGTTAAGAAGGGAGCTTGGTAATGTATGTCCGCAGCACCGGCAAATCAAGCAATTTTTGCTATGTGACAGTCAGAGGTCAGCAGAGCGCGCCTGTTCCCATCTTTTCTAACGTGGTTCTGTCACGGGTGTTCATTGAGTTCTCACTACTGTAGCAGCAATTAATGTTGGGTTGGCTGGGTGTTTCTCTTAAGATTTGAGTTGCAAGAAATTGGCTACACATACCACTTGGTCATAAACGTCACAAGCTAGTTTATGGACAATTTTAACATTTATTTGAGTATCCAATTTGATGTATTGTAAATGTTTCGTGTGTTTTGTTTATTATTTTAAGTTTAGTCATAATAAATCAAATTGTTATTTTGGACAGAACTGCTATTCTGTTGATCGGTAGAGGAATCCTTTCATTTCTCACTACGTTAATGAAACTTTCCTTTATCAAATCAATTTCTATCAAATGAAATTATTGCAGATGCCGAACTCTTTTCTACTCCACTTGCAGGGTAGCCTACAATCAGTTCGCGTTTCTTCTTACTCCATGTACAACAACAAAAGTCGGATTTAGAAAGGGGGGGGGGGGCTTAGAGCATCATTTCCATATAAAGATTCTAGAAGAATTTATTGTTAAATATACTGCTAGCGCCGGCACCTCGGAGAGGAACCGCTTCGTTCTGTGAAAATAAGAGTTTGGATTGCAATTTCTAGACGTCTGATTGTGGGTCCCATATTTTTCAACGAAACGATAAACGCACAACGATTCTGCAGTGATATTCTGTACCTATTCATAGGAGAACTTGTGTTAAGTAAAATAGTGAACGGTTATTTTCAACAAGACGGTGCAACCGCGCATACAGCTCGCGTTTCAATGTCACTGCTTGCTGATGCTTTTGGTGATCGCATACTTTGGCCTCTACGATCGCCTGACCTAACACCACCTGACTTTTTCTTCTGGAGTGCAGCGGAAGCTGTCTATAAAAACCGTGCAAAATCCACTGCTTCTTTTACAGAAGAAATGTTACAGCTTGTGATTGCAAACATGACTACACGACTTGAATTGTGTATTCAACAACAGGGGGCACACTTTCAATATTTAATGTGAAAGCTTGTGAGTAAAAATGAATATTCAATAAATTAATAACTTGTATTTCACTGAGTTTCATTTCGGTATATTCACTGCGGCATGCGGCACGCGCGGCTAACAATCCCACGGCGCTGCGGAGAGACTTTTTGAACACCTGGAGGAATGCCGGACATTTGCCACACTTGCCCATTCGCCAGGTAGCGATCCCTCAGGTAAGGGATGCCCTTCCTCGTACTACTTCAGTCCGCTTTCAAACCGCCGTCTCCACATCTTATTCGATTCAACGAGTACGTAAGGGACCTTCTTGTTCGACAACTTCAAACGTCCCCTCAGAAAAATTATACAAGACTGTGTCTAAACTGACACACAATATTTTTTTAGCGCAACGCAATCTGACTTTCAAAACTTCCTATAAAAAATGGCCCTGACTAACATTAACCTATACGTTTCACAAATCACTTATCTCACAAAAATCTTCGTTACTCGAACTACTGCAATACAGCGAGCGCCACTACTGCCAACTAAATAAAAGATTCAAACCACGGAAGTCACTAACTACTGATAGGCATAGTTAGCAAATGAAAGATTTTAATAGAGAACAAACAATGTATTTACCTTAATAGTCATAATATATATAGCAGTTCATGACATCCAATCTTACAAATTTCAAAACTCTGCCATCTCTCTCCCTGCATCCACCACTGCTGGCGGCTCACCTCCAACTGTGCAACGCTACGCGCTGTTAGCATCCAGCTGCCGCTGCCCAACACTACAGTGGCAGACAACAATGCAAACCAGCCACAGACTGCACACAGCACAGCCAGTGATTTTCAGAGCGCTACGTGGCGTTACCAATATAAAAAACCTAAACAGCCTACTTACAAACTTGGCCAAATAGAGAGATTTTTTTCCGAAATCGAAATAGTTTTGGGAAAGAAAAGCAGTACCGATGATAATGTCAGTATGTAATTAGTTCTGCCAAGTATAAATATAGATCACTCTGTCTGCACGGTAGCTTTCACGCTTACTGATTGCGATAGAAACAGTCCATCGCCATGAGAGCAACAAGAAAGGAACAATGTAAAGAGAATGCGAATGTACGGTAATCATTTCTTTTTGATCACTGCATTTGCGTCTACTTTAATTGCTAAAACTGCATGCCCAAAAGACAATAAGGAAAGAATAATTGGAATGGGAATGTTTGAAAAGAAGAACGACATACTCCATATTAATTTACTCACTAAAATCCGATATCCCTTGCGGCAAAACATGACTTAATAAAGTTCAAAACATGACTGAGAATACGTTCATTAAATAGAGATAAGAACATCTATGACATGTCATCTAACGTCGAAGTACAATTTTAAAATGTTAGAAATAAGGAAATGAAGTTATACAGAATGCTATGCTTGAAACGTACGTTGTTGTTCTACAATGTTTAGCTCTGGTAGTTACAGGGTCACAGAGAAAGCGTCCTAGGTTTTGGAGGGAAAAGCCGTAATTGTAATGATCTGCACTACAACAGAAAGAAGAAGCACAGCGTAAGGAAAAATAATGTAATGTCTGTTGCAGCTCACAAGCGATACTGATGCAGATAGTTCCTGTGACTTAGTACGGGCAGAGTTTATATTCGACAACCGGAATAAATTAATAACTGGCTCCTTTTACCGACCCCAGGACTCAGATAAAACAGTTGCTGAACAGTTCAAAGAAGAGTCGAGTCTCATCACAAGTAGGTACCCTACTCATACAATTACAGCTGGCAGGGACTTCAATCTACCTTCCGTATGTCGACAAAAATACATTTTCAGACCCTATTGTAGATAGAAAACAACTTCCGTAATTGTTCTAAACGCTTTTTTAAAAAATTATTTTGAACCATTAGTTCACGACGCCATTCATATTGTAAATGGTTACGAAAACACACTTGACCTCTTAGCCACAAATAATCCTGAGCATCACAACGGATACAGGGATTAGTGAACACGCAGTCGTAGGGAGGCTCAATTCTGTAACCAAGAAATTCACCAAAACTAAACGCGAAGTATATCTATTTATATAAGCAACTAAAGATTCGGTTGACGTCTTTCTAAGAGACAGTCTCCAATCCTTCCAAACTATGTAAGTGAAGACCATATGTGTCTTACGTTCAAAGAAATACCAAATAAATTAATAAGAGACGGAACGGATCCCCCATCTGTGCGGCTGGTCCCAGCGGAGGTTCGAGTTCTCCCTCGGGCAGGTGTGTGTATGTTTGTCCTTAGGATAATTTAGGTTAAGTAGTGTGTAAGCTTAGGGACTGATGACCTTAGCAGTTAAGTCCCATAAGATTTCACACACATTTGAACATTTTTTTTTTTTTATCCCGTGGTACATAAAACACGACAGACCAATGAATTAATAAGATACAGAACTGATCCGCATTGTACACAAAATACGACAGAAAGCTGCTGCAGGAGCACTGAAAAGGGCAAGTATAATTTAGACGAACGCAAAATCTCCGAGATTGGCGAAGTTTTACTTATGCTCGAAATTTGCTGCGGTTTTCAATGCGAGATGCATTTAATAGTTTCCACAACGAAACTCTCTCTAGAAACGTGGAGGAAAATCCGAAGAGATTCCGGTCCTATGTTAAGTAAACCAGCGGAAAGGCTCAGCAAGCGACGAGGAGGAGGGGGAGACAAGGGACCTTCGACCATAGATATTGGTAGACTGGTCATGGCGTAAATTTCGTGGCACCAACATCTCTACTGCTATACCACGTGATTATTGGCAAAACAATGGTGGTATCCTGTTGTGCTTATGGTTGTACCTAGTGTTTTGTGAAGGGAAGTAACATTAAATTTCACGTGTAAGTATTATTAGTTTAATTTAGCGGCATTTCTTGAATACTGATAAACTATTGTGCATATCATATCCTTACCCAGAACGTCACAGTTACGTAAATTGGCGGTTTGAAGTGTTGTGTGTGTTTCCAGGCGCACATTGCAATCGATGTTTTTCTTGAAATGGTAAGCTACAAAGCTACTTTTTCTCTTTCGTATAGGTTTCCAAAGGATGAAGGGCGCAGGTAGATGTGGATACAGGCAGTGAAACGGAAATATTTCAAGCCTACTGTGCACACACGCATCTGTTCGAAGTAATTTGAAGAAAATTGTTTCGACAAAGAAAAGACTGGTGGGACTTGGCTTCACAGTGACGCCATGCCTACAAAATTCGATTTCCCTGAGCATCTGCAACAAAGAGACTCAAGCTTCGTAAACCTCCGTTTAAGAGAGATTCATTAGACGAAATTTCATGTGCAGAAACTTCACATAATCCTCGTAAGTCTAGATATCTACTTTGTGTTAATATGTTAACGTAAGAAGGAGAGTGTTAAGCAGTGGCTGTAAAAATGTAATAACGTTTTTTAAAGTAACATTGTCGTATTATGCTTTAGACTGAGGGGAAATTCTTTCATGTAAATTTTCGTTCAGGGGACTGGCATTTTGTTTGCAGCCGCTATACAAGCTTCTGAAGTAAAAGCTGGGACAAGCAAAAGTTTTAGATACATAGAAGATTTTAAGGAAGATGATTTGGCTCTTCCTAGCTAGTAAAATGGCAAGTGTTGCAAAAAAGCAGCTGAAGAAGAAAGCTAGAAAATTAAGTAATTTGCAGCGATCAGTCCACAGATGAGGAAGAAAATTTTAAATTTGGAATCATTAATAAGTGACCTTCAAAAGAATAATCTTATAAGTGAATCCATGGGTAATTTGCTGAAGGTAAGATAGAACTATGTACTTCAAGTAGTACTTATAATTTCTTGACATGTGACATTAAAGACATACCAAATTGCCATTCTTATTATAAATATCAGGTGGTGTAGATTCTAGTATTGTACCTGTCTTATGGTTCCATGACAAGTGGCATAGTTGATTGTAAGAAAGTCTCTATTCACGCAAATGTAGGCATTGTTTTGAAAAATACCAACATGTTCATGTAAATAATAGGATAAAATTACACTGTGGAAAGTACTGCAACTAGCCACAAGTTTCTTAGAAGTGATTGTTATTGTAACATTGCTAGTTTCTGCCTGGAACCCATTGCCAAGCAATACCACTAATTCCTTGCAGTTTTACGTGTGTGTCCTAAAATTTTGAAATTACATATTTCTTTAAAGGTATTAGATTGTATATAGACTGTACACAATGCACTTATGTCATGAAATTCTCTCCTTTACATTTCCTCTCTTAGAACTTTGTTATATTTGGGATACATACATAAAACTTGCAAGAAATCAATGCTACCCTCTGACAATGGGCTAAGACTCAAAACTAGTAATGGTACAATACAAATCACTACTAAAAGAAACTTGTGACTGGTTGCATTATTTCCTACAGTGTAATTTACAAAAACAGTTGTGGTGTTCAATAACCACAATGGATAAAATAAAGTAGGAGAAAGCACCATAATTTAATATAAATGAGAAAGCAGTAACTTTTATTAAAGAGGAGACTCTCTTGGAAACTTAACTATGTTAGATCTACCATACATGAACACAAACAGTAGAAACAGTTATGATATTTTGTTCCTTCTATGCACAAATTTAGTTTGTAACTGCTAATTATGTGTTGTTTTCTCATTCCTTATCAATGTAGAGTTTTCTGCATGATGTGATATTCAGAACATGTTGAGTGAATGACAGTTTGTAGCCTAGTTCTTGCAGTTCCTTACTGAGAGTATCATATTGCTTTCAGATGCTGCCACCAGGTACCTCAGAGTTGTTAAAGCGTGTCAGCATAGGTCAAACAAGAGAAAAGTACGCAGCAGCTCTTCGGACCTTTGCTTTAACTCTTAATTTCTACAGCAGCAAGGCTTACAGTTACGTAAGGAGAAATTTCAATACATCTCTGCCACATCCTCAGACACTGAGAAGGTGGTATAGTGTGATTGATGGAAATCCAGGTTTCAGCAAAGAAGCAGCAGTTGCTCTCAGAATAAAGAGTCAAGAGCTTATGAATAAGGGCAAAAAATTGCTGTGTGCTATGTCATTTGACGAAATTGCCATAAGGAAACACATTGAATCTCGTCAAAATAAATTTGTTGGATATGTAGCTTGATGATGATAACCTTCCTGTTGCAAATGAGGCACTAACATTTATGGTAACTGATGTTAGCAGTTCCTGGAAACTGCCAATTGGTTACTTTCTAGTCAATGGACTAACTGCACTAGAAAAATCTAACCTATTGAATGAGGCTCTAAAGTTTACTTTTGTTGCTGGTGTTGAGGTGATATCAGTAACTTTTGATGGAACACATGTAAATACTGCAATGATAGAAAAGCTAGGTGCTTCTTTTTCTTTACCCAACATAAAATCTTTCTTTAAGCACCCATTGTGTATTGATGAAATATGTATTTTCCTTGACCCATGTCACATGTTAAAGTTAATATGTAATACCTTAGCTGGTAAAGGCACAATTTTTGATGGCGATAGAAATCCTATTAAATGGGATTATGTACTCAAGTTACATGATTTTCAATGTGTGGAGACACTTCATCTTGCTACAAAAGTAAGAATGAAGCATGTTGAGTGGTATCACCATAAGATGAATGTCAGAATTGCTGCACAGACATTGAGTAATAGTGTAGCTAATGCCCTTGAATTTCTTTGCAAAGATTTGCAGCTAGACAATTTTAAAGACTGTGAACCAACAGTTAGGTTGATAAGGATTATGAACAATGTTTTTGATTGCTTCAACAGTAGAAATCTGTTAGCGACAGGTTGTAAAGCACCTCTGTCATTGCAGACTGCTAGCCACATTTAGTCTTTTCTGGATGAAGCTGAAGAATATATAAAGAATTTGAGACTGGATGCAAATGGCCCTTCTGTTTTGTTTACAAACAGAAAGACTGATTTCCATTGTTTTATTGTGTCAATTCAAAGTCTCAAAAGGTTATACAATTCTCTGATAAGCAGTCCTAATCCACAACTTAAATTCTTACTGACACACAAGTTTTTACAAGATCAGATCGAGACTTTTGTAGTTCAATCAGTTCAAAGCTGCTTACAAAAGGTTACTTATACACCAGCAAGTAAGGGGTTCAGAGTTTGGAACTTGTTTAGACACTGAAGAGTGTTCTATTCTGAATGTATCTTCAGCACTAGGTAAAGTACAAACAAACCCATTTGTTTCATGTATAAATTTCCGAGCTGAAATTCCTGATGTTGAAAACGTGTCTCATGATCACTCTTAGAGTATCCCTTCTATTTGTTTTAAACAACTGTCAAAGTATGTGACAAATGTTTTTGTGTACATTGCAGGATATATTTACTGAATGTGCAAATGCTTTATATGGCTTATTAGAAAGCGAAATGAACTCCTGACGAGAAATAATATGGGAGGTTTAGTAACACCTTCCAGGGATGTTGTTCAAATCTATAAAGTAGCAGAACAAGCCTATCGTTTGCAGCAGGCAAAGGGTATGCTGACAAAAAAAAATGTAATGCTTGTGCTCTTGTCATCTGCTATGGCAGAAATTGACAGCAATGTATTTACATCTATCAATGAACATATAATGACATTGACCCCACAGAAAACCATCGTACAACTCTTATAAAATCCATTTTATTTGAGTATTTCAAGATCATAAATCGCCATTTGGGGAAGGCTGTAAAAGAAACCTTACAGAAAGGATGTGTAAGGAGCTTGCTTACAAAAACAATATTATTTAAGGGACACTAAATGGTTCGTGTGTAGTGTTCGTCTACTTTTTTTTTAAACAGAAATTTATTCAGTGCTGAGTTTGTTGTAAATACTGTATTGTGTTGCAAAATAAATGTTTTATGAAACATTTATGTGATTATCTTATGCTCATACCTTTGTCATTCAAGATGTGATATTCCTAGTCTAGTAACAGATTGCCCCCCGTGAACCATGGACCTTGCCGTTGGTGGGGAGGCTTGCGTGCCTCAGCGATACAGATAGCCATACTGTAGATACAACCACAACGGGGGGGGGGGGGGGGGGGGGGTATCTGTTGAGAGGCCAGACAAGCATGTGGTTCCTGAAGAGGGGCAGCAGCCTTTTCAGTAGTTGCAGGGGCAACAGTCTGGATGATTGACTGATCTGGCGTTGTAACACTAACCAAAATGGCCTTGCTGTTATGGTACGGAAAACGGCTGAAAGCAAGGGGAAACTACAGCCGTAATTTTTCCCGAGGGCATGAAGCTCTGCTGTATGATTAAATGATGATGGCGTCCTCTTGGGTAAAATATTCCGGAGGTAAAATAATCACCAATTCGGATCTCCGAGCGGGGACTACTCAAGAGGATGTTGTTATCAGGAGAAAGAAAACTGGCGTTGTATGGATCGGAGCGTGGAATGTCAGATCCCTTAATCGGGCAGGTAGGTTAGAAAATTTAAAAAGGGAAATGCATAGGTTAAAGTTAGACATAGTGGGAATTAGTGAAGTTCGGTGGCAGCAGGAACAAGACTTCTGGTCAGGTGACACAAAATCAAATAGGGGTAATGCAGGAGTAGTTTTAATAATGAATAGGAAAATAGGAATGCGGGTAAGTTACTACAAACAGCATAGTGAACGCATTATTGTGGCCAAGATAGATACAAAGCCCTCACCTACTACAGTAGTACAAGTTTATATGCCAACTATCTCTGCAGATGATGAAGAAATTGATGAAATGTATGATGAGATAAAAGAAATTAATTATATATTCAAGGGAGACGAAAATTTAATAGTCATGGATGACTAGAACTCGAGTGTAGGAAAAGGGATAGAAGGAAACATAGTAGGTGAATATGGATTGGGGCTAAGAAATGAAAGGGGAAGCCGCCTGGTAGAATTTTGCACAGAACACAACTTAATCATAGCTAACACTTGGTTTAAGAATTATGAAAGAAGGTTGTATACATGGAAGAACCCTGCAGATACTAAAAGTTATCATGTAGATTATATAATGGTAAGACAGAGACTTGGGAACCAGGTTTTAAATTATAAGACATTTGCAGGGGCTGATGTAGACTCTGTAGATTAAAACTGAAGAAACTGCAAAAAGGTGGAAATTTAAGGAAATGGGACCTGGATAAACTGAAAGAACCAGAGGTTGTTCAGAGTTTCAGGTAGAGCATAAGGGAACAATTGACAAGAATGGGGAAAAGAAATACAGTAGAAGAAGAATGGGTAGCTTTGAAGGGTGAAGTAGTGAAGGCAGCAGAGGAACAAGTAGGTAAAAAGACGAGGGCTAGTAGAAATCCTTATATATTGAATTTAATTGACGAAAGAAGAAAATATAAAAATGCATTAAATGAAGCAGGCAAAAAGGAATACAAACGTCTCAAAAATGAGATCGACAGGAAATGCAAAATGGCTAAGCAGGGATGGCTAGAGGACAAATGTAAGAATGTAGAGGCTTATCTCACAAGGGGTAAGATAGATACTGCTTACAGGAAAATTAAAGAGACCTTTGGAGAAAAGAGAACCACTTGTATGAACATAAAGAGCTCAGATGGAAACCCAGTTATAAGCAAAGAAAGGAAAGCAGAAAGGTGGAAGGTGTATATAGAGGGTCTATACAAGGGCGATGTACTTGATAACAATATTATGAAAATGGAAGACGATGTAGATGAAGATGAAATGGGAGATACGATACTGCGTGAAGAGTTTGACAGAGCACTGAAAGACCTGAGTCGAAACAAGGCCCCCGTAGTAGACAACATTCCATTAGAACTACTGACGGCCTTGGGAGAGCCAGTCCTGACAAAACTCTACCATCTGGTGAGCAAGATGTATGAAAAAGGCGAAATACCCTCAGACTTCAAGAAGAATATAATAATTCCAATCCCAAAGAAAGCAGGTGTTGACAGATGTGAAAATTACCGAACGATCAGTTTAATAAGTCACAGCTGCAAAATACTAACACGAATTATTTACAGACGAATGGAAAAACAGGTAGAAGCCGTCCTCGGGGAAGATCAGTTTGGATTCCGTAGACATGTTGGAACACGTGAGGCTATACTGACCCTACGACTTATCTTAGAAGGAAGATTAAGGAAAGGCAAACCTACGTTTCTAGCATTTGTAGACTTAGAGAAAGCTTTTGACAAAGTTGACTGAATTACCCTCTTTCAAATTCTAAAGGTGACTGGGGTAAAATACAGGGAGCGAAAGGCTATTTGCAATTTGTACAGAAACCAGATGGCAGTTATAAGAGTCGAGGGGCACGAAACGGAAGCAATGGTTGGGAAGGGAGTGAGACACGGTTGTAGCCTATCCCCGATGTTATTCAATCTGTATATTGATCAAGCAGTAAAGGAAACAAAAGAAAAACTCGGCGTAGGTATTAAAGTCCCTGGATAAGAAATAAAAGCTTTGAGGTTCGCCGATGATTGTAATTCTGTCAGAGACAGCAAAGCACTTGGAAGAGCAGTTGAACGGAATGGACAGTGTCTTGAAAGGAGGATATAAGATGAACATGAACAAAAGCAAAACGAGGATAATGGAATGTAGTCAAATTAAGTCGGGTGATGCTGAGGGAATTAGATTAGGAAATGAGACACTTAAAGTACTAAAGGCGTTTTGCTATTTAGGGAGCAAAATAACTGATGATGGCCGAAGTAGAGAGGATATAAAATGTAGACTGGCAATGGCAAGAAAATCCTTTCTGAAGAAGAGAAATTTGTTAACATCGAGTATTGATTTAAGTGTGAGGAAGTCATTTCTGAAAGTATTTGTATGGAGTGTTGCCATGTATGGAAGTGAAACATGGACGATAAATTTTTTGGACAAGAAGAGAATAGAAGCTTTCGAAATGTGGTGCTACAGAAGAATACTGAAGATTAGATGGGTAGGTCACATAACTAATGAGGAGGTATTGAATAGGATTGGGGAGAAGATAAGTTTGTGGCACAACTTGACCAGAAGAAGGGATCGGTTGGTAGGACATGTTCTGAGGCATCAAGGGATCACCAATTTAGTATTTGAGGGCAGCGTGGAGGGTAAAAATCGTAGAGGGAGACCAAGAGATGAATACACTAAGCAGATTCAGAAGGATGTAGGTTGCAGTAGGTACTGTGAGATGAAGAAGCTTGCACAGGATAGTGTAGCATGGAGAGCTGCATCAAACCAGTCTCAGGACTGAAGACCACAACAACAACAGTAACAGATTGCCATAGACAGTTAAGAACAGAATTCTTAACATACTTTGCAGGAGAAACAATAACTTAATTGTTTGCTATTTTGGCTGTGCCAGTTTAAACAGGTAGTTGGAATTGCAAGGAGCTGGGGATAAATATATTATGTGTGCAATGGCAATGTGCATTGCTACTACACAAGAAGAAAGGGTGATTTTTACTATCCTGGATGAAATCTGACTTTGGTACAAAAAGGGGCGAATTATGCTGACATTACTTTAAATAATAAAGAATAATTTGCAAAAACAAGTTAGGGTATCCTTTCTCATCAGGGTTTAGTTTTCTTTTATACTTCCCAGTTACAAAACATATATCATAAACAGATACTGAATACCATTCGCAAAAAGGTAATTGTATGGCCTACGTTATTTTCCAGATAATAATCTGTAATGTATGGGATAAATAATATGCTGCTACAGAAATCTTTGGTCATTTACCAAAAAGCATTAAAAGACTAACAGATAGCCAACCAGTATTTAAAATCAAACTAAAAGTATCTATGAATGAGAGCTCCTACTCAGTAGACGATTTTTTAGATAGAAATAAGTGATTGGAAGAATTGTCATGTAATGATAGATCTACCTTTCATTAAACTGACACATCATGCGAAAAATCGTATTCATGATCTGTGTAACAAGTATTTATGTAAGTAGGTACTGATTTTGTAGATATAAATTCTATGTTATTTGATACATCTACGAAACAAACTGTTTAAGCCGAAAAAGAGCTTTCAAATGAAACTTCTTTACGTTTTGTGGGTGAACGACATAATTGAGTTCGTTACATTCGATGTGAACACGTGTGTTTACGTTACAGGTTTCGTTGTTTATGCCGATTTATGAAGTCTATAACACTTTCTCCAACCAAGGCACTAAAATACACACACACGCACACACACACACACACACACACACACACACACACACACACACACATACACACACAATATTTACATTTTTTGCAGTGCGTAACGCGTATTGTTAGTAGAGAATGCATCTCATAATTTGTAACACTGAAATATTCCAGGCCGATATATTGCCGAACATCGGAAGTGTTTCAGCAGTTCACAAAGTTCATTGTGAAGTAATGGCTGTAAAATTAAATTTGTACAGTGGTTACGCAATAATTTCTCACTTCTAGTTTTGTTTACATAAGCTACTTTTAATGTGGTGAAGTTAGCAGGAAATCCACTGAGAAATACTGGAAGTGAAATCAGGAATCAGAACGTTGCCTTTAACTCCCGCCGACGTTCTGCCAACAGTCACGTGATTCTATGTTGAAGCCACGCCAGATGTATAGCCGCTGCACTGCTTGCCCAGTCTATTAGTATCTATGGTCGAAGCAAGGGACCCAACCCTTCGGAGCAGGTAAAGACGTGGCAAATGTCCGGCGTGGCAAACGTTCGCACACCGCCTGGAGCGCCCTAACTACTACAGCGCCGTCACGGCACCCTACTCTGCTTGGGCGACTCACGGCCTTGAAGTGCAGTGTGTGTGCCAGTCGGTCGTACGGAATCAGTTCAGGAAGGTGCGTCGATGTCGGGATGCGACAGAATGGAGCTATTGAGTTCGGACGCGTCCATGACTACACAGGGAATGACGTGTGACGATTCGTTGCAGTGGCGATGCGGACGGGTCTGCACAAGATGGTGTACCATAAGGAGCCATAAGCAGCGAGGCATAGGAATAGTGGTCGGGAAAACATCACAATCCGCAGGAAACGGAGACGAGTGTCAGGCCTTGTCAACGACAGTTGCTGCGACTAGAGCCGGTGCTCCTCAACCGGTTTCCGAACGAGCGCGGCAAAGAGCACTGCGTGCAGTCTACATCTGGAGTCAGGTGGCTCGCAAAGTGCCGTCTCTCAGCGGCACACGAGGATGCACGCGTTCAATGGGCCGGACGCCTCAGAAGCTGGACAGCAGCTGACTGCCGGCCTGTACAGCGTGCCTCGACGAGTCGCGATTTTGCCTCTTTTCAGACGACGGATACACCGGAGGCCCGACGAGGCATTTAACCTGCAGGAAGCACTGCAGGCTGGACATCACTGTGTGGTTTTGGAACCGTTTCTCGTCACGTGACTCGGTTCCACTCATTCAAGTGACCGTGAAATGAACTCGGTGACTAGTAATGCCCTTTCTTCTACATCTTCATGAGAGGTACGTTGTGGACAATCCCGTCTTCCAAGATTTGCGCATATGTTCCTGGAGTGATTTGCACTAAATCGTCCGATCTTAATCCTATGAAAAGCGTCTGTGGCTATTCGTAAGGCTTGTGAAACATAGCAGTAGACATCACTGCAATCTGGCAACTGTACGGCATCTAATCCTCAATGAGCGGCGCAACCTGGATGTGGCACACGTGAACAAGCTTGCAGACACTCTTCTTCGACGGACTTAAAGGACAGAGACG
Organism: Schistocerca gregaria; assembly: GCF_023897955.1. NCBI lineage: Eukaryota > Metazoa > Arthropoda > Insecta > Orthoptera > Acrididae > Schistocerca > Schistocerca gregaria. Next base: position 23,824,682 of record NC_064928.1, on the reverse strand, counting down.
ACGTAACACGGCGATACGATGACGTCTCCTGAAGGCGGAGAATTTTTAGCGTGGTGTGCTTACTATGCAGGTTGTAAGCGACAACTGTTTACAGCGTACCGCAGTGGTGTACAGAAAGTCGAGAGGAACTGTCTGAGGCAGGACATTTCTGGTCTATCAGCTAGGGAAATAGCCTCAAATTGGCCTACAAGAACCGCGTAATGTACAGTGCATTCGCGTCACGCGAGATTTTGGATATTCTCTCGCTCTCTTCCTGCAAACTATTAGTCGTAGACAAGTAACACGATCAGAGCGGGAATCCTACTCGCACGTGGTTGCACTGTAATTTTGCGCTGGGATATGTGTTCGCTCGACGCTGTGGTTTTAGAGTTTTTCTACAAAAACTTACCGAACTCACCTTCAAACGCCCCCCCCCCCCCCCCCCCACCGCTTAGGAAGTCGAGAAGGTACTCCCTCCTACGACTGCCCAAGAACATGCGACTGCACGATTTATTTCCCATATTCCACGTTTTTAGTCTTGACTGACTGGGCTGTTGCGCCACCTGCTTGTTCTTGCACCTACAAATTTTAAAACAGACGTTTGTGTCTTTTTTACCTCGCAGTTTTGTGAAATTTTAGCATTATAAAATTAACATTTACATCGTTTTGTTTGCCTGCCTTCTTACTACGACACTACTGTGTTTGTAAGGGTTAAGTTTACGTAGAATTGTAAACGAAATCAGGCTTTGCATAAAGTAACCGACTAAGCCGGTAGCGTAATAGCCACAGAGAACAAATTAAAAAGCCAGTCGCAAGCAGGACCAACGCACTGAGGGCTCCGTGTAAACTTAATTGTGTGTGCAGGCAGTTCACACATTCCGGAAATCCCTAAATTTGACGATTTTTGCATGTTATCGACATCGATACTGGCCAAATATCGGTTCCAGGAATTCCAAGAATTTCCTGTTTGTTTTTGTTTTAAATATGAAGTCGGATAACAATTAACAGAGGAAATTTTAACTCGGAAAGCAAACAACAGAAGAAATTTTTTTTCATGTGATATAATTAAAAATTTAGAATTTTATAAGTTTTCCCTTTACTTGTGCTGTGGAACCTTGCTGCTCGCCATATTTCATAATACTAGATCAACGGTAGGATTTGATGAGCGACTCGGCTAGTACGAAAATTATGACATAAATGGTTGTATATTTTGACTGCATTGACTTGGAAGCTTTAATGTTTTTACACCGCCATGGGACCATAGACAATTTCAACTCGGTGCGTCTTCCCGTTCCTCAGAAAAAGTGTTTGCAACAATCCGACAGACGGACGAACAACAAGGTGATCCTATATAGTTTCCATTTTTACCAACTGAGGCACGCTTCCGTAAAAAGTCGAGTATGGGAAATAATTTGTGTAGTTGCTACTTTTTGTACGGTGGTAGAAGCGTGAGATACTGAGGATCCCGACTGGTGGGGGTGAGTGTGGGGGAGGGGCTGGCTCTCGCATGTTCTCCTGGAGTAACTCGAAAACCGCCGCCTCTACAGCAAACATATGGCGGTACAGAATTAAACTACATTAAAAAACTGTCAGTTTAATAAGTCACGGCTGCAAAATACTAATGCGAATTCTTTACAGACGAATGGAAAAACTGGTAGAACACTTTGGTTTCCGTAGAAATATTGGAACACGTGAGGCAATACTGACCCTACGACTTATCTTAGAAGATAGATTAAGGAAAGGCAAACCTACGTTTCTGGCATTTGTATACGTGGAGAAAACTTTTGACAATGTTGACTGGAATACTCTCTTTCAAATTCTGAAGGCGGCAGAGGTAAAATACAGGGAGCGAAAAGCCATTTACAATTTGTACAGAAACCAGATGGCAGTTATAAGAGTCGAGGGACATGAAAGGGAAGCAGTGGTTGGGAAAGGAGTGAGACAGGGTTGTAGCCTCTCCCCGATGTTATTCAATCTGTATATTGAGCAAGTAGTAAAGGAAACAAAAGAAAAATTCGGAGTAGGTATTAAAGTCCATGGAGAAAAAATAAGAACGTTGAGGTTTGCCGATGACATTGTAATTTTGTCAGAGACGGCAAAGGACTTGGAAGGCGTTTCTGAAGAAGAGAAATTTGTTAACATCGACTATAGGTTTGAGCGTCAGGAAGTCGTTTCTGAAAGTGTTTGTACAGAGTCTAGCCATGTATGGAAGTGAAACATGGACGACAAATAGTTTGGACAAGAAAAGAATATAAGCTTTCGAAATGTGGTGCTACAGAAGAATGTTGAAGATTAGATGGGTAGATCTCATAACTAATGAAGAGCTATTGAATAGCATTGGGCAGGAGAGGAGTTTGTGGCACAACTTGACAAGATGAAGGGATCGGTTGGTAGGACAACTTCTGAGGCATCAAGGGATCACCAATTTAATATTGCAGGCAAGCGTCGGGAGTAAAAATCATAGAGGGAGACCAAGAAATGAATACATAAAACAGATACAGAAGGATGTGGGTTACAGAAGGTACTGGGAGATGAAGAAGCCTGCACAGGATAGAGTAGCATGAAGAGCTGCATCAAACCAGTCTGAGGACTGAAGACAACAACAACAACAACAACAACAAATATCCTACGAAAAAGTTGCTTTTAATTATTTCTCGAGGACTAATAGTTGGCGCTATGAGAGCGAGAAGGTATTGAATACCTCGCGCGACGCCCGTAAGGTGACGCTTAGGAAATTTTGGGGCGCAATCGGAGATTGTTTCGCAGTTTGACAGACCACAGACGTCCTTTATCAAACTGTTCGTCCGCACTTCCTCTACACTACTGTGGTAGTTGTAATATGTTGTCGTTTGCAACCTGTATAGCAGCTAATGACATGTACCCAGCTGTTAAACCGAAGACACTTTAAGCATACGATACCTGAGCCGTCAGGGCCCATATAATAAGAAATACAAGACGAGTGCACATTAAATACTACGATAAAATGTTGTTATATGCCTTACAGTACATTTACGTTCCAAGCAGAAAATAATGTTGCTGACCAAAGTCAAAGTTACAAGAAACATTTGTGAGGTACACGGGTTATACACAAATGAAAGATGAAGACATGCTCGTTGCAGTTGGGAACAGTTTGAATACCGTACTGACATATGCCGTGCATCTCGAGGGGGGCATATTCAACAGCTATGAAAAGGTATGAAGAAAAAACTTTTTCAGTTTCTTGTTCATCAAAAAACACAATTCACTCTCTCTCTCTCTATATATATATATATTACTTTCAGAAATATAGATGCATCAAATCGGATGATTCTTTTTGATACACCCTTTATATTGAGAACTGCACCTATAAAAACTCTTGAGTGCCCAATAAAACATGTGACGAGCTATTAATACATTAGTATGATTACTAAACTCAGTGACCAGATGTAATTCAATTTTACAGAGCAGTATGGCCAATACAATTCATAAACAGAGCTCTTATTAGTTTTTACACAAACAGAGAAGAATACGATGGTCATTGTTTCTTAGCAGGTGAGTGATGGAAAAAATATTCATCTTTTCTGTTCGAAGCGTCTGTTTATTTGTGTGATACTCCTAACGCGAGGAATCTCTGAAAGAAATTACGCACTACGGTAATCATCGCAGAACGGAGTAGTTTTTAAATTTTGACTTTACTCATTGCTAAACCACATCGTCCCTCTTGCATCTGATACCGCACACTTAGATCAACTAATGCAAACGGCATGGAAAGTTGTGATGTATTGTTTTGCAGAACCTAAATTCATACTTTCACTGAGGCGCGTGCGTATAACGTAAAGTAAGACACTTCTAAAGAACCAGCTTCAGAGCCGAAATTGTTGGGCTCTACAAACAGAACAATAATTGAACGCCGAATGACATAACAGCCAGCGGAATGACTCACGGGTCGATTGCGAGCTCTTCTAAAGGAGGCGTGCTGGGTTTCTCGTGATAAATTTAATGGCAGTGCACTGAATAAGTCGGCAGGTGAATTACATCATGAGATCGGCCGTATTATTTCGAACGAGGAGTAAATATCAAACACGCGCCGCGAACGGTCACGAGGCTGGTAAGAGGTCATTTCTAATAACAGCGACTGTGCAGTCTTTCCACTGACTGCAGATACGGGGGCTTCCACAGTGAAACTTTGATCGAGTAGTGGCAACCAATAACAAGGCGGAAAGAGACTCATTAATAGCAGATGCCGAGATGTAGTAAATAACCTGAAAACAACATCAAATTTCGTTTCTGAGGAACAGGAGACGGTCGGAAAGTACAGGTTCTCAAATTAAATTATTTCCTTCTCAAGTCTTTTCCTTCCCAACACGATCTGATTTATAGCGCACAATATATTACCCATGAGATTCTAACATTTTACTGACGCCAGCAAAGCGAACAATACGCCCAAATAAGGAACATCTACAAAAGATACTAGAGTTAAAGTTTTACAATATTGACGATCTAGCGTTCCATGTCAAAACAAAAGTCTTACCTGGAGACTTTACAGTTATGGTCAACCAAGTCCACTGTACACTATTTCTCAAGATAAACTGAGATTGTATTACGAAAACATGTTACTTCTAATGTAGCGCTCAGCCATGTCTACAGATCAACTTGCATACAACAGATGGCAAAATAAGATCCAAGGCGAAATCAAAGCTGGATGAAGACGTGAAAACGTGAAGAAACCAGCACCAAGAAGGGGTACAGTATGAGCGATCCAATCAACTTTCGGGCTGAGGGGAAAAAGGAGAAGGTGGAATTCGACTTTTGTTTCTCAGAACTAAACTGTTTTCAGAGCTATATAGAAAAAGTCTACAGTAGTAAGATAGTGGTGGTGTATTGGATACATATTTTATTTCACTTTGATCTTTAGAATTCTTCTTAAATTCCAAACCTGGCCCTATAACATCAGTATAAAGGATTTGCTCCTTTTAACATTTATTATCAGCTTTACAAAGAGTTTCTAGGTTCGACCAATCTATAACTTAACTAATATCGGCAGATTCACCTAGGCTTACTCTCCGTTAGAAAATTTCACCTTTTTACCACTGCAAACCCTTCAAGGAATAGGAGAAGAATCAAATACCTGAATACTAAACTGACCCAGTTTATTACTATATGCAGTTCTAATGTTTTCCAACGCTCCCTGTCCTTCAACGAATTTCTAATTCGCATATTTATCACTAGCGATACGGACCCGCAAAATAACAGACCAATATCTGCCATCGGTTTTGTTGCAGGATTCTTGAGCATATTCACAGTTCGAATTTATTAACTTTCCCTGAGACGCAAAAGTTTTTGTCCACGAATCACCATGGTTGTAGAAAGCACCGTACGTGCGAAACTCACCTGGCCTTTTTCTCCTATGATATCCTGCGAACTATGGCTGAAGGACAACAGGCAGATTCCATATTCCTGGATTTTCGGATAGTATTTCACACTATGCCCCACTGCAGACGATTCGCCAAGGTACGAATGTATGGAATAATTCCAAGATACGTGTGCGGCTCGAGGACTTGTCAAGTAATAGAATCCAGAATGTTGCCTCGACGGCGAGTGTATCAGAGACAAGGGTATCGTCAGCAGGGCCCCAGGAAACTGTGGCGGGGCCGTCGCTCTCACCTGCACATATAAATTATTTGGTGGGCAGCGTGAGAAGCAGCCTGCGGGTTTTGCTGATGATGCCGTGGTGTACGGCAAAGTGTCGAAATAGAGTGACTGTAGAAGGATACAAGATGACTTAGGCAAAATTTCTAGTTGGTATGATGAATGGTACCAAGTCGTAAACTTGCAAATATGTAAATTAATGAGCCGGCCGACGTGGACGAGCGGTTCTAGGCGCTACAGTCTGCAACCGCGCGACTGCTACGGTAGCAGGTTCGAATCCTGCCACGGGCATGGATGTGTGTGATGTCCTTAGGTTAGTTAGGTTTAGGTAGTTCTAAGTTTTAGGGGACTGATGAGCACAGCAGTTAAGGCCCATAGTGCTCAGAGCCATTTGAACCAACTTAAATTGGATGTAACACATAGAAAACGTTGTGGAGAAGGCTAACCAAAGACTGCGTTTTATTGGCAGGACACTTAGAAAATGTAACAGATCTACTAAGGTGACTGCCTACGCTACGCTTGTCCGTCCTCTTTTAGAATAATGCTGCGCGGTGTGGGATCCTTACCAGACAGGACTGACGGAGTACATCGAAAAAGTTCAAAGAAAGCCAGCACGTTTTGTATTATCCCGCAATATGAGAGAGACTGTCACAGAAATTATACAGAATTTGGGCTGGACATCAATAAAACAAAGGCGTTTTTCTTTGCACCGGAATCTTCTCACGATATTCCAATCACCAACTTTCTCCTCCGAAAGCGAGAATATTCTATTGACACAGACCTACATAGGGAGAAACGATCACCACGATAAAATAAGGGAAATCAGAGCTCGTACGGAAAGATACAGGCGTTCGTTCTTTCCGCGCGATATACGAGATTGGAATTGTAGACATTGAAATGTGACTTGCAGAGTGTAGATGTAGATTCTACTGCCGCCAAGGTATAGATCGCGTTAGGACTACCAATATGAAAGAAATTAGGACTCGTACGGAGGCATATAGACAGTCGTTTTTCACTCGCTCTGTTTGAGAGTGGCACGTGGTCTAGTAGGGGTACAAGGTAAGTATCGCCACCATAGGGTGGCTTGCGGAGTATGTATGTAGATGTAGATGTAGATGCAGATGCAGATGTAGATACAATATACAAGGTGATAAAAAAGAATACCACAACTTTAGGAATTTAAAACTCTGCAACGACAAAAGGCAGAGCTAAGGACTATATGTCGGCAAATTAAGGGAGCTATAAAGTTTCATTTAGTTGTACATTTGTTCGCTTGAGGCGCTGTTGACTAGGCGTCAGCGTCACTTGATGCTAAGATGGCGACCGCTCAACAGAAAGCTTTTTGTGTTTTGAGTACGGCAGAAGTGAATCGACGACAGTTGTTCAGCGTACATTTCGAACGAAGTATGGTGTTAAACCTCCTGATAGGTGGTGTATTAAACGTTGGTATAAACAGTTTGCAGAGAATGGGTGTTTGTGCAAAGGGAAAGGTTCTGGACGGCCGAGAACGAGTGATGAAAATGTAGCACGCATCCAGCAAGAATTTGTTCGCAGCCCAGGAAAATCGACTCGCAGAGTTAGCAGAGAGCTGCAAATTCCACAATCAACTGTATGGAAAGTCCTACGAAAAAGGTTAGTTATGAAACCTTATCGTCTGAAATTGGTTCAAGCACTGTCTGCAGCTGATAAGATTAAAAGAATCGATTTCTGTGATTTTATCCTTGCTCAAATGGAAACAGATGAATCTTTCGTTTCAAAGATTGTGTTTAGTGATGAAGCAACTTTCCACACTAACGGGAAAGTCAACCGTCACAATGTCTGTATATGGGGCACTGAGAATCCGCGGGAAACAACTCAGTATGAACGTGACTCGCCTAAGGTGAACGTTTTCTGTGCCGTTTCAGCCAATAAAGTTTTTGGTCCCTTTTTCTTCGAAGGTGCTACTGTAACTGGACTACAGTATCTGGAGATGTTAGAGAATTGGCTGTTCCTTCAGCTCGAACAAGAAGCACAAGAATTCATATTTCAGCAGGATGGAGCGCCACCACATTGGCACTTATCTGTCCGTAACTACCTGAACGTCAACTACCCGAGGCGATGGATCGGCCGCCAGGCAGCCCGTGACAGAGCACTTCCTCACTGGCCCCCAAGAAGCCCTGATCTTACCCCCTGCGATTTTTTCTTATGGGGGTATGTTAAGGATATGGTGTTTCGGCCACCTCTCCCAGCCACCATTGATGATTTGAAACGAGAAATAACAGCGGCTATCCAAACTGTTACGCCTGATATGCTTCAGAGAGTGTGGAACGAGTTGGAGTATCGGGTTGATATTGCTCGAGTGTCTGGAGGGGGCTATATTGAACATCTCTGAACTTGTTTCTTAGTGAAAAAAAAACCTTTTTAAATACTCTTTGTAATGATGTGTAACAGAAGGTTATATTATGTTTCTTTCATTAAATACACATTTTTAAAGTTGTGGTATTCTTTTTGAATCACCCTGTATTATATATCTTTGAGGTTTGAATGTTTTCTTCTAAATAAAATTGGTAATTGAGTTTCCCTTATTGCGTCTGCTATAAGGAATTATTTAAGGGAGAATGCGTAAAGCTTCAAAACTCTTCGAGTAACTCTATTTTCAGGTTCGTGTACTGGACATATCTAAATATCCAACTGACCCTAACTTTGTTAAAATTAGCTCATTCTACTGACCACATAGTGAAAATATCAGGGCATATATTGGTAGCCATTCGAAAAAATTAGTAAAAAAAACATATGCACTTTGGATTCAAGTAATAAAATCAGAAATTGAGAAAAAGTCTTAACTCAGTCTTGTTTTACTGCACATAAATAGCTGGACAGTTAGTGTCACTTGGGACACCCAGCGCCATTCTGCGATGTAGAGCAATGTGACCCGCTTTTGCCTGTGGCGGTCAGACTGACGCCAACGTATCGTGGCGAACTGGTGGATGGTAGCAGGAAGCAGCCATTCTCGAGATCCGCTATAATTTTATCTTGGAACTCTCCTATTTGGTCCATGTTTGCATAGAAAAACAACAATATCACAAATTCAGTTTGCCTTGATGCAAAACACCTTGTTATTCGTTTATTTGTTTATTAACCCAAACTATTTTTGGAACAATTATCACCATCATCAGTGGGATTTTTTCATCTTATTTGCTGTATGTTGCAGCATGTTTTTGAGAATTATTGTCGCTGTTTGCGACATATTTTCTGTCCGCTTTTTTTTATTATTATATACACTCAGCGAACATCATGTCATCTGAAAGTTCGTTGGATGGTATGTAGCTGATTCTATACACATAAAAAAATGGCACAGAAAATATGTCGCAAACAATAATTTTCAAAAACATGCTGTAAGATACAATAAATAAGATTATAAAAAAAGGTTCAAATAGCTCTGAGCGCTATGGGACTTAACTTCTGAGTTCACCAGTCCCCTAGAACTTAGAACTACTTAAACCTAACTAACCTAAGGACATCACACACATCCACGCCCGAGGCAGGATTCGAACCTGTGACTGTAGCGGTCGCGCGGTTGCACACTGTAGCGCCTAGAACCGCTAGGCCACTCTGGCCGGCAATAAGATTAAAAAACTCACTGATGATGGTGATATTTGTCGCCGAAACTAGTTTGGGAAAATAAAGAAATAAACGAATAAAAAGGTGTTTTGCATCAAGGCGGACTCAATTTGTGATATTGTTGTTTCTCGAGATCAACACCTCACCAACTCCTGAGGTCATGATCAGAGAGTAGATACGACAAAAGGACTACTTCGGTAACTGAAAGGTTATCATGCTACAGCGGCTATGTAACAAAACGTACTTCCTAGGTTATTCAGAATAAACTCTATTCAAGTAAGACAACAAATATGTAAACACGCGACGCAATACTGACCCTACGACTTCTCATAGATGATAGCTTACGGAAAACCAAACCTACGTCTATAGCATTAGACTTAGAGAAAGCTTTTCACAATGTTGACTGGAATACCCTCTTTCGAATTCTGAAGGTGGCAGGGGTAAAATACAGACTATTTGCAATTTGTACAGAAACCAGATGGAAGTTATAAGAGTCGAGGCCACGAAAGTGAAGCAGTGGTTCTGAAGGGAGTGAGACAGGGTTCTTGCCTATCCCCCATGTTATTCAATCTGTATATTGTGCAAGCAATAACGGAAACAAAAGAAATATTTGTATTAGGAATTAAAGTTCAGGGAGAAGAAATAAAAACTTTGAGGTTTGGCGATGACACTGTAATCCTGTCAGAGACACAAAAGGACTTGGGAGAGCAGTTGAACGGAATAGACAGTGTCCTAAAATGAAAATATAATATGATCGTCAACAAAACCAGAACGAGGATAATGGAATGTAGTCTAATTAAATCAGGTGATGCCGAGCGAATTAGATTAGGAAATTGAGAACTTAAAGTAGTCGATGAGTTTCGCTGTTTGGGAAGCAAAATAAATCGTGATGGTCAGTGAACGGAGGATATAAACTGTAGATTGGCAACCACAAGAAAAGCGTTTCTGAAGAAGAGAAATTTGTTAGCATCGAGTATAGATTTAAATGTCAGGAAGTCGTTTCTGAAAGTATTCTGTATCGAGTGTAGCCATGTATGGAAGTGAAACATGGACGATAAATAGTTTGGACAAGAATAAAATAGAAGTTTTCGAAACGTGGTGCTACAGAAGAATGCTGAAAATTAGATGGGTAGATGACATAAGTAATGAAGAGGTACTGAATAGAATTGAGGAAAAGAGAAATTTGTGGTACAACCTGACCAGAAGAAGGGATCGGTTGGTAGCACACGTTCTGAGGCATCAAGGGATCACCAATTTAATATTGCAGGCAAGCGTCGGCAGTAAAAATCGTAGAGGGAAACCAAGAGGTGAATACAATAAGCAGATATAGAAGGATGTAAGTTACAGTAGTTAATCGGAGATGAAGAGGCTTGCACAGCATCGAGTAGCATGGAGAACTGCATCAAACAAGTCTTTTGGACTGGAGACCACAACAACAACAACTCCACAGTAACACTTGCTCACTGACTTAAGAAAGCAAGTTTTCACTTGGCACGATTTACAAATAACAAATAAACACCGACTTTTCTAAATAAATTTGCACTGAAATGTAAGGCGTATTTAGGCACAGATTTTAAAGGGTGGTGGATTTTAAGCGGTAGTTTATAAGCTGTTACTTTTTTTAGCAGAATTCGATCTTTTTCTAGCTAAATACGTAGACACTTATGGAAACAAAGGAAAAGAGAGCACTTAATATCTTTCTTTTCAAATGTGTCAAGAGTTTATATCAATTCTGGTTGAACGGAAATTGAAGTAGATAGTTCCTGTGAAATAGTATGGGTAGAGGTTATACTTGACAATCGGAATAAACTATTAATTGGATCGTTTTACCTACCCCCGACTCAGAAGATATAGGTGCTGAACAGTTCAAAGAAAAATTGAGTGTCATTTCAAATACGTAGCCTACTCATACAATTATAGTCGGCGGTGACTTCAATCTACCCTCGATACGCTGGAAAAATTATACGTTAAAAGCCGTCGGCAGGCATAAAACATCATCCGAAATTGTAGTGAATGATCTCTCAAAAGAATTACTTTGAAAAATTCGATCATAAGCCGATTCGAAGCGTAAATGGTTGCGAAAGCATACTTGGCTTCTTAGCAACAAATAATCCTGGACAAATAGGGAGTAATGTGACGAATACAGGGATTAGCTACCACAAGATAGTTAATGTTAGGCTGAATACCGTTACACCTACAACCATAAAATAGAAACGCAAAGTATATCTATTTAAAAAAACTGATAAAAATGCTCTTAACACCGTTTTAAGAGACAGTTTTCACTCCTTCCGATCTGATCATGCAAGCGTAGAAAAGATGTGAAGTGATTTCAAAAAGATAGTATCGACGTCAGTTGAGAGGTACGTACCACATAAATTACTAAATGATGGTACTGATCTCCCACGGTACACAAAACCGGTCAAATCTCTGTTGCAGAAGCAACGAAAAAAAACATGCAAAATTTAAGAGAATGCAAAATTTAAGAGAATGCAAAATCCCCAAGATTGGCCAGGTTTTGCAGAGGTTCGAAAGATAGCACGTACTTCAATTCGAGATGCTATTAATAACTTCCACAACGAAATACTGTCTCGGAATCTGACGGAAATCCCAAAGAGGTTCTGGTCATATATAAAGCACACCAGCGACAAAGACGCAACCAATACCTTTACTAGGCGATAACAACGGTGAAGTCATTGATGGCAGTGCCAGTAAAACAGAGTTATTAAACACGGTTTTCCGAAACTCCTTCATCAAAGAAGACGAAGTAAATAATCATAAATTCCAAGCAAGAACAACTGCGAAGGTGAGAAACATAGAAGTAGATCTCCTCTATGTAGCAAAAACGCTTAAATCACTTAATAAAGGCAAGGCCTCCGGTCCAGATTGTATGCCAGTCAGGTTCCTTTTAGAGTATGCTGATACAATAGCTCTATATTTAGTAATTATATACAACCGCTCGCTCACAGAAAGATCCGTACCTAAAGACTGGAAAATTGCTCAAGTCACACCAATACCCAAAAAGGGAAGTACGAGTAATCCACTGAATTACAGTCCTATATCACTAACGTCGATTTGGAGTAGGGTTTTGGAACATATATTGTATTCGAACATTATGAAGTACTTCGAAGAAAACGATTGACACATAGTCAGCATGGTTTCGGAAAATATTGTTCTTGTGAAACACAACTAGCTCTTTATACTCATGAAATAATAAGTGCTATCGACAGACGATGTCTGATTGCTTCCATACTTTTAGATTTCCAGAAGGCTTTTGACACCGTTCCTCACAAGCATCTTCTATCCAAACTGCGTGTCTACGGAGTATCGCCTCAGTTGTGCGACTGGATTCGTGATTTCCTGTCAGAAAGATCGCAGTTCGTAGTAATAGACGGAAAGTCATCGAGTAAAACAGAAGTAATATCTGGCGTTCCCCAAGGAAGTGTTATAGGCCCTCTATTGTTCGTGATCTAGATTAGCGACATAGGAGACAATCTGAGTAACCGTCTTAGATTGTTTGCAGATGATGCTGTCATTTACCGTCTTGTAAAGTCATCAGATGATCAAAACGGCTTGCAAAATGATTTAGGTAAGATATCTGTATGGTGCGAAAATTGGCACTTGACCCTGAATAAATAAAAGTGCGAAGTTATTCACATGAGTACTAAAAGAAATCTGCTAAATTTCGATTATGCTATAAGTCAGACAAATCTGAGGGCTCTAAATTCAACTAAATACTTAGGGATTACAATCACAAATAACGTAAACTGGAACGATCACATAGATAATATTGTGGGTAGAGCAAACCAAAGATTGCGATTCATTAGCAGAACACTTAGAAGGTGCAACAGGCCTACTAAAGAGACTGCTTACACCACGCTTGTCCGCCCTATTCTGGAGTATTGCTGTGCGGTGTGGGATCCGCATCAGGTGGGACTGACGGATGACATTGAAAAAGTACAAAGAAGGGCAGCTCGTTTTGTATTATCGCGAAATAGGGGAGATGGTGTCACAGACATGATACGTGAACTGGAGTAGCAATCATTAAAACAAAGATGTTTTTCGTTGCGACGGGATCTTCTCATGAAATTTGAGTCACCAGTTTTCTCCTCCGATTTCGAAAACATTCTGTTCGCACCCACCTACATAGGGAGAAGTGATCATCACGATAAAATAAGAGAAATCAGGGCTCGCGCAGAAAAATGTAAGTGCTCGTTTTTCCCTCGTGCCGTTCGAGAGTGGAACGGTAGAAAGACAGCATGAAGGTGGTTTATTGATCCGTTTGCCAGGCACTTTATTATGAATAGTAGAGTATTCATTTATATGTAGATGTAGGTAGTATATTGTAGATGGAGGGAAGGAAACTAAATATTTTTCCTCTTCGTACGTCCATATTTAAATTGGATGAAGGTGGGACACAGCTTGTATAATTTTTATTAAACTGACTACTCCTCCAACTGTACTTAATTTTGTATTTACTTGGCTACTAGTTTCGATGTTTCGTCAACGCCATCTTCAGGCAAGTACACTTTGATGAAATCAATTGTACGTGGCTCAGCACTGAAAGTCCGCGGTAACACGTTCTCGACATGTGGATCTTCTGGCGAAGATCATTGAAACGTTGCGACAAGACGATGCCACCCTCGACTGATTACACGAGAAGAATTCATCAGTAAATATATACAATCAATAACGCTGCAGAGGGAAATGTGGTCTTAAGTACTGAATGAGTTTGGAGGCAAGTAAACAAAATAAAACAAAAAAACTTAGAGACAACAAACTGTACTAAAATATCAGATGTACTGTGGAAGAAATAAAGCGATATGAACAACAAAATGTGTTCTTAAGTTCAGTGAAAGTACACGATCTCCTGGTAATGGTGTAACATCAGCGAATCATGTATGTGTGAAAGCAGAAGTGAGCAGTGCCCTCGAGGCGCTAGGACATGTGTTCCCACCCAGAGCCTAAGATGAGGCGCATCATGCAGGGGCTTTTGTCACAGCAAAGCGGTGGCTGGCGTTTACTCTCAGCTAGTAGTGGGATAGACGCTTTATCTGCAATGGTGGGCGGCCTTACAGACAAGGAAGACCCGTTGCTTCAATCTTCTTCTTCTTCTCCTTTTTTTCGGTGTGACCACCTGTGGAGCTAGTTAATTAGGATCAGCTTCATTTCTTCTCGTCTTTGTCATTGTCCAACGCTCTTTCACTCTCATATGTTACAATATCCTTATCTCTTCCGTCCATGACGTTTTGTGCTAGGTGTAATTCTGTCCTGGAAAATGTTACAGGGCGAAGTTTTCAACTGAAAGTTACCCAGCTGTAAATCTATTTTATGTATTCCCATTTCTTCCACATCCCTTTGTACCTCTTGGATTCAACGTACTTTTGGTTCTCTTGTTCACAAGAAACCCTATTATTTGACGTTTCATTCCCCCACTCTCCATTCTAAGGATGTGTCCGAAGGATGATGCCCGAAGTCCTGTCTATATGTGTACACAGCGCTGGGTTCGCTCGCCTTCTAAACAGAGTGTGTCTCGTCCTCCTATGAGGAGCGTTCAGTGAGTAATGCAACATAGATATTTTTCTGAAAGCAGGTTAGTTTTAGTCAGGATTCCAATACACCAATAATTCCCCACTCTTCTGGCTACAAAACTTTATTTTTCAATGTAATTTCCGAACTAAGTGACAGTCTTACGCCACCATACTAGGAGGGTCCGTGTGCCCGCACGGTACCACTACACCGGTCCACTCGGAGCCAACGTCTTCCTGCATCAGTAACCTCCCTACCATCCATGTATTCCTTCCCACGGAGTGCATCGTTCATGCGGCCAAACAGATGGATGTCACAAGGTGAGAAATCCGAGCTGTAATTTGGAACCCAGCGTGAACGAACCTTTGAGTACCCCAACTGGTACACGAGTGTGTCAGCACTACCAACAGAGACGTCCAGTTGAGCAGCGAGAAACTGATTGTGATCCGTCTATCACCTCAAATGAGAGTGAGCGTGTGCCGGCCGGAGTGGCCGAGCGGTTCTAGGCACTTCAGTCTGGAACCGCGCGACCGCAGGTTCGAATCCTGCCTCGGGCATGGATGTGTGTGATGTTCTTAGGTTAGTTACGTTTAAGTAGTTCTAAGTTATAAGGGACTGATGACCTCAGAAGTTAAGTCCGATAGTGCTTGGAGCCATTTGAACCATTTTAGAGTGAGTGTGTGCGCACGTTCCTACACTACAGCTGTCACGGCTCTGTGCAGCCCTCTGGCACGTGGTAGGTCGGACGGGTTTCGTCACCTCGTTGCCATGACGACAGCCACGACCCAATGACTCATCGTGCCTTTGTTCACTGCTAGATCTCCGTAGACATTTTGCAAGCGCCTATGAATATCTGCGATGCTCTGGTTTTCTACCAAAAGAATTTCAGTGACAGCTCTGTGCTTGGAACGCAGCTCCATTACAGAAAACAATTTGAAGTCTATGTATGGCCCATGAAGGCACAATAAAAATAGGAGAACTAACAGTAATTAACGTATACAAACCCCTAGCTATCTCTTGGCCTCCACAGGTTATCCCAGTATCATAACTACCCGCCATATACTTCGGGCATTTTGAACAGCCGCCATACCCAATGGAAGTATAGGGAAAGTGATGAAAATGGTGAAGCCATTGTAAACTGGACAGAAGACAATAGCTTACATTTGCTATTTCACGCAAAGGATAAAGAATCGTTCGTATCAGCAGCTTGGAGGCAGGAGCATAGTCCCGATCTATGTGTTTGGGTTTCTTTGAGGAGGAGACCAGACTGCGAGGTCATCGACCTCTTCATGTGAGGGAATGAAGTCGGCAGTGCCCTTTCAAAGGAACCATCCCGGGATTTCCTGGAGTGATTTAGGGAAATTACAGATGGGAAATCAGGATGGCTGGACGCGGGGTTGAACCGTCATCCTCCCGATCTATGACTTGCCACACAACCAACATCTTACAATCTTAATTGAAATAGGGACAAATATACCACTCGTTTCATCCTTTCCACGACCCAGATGGAACTTCAGAAAATTATTTGGTACAAATCTGGACAAGTGTCTCGGTCGGATTCCCCCAATAGCAAAAAACTTTAAGATGCTTTTTGGAACTATGATAAGTGCAGCAAAGAAAGGCATCTGTAGGGGTACCGGAAGCAATATATTCCAGGCTGGGATGAACAGTATGGTGAATTTCTAAAAAGTAGGCAGCCAGTTACAGCGGGTAAACTATTTCATAACCTCAATACAGCCACACGAATTAGATGGTCAGAGACTGTTGAGTCACTCAGTTTTCCAACATCGAGTAGAAAAGCAAGGAAGTTGGATTGAAACAAAGTTAAAGTAAGGAACAACACTCATATATCAGCTAACAGGATTGCACCACATCTACTGTTCACATCAAGAGCACCATGGGATAAAACTCATACAAGAGCCATCACACAGAGACTTGCATTGCTAAAAAAGAACACGAATGGACAATCTGACTTCTCAAGAACTTTCTCTATACCTGAAATTTCTGCTGCTCTTAAAACACTAAAACCCGGAAAGGCACTGGGAAGTGACTGAAAGCACCCAGAATTTCTTCTGCAGTTGGAAGTACGGAAAAAGATGGCTGGCGGATTTCTTCTCTGACATAATGATATGTGGTTCAGTCCCACAGAAAATGAAGCAATCAAAAATCATGGCAATGCTCAAAACCAGCAATACATCATACCAGCTTCAGAACTACTGCCTCGAGCATGGATGAGTGTGATGTCCTTAGGTTAGTTAGTTCTACGTTCTAGGCGACTGATGTTCTCAGAAGTTAAGTTGCATAGTGCTCAGAGCCATTTGAACCATTTTAGAAGTACCGCCCAGTTATACTACTCAGCACTGTTTACATGTTCCTTGAAAGAATTCCACACAATCGGATTAGTCCAATAATCTTTGAGAACCTTCCTCTTGAGCAAGTTGGATTTCGTCCAGGACAGAGCTGCGCTGGTCAAGCCTTTCGTTGATCTAACTGCAGCACATGACACAGTTTGGAGGCATGGGCTGCTTTTATAAATTGTTGCAACTTGTTCCATGCAAACGGACAACAAAACTAACATGTTAACCGGAAGGACATTTACTGTAACTACAGAAAAAGAAAATATTCCGAAAATATTCAATAATGGCTGACCTATATATACATCTGATATTCCCCCAACACAGTCCAGGAGGTTTCGCAACACAAACGTCTGGGCAATAGCTATCCAACACAGAACCCTTGAAACAACTGAAGAAATCATAACTTCTGATCTAGACATCTTAAGCTACAATTTCCGTAAATTGAGGTTACAACCAAACTTAAATCAATCAGAAGTTGCATGTTTTCATCTGTCGAGCAGATTGGAGTACAGAGCGCTCGATGTCTATTTTGAAGGAGATGAACTTCGTCATACCAGGGCTATCCACAAACTACATTACGTTTTGGATATAAAAATAAATAAAGTATTGGAATTTTTTTTAATTATATACAGATGAAAGCCACACGTAAATACTACTTTTCTACATAGTTGCCATTTAAATTAAGGCACTTATCGTGGCGATGGACGAGCTTGGAAATTCCTTCGTCGTAAAATTCGGCCACCTGCGCCTTCAACCACGTGGTTACCTCTTCTTGAAGCTGTGCGTCGTCATCAAAACGCTGCATAGCCAACCACTTCTCCGCTGCTGGGAATAAGTGGAAGTCGCTCGGTGCCAGGTCGGGACTGTACGGCGGATCAGGAAACAACTCCCACTTAAAAGATTCGAGAACTTCACGAGCGGTATTTGCCGTGTGGGCCCGGGCGTTGTCGTGAATCAGCAACATCTTTGAGGCCAACTTTCCCGTGCGCTTGTTTTGTATTGCTCTTCTGAGGTTGTGCAGAGTTTGGCAATACCTTTGAGAGTTTATTGTAGTGTCTCTTTCCAGGAAATCCACAAAAATCACACCTTTTCTGTCCCAAAAGACAGTCGCCATCACGTTCCTTACCGACATTGTCTGCATGCATATCTTTGGTTTTTGGGGGGAATTTGTGTGCCTCCACTGCATTGACTGCAATTTTGTCTCGCAGTTCACATGCTTAACCCATGTTTCGTCACTAGTAACGATGCGATCGAGTAATGAGTTGCCGTCTTTCTCGTAAGGGTCCAAAAACGCTAACGCTGCAGCCATTCGCTGATTTTTGTGAATCTCTGTCAAGATATTTGGTATCCATCTTGCACAAAACTTGTGGTAACCAAGCTTTTCGGTAATGACTTCGTGTAACAAACTTCGTGAAATTTGTGGAAAACTCATAGAAAGTTCCGTTATTGTGAAATTACGGTTTTGACGGACCGCGGCATCGACTTTTTCGACAAGTTCGGCAGTCACTATGCTGGATCTTCCACTTCGCTCTTCGTCGTGAACGTTAGTTCGGCCATTTTTAAATTTTATGACCCATTGACGCACTCCATCTTCAGTCATTATGTTGTCCCCATACACTTCACAAAGCTGCCGATAGATTTCTGTCGGTGTACAGTTTTTTGCAGTCAGAAACCTTATTACAACACGCACTTCACATTTCGCGGCATTTTAAATCAACGCTGACATTTCAAACTGTCACAGTAACTCAACGGAGTACAGCACGAACCTCTCACTAGCACGGCAGGATGCCGACTGAGCGGCGGAATGCCATGACACCAAGATGGCCGCGCTGGCCCCGCCCCCAACGGACACAAACGAAAACGTAATGTACTTTGTGGGTAGTCCTCGTAATATGCGCTCTAAATTCCCTGACATCACGTTAAAAAGGATACCTACTTGACACCAACGTCTGCTAAGATCAAAACCAGAAACAACATTCTCCGAAAACTCCGCGGCTCTCGTTGGGGACCGCCAGCAGACACTCTCCGGTATCAGCACTCAGTTCGGTGTATTCAGCAGCAGAGCACTGTGCGCCTGCCTGGCTTAATAGTCAACACGTAAAAAAAGACAGACGTACAGCTTAACGAGGCCCTGGTTCAATACGACGTGCTCCCACATACTGGCTACCGATCTTGAGCCACATTCCACATCCTGATATCAGGCAGAAGAGAGCGCTACAGTGTGACTACCAGAAGATCGCTCAAAACACCGACCTTCCAATAATGGACGACGTATTCCCTATGGACCGAAAAGATTAAGATGAAGACGTACCTCTCTCGTCACAGCCAGGACACTCGCGGAAACCGCATTCAATCCCATAGATGAACGGAGATGCAGCTGGCAACAAAACTGTTCCCTATACTGCCTGAAGCTGCCGTGCACCCAGAAGAAACCCCTTGGATTCGACCTGTCACGCATCCGAACGGGCCAAGCACGATGTGGAGGCACTCTCTACAAGTGGCGGCAAATCTTCACCATCCTGTGACTGTGGTGAGCAGCGACAGACATTTGCTCGTGTTGTATCAACATGCCCCGGACGTGCCTACAAGAGTCCTTTTGAAGATTTCCTCACAGCAACGAGTGATGTTATGAAATACATAAAAGACCTTGATATCCGCTGGCCAGAGTGGCCGAGCGGTTCTAGGGACTACAGTCTGGAACCGCGCGACCGTTACGGTTCGTATCCTGCCTCGTGCATGGATGTGTGTGATGTCCAGAGGTTAGTTGGGTTTAAGCAGTTCTAAGTTCTAGGGGACTGAAGACCTCAGCAGTTAAGTCCCATAGTGCTCAGAGCCATTTTAACCATTTTGAACTTTGATATCCATCGATAGCTGTTGTTATTTGTGTTATGCTGTATAGCTGTGCTAAAATTTTGACGTGTAGTAGTTCTGTAATCTTTGTGTACGTATTGCCACACGATAAACAGATAGGCCCCGATACCAATAGTAACTTCGTGAAACTCTACGAGCTGGAGCAGATATGTTCCACGACGTCCCACTACAAATTCCGCGTGTTTTAAACCGAACTTCTCCGGGAAAAAAGTGTCGAATTACTTATTGGACGCCCCCCGAACTATCTTATTTGGGTACCCTTCTTCTCATTAGTTTCGTGCTTCCTGCAGCGTGTAAGACTTCAGGGCCGAGGACTGTCTCAATTTTTCAATCATCGAATGATCGAAATATTCTTATTATCGTAGATGTGCATAGTTAGTTTGCATGCTGAGTTCATTTTGGTTATACGTGCTCCCATTGTTTAGAACACATGTTGGACGGCCAAGGAGAAGATAAATCGGCGTTGTTAAAGACGCCGCCACAAGTTGTCTTCTTTAGGATAGAATCGAAGAAACTGGAGATGCGACCTCACGATGAAGATGTATTTACCTTCTGTTTCTTCTGAAACATTCATAGTGGCTCCCTTTTCTGCCAAGCTGCAAATGTGAGCTGCAAATGTAGATTTGTTCAAGTTGCCAGGTGTCTTCCCTCACAACTTCTACTTGTACGATCAGCGTAGAACTTCCAGTGTACATTTCATATGTGCTTGTGTACCCCTGATCTACTGACACTGTGACAAGCACTGCAAAGATTTGCCATGGATTTATTTTTCTTCTTTTTCTTCAATTTACTGTGTTTGTTACTTGGATTGAAGGCCTGTGAATAGGATCACAATATGGTTTGGTTTAGCTTCTGTCGAAGACTAAATTCTGTTGGAATAAATGTTTTGGAGATCACTGTTCTTTAAATTTGTGTTTTTGCTTTTACTCTGTTATGGACTTCGTCAATTTTTGCAGGATTATCATAGGCACTGTTATAGGCAACTGTCTTAATTATAGCGATTTCATTCTGGGACTGATAGAAAATTTTGAATACAGTGTATAGGGTCTCCGAAATACGCTATTCTGTTTTGGCTGGGATGGCAAAGTAAGTTGTCAGCGTTGACATCCATGGTGGTACATTTTCTGTAAAAACTAAATTGATTTTTATGGTTTCTGTGACAATCTGCCCCATGAACCACAAATATTCTTGAAGTGGGGTGGCTTCACGATATAGATAGGTGCAACCACAATGGAGAGGTACGTGTGGAGAGCTCAGACAAAACAAGTTGTTCTCGAAGAGGCACAGCAACGTTTTTAGCGGTTTCAGAACAGCAGTGTGGGTGATTGACTGACCTGGTCTTGTAACTTTAGTCAACATGCACTTACCATACTGATTCCATAACAGGTTTAAAACTGTTATTTTGCGGATAGGAGCACGGAACGTTAGATCCCTTAATCAGGTAGGTAGGTTAGAGAATTTAGAAAGGGTAATCGATAGGTTGAAGATAGACACAGCGGATATTAGTGAAGTTTGGTGGCAAGATGAACAGGACTTTTGATCATGTGAGTATGGGGCTATAAATGCAAAATCAAATTGAGTTAATTCAGGAGTAGGCAAATAATAAATAGGAAAATAGGAATGCGGGTAAGGTAGTATGAACAGCGCTGTGAATGTGTTATAGTAGCAAAGATAGTCATTGCCACTACAGTAGTAAACATTTATATGCCACCCAACTATGAATATGATGAAGAGATTGAAAGATTCAGTGGACAGGTAAACGAAATTATTCTGATACTTTAGGGTGAGGAAAATTTACCTAATTGTGATGGATGATTGGAATTCGGTAGTAGGAAGGGGCAAAAGAGGAAAAATATGAATTGACAGCACTCTGTATGAAAATCACTGGCTGTGCCATGTGCAGTCTGTGGCTGGTTTGCATTGTTGTCTGCCATTGTAGTTTTGGGCAGCAGCAGCTGTATGCTAACAGCGCATAGCGTTGCGCAGTTGGAGGTGAGCCGCCAGCAGTGGTGGATGTGGGGAGAGAGATGGCGGAGTTTTGAGATTTGTAAGACTGGATGTCGTGAACTGCTATATATATTATGGCTGTTAAGGTAAATACATTGTTTGTTCTGTATTAAAATCTTTCATTTCCTAACTATGCCTATCAGTAGTTAGTGCCTTCAGTAGTTTGAATCTTTTATTTAGCTGGCAGTAGTGGCGCTCGCTGTATTGCAGTAGCTTGAGTAACGAAGATTTTTGTGAGGTAAGTGATTTGTGAAATGTATAGGTTAATGTTAGTCAGGGCCATTCTTTCGTAGGGATTTTTGGAATTCAGATTGCGTTGCGCTAAAAATGTTGTGTATCAGTTTAAGCACAGTTATGTATAAATTGTTCCAAGGGGACGTTTCATATGGCGACCCTGCCAGGATACCTCACTGGAATCTTCTGATTTTATCTTGTAGTTTGTGTAATTAATGTAGATTTTTTTTATTGCTAGCACGTAATCATAGAGAAAATTTCCTTTGTAGTTGCAGTCTTTCATTGTTGTACAGTAAAATAGTTGTGGCATGCATGTAGTTTCGCACGAAGTATTTTGCAGCTGCGCTTGCAATTAACTAGATATTATTTTCAGTGCTATGTTAATGTGTTCTCTTATTTTTGTTCTTCAAATTGTGTTTTTCTGTGTTGTCATGTGAAAAATTGTGACAATAATGGCGTGTGAAAAACGTAATACTAGGCTCCAAAGTAAACTGAGAAATAACAGTGAAGACGAAAGCAGTGTGTTACCGCCACCATGTAATGAATTAACTAATGTTCAAAGTAGTAATTTGGTAATTGTGCATAGGGAAATGGAGCGGGTTGCAAATAATGGTGTAGGCAATGAAACAATTAGTAAACAGGCAAGCATTATCGATCGATCGGTCGGCAACAGCTCGCCTCAGGATTCCGAAATGACAGGACACAATCTTGCAAATACTGTACATTCAGATTTTGCGTCCTCACCGTTTCCTCAAATAAATCAAGACACATTTTCTGCTTTTCAAAATGCGAGTATTGCCGGTTCAAATGCACTGCCGAAAAGCACTGAGGATCATGTTTCAGACACCAGTGCACTGTTATTACAGTTAATGCAACAAATGGGACAAAGGCTACAAAAGTTAGACACAACACTTGAATAAAATCAGAAACAAATGGGACAAAATCTTCAAAAGTTAGACACAATGGAACAAAATCAGAGACAAACACAGCAAAAGTTAGACGCAGTGGAGCAAAAGCTTCAAAAGTTAGACTCAGTGGAACATACGCTTGAACAAACACGTGAAGATTTAACTACTGAATTACATAAAATCGAATCGAAATGTCAAAAAGTCTGTAATGACGTAAAAACACAAATTTGTGAGCATTTCCAACCTATTTTTTCGCGGCATGAAAATGCATTACAGAATCACGAAGCAGCCATAAAAGAACTGCAAACAATTGTTCATGAAAATCATGAGACCTTGCAAGCTAAAATTGACTCAGTTGCATCTACCGATTCGGTTACGCAATTTGCAAAAACTCAAGAAAACTTAAAGGACACAGTAGATACTCTGAAAATTGGTTCAGAAAGACACATGGAGGACATTAGTTCATTATCAGAGAAAGTAGTTGAACTTTCGGATCAGCTAAATAATTTATCTACGAAGGTAGATGATAATCTGAATGACACAAAACCGGTAGTCTTTAATGACACAGAAGAGTTCGAACAAATTAGGAAATTCAAACAAAATCAGAATCAAATTAATACGCAACACCAAAGAGAAATCCGGGAAGTACAAGATCAGTTGACACAGGTAATACAAGAATTACGTATTTCAGAGGACACTCGCACTCCAATACGGGAAGAGGGACATAAAAATACGGAACTGCCACAAAATAACAACACAGGTCATTTTGGAGATTATGAAAGAAATTGGCAAAGTACACCGAATTTTGAGATGGAACCGCCGAAACGACGTAACAATGACCGATATGCGACCCGCCGACACGATGATTTTGACTATAAGCTGTTCATTACTACACGTAAATTCAAAACATTTAAGAATTCTGGCAACGACATTCATCCACAAGCGTTGCTCCATCAATTCTCTCATTGTTTTCCTCCCAACTGGTCGCTAGAGAACAGATTAGAATTTATGTGTCGCTACTTAGAGAATGAACCAGCTGTAAGAATGCGATCGGTCATTCACGATTGCCACAGTGAAGGAGAATTTCACCATGCCTTCCTCTCAGCATATTGGTCCCACGCCACACAAGACCGAGTAAAACATGGCATCATGATGATGAAACATTTCGAACGATCTGAATTTTCCAGTCTTGTGAAATATTTTGAAGACATGTTGCACAAGAATCAGTACCTGTCAAACCCATACAGCCCGTCAGAACTCATCCGCATTTGCTTAATCAAATTGCCTGAACATTTACGGCATATTATTTTGGCAGGCCGTTGCAAAGACGACATTGAAGCTTTTCAGGGACTCTTACAAGAATTAGAAATTGACACTGACAATCGCGGAACGCGAAAACAGGAACACAACAATTACAGGTCACATCCGTCGCAATTCCGCGATGAAAGAAATAATAACCGGACACGACAAGGCTATTCTCACAATACAAATCGTGACCAAAACAGACACCACCCGTATGACAACCGTTGGTAGAGTAGTAATAATTACAGGGAAAGGTCACCTCTCCGCGATAGTGACTATCACAGAGACAATCAGAGAAACAGACAATATGGGAACCAAAATAATTACTATCAAGGGAGACAGAATAACTTTAGACGCAACGGTCCAGCGCGCAGTTACGATTCAGAGAGAAATTCTCCACCACGTGACCGACAAGAAATTAATTACAGAAATTACCGACATGACGACAGACGATATGATCGTAACGACAGACCTGAATTGCATCAGAACTGGCGGGATTCAAACAGAGCAGGGCCCTCTCGGCAATGTGAATTTGTAGAAGTTAGGTCCCCTAATCCCAATAACGACGCGCGCCAACAAAGAAACAGACAATCACTCACACCGCAGGCAGCCGCGTGCGCCGGCCGGCTCAGAGAAAAATAACCTAAGCTAACCTTGAGCAAAATTCCAATGTTCCTTACCGACGTAATCACATGATAATTGCTTTCCAGTTGACAGTCTGCGTACTAGGAAGAGTAAAGGTTTACACCACATTTCACATGTAAAACCGTTTATTGAAATATAATCTGCTTTTTAACTTTGTCTTTGCCATAAAACATTTCACTTCACATTTCTAGTATGCTTTGTCACACTGAGAAACTGTTAACATGCAACAATGTTTGAAGTTTACTATCCAGTCTAGAACCTACAGAACATATTTAGACAGTATTTACGAGTGCATTGTTATAGTGAACAGACATCACTGTGTTATTGCGTGTGTACATTCTTGCTTGTTAGTTGCACGATTACGTAACGACTATAAGGCTCACATACTTAGAACATTTACCAGTATTGCCAATGAGATTTTAATGCAACATTTTGATTTACTTGAAAATACATTCTTTATTTGAAGTACATTCGGTGAGATTAAAGATGACTTAGCATTTGGTTTCTCTGATAGCTACACGATTATATCACGACGCTACTAATATGTGACACGATTTACATTGTTGCTTTTCTGTGTATCTGTTTTATATCTGCACAGTTTTTCTGAATTCTTCTGGAAAGGAAAACATGTTTTAGTAGTAACTTTGTGGTATAGCTACAATGAGACAGCCTTTTCTGTAGCACAACAATACGTTACAGCACAGTACTTTCTTCATCGCGGCAATAAGCGTAGTAACTATGATATCTATACGCAAAGCATTTCACTTTTGTTTATCATGAGGTGAGTACATTGACTTCTGCAGAACTTAGCTTTCAGAGGACGATAACTACGACACTTCCACAGAGATTATCTTACAACACGACGCACAGTTTAGTGCTACAGTACATGTAGTTGAGTGATTAATTTTGTACTGAAAACATTTATTTTTAAAGATATTTGAAATACAATGATACAAAGGTTTTCCGTGATACATTTCATTCCATTGCTGTAATCTGTAACACCTGAGGATATAATTACATTAATCCTCAGGGGGTACACGCCTACTTTGTGTACCATGTGTCTGGCAAGCACAAGGAGCCCTAGCTAATATGGTATTTGCTTATACAACTTTACACATCGGTACCATATTTCTCTAACACATAAATTACACAGCTATCTGATCATTTAACTGAGAGACAAACTTTTTTTTTTTATTACGTCAGTGACACATGTTTACGCAAATACACAGCTGGATAATTTCACACTTATGAAATTCTATTTTGTCTGTACTTTGTGAAATGTTCATATTTTTTCGGAACCATTGTGATACTATGAGAGGTTTGAATGATGTATTTGGTATGGGATCATGATTTTTAAAGTACGTTTGAGGTAGATGACACTTTTGACATCAGCAGAGAATTTTTTTAGGTTTTGTAATTATTGGAAGAAGCTACGACAATTTTGTGATTTGGCTGAGGTTTTATGATGTTATGATGACGATGTGTATTACGCTGTTGCGGTATGTTTATGATCAATAAGCTGATGCTATATGACTTATTTGATTATGCTACGTATCTGTTGTGATGAAATATTGAAGAAGTGTCGACGAATAAGGTAAGGAATAATGAGTAGTGGTTAGGGACTCTGGCTTGTGAAAAAGGTGGTTGGAAACCAAGAATCGTACTTTAAGAGTTATGAAATGTATGTAAATGCGTGAATGTATTACAATAGGATTTTTTTCTACAGATGTGTAACGCAAATTCTTGACCTGTGAAATTTTTTTATATGAGACTGCCACTGTAGCGGAAACTGCTGTCATAAATATTTCAGTAAGAAAGGTAAGTGACATTGACGTAATGTGTTTTGGGCGCCCGGCTGAGAGGTAGTCGTCTGACAACAGAAAGCCATTAGGTGATAAAAAAAGGGTATTATCCTCGCTATTGACATTCCTTTGTAGAAAGCATCGCAAATACGACACGCCCATTACTTGGAAAGATACTTACATCTGACACCTGATTATAACAAACGTCTTTCTACGAGAGTTGAGGGAATTTTACTAACTTATGAAATGTCGCATGACTATTGAATGATATTTTTATGCTTTGTACATAGTTGCTTATTTCATTTGATATCTGTTTTCCAGCTGTGTTGCAGCATTGGATTTATAAAATAAAATTAAATGCATTTGCTAATGTGAACACTTTCTGTCAACAGATCTATTAAATAATTATTTTGTGATCCACATTCTTCGAAAAAGCAGCTCTTGGAATGGAAAGAGCAATAAGAAGCGACTGATAACAGTAACTGTATATATAATTTTCTTTTCAAGTACTTGGTAATTTGTTGTAGCATTAGTTTTTGTGGTGCACCACTTTAATTACATAGACATTAAGATGTGTTTATAACTTTCCCTTTTCTGCATTGTTGTCTTTACTGTAATATTTTATCTGCTTGAGCTTTGTCATGTTTAGATATAAATTATTGCATTTGCTGCTGTTGTTTACCAGGCATAGTGTTACTGAATTTCACTTTGTATTACTCTGTTAAGCCAGTTTTACTACTGATTTTTTTTCTTGTTTCTGCAGATTGGCTCATGTAACTGATAATGTTGCATTTTCTTTGCAAACTTATATATATATGTATATATTGCTCTGTGCTTTGGCAATTTGAATTTTTTTATTGCTGTTTGTATTAATTGTTTTGTGCTGCTGCATTGCCTCGTCCCTTAGTTTAGCATCTGAGCTCAGTAGATTTTAAGTTAGCTTAAGAGGGGGTAGACTATATAAGAAACTAACTATGAGGAATTGGAAGAAAAGCATTGAGAAGCTATAAGAAAATGGTTTGGCCAAAAAAGTAGTGTACAGTGGTGAAAAACTATTTTTGAAAGAGGATATGAACAGAATACAGAAAGCATGCTTGGATAGGATTTTTTTGGCTGGAGCAAATGTTGAAATAAGAGGGACAATTTATGGTATGAAGTTTTGGGTTGGACTGCAGTACCAAATGTTACCCTGAAAACAAACCCTGTCCTTTCGTTTTGTGTTATCTCACTATGTGTTTGTGTACCCTTGTGTATTTATTTTCTTCCTGTCTCTGTGTACTGTTTCATAGAATTTTTTCTCTTCTAATACTAAGCTACATTCACTATGATGAGGAATACTGTTACCCTCAAATATAATTTGCATTAATAATATGTTATTTACTTTGTAAAGATGTTTAGAGATTATTTATCTGTTCTGTTTTAATGCTCATGTGTGAAGTTGATGTTTCAAAAGTTATTCTGATCTTTTATGTATGTACTTATGCCATATTTTTTTGTAACACTGATGTATTTGTTATTTCAATTCTTTTGTAAAGCCTGTATTACTACAAATGTTATCTGTATTATTATGTTTTAATGATGTATTTTGTACCTTTGTTATTCTATTCTTATGTTATAAAATTGTGATTGACACCAGTTGATCAAATTAAGTAATTTGTAAGTTACATTTCACTACACATGTTTCTGTTGGTCATAGTATTGGACAATATGTGAGAAGTAGGGACTGATAGCGTTTGCACGCGTGTTAATAATTCAGCAAGGGACTGAATAACAGCATTGCTGATTCTAAGGTCATTTCAAACAAATTTTTTTGTGAGTGGACAAGTGGTGGTTATGGACTTGCTATATTATCCGCAAGACTCTTCAATGGTGATTGTACACCTGCACAGTCAAACAGATGGCTGCTGGCCATCTCTACAAGGACTACAGTGGGTCTACACCTTTGATGACCCACAAATACCATTATTTCTACAAGGACTGCAGTGGGTCTGCACCTCTGGTGCCTACCAATACCGTAATCTCTACCAGGACTACAATGGGTCTACTCTGTGACGACCTACCTACCGATAGTCTTTAAAACTTCGTCTAACTCTGCTGTGTGTTTGCTCTGTTGTGGCCCATTACCTGTCTGCATGTCAAGAGTCAGCACTGTCTTTCCGTTGGAAGGACAAAACTACTTCTTCAAGACTGCATGGAAATCCACTACTACCGTGTGCATTTTCTTTTACTACTCAGACTTTGAGAAACACACTGAAATTTTACTTTGACGAATGATCAGGACTGTCTTTATGGACTATGAGAAAATTTTAGCTTTTGACCAACATTGTATCGATAAGTGTGTGCATTTCATTTCTTTGTTATTGTAACTATGAAAAAAATTTTCAAATCTGCATTGACCACTGTCCAAAGCAATTTGTAAGGTTTTTTATGGGGATCATGTGGGCTATGTAAGTAGGCTGTTTAGCTTCATTTCTTTGTTATTGTAATTATGAAAAAATTTTTAATCTGTATTGGCCACTGCCCAAAACAATTTGTAAATTTTTTGTGGGGAGCATGGGGCTATGTAAGTAGGCTGTTTAGGTTTTTTTATTGGTAACGCCGCCGCCATGTAGCACTCTGTATGAAAATCACTGGCTGTGCCATGTGCAGTCTGTGGCTGGTTTGCATTGTTGTCTGCCATTGTAGTTTTGGGCAGCGGCAGCTGTATCCTAACAGCGCGTAGCGTTGCGCAGTTGGAGGTGAGCCGCCAGCAGTGGTGGACGTGGGGAGAGAGATGGCGGAGTTTTGAGATTTGTAAGACTGGATGTCATGAACTGCTATATATATTATGGCTGTTAACGTAAATACATTGTTTGTTCTGTATTAAAATCTTTCATTTCCTAACTATGCCTATCAGTAGTTAGTGCCTTCAGTAGTTTGAATCTTTTATTTAGCTGGCAGTAGTGGCGCTCGCTGTATTGCAGTAGCTTGAGTAACGAAGATTTTTGTGAGGTAAGTGATTTGTGAAACGTATAGGTTAATGTTAGTCAGGGCCATTCTTTCGTAGGGATTTTTGGAAGTCAGATTGCGTTGCGCTAAAAATATTGTGTGTCAGTTTAAGCACAGTTATGTATAAATTGTTCCAAGGGGACGTTTCACTCAAATTGGTAAGAAGACAAGACGTACTAGAAATCCTTTGAAAACACAGGAGACACGAAATTTCATTTATGGGAGGAGAAAACATAAAAATGCAGCAGATGAAACAGGAGAAAGAGAACAGAAAAGCGCAAAAACGAGATTAACAAACAGGCTAAGCAGGAATGGCTTGAGAACAAATGTATATCTATAGAAAAAAATGTATAATAAGGGCACAGAAAGATATCGCCTACAGGATAGTTAAAGAGGCCTGTGGGGAAAATGGATGTAGATACGAAATTGCAGTGCCTGTGTTGTTCCGAATTACGATGCAAAGTTCCTTTGGATATCCATGCATGTGCAAAGGAACTTCGCATCGTAATTCAGAAAAACACAGGCACTGCAATATCGTATTTATCCGCCGACACTGGGCCTGTGACTTTCAAGTAAAATGTCTCACCTTTGCAGGAAAATACATATGAATGTGCGAGACACATGGCTGACCATATATGGAAGTTTGGGTCTGGCCGTGAGTCATGCACGGATAGCCTAATGGATTCCGAACCCCTTCTCACGTAGCATTATGGCAGCGCTGGGGTCCTTCGTCAGCGCTGGTATGTTACTGAAGATCAGATAGATCTCTCTTACGCTCCCCAAGGACAAGGGTGGTCTCGGCCTAGTTTACGTCCATGACAGGGCCATTGCCCTCTACGTTAGCTCACATTTATGTCTGCTGCGCTGTTGTCCTACATGTCTCACGAGTTTGCTTCTGACGGCGCTACGCTGTTTCACTAAGAGCGCCCGTGCCGCTACAGGACATCCCAGCGACCCTCTTTTATATAGGACGTTTCTATTTACAACAAAGATATTGCAGTGTAGCGCTCACGACACCGCGAATGGTCACAACTCGACGCCTGTATCACGACATGCTTCAACGCCGCCCCCTAAATGTGGTCGAACTAAAATATCCTGACGTACGGCGGTGCGTGGTGCGGAAGACTGTACACGATGCCATGCTTGATTCCGACGTTGTTTCCCAATGGTACGTAGTAGTTAATGGGAAGCTGGTGAGGCAAGAACGTCTCTACAATATACACATGGGAGAATCTCCCAATTGTGTGGGTTGTAATACAGTAGATTGTGACGAGCACCGCCTCAGCTGTGGAGAGGCGGAGCCGCTTTGGCACCTAGTACTGCAGATGCTGGCTTATCTCTTTGGAGTTACGCCAGAGCATATATCTGCGCGCACGTAATTGTTTCCGGATGAGACATTTTACCCCAAGACTCGGACCAACTCCGTCACCTAGATGCGTGGACAAACGCTCCGTTACGTCTATTGTGACGGACACAAGAATTTACTTGTCTTCTGGCTCTATTTGCAAGAAAGACATCACGCTACTGCCGGGCATTCCAGATGTCGACAGTGATTCGCAGACTACCTATGGAGTGCCTTTCACAACCCGCCGTGTAGTTGGAATGTTGCAGGTAGTGGTAGATGAGGTCAGAACGAACTGCAAATGATCATACATTGAACTATCTTAATCAGTGGGCGCATCGCTGAGAAGCGTAACTACGTTGTCATAGCTTTATTTTCATGTTATTTATGTTTACTATCTTCGATGGTGTCTTCATTCTGTTCTAGTTTTCCAGGCTTGATTAACTATGATTGTTCGCACATTGATATCTATACAAATAAAAACAAAAATAAAATAAAATAAAATAAACAATTTAAAAAATACGTTCCACACAGTATTTGAAATACTCTCCCCCTTCTTCTTCTCATCGTTTTTTTGTGGATTGGCGCACACACGTTAGTCCCGTACTGTATAGTTTCTTCACATTTCAGATAGGGGCGTGGTTACGTATAGTTAGGAAGGCAACGCCTGAACAGGTGAGAGTTCATTTTTGTTTGTTAGGAACACAAGTGGCGGTGCCCCGTAGGGATGATTATTATGTTGTTTTATTTCTTTTGTCAGAAAAAATGGAATTTTTTTTTTTAAAGTGGTAAGGCGACCTCTCGCGATAAGCAATACGGAACAAATTTTCGTTGCCAGCATCCCATTCTACAGCTGACGATTGTCCATATTCGCAACTGCGAATACATTTTGTGGTGTCACCGCCCGACACCACACTTGCTAGGTGGTAGCCTTTCAAACGGCCGCGCTCCGTTAGTATACGTCGGACCTGCGTGTCGCCACTATCAGTGATTGCAGACCGAGCGCCGCCACACTGCAGATCTAGTCTAGAGAGACTCCCTAGCACTCGCCCCAGTTGTACAGCCGACTTTGTTAGCGATAGTTCACTGTCTACATACGCTCTCATTTGCGAGACGACAGTTTAGCGTAGCCTTCAGCTACGTCGTTTGCTACGACCTAGTAAGGCGCAATAATATATAATATTGTGACTCATGTGCCGTCAAGAGCGACGTTCATCATTAATGGATTAAAGTTAAGTATCAGTCTAAATTCGTCCGCTTTCTGAATTCTAATTCCTTTTCATGTTACAGGCCTTACGTCAGTATAGTTCTTCCCTCCTCGCGCCAGCCTGCGTGAGCTAAATCGCGTGTATTTCGGCCTCTTCTCGTAACACGGTGTTGGCTCTTCTGCCAACACAACACATTTAATTTATATAAGAGAAATAGAGCTCAGACGGAAAACCAGTTCTACGCAAAGAGGGAAAAGCTGAGAGGTGGGAGCGACGTATAGAAGGGCTATATTATACAAATGGAAAGAAAGTACGAGGGTATTTCGGAAAGAGTAAAGATACACCGTACGCCAGAGGAACAGAACAGTTTTGGCGATCAAGTTGGGAACACTGGTGTTAACCTCTAACCGTTAGCTTTCTCCTGGCGGTCGTTCGGCAGTTGAACGCTACTTCTGGTTGGACTAGGCCGTGTTTTAAATGGCTGCGCCGATTCAGAATCCCGCCAAATGCGAAGTGCGCTTCGTCATACGTTTTCTTCATGCAAAAGGTGAGCGACCAGCGGATATTCACAACGAAATTGTTTCTGTTCGTGGGAACATTATGAATCGACAAAATGTAACGAAATGGTGTCGTCATTTCCCTGAAGGTAGGGCCGATGTTCATGACGAACAAATAACAGGTCGGCTATCTGTGATCTCTGATGCCCTTCTTCGGAGAACGGAGGAAGAAATTCGTGCGAATAGACGTCTCACATTGAAAGAATTGCTTCAGATCATACCGGACGTGTCAATGACAACTCTTTATGACGTTGTGACTGTCAATTTAGGCTAGAGGAAATAGTGTGCGAGTTCCAAAACTATTAATGGAAGAACACAAAAAGAAAAGGATGGGCTTTGCACTCTACTTTCTCACACGCTTTGCTGAAGCAGGTCATGAGTTCCTTGATCACATTGTGACAGATGACGAGAAGTGTGTTTATCACCATACACCTGAATCCAAGCAACAATCAATGCAATGACGCCATTCGAATTCACCAAAAGCCAAGAAATGCAAAACGTCGATTTCAGCGAAGAAAATCATGGCTTCTATTTTCTGGGACAGACAAGGCATTCTTTTGTTCGAATTTATGCCTCCTGGAACGACAATTAATGCTGCTACATACTGCCAGACTTTGAAAGGTCTTCGAAGGGCGGTTCAAAACAAACGCAGGGGAATGCTGACAGGTGGAGTCCGCTTGTTTCGTGACGACGCTCGGCCTCACACGGCTCTCGTAACCAGAGTACTGCTCAAACGATTCAAATGGGACGTACTGGACCATCCGCCGTACAGCCCCGTCCTTGCGCCCACCGACTTCCACGTCTTCCGTTACCTGAAGTCACACATTGGTGGAAAATCATTCCACGACGATGAAGAGATCAAAGATGAAATTGAAATGTGTTTCCGACAACAGGCGGAAACCTTCTATGACTGTGGGATACGAAAGCAGAACTGGCGAAACAGGAAATTTGTAACACAACTTGACCAGAAGAAGGGATCGTTTGATACGAGACATTCTGAGATTTCAAAGGATCACAAATTTAATACTGGGGGGTAGCGAGGGGGGCTAAAACACGTAGAGAGAGAGAGACCAAGAAAGGAGTACCGTAAGTAATTCAAATTGGTGTGGGTTTCAGTAGTTATTAAGGAATGAAGAGGCTTGCAAGGGATAGAGTAGTGTTGAGAGCTGCATCAAACCAGTCTTCGGATTGAGAGCTACAACACCACCACCACCATCAACAACAACAACAACAATATTATTTATTCTTTAAAAAGTAATATATTGTACAGTAGCTTCACGCCTTTGTAAAAATAAAGTTTTAACAGAATGTCAGTTTGGTTTCCAGAAAGGTTTCTCAACGGAAAATGCTATATATACTTTCACTAATGAAATATGAATGCTCTGAGTAACCGGAAGTCACCCGTTTGGATTTTTTGTGATCTCTCAAAGGCTTTTGATTAAGTAAATCATTGAATACTTTTAGATAATCTCAAGTGCTGTGGTATGGATGGGACAGCGCTCAAATGGTTTAAATCATACCTAACTGGAAGAGTGCAGAAAGTTGAAACAAATAGCTCACCTAATAAGCAAGAAACTGGTGATTTCTCAAACTGGGGAACAATCAAGAACGGGGTGCCGCAAGATTCGGTCTTGGGTCCTCTGCTGTTCTTAATATACATTCCTGGAAATGGAAAAAAGAACACATTGACACCGGTGTGTCAGACCCACCATACTTGCTCCGGACACTGCGACAGGGCTGTACAAGCAATGATCACACGCACGGCACAGCGGACACACCAGGAACCGCGGTGTTGGCCGTCGAATGGCGCTAGCTACGCAGCATTTGTGCACCGCCGCCGTCAGTGTCAGCCAGTTTGCCGTGGCATACGGAGCTCCATCGCAGTCTTTAACACTGGTAGCATGCCGCGACAGCATGGACGTGAACCGTATGTGCAGTTGACGGACTTTGAGCGAGGGCGTATAGTGGGCATGCGGGAGGCCGGGTGGACGTACCGCCGAATTGCTCAACACGTGGGGCGTGAGGTCTGCACAGTACATCGATGTTGTTACCAGTGGTCGGCGGAAGGTGCACGTGCCCGTCGACCTAGGACCGGACCGCAGCGACGCACGGAGGCACGCCAAGGCCGTAGGATCCTACGCAGTGCCGTAGGGGACCGCACCGCCACTTCCCAGCAAATTAGGGACACTGTTGGTCCTGGGGTATCGGCGAGGACCATTCGCAACCGTCTCCATGAAGCTGGGCTACGGTCCCGCACACCGTTAGGCCGTCTTCCGCTCACGCCCCAACATCGTGCAGCCCGCCTCCAGTGGTGTCGCGACAGGCGTGAATGGAGGGACGAATGGAGACGTGTCGTCTTCAGCGATGAGAGTCGCTTCTGCCTTGGTGCCAATGATGGTCGTATGCGTGTTTGGCGCCGTGCAGGTGAGCGCCACAATCAGGACTGCATACGACCGAGGCACACAGGGCCAACACCGGGCATCATGGTGTGGGGAGCGATCTCCTACACTGGCCGTACACCTCTGGTGATCGTCGAGGGGACACTGAATAGTGCACGGTACATCCAAACCGTCATCGAACCCATCGTTCTACCATTCCTAGACCGGCAAGGGAACTTGCTGTTCCAACAGGACAATGC
Organism: Schistocerca gregaria; assembly: GCF_023897955.1. Lineage (NCBI taxonomy): Eukaryota > Metazoa > Arthropoda > Insecta > Orthoptera > Acrididae > Schistocerca > Schistocerca gregaria. The sequence goes on along the minus strand of NC_064928.1, from coordinate 23,789,090 downwards.
ACGTCCCAATGTATCCCGTGCCACCCAACGTGCTCTAGAAGGTGTAAGTCAACTACCCTGGCCAGCAAGATCTCCGGATCTGTCCCCGATTGAGCATGTTTGGGACTGGATGAAGTGTCGTCTCACGCGGTCTGCACGTCCAGCACGAACGCTGGTCCAACTGAGGCGCCAGGTGGAAATGGCATGGCAAGCCGTTCCACAGGACTACATCCAGCATCTCTACGATCGTCTCTATGGGAGAATAGCAGCGTGGATTGCTGCGAAAGGTGGATATACACTGTACTAGTGCCGACATTGTGCATGCTCTGTTGCCTGTGTCTATGTGCCTGTGATTCTGTCAGTGTGATCATGTGATGTATCTGACCCCAGGAATGTGTCAATAAAGTTTCCCCTTCCTGGGACAATGAATTCACGGTGTTCGTATTTCAATTTCCAGGAGTGTATATTAATGACTTGCCATTCTATATTCACGAAGATGCAAAGCTGGTACTTTGCCGATGATACAAGTATAGCTATCACATCCAACAGACAAGAATTAATTGATGAAATTGTAAACGATGTTTTTCAGGAAATCATTAAGTGGTTCTCTGCAAACGGGTTCTCATTAAACTGCGACAAACCACTGTATATACAGTTCCATACAGTGACAACATTAATAAATATAGACTTCGATCAGAAATCGGTAGCTAAGGTAGAATATTCAAAATTTCTAGGTTTATGCATTGATGAGAGGTTGAACTGGAAAAAACACACTGAAGATCTGCAGAAACGGTTGATTTCAACTACGTATGCTATTAGGGTGATTACAAATTTTGGCGATATACATCTCAGTAAATTAGCTTACCACGCCTATTTTCATTCTCTGCTTCCGTATGGCATCATATTCTGGGGTAACTCATCATTGAGTAAAAGAATGTTCATTGCACAAAAGCGTGTAATCAGAATAATTGCTGGAGCTCATCCAAGACCATCCTACAGACACTTGTTTAAAGAGTTAGAGATCTTTACTGTAGCCTCACAATATATATATTCACTTACGAAATTTGTTATTAACAATCCGAGCGAATTCAAAAGTAATAGCAGTCTGCGTGGCTACAACACTAGGAAAAAGGATGATCTTCACTACTCAAGGTTAAAAACTAACTTTGGCTCAGAAAGGGGTAAATTATGCTGCCACAAAAGTCTTTGGCCCCTTACCTAATGGCATCAAAAGTCTGACAGATAGCTATATAGCATTTAAAAGGAAATTAAAACAATTTCTGAATGGCAACTCTTTCTACCCATTACATGAATTTTTGGATATAGTAAGTGGGTAATTTAACCACCCACCCCCCTCCACCACCACCACAAAAAAATTTAAAATATTAAGTGTCATGTAATATTTTGTGTAATGTAACATCTTGTATAGACACCTTTTATTAACCTGACACATTCCACATCATTACGAAGTGTTGTATTCATGATCTATGGAACATGTACGAATCTAATCCAATCTAATCTAAACAGATCTGACGATGTAGATGACATATGCAATAGTCATTAGATGCTCACCCGTGAATTTAATATTATTATGTAATTTGCTGAGATCTGCTGCTAACGCATTTATTTCACTGTAGGCAAAAGCCTCAATATCGCAAGAGGTTTGAAACTGAAGCATACTAACTTGAAAAATAAATGTGTAATATTTACACACCCTGAATATGGTGCGAAAGCTGCAGAACAAATAGAATCGAGTAACTGGTTGCTATTGTTGCTCTTTCTCGTTTACATATGGGAGAAAATACTATAAATAAAAAATTGTAACAAGAATGACGGAGAAATAGTATGGAAAAGTTTGCACGCTTATCCTTCGTTAACATTAACTTCAACAGCGACGTACGCCTAAGTGAAGCTACGAAGTTAATATATCTATAGTACCTTACCATGCATTCGTAATATAATTATATTTACCTGATCTTCATACAAAAGCATTATAGGTAATGACAAATGAAAGACATAATTAAATATTAATTTGCTTTATTCACTAATTTACTTTGATTGTTTGCTCAGATACAAAACGATAAAGTCGTCCACGAACTTGGGGCGTTCGCTGCCTGCTAGACACAACTGCGTGACGTCGCAGATTCCACGCCCCCGATAACCACAACCGCTGAACTGACATCATCAACAATGTGTGACAAGTGACGCATCAGGAGAGTGTTCTAATACCATGGTAGGCAGAATTTCACAGTCCTCGGTAGTATAGTGGTTAGTATCCCCGCCTGTCACGCGGGAGACCCGGGTTCGATTCCCGGCCGGGGAGAATATTTTTACTTGACGCAGCCTCCCCCCATGAACCATGGACCTTGCCGTTGGTGGGGAGGCTTGCGTGCCTCAGCGATACAGATAGCCGTACCATAGGTGCAACCACAACGGAGGGTTATCTGTTGAGAGGCCAGACAAACGTGTGGTTCCTGAAGAGGGGCAGCAACCTTTTCAGCAGTTGCAGGGGCAACAGTGGATGATTGACTGATCTGGCCTTGTAACAATAACCAAAACGGCCTTGCTGTGCTGGTACCGCGAACGGCTGAAAGCAAGGGGAAATTACGGCCGTAATTTCTCCCGAGGGCACGCAGCTCTACTGTATGATTAAATGAGATGGCGTCCTCTTGGGTAAAATATTCCGGAGGTAAAATAGTCCCCCATTCGGATCTCCGGGCGGGGACTACTCAAGAGGATGTCGTTATCAGGAGAAAGAAAACTGGCGTTCTACGGATCGGAGCGTGGAATGTCAGATCACTTAATCGGGCAGGTAGCTTAGAAAATTTAAAAAAGGGAAATGGATAGGTTAAAGTTAGATATAGTGGGAATTAGTGAAGTTCGGTGGCAGCAGGAACAAGACTTCTGATCAGGTGACTACAGGGTTATAAACACAAAATCAAATAGAGGTCATGCAGGAGTAGGTTTAATAATGAACAAAAATAGGAATGCGGGTGAGCTACTACAAACAGCATAGTGAACGCATTATTGTGGCCAAGATAGATACGAAGCCCACACCTACCACAGTAGTACAAGTTTATATGCCAACTAGCTCTGCAGATGACGAAGAAATTGAAGAAATGTATGATGAAATAAAAGAAATTATTCAGATAGTGAAGGGTGACGAAAATTTAATAGCCATGGGTGACTGGAATTCGGTGGTAGGAAAAGGGAGAGAAGGAAACGTAGTATGTGAATATGGACTGGGGCTAAGAAATGAAAGAGGAAGCCGCCTGGTAGAATTTTGCACAGAACACAACTTAATCATAGCTAACACTTGGTTTAAGAATCATAAAGAAGGTTGTACACATGGAAGAAGCTTGGAGATACTGACAGATTTCAGATAGATTATATAACGGTAAGAAAGAGATTTAGGAAGCAGGTTTTAAATTGTAAGACACTTCCAGGGGTAGATGTGGACTCTGACCACAATCTATTGGTAATGACCTGTAGATTAAAACTGAAGAAACTACAAAAAGGTGGGAATTTATGGACATGGGACCTGGATAAACTAAACGAACCAGAGGCTTTACAGAGTTTCAGGAGAGCATAAGGGAACAATTGACAGGAAGGGGGGGAAAGAAATACAGTAGAAGAAGAATGGGTAGCTTTGAAGGGTGAAGTAGTGAAGGCAGCAGAGGAACAAGTAGGTAAAAAGACGAGGGCTAGTAGAAATCCTTGGGTAACAGAAGATATATTGAACTTAATTGATGAAAGGAGAAAATATAAAAATGCAGAAAATGAAGCAGGCAAAAAGGAATACAGACGTCTCAAAAATGAGATCGACAGGAAGTGCAAAATGGCTAAGCAGGGATGGCTAGAGGACAAATGTAAGGATGTAGAGGCTTATCTCACTAGGGGTAAAATAGATACTGCTTACAGGAAAATTAAAGAGACCTTTGGAGATAAGAGAACCACTTGTATGAACATCAAGAGCTCAGATGGAAACCCAGTTCTAAGCAAAGAAGGGAAAGCAGAAAGGTGGAAGTAGTATATAGAGGGTTTATACAAGGGCGATGTACTTGAGGACAATATTATGGAAATGGAAGAGGATGTAGATGAAGATGAAATGGGAGATACGATACTGCGTGTAGAGTCTGACAGAGCACTGAAAGACCTGAGTCGAAACAAAGCCCCCGGAGTGGACAACATTCCATTGGAACTACTGACGGCCTTGGGAGAGCCAGTCCTGACTAAACTCTACCATCTGGTGAGCAAGATGTACGAGACAGGTGAAATACCCTCAGACTTCAAGAAGAATATAATAATTCCAATCCCAAAGAAAGCAGGTGTTGACAGATGTGAAAATTACCGAACTATCAGTTTAATAAGTCACAGCTGAAAAATACTAACGCGAATTCTTTACAGACGAATGGAAAAACTAGTAGAAGCCGACCTCGGGGAAGATCAGTTTGGATTCCGTAGAAATACTGGAACACGTGAGATAATACTGACCTTACGCCTTATCTTAGAAGAAAGATTAAGGAAAGGCAAATCTACCTTTCTAACATTTGTAGACTTAGAGAAAGCTTTTGACAATGTTGACTTAAATACTCTTTTTAAAATTCTAAAGATGGCAGGGGTAAAATACAGGGAGCGAAAGGCTATTTACAGCTTGTACAGAAATCAGATGGCAGCTATAAGAGTCGAGGGGCATCAAAGGGAAGCAGCGGTTGGGAAGGGAGTGAGACAGGGTTTTAGCCTCTCCCCGATGTTATTCAATCTGTATATTGAGCAAGCAGTGAAGGAAACAAAAGAAAAATTCGGAGTAGGTATTAAAATCCACGGAGAAGAAATAAAAACTTTGAGGTTCGCCGATGACATCGTAATTCTGCCAGAGACAGCAAAGCACTTGGAAGAGCAGTTGGACGGAATGGATAGTGTCTTGAAAGGAGGATATAAGATGAACATCAACAAAAGCAAAACGAGGATAATGGAATGTAGTCGAATTAAGTCGGGTGATGCTGAGGGAATTAGATTAGGAAATGAGACACTTAAAGTAGTAAAGGAGTTTTGCTATTTGGGGAGCAAAATAACTGATGATGCTCGAAGTAGAGAGGATATAAAATGTAGACTGGCAATGGCAAGGAAAGCGTTTCTGAAGAAGGGAAATTTGTTAACATCAAGTATAGATTTGTGTCAGGAAGTCATTTCTGAAAGTATTTGTATGGAGTGTAGCCATGTATGGAAGTGAAACATGGACGATAAATGGTTTGGACAAGAAGAGAATAGAAGCTTTCGAAATTTGGTGCTACAGAAGAATGCTGAAGATTAGATGGGTAGATCACATAACTAATGAGCAGGTATTGAATAGGATTGGGGAGAAGAGAAGTTTGTGGCACAACTTGACTATAAGAAGGGATCGGTTAGTAGGACATGTTCTGAGGCATCAAGGGATAACTAATTTAGTATTGGAGGGCAGCGTGGAGGGTAAAAATCGCAGAGGGAGACCAAGAGATGAATACACTAAGCCGTTTCAGAAGGATGTAGGTTGCAGTAGGTACTGGGAGATGACGAAGCTTGCACAGGATAGAGTAGCATGGAGAGCTGCATCAAACCAGTCTCAGGACTGAAATGTTCTCCGGTATCCTAACCGATTGTTGCACAGCTACAGCTATCCTTAAATTTTTTCTAAATAATAAAACACAAGAAAATGTATGTCTAAGTTGTGGCAGTTTTTAACCGAGCATAGTCATCTTCCACGTTCATACTGAAATTACGGCACGTAAAGGCCACATTTTAAAACAAAATAATTTTCTTGTATAAACAACTACTGGGTTACTTGTTTCTATATGCCACTAGATTATTTGACCACAATATCAAGTCATCTCACGAAATTTACTGGTTCAGTTTATTATTTTGTCTTCGTATTAGTTTTTTAAGACTACAGTTTTTCTTCTTTTTTTCGTTTTGGTCATCTCAGAATCACGTTAATGCTCGTCATCTTCGTTTCTTCTGGTATTTATCCTTTTCTAATATCTTTTCATTCTCATACTTTGGAATCTTCTTCGCTCTGCTGCCCACGATGTTTTGTCCTGGGTCTAATTCTGAAATTCTGACCTGGAAATCTGACAGCCTGAATTTTTTATTTGAAAGTCATCCTGTTGTGAATCGCCGTTTCCTGTAATCCTATGTGTTCCAGGACCTTTGCACCTAATGGAGTACTTTGTTTCTCTTGCTCATAAGAAATACTACGGTTATCGCTCACAAGATTAAAAAGTCGAGATTCCGCCTGGAGTCATTTAAGCTTCTCCCAATACCAGGAATTTATTTACAACTGACGCAATCTGATTAAACATATCACCATTAGCGTAGGGGAGATTACTGAGGGGAGAGAGAGAGAGAGAGAGAGAGAGAGAGAGAAAGAGAGAAAGAGAAAGAGAGAGAAAGAGCTAAGCTTCACATTCAGTTACTTATGCTTTGAAAATAAGGTTTATCAACGAACTGGAAGTCTCACAATGGACAATAGTTTTTCGAGCGATTTGAAAAACAGATTCTTCGGACAATACCCAGAGATTAAGTCAAAATTAGACTGGTATTACAGTTCTGTACTGATACAGTCATATAGTGGGATGGTACTGCAGACGAATTAAGAGAAGCTACTGAGAAGTTGAATGCATTACATCCTAAAACCGAATTCATTAGAAATACAGCATCAGTTTCTTAGAGCTTTCCATTTTCAAGCTATCTTTTAAGTACAATTTCGCTATCTACCTGGAGCCGATCCGTTCAGACGACGTCAGTAATCAGACGTCAACGCATCCCCCACGATATAGGTGGGCGTTTCTGCAGTCTGTGATACACAGGGTGTGCGGACATTTGCCACAGCGGACATTTGCCACGGTTTTACCTGCTCCGAAGGGTTGGGTCCCTCGTCTCCACCACCTCCTCCTCCTCATCGCTGTCACGCAGTAAAGGCACTTACTGAGCCTTTCCGCTGGTTTACTTAACACAGGACCAGAATCACTTTGGATTTTCTGCCACATTTCTAGAGAGATTTTCGTTGCGGAAACTATGAAATGCATCTCGTATTGAAATCCGCACCAAATTTCGAGCCTCAGTAAAACTTCACCAATCTTGGAGATTTTGCGTGCGTCTAAATTATACGTGCCATTTTCGGTGCTCCTGCAGCAGCTTTCTGTCGTGTTTTGTGTACCATGGGGGATCAGTTCCGTCTCTTATTAATTTACTTGGTATCAATCTCTCGAGTGCTGTTGATAGTATTTCTTTGAACTTAAGCCACATATGGTCTTCACTTACATAGTTTGGTAGGATTGGAGACTGTCTCTTAGAAAGACGTCAACCGAAAGTTTAGTTGCTTTTATAAATAGATATATTTCGCGTTTAGTGAATTTCTTTGTTACGGAATTGAGCATTGCTACGACTGTGTGTTCACTAATTCCTGTACCCATCGTGATGGTAAGGATTATTTGTGGCTAAGAGGTCAAGTGTGTTTTCGTAACCATTTACAATTTGAATGGCCTCGTGAACTAATTGTTCAAAACAATTTTATAAAAAGCATTTAGAACAATTATGGAAGTTTTTTCTATCTACAGTATGGTCCGAAAATGTATTTTCGTCAACATACGGAAGGTAGATTGAAGTCACTGCCAACTATAATTGTATGAGTAGCGTACGTATTTGTGATGAGACTCGACTCTTCTTTGAACTGTTCAGCAACTATTTCATCTGAGACCGGGGGTCGTTAAAAAGTGCCAGTTATTAATTTATTCCGGTTGTCGAATATAACCTATGCCCATCACAGGAACTATCTGCATCAGTGTCGCTTGTGAGCTGGAACACACATTACATTATTTTTCCTTAAGTTGTGCTTCCTGTTTCTGTTGTAGTTCAGATCATTACAATTACGGCTTTTCCCTCCAAAACCTAGGATGCCTTCTCTGTGACCCTGTAAATACCAGAGCTAAACAATGTAGAACAACAACGTATGTTACAAGCTTCTGTATTACTTCATTTCCTTATTTCTAACATTTTAAAATAGTACGTCGACTTTAGATGACATGTCAATCATAGATGTTCTTATCTCTGTTTATGAACGTACTTTCAGTCATGTTTTGAACATTTTCCCGCTACCCTTTATTAACTAGTGTTTCGCCGCAAGAGATATCGGATTTTAGAGAGTAAATTAATATGGAGTATGTCGTTCTTCTTTTCAAACATTCACATACCCATTTCTTGTTTCCTTATTGTCTTTTGGGCATGTAATTGTAGTAATTAAAGTAGGCACAAATGCAGCGATCAAAAGAAATGATTAGCGTACATTCGGATTCTCTTTACAGCATTCCTTTCTTGTTGTTCCCATGGCGATGGACTGTTTCTATCGCAATCAGTAACCGTGAAAGGAAGCTACCGTACAGACAGAGGGATCTATATTTATACTTGGCAGAACTGATTACATACTGACATAGTCGTCGGAATTGCTTTCGTTTCCCAAAAGATACAAATATTTCGATTTCGGAAAAGAAGCTCTGTATTTCGCTAAGATGTAGAAGAAGAAGGTCTTTTACGTACTTGTTGTATCGAATAAGATGTGGAGACGGCGGTTTGAAAGAGGATAGAAGTACGAGGAAGGGCGTCCCTTAGCTGAGGGATCGCTACCTGGCGAAGGGGCAAGTGTGGCAAATGTCCGGCATTCGATACACAGTCTACCCTTAAATCAGGACGAGCACAGTCATCAACTTGATATAGTAAAAGTAGCTTTAGCAGATGGTTACCAAACTGAGGACGTCATTGACCTACATAAGAAATAAATTAATAAATGGACGAGCCGTATAGCTGATAAACGCAAAAAAAAAACCTTAGTTGTGTGGCTTCACAGAGGAAAAGCTACTGAAGTGATTGGTCTTTCTTTCCCTAAGAAGAAATCAAGAGCAGTTTTCAGTACTGACAATCAACTATGACATAAAGAAAGAATAGTGCATAATTGGTACTCAAAGTCAGGTATATATAACTATAAATAATGTAGAAATTCTTCAGAGGCCAAAAGGCAGATCTTCTGATGTACCCTTTAGGCAACGTTGTAACTTAGATAATAATGAAACAGCTTTTGGTTCTCATTTGCGGGAAAAACCGCGGACATAATGTAGGACGCATAGATCAACATGTTGATGCAAATCATTGTATTCGTAAGGGACGCTATTTGGACACATAGAAAGCTTAATTTTTTTTTATTTTAAATGTACACAGAGATCAGTTACTAAACGGTACAAAGCGATTTCCGTAACAAGGTCTTTCCGAAGTATTTTCTAATCTGATCTCTTTTCTAATTTTTTTTTTCTTTTCGTTTGTTGTGGTTCCTCTTTTTGACGACTCGCACTTTTATGGTAGCTGCGTCTGTTTACTTGCTGTTTGATGTACACTTGCGACCGCCAGCTACCAGTTTGCTACCCGCATATCCCCTCATCTGTCCTGCTTCTATCGTAAATCTAGCTTATCCACGCCACTAGTTAAATGACCTCTTAACCGTTTTTACTCTGAGAAAGCTTTCTCTTACAATGAGTTTGATATTGTGAAAATTATTAATTTTACATTTGCGATTTAAGAGTTATCAACTTTAAACCATTACTAGTCAACTGTAACCTTCAGTTAAAATTGTCAGAGTTCAGAAGGTTTACATTGCGACTACCTCTCCTGACCCATTCAGCTCACGAGATCATCTGATAATTACATCTTGGGTTGTCGGGTGTTTTGCCGGATATCAGCGTCATTTCGGTCACGTAGCTCGTAACCTTCATCAGGTGCGACCTGAGACTGCTCCTCGAGTGGACCTGGTCCAGTATTTATGCCTATGGCCTTCCCCCTCCACCAACGGCTGCAGGCGCTTCCTCTACGGTCCGCGCCCGTTCCCTGCGACCTGCTGGAGCGTTGCCGCTCCGTTTTTCGTCCGCTGCGGCTCTGGACGTTCCCTCTGCGGTCCGCGCCCACCAATCCCACTTCTGGGTGTCCCATCTTCGGTCTGGTGCGCCTGGCGGTCCGATAGGGGCTCGTTTCCATCTCCATGTCTCTGGTTCTTCTGTTTGTGTAGTGTTGCAACTGGCCCGGTTGCTCCTTTAACAATTCCAGAGCCGGATCCCAGGCTCTGCTTAGCTGGTACCCTGTGTCACAGTTCAGAAGATCGTCAGCCATTTTTATTTCTATCGATTCTCTTATAACACTGTCCCAAAATCTGGGTGTTTGTGCTAGAAACTTGGTATCCTCATACTTCATGGCATGATCTAGTTCTAGACAGTGTTCAGCTATGGCTGACTTAGTCACCTGTCTTAATCTAGTGTGCCTATGATGTTCTTTGCACCTGATCTCCACAGTTCTTGTCGTCTGGCCAATGTAGGACGTACCACATTGACAAGGTATATTGTAAATCCCTGGTTTTCGTAACCCCAGGTCGTCTTTGACACTCCCCAGCAGTCCCCCGATCTTGTTGGATGGACAGAAAACACACTTGATATTGTGTTTACGGAGAATCCTACTGATTCTGGCAGAAATAGAGCCAGCATAGGGCAGATACGCCACCTTCTTTGCTTCATATTGGTCTTCTTCAGGAACCTGTGGTATTGTGGCTGGTTGGAGTGCCCTCTCAATTTGTCTGCCCGTGTATCCATTCTTGGAGAAAACTATTTTGAGACGTTCTATCTCTATAGGTAGATTCTCTTGGTCTGACAGGGCCGTGCTCTGTGGACCAAACTCTTCAGAACCCCATTCTTCTGTGCAGGGTGGTGACAGCTGCTGGCCTGCAGATATAAATCAGTGTGTGTGGGTTTTCGGTACACACTGTGGCCAATTGATCCATCTGCTTTCCTCTGGACTAGTACATCCAGAAATGGCAGCTGGCCATTCTTCTCCAGTTCCATGGTGAACTTGATATTAGGGTGGCACGAATTAAGATGTTACAGAAACTCATTGAGCCTGTCCATCCCATGTGGCCAGATCACGAAGATGTCATCCACATACCTAAAGAAGCATGTGGGTTTAAATGTGGCTGTCTCCAATGCCCTCTCCTCAAAACTATCCATAAACATGTAGGCAACCACAGGGGACAGAGGGTTGCCAATAGCTACACCTTCAGTTTGCTCGTAATATTGGTTTCTGTACAGGAAAGACGTAGATGTCAGTGTATGACTGAAAAGGGCCAACAGAGCACCGTCAAATTTCTCTGCAATCAGTTCTAGTGAGTCCTTCAGTGGGACCCTGGCGAACAGCGATACCACACCAAAACTAACCATGATGTCCGGATCTGTGATGTGCAGTTGCTTGAGGTGTTGCAGGAAATATTCTGAGTTGTGGATATGGTGAATACACATACGGAGACAGGAGACCTTTCAAGTACTTGGCTGTTGTGTACGTAGGTACCCCAATATTACTGACAATTTGGCGTAGGGACGCGCCCTCCTTGTGTATTTTAGGCAGATCATACAGTCTAGGTGGCACTGGCGCTTTTTCCCGTAGTTGTCTGATGATCTTATCGGGCATCCCTGTTTCCTTCAAGAGAGCACCAGTCTTCTTGGCCACCTTGTCCCTGGGGTCACACTCCAGAATTCTGTATGCAGGGTCCCCCAGAAGTTGGTGTACTTTCTCATCATAATCCACCTGCTGCAAGATGACAGTGAAGTTCCCTTTGTCTGCTGGCAGTACTACAATGCTGTTGTCTTCCCAGAGTTTCTTGAGTGCAAGCCTCTCCTCGATTGTGATGTTCGATTTCGGAGGCCTGGCCTTGGTGAGGGCCCTGCAGGTCTCTCGGCGGACTTCCTCTGCCACATTAGGTGGAGGTGTGGCTGCAACTTGCTCTACTGCACTGACGAAACCTGAAATTGGTACGTTTCTAGGGGTCGTAGCAAAGTTGAGACCCTTGCTGAGTACCTTTAAGGTTGTATCATCAAACTGTATGCCAGATTCGTCACAGTGCGTGTCTCTTCCATCTGCTGTGCTTTCTTACTCATGCGGTCAAACTTTGCGGATTGGCAAGATGAGGCATTCCTTCTAGCACACTCCGCTAAAGACCAGGAGGCACGGTCTACCCAATCCCAATCTTCTCTGGTTAAGGAGGCTGCCATGTACAGATGAATGTGTAACAGCTCCCTGGCCACAACATCTAACATGTGGCACATATCTCGAATCCTCTCTCTCACCAGTGTCATGCTGGCACTGCGTTTTATCTGGTTCGCCGCTCTGGAGTTGATGTGATGTTTAATTCTGGCAAATACTGGTACCACTTATCCATCTCGACATCTCAGTAAAAAACTGAGATAACTCAGCATCTTCCCTTTCTTCTGCCGAAGCCTGTCCATCTCCTCCCCATAGAGACTTTTGATGTAACTCTTCAGGCTTTCCCGGCGATCTAATGGCATCTTGAGTTGTCGTGTGGTCTGCCGGATATCAGCGTCGTACTTGCACGATATTTCGGTCACGTAGCTCGTAACCTTCATCAGGTGCGACCTGAGACTGCTCCTCGAGTGGATCTGGTCCAGTATTTATTGCTATGTCCTTCCCCCTCCAGGGCCGCAGCGGACGAGAAACGGAGCGGCAACGCTCCAACAGGTCGTGGTGAGCCACAGACTGCACACGGCACAGCCAGTGATTTTCATACAGAGCGCTACGTGGCGGCGGCGTTACCAATAAAAAAACCTAAACAGCCTACTTACACCTGTAGCTGCCTCCAATTGGGCCGCATTTGAAATTTGGCTCAAAGGTGCCGACAACGGTTTTTCTGCAGTGGTGCAAAAGCGTGGCACCACGCCAGGTCAGCTTCTGCTTCGACGACGCCTGGAACAGCCAAGTGTCGCCAGTTGCGAATAAAGGCCACAGTTCAGAAGTTTATGTGAGGTACAAGGTGAGTTAATGGTGTCACTTCTGTGTTACCAGAAGAGCCAACACCGTGTTACGAGAAGAGGCCGAAATCCACGCGTTTTAGCTCACGCAGGCTGGCGTGAGGAGGGAAGAACTATACTGACGTGAGGTCTGGAACATGACAAGGAATGAGAATTCAGAAAGTGGACGTAATTACTTTGATACCTAACTTTAATCCATTAATGATGAACGTCGCTCTTGACGGTACATGATTCGCAATATTATCTGTTCAGGATACATTCTTGAATAATACGGCGCCTTGCTAGATCGTAGCAAATGACGTAGCTGAAGGCTGTGCTAAACTGTCGTCTCAGCAAATGAGAGCGTATTTTGTCAGTGAACCATCGCTAGCAAAGTCGGCTGTACTACTGGGGCGAGTGCTAGGGAGTCTCTCTAGACCTGCCGTGTGGCGGCGCTCGGTCTGCAATCACTGATAGTGGCGACACGCGGGTCCGACGTATACTAACGGAGCGCGGCCGTTTGAAAGGCTACCACCTAGCAAGTGTGGTATCTGGCGGTGACACCACAGTCACACTGGCACAAAATTTCACCACAGTTCTGCCCAACGACATTGTGGATGTCTCAGACGATCGGGAGGTCGTCACACCCCCTCCCACCCACATTTCAGCCTGTCTTTGTCTTTAAACAAAAAAAAAAAAAAAGGAAAGAAAGAAAAGAGGTGGAGCCCCTCCACGTCCACACCGGCATCATGACCAACTCAAGAGGTCTACCGTCATCTCTGCTTAAGGATTACTTTTCACTAAAGTGAGGTATCGCAGGATGTGGATACTGCGATATTCGCGTACGTCTGGTTAAGGTTAACCATTTATACCCAGTCATCTGGAGATAGATTGGGTCGAAGGTTGAACGAAGCGAAGCGGTTTGAAGGGCAGAGGGAAAGAAGTGCCAAGGCAAGCGCCAAGGGAAAAAAAAAGCCTCTGCGATAGTTGGGTCGGGTAGTAAGACCAGTAGCGGATGTCTTGCTGACTGCGATAGATCATGCAAGGATGGGTTAAGTTAGAAGCGAGTGTCGTGGAAGCGGATACCGTTTCAAACTATGTGTTCGTCATAAGAGGTCTGTCGGTGACGGTGCTGCAGCACGGTGTGGTGCGGTTTAGGCTACTGCGGCGCTGCGTGAGTGGCGACTCCCGGCCGTTTCAGTGGCGACTTGACGCAGGGAAAGGCGCTGGTAGCCCACGGGTGTCTGACGGGCGAGCGTCGAAGTCGAGCGGTGGGAGGTGTGCGGTCGCCTGGCGGTACCGTTCGTCCTCACTCGTCGGCTGCGCTGGCACGCCCAGTGAGAGCCGCGGCTGAGTCTTTCCCCGTTGCGGACGACGTAGCCGACGCCCTCGAGCCCAGCGGCAGGTTCTTCTCTCCTCCTGTGGCGTCCGCACGGATGTCGTGCGCGAGCTGCGGCCGCAATTGTCGCAGTAGGCTGCGTGCCTTCTCCGTCTCTACGTCTACATCCACATACATACTCCGCAATCCACTATACGGTGCGTGCCGGAGGGTACCTCGTACCACAACTAGCATCTTCTCTCCCTGTTCGACTCGCAAACAGAGCGAGGGAAAAATTACTTCCTATATGCCTCTGTACGGGCCCTAATCTCTCTTATCTTATCTTTGTGGTCTTTGCGCGAAATGTAACTTGGCGGCAGTAAAATTGTACTGCAGTCAGACGCAAATGCTGGTTCTCTAAATTTCGTCAGTAGCGATTCACGGAAAGAACGCCTCCTTTCCTCCAGAGACTCCCACCCGAGTTCCTGAAGCATTTCCGTAAGACTCAGGTGATGATCAAATCTACCAGTACCAAATCTAGCAGCCGGCCTCTCAATTGCATCTATGTCCTCCCTCAATCCGACCTCATAGGGATCCCAAACGCTCGAGCAGTACTCAAGAATAGGTCGTATTAGTGTTTTATAAGCGGTCTCCTTTACAGATGAACCATACCTTTCGAAAATTCTACCAATGAACCGAAGACGACTATCCACCTTCCCCACAACTGCCATTATATGCTTGACCCACTTCATATCGCTCTGCAATGTTACGCCCAAATATTTAATCGACGTGTCTGTGTCAAGCGCCACACTACTAATGGAGTATTCAAACATTACGGGATTCTTTTTCCTATTCATCTGCATTAATTTACATTTATCTATATTTAGAGTTAGCTGACATTCTTTACACCAATCACAAATCCTGACCAAGTCATCTGGTATCCTCCTACAGTCACTCAACGACGACACCTTCCCGTACACCACAGCATCATCAGCAAACAGCCTCAAATTGCTATCCACCCTATCCAAAAGATCATAGATAGAAAACAACAGCGGACCTACCACACTTCCCTGGGTCACTCCAGATGATACCCCTCACCTCCGATGAACACTCACCATCGAGGACAACGTACTGGGTTCTGTTACTTAAGAAGTCCTCGAGCCACTCACATACTTGGGAACCAGTCCCATATGCTCGTACCTTAGTTAGGAGTCTGCAGTGGGACACCGAGTCAAACGGTTTCCGGAAGTCGAGGAATGTGGTATCCGTCTGATACCCTTCATCCATGGTTCGCAAGATATGTGAAAAAAGGGCGAGTTGCATTTCGGAGGAGCGATGCTTTCTAAAGCCGTGCTGATACATGGACAGCCACTTCTCTGTGTCAAGGAAATTCATTACATTCGAACTGAGAGTATGTTCGACATATTGTTAACGATATTGGTCTGTAATTTTGAGGATCCATCCTGGTACCCTTCTTATCTACAGGCGTCACCTGCGCTTTTTTCCAGTCGCTCGGGACATGACGTTGCGCAAGACATTCGCGATAAATGCAAGCTAAGCAATGCAGTAGAGTACTCTCTGTAAAACGGAATTGGAATCGCATCGGGATTTGGCGGCAGGGTGGCCTCAAAAGCTGCGCTGCCTGCGTCCGTGGCGGCTCTGAAGTCCGTAGCCGGGCCCTTCCGCGCGGCCGCCAGCACGGCGCGCGTCTCCTGCACTCGCGCTGCCTGCTGCCTGCTGCTTGCTGCGCTACCGCCGACGGCCGGTCGCCGCGTACTCTCACTGGCGTGATGTTCCGGCCGCCTGTCGATAGCTGGAGCTTTCTTCTCGACTTTCTGTTGCGTCTTCGTTCTGCGGCGGTTGCGGCGTCGTCGTGGCGCCTCCCCGGCTTCCGCCTCGTCCCCAGCGCAGCCGCCGCTGGCGAAAGCCGGACAGCCACGCCAGTTCGCCACGTGTGCCCGCCGCAGCGAGCACGAGTTGGCGCCCCCTCTCGTCGTCTGTCACACGTGCGGCTGTGGCGCGCGGCGCGCCGAGCTGTGGCAGTCTTCAGCTCGGCACCTGAAGCACTGCGGCTCAGAGTCCGTGCTTCGACGAACACACGACAGCTTCCTCACTGTTCCCACTACGACCTCTTCTTATTTGTCCGGCACGCACAGCCCCTCTTCGACAGTCCTCTCATCACAGATCCGAGGCAGCCCGCTGTTTCGGCGCCCTCGTCTTCCCCGTAGTAGGTGGATCACTTAGGTGGGCGGCCACAGAGCTCTTCGGTGCGCGGTGGTCGGCCACGCTCGCTGCCTGCAGCTGCACCACGAGGTCTCAGTCCAGGGACTCTACGCCTGCTTCTTCCCTGCTGCAGTTGGCTACGATGTCGTGCATCTCTGCCAGTGACCCTCTACTGCACTCCATGTACAGAGGGGGGACATGTGTATGACGTTCGTCGCGCCTCCCTTCCGCATTGCTGTAGGGTTGCGAAGGCTTCTTCTCTGTGTCTGCCTTCTTCTTCTGACCGTTTCTTCCAGTTCTGTGACGCGAGGACACGACAATTTTGCCGTGTCGTAAATAACGACGCACGACAATGTGCTTAGCGCCACGCCAGAGTCCGAGCACAGCTTCTCACGCGCGCTTCACCGGTGGCGCGCGCGCCAAACCTTCTCCAGCGCAACTGCGCTCCGTGGTTCATCCTGGCTTCTCACGCCAGTGCAATGGAGCTCGAGCCGCGACGCTCAGCGTCGAAATCGATTGTGAGCTGCTTCCGAGTGACGGAGGAAAACATCCCAGACAGACAGCAGCTCACAATCGATTCTGAAAGGCCACACTGGGGTGCTACAAAGGGACTCAGTAAAACTACCCCTTTCCCCGTGACTTCGATTCTTACACAAAATGACAGTTCGCAGTACGATGAGTAACGGCAGAGCTTCTTTACAACCACTGGCACTGCTGGCGCCCTCGGGCGTTTCAAACTATCTCTAAGGACATACTGGGGCTGTATCTCCACCGAACCTGATGGCACCCATTTGGTGCACAGAGCGACCGCAATTTTTGCTCTCGTGTCAAGTTGGAACCACTAGGGGTCGTTCCAAACCATTCGACGAAGTATCAATGTGATCAAAAGCAGCTGCGACTTTATTTATTTAGCGTATGGCTAATACAGACATATCACGAAATTAAATTACCTATACATATGTACATATTGACACACAAGAAACTTAAGTTTGCCTTTACAACTGAATATCCAGTCCTTCAATCCAGCGCACTGCATCTGGAGTTGCTAGCAGGAAGTCCTCTTCGGCATCGTGATAAGCTCGAATCCTGCATTCAGTGTCAATGTGGTGAACGGACTGGTATGGAGACCCGCACTCACAAGCTGGATCAGGCAGCTTCTTCCACTGAGAGAGAGAATCCCTGCATCGGCCGTAGCCGGTACGGATTCTGTTGAGAGTAGTCCACGTCTTGCGCTGTAGGTCGAATCCACTTGGAAGTTTACCACCTGAGAAGATGTTATGCAGGTGCACATCTGTCACTGCTTCCCACCGACCTTTCCAGTCTTCAAGGGGGTTGAAATTCTTAGCAACCATGTCAGCAGCATCGCACAGATTTGGATGGCGTGATTTCAGTCTCTTACGATTTAAAAAAGGCAGGTCGCTCCGCACGGGTAGGTTAGAATTCCTGGAGGTCTTGTGGAATTCCCTCATAAAGGCAGCATATCTGCGTAGATCAGGAGGCATTATATCGGTGAACAGTCGAAGCCAATGAACTGGAGCAGATCTGATTGCGCCATTTACTATGCGCATTGTCGTGTTCATTGCGTGTCAACAAGCCTTGTATGATGACTGTTCGTCCAAACAGGTGCACAATACTCAGTACTTGAGTACACCGAGCCCAGAGCTGAAGATCGCAAGGTGGTTGCTGACGATCCCCAGGTAGTTCCGCATAGCTTATGGAGGATGCTGTTTCGAGTCCTCAACTTTTGAGCTACATTAAGGAGGTGTTGTTTGAAGCATAGTGTACGATCCAGGATGACACCGAGAAATTTTGGGTTCCAATTAGGCTGGGAGTGATTATGCTTTTTCAGCGCTCCTACTTTGTGTCTCGCTGTGGCGTGACATTGACACACGCGTGAATAAAACGGCAAAGTATCCCTCTAAGGCTCGTTTCACACTGGGACACTTGTGACGGTTACTGATAGAGATACATTCGTTTGAACTGGAGCATTCACACCGGGACACTGCACTGAGTCACCGAGTCACGGTGACCCAGCAGTGACTCACCCTCGCCACATGTGACGGACACGGACACTGCTCGCTGCGGTCACCGCCGGACATGCAATAGCTTGTATGGGAGTGTTCACACTGGCACACCGATCACAGACACAGCAGTGCAGGATTTCCAACAGACAGCCCAGTGGCTCTCCACACAGTGCAGCCATGAGTTTAGAGTTCATCAACACAGAAGATTTTATAAGTTAAGTGGAAAGTCGTCCCGTTACTTGGGATATGAAAAGCGATGACTACAGTAATAAAGTCATGAAAATGAAAGCGTGGCAAGAAATTATTACGAAGATTGTGCCTGATTTCAATGAAAAGAGCATAGATGAAAGAAACAAAATTGATAAGTTCTATATTCTTTTTTCACTTTAATACCGTATTTTTCGGACCACAAGAATAGCGAAATATATTTTCTACCCCTGTACGAGGCTAGGAGGTTAATAACCTACAAGGAGAATGCTATCCCTCACTCCTTTTCTTTTGCATTACCAATAGCAAGTGTACTGTTATGCAGTCTCAATGCGAGAAGAATAGACAAAATGGATGAGCGCAGAAACCATGTACTCACCCCTACAGGGCGAATGAAAGTAAAATAAAATAAATAGTTTTATTTCAACAATTTCACAACAAAATTAAGGGCACGTCTTTTCGTAGTCTAATAAGGCGCTCCGCCTTATGATCCGAAAAATACAGTTAAAATATTATTCAAAACAACAATAATTTACGCATATGTTGTTACTATAATAATGAATTTCATTTATTCACCATAATACTATCGACTTACAAGTTTTTGACACCCGAATGAGAAGAGTGCTCGTGCTTGGGTTCTGTTCAGTTAGGTACTCACAACTGTAATACAAACAAGTGGATTGTAATTATAATTTTAATTGCAGGTTTTAATCAGTTCAGTGAACGCAACAGTATGGTTTCTTACAGTTAACATGGTAATAATTGAACACTGCACATTTCAAATACAATTCCAGTGAACATTTAGGCCTAACGACATTAATGTTCACATAACATTTCTAGCACTTAGATTTTTTGCAGCTGCCATGGCACTTCGCCTTCAGGGCTGATGAAGTACTTTGCGAAATCTTCTCTGATACCGTTCGCAATATTTCCTCCACGGACCAAGCAAGGTGACATGTCCTGCAATCCCTGAATAGTTAACATATCCTGAAACTGTATTCCATCACGATCACGCACAAAGTTATGGACGAGGCAACATGTCTTCACAATAGACTCTGCCAAATCTAATTTAACATCCAGTGGTCGATAGAAAATGCGCCACTTGTTTGCAAGAATTCCAAAAGTACACTCGATGTACCTTCTAGCTCTGCACAGTCTATAGCTGAACACACGTTTTTTAAATGTCTAAATACTTTCCACCATAAGGGCGCAAAATAAATTTTGGCAATCCGAAACCTTCATCTCCTACTAACATGAATGGCATAGGTCTTTCAAACGATAATGACAGTTGTTTTGGTGCAGGTAAATCAAGCGTACCATCTTGTAGTTTCTTATTTAACACTGTATTACGAAACACAGTTGAGTCGGACGATTTCCCATGTGCTCCAACGTCTATAAATAAGAATTTGTACGTCGAATCACAAACAGCTAACAACAGAATGTAAAAATAGTTCTTATAATTATAGTAGAGTGAACCACTGGAAGTGGGTTTTACAATTCTGATGTGCTTCCCGTCCACTGCACCCACACAATGAGGAAAGTTGGCCCTCTTATGGAATCCTTCAGCTGAGGCAAGCCATAGATCTTTCGAGAGGTCGGGAAAACATTTTGACTTCATTTTACGCCATATGCCAGAGCAAACGTCTCGTATAATATACGAGATAGTTGATACTCCAATTCTGTACTGAAAATGTAAGTCCATCATGGATGATCCGGCCCCCAAGTATCTGTAAAAAAAGATAAAGCATATGGAGCAAAACTAAAAAATTATGCGGGTTACACACAAGCATACACACGCACGCACACGTACACATTATAGGTAACCAGCTGAAACACCCGGCAACTATAATTTTAATAAATGTTAATAATTGTACTATGCCTATAACTTTCGCGCAAGCGACAAACTTTCATCGCAATCGGATGAACGGTACGGCTGCGCATAAAATACGAACAAAACCAAACAAACATTCATTTTTATATATTAGATATTACAATACTATATTGATTCGTAAAATATCCGATGCTGTTAGAGATTCTTTGGAAGAGATTAGTCTGCAACAATGGAACAATTTTCTTCAGCTGCAGTCCCTCGCAGATAGTCAATTGTGTTCTCCACGTTTCTATAGGTCTCACCATCACGGGTAGATTATGACTACGCTCGTTGATGAACCTAGACCCTTTAAAACTTCGACAAAGTTCTGTTTTGGACACAAGCTGTCATTCTGTATTATACAGGGTAGATGAGCAACGTGGGACTCATCAAATGTGCTTGGTGTACGAAAGCAATTTGCATCACACTCTTCATCGCATGCAACCATTATTGTGAAGTCTTTGTTCCTGAATGAATGACACTGTGTGTGTGTCTGTGAGGTCGTGTTTAGACTGATTTTTGAGCGTTATGTCCTTATTATTAATCTTATTATTTTGTTTATTATTACTACTATTAGTTTTATAATGTGTATTATTATTATTATTGCTCCTCGACGTGTGATGCAATTGTTCCTTTAGTTTTCTTTTCTGCTCGCATATTCTGTGAAACTACAAATGTGCTCTATAGATTTACTACTTGAAAAGAAATGAAGCGAAAGCAGGCTGCCAAGAGGACATTCATCTGAACTCCAAACGGCCCTTTTCTTGTCATAAACATGTTGTCCCGTTTAACACTTTCATGCGTAACATAGCAAAAAAAATTTAAGAAAATTTGCGTCACTGGGATTTGAACCCGTTTTTTGTACCATAATAAACTTTTATTTACAAATTCGCAATACATTGGTACAGATGAATATTCCTTTAAGTTTAATGGGTCCAATTTCTGTATTGTTATCAAAGATCTTATTTCTTTGGATTTTACTTTATTTGGTTTTACACAAAAATTGGTTTCTCAATAATCTTCTTTGTTCGTTTGTTTACTGTAAAGACTAGAAAGTAGCACAGGTCACATCAATATTCAAGAAAGGAAATAGGAGTAACCCTTTGAATTATAGACCCATATCACTGACCTCAAGTTGCAGTAGGATTTTGGAGCATATACTGTACTCGAACATTAAGAATCACCTTGAAGAAAATGACTTATTGATACATAACCAACACGGATTCAGAAAATATCGTTCTTTTGCTACATGAAGTAATGAGTGCTGTAAACAGGGACCGCAGTTCGCGTCCATATTCCTAGATTTCCAGAAGGCTTCTGATACCGTTCCTCACAAGCGACTATTAAATTGCGTGCATATGGATTATTGTCTGACTTGGGTAACTGGATTCGTGATTTCCTCTAAGAGAAGTCACATTTCGTAGTGATAGACGGTAAATCATCGAGTAGAACAGAAGTGATATCCGGCGTTCCGCAAGGTAGTGTCATAGGCCCTCCGCTGTTCCTGATTTATATAAATGATCTAGGTGGTAATCTGAGCAGCCCCCTCAATTGTTTGCAGATGACGCTGTAATTTACCGTCTACTAAAATCATCAGACAATCAATTCCAATTACAAAATGATCTAGAGACAATTTCTGTATGGTGTGAAAACTGGCAATTGGCACTAAACAAAGAAAAGTGCGAGGTCATCCACATGAGTACTAAAAGAAATCCGATAAATTTTGGGTATACGATAAGTCGCACAAATCTGAGGACTGTCGGTTCGACTAAATACCTAGGAATTACAATTACGAGCAACTTAAATTGAAAAGACGACATAGATAATATTGTGGGGAAGGCGAAACAAAGACTGCGCTTTGTTGGCAGAACACTTAGAAGATGCGACAAACTCACTAAAGAGACATCCTACATTACATTGGTCCGTCTTCTGCTGGAATATTGCTGCGTGGTGCGGGATCCTTACCAGGTAGGATTGACGGAGGACATCGAAGAAGTGGAAAGAAGGCCAGCTCGTTTCGTGATATCGCGCAACAGGGGTGAGAGTGTCACTGATATGATACGCCAGTTGCGGTGGCAGTCACTGAAACAAAGGCGGTTTTCTTTGCGGATCTATTTACGAAATTTCAGTCAGCAACTATCTTTTCCGAAAGCTAAAATATTTTGTTGACACCCACCTATGTAGGGAGAAATGATCATCATAACAAAATAACAGAAATCAGAGCTCGAACGGAAAGATATAAGTCTTCCTTTTTCCCACGCGCCATTCGAGAGTGGAATGGTAGAGAAGTTGTATGAAAATGGTTCGAATAACCCTCTGCCAGGCACTTAAGTGTGAACTGCAGAGTAACCATGTAGATGTAGATATTTTGTTGGCTTGAGAATTAGCTTATAGTGGTATTGTGTGTTTCTTTTAGTTCTAGTCCTTTAGGTGACAAAAGCAAGGGAATATGTAATTATTTTCAGCTCGTTTTTTGACATGATGATTATATTTGTATTAGTTTTCTAATACTGTCTATTCAAAGTTCCTGCTGAAAAACAGAGTATTTTGATCTGATGCCATAATATTGCTAATACATAGAAAGAAGGATCCGCTATTGTAAGATTATATGATAGCGCAACAAACACTGGTAGCAGTTACTTCTGTAAAACATCTGGGAGTATGCGTGCGGAACGATTTGAAGTGGAATGATCATATAAAATTAATTGTTGGTTAGGCGGGTACCAGGTTGAGATTCATTGGGAGAGTCCTTAGAAAATATAGTCCATCAACAAAGGAGGTGGCTTACAAAACACTCGTTCGACCTATACTTGAGTATTGCTCATCAGTGTGGGGTCCTTACGAGATCGGGATGACGGAGGAGGTAGAGAAGATCCAAAGAAGAGCGGCGCGTTTCGTCACAGGGTTATTTGGTAACCGTGATAGCGTTACGGAGATGTTTAACAAACTCAAGTGGTAAACTCGGCAAGAGAGGCGCTCTGCATCGCGGTGTAGCTTGCTCACCAGGTTTCGAGAGGCTGCGTTTCTGGATGACGTATCGAATATATTGCTTCCCCCTACTTATACCTACAGAGGAGATCACGAATGTAAAATTAGAGAGATTAGAGGGTGCACGGAGGCTTTCAGACAGTCGTTCTTCCCGCGAACCATACGAGACTGGAACAGGAAAGAGAGGTAATGACAGTGGCCCGTAAAGTGCCCTCCGCCACACACCGTTGGGTGGCTTGCGGAGTATAAATGTAGATGTAGAAGGTGGCATCTCTTAAAAATGTTTGTAGTTTTAGTATATTGATTATGAAATTCATGTATGACAACAATAAGAAATATATAAAAAAGGTACTGTACTGGATTTAGTGAGGGGTAGATTTGAAATTGTGTTTGAGAGCGACAGAGAGAGAGAAGGAGAGGAAGACAAAAAGAGGGAGATGGGGGGGGGGGAATTTTATATATGGAGAAATCTTTACGAATCGTATTATTGGTATATTTCCACAAAACAATAGTAAATAAACTTAAAATGATGGTTGTTATGAATTGCAGTGGTGTGTTGGTTTGGCACGCTATATACATAACCACCTTCACATGGCGAATTGTGTCTGTCGCATTTGTGGGCACACTCTTCTGCTATGCAAAATAAAATCAAGGAGACTCAGAAAACTGAAATATAAGAAACAGTTTTTTTTTCAGTGGTGTGACGATATTGTTGGTGAACACTGTGAATACACTGCACACTTTCACATACACTATATACTTTTATGGAAAAATTCGTTTATTTGCTTTCGTATTTTCTTTAACTAATGTTTACTTTTGGAAGTTTGAACAGTTCTCGGGTGTCCGACCGGGTAGCGTCGTAATTTCTCCACAATATTCCGGCAGACGTACACGCTGACATCTTCAGCTGGTTCCTAACGAATGCTGCGCTGTTCCTCTCGGCGCCCTACATATATTAGCCGTTACCCCCTCCACCGTTCCTCTCCTGGTGTCTTCGGTGAGGCCGGCGCGGAGGCTACTGGAGGTGGTGGGGGAGGCGGCGCCTGGGTCTGAACTGGGGACTGCAGTCTCCCTGCTGCCGACGTCGGGGGAGGACCTCGCTCTCTGGGACCGCATCTTTCTCTCCAGGCTGAGTGCAGGCTTCCAAGCCTAAGTTGAAGGGCGCTGTCTTTATTAATGGGATCGTCCTGTAGTCGGATTTCGATGGCCTCTTTAGTAACGCAGTCCCAGAAGTAGGAGGATTGACAGAGTATTTTTGATTTTTCATAGTCCATACTATGGCCAGTCTTTTATACAAGGGTCAGCCACGGCTGATTTAGTGGCCTGGTATGGCGCATGTGTTCACGGCACCTCTCATCTACAATGTATGATTTTCCGCACTGACAGGGAATTTGATAAACTCCTGGTTTTCGAAGGCCTAGGTCACCTTTCACTGAATCCAGCAGTCAAGGTTTTTGCAGGGGGGTCGGAATGCACGTTTCACATTGTGTTTCCCCAGGATTCTACGGATTTTTCTTGAGGTGTTTCCGAGAAAGGGAATCCACGCCAATGACTTGCGTTCTTCTGTTTCTTCTTCTTGTTCTCTTGGTGCAGTCTATCTGAGTGCGTATCTTATTTCCTTATGGTTGTATCCATTTTTCCGAAATGTTGTCTCGAGGTGCTGCAGTTCTGCTGGAAGTTCTTGATCGCAGATCGATCGTGCCCTGTGAGCAAGTGTGCGCAAAACGCCTTCACGCTGGGAGTTGTGGTGGCAACTGAAGGCAGGTACGAATCGATATGTGTAGGTTTTCTATATACACTGTGTCCCAGCCTGCCGTCAGGTTTCCGTTTCACCGGGACGTCAAGAAAGGGTAGGGCACCATCCTGCTCCACCTCCACCGTGAACTGTATGTTGGGGTGCAGCGAGCTGAGGTGTTCGAGAAATTCATTTAAGCTGTCCCGTCTATGTGGCCTGCTGACAAAGGCAATGTTACAGTACTGCTCCTATAAGAGAAAAATGTACGAACTTCTCGATGACGCAGCGTACAGAAGGATAGAAGGAGACCCGACAAGTCGCATTCAGAGAAGAACCGTTGAACTTCTTCGCAGTACCTTTAATGGAAGAACTGTCAAGAAACTTCGTTTCTCTGCCTCGTGATGTCTGGGTGTTGTGTGATGTCCTTAGGTTAGTTAGGTTTAAGTAGTTCTAAGTTCTAGGGGACTGATGACCTAAGATGGTAAGTCCCATAGTGCTGAGAGCCATTTGAACAAAGAAACTTGGACCACGAGCGGTTGCACCGCCACGACTGTATGGGCTACCAAAGGTCCACAAGGATGGGACACCTACGCGTCCAATAGTCAGCAACATAGGAGCAGCAACCTATGAACTGGCCCAACACCTGACGGGTCTCCTTAGTCCATTTGTGGGAAAATGCGAACATCACATCCGCAAATTCCATCCACTTTGTGCAACATATACAAGAACTTCGGCTCCAGGATAGCGACTTGTTACTGAGCTTCGACGGTAGTGTCCCTCTTCACTGGCGTACTACTGAAAGACTCCATCGATCTGAGTTCGACAACAACCTAACAAAGCTCTTCGAGTTTGTGCTCACATCAACATACTTCCTGTTTGACGGAATTATTATGAACAGACAGATGGCGTCGCCATGAGATGCCCGCTTTCACTGGCTATAGCCAACTTTTTTAATGAAGAATTTCGAGGAGAGGCACTAGAACAAAATGCAATACATATGACATCTGTACAGTGTTTAGTTCCTGTGCAACAAATACCTGAAAGTGTTCCCGCATTTTATGTACACCGTGTATATCGGCACGTGCTGTGGCAAGTCGCCCTGGACCGAACAGTGGGTCACTGTCGCCCCGCTGTGACACATAAGGTGCCCGGCGCCTGGCCTGCTGCTGGTACCGGCTGTGGCGTACAGGGAAGCGGCACGAGCTATCGCTCTCGTTGTTTGCTGGCCTCGCCTACAGCAGTGTGTGTGTGTACACAGCGCAGCTGCCTCGGCCACTATCCTCCGGCAAGAAGTCGCTGGCTGCAGGTACAGAGAGCCACTGTCGCGTCCCGTGTGGAGGAGGTCAGCCGAGATGCGCCGCCGTTTCCTGGCAGCCAGGGCCGGAGGTGGCGCCTCGACTAACGGCCTAACGTAGCTCAGCTTCCGACGCTGAAAGGTTGGAACTTCCGAAGTAAATTCCACATGGGACTCCGGCTCTGACAGATAGAAATCCTACAGCCAAATAACAAAGCATCTTTATAACCAGACAGTCAAGCAATCCCCAGAAAAAGTGTAACTTCACACAAAACATTCGGACATCCGTAAACAAAGCGAGCAGCATTGCCCAGAAAACTGCCCGTAGCTCTGCAGCAAGCTACCGCTGCATGCAGTGTTGCCACTTTCACGTCGATCACAGACTACGCAGCAAGTTTCTGGACGCACAGACTTCGGTGCACGCCGAACAAACCAACCCTGCGACCTGCACAGAGGGCTCTGCTCCTCAGACTATGCCTCTCCACCTACATGATTGCTGCGCAATTCACAGTTAAGTGCCTGGCAGAGGAGTCATCGAACCACCTTCGAGCTATTTCTCTACCGTTCTCGAACAGCGCGAGTGAAAATATGCGTGCTTGGATGTATCTTAAAAAAAATGAGTCTGAAATCTTATGGGACTTAACTGCTAAGGTCATCGGTCACTAAGCTTACACACTACTTACCCTAAATTATTCTAAGGACAAACACACACACCCATGCCCGAGGGAGGACTCGAACCTCCGCCGGGACCAGCCGCACATTCCATGACTGCAGCACCTTAAACCGCTCGGCTAATCGCGCGCGGCGATGTATCTTATTTTGATCATTTCTCCCTAACAAGGAAGGCGCCAACAAAATATTTTCACACTCTGAGGAGAAAGCTGGTGATAGAAATTTCGTGAAAGCATCCTCAAGCAGAGAAAAACGCGTTTGTTTTACTGATTGTTACCGCAATTCGCCTATCGTATTCCTCACACTCCCTCCCATACCTCACATTAATACAAAACGTGCTGCCCTTCTTTCAGCTTTTTCGATTTCTTCGGTCGATCCTAGATGACGCGTATCCCACACCACACCTCACCACACCAGAAGAGGATGGACAACAGCAGCGTAGGCAGTCTCGTTAGCAGACCAGTTACACTTTCTAAGTGTTTTGCCTCTAAATTGCAGCCTTTGCTTTGTGTTCCATTATCTACGTAATCGTTCCAATTTAACTTACTCGTAATTCTGATCCCCAAGTACCTACCTGAGTTTACAGCCGTTACACACAGGGGTCTTCGGCACTACGCCAACTGATGTACTTATGATCCTCGGAATCTGCCCAGTATACATTACGCTAAGACCTGACGAAAGCCCAAGAAATCTTAGGCCACAGCGTAACAACCAAGACCCAAATACGGAATTGAATAGCGAGAATATGGCAGAACGACCGAGAGAACAGTGAAACAAGTCGGAGGGTCTACTAATTATTCCACTTCATTCCAGAACGACTAGCGCGTGGCTATGTAAACCCTAGTACATTACCTGAAAGGACACGTCCTATATCGAGTTTCCTATGTATTGGTTAACGGAAAAGAAAATCGGGCCTGTCGGTGTGATCAGAAGGGAACACCCGACCACATTACCTTTAACTGTGACTCCTATAATGAAATTAAGAAACCAATAGAGATTACGCAACTACTATACTAATTCATGGCGAACAAAATAGACAATGTTGCTAGCACCATTTCCCGACATGAAAAAATATAATTTGGCAGGGTGCGGCAACTACTCAACCCTTCCCATTCTCCACAGCACCAACACGAATCAACGTGAATAACGAAGTGCTGACCAATGGATCTAGTATTGTGGAAGATGTGAAAGCGAATGCTGCGTCACAGAATGCGGGTATGCAACCAAGATCAGAGTGACATTCAGGGCAGAAGCCGCAGTACCACACCTGCCACTCGTCGGGGAAGCTTGCAGTTCCACTCCGGCGACGGTGATGTCCGGATGGGCATCGAAGAGAGGCGCACAACACGTGAAGTGGAACAGTACCGATGTTCTTTCGAGACTGTTTTCAAACACACACACACACGCACGCACGCACGCACAGTAGTAATTAAAATAACAAAAACCTAAAAAGGTATACAGGGTGTCCCATTTTAGTCTATACCGGCCGATATCTCTGGAGTGGCACAATTCTACAAAAACAGGTCTCTACTAAACTTTGTAAGTTTGATGGGGGTCATGGAATGCTTACCTCGAAATGAGCTTGACCCCTGTTTTCAGTGTCATACCAAGATCAAGTGCATTTTTCCAAATGGTAACCCCTACTTTTTATTCGATGTGAAAAAATGGCATTGCTTGTAGGGAACATTTTCGTCGGAAAACCAGTAGTTTCTCGCCAGGGGGCACTTCATTGTAACTTTCCCAGGTTACCAGTATCTCGAGAACGAAGCGAGAGCGGGAAAAAATTTAAATGAAAATCTTGCATGGTTCCTGAACTCTGTCGTGAACTTGAAATGACCTACAAATTCTTCAGTAGGGATTAACCTGAAAGGAAATACCGCCGGCACTAGCGGAACTCAATGTGCACCACTTGGAGGGTGCCGCAGCAAAGACCAGCGTTGTGCTTGTGTTGGCACAATCAGAGAAGAAAAGGGTGGAGCTTTGAGGCTAGCTAATAAGCGTCATTGCGGGAAATCTGAAATCACGACTGGGGTTCAGAGAAATTTTACCTTCTGAGACTTTGAAAATTTCTCGGCTGTGCTCGCTTAGTATGATTCTTGACTGGTGGGGCGGCTTTCCAGGCAATCACCCATCAGACATTGAATGATATCGAGACCAATTTACGGCAGAGAGTGCGAATGTGCATTTGGGCAAAACGGGCAGTTGATCGAGCATCTGAGATCCTAAACTTCGAGTGAGAACGGTGTTAATCTGCCCTTTTTAGGGTTAATGATGTGCGAAGTCCACTGGACAACCTACACGTGGTACACATTGGGTTTCGCTAAGCCGACATTTGCTTTCAAGTTAATCCCTACTGTAGAATTTCAAGGCCATTTCAAGTTCACGAAAATTTCTCTAGTAGGCAGAGTTCAGAATTCATACAAGATTTCCGTTGAAAATTTTTCCCGCTCTCGCTTCGTTCTCGATAATCTGGTAACCTGGGGAAGTTACAATGAAATGCTCCCTGGCGACAAACAGTTTTTCGAAAAACATGTTCCCTACAAACAATGCGTGTTTTTCAAGTAGAATACGAATATAGAACAAAAAGTGGCACAATTCTGCCAAAAAAGTTTGAAGTAAAAGTTGTAAAGCTTGAAAGGGATCATGAAATGGTTACTTCGAAATGACCTTTAACCATGTTTTGTCATTGACAAAAATGAATTTGACCTTGATTTGACCCTGAAAACATGGTTAAAGGTCATTTCGAGGTAACCATTTCATGATCCCTTTCAAACTTTACAACTTTTACTTCAAACATTTTTGGCAGAATTGTGCCACTCCAGAGATATCGGCCGGTATAGATTAAATTGGGACACCCTGTAAAGTGGTAGCATACTCGATGCCATTCAAGAGCATATTCATATTTACATATCAATGCAACAATATTGGTTACTGATTACTATTATCAATACCATATAATAATAATAATAATAATAATAATTATTATTATTATTATTATTATTAGTAGTAGTAGTATTTTAATATTAATATTATTATTCCTGTTTTTATGCTGAGACATAACTTTATCATCAATCAAAACATATAATGACATCAAAAAATATTAAAAAACGACCTATTATGTATACAGAGTAAGGATAGGTCTGAAGGAAGCGATAAATAAATGAATAATTCTTACACCATTTTCCCAAACCCAATAGTTCAATGTCGATGACTACTCTTGTAGTAATTTTTACTTCTTCAGTCTGGACTACTTCAGTAAATTACTTCTGTAGTAATATACTCTTTCATTAACTGTTGCAGAGCTCAATATCTATTTACTTCTATAGTAGTAACTACAGCAGTACCGCCTTTTAACTAAAGAAATAAGCAGTTTCTGCACACTGCTGGCACGTACATTGCGTTCCCTCTCGGAAAATATTGACTGTCGGCAGACATTATTACATCACCTTTTGCGTAATTTATGTTCAATGCTATAGTTTTAGAATCTACTCGAAGAAAGGATTATTAAACTGGATTATTAAAATCGTAAAATCTAAATGCTATTTTACTAATTAATGATAAGATCTGTGTATTATGAAAAAGAAACATTCTATTAATGGAAGAATCTATTGTTAACCCCGCCATCTACAGCTACCAACGTCCATTGTTGGTTGGTGGCACTTATTAATTTAAGTACCAGTTCGAGGTACGACCTACCAGCAACATGGAGGTAGCCAAGAAATGTTCAAACATAGCAGAAAATGAAAAATAGCTATATCATAAAATAATGAAAAAGTACATAACTGCTATTGAATCCTCGGGCATGGATGTGTGTGATGTCGTTAGGTTAGTTAGGTTTCAGTAGTTCTAAGTTCTACGGGACTGATGACCTCAGATGTTAAGTCCCATAGTGCTCAGAGCCATTAGAAACATTTTTCAAAAGCACGATGTCAACAAGTTAAAAAGTAAAAAGGATGCTTGGGAAAAAATACACGTTGAATACAATGCAGAAGTACTTATACAAAGATCACAAGAGCAGCTTAAAGTAATCTGGAAGGAAATGGAAACGAAAGCAAAGAAAATGGAAGTTAGAAGTATACGAGAACGATTTCAAACTGGCTGTGGAGTAGGTGAGACGAAGGTCGATGATATAAGCCAAATGGTTGTGGATATGATTCCAAACGTTTTCGAGGGAATAGATGGAGCTAACGACAATGACACATCTAAAGATAATGTGATACTTTCAAGCAACTGCGATGATGGCAACTATTTTGAAAGTAGCAATGAAACTGCTCAAGGTGGAACTTAATGCCATAGTCATGAACCTCGGCCTGCATTCTCTGGTTGGAGGTTACAAGAACATGCACACTGCAAAAGAGGTAGATAACATACGGTTGTAGTGAAGAACCGAGTGTTGTTGAAAAAATAAGAAGAGCTTCATTCCTTAAAAATGCGTTTAATACTAGAGGAACACAACGCAAAAATCTTATTAATAGAAAGACAAAGAGAAATCATGGAAGACGAGCTTAACCTTAAAATGGAAATTATGAATAAGTTCAAGATCGTAATGGAGCAATCTTCAGGTTCTAGTTCTTCAGCGAATGTGCTCGAGAATTTTTTTTTTTGTGAATGAATAAGAAAATGTTCATATGTACAAAACATCTTTTATTTCCTTGATATTTTTTTCAAGTGGTTAATAGTTCTCGTTTCTTGTATGGCATAATATTTGTGTTTATCGCTTCAGCATCGGTACTAATTTTTGTTTATACCACATTATAATATTTATCTCAATTTGCAATATTATAAAAGAAATGTCCTTTTTTCCTTTCTTTCTCTTTTTTTACTAGGGTATTAACATTTTAATTATATTTCGTAATTGAGTATACAAAGTCATACAGTGTCTCGATTATTTCTAAAAAAAGACTTGGCATCTTTCTCTTTTTTACTAGTGGATTAACATTTTAATTATATTTCGTAATTGAGTATACAAAGTCATACAGTGTCTCGATTATTTCTAAAGAAAAGACAACTCTAAAATTATACATAAATAAAATGAGTGACTTTTCACTGCAGTAGTGGCAAACCAGTGGCTTACTTATTCATTTAAGAAGGAAAATGTTTTACACTAACTTCTAATTTTACTAGAAAACTAGGTACAATTTTAATTAAAGTAATTAAGTACAATAGACCTTCTGGTAGCTTGGCCTGCAGCATCTGCTTCTGGTTGAAATGCATATTCTTCGTTCTCATTC
Organism: Schistocerca gregaria; assembly: GCF_023897955.1. Lineage (NCBI taxonomy): Eukaryota > Metazoa > Arthropoda > Insecta > Orthoptera > Acrididae > Schistocerca > Schistocerca gregaria. The sequence continues at coordinate 23,756,689 of NC_064928.1, read as the reverse complement.
ACCTCCACAGCATCAGCGTGGAACACATCTCTAACTTCTATTGCAAAATTGTGTAGAACTGCAGCAGCCACAATAACATTCCCACACTTGTTTGGTTTAAATCCATTGTTTCAGTGAGAATTAAGAAACGTTTCTTCCAAACACCGAACGCCCGCCCTCTTCCGCACCTGGTAGCAATATGGGCTCTGTTGTAGCGCCATTCGGTTCCTCAGCGGACTCGTAACACAAGCGTCATAAGATGGTTGGAGAGAGCATATCCGCACTGTACAACAAGCAACCCATCATACTGCCCATTTTCAAATTCTGCAGCAACTCTAATATTCTCCCAAATTCGTGCATCATGCATGGATCCCAGACAACTGTTACCACGTTAAAAATCTTCGTATTGGCATCACAGATAATTTGTTTATTGATAGAAAAGAAATTCTTGCGACTGACATATAGTTCTGCTTGTGCTTAGGAAGGACAAAGTATTGGTATATGTACACAACGTATCACCCCTACGGTCGGCCGCTGTGGTCGAGCGGTTCTAGGCGAATGAGTCCGGAACCGCGCTGCTGCTGCTACAGTCGCAGATTCGAATCCTGCCTCGGGCATGGATGTGCGTGATGTCCTTAGGTTGGTTAGGTTTAAGTAGTTCTAAGTCTAGGGGACTGATGACCTCAGATGTTAAGTCCCATAGGGCTCAGAGCCATTTGAACCATTTTTATGACTCCTATGACATTTAGGAATCCAACATTTCGATAGAATTGTTTGGTATATTTTCTTGGCTCTGTCGCACATAGTAGCTTTAACTCAATTAAACTGTTTATCGAACTGTTAAGTAGTACGGCGTATATTAATGAGACCCCTGCTACGATTTGATAAGTACCTGTGCGAAAGATTCGCAGTCCACAAAGACGTTCCAGCCTAGGAGGCGAAGCACGGTTCCTGTCAGAATTATGCTGCAGTAACGGCTCCAGCATATCAAGCAGCAACTCAAAAGATTTTTTACGAAGCCCAAACCGCTCTTTGAGACCACTGTGGGTCCCTTCTCTCGGTTACAACGCTCATTCTCGAGATGTTCACCTCTTGGTCCACCTCCATACATTCTTCGTAGTGCAGGTAATCCAGCGACTTTGTCGCTTAAAACACAGAACTCAAAGATCTCACCTTTCTCACTTTACTCCTACTAATGCCTAGAAGTAAAGTTGGGCCTCATTTCCTCCTTAAGCTACTAATGTAGTAGCATACTCTTCAATGGGACTCTCCACCAGTAATGGCGTAAATAAATTTACTTCGGAAGTAAATGAAAAATTTACTCCTCGAGAAATTTACTCTTTTAGTTCGATACTATCGACTGGAAGTCGCCGATTTCCTTCTCTTTTAGTAACTTACTACCTTAGTTTCACTTAGTCCTGGCTGGTGCTCGCCACCCAAGATCAAAACGTCGAACTGAAACAACCAGTAAAATCCCCACTCCAGATTCTTTAAGGCATCGAACTTCCACGTATAAAGCAGCTGTACACATGTGATTGCTTCACAAATGAGTTAATGTGTTACGTATTTGATGCTAAGCGGGTTTAGGAAAGATTTTAAATTATGTTTACAGTTTGTTGTAAGTCACGAACTGCTCTCATTATCAAACACAAGATGAGTATGGTTGGGTAATTTGAGCTCTGCTTTAAGTAAAAACTATTTTTTCACGCATCTCAATATTTGACGTCATATCTGTTGAACTGTGTGTCGTGCAATGATATAATGTTGCAGGCAAATTCGGTGGCGTCTGTGGACACTGCCTGCAAAATGCGAGTTATCAGCAAAGAAGTAATAAATTACAACGTCACGCGTGATGATACAGTTTTACTGAACCAACTGCGAATATGTAGTAAGCTTTTTCTCTTTCCATTATTTTCATGCGATTAGCAGCGAAAGAAAGTTTTGTAATGTTTGCATGCCCTTACATATTTGTGATGAAATCTCAAAATTGGTCTTTAGGCTCACATCACACCATTGGAGAAGCAAATGACATGGCGGGGCATTTTCCTTTCAAACATTCCGTTAAAGTGGGTAGAACTGGTTATACAGGCAATAAGAGGTGCAAAATTTTTGTCTTGACCACAAACAGGACAACCAACATACAATTTATACGATGATTTTAACTAAATCAGTCGTTCGTTTTCCGCGAGATTTTGGGGTCAGTTTCTCACAAGCAGCAGCGACTGTCGAGGTGGTTCAGACAAGGAGCACGCTAGCCACTTGCCAGTTTTACTGAGTGTAAATCCTAAACACATCGTCCTTTCGCTACTTTCCATAAGAAACACTCGCTGAGGTAACAAAGACTCGCAGTACACTGGTGGTCCGAGGTACGTACGTTGAGAACTGCACCGAGCGTGTTTCAACATGCACTCGATCATGAAGTTTCTTTCGTGCTGTGGATTACCCTCCAGTCAGATGAGTGAAGTTACTGATCTTTACCACAACTAAATCTAGTGACTATATGTAGATTATGTAGCTCTCCTGTACAATAAATAACAGACATCTTAACAAAAGAACAGCAAATAGTGAAATATGGAAAATAAACAACAGAAACGATTAAAATCTCAAGAATCTTAGGCGATAGAACATTCTGAAAGGCAGATTCAGATTTTGCAGACCAAAGTACATGCTAATTAATATACCCCATTCCCCTGCAAAATAGCTACTGGGTAGTGGGATTATATAACACGTTGAAAATCAGTTTTCTGTTGTCCCTGCGAGCCATTAGCCTGCAACTGGTATTGTGCCTCGGGCTACCCGTTTGGTAATATAGATAACTTGACATGCTCAACAACTGGAACAGCCATCTTTATTCTCAATTAACATTTATTTGCTTAGATAGAGGATTAATAAAATTATATCACCGGTTTCGGCTGTGCTAGCAATCACCATCTACTACTACTACTACGTCTTCAAGCCCAGTGGACCGCACGCAACTGCAAGTTTCCTCCTCCACTGCATTCTGTTCATTGCTGCTATCCGCCATCCGTTCACATCTATTGACACTTGGTTTAAATCTTCATGGAGTCCATCCCTCCAACGCTTCTTGGGTCTCCCTGGCGGTCTCTTTCCTGTAGGTGTGAAATCCAGGAGCTTCCGAGGCCATCTGTGATCCTCCATCCGGGTCACATGGCCGACCCACTGCATTCTTTCGGCTTTGACAGTTCCTGCTATGTTGGGCTGCTGGTATAGTTCCTCAAGCTCTTGGTTGTATCTGATGCTCCATTCCCCTGTATCTGCATCCAGAACCGGACCGAAGATCTTCCGAAGCACTTTTCTCTCAAAAACAAGGAGCTTATGTAAATCCTGTTTCGGGATACTCCATGTCTCACAGCCATATAGAACAACAGGCTGGATCAAGTTTTTGTACAGTCGAATCTTGAACTGTCTGGAGAGATATCTGGACCGAAGCAGTTGTGCTAGGCTGTGGTAAGATCGGTTTCCTGCTTGTATTCTGGCACTGATCTCTGTTTCAGTGAAAAGTGCCCCTAGGTATTTGAATTCTTGCACTCTCTTGTAGGAATGGTCCCCAACCTGCAGTGATTGTAGATGATCAGCAGTCTGACAATGACCACGCATCATAACGAGGTGCTCTGTCTTGGCTTCGTTTATGTTTAGCCCAAATTTGCTGGCAGCCTACTTTAGTGCTTTGATTATTTGCTCCAGCTACTCTTCCGACCTAGAGAGTAAACAGATGTCGCCTGCATAGGCTAAGTATGCCAGTCTCTTTCCTCCGATTTCAATCCCATCTTTCTCTTCGAAGGTCTCGCATACGATCTTCTATAGGGCAAAGTTGAACAGGATAGGGGACAACCCATCTCCTTGCCTGAGTCCTGTCACAATTTCAAATTCCTCAGTTACGCGATTTCCCATCTTCACCTTTGCACATGTTTCGTTGAGACAGAGTTTCTCTGCTATGCCAAACTCCCTTAAACAGTTGAGCAGGCTCTTGCGATGAATGCATTCATAGGCCTTCTTAAAATCAACGAATAAAATATGCAAATCTTTACCATATTCACCCAGTTTCTCAGTGAGCTGCCGGAGACTGAAGGTGTGATCTACTGTTGACCGTCCTGGCCGGAAACCTCCCTGGTACTCGCCAATTACTGATTCTGCCACTGGCTGAATTCTATGTTTGAGGCAATTGGACAGGATCTTATAGCACACGTTAAGCAGAGCGATTCCTCGATAGTTGCCACATTTCAGTTTGTCGCCCTTGTTACGTATTGGACAAATCAGAGCTGTTTTCCATTCTCCTCGTAGTTCTTCTTTGGTCCACATTGCCTGTATCAGTCGGTATATTTTTTCTGCAAGTTTCTCTCCTCCTGCCAGGATCATTTCAGCTTGTATTCCATCTTCACCTGGACTCTTATTCTGCTTAAGGTGTCTGATTCTGGTTTTTATCTCATCCAGGGTAGGTGGGGGATAGTCTACATGGGCTGTAATTGGGTACTGGAAATCAAACTGCAGTTCGGGTTCATCACAATTTAGCAGCTGTCGAAAGTAATCACCATGAGATTATAAAATATCGTTAGAAAGTATAACACGTCCCACGTTGTACAATCAAGTACTGAATCATAAGTTTTAATGACTCAATACTTGATTGTAGAACGTGACGTGTTATATTCTGTAACGATATTCTATCGTATGAAGATGATTGCTAGCACCATCGAGACTGGTCATATCATTTTACGAGTATAAATGCGCGATCTAGACAAATAAAGGTTACATTGTAGATAATGCTGACAGCCCTGTACCCTGGGCTGTCGAGGGGGCTTGCCATCTCTCAGGGACTGAGGTGTGTGCTGAAGTACGGTGAGAACTTCCTAGAGCTTCAAGGCCGCTGCGGTAGCCGTGAATAGATACGAGGAGCGGAGGCAGTGCAAAGTGACGATGCAAGACAACAAGAAAGCCTTATGTAATTATTTATTTTTCTTTCGCGCTCTTTATAGTGAAATAAATATAATTATAACTGCGACGTCAAAGAGACAGAAGTTTTTAGTTCAATTTTGTTTCAAATGAAGAGCAAAAAGAAGTTGAAGTATATAACTAAGATCCTAGCCGAGGAAGGTAAAACGTTGAAAGCGAATAGATGGGCTAGGTGGGGAGAGGGTGGAAGCTCCTTGAAAAATTAGAAAAGGAAAAATAAAAGTAGCTACCTTGGCCAACTACAGAAGGAATGCCGCTGTTTATAAATAGCCCCGGGTATGCCCCACTAGGGAACTTTGGCGCAATTTGCTGAAGCATCTTCTGCAACAGAGCAGAGTGATGGGCGTTTTGTAACTGCAAACACCCCAGAAGCAGCGACTTTCAGGCGACTTCTGGAGGTCCGTAAGCTCGGAAGTCAGTCTTTTAAGCGGCCTTTGATGCGCTGTTCTGTTAGTTACTCTGTGTGTGATGCACCGTACTGCTGAGACTGAAGAGTAATCATAATGACGCATAAGACCACTTAGAGTTGTAATTACTCCAGTGAAGTCGACAAAAATACCACTAAGTGTAAAATTCTTATCAGGAAAACGAGATACAGTTATTTCTTCAAACGGAAACTCGACATTTCTACACGCTGCTGAACACGAAGAATACAGGAAACTCGGACATGAAACTAGAGTTACATTACTTCACCGGTCTGCGCTTCATCTGCGCTGTAACGAAGTAAGAAACAGGTAACTCCAAAAGAATGTTTGATGAGCAATCAACATTACGTTGTGCGAAACGTAAAGCGGAAGAAATTGCTCTACTCCTGTTAAACAACTGCGAAGCCTTTTACTCCGAGAAACAGCCTGTCTTACATCACTAGCCTGAACGGGATGCCTTTTCTCGAGGACACGCTGATAACGGGCAGACTACAGTGTAAAGCCACATCAGCACCTTTTGCACAACAAATACACCTCAGCTGCGCAGCGGATCTTCACGAGTGACGGAAGGCCGTAAGAAAGCGATCTTTACTGTTGTAGCATCGCACCAGTTTCTTAAACTTCGCAGTCCTCGGTAGTATAGTGGTTAGTATCCCCGCCTGTCACGCGGGAGACCCGGGTTCGATTCCCGGCCGGGGAGAAATTTTTACCACCGAGTAAAATATCAGCCAGCTGTCTAAATAGCGGAGAAAATGGTAGAATTTCCGTTGAACCGAAGACAATTTTGTTGAAGGAATCTGTTAGCGGCCACTTACATTCCATTCAATGAATGAATGTCGGACATGGAAATTTTTGAACTACGTATTACGAATACCCTAAAAAATATCCTGTTTCACAGACATGCGTTAAAACTGGTTCTGTAACAAACTTTAAATTACGTCTTCAAGTTTGCTTCCGCCGTTTTACAATAGATGGCAGTAGATGCAAGGTCTGGTGCAGGGGGTAGTGTCATGCAATAATCTTAGGCATTTGTAAACATAACACCATCAAAATATTAGTCGATTTGTGACTACGTCATTTGTCAAGTTACGAGCTCAGTTCTGGTCATTTGCGGGAAGTTTTATTTTTCTTCTTTAACATGAAGAAATCTGTGGATGAGGCTCATAAAATGCTCGATTAATACCTATGGTGAGGCATCTATTAGTGAAAGAACGTGCAGAGAATGGTTTCAACGCTTCAAGAACGGTGAGTTCGACGTCGAAGACCGGCATGACAGTAAAAGAGAGAAGGTTTTAGAATCTACTGAAACCGACAGAAACAATCACTGGAGATCGTCATCCAAATCAGTTGATGCGTTTAAGCCACCCATTTAACACAAACGGCCACAATATAGTGATAGACATGCAAAAGTGATTTTTCAGAATGGAATGTCGCAAAGCCTGTCAAAACAATATCTGGAAACGTCGAAATGAGAAGTCCTGCCCCACCCGCCATATTCCCGAGCATAGCTCCCTCTCAAATGTTCAAATGTGTGTGAAATCTTATCGGACTTAACTGCTAAGGTCATCAGTCCCTAAAGTTACACACTACTTAACCTAAATTATCCTAAGGACAAACACACACACACATGCCCGAGGGAGGACTCGAACCTCCGCCGGGACCAGCCGCACAGCCCATGGCTACAGCGCCTGAGACCGCTCGGCTAATCCCGCGCGGCCATACCTCTCTCTGACCACCGCCTCTTTCAGTCAATGGCACAGGGCCTGGCTGACCAGCACTCCCGGTCACATGAACAAATGCAAAATTCCGCCACAGGATTCGTATTATGTCCGGTAGGTGAGTACATCAGTGACCAGCACTTTCAATCGTAAATGTTTCGTAAGTTTTTCACAACCAAGCCTTCAACGGCGGAACCAAAGTTGGGGACCTAACAGATGAGTCTTTCTGTTGTCCTAGGGCTATTTCTGCTCTTTTAAGACATTTTTCAGAGGAGAATATGTTTTGTAAAAAGATCTTGGTTATTGCTATCAGAGCATATTTGTACCCTGGGTGCACTCGCTTCCCTGAAGACGGACTCAGAAAGAAGGCCAAAATGTCGGATCAGAAGAGTTTTAAGGACTGGCGCTGAGTCAACAATCAAGATCTAACATCAAAGACATCACTGCGGAAACCTGTGGAGTCATTTTATTTGTGCTTTGAATTCTCAAATTAATTTCATCTTTTAAATAATTCGCTCTACTCAAGAGGACTTTATACTGTTATTTAGATTGTTGTTGTTGTTGTTGTCTTCAGTCCTGAGACTGGTTTGATGCAGCTCTCCATGCTACTCTATCCTGTGCAAGCTGCTTCATCTCCCAGTACCTACTGCAACCTACATCCTTCTGAATCTGCTTGGTGTACTCATCTCTCGGTCTCCCTCTACGATTTTTACCCTCCACGCTGCCCTCCAATGCTAAATTTGTGATCCCTTGATGCCTCAAAACATGTCCTACCAACCGATCCCTTCTTCTAGTCAAGTTGTGCCACAAACTTCTCTTCTCCCCAATCCTATTCAATACCTCCTCATTAGTTACGTGATCTATCCACCTTATCTTCAGTATTCTTCTGTAGCACCACATTTCGAAAGCTTCTATTCTCTTCTTGTCCAAACTAGTTATCGTCCATGTTTCACTTCCATACATGGCTACACTCCAAACAAATACTTTCAGAAAGGACTTCCTGATACATAAATCTATATTCGATGTTAACAAATTTCTCTTCTTCAGAAACGCTTTCCTTGCCATTGCCAGTCTACATTTTATATCCTCTCTACTTCGACCATCATCAGTTATTTTACTTCCTAAATAGCAAAACTCCTTTACTACTTTAAGTGCCTCATTTCCTAATCTAATTCCCTCAGCATCACCCGATTTAATTTGACTACATTCCATTATCCTCGTTTTGCTTTTGTTAATGTTCATCTTATATCCTCCTTTCAAGACACTGTCCATTCCGTTCAACTGCTCTTCCAAGTCCTTTGCCGTCTCTGACAGAATTACAATGTCATCGGCGAACCTCAAAGTTTTTACTTCGTCTCCATGAATTTTAATACCTACTCCAAATTTTTCTTTTGTTTCCTTTACTGCTTGCTCAATATACAGATTGAATAACATCGGGGAGAGGCTACAACCCTGTCTCACTCCTTTCCCAACCACTGCTTCCCTTTCATGCCCCTCGACTCTTATTACTGCCATCTGGTTTCTGTACAAATTATAAATAGCCTTTCGCTCCCTGTATTTTACCCCTGCCACCTTTAGAATTTGAAAAAGAGTATTCCAGTCAACATTGTCAAAAGCTTTCTCTAAGTCTACAAATGCTAGAAACGTAGGTTTGCCTTTTCTTAATCTTTCTTCTAAGATAAGTCGTAAGGTCAGTATTGCCTCACGTGTTCCAACATTTCTACGGAATCCAAACTGATCTTCCCCGAGGTCTGCATCTATCAGTTTTTCCATTCGTCTGTAAAGAATTCGCGTTAGTATTTTGCAGCCGTGGCTTATTAAACTGATAGTTCGGTAATTTTCACATCTGTCAGCACCTGCTTTCTTTGGGATTGGAATTATTATATTCTTCTTGAAGTCTGAGGGTATTTCGCCTGTCTCATACATCTTGCTCACCAGCTGGTAGAGTTTTGTCATTACTGGCTCTCCCAAGGCCGTCAGTAGTTCTAATGGAATGTTGTCTACTCCGGGGGCCTTGTTTCGACTCAGGTCTTTCAGTGCTCTGTCAAACTCTTCACGCAGTATCGTATCTCCCATTTCGTCTTCTTCTACATCCTCTTCTATTTCCATAATATTGTCCTCAAGTACATCGCTCTTGTATAAACCTTCTATATACTCCTTCCACCTTTTTGCCTTCCCTTCTTTGCTTAGAACTGGGCTGCCATCTGAGCTCTTGATATTCATACACGTGGTTCTAGAAACGATTAAACTGTTTCGGAAGATTATACGATTGGTCTATGCGCAGTCGGCATCGTGGAAGACCAGGTGATTTTAGTAACGGATTTTCTTCCTGCAACTTTTGATACGAACGTTTGATTGCAAAACAACAGTTTCTGGCTATGGTCCTACGCAGGTATTTCATTTTCTGGATACACATCATACTTGCTGACAGCTCACCTATCCGCCATTTTGGAAAGGTGGCTCATGTGAATGTAGAAACCCCACATGCATCGATTTTTCAGAGGTTTTTATATATTCCAGCTCTGCAAATGTAACAGCTTTCTCGTATAGATGACGATCCCACTTCACCGTGAAATATGTGATACATGTTTCTGATAATCTCGTAATTCCAATATACTACTATCAGACTACTCGGATAGATATTCCGCAAGCAAGTAGCTTGTCGAAAAATACGACAGTGCAGCGATCGGAGATTTTCCGCAGACGACTACCCAGAACACTTTGCGCCTAGAAGGCGCTCAACGAATGTTGCGACTTAGGGGACTCTGAAGGTCTCTCGCGTCTTCTTTTTTCCTTGTCGTCGGTCCTTATGGGCAACCTGCTTCATCTGCACACGTATTTTCCTCCAGCCTTAACACACCATATATTGCAAAAGGCTCTTTCCAAACATAGATGTCTGAAATTTCCTTTAAGCGAAAGATGTTTGCAGTTTTGTTTCTCAGTTTATAATGTTCCAGCAAGAGTGATGTCATCAGTGGTATTAAGCGAAAGCGCACAATTCAATGAAAGCAAAACGAGCCTGTTGTAAAGAAAGAGCGCAGTTGAAACTACGCCCACCTAATGTTTTTTTTCGGTTTCCTTATGTAGTATATGTCGTATATAATAGCATTTTTAAATGAACATTGTAAAAAATTAATTACGAAATTTAATTCATGCTGTGTTCCAAACATCTAAAAAGAATAAATACATGTGTACACTGGAACGTATCAGGGTACAGAATTGTAAAGTTATAACACTAACACATAGAGCCACAAGCCCCTGCCCATTTTTTGTCATACACTGAGACACCAGCGTTCCAAGCGGACAGAAAACTATACTTCTGAATATGAAATCGATCGAGTCCGAATAGCATAGTTCATATTGTTTTGTAACATAGTTACTACAATAGGGAGTATATGGAGGGCCATAACAAACGGTGATAACTACCACACTTGTCTTTCTTTAGTTCCCTAAAGGCCCTGGTTAATTTGAAACAGGACATCACTGGATAATTTATTTACGATTTTATTTTAACCTACAGGTATTCCGTTAAGGCTGTCGTTTTCTTGTAAGAACCAAAGAGCAATAGACCACATCCTTTACACAGATGTCGTATATCTACCTAACCATGTGAAGTTTTCTTCAGCACACTTTCAGTCATATCAGTGAATGTGAAAAGTAATGAACTTGTATGGAATGTAGTACCTACATTATTTAACGTACCAAATAAGCCACATCAACTGTAGCTCCAGAAAAAACCACACAGACGTATAGTAAAACGCCAAAAGCAATAAAACTGTTTCCCAACGCACAAGAAATCAGTTCCACAATTGTTGCTACTCCTGAGCACCAAACGACAAGAACATTTACCACATTCACTTCTGACATAAATTTAATTACATTTACAAAAAATATTTGTATATTAGAAAGCCGAGCGAAGTATAGGAATCTGTGAATCATTACACTCAATACAATATCGTTACGTCTCAAGAAGAGTGCTTACCACAATAAGAAAGGCCAATAACAGCAAATACGCTTCTCATGCGTGAAACATATGTTTACATACTCTTGCTTTCAGTGGATTAAGCTGCAAATACATACATTCGACAGTATTTCTTCAGGAATGAGTTATAGTTTATACCACTGAACGAGTGACAATTATTTCACGATCATTCATGTCTCTCGATAATTTAGTAATTCCTGGAACGAAAAAGTATAATAATTACATCGTAGAAAAAAAAAAAACTGAAACCGAACATTAATCTTACGGTTGCCTTTCTCGCCGCTAGGGGTGCTAATGTCTTTCCCACCGTCAGACGGTAACAGTTTTCACAGCAGTGAATGATGCAACTGTGTGCGCTAGACTGGTAATACCGTTAGCAGTATGTGGTCTCTCAGTCGATCATATCATCTAATTTACTCCGTGTACTCATAAACAAATACACTTATACGTACACAAAGTGGTCAAACATTTATTTCAGAATGAAAATAAAAATTAGTTCTCATTCCCTGATTCTGAACACTGTTTCCTTTGGTTATATAGGAACTGCCACTAGTGGAAATCCCCCTCCAAAAACCCCGTATCTGGAAGCAAGTTCTCCGATCTGCTCAGTTCGCCTGCGGTTCGTCTGAAAATTCCCTGAGACTTATAGTATCACATTTTCTTGTCTAATCTGAAAGTTTAGTGGTTCTATCTTGAGGCCAAGCTGTCGAGACTTTTCGAGTTTGTACTCACCTCAAATTTCTTTCTGTTTAATGAAAATTATAGTAAACATATGGACGGGGTCACCATCGGTTGTCCTCTATCACCAATTGTACTGAGTTCGTTCATGAAACATTTGGAGGAGTAGGCTCTGGAGCAAGCTCAAGTAAACCCAACCCATTCTACATCACGTGGATGACACATTCGTCGTTTGGGCACATGGATGGGGCACCTCAGGTGATTTTTCGCTTCAAGCCAACATAAATATCCCATTGAGGTGGAACAGGAGGGTGTCCTTCCACTTCTCGATATTCTCCTGGTAAAACGGAACACAGATGGCAAATTGTGACACAGAGTGCACAGAAAACCTAGATTTACGGACCTGTGATGCTTTTTGAATGGTTGTTTGGGGAAGGAGACCAGACAGCGAGATCATCGGTCTCATCGGATTAGGAAGGACGAGGAAGGGTCGGCCGTGCCTTTTCAAAGGAACCATCCCGGCATTTGCCTGGAGTGAGTTTTAGGGAAATTACGGAAAACCTAAATCAGGATGGCCGGACGCGGGATTGAACCGTCGTCCTCCCCAATGCGAGTCCAGTGTGCTAGCCACCGCGCCACTTCGCTCGGTTTTACGGACCTGTATCTACATGCCTCCACTAGGGACAACTCCCAGCATAAAGGCGTATTACTCACACTTGCTCATAGGGCTCGATCCATCTGAAATCAAGAAAGCTTTCCGACTGTGCCGAAACGCCTGGAGACAAGGTATAGGTACAGGAAGAAGCAGATGAGGTATGCGTTTATAGACCAGTTGGAGCTAGGTAAGAGCAAGAAGAAAAATAGCATGCACCCATTTGTTTCAATACTCCCAGAAAAGGATCTTGGGGCGACACAATGTTAGATGCGTATTTTGTTGACAAACTCAGACCTAGATACTGCTGGGATCAGTAGAGAATGACACGCGGCTCTACAAAAGAAGGGTTCACAAAATCCATTACTAGTGCAGCAAGGCAAACACTGGGGAAGCTGAAGCTTCCTGGCAGTGAACATCTGCCTGTGAAAGGGGGAGTTCACGAGTTCGAATCTCGGTTTTAATCTGCCAGGAAATTTCGCATCAGTGCAGACCCCACAGTAGAGTAAAAATTTCATTCCGGAAACATGCCCCCAGGCGGTATACGCTATGTAGTTTCTTCCAGAAGTGCTAGTCTTTAAATTCTGCAGGAAACCTTCTGTAATGTTTGGAAGGTAGGAGACTGGCGGAAGTGAAGCTGCGTGAGTCGTGCCTATGTAGTGAGGCGTGCTAGGGTATTTTAGTCGGTAGAGCACTTCTCTCCTCCGGGATAAATTGCTTCATGCCGCTTGAAGAAGATCATACGCAGCGTATATTTTTTTCTTTATCGTGATAAGGCTTTGATTTGGTATTCAACAGGAATCGATGACTTTCGTAAGTGCGAGTAAAATCTTCCAGCATTCGCAGTTGATATGTTTCAGATCGCTCGACACGATCGCTACGAAAACTGATAGCTGGCGTGTGCTTGTTCAAGCCTTCGCATTGTTGGCGCGCACGCTCGAGGATATACAGGGTTAGGTTAGGTTAGTGTTGTTTAACGTCCCGTCGACAACGAGGTCATTAGAGACTGAGCGCAAGCTCGGGTTATGGAAGGAAATCGGCCGTGCCCTTTCGAAGGAACCATCCCGGCATTTGCCTGAAACGATTTAGGGAAATCACGGAAAACCTAAATCAGGATGGCTGGAGACGGGATTGAACCGTCGTCCTCCCGGATGCGAGTCCAGTGTGCTAACCACTGCGCCACCTCGCTCGGTGAGAGGATATACACGTCAGATCACATAATGGAAATTAGACCGAGCATCAAGCAGGTTGTACACTCTAGGATGGCGGTTATCGCTGAAACAACCGGTATTCAGTTTATCCTCTTTTGTTTTCACGCCAGTGTAGCTGGACTTTAAAACTGGTCAATCTAATCATTTTCTGAAATAACCGATTTCCGCTTTTTTATTTCTATTATTTCCTGTGATAAACGTCCAAATCGAGCGAACATTGAAAAATTTTGACTCTTCCAGTTTTAAGGCACTTCTCCTAGATCAAGTCACTATGCCACTATTTGGGCATTACTAATCAGTGCTTAAAGCTGAAAACTGAGGTTGAATAACACTGCTTTTAGTGTTAATTTGTCCGTTTTGAAGCGCTACAAGTATACTATATACTAAAGCAAATAAATGTAGACATAGGCAGCAAATCAGCTACTTTCTATTTTTATTGCACACTGTGCATGTATTGTTGCTAAGTTTTTAATTTACTACTGTTACTAGAATTCCCTTCCCCTTTTATTATTTCAAAGAAATGGCACATAAATTTTTAAACTAAATGAAGCATTGTACTTCAATGCTCTCTCACTTCGTAAAACTATTTCCAGACTAGGACTGGTGCCATTATGCGATACAACGGATGTCTGGGGCTGATGGCGTGAAACTACCGTACAGACCAGATGGTCTAGGAAATAATCGGCCAACGACCTATACTAATTACGTACATACCTCTTCGCATTCCTCATATTCCTCAGTCAACTACGTCTTTATAAAGTGATTATTAAGATCCTTAAGAGCACTGGCCACAATCTCTAAGTTTTAATGGTGTATGTATTCTATTTTTCCGTCTTACTTCTGAAGATATTTAAGGAATGTGTCTTGAAAGGAGGATATAAGATGAAAATCAACAAAAGCAAAACGAGGATAATGGAATGCAGGCGAATTAAGTCGGGTGAAGCTGAGGGAATTAGATTAGGAAATTAGACACTTAAAGTAGTAAAGGAGTTTTGTTATTTGGGGAGCAAAATAACTGATGATGGTCAAAGTAGAGAGGATATAAAATGTAGACTGGCAATGGCAAGGAAAGCGTTTCTGAAGAAGAGAAATTTGTTAGATTTAAGTGTCAGGAAGTCTTTTCTGAAAGTATTTGTATGGAGTGTAGCCAAGTATGGAAATGAAACATGGACGATAAATAGTTTGGACAAGAAGAGAATAGAAGCTTTTGAAATGTGGTGCTACAGAAGAATGCTGAAGATTAGATGGGTAGATCACATAACTAATGAGGAGCTATTGAATAGGATTGTGGAGAAGAGAAGTTTGTGGCACAACTTGACCAGAAGAAGGGACTGGTTGGTAGGACATGTTCTGAGGCATCAAGGGATCAGAAATTTAGCATTCGAGGGCAGCGTGGAGGGTAAAAATCGTAGAGGGAGACCAAGAGATGAATACACTAAGCAGATTCAGAAAGATGTAGGCTGCAGTATGTACTGGCAAATGAAGAAGCTTGCACAGGATAGAGTAGCATGGAGAGCTGCATCAAACCACTCCCAGGACTGAAGACAGCAACAGGTGAACTGTAACTGAAAACAATTTTAACTAACCTGTAATCTAATTTTTGAAAACATATAGCGGACACAGCTGTGACGGTTTGAGCTTTCTCTACTTCTAAGTATGCATTTCCGTATTTTTTATTCAATTCTATGTACATTGCAACTATTTGTTATTGATAGCTAAATCGATTTGGTACTCGGAAGGCCAAATAAAAATAAAACAGCCCAACATTTGTGACAAGGAAGAATATTAACTTGGTTGCTCCTCGCTTCACTCGCAGCAATTAAAGTTTTCTTCTTAGGTTCCTACCCAATCAGACACCCGGAAATCCCACATATTCGCAAACAAACAGCGAAATATTTGTCACAAGAAAGAATATGAATGTTATCGCTCCTCGTTTCACTCGCAGCAGTTTAAGGTCTTATCGTAGGTCCCTGCCTAACCACACATTCGGAAATAAACAACCAAATATTTATTTGGCTTACATCGTCGATGCATCATTAACTGACGTTTAATAAGTGTGACGTATTTGTCACAAATCTTCAATGTGGCGTTGCTCCCAAACGACATACTTGAATTTATAATACCAAACAGCAAAATATACCAAAATCAATGGTGGTCTGGTGCATCGAAGCGAAGATATTACACCAATACGGATAATGGTTTCTGACCATAATCGAAGTGCTATAATCACAGCCTAACATAACAGTCGCGACACTGCAACATATAGGCATTTTATTGGGATGTTTTGGAACGCCGACTTCGTTCCAAGCCTCACCGACCGACATCGATACCTGTGTTCAGTGCAGTACTCCGTGAAGAATGGGCTGCCATTCCCCAAGAAACCTTCCAGCACCTGATTGAACGTACGCGAGAGTGGAAGCTGTCATCAAGGCTAGGGGTGGCCCAACACCATATTGAATTCCATCATTGCCGATGGAGGGCGCCACGAACTTGTAAGTCATTTTCAGCCAGGTGTCGGGATAATTTTGATCACATAGTGTACATAACAAATCTGATATTCAACTTGATGATTAACAATCACAATACATTTATTATCTTAGGCATTTCGCGGTCTTAGATTTCACGGAACTCTTTCTTCCATGGAACTCCTATATCCACATCAGCAGGTAATGTCGTTTGACTGCTACCCAGTTCCGTACAGTGACTGGATCGTTAACTCTGGTATCAGCATCTACACCTCCAACTGTGGGGTGTTCACCACTTATCGACTACTCTCAGTCACGAACAAATTTCCTCCGACATACATACTTAAGGACGTGATACCTCTCATTCCAGGAATGGAATGCTATACTACACACTGTCCAATCAAAACTACCCGGACATCCACTAGTGGCCATTCACATGCGGTGTCTCTACGCTTCTCCTTTATGGCTACCTGAAATCTGCTGGGGACACTTACAATGAGGTGTCTCAATGAATGTGGAGGAATGGCAGCCCATTTTTCCTGATGAACCGAAACTAGACGAAGCAGTGATGTTGGACTGTGGGCTCTCGAGCGAAGTTGACGTTCTAAATCATCTTAAAAGGGGTTTCATCGGGTACAGATCGGGTTCTGGGCATGCCAGTCCATTCCAGAAAGTTACTGTCCACAAACCATGGCCCAACAGATAGAGTGAATTGTCATGCAGATATGACCATCGTCTCCGAACTGTTCCTCTACTCTACGCAGTACACAAACTGTAAAATATGGTCATATCGTTCCGTAGTTAGCGTTTTCTTAAGCGCAATAATTGGACAACATCCAAATCACGGAAATCATCGCCAGCCGCGGTGGTCTAGCGGTTCGGGCGCTCAGTCCGGAACCGAGCGACTGCTACGGTCGCAGGTTCGAATCCTGCCTCGGGCATGGATGTGTGTGATGTACTTAGGTTGGTCAGGTTTAAGTAGTTCTACATACTAGGAGAATGATGACCTCAGATGTTAAGTCCCATAGTGCTCAGAGCCATTTGAACCGTATTTCTAGATTTCCAGAACGCTATTGACACCGTACCTCAACAGCGCCTCGTACTCAAATTACGTGCTTAAGGAATGTAGTCTCAGTTGTGCGATTGAATTCGTGATTTCCTGTCAGAGAGGTCACAGTTTGTAGTAACTGACGGAAAGTCATCTAGTAAAACAGAAGTGATTTCTGGCGTTCCCCAAGGTAGTGTTACAGGCCCTCTGGTACTCCCTATCAATACAAACGATTTAGGAGACAATCTGAGCAGCTGTCTTAGGTTGTTTATGGATGAGGCTGTCGTTTATCGTTTAATAAAGTCATCAGAAGATCAAAACCAATTCCAGAACGACTTAGATAAGACATCCATATGGTGGGAAAATTGGCTGTTGACCCGAAATAATGAAAAGTGTGATATTATCATCACGAGTGATATAAGAAATCCGTTAAATTTTGGTTACATGATAAGCCAGTCAAATCTAAACGTCGTAAATTCGAGTAAATACCTAAGAATTACAATCACGGACAACTTAAATTTGAAATAAAACATAGAAAACGTCGTGGGGAAGGCGATCCAAAGACTGCGTTTCATTGGGATAACAGTTGGAAGGTGTAACAGATCTACTAAAGAGATTACGTACACTACGAGTTCGTCCGCTTTCGAGTACTTCTGCACGGTGTTGGAACCTTACCAGATAGAATTAATGGAGTACATCGAGAAAATCGAAAGAAAAGCAGCATGTTTCGTATTATCGATATTATCGAGAAACATGGTGGGCATCTTTAAAACAAAGGCGTTTCTCGTCTCGGAGGACCTTTTCACGAAATTTCAATCACCAACTTTCTCTCTCGAATGCGAAAATGTTTTGTTGACGCCGACCTCCATAGGGAGAAACGATCGCCGTAATAAAATAAGGAAAATAAGAGATTTCACAGAAAGAAATGGGTGTTTGTTTTTTCTGCACGCTTTTCGAGAGAGGAAAACTGAGAATTATTGAGAATGTGATTCGGTGAAACCTCTGCGATTTGCAGAGTAGCCATCTAGATGTAGACAGCCAGAAATGCATTCCAAACAGGTACGCGCATTTGAAGGTGGAGATAGGAGGACTTTGATAGCACCGGTTTCAGCGGTTGAAAGCACGCATATGAACACAATTGGCATGTTGGATCAGCCTCTACTAGTGTTTTAGCTCCACACTTAGAAGAGCAGCGAGGTGGGACACCGTCACGTAGGAGGCATATTAGCCTACTTGCCACTGGAGACAGCTCGTCTAAAATGGATGCGGAGTGACTTGCAGGAAGGGCAGATAAGCCTCCATTTGAGGCACTGTAGCAGTGTGACTGGTCTAACAAGGCGGTCGCTAATGTCCCCGCTCACACAGTGGGGCTGAGCAGGTGATGGTGGCTCGCCGTCACCATAACGCGGCGACTAGCAGTAGCCCTCAGGTGGCTGATGCTGCCAATGCCCAGCAAAAAGAGGGCCTCATCTATGTATAGAGTGGATGACAGCTAACCAGGCACCTGTGCAATGAACCAGTAACGCAACCGTCAACATGGAGGTAGGCCCGTAGGTGATAAGGCCAGCACACAGAAATACAGGCAATTGTGCATTCAACCACTACCAAAACCGTCAACACGGAGGTAAGCCTGTAGGTAAAAACGACTGCACACAGAAATACAGGTAATTGAGCAATCAGCCACTAACAAAACCGTCACCACGGAGGTAAGCCAATAGGTAATAAGGGCTGCAACAGAAATCCTGGCAATTGTGCATTCATCCACTAACAAAACCATCATCACGGAGGTAAGCCCGTAGGTAATAAGGACTGCACACAGAAATAGAGAAAATTGTGCATTCAACCACTAACAAAACTGTCACCAGGGAGGTAAGGCCGTAGGTAATTAGGATTGCAACCAGAAACTCAGGCAAACGTGCATTCAACCACTAACAAAACTGTCACCACGGTGGTAAGCCTGTAGGTAATAAGGACTGCACACAGAAATCCCGGCAATTGTTCATTCAACCACTGACAAAACCGTCACCACGGAGATAAGGCCATACATAATAAGACCTGCAACAGAGATCCTAGCAATTGTGCATCAAACCAGTAACAAAACTGTCACCACAGAGGTAAGCCCATAGGTAATAAGGACTGCACACAGAAATCCAGGCAATTGTGCATTCAACCACTAACAAAACCGTCACCACGGAGGTAAGCCCGTAGGTAATAAGGGCTGCACACATAAATAGAGGCAATTGTGGATTCAAAAACTAACAAAACCATCACCACGAAAGTAAGCCTGTAAGTAATCAGGCCTGCACACAGAAATCCCGGCAATTGTTCATTCAACCACTGACAAAACCGTCACCACGGAGATAAGGCCATACATAATAAGACCTGCAACAGAGATCCTAGCAATTGTGCATCAAACCAGTAACAAAACTGTCACCACAGAGGTAAGCCCATAGGTAATAAGGACTGCACACAGAAATCCAGGCAATTGTGCATTCAACCACTAACAAAACAGTCACCACGGAGGTAAGCCCGTAGGTAATAAGGGTTGCACACATAAATAGAGGCAATTAGGCATTCAACCACTAACAAAACCATCACCATGGAAGTAAGCCCGTAGGTAATAAGGACTGCACACATAAATAGAGGAAATTGTGCATTCAACCACTAACAAAACTGTCACCAGGGAGGTAAGCCCGTAGGTAATTAGGATTGCAACCAGAAACTCAGGCAAACGTGCATTCAACCACTAACAAAACTGTCACCACGGTGGTAAGCCTGTAGGTAATAAGGACTGCACACAGAAATCCAGGCAATTGTGCATTCAATCACTAACAAAACCATTACCAACCACTAACAAAACCGCCACAATGGAGTTAAGCCCGTAGGTAATAAGGCCTGCACACAGAAATCCACGCAATTGTGCATTCAATCACTAACAAAACTGTCGCCATGGAGGTAAGCCAGAAGGTAATAAGGACTGCACACAGAAATCCACGTAATTGTGCATTCAACCACTAACAAAACCATCACCACAGAGGTAAGTCCAGAGGTAAAAAGGACTGCACACAGAAATCCAGGCAATTGTGCATTCAACCACTAACAAAACCGTCTCCAGGGAGGTAAGACCGTAGGTAATAAAGATTGCACACAGAAATCCAGGCAGTTGTACATTCAATCACTAACTAAACCGTCACCAACCACTAACCAAACCGTCAAAATGGAGTTAAGCCCGTAGGTAATATGGCCTGGACACAGATATCCAGGCAATTGTGCATTCAACCACATACCAAACCATCACCACACATGTAAGCCCGTAGGTAATAAGGGCTGCACACATAAATACAAGCAATTGTGCATTCAACCACTAACCAAACAATCACCACAGACGTAAGCCCGTAAATAATAAGGCCTATACACAGAAATCCTGGGAATTGTGCATTCATCGACTAACAAAACCGTCTCCACGGAGGTATGCCCGTAGGTAATAAGGCCTGCAACAGACATCATGGCAATTGTGCATTCAACCACTAACAAAACCGTCACCAGGGAGGTAAGCCCATTAGTAATAAGGACTGCACACATAAATAGAGGCAATTAGGCATTCAACCACTAACAAAACCATCACCATGGAAGTAAGCCCGTAGGTAATAAGGACTGCACACATAAATAGAGGAAATTGTGCATTCAACCACTAACAAAACTGTCACCAGGGAGGTAAGCCCGTAGGTAATTAGGATTGCAACCAGAAACTCAGGCAAACGTGCATTCAACCACTAACAAAACTGTCACCACGGTGGTAAGCCTGTAGGTAATAAGGCCTGCACACAGAAATCCAGGCAATTGTGCATTCAATCACTAACAAAACCATTACCAACCACTAACAAAACCGCCACAATGGAGTTAAGCCCGTAGGTAATAAGGCCTGCACACAGAAATCCACGCAATTGTGCATTCAATCACTAACAAAACTGTCGCCATGGAGGTAAGCCAGAAGGTAATAAGGACTGCACACAGAAATCCACGTAATTGTGCATTCAACCACTAACAAAACCATCACCACAGAGGTAAGTCCAGAGGTAAAAAGGACTGCACACAGAAATCCAGGCAATTGTGCATTCAACCACTAACAAAACCGTCTCCAGGGAGGTAAGACCGTAGGTAATAAAGATTGCACACAGAAATCCAGGCAGTTGTACATTCAATCACTAACTAAACCGTCACCAACCACTAACCAAACCGTCAAAATGGAGTTAAGCCCGTAGGTAATATGGCCTGGACACAGATATCCAGGCAATTGTGCATTCAACCACATACCAAACCATCACCACACATGTAAGCCCGTAGGTAATAAGGGCTGCACACATAAATACAAGCAATTGTGCATTCAACCACTAACCAAACAATCACCACAGACGTAAGCCCGTAAATAATAAGGCCTATACACAGAAATCCTGGGAATTGTGCATTCATCGACTAACAAAACCGTCTCCACGGAGGTATGCCCGTAGGTAATAAGGCCTGCAACAGACATCATGGCAATTGTGCATTCAACCACTAACAAAACCGTCACCAGGGAGGTAAGCCCATTAGTAATAAGGACTGCACACATAAATAGAGGCAATTAGGCATTCAACCACTAACAAAACCATCACCATGGAAGTAAGCCCGTAGGTAATAAGGACTGCACACATAAATAGAGGAAATTGTGCATTCAACCACTAACAAAACTGTCACCAGGGAGGTAAGCCCGTAGGTAATTAGGATTGCAACCAGAAACTCAGGCAAACGTGCATTCAACCACTAACAAAACTGTCACCACGGTGGTAAGCCTGTAGGTAATAAGGACTGCACACAGAAATCCAGGCAATTGTGCATTCAACCACTAACAAAACCGTCACCAGGGAGGTAAGCCCATAGGTAATAAGGGCTGCACACATAAATAGAGGCAATTGTGGATACAAAAACTAACAAAACCATCACCACGAAAGTAAGCCTGTAAGTAATCAGGCCTGCACACAGAAATCCCGGCAATTGTTCATTCAACCACTGACAAAACCGTCACCACGGAGATAAGGCCATACATAATAAGACCTGCAACAGAGATCCTAGCAATTGTGCATTAAACCACTAACAAAACCGTCACCACAGAGGTAAGCCCATAGGTAATAAGGACTGCACACAGAAATCCAGGCAATTGTGCATTCAACCACTAACAAAACCGTCACCACGGAGGTAAGCCCGTAGGTAATAAGGGTTGCACACATAAATAGAGGCAATTAGGCATTCAACCACTAACAAAACCATCACCATGGAAGTAAGCCCGTAGGTAATCAGGACTGCACACATAAATAGAGGAAATTGTGCATTCAACCACTAACAAAACTGTCACCAGGGAGGTAAGCCCGTAGGTAATTAGGATTGCAACCAGAAACTCAGGCAAACGTGCATTCAACCACTAACAAAACTGTCACCACGGTGGTAAGCCCGTAGGTAATAAGGACTGCACACAGAAATCCACGTAATTGTGCATTCAACCACTAACAAAACCATCACCACAGAGGTAAGTCCAGAGGTAATAAGGACTTCACGCAGAAATCCAGGCAATAGTGCACTCAGCCACTAAAAAAAATGCCACCACTGAGGTAAGCCCGTAGGTAATAAGGCCTGCAACAAAAATCCTGGCAATTGTGCATTCAACCACATACCAAACCATCACCACACATGTAAGCCTGTAGGTAATAGGGGCTGCACACATAAATACAAGCAATTGTGCATTCAACCACTAACAAAACAATCACCACAGAGGTAAGCCCGTAAATAATAAGGCCTACACACAGAAATCCTGGGAATTGTGCATTCATCGACTAACAAAACCGTCTCCACGGAGGTATGCCCGTAGGTAATAAGGCCTGCAACAGAAATCATGGCAACTGTGCAATCAACCACTAACAAAACCGTCACCACGGTGGTAAGCCCGCACGTAATAAGGACTGCACACAGAAATAGAGGAAATTGTGCATTCAACCACTAACAAAACCGTCACCAGGGAGGTAAGCCCGTAGGTAATTACGATTGCACACAGAAATCCAGGATATTGTACATTCAACCACTAACAAAACTGTCACCACGGAGGTAAGGCTGTAAGTAATAAGGGCTGCACACATAAATAGAAGCTATTACACATTCAAACACTAACAAAACCATCACCACGGAGGTAAGCCCATAGGTAATAAGGATTGCAACAGAAATCCTGGCAATTGTGCATTCAACCACAAACAAAACCGTCACCAGGGAGGTAAGCCCATAGGTAATAAGGGCTGCACACATAAATAGAGGCAATTGTGGATTCAAAAACTAACAAAACCATCACCACGAAAGTAAGCTTGTAAGTAATCAGGCCTGCACACAGAAATCCCGGCAATTGTTCATTCAACCACTGACAAAACCGTCACCACGGAGATAAGGCCATACATAATAAGACCTGCAACAGAGATCCTAGCAATTGTGCATTAAACCACTAACAAAACCGTCATCACTGAGGTAAGCCCTTAGGCAATAAGGGCTGCAACAGAAATCCAGGCAATTGTGTATTCAACCACCAACAAAACCATCACCACGGAGGAAAGCCCGTAGGTAATAAGGCCTGCACACAGAAATCCTGGCAAATGTGCATTCAACCACTGAAAAAACCGTCACAACGGAAATAAGCGCGTAGGTAATAAGGCCGGCAACAGAAATCCTTGCGTTTGTGTAATCAACCACTAACAACACCGTCAACATGGAGGTAAGCCCGTAAGTAATGAGGACTGCACACAGAAATCCAGGCAATTGTGCATACAATCATTAACAAAACCGTCATCACGGAGGTAAGCCTGTAGGTAATAATGGCTGCACACATAAATAGAAAGAATTTGCATTCAAACACAAACAAAACCATCACCACGAAGGTAAGCCCATAGGTAATAAGGATTGCACACAGAAATGCTGGCAATTGTGCATTCAACCACTAACAAAACCGTCGCCACGGAAGCAAGCCAGTAGGTAATAAGGCCTGCATCACAAATCCTGCCAATTGTGCATTCAACAACTAACAAATCCGTAACCACGGAGGTAAGCCAATAGGTAATAAGGCCTGCAACAGAAATCCTGGCAATTGTGCATTCAACCACTAACAAAACCGTCACCACGGAGGTAAGCCCGTAGGTAATAAGGGTTGCACACATAAATAGAGGCAATTAGGCATTCAACCACTAACAAAACCATCACCATGGAAGTAAGCCCGTAGGTAATAAGGACTGCACACATAAATAGAGGAAATTGTGCATTCAACCACTAACAAAACTGTCATCAGGGAGGTAAGCCCGTAGGTAATTAGGATTGCAACCAGAAACTCAGGCAAACGTGCATTCAACCACTAACAAAACTGTCACCACGGTGGTAAGCCTGTAGGTAATAAGGCCTGCACACAGAAATCCAGGCAATTGTGCATTCAACCACTAACAAAACCGTCACCAGGGAGGTAAGCCCATAGGTAATAAGGGCTGCACACATAAATAGAGGCAATTGTGGATACAAAAACTAACAAAACCATCACCACGAAAGTAAGCCTGTAAGTAATCAGGCCTGCACACAGAAATCCCGGCAATTGTTCATTCAACCACTGACAAAACCGTCACCACGGAGATAAGGCCATACATAATAAGACCTGCAACAGAGATCCTAGCAATTGTGCATTCAACCACTAACAAAACCGTCACCACAGAGGTAAGCCCGTAGGTAATAAGGCCTGCACAGAGAAATCCAGGCAATTGTGCATTCAACTACTAACAAAACCGTCACCACGGAGGTAAGCCCGTAGGTAATAAGGGTTGCACACATAAATAGAGGCAATTAGGCATTCAACCACTAACAAAACCATCACCATGGAAGTAAGCCCGTAGGTAATAAGGACTGCACACATAAATAGAGGAAATTGTGCATTCAACCACTAACAAAACTGTCATCAGGGAGGTAAGCCCGTAGGTAATTAGGATTGCAACCAGAAACTCAGGCAAACGTGCATTCAACCACTAACAAAACTGTCACCACGGTGGTAAGCCTGTAGGTAATAAGGCCTGCACACAGAAATCCAGGCAATTGTGCATTCAACCACTAACAAAACCGTCACCAGGGAGGTAAGCCCATAGGTAATAAGGGCTGCACACATAAATAGAGGCAATTGTGGATACAAAAACTAACAAAACCATCACCACGAAAGTAAGCCTGTAAGTAATCAGGCCTGCACACAGAAATCCCGGCAATTGTTCATTCAACCACTGACAAAACCGTCACCACGGAGATAAGGCCATACATAATAAGACCTGCAACAGAGATCCTAGCAATTGTGCATTCAACCACTAACAAAACCGTCACCACAGAGGTAAGCCCGTAGGTAATAAGGCCTGCACAGAGAAATCCAGGCAATTGTGCATTCAACTACTAACAAAACCGTCACCACGGAGGTAAGCCCGTAGGTAATAAGGGTTGCACACATAAATAGAGGCAATTAGGCATTCAACCACTAACAAAACCATCACCATGGAAGTAAGCCCGTAGGTAATAAGGACTGCACACATAAATAGAGGAAATTGTGCATTCAACCACTAACAAAACTGTCATCAGGGAGGTAAGCCCGTAGGTAATTAGGATTGCAACCAGAAACTCAGGCAAACGTGCATTCAACCACTAACAAAACTGTCACCACGGTGGTAAGCCTGTAGGTAATAAGGCCTGCACACAGAAATCCAGGCAATTGTGCATTCAACCACTAACAAAACCGTCACCAGGGAGGTAAGCCCATAGGTAATAAGGGCTGCACACATAAATAGAGGCAATTGTGGATACAAAAACTAACAAAACCATCACCACGAAAGTAAGCCTGTAAGTAATCAGGCCTGCACACAGAAATCCCGGCAATTGTTCATTCAACCACTGACAAAACCGTCACCACGGAGATAAGGCCATACATAATAAGACCTGCAACAGAGATCCTAGCAATTGTGCATTCAACCACTAACAAAACCGTCACCACAGAGGTAAGCCCGTAGGTAATAAGGCCTGCACAGAGAAATCCAGGCAATTGTGCATTCAACTACTAACAAAACTGTCACCACGGAGGTAAGCCAGAAGGTAATAAGGACTGCACACAGAAATCCACGTAATTGTGCATTCAACCACTAACAAAACCATCACCACAGAGGTAAGTCCAGAGGTAATAAGGACTTCACGCAGAAATCCAGGCAATAGTGCACTCAGCCACTAAAAAAAATGCCACCACTGAGGTAAGCCCGTAGGTAATAAGGCCTGCAACAAAAATCCTGGCAATTGTGCATTCAACCAATAACAAAACCGTCACCACAGAGGTAAGCCCGTAGGTAAAAAGGACTGCAACGCAGAAATCCAGGCAATTGTACATTCAACCACTAACAAAACCGTCTCCAGAGAGGTAAGACCGTAGGTAATAAAGATTGCACACAGAAATCCAGGCAGTTGTACATTCAATCACTAACAAAACTGTCACCACGTAGTTAAGCCTGAAGGGAATATGGACTGCACACAGAAATCCAGGCAATTGTGCATACAATCACTAACTAAACCGTCACCAACCACTAACCAAACCGTCAAAATGGAGTTAAGCCCGTAGGTAATATGGCCTGGACACAGATATCCAGGCAATTGTGCATTCAACCACATACCAAACCATCACCACACATGTAAGCCTGTAGGTAATAGGGGCTGCACACATAAATACAAGCAATTGTGCATTCAACCACTAACAAAACAATCACCACAGAGGTAAGCCCGTAAATAATAAGGCCTACACACAGAAATCCTGGGAATTGTGCATTCATCGACTAACAAAACCGTCTCCACGGAGGTATGCCCGTAGGTAATAAGGCCTGCAACAGAAATCATGGCAACTGTGCAATCAACCACTAACAAAACCGTCACCACGGTGGTAAGCCCGCACGTAATAAGGACTGCACACAGAAATAGAGGAAATTGTGCATTCAACCACTAACAAAACCGTCACCAGGGAGGTAAGCCCGTAGGTAATTACGATTGCACACAGAAATCCAGGATATTGTACATTCAACCACTAACAAAACTGTCACCACGGAGGTAAGGCTGTAAGTAATAAGGGCTGCACACATAAATAGAAGCTATTACACATTCAAACACTAACAAAACCATCACCACGGAGGTAAGCCCGTAAGTAATGAGGACTGCACACAGAAATCCAGGCAATTGTGCATACAACCATTAACAAAACCGTCATCACGGAGGTAAGCCTGTAGGTAATAATGGCTGCACACATAAATAGAAAGAATTTGCATTCAAACCCAAACAAAACCATCACCACGAAGGTAAGCCCATAGGTAATAAGGATTGCACACAGAAATGCTGGCAATTGTGCATTCAACCACTAACAAAACCGTCGCCACGGAAGCAAGCCAGTAGGTAATAAGGCCTGCATCACAAATCCTGCCAATTGTGCATTCAACAACTAACAAATCCGTAACCACGGAGGTAAGCCAATAGGTAATAAGGCCTGCAACAGAAATCCTGGCAATTGTGCATTCAACCACTAACAAAACCGTCACCACGGAGGTAAGACCGTAGGTAATAAGGACTGCACACATAAATAGAGGCAATTGTGCATTCAAAAACTAACAAGGCCATCACCATGGAGGTAAGCCTGTAGGTAATAAGGACTGCACACAGAAATCCTGGAGTTGTGCGTTCAACCACTAACAAAACCGTCACCACAGAGATACGGCCATAAGTAATAGGACCTGCAACAGAAATCCTTGCAATTGTGCATTAAACCACTAACAAAATCGTCACCAGGGAGGTAAGCCCATAGGTAATAAGGGCTGCACACATAAATAGAAGCAATTGTGGATTCAAAAACTAACAAAACCATCACCACGAAAGTAAGCCTGTAAGTAATCAGGCCTGCACACAGAAATTCCGGCAATTGTTCATTCAACCACTGACAAAACCGTCACCACGGAGATAAGGCCATACATAATAAGACCTGCAACAGAGATCCTAGCAATTGTGCATTAAACCACTAACAAAACCGTCACCACAGAGGTAAGCCCGTAGGTAATAAGGACTGCACACAGAAATCCAGGCAATTGTGCATTCAACCACTAACAAAACCGTCACCACGGAGGTAAGACCGTAGGTAATAAGGACTGCACACATAAATAGAGGCAATTGTGCATTCAAAAACTAACAAGACCATCACCATGGAGGTAAGCCTGTAGGTAATAAGGACTGCACACAGAAATCCTGGAGTTGTGCGTTCAACCACTAACAAAACCGTCACCACAGAGATACGGCCATAAGTAATAGGACCTGCAACAGAAATCCTTGCAATTGTGCATTAAACCACTAACAAAACCGTCACCAGGGAGGTAAGCCCATAGGTAATAAGGGCTGCACACATAAATAGAGGCAATTGTGGATACAAAAACTAACAAAACCATCACCACGAAAGTAAGCCTGTAAGTAATCAGGCCTGCACACAGAAATCCCGGCAATTGTTCATTCAACCACTGACAAAACCGTCACCACGGAGATAAGGCCATACATAATAAGACCTGCAACAGAGATCCTAGCAATTGTGCATTCAACCACTAACAAAACCGTCACCACAGAGGTAAGCCCGTAGGTAATAAGGCCTGCACAGAGAAATCCAGGCAATTGTGCATTCAACTACTAACAAAACTGTCACCACGGAGGTAAGCCAGAAGGTAATAAGGACTGCACACAGAAATCCACGTAATTGTGCATTCAACCACTAACAAAACCATCACCACAGAGGTAAGTCCAGAGGTAATAAGGACTTCACGCAGAAATCCAGGCAATAGTGCACTCAGCCACTAAAAAAAATGCCACCACTGAGGTAAGCCCGTAGGTAATAAGGCCTGCAACAAAAATCCTGGCAATTGTGCATTCAACCAATAACAAAACCGTCACCACAGAGGTAAGCCCGTAGGTAAAAAGGACTGCAACGCAGAAATCCAGGCAATTGTACATTCAACCACTAACAAAACCGTCTCCAGAGAGGTAAGACCGTAGGTAATAAAGATTGCACACAGAAATCCAGGCAGTTGTACATTCAATCACTAACAAAACTGTCACCACGTAGTTAAGCCTGAAGGGAATATGGACTGCACACAGAAATCCAGGCAATTGTGCATACAATCACTAACTAAACCGTCACCAACCACTAACCAAACCGTCAAAATGGAGTTAAGCCCGTAGGTAATATGGCCTGGACACAGATATCCAGGCAATTGTGCATTCAACCACATACCAAACCATCACCACACATGTAAGCCTGTAGGTAATAGGGGCTGCACACATAAATACAAGCAATTGTGCATTCAACCACTAACAAAACAATCACCACAGAGGTAAGCCCGTAAATAATAAGGCCTACACACAGAAATCCTGGGAATTGTGCATTCATCGACTAACAAAACCGTCTCCACGGAGGTATGCCCGTAGGTAATAAGGCCTGCAACAGAAATCATGGCAACTGTGCAATCAACCACTAACAAAACCGTCACCACGGTGGTAAGCCCGCACGTAATAAGGACTGCACACAGAAATAGAGGAAATTGTGCATTCAACCACTAACAAAACCGTCACCAGGGAGGTAAGCCCGTAGGTAATTACGATTGCACACAGAAATCCAGGATATTGTACATTCAACCACTAACAAAACTGTCACCACGGAGGTAAGGCTGTAAGTAATAAGGGCTGCACACATAAATAGAAGCTATTACACATTCAAACACTAACAAAACCATCACCACGGAGGTAAGCCCATAGGTAATAAGGATTGCAACAGAAATCCTGGCAATTGTGCATTCAACCACAAACAAAACCGTCACCAGGGAGGTAAGCCCATAGGTAATAAGGGCTGCACACATAAATAGAGGCAATTGTGGATTCAAAAACTAACAAAACCATCACCACGAAAGTAAGCTTGTAAGTAATCAGGCCTGCACACAGAAATCCCGGCAATTGTTCATTCAACCACTGACAAAACCGTCACCACGGAGATAAGGCCATACATAATAAGACCTGCAACAGAGATCCTAGCAATTGTGCATTCAATCACTAACAAAACCATTACCAACCACTAACAAAACCGCCACAATGGAGTTAAGCCCGTAGGTAATAAGGCCTGCACACAGAAATCCAGGCAATTGTGCATTCAACCACTAACAAAACCGTCACCAGGGAGGTAAGCCCATAGGTAATAAGGGCTGCACACATAAATAGAGGCAATTGTGGATACAAAAACTAACAAAACCATCACCACGAAAGTAAGCCTGTAAGTAATCAGGCCTGCACACAGAAATCCCGGCAATTGTTCATTCAACCACTGACAAAACCGTCACCACGGAGATAAGGCCATACATAATAAGACCTGCAACAGAGATCCTAGCAATTGTGCATTCAACCACTAACAAAACCGTCACCACAGAGGTAAGCCCGTAGGTAATAAGGCCTGCACAGAGAAATCCAGGCAATTGTGCATTCAACTACTAACAAAACTGTCACCACGGAGGTAAGCCAGAAGGTAATAAGGACTGCACACAGAAATCCACGTAATTGTGCATTCAACCACTAACAAAACCATCACCACAGAGGTAAGTCCAGAGGTAATAAGGACTTCACGCAGAAATCCAGGCAATAGTGCACTCAGCCACTAAAAAAAATGCCACCACTGAGGTAAGCCCGTAGGTAATAAGGCCTGCAACAAAAATCCTGGCAATTGTGCATTCAACCAATAACAAAACCGTCACCACAGAGGTAAGCCCGTAGGTAAAAAGGACTGCAACGCAGAAATCCAGGCAATTGTACATTCAACCACTAACAAAACCGTCTCCAGAGAGGTAAGACCGTAGGTAATAAAGATTGCACACAGAAATCCAGGCAGTTGTACATTCAATCACTAACAAAACTGTCACCACGTAGTTAAGCCTGAAGGGAATATGGACTGCACACAGAAATCCAGGCAATTGTGCATACAATCACTAACTAAACCGTCACCAACCACTAACCAAACCGTCAAAATGGAGTTAAGCCCGTAGGTAATATGGCCTGGACACAGATATCCAGGCAATTGTGCATTCAACCACATACCAAACCATCACCACACATGTAAGCCTGTAGGTAATAGGGGCTGCACACATAAATACAAGCAATTGTGCATTCAACCACTAACAAAACAATCACCACAGAGGTAAGCCCGTAAATAATAAGGCCTACACACAGAAATCCTGGGAATTGTGCATTCATCGACTAACAAAACCGTCTCCACGGAGGTATGCCCGTAGGTAATAAGGCCTGCAACAGAAATCATGGCAACTGTGCAATCAACCACTAACAAAACCGTCACCACGGTGGTAAGCCCGCACGTAATAAGGACTGCACACAGAAATAGAGGAAATTGTGCATTCAACCACTAACAAAACCGTCACCAGGGAGGTAAGCCCGTAGGTAATTACGATTGCACACAGAAATCCAGGATATTGTACATTCAACCACTAACAAAACTGTCACCACGGAGGTAAGGCTGTAAGTAATAAGGGCTGCACACATAAATAGAAGCTATTACACATTCAAACACTAACAAAACCATCACCACGGAGGTAAGCCCGTAAGTAATGAGGACTGCACACAGAAATCCAGGCAATTGTGCATACAACCATTAACAAAACCGTCATCACGGAGGTAAGCCTGTAGGTAATAATGGCTGCACACATAAATAGAAAGAATTTGCATTCAAACACAAACAAAACCATCACCACGAAGGTAAGCCCATAGGTAATAAGGATTGCACACAGAAATGCTGGCAATTGTGCATTCAACCACTAACAAAACCGTCGCCACGGAAGCAAGCCAGTAGGTAATAAGGCCTGCATCACAAATCCTGCCAATTGTGCATTCAACAACTAACAAATCCGTAACCACGGAGGTAAGCCAATAGGTAATAAGGCCTGCAACAGAAATCCTGGCAATTGTGCATTCAACCACTAACAAAACCGTCACCACGGAGGTAAGACCGTAGGTAATAAGGACTGCACACATAAATAGAGGCAATTGTGCATTCAAAAACTAACAAGACCATCACCATGGAGGTAAGCCTGTAGGTAATAAGGACTGCACACAGAAATCCTGGAGTTGTGCGTTCAACCACTAACAAAACCGTCACCACAGAGATACGGCCATAAGTAATAGGACCTGCAACAGAAATCCTTGCAATTGTGCATTAAACCACTAACAAAATCGTCACCAGGGAGGTAAGCCCATAGGTAATAAGGGCTGCACACATAAATAGAAGCAATTGTGGATTCAAAAACTAACAAAACCATCACCACGAAAGTAAGCCTGTAAGTAATCAGGCCTGCACACAGAAATTCCGGCAATTGTTCATTCAACCACTGACAAAACCGTCACCACGGAGATAAGGCCATACATAATAAGACCTGCAACAGAGATCCTAGCAATTGTGCATTAAACCACTAACAAAACCGTCACCACAGAGGTAAGCCCGTAGGTAATAAGGACTGCACACAGAAATCCAGGCAATTGTGCATTCAACCACTAACAAAACCGTCACCACGGAGGTAAGCCCGTAGGTAATAAGGACTGCACACATAAATAGAGGCAATTGTGCATTCAAAAACTAACAAGACCATCACCATGGAGGTAAGCCTGTAGGTAATAAGGACTGCACACAGAAATCCTGGAGTTGTGCGTTCAACCACTAACAAAACCGTCACCACAGAGATACGGCCATAAGTAATAGGACCTGCAACAGAAATCCTTGCAATTGTGCATTAAACCACTAACAAAATCGTCACCAGGGAGGTAAGCCCGTAGGTAATAAGGGTTGCACACATAAATAGAGGCAATTAGGCATTCAACCACTAACAAAACCATCACCATGGAAGTAAGCCCGTAGGTAATAAGGACTGCACACATAAATAGAGGAAATTGTGCATTCAACCACTAACAAAACTGTCACCAGGGAGGTAAGCCCGTAGGTAATTAGGATTGCAACCAGAAACTCAGGCAATCGTGCATTCAACCACCAACAAAACTGTCACCACAGTGCTAAGCCTGTAGGTAATAAGGACTGCACACAGAAATCCAGGCAATTGTGCATTCAATCACTAACAAAACCATTACCAACCACTAACAAAACCGCCACAATGGAGTTAAGCCCGTAGGTATAAAGGCCTGCACAGAGAATTCCAGGCAATTGTGCATTCAACTACTAACAAAACTGTCACCACGGAGGTAAGCCAGAAGGTAATAAGGACTGCACACAGAAATCCACGTAATTGTGCATTCAACCACTAACAAAACCATCACCACAGAGGTAAGTCCAGAGGTAATAAGGACTTCACGCAGAAATCCAGGCAATAGTGCACTCAGCCACTAAAAAAAATGCCACCACAGAGGTAAGCCCGTAGGTAATAAGGCCTGCAACAAAAATCCGGGCAATTGTGCATTCAACCAATAACAAAACCGTCACCACAGAGGTAAGCCCGTAGGTAAAAAGGACTGCACACAGAAATCCAGGCAATTGTGCATTCAACCACTAACAAAACCGTCTCCAGGGAGGTAAGACCGTAGGTAATAAAGATTGCACACAGAAATCCAGGCAGTTGTACATTCAATCACTAACAAAACTGTCACCACGTAGTTAAGCCTGAAGGGAATATGGACTGCACACAGAAATCCAGGCAATTGTGCATACAATCACTAACTAAACCGTCACCAACCACTAACCAAACCGTCAAAATGGAGTTAAGCCCATAGGTAATATGGCCTGGACACAGATACCCAGGCAATTGTGCATTCAACCACATACAAACCATCACCACACATGTAAGCCCGAAGGTAATAAGGGCTGCACACATAAATACAAGCAATTGTGCATTCAACCACTAACAAAACAATCACCACAGAGGTAAGCCTGTAAATAATAAGGCCTATACACAGAAATCCTGGGAATTGTGCATTCAACCACTAACAAAACCGTCATCACTGAGGAAGGGCAATAGGTAATAAGAGCTGCAACAGAAATCCTGGCAATTGTGCATTCAACCACTAACAAAACCGTCACCAGGGAGGTACGCCCATAGGTAATAAGGGCTGCACACAGAAATAGAGGCAATTGTGGATTCAAAAACTAACAAAACCATCACCACGAAAGTAAGCCTGTAAGTAATCAGGCCTGCACACAGAAATCCCGGCAATTGTTCATTCAACCACTGACAAAACCGTCACCACAGAGATAAGGCCATACATAATAAGACCTGCAACAGAGATCCTAGCAATTGTGCATTAAACCACTAACAAAACCGTCATCACTGAGGTAAGCCCTTAGGTAATAAGGGCTGCAACAGAAATCCAGGCAATTGTGTATTCAACCACCAACAAAACCATCACCACGGAGGAAAGCCCGTAGGTAATAAGGCCTGCACACAGAAATCCTGGCAAATGTGCATTCAACCACTGAAAAAACCGTCACAACGGAAATAAGCGCGTAGGTAATAAGGCCGGCAACAGAAATCCTTGCGTTTGTGTAATCAACCACTAACAACACCGTCAACATGGAGGTAAGCCCGTAAGTAATGAGGACTGCACACAGAAATCCAGGCAATTGTGCATACAACCATTAACAAAACCGTCATCACGGAGGTAAGCCTGTAGGTAATAATGGCTGCACACATAAATAGAAAGAATTTGCATTCAAACACAAACAAAACCATCACCACGATGGTAAGCCCATAGGTAATAAGGATTGCACACAGAAATGCTG
Source organism: Schistocerca gregaria (assembly GCF_023897955.1). Lineage (NCBI taxonomy): Eukaryota > Metazoa > Arthropoda > Insecta > Orthoptera > Acrididae > Schistocerca > Schistocerca gregaria. Next base: position 23,721,655 of record NC_064928.1, on the reverse strand, counting down.
GCAATTGTGCATTCAACCACTAACAAAACCGTCGCCACGGAAGCAAGCCAGTAGGTAATAAGGCCTGCATCACAAATCCTGCCAATTGTGCATTCAACAACTAACAAATCCGTAACCACGGAGGTAAGCCAATAGGTAATAAGGCCTGCAACAGAAATCCTGGCAATTGTGCATTCAACCACTAACAAAACCGTCACCACAGAGGTAAGACCGTAGGTAATAAGGACTGCACACATAAATAGAGGCAATTGTGCATTCAAAAACTAACAAAACCATCACCACGGCGGTAAGCCTGTAGGTAATAAGGCCTGCACACAGAAATCCTGGAGTTGTGCGTTCAACCACTAACAAAACCGTCACCACAGAGATACGGCCATAAGTAATAGGAACTGCAACAGAAATCCTAGCAATTGTGCATTAAACCACTAACAAAATCGTCACCACAGAGGTAAGCCCATAGGTAATAAGGGCTGCACACATAAATAGAGGCAATTGTGGATTCAAAAACTAACAAAACCATCACCACGAAAGTAAGCCTGTAAGTAATAAGGCCTGCACACAGAAATCCCGGCAATTGTTCTTTCAACCACTGACAAAACCGTCACCACGGAGATAAGGCCATACATAATAAGACCTGCAACAGAGATCCTAGCAATTGTGCATTAAACCACTAACAAAACCGTCACCACAGAGGTAAGCCCGTAGGTAATAAGGACTGCACACAGAAATCCAGGCAATTGTGCATTCAACCACTAACAAAACCGTCACCACGGAGGTAAGCCCGTAGGTAATAAGGACTGCACACATAAATAGAGGAAATTGTGCATTCAACCACTTACAAAACTGTCACCAGGGAGGTAAGCCTGTAGGTAATTAGGATTGCAACCAGAAACTCAGGCAATCGTGCATTCATCCACCAACAAAACTGTCACCACAGTGGTAAGCCTGTAGGTAATAAGGACTGCACACATAAATACAAGCAATTGTGCATTCAACCACTAACAAAACAATCACCACAGAGGTAAGCCTGTAAATAATAAGGCCTATACACAGAAATCCTGGGAATTGTGCATTCATCGACTAACAAAACCGTCTCCACGGAGGTATGCCCGTAGGTAATAAGGCCTGCAACAGACATCATGGCAATTGTGCATTCAACCACTACCAAAACCGTCACAACGGAGTTATGCCCATAGGTAATAAGGCCTGCACACAGAAATCCAGGCAATTGTGCATTCAACCTCTAACATAACCGTCACTACAGAGGTAAGTCCAGAGGTAATAAGGACTTCACGTAGAAATCCAGGCAATTGTGCAGTCAGCCACTAACAAAACCGTCACCACAGAGGTAAGCAAGTAGGTAATAAGGCCTGCAAAAAAAGTCCTGGCAATTGTGCATTCAACCAATAACGAAACCGTCACCACAGAGGTAAGCCCGTAGGTAATAAGGACTGCACACGGAAATCCAGGCAATTGTCCATTCAACCACTAACAAAACCGTCACAAGGGAGGTAAGACCGTAGGTAATAAAGATTGTACACAGAAATCAAGGCAGTTGTGCATTCAACCACTAACAAAACTGTCACTACGTACATAAGCCCGTAAGAGATGCGGACTGCACGCAGAAATCCAGGAAATTGTGCATTCAGTCACTAACAAAACCATCAGCAACCACTAACAAAACCGTCACAACAGAGATAAGAACGTAGGTAATAAGGCCTGCACACAGAAATCCTAGGAATTGTGCATTCATCGACTAACACAACCGTCACCACAGAGGTAAGCCCGTAGGTAATAAGGCCTGCAACAGAAATCCTGGCAATATGGCATTCAACCACTAACAAAACCGTCACCACGGAGGTAATTCCGTAGGTAATAAGGACTGCACACAGTAATTGAGGCAATTGTGCATTCAACCACTAATAATAAAAACCGTCACATCGGAGGTCACACCAGAGATAATAAGGTCTGCAACCAGAAATCCAGGCAATTGTGCATTCAACCAGTAACAAAACCGTCACCACGGACTTAAGCCAGTAGGTAATAAGGACTGAATTCAGAAATCCAAGCAATTGCGCATTCAACCACTAAAAAAACCGTCACCGCAGAGGTAAGCCCGTAGGGCGTGGAGGTACACCTGTAGGTAATACGGACAGCACACGGAAATCTAGGCAATTGCAGATTTAACCACATACAAAACCGACATCACGGGGGTAAGCCCTTAGGTAATAAGGACTGCACACAGAAATACAAGCAATTGTGAAATCAACCACTAAAACAAAAGTCAATATAGAGGTAAGCCTATAGATGATAAGGACTGGACACAGAAAACTAGGCGATTGTGCATTCAACCACTAACAAACATTGTCACCACGGAGGTAAGCCCGCAGGTAATAAGGACTGCACTCAGAAATCCAGGCAATTGTGCATTCAACCACTAAAAAAACCATCACCACAGTGGTAAGCCCGTAGGTGCACACAGAAATCCTGGCAATTTTGCAATCAACCACTAACAAAACAGTCACCACAGAGGTGAGTGCGTAGGTAATAAGGCCTGCAACAGAAATCCTGGAAATTGTGCATTCAACCACTAACAAAACCGTCACCATGGAGGTAAGGCCGTAGGTAATAAGAACTGCACACCGAAATCCATGCAATTGTGCATTCAACCACTAACAAAACTGTCATCACGGAGGTAAGACTGTGGGTAAACAAATCTGCACACATAAATAGAGGCAATTGTGCATTCAAACACTAACAAAACCATCACCATGGAGGTAAGACCGAAGGTAATAAGGATTGTACACAGAAATCCAGGCAATTTTGCATTCAACCACTAACAAAACCGTCATCACGGAGGTAAGCCTGTAGGTAATAAGGGCTGCAAACATAAATAGTAGCAATTATGCATTCAACCACGAACTAAACCGTCACCACGGTGGTAAGCCCGCAGGTAATAAGGACTGCACACATAAATAGAGGAAATTGTGCATTCAACTACTAACAAAACCGTCACCATGGAGGTAAGCCCATAGGTAATAAGGACTGCACACAGAAATCCAGGCAATTGTGCATTCAATCACTAAGAAAACCGTCACCAACCACTAACAAAACCGTCACAATGGAGTTGAGCCTGTAGGTAGTAAGGCCTGCACACAGAAATCCAGGAAATTGTGCATTCAACCAATAACAAAATTGTCACCATAGAGGTAAGCCAGTAGGTAATAAGGGCTGCACACATAGATACAGGAAAATGTGCATTTAACCACTAACAAAACCATCACCATGTAGGTAAGCTCGTTGGTAATGAGGAATGCACACAGAAATCCTGGCAATTGTGCATTAAACCATTGACAAAACCATCACCAAGGAAAGTAGCGAGTAGGTAATAAGGCCAGCAAGCGAAATCCAGGCAATTGTGCATTTGACCTCTAACAAAACCGTCACCAATGAGGGAAGCCCGTAGATAATAAGGACTGCACACAGAAATCCAGGCAATTGTGCATTCAATCACTAACAAAACAGTCACCAACCAGTACCAAAACCGTCACAACGGAGTTATGCCCGTAGGTAATAAGGTCTGCACACAGAAATCCAGGCAACTGTGCATTCAACCTCTAACATAACCGTCACTACAGAGGTAAGTCCAGAGGTAATAAGGACTTCACGCAGAAATCCAGGCAATTGTGCACTCAGCCACTAACAAAACCGTCACCACGGAGGTAAGCCCGTAGGTAATAAGGCTTGCAAAAGAAGTCCTCCCAATTGTGCATTCAACCAATAACGAAACCGTCACCACAGGGATAAGCCCGTAGGTAATAAGGACTGCAACAGAAATCCCGGCAATTGTGCATTCAACCACTAACAACACCGTCATCACGGAGGTAAGCCTGTAGGTGAAAAGAAAAAACACACAGAAATCCTGGCAATTGTGCATTCAACCACTAACAAAACCGTCATCACGGCGGCAAGCCGGTAGGTAATAAGTACCGCACACAGAAATCCAGAAAATTGTGCATTCAAACACATACCAAACCATCACCACGGAGGTAAGCCCATAGGTAATAAGGGCAACACACATAAATACAGGCAACTGTGCATTCAACCACTAACAAAACCATCACCATGGAGGAAAGACCCGAGGTAATAAAAACTGCACTCAGAAATGCAGGCAATTGTGCATTCAACCACTAACAAACCCGTCACCACGGAGGTAAGCCTGCAGGTTATAAGGACTGCACACACCAATCCAAGGAATTGTGCATTCCTAAAACCAAAGTCACTACGGAGGTAAGACTGTAGATAGTAAAGACTGCACACAGAAATCCAGGCAAATGTGCATTCAACCACTAACAAAAATTGTCACCACGGAGGTAAGCCATTAGGTAACAAGGACTGCACACAGAAATCCAGGCAATTGTGCATTCTACCACTAAAACAGAAGTCACAACGGAGGTAAGCCGATACATAGTAAGGACTGTACGCAGAAAACCAGGCAATTGTGCATTCAACCACTAACAAAAATAGTCATCACGGAGGTAAGCCAGCAGGTAATAACGACTGCACTAAGAAATCCAGGCAATTGTGCATTCAACATCTAACAAAACTATCACCACGGAGGTAAACCCGTAGGTAAAAGGCCGGCACACAGTAACCATGTCAATTTTGCATTCAACCACTAACAAAACAGAAACCATGGAGGTAAGCCCGTAGGTAATAAGATCTTCACACATAAATAGAAACAATCATGCATTTAAACACTAACAAAAACATCACCATGGACGTAAGCCCGTAGGTAATAAGGACTGCACACAGAAATCCAGGCAATTGTGCATTCAACCGCAAACAAAATCGTAACCACCGAGGTAAGCCCGTAGGTAATAAGGCCTGCACACAGAAATCATGGCAATAGTCCATTAACCACTTACAAAACCGTCACCACGGAGCTAAGCCTGTAGGTAATAAGCACTGCACACGTAAATCCGGCAATTGCGCATTGAACCAGTAACAAAACCGTCACCACGGAGATAAGCCCGTAGGTAATAAGGACTGCACACAGAAATCCGGGCAATTCTGCATTCAACTGCTAAGAAAACCGTCACCACGGAGGTAAGCCCGCAAGTAATAAGTCCAGCTCGCAGAAATCCAGGAATTTGTGCATTCAACCACTAAAAAACACTTACCACAAGGGGAAGCCCATACATAATAAAGACTGACCACAGAAATCCAGGGAATTGTGCATTCAACCACTAACAAAACCGTCTCTATGGAGGTAAGCCCGTAGGTAATAAGGACTGCACACTTAAATCCAGGCAACAGTGCATTCAACCACTAACAAAACCGTCACCACGGAGGTAAGAACATATGTAATAAGACCTGCACACAGAAATCCATGCAACTGGGCATTCAACCTCTAGAAAGAACGTCACCACGGAGGTAATCCCGGAGGTAATAAAGGCTGCACACAGAAATCCAGGCAATTGTGCATTCAACCACTAACAAAACCGTCACCAGAAAGGTAAGCCCGTAGGTAATAATGACAGCACACAGAAATCCAGGCAATTGTGCATTCAACCACTAACAAAACCGTAACCATGGAGGTAAGCCCATAGGTAATAAGGCCTGCACACAGAAATCCAGGCAATTGTGCACACAACCATTAACAAAACCGTCATCACGGAGGTAAGCCTGTAGGTAATAATGGCTGCACACATAAATAGAAAGAATTTGCATTCAAACACAAACAAAACCATCACCACGAAGGTAAGCCCATAGGTAATAAGGATTGCACACAGAAATGCTGGCAATTGTGCATTCAACCACTAACAAAACCGTCGCCACGGAGGTAAGCCCGTAGGTAATAAGGACCACACACAGAAATCCATGCAATTGTGCATTCAACCACTAACAAAACCGTCACCATGGAGGTAAGCCCGTAGGTAGTAAGAACTGCACACAGAAATCCAGGCAATTGTGCATTCAACCACTAACAAAACCGTCACCACGGAGGTAAGCCCGTAGGTAATAAAGGCTGCACACATAAATAGAGGCATTTGTTCATTCAAAAACTAACAAAACCATCACCACTGAGGAAAGCCAGTGGGAAATAAGGGCTGCAAAAGAAATCCTGGCATTTGTGCATTCAACCACTAACAAAACCGTCACCACGGAGGTAAGCCCGTAGGTAGTAAGAACTGCACACAGAAATCCAGGCAATTGTGCATTCAACCACTAACAAAACCGTCACCACGGAGGTAAGCCCGTAGGTAATAAAGGCTGCACACATAAATAGAGGCATTTGTTCATTCAAAAACTAACAAAACCATCACCACTGAGGAAAGCCAGTGGGAAATAAGGGCTGCAAAAGAAATCCTGGCATTTGTGCATTCAACCACTAACAAAACCGTCACCACGGAGGTAAGCCCGTAGGTAGTAAGAACTGCACACAGAAATCCAGGCAATTGTGCGTTCAACCACTAACAAAACCGTCCCCACGGAGGTAAGCCCGTAGGTAATAAAGACTGCACACATAAATAGAGGCAATTGTTCATTCAAAATCTAACAAAACCATCACCACAATGGTAAGCCCGTTGGTAATAAGACCTCCACACAGAAATCCAGGAAATTGTGCATTCAACCACTAACAAAACCATCACCACTGAGGAAAGCCAGTAGGTAATAAGGGGTGCAAAAGAAATCCTGGCAATTGTGCATTCAACCACTAACAAAACCGTCACCACGGAGGTAAGCCCGTAGGTAATAAGGACCACACACAGAAATCCATGCAATTGTGCATTCAACCACTAACAAAACCGTCACCATGGAGGTAAGCCCGTAGGTAGTAAGAACTGCACACAGAAATCCAGGCAATTGTGCATTCAACCACTAACAAAACCGTCACCACGGAGGTAAGCCCGTAGGTAATAAAGGCTGCACACATAAATAGAGGCATTTGTTCATTCAAAAACTAACAAAACCATCACCACTGAGGAAAGCCAGTGGGAAATAAGGGCTGCAAAAGAAATCCTGGCATTTGTGCATTCAACCACTAACAAAACCGTCACCACGGAGGTAAGCCCGTAGGTAGTAAGAACTGCACACAGAAATCCAGGCAATTGTGCGTTCAACCACTAACAAAACCGTCACCACGGAGGTAAGCCCGTAGGTAATAAAGACTGCACACATAAATAGAGGCAATTGTTCATTCAAAATCTAACAAAACCATCACCACAATGGTAAGCCCGTTGGTAATAAGACATCCACACAGAAATCCAGGCAATTGTGCATTCACCCACTAACAAAACCGTCACCACAGAGGTAAGCTCATAGGTAATAAGGGCTGCGATTATAAATAGTCACAATTAAGCATTCAAACACTAACAAAACCAGCACCACGGAGGTAAGCCCATAGGTAATAAGCCTTGCACAAAGAAATCCTGGCAACAGTGCATTCAACCACTAACAAAACCGTCACCAACGAGGTAAGCCCGTAGGTAATAAGGACTGCACACAAAAATCCAGGAAATTGTGCATTCAATCACTAACAAAACCGTCAACAACCACTACCAAAACCGTCACAACGGAGTTATGCCCATAGGTAATAAGGCCTGCACACAGAAATCCAGGCAATTGTGCATTCAACCTCTAACATAACCGTCACTACAGAGGTAAGTCCAGAGGTAATAAGGACTTCACGTAGAAATCCAGGCAATTGTGCAGTCAGCCACTAACAAAACCGTCACCACAGAGGTAAGCAAGTAGATAATAAGGCCTGCAAAAAAAAGTCCTGGCAATTGTGCATTCAACCAATAACGAAACCGTCACCACAGAGGTAAGCCCGTAGGTAATAAGGACTGCACACAGAAATCCAGGCAATTGTCCATTCAACCACTAACAAAACCGTCACAAGGGAGGTAAGACCGTAGGTAATAAAGATTGTACACAGAAATCAAGGCAGTTGTGCATTCAACCACTAACAAAACTGTCACCACGTACATAAGCCCGTAAGTAATGCGGACTGCACGCAGAAATCCAGGAAATTGTGCATTCAATCACTAACAAAACCATCAGCAACCACTAACAAAACCGTCACAACGGAGATAAGAACGTAGGTAATAAGGCCTGCACACAGAAATCCTAGGAATTGTGCATTCATCGACTAACACAACCGTCACCACGGAGGTAAGCCCGTAGGTAATAAGGCCTGCAACAGAAATCCTGGCAATATGGCATTCAACCACTAACAAAACCGTCACCGCGGAGGTAATTCCGTAGGTAATAAGGACTGCACACAGAAATTGAGGCAATTGTGCATTCAACCACTAATAATAAAAACCGTCACATCGGAGGTCACACCAGAGATAATAAGGTCTGCAACCAGAAATCCAGGCAATTGTGCATTCAACCAGTAACAAAACAGTCATCACGGACGTAAGCCCGGAGGTAATAAGGACTGCACACACAAATCAATGCAATTGTGCATTCAACCACTAACAAAACCGTCACCACAGAGGTAAGAACATATGTAATAAGGCCTGCACACAAAAATACATGCAACTGGGCATTCAACCACTAGAAAGACCGTCACCACGGAGGTAATCCCGGAGGTAATAAAGGCTGCACACACAAATAAAGGCAATTGTGCATCCATCCACTAACAAAACCGTAACCACAGAGGTAAGCCCGTAGGTAATAATGACTGCACACAGAAATCCAGGCAATTGTGCATTCAACCACTAACAAAACCGTCACCACAGAGGTAAGCCCGTAGGTAATAATGACTGCACACAGAAATCCAGGCAATTGTGCATTCAACCACTAACAAAACCGTAACCACGGAGGTAAGACCGTAGGTAATAAGGCCTGCACACAGAACTCCTGGCAATTGTGCATTCAACCACTAACAAAACCGTCACCACGGAGGTAAGCCCTTAGGTAGTAAGAACTGCACACAGAAATCCAGGCAATTGTGCATTCACCCACTAACAAAACCGTCACCACAGAGGTAAGCTCATAGGTAATAAGGGCTGCACATATAAATAGTCGCAATTAAGCATTCAAACACTAACAAAACCAGCACCACGGAGGTAAGCCCATAGGTAATAAGCCTTGCACAAAGAAATCCTGGCAACAGTGCATTCAACCACTAACAAAACCGTCACCAACGAGGTAAGCCCGTAGGTAATAAGGACTGCACACAAAAATCCAGGAAATTGTGCATTCAATGACTAACAAAACCGTCAACATCCACTACCAAAACCGTCACAACGGAGTTATGCCCATAGGTAATAAGGCCTGCACACAGAAATCCAGGCAATTGTGCATTCAACCTCTAACATAACCGTCACTACAGAGGTAAGTCCAGAGGTAATAAGGACTTCACGTAGAAATCCACGCAATTGTGCAGTCAGCCACTAACAAAACCGTCACCACAGAGGTAAGCAAGTAGTAATAAGGCCTGCACAAAAAGTCCTGGCAATTGTGCATTCAACCAATAACGAAACCGTCACCACAGAGGTAAGCCCGTAGGTAATAAGGACTGCACACAGAAATCCAGGCAATTGTCCATTCAACCACTAACAAAACCGTCACAAGGGAGGTAAGACCGTAGGTAATAAAGATTGTACACAGAAATCAAGGCAGTTGTGCATTCAACCACTAACAAAACTGTCACCACGTACATAAGCCCGTAAGTAATGCGGACTGCACGCAGAAATCCAGGAAATTGTGCATTCAATCACTAACAAAACCATCAGCAACCACTAACAAAACCGTCACAACGGAGATAAGAACGTAGGTAATAAGGCCTGCACACAGAAATCCTAGGAATTGTGCATTCATCGACTAACACAACCGTCACCACGGAGGTAAGCCCGTAGGTAATAAGGCCTGCAACAGAAATCCAGGAAATTGTGCATTCAACCACTAACAAAACCGTCACCACGGAGGTAATTCCGTAGGTAATAAGGACTGCAACCAGAAATCCAGGCAATTGTGCATTCAACCACTAACAAAACCGTCACCACGGACTTAAGCCAGTAGGTAATAAGGACTGAATTCAGAAATGCAAGCAATTGCGCATTCAACCACTACAAAAACCGTCACCGCAGAGGTAAGCCCGTAGGGCGTGGAGGTACACCTGTAGGTAATAAGGACAGCACACGGAAATCTAGGCAATTGCAGATTTAACCACATACAAAACCGACATCATGGGGGTAAGCCCGTAGGTAATAAGGACTGCACACAGAAATACAGGCAATTGTGAAATCAACCACTAAAACAAAAGTCAACATAGAGGTAAGCCTATAGATGATAAGGACTGGACACAGAAAACTAGGCAATTGTGCATTCAACCACTAACAAAAATTGTCACCACGGAGGTAAGCCCGCAGGTAATAAGGACTGCACTCAGAAATCCAGGCAATTGTGCATTCAACCACTAACAAAACCATCACCACAGTGGTAAGCCCGTAGGTGCACACAGAAATCCTGGCAATTTTGCAATCAACCACTAACAAAACCGTCACAATGGAGTTGAGCCTGTAGGTAGTAAGGCCTGCACACAGAAATCCAGGAAATTGTGCATTCAACCAATAACAAAATTGTCACCATAGAGGTAAGCCAGTAGGTAATAAGGGCTGCACACATAGATACAGGAAAATGTGCATTTAACCACTAACAAAACCATCACCATGTAGGTAAGCTCGTTGGTAATGAGGAATGCACACAGAAATCCTGGCAATTGTGCATTAAACCATTGACAAAACCATCACCAAGGAAAGTAGCGAGTAGGTAATAAGGCCAGCAAGCGAAATCCAGGCAATTGTGCATTTGACCTCTAACAAAACCGTCACCAATGAGGGAAGCCCGTAGATAATAAGGACTGCACACAGAAATCCAGGCAATTGTGCATTCAATCACTAACAAAACAGTCACCAACCAGTACCAAAACCGTCACAACGGAGTTATGCCCGTAGGTAATAAGGACTGCAACAGAAATCCCGGCAATTGTGCATTCAACCACTAACAACACCGTCATCACGGAGGTAAGCCTGTAGGTGAAAAGAAAAAACACACAGAAATCCTGGCAATTGTGCATTCAACCACTAACAAAACCGTCATCACGGCGGCAAGCCGGTAGGTAATAAGTACCGCACACAGAAATCCAGAAAATTGTGCATTCAAACACATACCAAACCATCACCACGGAGGTAAGCCCATAGGTAATAAGGGCAACACACATAAATACAGGCAACTGTGCATTCAACCACTAACAAAACCATCACCATGGAGGAAAGACCCGAGGTAATAAAAACTGCACTCAGAAATGCAGGCAATTGTGCATTCAACCAGTAAACAAACCGTCACCACGGAGGTAAGCCTGCAGGTTATAAGGACTGCACACACCAATCCAAGCAATTGTGCATTCAACCACTAAAACCAAAGTCACTACGGAGGTAAGACTGTAGATAGTAAAGACTGCACACAGAAATCCAGGCAAATGTGCATTCAACCACTAACAAAAATTGTCACCACGGAGGTAAGCCATTAGGTAACAAGGACTGCACACAGAAATCCAGGCAATTGTGCATTCTACCACTAAAACAGAAGTCACAACGGAGGTAAGCCGATACATAGTAAGGACTGTACGCAGAAAACCAGGCAATTGTGCATTCAACCACTAACAAAACCGTCACCACAGAGGTAAGCCCGTAGGTAATAAAGACTGCACACAGAAATTCAGGCAATTGTGCATTCAACCACTAAGAAAACAGTCACCACGAAGGTAAGCGGGCAAGTAATAAGTCCAACACGCAGAAATCCAGGCAATTGTGCATTCAACCACTAAAAAACACTTACCACAAAGGTAAGCCCATACATAATAAGGACTGGCCACAGAAATCCAGGGAATTCTGTTTCAACTACTAAAACAAAAGTCACCACGGAGGTAAGCCTGTAAGTAATAAGGACTTAACACAGCAATCCAGGCCATTGTGCAATCAACCATTAACAAAACCGTCACCATAGAGGAAAGCCCGAAGGTAATAAAGACTGCACAGAAATAAAGGCAATTGTGCATCCAACCACTAAAAAAACCGTCACCACGGAGATAAGCCCGGAGGTAAAAAGGACTGCACACAGAAATCCAGGCAATAGTACACTCAACCACTAACAAAACTGTCATCACGGACATAAGCCCGGCGGTAATAAGGACTGCACACACAAATCAAGGCTATTGTGCATTCAACCACTAAGAAAACCCTCACCACGGAGGTAAGCCCGTAGGTAATAAGGACTGATCACAGAAATACAGGGAATTGTGCATTCAACCACTAACAAAGCCGCGTCCATGGAGGTAAGCCCGTAGGTAATAAGGACTGCACACTCAAATCTAGGCAATAGTGCAATCAACCACTAACAAAACTGTCACCACCGAGGTATCTTCGTAGGTAATAAGGACTGCACACAGAAATCCAGCCAATTCTGTTTCAACTACTGAAACAAAAGTGACCACGGAGGTAAGCCTGTAAGTAATAAGGACTGCACAGAGAAATCCAGGACATTGTGCATTCAACCATTAACAAATCCGTCCCCACAGAGGTAAGTCTGGAGGTAATAAGGGCTGCACAACGATATTCTGGCAATTGTGCATTCAACCACTAACAAAACCGTCACCACCGAGGTAAGCCCGTAGATAATAAGGACTGAACATAGAAATCGTGACAATTGTGCATTCAACCACTAACTAAACCGTCACCACGGAAGTAAGCCTGTAGGGAATAAGGAGTGTACACAGAAATCCAGGAAATTGTGCAGTCAAACACTAACAAAACTGCACCACGGAGGTAAAAACGCAGGTAGTAAGGACTGCACACAGAAGACCAGGCAATTGTGCATTCAGCCACTAGCAAAACCGTCACCACGGAGGTAAGCCCGAAGGTAATAAGGACTGCACACAGAATTCGAACCAATTGTGCATTCAACCACTAACTAAACCGTCAAATGGAGATAAGCACATAGGTAATAAGAACAGCACACAGAAATCCAGTTAATTGTGCATTCAACCACTAACAAAACCATCACCACGGAGGTAAGCCCGAAGGTAATAAGGACTGCACACAGAATTCCAACCAATTGTGCATTCAACCACTAACTAAACCGTCACCACGGAGGTAAGAACGCAGGTAATAAGGCATGCACACAGAAATACAGGCAAATGTGCATTCAACAACTAACAAAACCGTCACCACGGAGGTAAGCCACAGGTAGTAAAGCCATCACACAGAAAACCAAACAACTGTGCATTAAACCACTAAAAAAACTGTCAACATGGAGGTAAGCCCATAGGTAATAAGGACTGCACACTGAAATCCAGGCAATTGTGCATTCAACCACTAACAAAACCGTCACCATGGAGGTGACAGTGAGGTAATAACGCTTGCACACAGAAATCCTAGCAGTTGTGCATTCAACCACTAACACAACAATCTCCACAGAAGTTAGTACGTAGGTAACAAGGACTCCACATAGAAATCCAAACAATTTTGCGTTCAACAACTAACAAACACGTCACCACAGAGGTAAGTCCGTAGGTAATAAGGACTACACACAGAAATTCAGGCAATTGTGCATTCAATCACTAACATAACAGACTCCACGGAGGTAAGTACGTAGAAAATAAGGACTGCACACAGACATCCAGGCAATTGTGCATTCAACCACTAACAAAACCATCGCCATGGAGATAAGCCCATAGGTAATAAGGACTGCACAAAGATATCCTGGCAATTGTGCATTCAACCACTAACAAAACTGTCACCACAGAGGTTAGCCCGTACATAATAAGGACTGCACACTGAAACCCAGGCAATTGTGCACGCAACCACAAACAAAAATGGCACCAGAGAGGTAAGCCCGTAGGTAATAAGGGCCGCACACAGAAATTCAGGCAATTGTGCATTCTACGACTGTCAAATCCGTCACCACGGAGGTAAGCCCGTAGGTAATAAGAACTGCACACTGAAATCAATGCAATTGTTCATCAAAAACTAAGAAAACAGTCAACACGGAAGTAAGCCCGTAGCTAATAAGGGCTGCAAACAGAAATCAAGGCAATTGTGCAATCAACCACTAAGAAAAACATCATCACGGAGGTAAGCACATAGGTAATAAGTACTGCACAAAGAAATCCAGGGAATTGTGCATTCAAACACTAACAAAACCGTCACCACGGAGATAAGCCTGTAGGTAATAAGGACTGCACACAGAAATCCAGGCGATTGTGCATTCAACCACTAACCACAGAGGTATGCCTGTAGGTAGTAAGGACTGCACACAGAAATGCAGGCAAATGTGCATTCAACCACTACCACAACCATCACCATGGAGGTGAGCCCGTAGGTAACAAGGACTGCTCACAGAATTCCAGGCAACTATGCATTCAACCACTAACAAAACCGTTACCTCAGAGGTAAGCCCATAGGTAATAAGGACTGCACACAGAAATCCAGGCAATTGTGACTTCAACCACTAACACAACCGTCGCCTCGGAGATAAGCCCGTAGGTAAAAAGGACTGCACAAAGATATCCTGGCAATTGTGCATTCAACGACTAACAAAACCCTCACCACGGAGGTAAGCCAGAGGTAATAAGGACTGCAAAGAGAAATCCAGGCGATTTTACATTCACCCACTAAAGTAACCATCACCACGGAAATAAGCCCGTAGGTAATAAAGGCTGCACACACAAATCCTGGCAATTGTGCATTCAACCACTAACAAATCAGTCTACACAGAGGTAAGTACATAGGTAAAAAGGACTGCATGCAGAAATGCAGGCAATTGTGAATTCAACCACTAACAAATCTGTCACCACGGAGGTAAGCCCGTAGGTAATAAAGGCTGCACACAGAAATACAGGCAATTGTGCATTCAACCACAAAAAAAACGTCACCACGGAGGGAATCCTGTAGGTAATAAGGACTGCACACAGAAATCCAGGCCATTGTGCATTCAACCACTAACAAAACCGTCACCACGGAGGCAAGCCCGTAGGTAATAAAGACTGCACACAGAAATCAATGCAATTGTGCATTCAACCACTAACGAAACCGTCACCACAAAAGTAAGCACGCAGGTAGTAAGGACTGCACACAGAAATCGTGGCAATTGTGCATTCAACCACTAAAAAAACCGCCACCACGGAAGTAAGCCCATAGGTAGTAAGGACTGCGCACAGACATACAGGCAGTTGTGCATTCAACTACTAACAAACCTTCACCACGAAGGTAAGCCCACAAGTAATAAGGCCTGCGCACAGAAATCCAGGAAATTGTGCCTTCAACCACTAACAAAACCGTCACCATGGAGGTAAGCCCGCAGCTAATAAGGCTTGCACACTGAAATACAGGCAGATGTGCATTCAACCACTAACAAAACCATCTCCATAGAGGTAAGCCCGTTGGTAATAAGGTCTGTACAAAGATATCCTGGCAATTGTGCATTCAACCACTAACAAAACTATCACCACGGAGGTAGGCCCGTACATAATAAGGACTGCACACTGAAACCAGGCAATTGTGCATGTAACCACTAAGAAAACCGGCACCACAGAGGTAAGCCCATAGGTAATAAGGGCATCACACACAAATTCAGGCAATTGTTTATTCTACGATTCACAAATCCGTCACCACGGAAGTAAGTCCGTAGATAATAAGAGCGGCACATTGAAATCAACGCAATTGTTCATTCTATAACTAAGAAAACGTTCAACACGGAGGTAACCCCGTAGCTAATAAGGACTGCACACAGAAATCCAGGCAATTGTGCAATCAACCACTAACAATACCGTTACCACAGAGGTAAGCCCTGTAGGTAACAAGGACTCCACAAAGAAATCCAGGCAATTGTGCATTCAACCACTAACAAAACCGTCACCCCGGAGTTAAGCACATTGGTAATAAGGACTGCACACAGAAATCCAGGCGATTTTGTATTCAACCACTAAAATAACCGTCACCACAGAGGTAAGCCCGTAGGTAATAAGGACTGCACACAGCTACCCAGGCAATTGTGCATTCAAACACTAACAAAACCATTACCACGGAGGTAAGCCCGTAGGTAATAAGGATTGCACACAGAAATCCAGGCAATTGTGCACTCCACCACTAACAAAACCGTCACCACAGAGGTAAACACGAAGGTAATAAGGCCTGCGCACAGAAATCCTGGCAATTGTACATTCAACCACTAACATAACTGTTTCCACAGAGGTAAGTACGTAGAAAATAAGGACTGCACACAGAAATCAATGCAATTGTCCATTCAAGCACTAACAAAACCATCACCACGGAGGTAAGCCCCTAGGTAATAAGGTTTGGACACAGAAATCCAGGCAATTGTGCATTCCACCACTAACAAAACCGTCACCATGGAGGTAAGTCCGTAGGTAATAAGTACTGCACACAGAAATATAGGCAAATGTGCATGCGACCACTAACAGAACCGTCTCAATGGAGGTAAGACCGTTGGTAATAAGGGCTGCACAAAGATATCCTGGCAATTGTGCATTCAACCACTAACAAAACTGTCACCACACAGGTTAGCCCGTTGGTAATAAGGCCTGCACACAGAAATCCTGGCAATTGTCCATTCAACCACTTACAAAACCGTCTCCACAGCGGTAAGTACGTAGGTAATAAGGACTGCACACAGAAATCCAGGCAATTTTTCATTCAACCACTAAAAAACTCGTCACCACGTAGGTATGAACATAGGTAATAAGTACTGCACACAGAAATCCAGGCAATTGTGCATTCAACCACTCACAAAACCATCACCACGGGGGTAAGCCTGTAGGTAATAAGGACTGCACACAGAAATCCATCAGTTGTAACTCCAATCACTAAAAAAAGCGTCACCATGGAGGTAAGTCTGTAGGTAATAAGGACTGCACACAGAAATCCAGGCAATTGTGCTTTGAATTACTATCAGAACAGTAACCACGGAGGTAAGAACGTAGGTAATAAGGACTGCACAAATTATTCCAAGCAATTGGGCATCCAACCCCTAAAAAATCGTCACCACGGAAATAAGCCTGTAGGTAAGCCCATAGGTAATAAGGCCTGCATTCAGAAATCCAGGCAATTGTGCGTTCAACCACTAACAAAACCGTCACCACGGAGGTAAGCCCGTAGATAATAAGGACTGCACACAGAAATCCAGACAATTGTGCATTCAACCAGTAACAAAACCGTCACCACGGAGGTAAGCCCATAGGTAATAAAGGCCTGTGCTGGCCTGTGCAGCTGAGCGGTCTATGCGCTACAGTCTGGAACCCTGCGACCTCTACAGTCGCACTTTCGAATGCTGCTTCGGGCATGGGTGTGTGTGATGTCCTTAGGTTAGTTAGGTTTAGATAGTTCTAAGTTTTAGAGGACTGATGACCTCAGACGTTAAGTCCAATAGTGCTCAGAGCCATTTGAACCTTTTTTGAATAAGGCCTGTATGCACAATTCTAGACACCTGTGCGAAGAACCAGTATCGAAACCGGCACCACAGAGATAAGCCCACACATTGTTGTACTGAGCGTTCTACACAGTCGTCTGGATTACCCCTTGCTAATGAGCAACTTGCCTGAAGCTGATATACCAGGGTCACAGTAGAGCGTGTTTTATTTTCATCATTTCTCGCCATATGTCCATATGACCTTTGCTCCTTATCCTCGAAGGTTCCGCTTTCAATAGTTTGTCCCCATTTAGTGAAAATCAACCTGTGTATGTTAGAGGTATTATTATTAAATTCTAGGCAAATGTGGTACAACAAAAGTGGGAGAGACCGTACACTATACGTGAGGAAATGGAACAGAAGAAAGTAAGAAAATGCAATTTTGTCCCCCCCCCCCCCCCCCTACACACAGACACCAAAAACCAACCCTAGATCCGTGGCTTGGAAGAAGGTGAAGTATCCTTTGCTCTTTCATTCACAATGGTCAGCAAAGTATGGCGGCAATTGTAAATTTATTGCATTTTCTTTCATCGTTCAGCGAATCGTACTTGTATCACAAAATTTAATCATTTACGCCAAAAATCACCCGCATTTTTACGAAGAAAAAAACAGACTAGCTACGATAAAGGCAACGAGACGCAGTTAAGTAACAGGTGAAAGCCAGCAGATCAGTAGTCAAATACATACATGTATTCCGTCACGTTAATACTGCTTAGTGTGTGGCACGCGATATCATTTGGAAACCAAGGAAGAAAGTGACCACCGGCAATAAACTTCGGATATTTGTACAAGTAAATGTTTGTGTGTCTACTCAATTATAAGGGCAATTAGTATATTTTAAGATTCAGTATAGTGGACTACTAATCGATCACTTCACTCCCTTTCGTAAATTGGGATATGTAGCAAAACCCCAACAGCGCTAAAAACTGAGAGAAATGCAGGAAATATTCATTTTTAACGTCGTCTGCACTTTAAAATACTGAGGTGTCATGTATGAAACGTCCTTTGCTTCAGCATTTTTCCATCTAAGGACACTAAGCTAACTCCACATAATCGTAATGGAAAACACTAAGGAAAAAGTGCTACACATCATTAATCAGAAGGACAATTTATCAATTAAACATGAGGAAAGAGCGGCGCGGTGTCTCACGCAAGATGGCGTGGTTACTGAAGGTTGTCTTACCACAGAGACTTAACAACGTCGGCGAACATTTAACAGACAACACTTATTTTGCTATCCACTTTCGAAATGATAAAACACGTTTAACATTTACGTCCTTTATGTGTTAGCTTCCTTAATAGGTGAGTTTCGGCGTCCTCGGTAGTATAGTGGTTAGTATCCCCGCCTGTCACGCGGGAGACCCGGGTTCGATTCCCGGCCGGGGAGAATGTTTTTAATACATTAAAATAATTTCTAGCTGCTTTCATTCCTCAGAAAGAGTGCCAGTTTCACTGCTTCTTCCCTGTTACATAAGACCTGTAACTACAACGCGCTCCAGTTTGGAAGCGTCTGCAAAAAAATTTTGTGTTGTCTTCAATCCGAACAATGGTTTGGTACTGCTGTCTTTTCAAATCTGCTCAGTGCAGGTATCTTCTTCCCAGCTCAACTACTACAACCATCATTCATTTTGGACCTGACAACTGTATTCAAGTCTTGGTCTCAATCCACATTCCGTGATGCCTCAGGGCACGCCATCTCAGCCGTATCCTTCTTTTAATCAATTTGTGCCATAAATTTCTTTTTTCACATCAGTTAGATTCACTGAATCCCGTCACTAATTACTCGAGCATCCCATCAAATCTGCATCAGTTTTCTGTGGCTCCACATTTCAAAAGTTTTTGTTCTCTTCTTGTCTAAATTGCTTATCACCTACCTTCCACTACAACACAAGATTACACTTCAGAATACCTTCAGAAATAACATTTCAATTTATATTTGTCGTTATCAAATGTTTGTTTTCAGAAATGCTCTATCTTACTATTGCCAGTCTGCATTTTATATCCTCTCTATGTGAGAAGCAGCGTTATTCTGCTGCCCAAAGCTCAAAACTTCTTGACTACTTTTAGTGTTTCATTACGTCATCCGATGTGACACTTTTTCTGCTGTAGCTACCATCAGATATTTTGCTATTCAGATAGCAAAAATCATCTCTTATTTTCAAGGTCTCATTTCCTAATGTAATTCCTTCAGCATACCCTGAATTCGACTGCATTCGATTAACCATTTTGATTTACATGTTATAATCTGTTTTCGAGAAACTATCCATCAATTGCTCTTCCAAGCCCCTTGCCGTCACTGTCAGAATTATAGCACCATCAGCAAACTACGAAGTTTTTATTTCTTCTCTTCGAACTTTAGTTTCCTTTTTAATTTCTCCTTGGTTTCCTTCGCAGTACTTTAGTCTTTGCAGTTTTACCCCCTGACTGTTTCTGCCATAATCAATCGACCACATCTGCATGTTATAACACAAGTATCGCTGGATTTTTACGCTTTCAGGAACATGTTCATACTCAATGTTAGTAAATGATATGTGTGGGACTCATAAAATATCTGATACGCGTGCACGTCGGCCTTTTCATATTTCGGAAATCACATGTATACGGGCTCTCAACTATCTATCTTGAATACACCGAATATTTCGAAAACGCAGTTTTATATTAACCACATCATGCAAAAAAGCAAGTAATTTGCTGTGTTTCTAAGACATGCATGATACTTATGTAGTGATATATTGAATCGAATTGTGTTTTTCTTTACTGGACGATTTTTTAAGGACTGGAAACCTCTTGGACCTGAAAGTTTAGTGACAGAACGTAATTTGATGTTAATAGTGAAATATTACCAGCAGTGTCTGAGTTCAAATGGTTCAAATGGCTCTGAGCACTATGGGACTTAACATCTATGGTCATCAGTCCCCTAGAACTTAGAACTACTTAAACCTAACTAACCTAAGGACAACACGCAACACCCAGCCATCACGAGGCAGAGAAAATCCCTGACCCCCCCCCCCCAGGAATCGAACCCTGGAACCCGGGCGCGGGAAGCGAGAACGCTACCGCACGACAGTGTCTGAGTTATGCACTAAACAGAAATGCCTAGGCTGGAGGTAAAAAGTTGTCTCTCCCCTGCTGACGACTAAAATATTGCCGAACAGTGCCCAACTAGATGCATATAATGATGTAAACTCATCGTAACCGTTTAGTGTGGCTCCTGGTGTCTTTATATTTTTGACGGCGCGTGAAGCAGACGGAAACCTCGGTATTCAACTCTCCAAAAGGATGCGACTCCGAATCAAAAGCATACACCTGAACTGTTTTATACTAGATGGCAAAAAAATCGTAATTGTTCAAACAGACAAGAAAGTGTGCTCTTAAGTATAGTTATGGACAACATCAAAAGAGAGGTTCGCCAAGGGTCAACAGCTGATGATACGAAATCATAACGTATGAAGATCAATTGGTGATATTGACAGACAATGAGCAGAAACTGGAAAAACAACTAAATACGTGGCAGACGTTTCCTGAAGATGCAGAAATCGAAATAAGCTTAAAAAAAGTGAAGTCGTCCAATGCAACAGGGAAAATGGACAAATGAAGGGTGTAAGTTGTAACGGAAAAATCATTAAATAAGTAGGCGCTTTCAATTACTGTGGAACTAGGCTAACCATCAGAGGAAACATCAAGGAAGAAATTTCGGAAGGGATAGAAAATTGCTCAAAATTTTATTATTATATATAAGATATATTTAGGAACTGGAAAATATCAGTAAAAGCACAGACCATGACATACAAATCATTATATACAAATTTTGACCAGTGAATCAGAATGTTGGACCTAGACAAAACAAAATCTGTGGAGAATACAAACGACAGAGATGCTGTTTCTACAATGGATCCTTGGTAAGAGGAGAAGGGACATGAAGGGACCGGATCAGAAATGAAACAATATGAAACACGCTTAAGATCAGTTCTTTATAAGAAGCAACAGCGATTAATACGTTGAAAAGGTTTGGCCACGTCACAGGAACGGGGAAAGGCAGGGTACCAAGAAGATCTCTGGAATATACACAATCTGGAATAAGACCAATTGGAAGACCATGAACAAAATGGAAAGATCAATTGAAGGATGATATGAATCACAGAGGATTATACTGGGAGGAAATGTTGAACGACAGGTTGTAGGATAAAAGAGTAGATTGGAAGGAGCTTAAGAAGCAGAAACGTTTTAGGTATAAGAGATTCCGAGTGCCCAAGTTTCGTTGTTCATCCTATACAGGCTGTAAGACACTGGACTCATATTCAGCATTATGGCGGCTCAGATTCACGCCTCACTCTCTAGTCTTGGGTTCAACACGGGACGTCATGAATCGCTTCAGGTGAACTGCGGGCTAGCCTGCCTGAAAGGGCACAGCCGAATTCTTCCCCCATCCTTCGCCAAACAGAGACTGTGCCTTTCCAAGTCATTACAAAAATAAAGCCTTTATAGCAGTTTCAAGTTGGTAGTCTCGCTTTCTTTTCTCTGAGGAAAGTGGTTTCCACTTTTTTTTCTGTCATCTAGTTTCATTTATCCTTTCAAGTTGTTTGTAGCAAAGTAGACTTTTCACTTAATGTTTCTATAGCAGCCACTTTGTCTCCTCTAATTTCGCTCATGGTCGTTTATAGTATTTTTCTTTATGTTCATCTTATAACTTTTTAAAAGTCATTATCCATTCTGCTGAACTGTGCTTTCAAGTTCTTTGCCTTCTCTGAGGAAATTATGTTTTTAATTCTTCCCTCTAAATTTCAATTATCTTTCTAAATATCTCCTTGGTTTCCTTTGATTTTTCCTCAGTGAAAAGAGTAAATACCATTGTAGGATAGGCTGCAAGTATGTCTCTCTCCCTTCTCCCCCACAGCATTCCCTTCAGGTCCTTCAACACTTACAAATCTGTTCTGATTTCTACTCAGGTTGTAAGTAATCTGTTACTTTCTGTACTATATCACTGCTGCCTTAAGAATTTCAAAGAGTGTATTCCAGTCGACAGTAATAGTAGTGGGACAAAGGATGTGGTACCTCGTGTTGCACTGTTGCCAAATTTATTCGAGATGGCGGATCCAATATGGAGGCTATAAATGTGGCAATGTCGCAGTGATATGGCGGGAAGTTCAAATTTTGGCAGGAAAATAGATCAATTCGGCTATCTCCACTACCCTAACCCCCTCCCCTCCCCTCCCCTCTGGAAATTAGCAAGAAAAGGACACAGTCCGTGCTGGGCAGCTGGGTAGGATGGATCAAAGACTTTGTTTTGCATGCATTGCTCCCCTCCCCTTCTCCCTCCTATTGGGAAATTGGTGCGAAAAGGACACAGTTGTGCTGGGCTGCCAAATAGGATGGACTTAAGTATGAATTGTTTATTTAAGCTGATTGAGTTGTCATAGGCAGTAGCTCCACCCAGTGAGTTTATAACGACATCTGGAGTCCAATTCACCTAGCTCATAGCACCAACACCAGAGCACACACTTATCTGATGCCCTCTCATCTCTTCTGACATAATCCAAGATGGCGGTTTGGGGAAAAATAGTGGGAAAAGGACTCTGTATCTAGGTGATGGACTGGGAGGATGGACATAATTGTTTACTGTCTTCAATGGATGAGATGTCTGTGTGGAGAAGAAGGAGAAGATTAGCTGTAACCACGCATAGAGGAATGTGTTGATAGGAATGATATTTGGTGAAGACGAATACGTTTCATGAAATAATGAAGATTCAGTAGAATGGGGCTAAGGTACACTTTGCAACTCATGCTTATAAATGCATGTGCTGTAACTGTAGATCATTAGATAAAAGTCCAGTCAGTCTTTCAAAGTGCAAGACATTCTCTCCAGATTCTCCGTGCTTCGCTGGAAGACAGACAATGTGCCGGGCTTCATTCCCCGTGAGTCTCCACACTGGCTCACACCGTGGCCACATGGTAGCTGCAGGGCTGTGCACTACGTATTACCTGTCGAATTGGAAATACCCATGGCTCTCTTCCTCTTTTCTATCCCAGGTGTACGGACACCCTTTGTGATTGACATGAACTGCTTCAGGAGTTATTACACCTGGTGTTGCGTAATATTGTCACACACAAAATTTGAAGTTGGCACAGGAATTAAATGTGCCACTGCATAAAGAGAGAGAGAGATAGAGATAGGGAGAAAGACAGCATTGCAGGTGACACAAGAATATTTAAAAAATTACACGTTTTATTACGAGGAATACTACCTCCACCACACTTGGACACAGCCTCAAAAAGATCCCAGCACAGTTGTGAAACCATTGCAGAAACACTTCACATGCTTTTGGGAGAAATGCCCTTGTCTTTGAGCACGAGCTGCTTCACAAGTTGACAAATTTAGTTGAATAGTCTCTAAGTGCACTTTCAAAAGGATCGCTGAACAGTAGTTTGCTTCAATTTTGGAATTATACCGCCACACTCGAACATGTAATATAAAACGATCGCTGCGCACTTCTGAAAGCTCCATGAGACACTTCACATGCTGTTGTAACAGGTTCCGAAACCAATGTCAGATGCAACATCTGACTTTACATGCCAAAACGACGACATTTGCAAGTCTCTGTCACTCTAAACAGGATGCTCACTGTTTTTGGAGTTTTAGTTGATTGAAGACACTGCCAGAGAGAGAGAAAAAATTCTGATTCCTACATCTGCTGTGGCGTTCATCACTTTACTGAAACAGTGAGTGGGCTTAATTGTAAATTTTCTACTGCTGGAGTTAGGGACGATATTTTTCTCACTTCTCGAAACACACACTGTTGTTTAAGCACAGACGGCAAAATGAGAACAGTTACACAAACAGAATTTGAAGCACTTTGCTACAGACGAGGAAAATGGTTGCAATTTTCGATGTCCTACAGCTGCTGGTCTTGAGACGCTCTAAAGCCACAATGGCAGATGAGGGACAGCATCCTGCCACAGATGGATGGTCTGCTTGGACGTGTCTCTGAACGTCCAAGAAAAAAAGACTTCACGTTACTCTCAGAACTTTCTGTAGATATCTTTCCCCTTCATGTTTGAACCAGTCTGGTGAAGCTCCTATGCCCCGCACAAAGGCTGTCTTGTGCATGGGGCATTCTGATTGGCTCTTACTGAACTTACCTGCCAAAGTACTGCAGCTGCCGGTGTGGGAGCACTGTTGGGTTGGTTTGGGGGAGGAGACAAAACTGCCAGGTCATCGAACTCATCAGATTAGGGAAGGATGGGGAAAGGTAGTCGGCTGTGCCATTTCAAAGGAACTATCCCGGTATTTTCGTGAAGCGATTCAGGGAAATCACGGAAAACCTCAATCAGGATGGCCGAACACGGGATTGAACCATTGTCCTCCTGAATGCCAGTCGAGTGTGCTAACCACTGCGCCACTTCGCTCGGTAAACTAACCTACGAGAAGGACAATACACACACCTATGCCAGAGGGAGGACTCGAACCTCTGATGGGTGGAGCCACGTGAACCATGACAAGACGCCTGAGCGTGCATGGCTATCCCGAGTGGCAGAAGCACTGTCTGACATTTTCTGCAGATGAGACTTTCAGCGGTAAAACTGTTTTACACAGATAAAAAAAAACAGAAGTCATATTACACTGACAATTAAACCCTGCAAAAGTGGTCTACAGATCATCACCAAAGACACTTTCTCAATTACACTGAATTTTTTTCAGCAAGAAACTGATCCCCATATAGGCTATATCACCACATACCATATCGATGCAGTAAACACAATTTGTATGCTATACCATACAAAATCATCACTTCTGCATCCTGCATATAGCTCATGCATATACCACGAAGACATAATACAGATCCCCCCCCCCCCCCCGTTCCCCAAAATAAAATACATAAGTACATGTGCCATATATAGTCCTCACAGTGTATTTCCCACGAGGTCGGCGGTGAGTCGGTCATCCACTGTGGTGAAGGTCGTGAGGAGTCAACCGCCCCTGCACACATGCTGGCCCAACGCGCAATCACTGCGCCATCAATGGGCAGTGGTCACTTCCGAAACTGCTGTAAAAAGGCTGGGCTGGTTCCCCTCCGCGCAAAGCTGTTACTGTTTCTGGGCCTCACTTGCTTGCCTCCTTGCTTACTGCCATGCCTTCCATACCCATCTCCATATTCTGGGATTACAACAACACGTGTATTTTCACATGGTTTGGAGAATATCATGCCACTTACGTGATAGTTCTTGATATCAAGCACGTAGCAATATAGTTTTCCCTAGCAGTAGCGCTTGCACAGAATAATTCCGATGATAAAGAGTGTAAATTATTTCTCTAGAAACCCGAAACCTTAGCGAGGTGGAACGTGTTCCCGATCACTGAGTAACTAGAAACGTATCTCATACGCGAAGATCTTACGTGAAAAAATAGAGAAAAATGGTAGTTTCACTTGCAAAAACTGAGATAACAGATTCCTGTGATATAACAAATTCCAAATCATCCTTCTGCTTTACAAAGTCAACTAAGGTATTTTACCAGCAAACCTCTCTTCCATATGCCTTTCATCGTCTAAATGCACACAACAAACACCACAATCGATGTTTTCTCAACCAAATAATGATGGAAAACGTGTAGAAGCAGTCAACTGGACAATGTAGATGGAGGGAATAACTGTCCAGCGCAAACAAATGCCCATACTGCATCTTCTAAAATTTCCACAGAGAACAGAGGCAATCACGAAGGCTGCCCAACGCATATTGAGTGTTAGTTCGCTATTTGCCAGTCTAGAGGGCAACAGGTTTAGGTCAGCTACATTCCTGTAATCCAGCTTTTCCGGTCCAGATAGCTCTCACTGTAAACCGGAAATGTCAATTGTTCAGGCCACAAGTCATTGCCGACACATGCTCTTTGCACGCCAGGCAGAAACATCCCAGGGAACCAGCCACATATATTTTATCACTCTAGGTAAATATTATGATTGCACCCTCAATCAGATGCCATTTGAACAATGAGCGAAGTATCAGAAATACCCTCTCCTGGCGACTGTGGCTCTGGAAATACAAAGATCTATAGCATTCTTATGACTGGGCATAATTTTTCATCTAAAAAGAATCTTTCATTCCCCTTATGGCAATAACAGTTTCCCTATTCAAATCCATACCTTCCCTACGACAGGACATAGTCGTTTTCCTTGAACATCTCAGAACACACACACTTCGTAGACCTACTGATCACAGCGAATCTATCATACATCCTGTACTAAGTATAATACTTCGCCAATAACTGAATGCTCATGATGTCAAACAATATTGAGTGAAAATCTGCGCTGGACGGATATGTCTCATTTGTTTGCTTGCGAGTGGTACCAGTGAGTCTTAGTAACAGAGACATCACGTGGTAATGATATCAACAACAAAAACTGTACACACTTTATAAATCGAGGTATGGTATTGCTTCCGAATGAAATGGTTTTTTACACAAATATTGCAACATTGAATATAGATGGTGAACATGTTGTGTGTATTTACACCCCGAAAGCAGAGGGTGCACATCGCCACTGATGCATACTCATAATAAAATTCAGCTATATTGTGCATGTGTCACTGAATTTAGAAAGTGATTCGGTTAAGTAACATGGTATGAAGCCAGTATTTGCAACTCCTTCATGCCACCGCTACATATTTCTCCAGAATTTGTAATGCATTCTATCTCAATGCATGTCAGAGTTCTGCAATATACCCGCTGGGTTATAGGTGATGGTTGACTGGTAATGATTACATACAATAAATGGTGTGCTAGGTGACGAATCACTTAAGAAATGCACAAAATCCTATGACCACTACACTGGATTTTCAGATCTATAGTGTCACGTTTTCTGGTAGAAATTCTGTCTGCTATTTGGAATCAATCGATTCAATCAAATATCTGCATTGTATCCTATGGAGAAGTCTTTTAATGACTATAGCCACTAGTGGATCATATTTATAGGACTCTCATACCTTGAAATGACTCAGCCTCCATTACTAACAACAATGAATGAACTGAGACATCGCATAACAGCAGCTGTGGAAGCTGCAACTCAAGACATACTCACTGCAGTGTGGGACCAATTCGAATACTGCATTTACATATGCCATGCGTCTCAAGGGGGGCGATATTGAAGACCTATAAAAAGGTATTAAAAAATAAACTTTTTGGTTTCCTGTTCATCAAAAAACGAAATTCATAGTATATGTTTATTAGTTTCAGAAATATAGACGTGCCAAGTTGGATGATTTTTTCTGATACATCCTGTATATCGAAAACAAATATCGTCTGTGTGCTAGCATCGAGCGTACGCAGTAACCCCCATTAACCCACTCAGTCGCTTGCACAGACCACTGTAAAGTGTCACTGCCTGTGCTGGAGGAGGAAGACCATATTCCGCAGACTTACTACCAGTCACAAGAGAAGGTCCCTGTGCTGTTTTTGACAATTTTTTTCCTTGCTGTAAAACATCCAAGCAGTGTATGACACAGCTTTGTACGCTGCCATACATATTGCGAGGTCTGCGTCATTTTCTAAACTGACATTAACATGTTTAGATCCACTGACTCTCACAGAAAATTAGACATCATACGGTGTAAACTATGTTGTTGCTGCTCCCACAACACACCAGTAGCGGCTCGTGACCAAAGAAGATGGTGGTGCACTTTGCTCACGAAGGAAACCATTAAGAAAAGAGAGAAAATTAGTACACTGCTCATGTTTCTATAAAGCATCTACTCATAATAAAACCAAAAGATGTACAAAGAAAAAAGTATTATTTTTGCAGAAGAAAAGGAATTAAAATCAACAGCAGCTCTATGTACTCAAAAAGTGGTAAGCATGCCTTACTAATCCTTTTCAGCAGGACTGATGTTAACGCTGTTCGATTTTATCTCTGAATTTGGACGTAGTGGTGATCACTTGTACAGGATCTCTATTCTTCTGTCCTTCATAGTTGCAAATCTTTCAATCACTCTTTGATTGAAGTCTGCAATTCCTAAAACGAAGTCTCGTTCAATAGAGAGCATCTCTAGTGCTGATAGTCTTTCTTGGTCCAGAGAATTCCGCAAGAAGTTTTTGCTGCGATTCAGAGGAAAAAAAACACGTTCCGCTTCTGATGTGGTCATTGGAATTGGAAGTATCGCTTTCAGGAGCTTCACAGATTCGCTCAGTGTATCACAAAGATTATTGTTTGTTATGTAACCCAGAAAGCTTTTGTACTCCTCTCTTCCATAAATAACAGAGAGTTTTGTTCGAAGTTTCTTTGCTTCCAAAAAAAGAGTAGCGTTCAATAGCAACTCTAACAGAAGTTTCTGGAAAACTAGAGGAGTAAGTAGCGAATTTCTCTGGTAGAACGAGAGAGGCTGCAACTAAGTGTCCTGTGAACTTGGATCTTTCTTTTGCCTCGTAACTTATGACATCACATACTTCTTTTGCCTCCCACATTAGGTTACACATCGCTACACCATCTTCAGTTCTCCCTCTTTTATGGTACTTGTGTAAACTTGTTGAATTTTCACTCACTTCTTCCCTAATGTTAACAATTTCACGCTCAAAAGCTGACTGCTAATTTTGTGCGGAAGTTGGGTCAATATCGCTTTTTTGTAGCTGGTTATACAAAATATCCAAATAGATCATGATTTTCTGAAAAAATGAAAGCCAAAAAATTAAAGCCAAAAAAATTAACTTTTCACCCTTCAAAACTGTTACTAAGCCACATGCTTCTCATTCCACAGTTTTTCCCTCTGGCTCATATTATTCATGCACGTGATAATATCTTCCCTATATTCAAAAACGGTATTGACGCTGCTTGACTGAAAATTCCAACGAGTAAGCACTGAACGTGGCAGCCGTTTTCTTACTATTTCGTCGAGAACTGCTGTTCTTTGAGGAGATGCTGAAAAGAAGCTACAAAGTCAATGAAGTTTAGTGAAGAATATTCGCACGTTTTTATTAATGGAAGCGGCTTTAAGGATAATGAGATTCAGCTGGTGGGCATAACAATGAATGTATGAAGCGTTGGGAAACTTTTCCTTAACAAGAGCCTGCAGCCCACGTGACGAACTACTCATGCTGCACCGTCACGCGCTATTAGCTTATGTGGACAGGTCCCAAAATTATTATTTATCTGTTCGATGATGGACGTTGCCAAAGATTGGGCATTATGCTTTTCTGGTGCTATGAAGTCCCAAAATCTTTCAACTGGTTTTCCATTAATGATGTACCTATAGACGATAACCATCTGGAAAACACAGGCTACGTCACTGCTTTCGTCAGCTATTACGGCCAAGAACTCAGTACCCTTATTTCCTTTCTAATTTCCTCTTGGCAGACTTGAAGCATGCACTGGACGAGTTCATTCTGGATGGTTTTTGAGGTTCCTTTGAAAATTGTAGCTTTCTCTAAATGCTGTTTTAATACAGAGTCTAATTCTGTACTGAAATTAATCAAGGAACGAAAAACACCAGGACTGGAAGATGATTCAGTCTCATCATGTCCTCTAAGGGCAAGTTCCAGTGCACCAAAGAAACGAATACAGTTAATAATTAGATTCAATATGTACCTATTATTGGTAACATTTTGGTTGTGTAATGTGACGGAACTTCTGTACACACTGTCTAATTGGGTAGCTATATTTACACTGCCTAGACTTGCCATATTCTTAAGGTTATTTACATGGACTGTGGAAAGTTTGTGTTTTCTAATTCTGTCATGGAGGTGTTGAATATCACAGACTCCGTGTTTAGACCATGAAAAATCTACTCCAAATAATACACAAGGAAAACAAAATAAGGCATTTTTTATGTTACAACCACACAGCCATTCATGCTTGTTGTACAATTCAGAGTAAAATTTCCTATTGAATTGGCGACTTTTCGTTTTAACGGCCTGTGAAATTGTTAAGGCCAACGTAGCTTCTTGATTTCTAATTTTTCCTCAAACTTCCGTGAACTGAAGGGTTCAGAAAGCAATGAAATTACCTGATTCATTATTTGACGTATTCACTTGTCACTAGAGCCTCAAAATTCACTGTATCACACGCTAAAATAACTTACACAACGCACAGGAAATAGTTCACTCGTAGCTACACCTGAACTGGTAAGGTGACGCGAGAATCCCACCTTGTTCGAAGATCCGATAGTTCCGTTCCTCTTCGGAAGAATTCGGGCCCTCTTCCTGCTCCTGGCAGAATGGCCTGGGTGAGGTGTTTATACACACAAGGCCCGCACACGAGTACAGCGTTGCCAAGCGATGTCCCCGCACCCCACATCCCCTCTGAGACACCAACGTCTGCGTTTGCACTCACAGTGCAACCCACTGTCGCCGTCGGGACATTCCACCCAACTCCGCTGCGTTCAGCGTTTGGAGCACGGGCATTTCAAAAGAGATAAACGGTGTGCTATTTCTCCACTAGTATAGAATGCGCAGAAGGCAAACTCAGTTGAACAAAATTATTCTTTGGCGGTAGAGCAAACCTGCAAATCTATACAGGAGCCCCCCTGCAACACACACTTGATGGTATTAAATAAGACTGTCACACCACATGGAATTTGAAAGAGTTTTGCGGCGTTGTGGAGCATTTCCAACCAGCTGTCCGAATGTGACTGATGGCCTCTACATTCAAACTCATCTTTGACAGTGACAGAACAGCCGATGGATCGTTGTTCCATTTCGATTCATACCTCGTACTGCAGTCATGTAGATGACCACTCTTTCGCTGCTAGCCATCCCCAGAAGGTGTTGCTCCTCTAACAAGACTCTTTTTCGATATGAAACAAGTGATATCAGCAAATCATTATGTGGTAATCAACAGCATACCAGCGGACAGGTGGGATGGAAAAAGACACCATCAATGTACACTACTGGCCATTAAAATTGCTACACCAAGAAGAAATGCAGATGATAAACATGTATTCATTGGACAAATGTACTAGAACTGACACGTGATTACATTTTCACGCAATTTGGGTACATAGATCCTGAGAAATCAGTACCCACAACAACCACCTCTGGCCGTAATAATGGCCTTCATATGCCTGGGCATTGAGTCAAACAGAGCTTGGATGGCGTGTATCTACATCTACATCTACATCCATACTCCGCAAGCCACCTGACGGTGTGTGGCGGAGGGTACCCTGAGTACCTCTATCGGTTCTCCCTTCTATTCCAGTCTCGTATTGTACGTGGAAAGAGGGATTGTCGGTATGCTTCTGTGTGGGCTCTAATCTCTCTGATTTTATCCTCATGGTCTCTTCGCGAGATATACGTAGGAGGGAGCAATATACTGCTTGACTCTTCGGTGAAGGTATGTTCTCGAAACTTTAACAAAAGCCCATACCGAGCTACTGAGCGTCTCTCCTGCAGTCTTCCACTGGAGGTTATCTATCATCTCCGTAACGCTTTCGCGATTACTAAATGATCCTGTAACGAAGCGCGCTGCTCTCCGTTGAATCTTCTCTATCTCTTCTATCAACCCTATCTGGTACGGATCCCACACTGCTGAGCAGTATTCAAGCAGTGGGCGAACAAGCGTACTGTAACCTACTTCCTTTGTTGTCGGATTGCATTTCCTTAGGATTCTTCCAATGAATCTCAGTCTGGCATCTGCTTTACCGACGATCAACTTTATATGATCACTCCATTTTAAATCACTCCTAATCCGTACTCCCAGATAATTTATGGAATTAACTGCTTCCAGTTGCTGACCTGCTATTTTGTAGCTAAATGATAAGGGACCTATCTTTCTATGCATTCGCATCACATTACACTTGTCTACATTGAGATTCAATTGCCATTCCGTGCTCCATGCGTCAATTCGCTGCAGATCCTTCTGCATTTCAGTACAATTTTCCATTGTTGCAACCTCTCGATACACCACAGCATCATCTGCAAAAACCCTCAGTGAACTTCCGATGTCATCCACCAGGTCATTTATGTATATTGTGAACAGCAACAGTCCTATGACACTCCCCTGCGGCACACCTGAAATCACTCTCACTTCGGAAGACTTCTCTCCATTGAGAATGACATGCTGCGTTCTGTTATCTAGGAACTCCTCAATCCAATCACACAATTTATCTGATAGTCCGTATGCTCTTACTTTGTTCATTAAACGACTGTGGGGAACTGTGTCAAACGCCTTGCGGAAGTCAAGAAACACGGCATCTACCTGTGAACCCGTGTCTAAGGCCCTCTGAGTCTCGTGGACGAATAGCGCGAGCTGGGTTTCACACGACCGTCTTTTTCGAAACCCATCCTGATTCCTACAGAGTAGAATTCTAGTCTCCAGAAAAGACATTATACTCGAACATAATACGTGTTCAAAAATTCTACAACTGATCGACGTTAGAGATATAGGTCTATAGTTCTGCACATCTGTTCGACGCCCCTTCTTGAAAACGGGGATGACCTGTGCCCTTTTCCAATCCTTTGGAACGCTTCGCTCTTCTAGATACCTACGGTACACCGCTGCAAGAGGGGTGGCAAGTTCCTTCGCGTACTCTGTGTAAAATCGAACTTGTATCCCATCAGGACCAGCGGCCTTTCCTCTTTTGAGCGATTTTAATTGTTTCTCTATCCCTCTGTCGTCTATTTCGATATCTACCATTTTGTCAACTGTGCGACAATCTAGAGAAGGAAGCACAGTGCAGTCTTCCTCTGTGAAACAGCTTTGGAAGAAGACATTTAGTATTTCTGCCTTTAGTCTGTCATCCTCTGTTTCAGTACCATTTTGGTCACAGAGTGTCTGGACATTTTGTTTTGATCCACCTACCGCTTTGACATAGGACCAAAATTTCTTAGGATTTTCTGCCAAGTCAATACATAGAACTTTACTTTCGAATTCATTGAAAGCCTCTCGCATAGCCCTTCTCACACTACATTTCGCTTCGCGTAATTTTTGTTTGTCTGCAAGGCTTTGGCTATGTTTATGTTTCCTGTGAAGTTCCCTTTGCTTCCGCAGCAGTTTTCTAACTCGGTTGTTGTACCACGGTGGCTCTTTTCTATCTCTTACGATCTTGCTTTGCACATACTCATCTAACGCATATTGTACGATGGTTTTGAACTTTGTCCACTGATCCTCAACACTATCTGTACTTGAGACAAAACTTTTGTGTTGAGCCATCAGGTACTCTGAAACCTGCTTTTTGTCACTTTTACTAAACAGAAAAATCTTCATACCTTTTTTAATAATTCTATTTACGGCTGAAATCATCGATGCATTAACTGCTTTATGATCGCTGATTCCCTGTTCTGCATTAACTGATTCAAATAGTTCGGGTCTGTTTGTCACCAGAAGGTCTAATACGTTATCGCCACGGGTCGGTTCTCTGTTTAACTGCTCAAGGTAGTTTTCAGATAAAGCACTTAAAAATATTTCACTGGATTCTTTGTCCCTGCCACCCGTTATGAAAGTTTGAGTCTCCCATTCTATATCCGGCAAATTAAAATCTCCACCCAGAACTATAACATGGTGGGGAAATCTACTCGAAATATTTTCCAAATTATTCTTCAGGTGCTGAACCACAACAGCTGCTGAGCCCGGGGGCCTACAGAGACATCCACTTACCATGTCTGAGCCTGATTTAACTGTGACCTTCACCCAAATCATTTCACAGTTAGAATCTCCGTCAATTTCCTTCGATACTATTGCACTTCTTATCGCTATAAACACGCCTCCCCCTTCACTGTCCAGCCTGTCTCTGCGATATACATTCCAATCTGAGTTTAGGATTTCATTACTGTTTACATGTGGTTTCAGCCAACTTTCTGTCCCTAGTACTATATGGGCGTTGTGACCGTTTATTAATGAGAGCAGTTCTGGGACCTTTCTATAGACGCTCCTGCAGTTTACTATTAGCACATTAATATTGTTATTCCCTGTTGCATTTTGCCTACTCCCGCCTTGCCGCGTCTCAGGAGGCGTCTTGTCGGGCCTAGGGAGGGAATTCTCTAACCTAAAAAAACGCCATGTGCACTCCACACGTACTCCAGTACCCTCTTAGCCGCTTCCGGCGTGTAGTGCACGCCTGACCTATTCAGGGGGACCCTACATTTCTTCAACCGATAGCGGAGGTCGAGAAATTTGCACCCCAGCTCTCCGCAGAATCGTCTGAGCCTCTGGTTTAAGCCTTCCACTCGGCTCCAAACCAGAGGACCGCGATCGGTTCTGGGAACGATACTACAAATAGTTAGCTCTGATTCCACCCCGCAAGCGAGGCTTTCCGCCTTCACCAACTCCGCCAACCGCCTGTACGAACTGAGGATGAGCTCTGAACCCAGACGGCAGGAGTCATTGGTGCCGACATGAGAAACAATTTGCAGTCGGGTGCACCCAGTGCTCTCTATCGCCGCCGGTAGGGCCTCCTCCACATCTCGGATGAGAGCTCCGGCAAGCAGACAGAGTGAACACTGGCCTTCTTCCCCGACCTTTCCACTATTTCCCTAAGGGGCTCCATCACCCGCCTAACGTTGGAGCTTCCAATAACTAATATACCCCTCCCCCCGTGTGCCTGCTCGGACCTTGTTGAAGGAGCAGCCACATGTCCACTCACAGGCAGAGCGGGCGATGCCACACGGCCAGCCTCCACGTTGACCCTCCGCCTCGTGCGCCGCGAACGCCGCTGAACCCGCCACTCCCCTTGGGGAGAGGGTGGTCCAACCGCGCCCGGTACCCGCGAAGATGTCTCAACAGCAGGGACAGTGGGTGAAGCATGTAACACCTGGGGTGTACCTTGCGTCGCACCAGACTCCCCACTGCCGCTACACTCAGAGGCAGCAGCCTAAAGACGGCTGACCGCGGCCATCAACACGCTAAGCTGTTCGCAAAGAGTGGCCAGCTCCTCCTGCGTCCGTACACAGCAGTCACACATCCTATCCATCCTAAGGAATCAATTTACTGAAGAGACTTAATCAACTTTTAACTAGACTGCTAATTCACTAAAGGCGGCTGATTGTTGACTAAACTGTGATTGCTAACCATTTCTTGTAGAAAACAATGAAAATAGCACTACCTGTCTCTGGACTGTATTCAAAACAAACACTAAGCACTACTGGCACTATGGCTGACTAAAGGGACTCTCTCTGACTGTATTCAAAACAAACACGAAATCTATGGAACACTATTACTAGCACTCGACAATTAAAGCTTCCTAAAAGCAAAAACACACCGAAGAAGAAGTGACAAGTAAGAAAAATACAGTTAATACTTAAATTAAGGTAGCTCGCTGCACAGCAGACGTGAAGCAGCGCTGCACAGCAGACGTGAAGCAGACGGCGGTTAGGGCGACAGGTACATCTCCCCCTTCCAGCTTCAACACGATACTACAGTTCATCAAGAGTAGTGACTGGCGTATTGTGATGAGGCAGTTGCTCGGCCACCATTGACCAGACGTGTTCAATTAGTGAGAGATCTGGAGAATGTGCTGGCCAGGGCAGCAATTGAACATTTTCTGTATCCAGAAAGGCCCATACAGGACCTGCAACATGCGGTCGTACATCATCCTGCTGAAATGTAGGATTTCGTAGGGATTGAATGAAAGGTAGGGTCATGGGTCGTAACACATCTGTAATGTAACGTTCACTGTTCAGAGTGCCGGCAATGCGATCAAGAAGTGTCCAAGACATATAACCAATGCACCCCTTCCATCACGCTGGGTAATACGCCAGTATGGCGATGACGAATACACTCTTCCAATGTGCGTTCACCAGGATGTCGCCAAACATGCATGCAACCATCATGATGCTGTAAACAGAGCATGGATTCACCCCAAAAAATGACGTTTTGCCATTCGTGCAGCCAGGTTCGTCGTTGAGTACACCGTCGCAGGCGCTTCTGTCTGTAATGCACCATCAGGGGTAACCGCAGCCATATTCTCCGAGCTGATAGTCCATGCTGCTGCAAATGTTGTCGAACTGTTCGTGCAGATGGTTGTTGTCTTGCAAACGTCCCCATCTGTTGAGTCAGGTATCGAGGCGTGGCTGCACGATCCGTTACAGCAATGCAAATAGGATGCCTGTCATCTCGAGTGCTACTGATACGAGGCCGCTGGGATCCAGCACGGCGTTCCGTATTAACCTCCTAAACCCACCGATTCCATGTTCTGCTAACAGTCATTGGATCTCGACCAAAGCGAGCAGCAACTTCGCGATACGATAAACCGCATAGCGATAGGCTACAATCCGACCTTTCTCAAAGTCGGAAACGTGATGGTACACATTTCTCCTCCTTAGACGAGGCATCACAACAACGTTTTACCAGGCAAGTCGGTCAACTGCTGTTTGTGTATGAGAAATCGGTTGGAAACTTTCCTCATGCCAGCACATTGTAGATGTAGCCACCGGCGCCAACCTTGTGTGAATTCTCTGAAAAGCTGATCATTTAATAGCCAGTAGTGTAAAATGATAATAAGCATCACACTCGATAGAGCAATTTTACCATAATTTCATCAACCAATGATATGGTAAGATACGTCTCAGTCTCTGTATCGTCACTAAAACGCCCCTCCACTACTTTGCAAGTACCATATAAGTAATTGAGAAAGTGGATAGATGATTGTGCAATACATCCATTCACTGTTAATTCGCGAACATGTACACCAAACTATTACAGACATATTTCTAGCACTTCGATCATAGTGCATAATTTATGATCTTTCGCTACATGGATGTACGTCACACAGCTTTCTCGCATTCTTAGGATAAAGTTAGAGATTGAAACAACAACTTGCATTGTCTTTCACCAACCCTTCCTATATCACTTTAACCAATTTAACTTGCAGCTGACCAGAAGTAGACTGCTGCCTTCCACATCTCATGAAGGAACAAAGTGAGCCTAGTCCGTAACTGCTATTTAGCACCAATCTTACTCATGGTACCCATACAGGTGCACAAGATTTCTCCAGATGCATGAATGTCGAATAGGTTAGAATCCCTTATCGGTGTATAGTATGTATGGAAGTTTTGTGACGTAAGAGCAGACAGTTTAGAAGAAGAAGAAAAATGGGTGGTTTTTATGCATGATGGAGCTTCAGACAGATGGAGTTCAAAGTATTTTACATAAACCAGCTGCACTATCAATTCTGAAGTATTGTTATAGTGTCTGGTATCAGTACCAAAAAGGTATTGGTAAGAGAGAACATAAAGACATGCACTCCTAAGGCTACACTGTTCTGCACTTAAAATGAACTATAATGTTAGAGTGGTGCGGTTTCC
Source organism: Schistocerca gregaria (assembly GCF_023897955.1). Classification (NCBI taxonomy): domain Eukaryota; kingdom Metazoa; phylum Arthropoda; class Insecta; order Orthoptera; family Acrididae; genus Schistocerca; species Schistocerca gregaria. The sequence continues at coordinate 23,683,938 of NC_064928.1, read as the reverse complement.
AACCTGTTAGTCATATGGAATGTGACACAGTTAATATTCCAATGTAAGAAATATACTTTCAGCACATGACATACATTCTCCTTGCAGGTTTCTCTATGATAAACTATGGTTAGAAACTGTAAAGTGAAATAACTACTTCCTTAAAACATCGATGACACATGTATAATATAGCTTTGCAGAAGTTATGGTGCCTACTGTTACATCCAATCATGATTCAGAAATTATACTATGCTGGCATTAGTCCTATAAAATGATCGTTAGTAATTTAAAATGCCTCTTACAGGAAAACAAACAAACGCATATCAGCAGTGTCTGACATGTGAAATGAGACGTCACTATCTCCATAAACAGGACATCAGTCAAGCAGATGTGTACATGGTGATTTCAGTATCTCACAAATACCTGTCGCTGACTTAGAATCACTGTAGTATTTAAACTGAAGACTCCATTTTATGCCTCCTAATATATGTCTGGGGAATGGAGTATGTCACATAAATCTTCGTTCATCTAGAGGAAAGTGTCAAAAGAGAATGGACATGTTTCATCATCATCCCACATGAGATGGACGTCCTCTGATGACTGAGAGTAGTGCTCTAAGTCACATAGAACACGCCATTGTACAGATTACGCCAGACAACTGATGCAACCCGACAGAACAATGGAGAAAGTGGTTAAATGACCTGCAATAACATCTCCCCCCGTCTCTAGAATGCATAATCAGTCTACCTTTACATCATACGTTATTGCAACTCAATCTCAACCGGTCACTCCAGCCACTTCCTATCATCCTTCGACACAGATGCAAAAAAGTTTAGAGGCAGATGGTTCTTTTTGTCCAGGCAAGCACCAAAGACAGCAGTCAACTCGCATGTATTACTTTTACCTCAATAGAAATACAGTAGAATGTTGCCATACAACATCTGTTTGTTAGCTGACACCACAGAGAATAAAGAAAACCACATTGTAAATACCATTTTTTAGGTTTTAGAACACCAGATCAATCCTGCACAGGGTCAACCAAGCAATCCATTCTGTAGTTGCTTTCTGGAGTCCCCCAGCTCGTAACACAACAGTCCTCAGGTGAGGACACATGGCGCCCCACAGTTGGTCAGCCTGCAACATGCATTGGCTGCCGGGCGGCTAGACACGGGTCAGGCCCCGCGCTCTGGCAGGTGCTAACCCTAGGCACACCTCCTGTCTCTCAGGAAACACCCCAGCCTTGTTTATTTGTGACCACGTGAATTCAACAATAGACCTGATGCTGCACTGCCTTTCTCCCCGAGCCATCCGCGACAGATACGCACACAAAAAACAGAGCAAATGCACTGCAACTGCGCTCGAGTACAGCTGTGATGAAGCAAGCTGGGATACTTTTAATTCCCCTATTGTTTTGCCATCTGCTTACTTAAATCCTTTTTTTCATTTTTGAAGTAATTACCATTAACAAACGTGAATATAATTTGTATTTTCATAACAGGGAAAGGTTGACCTTCAGTTTTAAAGAATATAGTACCAAGTCTAATTTTGTGCCTAGTTTTAGGTATGCAATTGATTTTCTAATTTATTTCCGCTATTCCTAGTTAACATCTTTCATTGTAGGGGGAAATCAGCAATGTTTTAGTAACTTTAATTCTACTGTTGACATATAAACAAATATAAATCTTATAAAATTACAAACATTTGGAAGACTAAATACTAGTAATATAGTATCTATTTGGCTCTATTCGAAAACATTTTATCAAAGCCAACCCTTAATTATTTCCAAAGTAATAAACTGTTTTGTCCAAAGTATTGTTTGCGTAACTATATCTGTTAATTTCATCATTTAATAAAAAATTCGGCATAAACTTTGTAGAAGAAACTGTTAAAAAGACAGAATTTATCGATTTATTCAGTTAATCGAATGAGTTAAATTTTAATTGTAATTTCTGTAAATTTAAACAAGGTGTAGTTTCAAGGCCTATTAGTGTGATGATATATAAGGGCTCGATTTTTGGTTACGAGACGGTCAGTAGACAGCCGAGTTTTAGTCGAGGAACCTGTGTTGGTTAGAACAACAACAATGCTTCAGCTTAACTATGAAATAAGTGTTACACCATTAGGCCATGTGTTAAAACAATGACACTGTCTGCTCCATATGTACCTTTCTATTCTTCTTGCTGGTTAGGTTTTTACTGCTCATAGATGTGGAGGTTTGCCTGCACACTATTAATGGGGCTTATCAAAAGTTAAATAATAGTGCATTGGCCATATAACTGTGTACTATTACGGGTGGTGAACAGTGAAATTAAAGTACTGTGAAATGCAACTGTGCACCTGTCAGCTGCATTATTTACAGTAGTCAGTGATGGAATCCATAACCCATTTTCCAGCCAGTGCAGGAACACAGTACACCGAGGACAATAAAAACAAACGAATACATAAAGCAGACAGAACTGCTTCACAGTACTATTCTACACTGTCCAACCAGAAAAAAACGTGGGTTTCCGCTAGGTGTCAACAACTGTACTACCGCATTTACAAGCAATTTTAGAATACGTGGCAAGAGAGTCTCGTAATTTGTCCATCTGCAGAAATAAACGTCGGATATTACTTCCACACCGGCAGCAGCAGCATTGGCCGGTTTCAGACCGAAAAAAATTCAAGCTCTCCTAGACAGGAGCAGAGCAGTGTAACTGAGTTAGTGTCTTTGGCGATAATTTTCGTATTTCATGATGTGTAGACCACTTTTGCAGGGCTTAACTGTCAGTGCAATACGACTTCTGTATGCTTTTTCGATCTGTACAAAACAGTTTTGGCACTGAAAGTCTCGTCTCCAGAAAATGGCGGCAGCAGTAGTAAGCAAAATATGTCAACTTACTCATTTCTCTCTCCCCAAAATTTGCTATGATTCTAAGTGCAAATGTGACTGGACTAAGGTGTTCTAGGAGTTCCACAATGTATTTTTTACAATTTAAATTGTCATCAATATGTACATCTAAGAATTTTGGAGCTTCCACCCGATGTATTATTTCATCACCATGTGTTACACGTATCACTGGTGCAGTACCCCTAGAGGTGCAAAACTGAACATGATGTGTCTTTGTGAAATTCAGAGTGAGACCATACATCTGCAAAAAGAACTAATTCTGCTTATTGTACATTCGACGTTATATCATTTAGATATATGAGAAACAGTAGTGGACCTACTATTGAGCCTTGGAGAGCCCCATACGTGATTTCTTCCCACTCAGAATTATGTCCTTGGATTCTGTTGGCTGAATTACGACTAAGTACAACTTTCTGCATTCTTTTGGTTAGATATCACATAATCCATTGGCTAGCTATACCATCAAACCATAAAACTTCAATTTATATATGAGTATGATTCACACAACCAAATGCCTTGGATACGTCACAGAAAATAGCTACCGGTACCATTTTCTTATTTAAAGCTTGTAATATCAGGTGTTTGAACATGTAAGTGGCATTCTCAGTAGAGCAACCCTTCTGAAAACCAAAAATGTGATTTGTAGAGGATATTATCGTTGCCAAGGTGAGCTACTAATCTAGAATACAGCACTTTCTCAACAATTTTGGAAAGTTATGTCAGCAGTGAAATAGTTCGGTAGTTACTGATTTCATTCTTATCACCCTTCTTAAAGAAATGTTTAACAATGGCATACTTTAGTCTCTCTGGAAAAATGTCTTGAGTTAGTGATGCATTACATATTTCAGACAATACTGGACTTATCATATGGAAACAAATCTTTAGTGCTCTATTGGAAACACCATCAAAACCAGAAGAGCTTACATTCTTGGAAGAATGTATGATCCTCTTAATTTCAGAAGTAGAAGTTTACATTCATATGATGTACTTTTATGGGAGTTACTTCTTCAACATATTGCTGTGATCTTTCTCTTGAACTGTTGGTCCATGTGCTTTCTACTATGTTTAAGAAATGATTATTAAATACATTTGCTACCTGTGATTTGTCATTTATAACCCTTCCATTCAATTCAATAGTAATGTTATACTCTTCTGTGATTGGTTGTCCTGTCTCTTGCCTCACTATATTCCATATTGCCTTAACTCTGTTGTCAGACGTTATATGCATGTTTCTTGATTTTTTAATAACCTTTCTCAGTCATTTTGAGTAGTTTTAGTAGTGCGCAACTACTGTGGTGTCTCTACTTGTTTTCGCCAAAAGATACATTTCCCTTTTCCTTTCACACGATACTTTAATCTCCTTAGTGATCCATGTTTTTTTTTTTACATGGTTGTTTAATGTCCTTTCTGATTAGCTTATGCAGAAAGCTATTTTCAAATACTGATATGAATTCATCATGGAATAGATTAAATTTTTCGAAATGTGGTGCTACAGAAGAATGCTGAAGATTCGATGGGTAGATCACATGCCTAATGAGGAGGTGTTGAAGAGGATTGGGGAGAAGTTTGTGGCACAACTTGACTAGAAGAAGGGATTGGTTGGTAGGACATGTTCTGAGGCATCAAGGGAGGGCAGCGTGGAGGGTAAAAATCGTAGAGGGAGAGAGACAAAGAGATGAATACACCAAGCAGATTCAGAAGGATGTAGGTTGCAGTAGGTACTGGGAGATGAAGAAGCTTGCTCAGGAAGGTGTAGCATGGAGAGCTGCATCAAACCAGTCTCAGCACTGAAGAACACAACAACAACAACAGATTAAATTTTATGTTGCCATGTGGTATTTTATAAATTTCACCCCAAGTTGTTTCTTGTAAACTATTTTGAAAAACATCTGCCATGTAATCATTAATGATTGTAACTGACTTCCACTAAGGTGTATTCACACTGTAGGGGATTATGTCATTTATCCTGATTAATGGTGCATCATGATCAGAGAGAGCAATTGTTTCTGGGTAAACATTATTTTCTTGCTTTGTGCCTCAACAAAGAAAACATTCTCAATTAGGGACCTACTGTCTCTGTCCACCCGTGTTGGAAAGTTAACTACTGAGAGAAAATTGTAGGATCGAAATAAGGTTTCCAGATCATTGTTCCTTTTGGAATGCTTTAGATAATCTACACTGAAGTCACCACAGACTATTCACTGCTTGCTGATGCCTGACAGACAGCACAGTAAGGAATCCAGGTTCCTCATAAATAATTCAAAATTTACCAATGGGGATCTATATACTGTTACATTTAAAAGTGAGCTGTTTCTCAGCATTAATTCACAAGCACACACTTCTATGTGCTGATCACTACAAAACCTCCTTGCGTCAATGGTTTTGAACTTGTGTTATGTCTTGATATATGCAACAACGCCTCCTTTTCCCATATGAAATCTGCATGAGTAAGCTGCTATACTGTAATCTTTTATACGTAAGTCATCTGACCCTGTGGTCATGTGTTGTTAAGACAGGCACAGGATGTCTATCGTTTCCTTTAAATTTTGCAAGCAGGCCAGATTGTACCTTATTGCTTAATCCTCTAATATTTTGGTGGAATAAGCTAAACTTATTTTTCTGTGCCTTCTCGTGGTGCTCTTCTGTTATAGTGGCTTATTTCAAAACAGGGTGCCTGAAACTTAATGCTAATCTTAAAAGAAGGTGCCCCTCTGACACCAGTAACAACAGGGATCTTGCATTGTGTGATGGTGGCACATTTAGCTCCAGTGACATCTTCAAATTATGTATCTGACAATATTCTACAACACCAGGTGTAATAATGCCTAATGGAGTTCATGTTCAGTGACAGAGGGAATCCATGTACCAGGGATGGAAAGAAGGAGAAAGAGGGCCACGGGTATTTCCAACGTGACAGGAAGTGATTAGCATGCAGCCCTGCAGCTACCGTGTGGCCATTGCATAAGCCTGTTTGGAGACTCATGGGGCATGAAGCCTGGCGCGTTGTTGTCTTCCAGTGGGGCATGGAGAATCTGTCTGGGCTCAACATCTTGCCTCTCACACTTCGGAAGACTGACTAGACTTTTATCTAACGATCTACAGTTACTGCACATGCATTTATTAGCATGAGTTGCCAAGTGTAACTTGGCCATATCCTGGTGCATCTTCATTATTTCATTAAGTATATTCATCTTCACCAAATATCATGGCTATCAACACAGTCCTCAGATGCATAGTTGCAGCTAATTTACTAGTCCTTCTCCTGCACAGAAATCTCATCCATTAAACAAAGAAAACAATTATGTCTGTCCTCTTAGTACAGCAGCTAGACACATACTGAATCCTTTTCTTGCAATTTTTCCTGAGACGACCTTCTTGGATTACGTCATGGGAGGGGAGAAATGGTGGGACGACAATGCGCTCTTGTGGTGGTAGTGTGAACTATGTCACTTGGACTACGGACCTTGTGGTGAACACACTGGATGGAGTTACTGCCTATGACCAACTCAAATCTTTTAAATAAACAATGCATACTTACATCTGTCCTATTTGGCAGCCCAACATAGATTGAGTCAATCTCCCGCCAATTTCTGGTGGGTGGGGAGTAGGAAAGGGGGGAGGGGAAGGGGTTTAGGTTAGTGGAGGTAGCCCAATTGATCTATTTTCCCGCCAAAATTTGGCTTCCCGCCATTATGTCGCTGCAGTGTTGCCACATATATGGCCGCCATCTTGGATCTACCATCTTGAATAAAATTGCCAACAATGTAACGTGAGGTTACACATACTTTGTACCACTGTTAACTGTCAAAAGCTATGTCTAAACATACAATTGCTATAAATGTAGGTTTGTCTTTTTCTGTAAATAATTTGTGTCAGTATTTTGTAACCATGACATATTAAGTTCAAGGTTCATTAATGTTTACACCTGGCAGTAACTACGTTCTTTGTAATTGGGATTATTTCTTTCTTCATGAAGGCTAAGAACATTTGGTCTGCCTCATGTATCCTGTACACCAAATGACACAGTTCTGCTATGACTGGCTCTCCCAAGGATTTCAATAATTCTGAGGCAGTGTCATATACTCCAGGAACCTTGTTTCAACTTGGGTCTTCCAGTGCCCTGTTGAATTTTTCTGGTAGTATCATATCTCCCCTCTCATCTTCATCTACTTCCTCTTCATTTTATATAACATTGATACAGATGCTGCTCTTTTGACAATGGTGTCTTAGGTTTTCCTATAGGCGCCATATACCTTTGAAACAGCATGATCCTGCAGCTTTGCATTTCTGCACCATCCATCGTGGTTTTGCTGTTTTACACTCCCTGTCAATTATAGTTTTTTGACTTCTGTGTTCTATTTTGTCTGCTTCACTTACTGCATTTTTAAATCTTATCCAACTGAGTGCTGCAGATTTAGATAAAAGACATGCAATTTTTTTCAGAGATTACTGACACGGCTGAAGAAGATTGATAAAATTACGAGTTACTGGGCTTTTCAACACATAGTAGTGCTTTTTCATGATATGCATAGATCATTACAGTTAAAAAACTTTGTTTTTATTTTTTATTAAATGTAATGATATCTGTGTAACATAAACAAGTAATACTTCAGACACTGGACCCAATTAGAGGGAAAATGAGAGAACTGGGACAGTCTCCATGGTGCCACATTTCCCCACCGTCTCCTATGTCGTCATGCAGTATTGCCTGATTTTTTATTGTAGACCTGTCAACTCTCAATCTGTGATCGATTCTTCTCGCCTTTTGTCAAGTCAATAACATGCATGTTTGCAAGTTTTATGTCGCAAGCGTTACCAGCTCCATATCCAGATGTGGCATTGTGGTGGCATCTTATCAGCTCATAAGGAACACAGACCTTCACCCAATAAACGAAGCTGTTAGTTTTCCTATTAAGCAATCTTGTGTTTTGAAAATGAGTTTTTGTAGCTTCAGAATTAAAAAGGTACATACAGAGTTTTGATAGGTCCAGTACATCCATACTGATATAAACAGGTTTTGTGAACTGCATCGCTACTTTTGCCATGTCCAGAATCACAAATTCACATGGAAGACGGCTGCCCATTTAAAACTTGGTTTGGCAATCAATTGTCGCACTGCACAATGACCCTCCCAACGTCTGACTAATTTAATATTATGATATTTCCTAATTTTTCTATTGTCTTACCAAAATTGGAGTTATTCATTAATCTGTAAAAATCTGAATTAGAAACATATATCATGGCTGATTCTTTCTCAGTATTTAAATTTATACTACTACATTGCCCCGAGACTCTACTCGAATTGAATACTGGTGACTCTACTCAGAACCACACCCAAAGTGAGACATTGCCGAAGGCGTCTAGGATGTATTACGTGAATAATTTTGTCCACAAGCATTATGATGAGCTTGAGGCGGAACTCGCTGCTCTGGGAATAGTAACAGATCAGTGTACGTGTCATGAAAAGTATCAGGATATGCGCAATACACCTCCACACTATATCATACACGAAAATCATCTGCCACAGCTGAGATTTCTAACCAGTCCATTTCAGCAAGAGTCAACCACCTAAACCCCCAATAGCTAAAAATTGTTGTATAACGAACCCATATCAGATATTAACATCGAAGTACAGCACGTAACTTGAACTGACAGATGTTCTTTTATAAATTCACCCATTCATGGGTTATTTGCTTTGATGTGTCTACGGACATGACGATGAAGTCCCACACGAATTCAGCACTCGAAAAGTCACAGCATGTCGACGTTAGTAAAAGGTACAAGTTTGACTCCTGTACTTTTGAGCACTGCATCCCACGATAACTCAGGCTCAGTGTGTAGTAGAAGGCAGGATACAGCTCGCATACTTCCATGCATATAATCTGGACTTGGTCAAAAATATCAACAGGGAGGTGTACCTACATGTACCTGTAAAGTATTGAATATTACCCTAAGTTTTCGATAGTAAACTCCTATCAAACACACACTGTGTACTCATGTTCTGCACCCATTAAAGGCAATCACCTGTAAGTTTCATTGAAAACACAAATATGCCAGGTAACACGGTTTGGCGGTGTTTCTCCGCCAAATACAGATATTTGCATGGGAAATTCCCCCTTCATCATTATGAGCTGAAATTTAGCATCATTGGGATGTGCAGTTCCAGAGAGATGTGTATCCTCTTGACACACAGTTTTTGAACTGATGGCTGCATGAATCTTAATGTAACCAGGAAGTGCCGTGTAATATACCTGGTGGCTCTCTTTGAGAATGAAATACGTTTCTCTGTGCTCTCAGCTGGGACACTAACTAAATCATTGCATAAAACAAAATCGACCAAATGTTCAATAACGAAATGAGCATCATACCAGCTCAAATTGTAAACAAATCAGGAATGTGATGCAGGAGTATACAATTAAAGTTGTATGAATTTTGTAGTACACTGGCCAGCCGGAGTGGCCATGCGTTTCTAGGCGCTACAGTCTGCAGCCGAGCGACCGCTACGGTCGCAGGTTCGAATCCTGCCTCGGGCATGGATGTGTGTGAGGTCCTTAGGTTAGTTAGGTTTAATTAGTTCTAAGTTCTAGGCGACTGATGACCTCAGAAGTTAAGTCGCATAGTGCTCAGAGCCATTTGAACCATTTTGTAGTACACTGCAAAATTTGTAGTTAGATGGCAATGTTCCCTAACTTGTTTTCTGCCCATATTTCTTATGGGAATCCCATAAATAAAGCGGTCAAATGTTTTATTGTCCAATGATGTAACTTCCTGCATAATAGTTTGGGGAATGTTGGTGTGATAAATCTCATCAACTTCCTCTGCAAGTGTTTTTACCTCAGAGAGCAAGCATCTAGCAGGATCTTCCCCACAATGAGATTAGAAATATTACAATGACTCGAGTCATATGAACATACACAAAGCCGCAAATAGAACGTGTCGTTTTATGAGGTTGTATGTGAGGCGGTAATGTCGCCCTTTACAGCCTGTAACAGGATTGAGAGGCATTCAGATTTAGCGTACAATATTAAAGGCACATACATCTTGCATAGAAAACTGCTACACTCAACCAATTTTTCACATCTCTTGGTATCCCTATATATATCAGGTCATGGACAGAGAAACAGAGAAATCCTATTGTGTAAATGTCGTATAGGTTTACCACAGTGGACTGTTTTAAATATACACCCTGTGTAGAGTCTCGAGATGTTAATTTCAGTACAGCAACCGCATACATGTCGATGATGGACGTCCTCTCCTGAAGACATCGATGTCTCGAGTGAATGTAATCTTCAATGTAATTCAGCTCACAGTTAAATTATTCCACTCCACCCCACTGAACTGCACCTTCGTAGATCACAGGACACTCTGCTCTTCTACTATAACTTCGAATTCTATGTCAGATTCCATGTAGACATTAATATGCTTCGATCCGCTGGCAGTCAACTGATAAGTCTTGGCGAACAGCAGCATTTTGAAACGAAGTAGCTAGGTGGGTAAACTGCTGAGTCAGATCTGCAGCAACCCCCTCCTCGAGGATGGGGGAAAATCCACCCTTTTCTTAAATTTCCTGCAGTTAAAACTTAGCATAAATGATCTAACTTGGCTTTCCTGTCATTTTAAACTAAACATAAGCGTGATATTTTGAATTTAGGACCATTTCAAACTTCGCAAAAGTGGTCCATCTTGTATTGTGACATCAGTGGGGTGAGAATAGTGAGAACGGGTGAAAGCAGACAATAGGGGATAGGATGGGGAGGGGGAATCGGCATATGCTACATAGCATCATTGTCGTTGTTGTTGTGGTCTTCAGTCCTGAGACTGGTTTGATGCAGCTCTCCATGCTACTTTATCCTGTGCAAGCTTCTTCATCTCCCCGTACCTACTGCAACCTACATCCTTCTGAATCTGCTAAGTGTATTCATCTCTTGGTCTCCCTCTACAATTTTTACCCTCCACGCTGCCCTCCAGTACTAAATTGGTGACCACAAACACCTCTTTTCCCTAATTCTATTCAATACCTCAGCATTAGTTATGTGATCGTCCCATCTAATCTACAGCATTCTTCTGTAGCACCACATTTCTAAAGCTTCTATTCTATTCTTGTCTAGACTATTTATCGCCCATGTTTCACTTCCATACATTGCCACACGTGTTCCAACATTTCTACGGAGTCCAAACTGATATTCCCCGAGGTCGGTTTCTACCAGTTTGTCCATTCATCTGTAAAGAATTCGCGTTAGTATTTTGCAGCTGTGACTTATTAAACTGATAGTTCGGTAATTTTCACATCTGTCAACACCTGCTTTCTTTGGGATTGGATTTATCATGTTCTTCTTGAAGTCTGAGGGAATTTCGCCTGTCTCATACATCTTGCTCATCAGATGGTAGAGTTTTGTTAGGACTGGTTCTCCCAAGGTTGTCAGTAGTTCTAATGGAATGTTGTCTACTCTGGAGGCCTTATTTTGACTCAGATCTTTCAGTGCTCTGTCAAACTCTTCACACAATATCATATCTCCCATTTCATCTTCATCTACATCCTCTTCCATTTCCATAATATTGTCCTCAAGTACATCGCCCTTGTATAGGCCCTCTATATACTCCTTCCACCTTTCTGGTTTCCCTTCTTTGCTTAGAACTGGGTTTCCATCTGAGCTCTAGATATTCATGCAAGTGGTTCTCTTTTCTCCAAAGGTCTCTTTAATTTTCCTGTAGGCAGTATCTATCTTACCCCTAGTGATACATGCTTCTACATCCTTACATTTGTCCTCTAACCATTCCTGCTTAGCCATTTTTGAGACGTTTGTATTCCTTTTTGACTGCTTCACTTACTACATTTTTGTATTTTCTCCTTTCATCAATTAAATTCAGTATCTCTTCTGTTACACGAGGATTTCTACTAGCCCTCACCTTCTTACCTACTTGATCCTTTGCTGCCTTCACTATTTCATTCCTCAAAGCTACCCATTTTTCTTCTACTGTATTTCTTTCCCCCATTCCTGTCAATTGTTCCCTTATGCTCTTCCTGAAACTCTGTACAACCTCTGGGTTACTCAGTTTATCCAGGTGCCATCTCCTTAAATTCCCACCTTTTTGCAGTTCTTTCAGTTTTAATCTACAGTTCACATAACCAATAGATTGTGGTCAGAGTCCCCTTACAAATTATAATCTGGTTCCTAAATCTCTGTCTTACCATTATATAACCTATCTGAAACCTTTTAGTATCTCCAGGGTTCTTCCATGTGTACAACCTTCTTTCATGATTCTTGAACCAAGTGTTAGCTACGGTTAAGTTATGCTCTGTGCAAAATTCTACCAGGCGGCTTCCTCTTTCATTTCTTAGCCCCAATCCATATTCACCTACTACTTTTCCTTCTCTTCCTTTTCCTACTGTCGAATTGCAGTCACCCATGACTATTAAATTTTCGTCTCCCTTCACTACCTGAATAATTCCTTTTATCTCATCATATATTTCATCAATTTCTTCATCATCTGCAGAGCTAGTTGGCATATAAAGTTTTACTACTGTAGTAGATTTGGGCTTCGTGTCTATCTTGGCCACAATAATGAGTTCACTGTGCTTACCCGCGTTCCTTTTTTGTTATTCATTATTAAACCTACTCCTGCATTACCCCTATTTGATCATAGAGAGAAGAAATCTGACAACTATACAGATTGTCCCAGCTCCCTCACTGCCCATTTACCTTTATGTTATAACATTTTGTTTTTTCTGTGAGTGCACAAATCAACTATTTGTTCTACAGTAGTTTAGTTTGCTAGCGAATGTTAGATAGGAATCACAGCTTCATGTTTATGTACCCTGCTGACTGCTTAAGGACCATCGCTGCAATGTTAACAGGCAAATGAGGCACTGAAGGTAAGTGTATGCTTCGAAATGTACATTCTGTTAATACGTTACTGAAAAGGCAGTAGATCATACTATTATTAGTTTTCTGTTCATTTCATTTGATGTTACATGTTTTCACAGCTAAAGGCATTTTTGCTACCACGAAGCAATAAGATATTTGTTTATGTAGACGATTTACCTATTTCATATTTTTCTTCAGACACAGAATTAGGCTAGGGAGACTTTCGCAATACAGATTCTAAGACGAATAGGTTTGAATTAATTTTGTTCATCATCTTCGATGTTTTTTTGAAAGATGACTTTCTCGAAAGGCTGTAACTGTTTCATTAACAATTTAAACAATAAAACACTGCACCAGTAACGTTTATTTATTCCCAATTACAAGCTCTACTTCACTAATGTAGAGTTCTATCTTTTTCTTTTTTGTATACAATAACTTGAACTCTTTAAAAACACGAAAGCGGGAGAAGGAAAGCAGAGCAACGCACACATGCATATATCACACACAATACCAATGTAAATTCTAGCACCACTTGCAAATGGGAAAAAGTTTCTGAAACGCGTTTTAACATGCATGTAAAAAACTTAACTGGTACATTGTTTTTTTGTTTTATTTATTTATTTATTGCCAGCCGGTGAGGCCGTGCGGTTCTAGGCGCTTCAGTCTGAAACCGCGTGACCGCTACGGTCGCAGGTTCGGGCATGGATGTGTGTGATGTCCATAGGTTAGTTAGGTTTAAGTAGTTCTCAGGTCTAGGGGACTGATGACCACAGATGTTAAGTCCCACAGTGCGCAGAGCCATTTCAACCATTTTTTTAAATTTTTTTATTCATTAACTGGAATCTTGAATAAGTTTGATTTGAGCAAGTCATTACGCTTCAATTGATACAGGTGAAGAAAGACGTTTCGAAGAAACTAAAAGCGAAAGTGTAGAGTGACTATTTTCTGCCATTAAGAACTAACGACTTAGAAACACTGGCACTGACAAAGGCGAGCGCTCATTAATTAGAGTGTGCAGTAGGAGCAATGCGGAGGCAGATTCTGTGCGTATCTCTCAGGGGAACTAATTCATCAGAGGAAGAATTCTAAAATAGACTTTCCTGGAAGAGTCACTAGTCTGAAATCGTAGCAGGCTGTCCATCCAAACTCCGACAGGCAAATAGAATGGTTCAGTGCAGAACTTGAAGGCATATAAGACGCTCTGGAAGATCCTAAAATAGATAGTTGTACTGTACGAACAGGGCTTTTCGAACATTGTGGCACCTGATGGCACAGAACCGAGTAAAAGTAGAAGAATACGGAAGAGGTCTTTATTAAGCAGTTTTAATGTTCGGATAATAAGTTGCCGTCTCTTTAATATAAGAGTAGTTGATCAATGCAGCTAGCCGCTATCTCTGTGTAATGTCTTGTCTGTATAGACTTGTATCTGTTGTCTTTAAGATCCCTTCACCTTCACGCATAAGTCTATACAGTAAAGTAAGGCCCTCACAGTTCTTGGCTGATCCGTGGTAAGACAGGCGAAAAATTAAAGTAATGGAGGATTATTAGTATTATCTCCATTTTCATTCGCTCTCTCTCTTTCTCTCCTTTATCTATGTATAGTTTTTAATATAAGATTTCATTACGTGATATAGTGATAAGAAGAATCAGCCAAATAGAATCTTTGGTGGAGTCCTTCGTCTTGGTAATCAGCGGCTGGCTTGCTGTAAGAGATCTTTACATTTATTATTACTGTTAAACACTGCAGTCAGTCGGGAGAATCAATCGTTTGACAATTTGTTCCTTATACGAAAGAGTGCGAATTCCAGATGTGTACGAAGCCTTTTTGGACGATTTAACACAGACTCAGTGATTGCAGGCTCTCTTCGACACAGCTGAAACTTCCCCACTAATTACAGGGCCAACGTGATCAACAAATGATTCAGAAAAAACTCATTCGTTCATTCACTCCAGAACAAAAAAGCCACAAACCTTATTTATGGAGGAAATCGTGCATTAAATCCATCTCCATTACATGTCCAGATCTCCGGTAATTCCACACCTTAATTATTTTCCTTTTACAGTCTCTTTCTGTTCAAAACAAACCGCTAGCGGCACAAATGTTAACTGGCTTCCATTAGCGAGAAGAAAAGCAGAATATGTATCTCTCAGAAACACGTCAATCCCTCAACAGATACTCCAGAAGCTGTTCTAGTTACCCCTACAACAACCATGGAAAATGCATATATGCATCTCTGTTATTTCAAAGAATAAATGCACTAGAAAATACTTTGGCGTCGACGAGCTGTCGCCGCATATATTACGAGAAAATCAGATCAGATAACTTTTCCAAAGTGAATCAATGTGGATGGTTTGAATAAAAATGATTAATTGGTGCGTAGTAGAGGGTATTTGCTGTGGGGACATTACACAGTGGAGGGATAATGACTTGAGAAGAAGGCGAATATTCGCTACGATGTACTGATGTGGGAATGGTGTGACCAAAAAACTGTGTTAGGTCTCACACACATTGTTAGTTAAAAACAACTGTTCTACAAATCTACTTCTACAAAAAACAACTACTCTACAAATCTACTTCTTTATGTACGCCAATTAAAAAGAATTCCGGTATCGGGAATCGAACGCGGGCCTCCTGGGTGAGAGCCAAGTATCCTAACCACTTTTTTTTTTTTTGTAAGCTCGTTTTGTTCGTGTCAATTGTTCGTGGCGGACGTCACCTGACGCCCATTGAAGTTCGTTATTGATCCATTCACTCAGTTTTTTTTTTTTAATTACAGAGGGCAGCTAACCCTCTGACCGAACACGCTGACCTACCGTGCCGGCTGGTTGTTGATCGATGTGTTTGGTCGTTGCGGACGTCACATGACATCCGGTCAAGTTCGTTTTGTTGATCCTTCCACTCAGTTTTTTTATTACAGAGGCCAACCAGCTCTCTGACCGAACACGCTGAGCTACCGTGCCGGCTTTTTTTTTTCACTTTTCTTCTTTGCATCTGCTCGGGGCAGACGTCGTACGACATTCTTATAACTTCGTTGTTGATCCATTAACTCAGCTTTTTATTACAGAGGGCAGCTAATCCTCTAACCGAAAACGCTGAGGTACCGTGCCAGCTAGCTACCGGATCGATGTGCTTAAAATGTGTATAGTCTCGTCTCAATCGGAAAGATTATATTTATCGCTGGCCTTACAATAATCGTAATTTTGTGTGGAAACATGAGGAGAGATTTATCTGGATATGACATCACCTGGCAGCATGCCACAATGACGCGTATAGTCGACTTTTAGCGGGCAAGAGAGCTGCCCGCTGTGTTCCTTTATAGAGAAGGTCCTTGCAGAGATATGAGTATGGGTTTCCCCACTGACTTCGTGGTGGTCTTAAACTGATGTTTTTTTCGTTTTTTACATTTCTTCTCATTCACTTCTATGCCTTTGTGTCGTGTTTCATTATTTATTTGGAATATTGACGGAAAATTCCTCCGGTACTTGGAGGAACATAGACATTTTAAAAACTTAAACATCGTTTAATGTTTTCTTCAGATGAGAACCAACAGCCGTTAAGTACTTTTGAAAATGCATTTTAACTATCAGCTGCTTTATTTAACCCATAATCATCTACCGTTTTCGGTCACAGACTACCAACACTGGGTGTATGGTAAAACAGGTGAGTGAAGACATATCCAACTTTAATTTTTGTAGTCCTGTCTTCCTCAGCTGCGTGTAATATTACGGTATATCGATAATTTTTACTTTATGGACCGTCTGACAGCAACTGAATGAGACACAATTTTAGTGCCATACGCGTTTCGCCTTTATTTTCTGCCAGGCATCTTCAGTGGCGTGGAATATGTACATATGACTGCTATTTAATTTACATTTTGGTCAATGAAACTATAGGTTATAACCAATCACCAAAACTGTTTATGACCTATGGGTACAGTCACCAAAATTTAAATTACATAGCAAACATATGTACATATATACATATTCCAGGCTACTGAAGATGCCTTGCAGAAAATAAAGGCGAAACGCGTATGGCACTAAAATTGTGTTTCATTCAGTTGCTGTCAGACGGTCCATAAAGTAAAAATTATCAGTGTACCGTAATATCCCACTTTCCTTTTAGTTGACACAACGTCAAGGCTATGTTTTTAAGTGATCTGTTTTGCCTTACACATTGTGATGATGGTCTATGAGCGAAACTGGTAGATGATGCATAGGTTTAAATAAAACAACTGATGGTTAAAAAGCATTTTCTAAAGATTTTAAATATCAGTACTGATGTTCGACAATAATATTTATTGTTTTCTGAGAATGGCCTAGAAGCCGACCACCGGTTCATAACGAATTGTAAAATAAATATTATTGTGGAACATCAATAATGTATATTTAAGTTTTTAATTATTTGGAATACTTTAGACCTTCTCTTTACTATTTCTACAGTGGAATCTTAAAATGTCGGAACATTATGTTTCCAAAAGCAACTCCAGTTGTCTGTCGCATGGAGTCCATTCATGCGCTTCTTTCTTAGGTTAAAAAAAAACAGATATCGTACATCACTAACTAGGCTTCTATGAAAAGCCTTTACTATACCTATCAGTTTCGATTATAGCTAATCACGAGGCAGTCGGGTTCTGTTGTAATGGATCAGAATGTCCAACGCTTCTGCTGTGTTATGGAATCACTGTCTTTAGGACGAATATGGGTGCTTCGCTTACTACGTACATCGCAACTAGTTTCAACACTTTACGTCACCACTTAAAAGACTTCCGTGGTTAAAATGGTATGTACTGCATTTCCATAATTTTAAAACACGGTAAACTCCTGACTGTGGCGATGCGGGTTACCTGGTTTCCGGATTATCCGTGCATAGTTCTGTGATTTTTGGAAAAAATAAATTAAACAAAGCTTGAAGTATTTTGCCATATGCAGAACGAATATTTCCAGTTGTGACAGACAGTGAGGAGTGTGCGTGGCGTTCTGCTCCTGGAAGACGATGGGGGCTTCAATACCGCCGACTGATATCCCAGAAATATCTTCCCGTTCTTCGGCCGAAAAGGAGGGTCCTTTACCCTTGTAACATGTCCGCGACGGATTTACTGTCTATACGTTTCCGTACCCGTTTGCTTAGGAGCTAAAGGCAGATAATTTCCAATCCACGTAAAGATACCAAAAGAAAGTGATGTAGATATTTTTCTTTTTCTTCCGGGACGGTCTTCTTAGAATTCTTGCTCTGTGTGGACACGGAATGAAAGAAATATGAGAACAAAGTCTTTCACGACGGCACTGATATGTAAAACATTCTCAGTTTTCTTACCGCGTCAATTCGGGGTAAAACTTCAAGCTTCCGACGATAGCTTCCATCATCATCGTCAGGAGCAGCTGAGTGTCTTCACTGCTGCCTTGGTGGCCTTAAATAGCCCGTGGACGCCTTCTGATTGGTCGGCGATTTTATCGTTATGTTGACGATATATTTATGCTCTGGCGACACGACGCAGAAGCTCTCGAACAATTCCGTCGAGACGGAGAAGGAAGGAATGCTGCCATTCTTAGAACTTTTAGTACAACAACAGGCGGACGGGCGTCCCGGCCACTCTGTGTACCGTAAGCCGACGCATACCGATTTAGAGCGTAATGCGCAGAGTTTCCATCATCATGTTCAGAAGAGAGCCGTTTTGAACACGTTGGTATACAGACCAAAAACTGTTACTGACGAGGACCACTTGAAGTCCGAAATTAAGCATCTGAAGTACGTGTTCCGAAAGAATGGCTATGGTGCACGCTATATACGAGGGTTGTCCTGAAAGTAAGTTCCGATTGGTCGCGAAATGTAAACCACTGGGAAAATCCGGCAAAGTTTCGCACAAGTGTGTTGGGCAGTGTCTCTAGTATGCCCGTCGATCATGTCGCGTCGCTCTTTTCAGTTTTCAGTGAACAGTGAGCACGTAAAAATGCGTAGCGAATAGCGTCTCCCGCCAGGTATGAGGGCCTGATTAGCGATTTCGCCTGTGTAATGCGGCCCGCATAACACAACTCTCGAGCAGCTCCTTCTTCGTGCCAATTCTCGGCCGCACACTTCAGGGGCAATGAAGATGCTCCTGCAGCGTTTCCGATGAGAAGTGACCGATCACCCACAATACAGTCTCATCTCTGCTCACAAGAACCGCTGGGTATGAAGACAAAATTTTTCCACAGACGACGAGCTGCAGACCAGTGCAGATTACTGGTCGAAAGCACAGGCGGCTGCTTTCTACGACGAAGATATTGCAAAGTTCATACAATACTACGACAACACTCGAAGCTGGAGCGGCGACTACGTACAGAAGTTGATGGAAAGTGTACCTAACTGTTGCAAATAAAAAGTTTCTGGTTTTCACCGGGGTTTCCATTTCGCGACCGATCGGCAACTTACTTCCTGGACAACCATCGTAAAAGCAGCGTTCTCCAAGAAAGAGGAAACGTGAGAGGGATGCACACTCACAGCATGAAACACCGATTGCGGTTCTTCCTTTTTGTGGCGCTACATCCAGTAAAACAGGAAGAGTCCTGGGTAGACGGGGTATAAGACCGATTTTTCGTTCTCCTAAGAAAATTCAGAAGATGACGCGCCCTGTTAAGGACAGTCTCGACCTCAGGGTCCCTGGAATTTACATCATCCCCTGTGAGTGTGGAAGCAGTTATATAGGTCAGACCATTTGTACCGTTTCCGACCGCTGTGCAGAACACAAACGGCATATTAAAAATAGAGAACTGGAGAAATAGACAACTGCGGAGCACAGCCTCACGAACAAACATAAAATAGGTCTACTGTTCGATAAAACAATTTTGTCCGAAGTCGCCACATACTAGGATTCTTTTATTAAGGAGGTTGTTGAAATAAGAATGAGCGAGAACAACTTTAATCGTGATAGCAGATACTATCTGAGCGATGCATGGAAACGAGCGCTCGATGCACAGAAGCAGCAGAGATATTCCTTGCAGGCTTTACGTTCCCACAGAAGCGGTGGCACCACCAGCGCAAACATTCACACCGTTTGCGACAGCAGTACGTAATTGCCGTCAAATCACAAGCCGACCAATCAGAAGGCATCAAGGGCTAGAAAAGCCCATCACAGCAGCAGTGAAGACAGTCAGTTGCTCCTGACGATGGAGGCTATCATCGAAATCTTGAGGTTCTATCCCGAATTGATGGGGCAAGAAAACCGAGAATGTTTCACACAGGAATGAAAGGAAATTGTTAAATATCGTAAGGTAATTTCCCACCTGCCTACAGGTCTCAATAAAAATTTCTAAATGTATCATTGACAATGAGTGTTAACCTCTGTCACATTTCATGTTGTTGCTGAATTTTCGGGAGATTTGCGTGTTGTAGGAAGATGTCAAAAGGTAACCTACGCGACGATGCATGGAATAGCATAAATATGAATGTAGTAGGGAAGCTAGGAAATCTGGAAAGGAAAAATGCAACGCCTCAGTCTTGATATAGTCAGACACCAGTGGGAAAAAAAAGTACTAGGGTTAAGAGATACGGTTGCTGCCATTAGAATCGACAGAAAACCAACGCCCAACAGTGATGCTTCAAATATACAAGCAGAACATGAATAAACTGAGAAAGTATATGAGGATTTTTAACAGATAATTCAGTACGTAAAGAGAGATGAAAGTATAATAGCCGCAGGTGAGCGGAATGCGATGGTAAGGGGAGCAATAGAAGAGTGAATTATGGGAGAATATGGACTCGGCAGGAATGAGAAAGGAGGAAGACTAATTGAGTTTTGCAAAAAATTTCAGCTAGTAATAGGTAAAACACTGTTTAAAAATCACAAAAGAAACATGGGCGTTCGCCTAACATAACGTGTTATTATTGCTGGATCGTTTGTCTTCCAATTTACTGATACTATCCAATGCTATATATATTTTACCGCCAAAAAGGTAAATCACTATTCAAATTCAGCCTTAATGCTTAATAGTAATGGCAGTTCGTTTTATTATTTTTCTGAAAACAGCGAAACGTCGTTGAGCTACACCACACGTTTCTGTACGAAATTTTACGTCAACAGAGGGCATTTGTACGTTCTATTATGTGTACCTGGTTAAATCACTCTTGTCATGTTGGTCTTCTGTATTTTAGTACGGTGTTGACAGATTTTCATAGAAATGCTTGTAAGAAACTGTACATTCCTTTTGTGTTAAATATTTTGTGGCTCACTTAACCACCATGATATGAGCGACTACACTAGGTTTTAGCTTTTGACGAATTTCAAATTGGTACGTAACTGCATTTTATCAAGACGATCTTCAACAAAATCTTTCCAATTTTTATTTCTGAAGTGATGAAATAATTTTGCATAAGATACGTTGATGACACCATTAATGATCCTTTGCATAGGTTTGATGTATCGCTTCACCACCAAGATATGAGTAAGCATGTTGTAAACTGGGATTTCTTGAATATTTCAAAGTGATATGTAAATATGCTTGTTGATTGTAGATATTACAAAAGGGGCTTTTAAATTACTGTAATGAAATGAAACTCTGGTAAGTCGCACTACATTACGTAACCTGAGACTGTTATATTTGCGGTAAACAACAGCCTCAGTTTCCTTTCCCAATAGACCCGGGATCGCAACTGATTGCTGTGTACTTCTCCTTCCTTATAGTCCACGATTATGGAAATGGAAGAGGATCTAGATAAAGATGAAATTGGAGATACGATACTGCGTGAAG
The DNA here is from genome assembly GCF_023897955.1 of Schistocerca gregaria. NCBI lineage: Eukaryota > Metazoa > Arthropoda > Insecta > Orthoptera > Acrididae > Schistocerca > Schistocerca gregaria. The sequence goes on along the minus strand of NC_064928.1, from coordinate 23,662,479 downwards.
AGTTTGACAGAACACTGAAACACCTGAGTCGAAACAAGGCCCCGGGAGTAGACAACATTCCATTGGAACTACTGACGGCCTTGGGAGAGCCAGTCCTGACAGAACTCTACCATCTGGTGAGCAAGATGTATGAGACAGGCGAAATACCCTCAGACTTCAAGAAGAACATAATAAATCCAATCCCAAAGAAAGCAGGTGTTGACAGACGTGAAAATTACCGAACTGTCAGTTTACTAAATCACAGCTGCAAAATACTAACGCGAATTCTTTACAGACGAATGGAAATACTGGTAGAAGCCGACCTCGGGGAAGATCAGTTTGGATTCCGCAGAAATGTTAGACCACGTGAGGCAATACTGACCCTACGACTTGTCTTAGAAAATAGATTAAGGAAAGGCAAACCTACATTTCTAGCATTTGTAGACTTAGAGAAAGCTTTTGACAATGTTGACTGGAATACTCTCTTTCAAATTCTAAAGGGGGCAGGGGTAAAATACAGGGAGCGAAAGGATATTTACAATTTGTACAGAAACCAGATTGCAGTTATAGGAGTAGAGGGGCATGAATGGGAAGCAGTGGTTGGAAAGGGAGTGAGACAGGGTTGTAGCCTGTCCTCGATGTTATTCAACCTGTATATTGAGCAAGTAGTAAAGGGAAGAAAAGAAAAATTCGGAGTAGGTATTAAAGTCCATGGAGAAGAAATAAAAACGTTGAGGTTCGCCGATGACATTGTAATTCTGTCAGAGACAGCAAAGCACTTGGAAGAGTAGTTGAACGGAATGGACAGTGTCTTGAAAGGAGGATACAACATAAAGATCAACAAAAACAAAACAAGGATAATGGAATGTAGTCGAATTAAGTCGGGTGATGCTGAGGGAATTAGATTAGGAAATGAGACACTTAAAGTAGTAAATGAGTTTTGCTATTTGGGGAGCAAAATAACTGATGATGGTCGAAGTAGAGAGGATATAAAACGTAGACTGGCAATGGCAAGGAAAGCGATTCTGAAGAAGAGAAATTTGTTAACATCGAGTATAGATTTAAGTGTCTGAAAGTCGTTTCTGAAAGTATTTGTATGGAGTGTAGCCGAGTTAGAAAACTGCTGCGGAAGCAAAGGGAACTTCACAGCAAACATAAACATAGCCAAAGCCTTGCAGACAAACAAAAATTACGCGAAGCGAAATGCAGTGTGAGGAGGGCTATGCGAGAGGCTTTCAATGAATTCGAAAGTAAAGTTCTATGTACTGACTTGGCAGAAAATCCTAAGAAATTTTGGTCCTATGTCAAAGCGGTAGGTGGATCAAAACAAAATGTCCAGACACTCTGTGACCAAAATGGTACTGAAACAGAGGATGACAGACTAAAGGCCGAATTACTAAATGTCTTCTTCCAAAGCTGTTTCACAGAGGAAGACTGCACTGTAGTTCCTTCTCTAGATTGTCGCACAGTTGACAAAATGGTAGATATCGAAATAGACGACAGAGGGATAGAGAAACAATTAAAATCGCTCAAAAGAGGAAAGGCCGCTGGTCCTGATGGAATACCAGTTCGATTTTACACAGAGTACGCGAAGGAACTTGCCCCCCTTCTTGCAGCGGTGTACCGTAGGTCTCTAGAAGAGCGAAGCGTTCCAAAGGATTGGAAAAGGGCACAGGTCATTCCCGTTTTCAAGAAGGGACGTCAAACAGATGTGCAGAACTATAGACCTATATCTCTAACGTCGATCAGTTGTAGAATTTTGGAACACGTATTATGTTCGAGTATAATGTCTTTTCTGGAGGCTAGAAATCTACTCTGTAGGAATCAGCATGGGTTTCGAAAAAGACGGTCGTGTGAAACCCAGCTCTCGCTATTCGTCCACGAGACTCAGAGGGCCTTAGACACGGGTTCACAGGTAGATGCCGTGTTTCTTGACTTCCGCAAGGCGTTTGACACAGTTCCCCACAGTCGTTTAATGAACAAAGTAAGAGCATACGGACTATCAGATCAATTGTGTGATTGGATTGAGGAGTTCCTAGATAACAGAACTCAGCATGTCATTCTCAATGGAGAGAAGTCTTCCGAAGTAAGAGTGATTTCAGGTGTGCCGCAGGGGAGTGTCATAGGACCGTTGCTATTCACAATATACATAAATGACCTGGTGGATGACATCGGAAGTTCACTGAGGCTTTTTGCAGATGATGCTGTGGTGTATCGAGAGGTTGCAACAATGGAAAATTGTACTGAAATGCAGGAGGATCTGCAGCGAATTGACGCATGGTGCAGGGAATGGCAATTGAATCTCAATGTAGACAAGTGTAATGTGATGCGAATACATAGAAAGATAGGTCCCTTATCATTTAGCTACAAAATAGCAGGTCAGCAACTGGAAGTAGTTAATTCCATAAATTATCTGGGAGTACTCATTAGGAGTGATTTAAAATGGAATGATCATATAAAGTTGATCGTCGGTAAAGCAGATGCCAGACTGAGATTCATTGGAAGAATCTTAAGGAAATGCAATCCGACAACAAAGGAAGTAGGTTACAGTACGCTTGTTCGTCCAATGCTTGAATACTGCTCAGCAGTGTGGGATCCGCACCAGGTAGGGTTGATAGAAGAGATAGAGAAGATCCAACGGAGAGCAGCGCGCTTCGTTACAGGATCATTTAGTAATTGCGAAAGCGTTACGGAGATGATAGATAAACTCCATTGGAAGACTCTGCAGGAGAGACGCTCAGTAGCTCGGTACGGGCTTTTGTTAAAGTTTCGAGAACATACCTTCACCGAAGAGTCAAGCAGTATATTGCTCCCTCCTACGTATATCTCGCGAAGAGACCATGAGGATAAAATCAGAGAGATTAGAGCCCACACAGAAGCATACCGACAATCCTTCTTTCCACGTACAATACGAGACTGGAATAGAAGGGAGAACCGATAGAGGTACTCAGGGTACCCTCCGCCACACACCGTCAGGTGGCTTGCGGAGTATGGATGTAGATGTAGATGTATGGAAGTGAAACATAGACAATAAATAGTTTGGACAAGAAGAGAATAGAAGCTTTCGAAATGTGGTGTTACAGAAAAATGTTGAAGATTAGATGGGTAGATCACATAACTAATGAGGAGGTATTGCATAGAATTTGGGAGAAGAGGAGTTTGTGGCACAACTTGACCAGAAGAAAGGACAGGTTGGTAGGACATGTTCTGAGGCATCGAGGGATCACAAATTTAGCATTGGAGGATAGCGTGGAGGGTAACAATCGTAGAGGGAGACCAAGAGATGAATACACTAAGCAGATTCAGAAAGATGTAGGTTGCAATAAGTACTGGGGGATGAAGAAACTTGCACAGGATAGAGTAGCATGGAGAGCTGCATCAAACCAGTCTCAGGACTGAAGACAACAACAACAACAACATAGTCTACGATCACTGTGCACAATAGAAGTTGAAATGGCTGCAGAAAAGTGAGAGAAATTGTAATAAGAATGGGAGGACTGATTCAGCATACTGAAAAGGAATAACAGTCTCTGGTGAAATGAAAAGCAAAGTGTGCAAAAGGAATTTCACTTTCAAACGCAGCGCAGAGAGCGAATAAGTGGAAAGGGTACGCTGAATGTCTTTACGAGCGGGTACGCTGAATGTCTCTACGAGAGGGAGGAACTGTCTCGCAGAAGAGTAACTGGGAGTCGGCATGCGAGACATAAGGGCTCCAGTTCTAGAGTCAAGAGTTTAACAGACGTCTGGAAGACTATCGATCAAATAAGGTGGCAGGCATAGACAAGATTGCTTCAGAATTTCTAAAATCACAGCGTGAAATGGCAACCAAACGACTATTTCAAATTGGTGGGTAACATAAATAGGGTCTGAAGGTATTCAGTCAGACATTCGGAGAAATGTGATCCATACAATACCGAAGACAGCAATGGCAGGTAAGTTTGAAAACTATAGCACAATTAGTCTAAATCTCATGCCTGAAATTGGTGACAACATTAATGTGAAATAGAAGAACAAAAAAGGAATTTGATCTTCTGTTAGGTGACGAAGAGTTCGGCTTTAAAAAAGGTGAAGGCGCTTGCTTATGAAACCAAGACTAAAGAATTTTAAGCCATTTTCATAGGATGTGTCGATCTAGAAAACGCGATTGAAAATTTAAAATGGTGCAAGAGTTCCGAAATTCTCAGTAAAAAGGTGTAAGTTACTACGGGCAGACGTGTAATATAAAATGCATACGAACCGAGAAGCAATAATAAAACTGGTGTAAGGTAACGAGACTGCGCAATGTGTTTGGGGAACACACTACTGGAAAATTAAAATTGCTACATCAAGAAGAAATGCAGATGATAAACGGGTATTCATTGGACAAATATATTATAGTAGAACTGACACGTGATCCTGATAAATCAGTACCCAGAACAACCACCTCTGGCCGTAATAACGGCCTTGATATGCCTGGGCATTGAGTCAAACAGAGCTTGGATGGCATGTACAGGTACACCTGCTCATGCAGCTTCAACACGATACCACAGTTCATCAAGATTAGTGACTGGTGTATTGTGACGAGCCAGCTACTCGGCCATCATTGACAAGACGATCTCAATTGGTGAGAGATCTGGAAAATATGGTGGCCAGGGCAGTAGTCGAACATTTTCTGTATTCAGAATGACCTGTACAGGACCTGCAAAATGCGGTCGTGCATTATCCTGCTGAAATGTAGGGTTTCATAGGGATCGAATGAAGGCAAGAGCTCCATGGACCGAACATCTGAAATGTAACGTCCACGTTTCCAGTGCGGACAGCTGCGGGACATGTTCTGCTACTGCTGATTTTGTGGCCTGCCTTAGCCTAGAATTGGAACATTCCATGGATTATGAGAACACCAAGGTCATGGTCCAGACCCCCAGGTTCTGGGATAGTGTCATCACTGAATCTATAGAGATAAAGATGGCACAAAACTTGATTAACCGGGAAGCAGGATACCAGCTAAGCACTGCATGGAATCCGGCATTTGAACTGCTGAAGCAATCCAGAGAAAATATGTTTCCAACACCAACAACGAGCCTCAGACATCCGCACACTGCGGGCATGAACCAAGAAGGGAACACCAGGAAGCCTCAGCCACAGTCGGAGACGGCCAGAGCGGGAGCGGACGGAATAGGGAACGTCCACTCTTCACTCACTCACTCTTCTACCTTACGGGTCTGCCCTGACCCGTGCAGGAGCAGGCTAAGCAGTCGACTGCTATTCCTGCGTAAGCCTTACATTTCGGAGGGACTACGTCTCTTCGTGGATTGGCCTCTGGTTTGTTTCTTTCTGGATGGGGATGTCCTGTCTCTATTGCGGAAGTTTTCACTCCCGCAGCAGGTCAGGCCAGCGTGTTGTTGGCCTGTGGTGTGCAGGATGGCCCAGGTCCCTGATGAGCCGGTTGTCGGACCGTTCGGCCCGCTCATAGAAGGCCCGCGCCGATTGCTTGAAGCGGTCGCGGAGGAGGGGTATTCCGGTCTGCTCGTGTAGCCGAGCGGTCGAGTATAGCCTCGGCAGGCGCAGAGCGAGCTTCAGCGCCCTGTTCTGCACCCTCTGCAGCTTGCTGATGTGTGTTTCGGCCGCGTTGCCCCACACCACAGCCGCGTATTCCAGCACTGGACGTACCAGCGCCAGGTACAGCGTGATGCCGTGGTGAGGCGGCAGCGCAGACGAGGGATTGAGCAGAGGGTACAGGACGCGTAGGCGCCCTATCGCTCTGCCCCTGACGTCCTCGATGTGCGGCTTCCATGTCAGCTTGTGGTCCAATGTGACACCCAGGTAGCGGCCAGTCTTGCTCCATGGGACGGGGCTGCCCATGACGGTGACTGGCGGAAGATCGGGCGGCAGTGGTCGTCTCGTGAACACCACCGCCTGGCTCTTCGCCGCGTTTTGCTTGAGGCGCCACTTGGTCGACCAGGCGCCAAGGGCCTCGCAACCTCGTTGAAGAAGACGGCGCATCTCGACCGCCTTCATGCTCCGCACGAACAGCGCAGTGTCGTCAGCATATAGTGCCAACTTCACCGGCGTCACGCGCGGAGCGTCGGCGGTGTATAGGGAGTACAGTAGAGGCCCAAGAACGGACCCCTGCGGCACTCCAGCACGGATGTATCGATGGGTGGATGACCCGTCGTCCAGCCTGACATGAAAGGACCGCTCGGCTAGGTATGACCGGAGGAGGACTCCGTGCGACGTCGGTACCCCGTGCACAAAAAGTTTGTACAGGAGGCCGTCGTGCCACACGGAGTCGAATGCCCTAGAGACGTCCAGGAACACCGCCCCAAGGTATTCCCGAGTCTCCAAGGCGCGCATGGCTTCTTCTACCAACCGCATCAGCTGGTGGACGGTGGAATGGCCCCTCCTAAAGCCGAACTGCTCGTCGGGTATGATGCCTTCTGCTGTCACGTGGCGGAGCAGGGGTCTGGTGTACAGGCGCTCGAACACCTTCGAGAGTGCCGGCAGCAGGCTGATTGGCCTATAGTTGGCGGCGTCCCGTGGGTCCTTGTTCGCCTTGGGGATTGCCAACACCTCTGCATGTTTCCATACAGAGGGGTAGACCCCAGAGCGAAGGACCTGGTTGAAGATGCCCGCCAGGAAAGGGTGTGCACCCGCCGGCAGGCTCTTCAGCAGATGGTTGGAGACGCCGTCAGCCCCGCCAGCCTTCTTGGTGTTGAGCGCCGTTATCTGCGCGGCCACCTCCTCGTCGGTGATGGGGTCGATCTCGTCCGCTTCGTCCCTGGCTTCCAGGAACACTGGGAGGTGCTCCTCAACCCGGTGGAGGTGCTCCTCGTCTATGTTATCATCCACCGGGGTGAATGACAGCTCGAAGTGGTCCGCCAGGGCGCCTGCTTTGCCGTCCGGGCTGCAGACGACGTCTTGTAGGGAACGTCCAGGGCGGCATTGGAGCGTCACTCGCGGGTGCGGACCGAGAAGGGAACACCAGGAGGCCACGACCGCAGTTGGAGACGGCCAGAGCGGGCGCGGACGGAATAGAGAAGACCTAGAGCGGCAGGATAGCGCGACTAGCGGGCGCGGACCGCCTAGGGAACACCAGGCACCGGGCAGGCATAAATATGCTACCCGGTCCAGCAAGCAGCCAGTCTCAGGGAACACCTGATGAAGACGTCAAGTAATGACGTCGAAATATCGTGTTTGGAAGACGCTGATGTCCGGCAGAAAACCCGATTTCCACGAGATGTCATCAAATCGCCGGGAAAGTCTAAGAAATTACATGATCAGGACTGTAAGATGCATCTCACTTTTTAACCCATTTTTTAAAATTATATTTTTATCACTTCTATTACGAGGTTGCAAAGCCACACAAGAATAAACAATCTTCGTTTATAAAACCGAACTGATCTGAAAATCTTCACCCGAACTTTCGTGTTCTTCTCCTTTCTCTTTGTCATCATTGTCCTCTTCATATATAAGACGGTCTCCACTGTAATCGAGAACGCTACTTATGCCGCACTTCTTGAAAGATTCAACAATAATGTTTTCTCTTATTCTAGACCACGACTATTTTATCCAGTGACAGAATTGTTTGATTGCACGTAGTTTTAAAGATTCTTTCGACGTGAATTCATGTTGGATTACATCCATCATCTATTCGGTGCATTCGTCCGTCATATTCACTTTAAATGGTTTATTTATCGAGATATCAAGAGGTTGCAATTGTGAAGTAACTCTTTATGGAATAACAGCAAACTCTGTATTTCCCTGCAACAATTTCTCTTTCACAGAATTTTTTAAATGACTACCGAACAGATCTAGCACAAGAAGAGAACTGTTCTTCAATAAATCACGTTTCTTTCTCTCCCACACTCTGCTTATCCATAATTTCACACCAGCCACGTCCATTTAACCCTTGTCATATACATCAACAATAACACATTGTGGTATTACGTTTGTTTGTGTGACCATCTTCCGTAGCAGCTGTTAATGTCTGTTATTATAGGTTATCTGTCTTGAGCTGACTGCAATATAATTACAAAGAATTACACCAGACGCATTTCACTTTTATTTGCAAAGCATATTCTGTGGTACTGGTGTTTCTTTACATAGTCTGCACCTTCCCTTCTTGCTGGCAGTGGTTGGTGTCGACAGTTTCATTTCATATCTGCAGTTTTTGGCATTTTGCGTTATTTCCTGCTCTGCACTATTTATAATCGACTTTCTTAAGCGTTTTCCATTCATCACTGCCACCATAAATCTATGTCCACAGAAAAAATCTTGGATAAAATCTAGTCAATGATGAATTACGAATAGTGAAACAGGCTCAACCAACTTCTTCAGAAACTTTGACGAAATACTTAATGCATTCTCATAGTTTACCATTTCAATTCACAACAATTTATTTAACCTCTGCCATTCATTTTCCAGTAAGTTCAACCTATAGTATGTATGCACGATCTGTTGCAATCTTTTTTATATGCTGTATAAGCATTTGATTTAATAACTGAATTGCGCACATGTCTATATTCTGTTGCTTCCCATTCATACTTTTATAAAATAAAACATATTATGGATATGAATATTCAATATAATAATTGAATTATATTATAGTGTAACGAACAACCAAGCTGCAGCTATTGCACCTTTCAATTATCTTTATAGCAAATATCAGCAGGCAAATCTCTAAATATGTAACATGTTTGAAGTGACGGTGTAAACATAATGTACAGTGGACAGGACATACAGCAAGTAGCACCATGCAGACTATTTATTACTCTGCTGCACCTGTTACTCTCAAAAATTCACGATTTTTAATCTTAAAAGTGCCTTTTCTAAAAAACAGTTTCAGAGTTAGCAAAAGGCGCAACGCAAGCAACATTCCGCATGGCCCGCTGCTGTCAAAAGTCGTCTGAGCTCTTCAGTAATATCAGCCATGTAAGTAAACAATTCACCCCCTGAGGATGATATTGTGAACCAACGAAACACTTAGCCGGTAAAATAAATAAGTGACTGAAAGAGAAAACTGATCATTAAAAGGAGGCGTCGGCAGTTGATGGCGGCTGAACGCCGGAGATAAGATGAAAAGTCTATTCCCAAACAGCGAATGGTATCAACGGTGGTGAGAGGTGTAACACACTCCACAGGGAGTCCCGTGCCAATGAACAAAACTTGTGACTTACGTACGTTCAAAGAGCTACCCGACGCCTCACCGTAAGTCGCTACCCACGTCAAAACAGATCGAACCTCGTCGGCATTACGTAAACAAATGACTACATCGTCAGCATAGGCCGTGCAACAGAATCGGTATCGATCTATTGGCAACCCTACCAAACGTTGTCTGAGTCCACACAGCACGGATTCCAAGGAAAAGGCGTACAAAATCGCTGATAGAGGGCAACCTTGACGTACGGATCGACCTATTTTTATCGGAGGAGTGAGTCTGCCATTGTACATAATCCTGGAAGAGGCACCCCGCAGAAGGCGCATCACTACCGTGATAACGGCGACTGGGAAACCCATATGGTGGCGAACGGCCGTAAGGAACGAATGGTCAACCCTATCAAAAGCTTGACTAAAGTCCAAAGACGCAAGTGCCCCAGAGAGGCGTTGTGCCTGGGTAACGGCGATCATATCCCTGTAGCGGCATAAAGCCGTGCGGATATTATTATCCCCTCCCTAAGATGCTTGGTCTGGCGACACAACATATCGGGCAACGGTTTTAAGTCGTGCTGCCAAAAGGCGAGTGAAGATTTTCATATCAGTGTTAAGGAGGGTGATGGGCCAATAATCACTGATATTGTTGCCACCATACGGTTTATGTACAGGAATAATAATTCCTTCCATGAAAGAGTCCGGCACAGGTACTTCCGGAGACATCAGTTCCCGACACATGGAGGTGAAGGTGGACTCTAACAAATCACGGAAGGTGCGATAAAATTCGAGGGGAAGACCGTCTGGTCCTGGGGAGCCATTGATGGTTCCTGCTCGGATCTTATCGCGGACTTCATCATCAGTCACCTCTGACACCAAGTCAATCGCCGCATCTCCTGGGAGACCACCGAAGCTGAGCTGTGAGACTTCCTCGATCAACTCTGGGGAATGTGGAATTGCGGCGTAGAGCTGCTGGTAGTGGGCGTGAAGCACATTCCCTATTGCATATTGGGTTACGTAGGACGGGAATCAATTTTCGGCGTCGATGTTGGCGTTCTTGGATGATATGGTACATAGATGGATGTTCATGAGGCATGTGATCAGCAGTACGAAATCGTACTATCGCTCCTTCCAAATGCCTTCGCATGAGATTGGAGATTTGGGCCTTAGCATGGTTCATCCTTGTATGGCGCTCAGGGGAGGCTGGCATCGTGAAGCATTCTCGTAGGATCCTGTAGTAAAAGTCCATAGTGCTCTTCCTCCAGGCGACAACATCTTTGCCATACCGGATCAAAGTTTTTCGAAGAGCAGGTTTTGCACACTGGATCCACCAGGATATGGTAGACGGATACGTGGGACGGCGTCTATTACATGTGATCCAAGTGTCTTCTATTAGAAGTCGACAGTCACGTGAATTAAGAAGTGCCGTGTTCAGTTTCCATAAACCACGTCCGTGCCATAGTGCCTGTCTTGTGAGAACAACATCACAGAAGTAAGCCTCATGATCTGAGAAAGCAACAGGCCAGATTTCAGCCTGTCGTGTGTGTTGAATTAGGGATCGCGAGATGTAGATGCGATCCAGTCGGCTAGAGGAGTGCGCAGTAAAGCCCAAACGATCACCGTGAACATGTCTCCACGTGTCGACAAATTGTAGCCGCGTCACGACTGTTTCCAGAGCTGCGCATGGTGAGTGACGCGGCAATTGATCCTGAGGTCGCTGGGTGCAGTTGAAGTCTCCACCCATGACACAGTCATCGTGTGGCCCCATAAAAAGGGGTGTAACTTCATCTGCGAAGAAGGCATTGCGTTCACGACGGTAGCTGGAGCCCGACGGCGCATAAATGTTGAAGATGCGTACACCAAAGAGAGTAAGGCCATACCTCTGCCGTTGGGGAGGTATAGGACATCTTCGGCAGGAAGACCCTCTCGTAAGATGATGGCAACACCACTACCGGTGTCCGAAGCGGGAGAAAGATGCGCCGTGAAGCCATGTGGTGGTGAAAAATCGGCAACATCCACTTCCTGAAAAAGCGCAATATCAATGTCCGCATCATAAATCATGTCGCGGAGCAGCGCTAGTTTGTGCGGCGCACGAATGGTCGCGAGGTAAATCGTTGCGACTCTATAATGCTGGTGTTGGAGTCCCACAGGCACAGGTGGGGCTGCTTCTTCAGGAGCGAGAGGTCGTCGATCTTGCCGGTCCGCTGAAGACGTTGGTATTGTGGAGAGTTGGCGGGAAGAAGCTACAGATAACACCTCGCTGATATATCGGTAATTGAAGACAGGGCACTGACTCGGTAAGCATAAGAAAAGGCATTACCAAAGGAAATGATCGAGCCATTAGAATTATAAAAATGAAATCTCACAACAATGAATATCTGAATAGCAGGGAGGTAGGAGTAAGGAGGTAGGCGTGAAGTTGTCTCCTCGGCAGTCCTTGCCTAGTGTCGCAATTACAATCTGAAACGTGGGCTCTAACTCTTCACTGATTACTGCAGACCTTATCACCAAATCAGAGCACTACAGCGGCGGTTGCTCGGTATGACACTTCATACACAGCACAAAAGAAAGCAGATCGCGTTCATACCAACAGTACACGTAAATTTTATTCACGGTATGTTCCGAGCTAAAACAAAACCTTATTTGGAGTGTATTTAGAGCGTTCCTTCAGTATGAGAATCGTACCTTATGAGTCTTCACGACCACACAATGTAGCGCTGAAGACCAGCAAACCAACTTATGGACGGGGATAATATAACAAAGCATTTACGTTTCACAAGCGCTGGCCATACTTCATACCAGCAGTAAATACTGAACTTGAAGGAGTAAACGTCAGGCAGATTTCAACTTACCAACACTCGTGGGCAGGTAGGTTAGAAATTTTAAAAAGGGAAATAGATAGGTTAAAATTAGATATAGTGGGAATTAGACATGTTCGGTGGCAGGAGGAACAAGACTTTTGGTCAGGTGAATACAGGGTCATAAATACAAAATCAAATAGGGGTAATGCAGGAGTGGTTTTAATAATGAATAAAAAAGTAGGTGTACGGGTAAGCTACTACAAACAGCATAGTGAACGCATTATTGTGGCCAAGATAGACACGAAGCCCACGTACTACAGTAGTACAAGTTTATATGCCAACTAGCTCTGCAGATGACGAAGAAATTGATGAAATGTATGATGAGATAAAAGAAATTATTCAGGTAGTGAAGGGAGACGAAAATTTAATAGTCATGGGTGACTGGAATTCATCAGTAGCAAAAGGGAGAGAAGGAAACATAGTAGGTGAATATGGATTGGGGCTAAGAAATGAAAGAGGAAGCCGCCTGGTAGAATTTTGCACAGAGCATAACTTAATCATAGCTAACACTTGGTTCAAGAATCATAAAAGTAGGTTGTATACATGGAAGAATCCTGGAGATACTAAAAGGTATCAGATAGATTATATAATGGTAAGACAGAGATTCAGTAACCAGGTTTTGAATTGTAACACATTGCCAGGGGCAGATGTGGACTCTGACCACAATCTATTGGTTCTGAACTGTAGATTAAAACTGAAGATACTGCAAAAAGGTGGGAATTTAAGGAGATGGGACCTGGATAAACAGAAAGAACCAGAGATCGTACAGAGTTTCAGGGAGAGCATAAGGGAACAATTGACAAGAATGGGGGAAAGAAATACAGTAGAAGAAGAATGGGTAGCTTTGAGGGATGAAATAGTGAAGGCAGAAGACGATCAAATAGGTAAAAAGACGAGGGCTAGTAGAAAACCTTGGGTAACAGGAGAAATATTGAATTTAATTGATGAAAGGAGAAAATATAAAAATGCAGTAAATGAAGCAGGCAAAAAGGAATACAAACGTCTCAAAAATGATATCGACATGAAGTGCAAAATGGCTAATCTCACTAGCGGTAAGATAGATACTGACTACAGGAAAATTAAAGAGACCTTTGGAGAAAAGAGAACCACTTGTATGAATATCAAGAGCTCAGATGGAAACCCAGTTCTAAGCAAAGAAGGGAAAGCAGAAAGGTGGAAGGAGTATGTAGAGGGCCTATACAAGGGCGATGTACTTGAGGACAATATTATGGAAATGGAAGAGTATGTAGATGAAGATGAAATGGGAGATATGATATTGCGTGAAGAGTTTGACACAGCAGTGAAAGATCTGAGTCGAAATAAGGCCCCCGGAGTAGACAACATTCCATTAGAACTACTGACGGCCTTGGGAGAGCCAGTCCTGACAAAAATCTACCATCTGGTGAGCAAGATGTATCAGACAGGCGAAATACGCTCAGACTTGAAGAAAAATATAATAATTCCAATCCCAAAAATGCAGGTGCTGACAGATGTGAAAATTACCGAACTATCAGTTTAATAAGATACGGCTGCAAAATACTAACACGAATTCTTTACAGACGAATGGTAAAACTGCTAGAAGCCGACCGCGGGGAAGATCAGTTTGGATTCCGTAGAAATGCTGGAACACGTGAGGCAGTACTGACCCTACGAGTTATCTTAGAAAATAGATTAAGGGAAGGCAAACCTATGTTCCTAGCATTTGTAGACGTAGAAAAAACACTTGACAATGTTGACTGGAATACTGTCTTTCAAATCTGAAGGTGTCAGGGGTAAAATACAGGGAGCGAAAGGCTATTTACAATTTGTACAGAAACCAGATGGCAGTTATACGAAGAGTTGAGGGGCATGAAAGGGAAGCAGTGGTTGGGAAGGGAGTGAGACAGGGTTGTAGCCTATCCCTGACGTTATTCAGTCTGTATATTGAGCAAGCAGTAAAGGAAACAAAAGAAAAATTCGGAGTAGGAAGTAAGGGCAGTTGAACGGAATGGACAGTGTCTTGAAAGTAGGATATAAGATATACGCCAACAAAAGCAAAACGAGGATAATGGAATGTAGTCGAATTAATTCGCGTGATGCTTCGGGAATCAGATTAGGAAATGAGACACTTAAAGTAGTAAAGGAGTTTTGCTATTTGGGGAGCAAAATAACTGATTATGGTTGAAGTAGAGAGGATATAAAATGTACACTGGCAATGGCAAGGAAAGCGTTTGTGGAGAAGAGAAATTTGTTAACATCTAGTATAGATTTAAATGTCGGGAAGTCGTTTCTTAAAGTATTTGTATGGAGTGTAGCCATGTATGGAAGTGAAATATGGACGATAACTAGTTTGGCCAAGAAGAGAATAGAAGCTTTCGAAATGTGGTGCTACAGAATAATGCTGAAGATTAGATGGGTAGATCACATAACTAATGAGGAGCTATTGAATAGGATTGGGGAGAGGAGAAGTATGTGGCACAACTTGACTAGAAGAAGGGATCGGCTGGTAGGACATGTTCTGAGGTATCAAGGGATCACCAATTTAGTATTGGAGGGCAGCGTGGAGGGTAAGAATCGTAGAGGGAGACCAAGAGATGAATACACTAAACAGATTCAGAAGGATGTAGGTTGCAGTAGGTACTGGGAGATGAAGAAGCTTGCACAAGATAGAGTAGCATGGAGAGCTGTATCAAACCAGTCTCAGGACTGAAGACCATACACACACACATAACTAAATTGCGGGTAATAACTGACTTATCCTCGTTTATACTGTTCCATTATATACATCGGCGCTGGAATCCTCGAACAAAGAATTTCCTCAAGAGACCCAAGGTGAGATGCAAGGTTCTGTGCTACGGAACCTTATTGTTAAAACTGTCTATAGCAATACGTCCTCTCCTATGAGCCCGCATTGTCTGCCGAAGACACAGCGGTACACCCGCAAAGATTGAACGGTCCAGCTCATGCGCCACTGACGGCACGCCGCTTGCGATGACCTGGAGCGGTGCGCAGAAGAACGGCGACTGGCTTCTGGGAAGATGTGGTCAAGAACGTGGGTGCCGCTCTCGACAGGCGCTGAACTTCTCGTCATACCGAAGACTGAGGGTCGAAGCGGTGGGGCGGGTGCGTCTGCTTTAGTCGCTACTAAACCCGCACAGCGCTTGGAATTGTTCTGTAAATGAAGTTACTGCGCCCAGCCTTGACTGGCTGGACCGAGCGAGGTGGCGCAGTGGTTAGGACACTGGACTCGCATTCGGGAGGACGAAGGTTCAATCCCGTCTCCGGCCATCCTGATTTAAGTTTTCCGTGATTTCCATAAATCGTTTCAGACAAATGCCGGGTTGGTTCCTTTGAAAGGGCACGGCCGATTTCCTTCCCAATCCTTCCCTAACTCGAGCTTGCGCTCCTTCTCTAATGATCTCGTTGCCGACGAGACGTTAAACACTAACCACCACCACCACCACCATTGGCTGGCTGGAGAAACGCTGTCTATATACACATCGATCTCCCACAAAAAAAGGCTTTGTGCACTATGGGACTTAACATCCGAGGTCATCAGTCCTCTAGAACGTACAACTAGTTAAACCTGCGACCGTAGCGGTCGCGCGGTTCCAGACTGAAGCGCCTAGAACCCCACAGCCTCACCGGCCGGCTCGTTAAAATGAAACCAACTGCATTTTTAGTAAAGTTTTATTCGTGTAAACAAGAGCAATTGTATATATGTTTTTGGGTCAGGTCTCCCTTTAGCAAAACACAATTTTGTTTTTCGTCCCAGACGTGTTTCACTACAGTTGCAGCATCATCTGTGTTTTTTTTTTATAATTATGGCTGTCAAATTGATGATGCTGCAACTGCAGTGAAACATGTCTGGGGAAAAAAACTGTGTTTTGCTAAAGGCGAACCCCCCCCCCCCAAAAAAAAAACATATGTCATTGTTAAAGCAAACACAGACAAAAGAGCTTCAACCTCAAGATGACTATCAAGTAAATGTACATTTTTATTATTTATTTGCCTTTCTAAACAGCAATATTTGCACAAACCACCGTTAGTTCACACAGCAACCACCACACAGGACGATCAGCAAATGGGTAGCGACTGCCTTTGGAATAATAAATATCTTAGCACCTTTTGGCAATGTTTATGTCTATTGTATGTGATATTTTGCAAATATCAGCCAACATTAAATGAACAAGGCCAGTAAATTCTGTATTCTAAACAAGAAATATAGAGAGGGACCTGCACGGAATTACGAATCACACCGAGGTCAGCTGTGTAATAACTGTAAGCAGTGGCCCCAATATGAAATCAAATAATGACGCAGATAATACCGAAAGGAGTGGTTCATACAGGCAAGCAATAATGATTATTTGACTTGCATCTTACCTCTATGTTAGTTTACTCTTGTACAAAGCTTATATTAGTATTACATGCTTTGATTCATGCATGTATCTTACTGTCACGTGTTAATACACGTTTTTAGCAGTGAGGATGGCCACGGATTCATTCAAATCTAGCTAGATCTGCACTAAACAGATTATCAGCGAGTTTTTACTGTACATTTCTTAATTTTAAATGCAAAATGAAGCAAGAAAATAATCCAGCCGACACTGTTGGCGACCATACATGCGTGTCACGCGCTCCTCCATTTTTAACGATGCTCACCGCACTCTCTAAGATATTCCTCATCTTCTTTGGTCGACACAATAACTGTGTATGTTTTTCGTTAATTATGCATACTACATGACACGACGGCGTCTCAGAAATGAAAATCTTACAACACCGATCCTGAAGCAACGTTTGGCAACGATAGAACGAAAAACACATGCAATACAACAGAAATTACGCAGCTACACCGCCTGACGAAAAAAGTGAAACAAGCGAAAGACATGGTCGAATGTCACAAATGTACGCGTACACACCACCCGTGGGTATGAGTTGCAGTTCTCTGTGCCAGAGAATTAATGAAACTCCTAAAAAATATCGACATCCTTTACATAGAAGAGCCAGTTCACATTTTTCGCATCACTGTGTGAAAATGGCGAATGTTATTCAAAATACAGTACCATTATTTAACTTTATACTTGAACTTTCCTTGATTCCAGCTTGATCTTTTGGAACATTGTTCCTAGGCAAAAAGCGATCAAAATCAAGATCAAAGTTTTTTAAAATAAAAAGTCTAATATTGCTTATAAGTTGTTAAAAATTAAAATATGCCGCGTTTATTGGCGGTACATAGCGCATTGCTCCAAGCCACGTAGTTTCCAGTCGTAATGGCCTGAAGATGTTCATATCATCATCGAAACCCGTTACCTAATAAATAAACTTTTACAATTTACATGCGATCTTACACTGTTTCTATTTAAAGTTACTCCAACTTCTCTTAAATCGAACTCTCAATTATTTGAACTTTTTCTGAAGTCTCCTGAACTTCAAATTATCGAGAGTCGACTGTAATGCGCTGTTTGTCTCGTGGTAGCGCAGTAAATCTACAGAATAGTCAAAATTTAGACATCAATTTATCTAAATTAGTAAATATTAACGAGTAGTAAACGTTCTACATTGCTTTTCCTCAGTTGATAGCCTCTCTGAACAAGAGACGAGTTTGGCAACAGTCCTTCGTCAGTTTTATCTCACAGTCCTCGGTAGTATAGTGGTTAGTATCCCCGCCTGTCACGCGGGAGACCCAGGTTCGATTCCCGGCCGAGGAGAAAACTTTGTTACAAAGCATACAGCCTTCTGTACCTCCGGAGTACAGAATGTGACAGTAGAGTTGGTAAACGGATCAAGACATCCGGCAACGGGGGACGGGAGGGGACCAACAGATTACAGTAAACAGATTCAAATGGATGATGGTTCCAGAAGTTATGCAGGGACGATGAGCATCGCGTGGAATTGGCTAGCGTGAAGCGCTGCATCCAAACTGCCTTCCGACTGAAGATCATAACTAAAGTCTTCTTTGTAATGTTAAAGGCGACCTAGGTCTGCGAAATCCGAGTGTGTAGTGAATTCCATGCGAAGAATACGGCATGTCTTTACGTCGGACAGGGACATCAGCGATACACCCAACTATAACAGCAAAGCAGACCAGCTATCACGGAGCACCGCCTCGAGCGTAATTATAAAGTGAAATACGATGAGATCAGTTTCTTGGTGCAATCGTCAAGTTTCTCGGACAACATGGGTTAGGAGTCTATCAGAATGAAGACATAGGGAAACATAATAAACGGGAACAAAGGTTTCAGTTCAAACGAGACTTGGGGCCAGGCACTCAGTTGATTAAGACCTCGCCAACCATCACATCCACCGGAGACTACGGCTCTGGAAACCAGAAGAGCATCAAGAGACGTACTGGACGTCGGGGTCGCACTCAGCTGGAGAGACGCTCAGAGTCTGGTCAGAGTGCAGACAGCGAGCACACGTAACAGCAAAACTCGCAGCACGGTTGTGTGAACATCCAGAAGCTCACCACTAATCAGTCACGGCGAGGAAACAAGATATTCCAAATTACAATGTTTCAAGAAATATTATGTACTGATATATTGAGTGATTTAACCCATAAAGATACAAATATAAAACTCTAAATTCACTGATTTACTGATCTAAACATATTGTGGTACACAGTCAATAGATCTAGGCATTTGGCTCTTTTCCTTATAGTCTAAAACATTCCTGCTTACATTAATTTATTGTGTATCGTTCAGATTTCAACTAGTTTGATCCGATTGTCCGTTCTTCCTATAGTGTTACGATATACTCGTAAAAAGTAACATCATAGGTTTACATAAAGAGTGAGTCACCTCTGCTGTTATCTTTAAATATTTTCGTAGCCATAACAAAGTTTCTTTCCAACCAGAGTAATTGTAAGACCGTCTACCACGAGGCCCGCGAGAAAGACAGCCCGTAGCGCATACGTTAAGCACACGAGACTGCAGGTCTTAAAGAGTGACAGCAGCCGTCTCCGGAGGGGAGCGCGCAAGTATTGAAGACGAGTTTAATAATTCTCGCCTGCGCGTTTGAATGAGTTTAAGTTGTCGAAAGCAGACGACCAAGTTAGAACCTTTAGTGGGTACATTTTCAATTAGACACTGATTTTCCGTGAGCCCTGTATGGAGCCGAGCGTTCGCGAATTGTGGCGGCCAAGCCGATCAGTGTGACGTCACAACTTCGTTGCATGGTCTGCATTTCTCATGGGCCCCGGTCAACGCAAAATGACGCATTATCACTTGTCACAGCAATATCGGTTACAGAGATGCAACTGTCAATACTTTTTGTGCGAATATCTTGGTTCAAATGGCTCTGAGCACTACGGGACTTAACATCTGTGGTGACTAGTCCCCTAGAACAGAGAACTACTTCAACCTAACTAACCTAAGGACATCACACACATCCATGCCGGAGGCAGGATTCGAACATGTGATGGTAGCGGTTGCGCGTTTCCAGACTGAAGCGCCTAGAACCGTTCGGACACACCGGCCTGCACGAATATCTCCACGAAATACTTAAGGCATAGAAATGAAATGACACACTTTCAAAGACTTTACTGGTCTCACACAAATATGATTTTATGTCTATAGACTGAATCGGAGAGTGAAAATTTGTACCAAGGCGAAATTTAAATAGACTAGGGCGGCAGTGAGAATATGGATAGAGGAGGTAGGTGTGTCAGGGTAATTCCTCTAGTCATGTGAACCGCTATGCCGAGGTGGCTTAGTGGCTAACGCACTAGCCTACTAAGTTCCACTCGCCGCTTCAGTCTATGTACATAAAATTAACGCATTGAAGCGAACAAGTAGTTCCTCAAATTTGAACAACAGAAACGAGACTGAGGATGAAGTTTCACTGACTGATGTCAGAGTGGCCGACTGAGAAGTTAAGAAATAAACAGTAGGAGAGGGTAGAATAACCGAAAACAACTTAAATAACGGGGCCAAAGGTTGCAGAAAGAATTATATAATCCTATCAGTAACTATAGAAACGGGAGGTACTTCCAAAATAATTAAAATCCTTTACAATTGTCTCTCGACACGAGACACGAATAGCGGTAGGGTTTTCTCTAGTCAATGGCTCTCAACAACTGCTTGCCGTAACACTGTCAGGAAAATGTAAAAGAGAGCTGGAATGTTGTGTCGTCACCACCTCGACTAGACACTCTGGGCAATAAACGAGCACACTGGCTATGTGAGGGGACCCCGGCCGGCAAGCACAATTATTTATTTTACTCTGCGTTTGGCTTACAGAATCATACTTCCCAGGTACATACTGAAACCGATACAAGGTAAGATAATAAGATAGGATCTCGCCGTAAAGATAATCGCCTTTGTTGTTATGACTACCACCCCATCTCGGTGACACCCTCGCTCAGACGACATCATCGGCGTTCCAGCGATGTGGTTTGCGGGTTGACCAACATGTCAAAGAAGGACTTCTCCGACAGTTTCACAGGGTTGCATGAATATCATGTACGTTTTACTCAAGCGGGAAGGGACTATGTAGAACACCTGAGACATTAAAACTACCATCTTAACTTTTCTCTATTTTATATTAACTCAGCCTCGAAACTTTTTGGATTGACGGGGTATATAGAACTGCTTTGGTCACGGCGTGGCCAGTTGTGGGAGCTCAGTATTATTGTTGGTTGATTCCCTCCCGAGGTTTGGATGGTCAGATCTATTTTAACCAGTTTCTAATTACCACGGCAGGACGTCCATTAATGTCTCCATTCTTCTCTCAGGTCGCAGCTTTCTGGCGGAGAGTTGGCCACTATTTATCACGTGAGCCGGCAACGTACAACTAGCGCTAAGATAGATTTTGGTTACTACCTACGCGAAGTCTGTATCTTCGCTCAGGTAGAAGATACAATGAGGTGACAAGCATGGGATAGTGATCTGCCCGTATACGTAGCATCCCGTTCACAAGGTATAAAAGGGTACTGCATTAGCGGAGCTGTCGTTTGTACTCAGATGATTCACGTGAAGAGGTTTCCGACGTGACTATGACTGCACGACGGGAATGAGACAACGAAAGCGGTCTGGAAATTGGAGCTAGACATTCCGTTTCAGAAATTCCGAGATCCACAGTGTCAAGAGTGTGCTCACAGTGCCAAATTTCAGGCACTACATCTGTAACACCTCGGTTCAGTTTACAGTGATAAAAGCTATAGAAAGAATAATTTAAAATTAAGAATAGAATTTTTAGAGGGAAAAATAGTGTAGAATCAGAGTTCGGTAATTGCAGATCAAAATTATAGTATATCAGCAAGTAGTTTAACGTCTAAGCAAAGCCACGGAAGCTCCGTCATGGAGAAGGCAGTGACGCTAAACTCTTGTGATGAAAAACCTTTAAAAAGGCCTGATCGTCATTATTGCTGTCTCTTTTTCCCTTGATTGTTTCGTTAAAGGGCGGGGACCCCGTGTCAAACAGCGAGACAATAATTAGATTGGACGTTATCGTGTTAAGATTCAACGATAAACTGTTAGAATATTACGGAGATTAAAAGTGATGTAGTGTACGATCTCTGGCTGTTGGTAGCAACGGAGTATTAAGGGGGATTTTAGGACTTTGGTGCTAGATTGGAACTTTACGGACATATAGACAACAAAAACTCAAATTATCTGCTGATACGAGGGAATTCAGAGGTACCGGTATTCAGATATTAACATGTGGACTTTTGAAAGTGTCGTGTGCCGTTAGTTGCGAATCTGGACGAAGAGCGCGTGCATATCAGCATTTGCGGACTACTTCGATTCCTCCAGGCCAGGAACCTTTTAAATAGACCATCATCCATCACCATCTTAATCCTTGAATATAAAGTGAAAGTGAAATACAATTGTTGTACTTATTTCATTTACGTAGTACTAATCAGTGAAGGTTTTACGGAACCAAAGCTATTCAGCAGTAAGTCAGCACCATCTAGCGGAAAGTGTAGGCATTAACTAACACGCTAACTGAAGTGAACTTTTACTTGTCTTACGGACTGCTTAATATGAACTTTTGTGACTCTTTGACGTCGCTACTCCCTCCGAAAGGTGGCGCAGGCTGTCTTAATCATACAAAGGGAGAGTTTTAGCCGGGAAAATTATTAAATAAAAGCGATATTTACAAGACTCGGAGTAATAGCAAAACACTTGGCCCGCACCTCATCGGAGAGTCGTCGCTGTCACGTCTGGAAGTAAAGCCGGAAAACCTACCGACGATACGTATCTACGAGCAGACGTCGACGTGGAGCACCTAAAAACGGAACCACAAGAGAGTTGGGGATGCTTCACATCTCACCACGGACTATGCAGTGGTCAATGGCCATCACTTAATGACCGAGAGCAATGGGGTTTGCGTAGCGTTGTCAGTGCTAACAGACAAGCAACACCTCACGGAATAGCCGCAGAATCAACGTGGGACGTACGATGAACGTATCCGTTAGGACAGTGCTGGGAGATTTGGCGTTAATGGGCTGTGGCAGCACATGACCGACGCGAGTTTCCCCCTTCGAGCTAGACAAGTTTCGTTCTTTGTAGTTTGACGCTTATGTCGTGAGATATTTGGCCCGGTCAGGATCAGTGGACGACCCTGTCGTGAAATCGGACGAAAGTTTTTAAGCACTGTGCACTTTGCTGTAGGCAAAAGCAGCGCCGGCGAACAATCCGAGAGCGCTGCTGACCCTGCCTGACGAGTCGCGAGACCTGACCTGCTGCTGTGCACAGCTGCCGCTCTGCAGCCGTCTGGGCAGCGCCGCTACGCAGGCGGGTTAAAAATACGCGCCTCCCACCCTCCCGTGTGAGGGGGCGGCGGTCACGCACTATGGAGCCCGCAGCCAGCCAGCCAGCAGCCAGCCAGCCAGCTGGCGGTCGCCATGGCACGCACGCACACGCACTGCGACGGGGCGGCACGCACCGCCCATTAAGGCCGGTTCTCACTTGGGCTGCCGCGCGTCAGCGGCGTGGTTGCCGTGGAAACGGCGTCAGCGGCACGGCGCGGCGGGCTCTGCGTCGCGGTCTGACCATGTCGAACCGCTTCCGCTGCCGCGTGCCGTGCTCCAGGTGCGCGCCGCCAATCACAGAACGCGCTGAGCGTGACGTCAGGTACGGAACCCCGGGCCACACAAACTTTCGCCGAACCGCTGGCGCGGACGCGGCGGCAGCCATGAAATACTTACCATCCGATTCCAAGGAAACTGTTCGGCAGAAAAATTTGTTTCTTGGGCATGTTACAGCCTGATATCGTATCTCGATAAAGGTCCAAATTTCTTTTCGTTATTCGTCGTGGTTACTTGCTCTATCGCATTTACGTAAACCTTTACACGAACTTTTAATAAGTGTGCAGAGGTAAACACGCATTGCGTGGAATTTTTGAACAGTTCATTTTAGGTAATATATTATTGCGTATGAAATTTAGTCAACATATCGAAATTGTTTTTTAAGCTGAGAGCAGAACGATAGCTATCACGGTTATCGAGATATTGAATGATATGTCGGCGGACTGGCTGTGCGGTGACCGCGCGCGGGTCGATCGCGACACGACCGATACTTCGTCCTGCTCGTCGTAAACCATTTGGTCGTATCAATCGCAAATTTCGTAAACGGTTCAAGAAATCGAAAATTGTTTTTTTTGCAAACGATAACTTGTAAAAAATCATGTATTTCGTCATATGATAAATATCCTAAATCTGTTTATCTACCGAGATATGAAAGAAACCACAGTTTTTCGTAAGGGATAGATGAATTTTTTTAAACGGCATTTTATAGCATGTGGATTGAGAAGTTAAACCGAGACTAATTTATTGGTATGTCATAAGATGTAATTTGCTAAGTATCTACATACAGATATTGATTATTTCCTTTGGAAGTAACAAACGTTTTTTTCTTTATTCAGTGTACTTTATTGGTTCAAGACGCGTTTCGCCTTTTACTTTAAGGCATCTTCGGTGGAATCTAGAATGATTCAGTTTTGTTTTGATATGTGATACTTGCAGATTATAAAACAGATCACTTTTTTTTTTTTTTTTTCTTACGGGAATAACTGATTACTTACAGTGAATCGAGTTTTTGCCAGACATCTGCGTTTCCCCTCACCTGGTCACATGCTGGAGGTTGAACTAAAACTAAGATTACAGAACATAAGCACATTTTCATCTTCTTTTTTTTTTCTTCTGTCACTAGCTGTAGACATTTTACCGAAAACACTGATTTGAAGTCGTAACTACAGTGTGTTCACCTCATGTTCCTTCCTGTTTGGTTTGTTTATGTACATGTTGCCAACCTAAAGAATTATATACTGAAAACTAATGTTTGTTTATTTCTGTTCTCCTTATATCTGTATGTGTGCGTGGCTAGCCAGGGATAGTTATAGAAAGTTGAAAGTGAATGCAGTAGTTGTCAGATAGTGGTTGAAAGATTTGATGTTCAACTGATTTCAGCTTTGGTTTAAATGTTTTGTGGAGGAGAGCATGGAAGAATAAATTTACTGCTTACATTAATAGATAAAATAGTAGAATAGCATTTCAACAGATGATTATTATCAGAATGCTATCAGCCAACCCCTTTGTCCTCACTCTTTGACGCCTCATAATATGTCCTGTCAACTTACCCCTCTCAAAGTTGTGCCATAATTTCCTCTTCCTCCTCTATTTAATTCCGTAGCTCTTCTTTGGTTACACGATCCTCATATCTAATCTTCAGCATTCTTATTGATCACCACGTTTTGAAAGCGTCCATTGTCTTCTTGACAGGACTGTTCATCGCCCACGTTTCACTTACATACAAGGCTGCACTCCACAAAAATACCGCACTCCACACAAATACCTTTGTGAAATAGTACCCAGTCATTAGAATTTATGTTCGATGTGAATATATTTTCTTTTTCGGAACGCTTTTGTTGCTATTCACAGTCTTAATTTTATATCCTCTCTACTTCTTCCTTCTCAATTACTGCTTCCCTTTCATGTCATTGAAGTCTTAGAAATTCAGTTTGGTTTCTGTACAAGTTGTAGATAATCTTGTGACCCTGTGTTTTATCGATGACATCTCCAGAGCTTCAAAGAATGTTTTAATTAAGAGTGTCAAAACCTTTCTCTAAACATGCAAATGCTATAAACACAGTTTGGCAGTTCTTCAGTGTGTCTACTTAGCTAAGTGGTAGGATCAGTATTGCCTTGCGTGTTCAGACGTCTCACAGGAATCTAACATTGTGCTTATGTTAGTTTGTACAACCCCTCCCACTCTCCTCTCTACATATTCTTTCCACTTTCTAGCCTTCTCTCATTTGGTTAGTTCTGGCTTTGCCAAATGAGTTCTTAACAATTGCTTCTCCTTTGAGCAAAGTTTTCTTTGTTCTTTCTCATTTTCATTCCCCTATGTTTTCCAAGAGCAAAATCGCATTGCAATTTTGGTCTTTCTGTTAACGTCATGTTTAGACATTTCTATTTCCGATGGCCTACTTTATTTGCAGCATTTTTATATTTTTTCCTCGTGTTAAATTTAATATATCACGTTTTATCTAACGATTTTTACAGTACCTTCTTCCCGTTCACATACTCTGCTACATTCACCACTTCTTCTCTCAAAGATATCCATTCGTATTCTAGCGCATTCCTTCCTCCGTTTCTGTCAGTCGTTGCATTACGGTAACTTTAAGATTATCGAACAACTGTGGGTCTTGACTTATTCAAGTTCCATTTCCTTAATTTACTACCTTTTACTGTCTGTTTAGTTGTAAACTGCAGCTCGTAACCAATAAATTATTGTAGGTTTGCGTCTGCACCAGGAAATGTCTTATAATTTAAAATCTGGTTTCGAAAACTTAGTTCCAAAAATATATTATTCTTTCATGATTCTTAAGCAAGGTGCTGGCGATGATTACATTATGCTCTGTGCAAAATTCTATCAGGTGGCTTCCACTTTCATCCCTTCCCCCAAGCCTTTGTGTTCTTACTGTTATCCTGTACATGCTACCGTATCACATTTTAAATTTTTGTCTCGCTTAACCATCTGAATAATCTCTTTTGTAGCACATTGTTTCAATCTGTTAGGAGACAGTGAACAATCATGAACGATAGTCATGAAATCGGTTTGTGGTGAAATGAGAAAACATGGATAATGAAATATGTGATAGTGTACATTGTACAGAAAATGAAAAATTGGTATGTCTTTCCTTCATGTAGGTGTAAGATATAGTAATCAAACGCACCGGGCATTTCAGTGGGTCCCGCCCCGTACCTCAGCGGCTGTCCGTCATTGGCTACCGCCAGCGTCTGCCGCTTCCAGGTGGGAACGCCAGTTCCGCGAGCCGCCGCGTCAAAGTGGGAAACGCTTGCCGCTGCCGCTGCCGCACGACGCGCTCTAGTGGGAACCGGCCTTTAGCCTGAAACGGCGTCCCGGCGCGCGGTGCCGGAGCTGGGGAAACAAGCGCGCGCGCACACACACACACAGACATACACACACACACACAC
Organism: Schistocerca gregaria; assembly: GCF_023897955.1. Lineage (NCBI taxonomy): Eukaryota > Metazoa > Arthropoda > Insecta > Orthoptera > Acrididae > Schistocerca > Schistocerca gregaria. The sequence continues at coordinate 23,636,094 of NC_064928.1, read as the reverse complement.
AGGCGCACCCGGGCAACCGGAACGCGCCAGGGTCAACAGAGGCCGCACAGAGAACACCACGGCAGCCAAGCCGCGCACAAACTCCTCGCATTGAGGCCAGGCCTGATACGTTGACAGCCTCACACAGAAACACCACTTTTCTGTTATCCACTGCGCCAGACTTCAAGAAGAATATAATAATTCCATTCCCAAAGAAAGCAGGTGTTGACAGATGTGAAAATTATCGAACAATCAGTTTAATAAGCCACAGCTGCAAAACACTAACGCGAATTCTTTACAGATGAATGGAAAAACCGGTAGAAGCAGATCTCGGGGAAGATCAGTTTTGATTCCGTAGAAATGTTGGAACACGTGAGGCAATACTGACCCTACGACTTATCTTAGAAGAAAGATCAAGGAAAGGTAAACCTACGTTTCTAGCATTTCTAGACTTAGAGGAAGCTTCTGATAATTTTGACTGGATTACTCTCTTTCAAATTCTGAAGTTGGCACGGGTAAAATACAGGGAACGAAAGGCTATTTACAATTTGTACAGAAACCAGATAGCAGTTATAAGAGTCGAGGGACATGAAAGGGAAGCAGCGGTTGGAAAGGGAGTGAGACAGGGTTGTAGCCTCTCCACGATGTTATTCAATCTGTATACTGAGCAAGTAGTAAAGGAAACAAAAGAAAACATCGGAGTAGATATTAAAATCCATGGAGAAGAAATAAAAACTTTGAGGTTCGCCGATGACATTGTAATTCTGTCAGAGACAGCAAAGGCCTTGGAAGAGCAGTTGAACGGAATGGACAGTGTCTTGAAAGGAGGATATAAGATGAACATCGACAAAAGCAAAACGAGGATAATGGAATGTAGTCGAATTAAGTCGGGTGATGCTGTGGGAATTAGATTAGGAAATGAGACACTTAAAGTAGTAAAGGAGTTTTGCTGTTTGGGGAGCAAAATAACTGATGATGGTCGAAGCAGAGAGAATATAAAATGTAGACTGGGAATTGCAAGGAAAACGTTTCTGAAGAAGAGAAATTTGTTAACATCGAGCATAGATTTAAGTGTCATGAAGTCGTCTCTGAAAGTATTTGTATGGAGTGTGGCCATGTATGGAAGTGAAACATGGACAATAAATAGTTTGGACAAGAAGAGAACAGAAACTTTCGAAATGTGGTACTACAGAAGAATGCTGAAGATTACATGGGTAGATCACATAACTAATGAGGAGGTATTGAATAGAATTGGGGAGAAGAGGAGTATGTGGCACAAGTTGACAAGAAGAAGGGATCGGTTGGTAGGGCATGTTCTGAGGCATCAATGGATCACAAATTTAGCATTGGAGGGCAACGTGGAGGGTAAAAATCGTAGAGGGAGACCAAGAGATGATGAATACACTAAGCAGATTCAGAAGGATGTAGGTTGCAGTAAGTACTGGGAGATGAAGAAGCTTGCACAGGATAGAGTAGCATGGAGAGCTGCATCAAACCAGTCTCAGGATCGAAGACCTCAACAATAACATTTATGACAAGGAAAGACATCGTGACAGAATAATAAAAGCAGTTTTAGGTAGCAAATAAGACGCGCAACACACACTTAACGTGGTCGTTTTGTTTCACTTTTGTGGAGAGTTGATTGTAGAGGCGTGCGGTTCGAGTAAACATCTTCACCTGCTTTGCAGGTAAATAAAACACACTACACGTTGGGTGACAGGTAAAATGTTAGTGTTCTGACTCGCTTTGAAACACACAACAGAGAGTGAAAAAAACGTTTCACTTGCTCGTCTCCTTTTCCCCTTCCACATACCATTCAAAGACTGATGTGATTACGAAGGCTTTCCCGGCGAAATAATTGATGATACAGGGTGCATCAAAAAAATGTATACACACTTTGAAGTGTCATAGAAAATTTATTTCCCGTCCTACAATGTTAAATTTCTGGAAATGGAAAGCTTAAGATCCAATTGGAAAAACAAATGTACTTTGCAAATGTGATTAATGTTCAAACTGGTGGCCTTCAGCATCAATACATTTCTGAGTACAAGTCACCACTGATTCCGTACATCGTACCGAAGTGTCCAATGAGATTTCTGTGCACACCGCATGAATCTCATTCCAAAGTGTGTCCAGGTTACGTGGTTTACGTTTGTACACCTCATATTTTACTGTGCCCTATAAGAAGAAATCCAGCGGCGTGACGTCTGTAGAGCGTGCAGGAAACTAGATTGCCCCCTGCGTCCTATCCACTGGCCTGGCACAACGTGATCCGGGTATGCTCGTACGTCCCTATGATAGTGCCACGAGGCGCCATCTTGTTGGAAATAAAACTCATCATTACCGTATAATGCACAAATGGCAGGGAATATGGAGTCAGCAAGCATTGTTAGGTATGTTTCTCCAGTAACAGTACCTTCAAAGCGGAAAGGCCCAATGAGTCCCCTTGCAGACAAACCACACCACACATTTACACCAGGCAAATCCACAGCCCTTTCAACTGTAAAGTGAAGATTATCTTCAGCCAAGTATACACAATTGTGCCTATTGACAGTTCCATTGAGTTTGAATTGGGCTTCATCCGACCAAATTATGCTACCCATAAATCCCGGTTCACGTCTCACCATCTCCTGAACCCATTCACAAAATTCTAACCTTCGAATTGGATCGTCGTCACTTAGCCGTTGCACCAGCCTTGGAATGTACACACGAAACTTGCCTTTCTTCAGAATGCGTAGCACACTACTAGCACTTACGTTACTCTCAAATGTCGCTTGCCTTGAAGATTTTTGAGGCGAACGCTGAAACAGATCCAAGACTGCAGTTGTGGAATCATCACTTGTAGCTATACAAGGTCGCCCTGGTCGACCTTTATGCACATCACACACAGTTCCGTGGATATCGAATTAGTCTCGTAGACGTGTAATTGTTAATCTTGAAGGTGGTTCTGTACCAGACTCACTTCTCCACTGTCTTTGAATCACAGCTACATTCTCAAACTTTCAGTACCACTTAATTATCTGCTTCCGCGCTTCAAAGCTCAAACGCACGTCCGCCATGTTGCAGTTGCTTCCTTGCCACTGATGCCACCTGTTGAAGAAACATAACATTACTTTCTCACAGATATTTAACCTTTTAGAACGGGAAATAAATTGTCTATGACAGTTCAAAGTGTGTATACATTTTTTTTTACGCACCCTGTATTCTTCTCGGCTGTGCAGCCGGATCATAACGTCATCTTGACACAATATTTCAGCGGTCCAACATCCAGAAACGGAAGCTTTCCATCACTTACCACTTCCGTGGTAAACTTGATGCTAGGATGCAGGGAAAGAAGAGCTTATGCCATTTGAGACGGAGAAAGCTCGACACAAGAATAGGACCGTCTCAAGGTTGTGTTCGAGCAGAATGGCTATACAGATAAACAGATCCGTCGTGCTTTCCAGTTTGGACCTTCGCCTGAACCACCAGAAGGTACCTGCACATCGGTGGCTTTTCTACCTTTTGCTGCGAGCATTTCCTCGAAGATAGGAAGAATTCTAAAAAGATATCATATCAAAAGTATTTTTCGTCCGCCAGCCAAGATTAGAGCAGTTCTTGGCTCTGTTAAGGATGACTTGAATTTGAGGAAGCCTGGTGTGTACAAGATCCCTTGCCACTGTGGGAAGTCTTATATTGGCCAGAGAATCCGGACCATTCAGGACCGATGTGTTGAGCACCAGCGGCACACACGGTCGCTCCAGCCAGAGACATCTGCAGTGCCGGAGCGCTGTCTCACCGAGGGACACAGAATGCTGCGTGACAAGACATAAATGGTTGCCCCTACATCTCGCTATTGGGACTCTGTTTTAAAAGAATCCATAGAGATTCGTCTATCTGATAATCTTATTAATAGAGACACGGTTTATCTTTTAAGTAAGACTTGGAATCCGGTGTTATGAGACAATAAAAAAACAACGGTCCGTGTTTGAATCATCGGAATAATTTTTAATTTTTGATAGCGATATCTCGATTTTGTCTGTTTCCACCATTGGCGGCGCGGTATGTTTACTTGCGCTAGAGAGCAATTACGTCACCTTCTCGCGCACGCGTTGTTGACGCTGACGCTGAAAAGACGAGCCTGTCCTTGGCTCGAGGTGGTGCAGTTTAGACAAAATTTGTCACTCCTGCGGTTCCTGTAAAAAAAAGAAAGATGTATTACCACTCTTGTTGAATGGTCCTAGATGGTGTAACCTAAAAAAGAGAAAGACACACTCTGCTGAGGGACTAGTAAAATTTAATCCCTCAGCAGGTCAGACGCACGCGTTGTGGCCCTTCTGCCGCCTATACAGGGGTCGCCGCTCGCTATCGCATGATACCCATACTAAGAAATCCAACCTTGCATGAACTATCGCAGCTAGTAAGCCACTACTGCTCTTACTACCCATGCCACTGTCGCAGAGGTCTTTTTCCCACGGCACTAGCCTTGGCAGTTTTTAACCTGTGCTCTTCAAATTGCTACCCTCTTTCGCGTTTCGTCCACAGTCTATCACCTGATCGACCGTGTTATGCGTAGTCTTACCCAGACGCACGGATAACATCACAGCCCAGCATACTAACATTTTCACGGAGGTCACAGTAGAACTTTTGATCTGGTCACCACGTTGGTGAGGGCTTGGAGGGGCCCCATCTCTACTTAAACGAAAAAGGAAAAAAAAAAGCGCTGAGAAATTGAGAAATCAGTTCCGGCGAGATCGTGTACCAGCACTCTCACCTGAAGATGGCGGCCAGTTGGACCACTGAAATATTGTGTCAAGATGACGTTATGATCCGGCTGCACACCCGAGAAGAATATTTTCATTCAAAGACTTTTTACAAGCCCCTCCTTCCCCTGTGTAATGCGGAATTGACCACGAGATGTCACGAGAGGCGGACCTGCCGTTATGAAAGGAGGCAGCGCGTACTGCGTCGTCAGTAAAGAAGCAATGACAGCAGAATAGGCCGCGGTGGCCAAGCGGTTCTAGGCGCTTCAGGCCGGAACCGCGCGACCGCTACGGTCGCAGATTCGAATCCTGCCTCGGGAGCAGATGTGTGTGATGTCCTTAGGTTGGTTAGGTTTAAGTATTTCTAAGTTCTAGGGGACTGATGACCTCAGATGTTAAGTCCCATAGTGCTCAGAGCCATTTGAACCATTTTTTAGAATGGGTCGACCAGGCGGCCTCACTGACTGCGAAGGTGGAGTCACTGGATGTCAGCTGAATAATAGACCCATCAGGACAGTTTCAACCCTTCTAAACCTACCTAAGCATGCGGCTGGTGACGCCACTGTGAAGGGAAGCGCGAAGGAACAACTGCAGCCAAGCCTGGACCAGGCAGACTTGATGTACTGGCGGATATGGACCTTACAGCATTGTGGAGATCGGTTGTAAGAAATAGCAAGCAGTCAACGGAAGGACTCAATTGTGTGTTCCAAACTGCTACCCACAGCTCAGTTACGAAAATTACTTTCTATACGGAACTACACAAGTATAGGATAGAGTGGTCGGGCAGTTCCTCACAACCCACACATTTCTGGAGCTAACGGTAAGTGAGACCTGACGTTGTCCAAAGAGCGACGCCAAAAAGTGGACAACAGGAAACGAGTGATTTGGAGGTCTATGGTATTTGGTAACACGATGGGAGAGCTTGGGTTGGGGTTTAGTGAATGCCTGGAGAAGATTACCTGCGATCATGTGCAGCGAAAACAGCGAAATACAGAAGGGATGGTGTTACGGTATGAGGGTTTTTCTCGTAGTTAGTGTGTAGTCCCCTTATAGCGCTTAAGACAAGGATATGAACACGTTTTACGCTATTGTATACTTTATATTTTAGATGAACTGTCCGAACACAATGATCCTATGCATCAGCATTACAATGCACCCTGTCATAAAGCAGTGTCTGTGAGGCAATACTTTCTGGACAACAGCAGTCCTGAAATGGCCTCAGGTGTCCAGTCCGAACAACAAATTTCGGATGACTTCGCTCCAAAGTCACTACCTTCTCTAGTCTCGCTTCTTGAGTAAGGATGGGACACCATTCCTCCACAGACATCCAGACACCACATTGAAAGTGTCCTCAGCGGAGTTCGAGCCGTCCTAAAGCCGAAGGTTGGGCACACCCCATACTAATGTCCAGTAACAAGAGTCCTGATACTTTTGATCACAGAGTGTACGAGTCCTATGCGGCTCCTTTTCCTTCTTTTTATTACACTCGATAATTGTCTGTGCTCCCTCACTCTTCTCGGTGCCTCCAAATTTTTCACTCTAGCCATTCAACTTATTCTTCCATCTTGCACTCCAGCCTTGTTCTGTCATCCTGCCTCATCGTCCACGTTTCAGTACCGGACATCGAGACACTCTACAGTAATACTTCATCAGGCTCAGTCTGTGCCCAGTTCCTCGAGAGAGAAAAGAGTATACTTTAATTATTTTGGAACAATTTCTTTAGGAACGGATTTCACGTAGTTTATTTATTACACTGATAGAAGACACTCGCCCGACGTGCTTGTGGTCACAGTAAGTAGCCTACACACCTACAAACTACTAGTAAATCGCTGAAATAATGCATGTATAACACTCTGTAAACACGCTCACTAATTATAAACTGTCGAAATAATGCATTGCACAGCCTAAACACATGATCACAAAATAATGCAGTAACTAACGCAACAGACACGTTCACTACATGTAAAATTGCCGAAATAATGCATGAATAACGCTCTACTAACACGCTCACAACACTTAAACAGCCGAAATAATGCTATGCAGGAAACACTCATCGCATGTAAAAACGATTTCGATGTATCGTTAAGAAATTCAGCCGCGACGTGCCAGCGAACTGTTCCCTGCAGAGGTCCCAAGGCGTGCAGCGTCAGCACGTTCGTTCAGCCTGCCAGATGCCATCAGCTGCGCACGTGGCTCGTACAATGATGCGTACCCTTTGTACCTGCGGTCCAGCGAGGACCGAACTACCGAGTGCCTAACCATCGCAAGTGCAGCTAGTAGGTCCTCAATGTTCTACTGAAAACACAGGTCTATGTAAATAAGAGTCAAGTCTCCTCTGGACACGCTATAGAAATCTCTTGCAATGCTTCCCAGAATAGCGCAGGATGCATTGTTCCTACACATCAAAATGGACATCGAGATGTGTCTAGCTGCATACGTGTTTATCGTGGCTGACGCATAGCTTCCATAGCTGCGGGTCCAGCGGAGGCCTAACTGCCAAGCGAGAGATGTCTGCGAAGCGACTCACCCGCGCAGGTGCAGCTAAAAGGCTGTCAATGTTATACTGATGTCTCATACCTATGCAAATAACAGCCAAATCTCCCTCTGGTCACGCTATAGAAATCTTCTGGAATGCTTTCAGAAACTGTTAACGAAAATAGTCCAGAATAACACCGAATACATTCTTCCTGGTGCTCCTAACGGTAGAGCCCGTGTATCACGTAATAACCCCTCAAGGAAATCGTCAAGTGTCGCAGAAATAGTTAATGGTCGCTTTTGTTGTTGTTGTTGTTGTAGGAGCTTTCGTGATGTCTCAGCTTGTCTGCGAGGAAATTCTTGCCCTAACAGGCGCTGTTTACGAAAACAGCTTAGAATAACACAGAACGCATTCTTCCTGATAGTGCTAATGAGATATCCCGTGCTATTCTCCCTGGAAATCGTGACGTCCTGCTTTCAATAAACGTCTCTGAAACGGCAAACGTTCTCACCGCTATGCAGAGGCTTCTATGTCTCAGCACAAAGCCGGTGTGGGATCACTGCCCGCAATTTTTTTTTCTGATGAGACTTTCAGCAGCAAAACTATTTTGTTCAGATGGCCATATAGCACTGAAGTTAGACACTGCAAAAGTGGACTACAGCTCGTCAAATACGGAAAGACATTTCCCCAATTACACTGCTCTGCCACTGAAAACGGAAGCTTGAATATTTCAGCGTGAAACCGATCTCCATGCATGATATCGATATAGTAAACACACAATTCGTATCCTACGCCATACAAAATCGTCACTTCTGCATCCTGCATATAGTTATCGACCACCAGACACTCGTACATATACCGCCGAGACAGACAGCATAAGCACCTGCACCGTATATACTCCTCGCAGCACTAGATATTTTCCGAGGTCATTTGCCAAAGTGTTGAACAAAGGATGGGGCAGTTCCCCTCAACACAAAGGCGTTACTGTTTCTGGCCCCTACCTGCTTGCTTGCTTGCTTTCTACACACATCACAACAACATACGTACACTATGTGATCTACAGTAGTTCCTCAGATTAGCCTCCTACATACACAGAAAAGCGCGTATGGGGGCTTTAATTTGTAATATGTACAGATTGTGGCACAGCTTCGCTGCTCTCTTGAGTTGTGGCTGTTGTTTATTGCTTTTAACGTCAGATGCCACCTCGTCGCTGGCTGACAAGTTTGTAGCCCCTATCAGTGCCATGAGATATCACTCCAAACGCCAGTTAAATATGGAACAGGTAACAATACATGTATTACAACCCATCACTGCTATTGTTTTGTACATAGTTCCGTAGTCAGCGCATATACAACTTTCCCTCTAGAGCGCGCCCCGCTAAGCACAACAGCATAGGCGCAGCACTCGTCTGTCTCCGCACTATGAGATGGCGCTGCCATAGAGACGGACCAAATTCTGCTTCCGCCGATCCGCATATTAACATGTAACGCAGCCAATGAGATTGCTGCTAATGTAGAACATTTTCTCCTTGCGGATCACACTCGTGCAGTGATACATGAACGCGCAAGGTATTTTAACGAGTGTACAGACCTCCGATTAGTCACTCTACATTTGTCTGTACCAGTCTGCAGTTCTCTGCACCAGTCTGTACGAGTTCTACATTTGTATGTACCAGTCTATAGCCAAGTTTCAGTCTGCGCCTAATAACATTACCATATTCCTGTACACAGCCATGAAGATAAATGTATAGACACTTTTGTCAAGTATCAGAGATATATGTGAGAATAAGATTAACGTACCAATACCAAAGGAACTTCAGACTCAATTGTAAATAGCATCCAGAACGAAGTTAAGTAATTTTTATGCTCCTTATTATTTTAATAAAAGTGTGTGAAAATTAATCAAGTTCTGTTTAAAGTTGGTCACCGTCAATCTGCTACTCTAAGCATGCAAGTGGCATTTCTATCGTCAGACCTAACGGCAGAAGATAAACACGCCATGATAAGACCACAAGACATATTGCTGACACTCGCCCACTTCGTTGGAGCGGCAAGTCAAATAATCTGATGGCGTGTGTACTGAAGGTCTTACAGTACACACACGACTGCTATAAACAAAAGATTATGTACACGAAACTGCCTTGTGAATCAGTCTGTCTGTCAGTGAAAACCGTATTAAAAACTAGTTCCTTAGATTAGCCATAAAATACAAAAATGAAAATCCTGGGGGCATTTTGATAAATACATTCTAAAAGACAAATTAAAATAACTTTTATTTTCTTACACAATGCGTTTAGAGAGCTTACACCCTCATCTCTAGCTAGGTTATTGGATTGAAGTAGAAAATAAAAGTACCTTGACACAGGTAACTGTATTAATTTGTCTTTTATATCATAAGGAATCGCTGTTTGTACACTATGTGATGAAAAGTATCCGGGCACCCCCAAAAACATACGTTTTTCATATTGGGTGCATTGTGCTGCCACCTACTGCCAGGTACTCCATACCAGACAGACCTCAGTAGTCATTAGACATCCTGAAGGAGCAGAATGGGGCGCTCCACAGTACTCAAGGACTTCCAGTGTGATCAGGTGATTGGGTGTCACTTGTAACATACGTATTACTATCAATATCACACGAAAGCAGAGTGGCGCAGTGGAAGCGTGCTGGGCCCATAACCCAGAGGTCCGTGGATCGAAACCACGCTCTGCTAAACTCGTTTTTTTCTTTTGAGGAAATTTTCGTCCTCGTTCATAAATACTAACTAGAAAATATTTTCTTTTAAAATCTCCAGATTCCTAGAATTATACCTACTTTGCTGGGAACAAAGCCACAAAAGGCAGCACGGAGATTAGGAAATGGGAACACTCCACAGCAAGCGAGTAAAGAATTTGAAACGTAGGTGTGGTAGTCACCGATCGAAATCAAAAACGATCGAACACACGGGTGATTAGAGGCTGGAAAGATTCAGATTAACTGTTAGACTACAAAGAAAATAATACTTTCAAATTATCCGTGAACGACACAATAATCGTATTTTCTAAAATGTTTAGTGAAAAGGAGGCGAAAGGAAAGATCCAATTGCATACTACAGAGCTATTTACAAAAGTGAGTAAAGTGAGTAGTGTTAGCGTTGTCTGTCCGCACTCTTGTAATTACTGCGTCCAGATATGGATCCATTGACGAAACCACTCTACAGCGGTGTTTCATGTTAACTTTGTGACAGGAAAGAGATATTGCAATCTCCAAAACTTGGATTTTTTGTTACACTTTTAAAGATTTCGTTTTTTTATAATTGCTTTGATTGTTTTATTCGTTGTGATGACTTTTTCGAAATGGAATTCTAGGATTTTGGCTATTTTATTTTATAAATAATACTTGTGTACATATGTGGCATGTTCCAATATGCGGTCTGCTTTTTCTGTTTCTGTATACAGTATGTTACCCCTGTCAGTTCTATATGGCGTACATGACTGTAATATGAGGAATCAATCGAAACAGAACACAGAGTCATCAGCTATCCCGTCATTGTGACAGATGAGTTTAAAAGTAGGGGTCGTCTATCACCGTCGGAGAGCAGTTCGGAAACGCTCCACAACGCCGCAAAACTCTTCCACTTTCCTTATGTTGTAACTGTCTTTTATTCAAAATCATCCAGTGTGTGTGTGTGTGTGTGTGTGTGTGTGTGTGTGTGTGTGTGTGTGTGTGTGTGTGGTAGCAGCAGCAACAACATGATTTACACTGTGCGACATCTAGTTTTCTGTTAGAGGCGATGTATCAGAAAGCGTTAACGTCAGTTTAGAACCTGACAAAGACCTGAAAGTCCTGGTGGAAAAAATAAACTGTATAGCAATGTACAAAGTGTATTAGAGCAGAAAAAAATGTTTGAAACAACGACACAGGGTCACAGTATTGGGATACAGTCATCCTCCAACAGTACAGACGATGAGACTTTAGACAGGCCTGTGCAATGGATCAATACCTCTACATTTCATAGGACCACCACATGTGCTCTATGCTGGCACGCAGACAGAATTTGCTTTCGATAAATGGGAGGTGAGAGATTGGTAAAAATCTTGTCGAGTTTTCCATCGGATAAGGTTAGCAGAGCTTTTATGGTTCGTAATTTTTCTCTCTTGGATGGTACGGAATACGATGATAGAATGTTGGGGTGATAGACGTGAATGGACACTGAGGGATACTGATTTGCTTCAAACTGCAGTACCAGTATGATGTGCTCCTACTTTTCTCGACAAGAAACAAAACCATAACTGTTTGTGTTGTGGTTGGCAGGAGAGCCAACACCGTGTTACTAGAGGAGGCCGAAAGGCACGCGTATTACCGCACGCAGGCTGGCGTGAGGTCTGGAACAGCACAAGGAAATTAGACTTCAGAAAAAAACTGACGTAGCTGGTGGAATACTTAACTTTAATCCATTAATGATGAACGCCGGTCTTGACGGTACGTGATTCACATTATCAATAATAACTGATAATGGCGCCTTGCTAGGTCGTAGCAAATCACGTAGCTGAAGGCTATGCTAAACTATCTTCTCGGTAATTGAGAACGTAAGTATGCAGTGAACCATCGCTAGCAAAGTCGGCTGTACAACTGGGCGAGTGCTAAAAAAGTCTCTCTAGACCAGCCGTGTGGCGGCGCTCTGTCTGCAATCACTGACAGTGGCGACAGGCGGGTCCGACGTATACTAACGCACCGCGGCCGATTTAAAGGCTACCACCTAGCAAGTGTGGTGTCTGGCGGTGACACCACAGTTTGTACTGTCTTTCATACTACCTCGTGTCGCAGGGGTGGGTTTGCTTTGACGCTGACGTTACACATTGTACACTGTTGGCAGAGCGGCGACAACATGTTCCCATTTGCATCGAATGGTCAAAACACGGTCCTGTCGCACTAACTCAGCTGAGGCTGTTTCTACACGGGCTGCAGAATGCGGTAGATACCCCTCTCTCCGACTTCAGCTCAGTTCCAATTTAAATTGGAATGATCACATGTGCAAAGTTGCAGAGTGGCATCGCAGAGTCTGGTGTGTTTTTTTTTTTTTTAAAAAAAAAACGTCCCGATACGATCCAACGCAGATATGTGGTTGAATGGAAAGAATTTGATCCCAAATCGCAGACAGTATTGCTACCAGAGGGAATAACACTAGAGATCTGAAAAGCCTGTGTACATTTCTTACCAACTCAATCAGCAAATTGTCTACTGTATGTGATTCTTCTCAATCAACCATCGCCTATAACCCAGTTAATATATCGCAGTACCTCACACAGCATCGAGACAGAATGTGTTCCAAATACTGGAGAAATATCCAGCGGTGGTGTGAGGGAGTTGCAAATACCGGCTTCATATCATGCTCCTTAGTCGAATTACATACTAAAATCACTGATTTTATTACGATGTTGCACCGTGGGCGACGTGTAACTGCACTGTTGGTCTGATAATGTACACTCCAGCGATCACCGTCTATATTCAGTGTCATGGTATTTGTCTGGAAGAACGGCTTCATTCAGAGGTAATGCAATACCTCGATTTATAAAGCCAGTATAGCTTTGACATGGATACTTGTGTGCACCTGTAGAACCACGACCGATTGTGACAGTAACATGGTTGTTGCGATCGTGTTTCTAACATCTGGCGGCTTGTAAGACAATTACGCCTCTGTTTCTAAGACACAGTGGTATCACTCGCAGCAAAAACTTACGAGACATGACCACCCATCGCTGAACCTCACTCAGTATTGTTTCGAATTGCAAGCAATCAGTTAATGGCGACGTATTATACTTAGCAGTAGGGGATGCGTGATAGGTTCACCTTGAGCATCAGGCTTATAAAGTATGTGTGTGTGTGTGTGTTCCGACATGTGCAAAGAAAATGACTGTGTACTGTCGTAAGGAAGGTATGGATCTGACATGGAATAATGCTATAGCAAGGGGAATAAAGGATTTTTTTTCTTGGAAAAGTATGTCAAGTCATAAGAATGGTACACATCTCTACTTCCAGAGCCACTGCTGTCAACAGGGTGTATTTCCGATACTTCGCTCATTGTCGAATGTCATCCAGTTGAGACCGCGATCGTAAAATTTTATTGTAAGTACAGTGAACAAATATATATGTAGCCGGTTTCCTAGGACAATTCCGTCTAGGGGTGCGTCGCGTGCGGCGATGGTGGCCTGTATTGGGAATGATTCACGTTTCCCGCTAATGGAAAAGACCGGCTGGGGTACAGCAATGTAGCTGACCTAACCGTGTCGCCCTCTAGATGGCTGAAAAGCGAACTAATACTCAGTATGTGTCGGACAGCCTTCATGATCACGTGTGTTCTCTGTGGAAATCTGAAAAGACTCAATACGGACGGGTACTTGTGCCGGACCATGTAACATCATAGAATAAGGGTCGACCTGCGACAGCAGTCGCACAACTTACGTACGGGCCGCCAGACGGCGCCGCGAGCGCTAAGAGTGCACTGCGGCCGCAGGCGCGCGTGTTGCGTACGGGCAGCGAGGTGCCGCCACGAGCGCAGCCGTATATAAAGAGTATCGACCAAGTTCGGCCAGTTCCCATTTTGTTGGCATCTCAGTTTTGCCTATTCTCTTATTTGCTTAGTTGCTTAGCTCTTATTCGTTTATGGCTCATGTTATTGTGCTCTCTTTCAGCCACTCTGATTGTTTTGATTTACTCCCAGTTGAGAAGTGCTCATTTTGGCATTTCACTTTTGCATATTTCTCATTTTGCTCATAATATGCTCCTCAGCTTTTTACAGTAGATTTGATTAGCATAGTCTCATTTACTGTTTGTTCATTTCAGCCTGTTCATATTCTGATGTTCTTTAAATACTGCAATAATTATCGGAAGCATTTCTTCCCTTAAACTTGTGTAAAGTATTCTCGATGTAAAATTTGTTCTGTGATACGGGTGTAAATTTTTGAATATAAATTATATACGAAACTGTGCTTTAAAAGGAATTTATTTTTTCAGTTTTTACTACATCAGACGACAATTTTGTGATATGAGGGAGAAATTTGAGGGGTGAACCTATGGAAATAGTCTTAAGTGATGCCCCTTAAAAATAAAAATAAAAATTTGTGTGACACTGACAGACGTGAGACTGTAGGCAGCGAATATATATATACGTCACAACCATTATTCCCTCTCATGTAAATTGTCCAGTTGGCTGCTTCCACACATTTCCTGTCTTTATTTGGTTGAGAGAATATCGATATTGTTGTGTGCATCTAGCAGGTGAAAGACACGTTTGCTGGTTCTCAAGACATGAGAAACACCTTAGTTGACTTTGTAAATTATAAAGATGATTCGCAATCTGTTACGTCGAACACAACAGTATTCACGAGGTTTTTTTCTTATTTTTTGTTCTTTTGAGTTTTCACATAAAGGTATTTGCAGACGAAATAAATTTCTAGTTACTCAGTGGTTTACAGCACGCTCTATCTTGCTAAAATTTCGAGTGTCTAGAGAAATAATTTCCAGTCTTCGGAATTATAGTGTGCAAGCAATCGGTAGCATACTCTAAGTGCTTGATATTGAGAAGTATCGCGAAAATGGTATGATATTCTGGCAAACCATGTGAAAATACATATGTCCTTGTAATCCCAGAGTCTGGAAATAGGTGTATAAAGCAAGGAAGCAGGTAGGGGCCAGAATCAGTAACGCTGTTGTGCCGAGGGGAAGCGGCCCAGCCTTTTCACAACAGTTTGGAGAGTGGTTGCGGACCGCCGGCGGCGCTCCGGTCCTGTGTCAGTCGAGTGTGTGCGAGGGCGGATGACTTGTGGCCGTCTGCTGTGGTGGGTGACCAACCGACCACGCGGGGAATAACTAGTGCTGCGAGGAGTACATATGGGGCAGGTGATGATGCTGTCTGTCTTCACCGTATATGTACGAGTGTCTGGTGGTCGATAACTATATGCAGGATGCACAAGTGGCGATTGGTATGGCACAGAAAACAAACAGTGTGTTTTCTACATCAATATGGTGCGCGGAGATCGGTTTCACACTGAAATATTCAATCTTCCGTTGTCAGCGGCAGAGCAGTGTAGTTGAGGAAGTGCCTTTCTGTATTCGACGATCTGTAGCCCACTTTTGCATGGCTTAAATGTCAGTGCAATATGGCGATCTGTACAAAATAGTTTTGATAGTTTTAGTGATGAAAGTCTCATCTGAAAAAAGAATGGCTAGCACCATCACGAAGAATGCATTCGGTGTTATTTTGAGCTCTTTTCGTAATAAGCACCTATTAGGGCAAGAATTTCCATGCAGACAAGTTTGAGACATCACGAAAGCTCCTACAACAACAACAACAAAAGCGACTATTAACCATTTCTGCGACACTTCAAGATTTCCATGAAGGCTGATATGTGAAGGACGGACTCTGCTGTTACGAGCGTCAGGAAGATGCATGTGGTGTTATTTTGGACTATTTTCGTTAACAGTTTCTGACAGCACTGCAGAAGGTTACCATAGCGCATCAGAGGGAGATTTGGCTGTTATTTACAAAGATATGAAACATCAGTATAACAATGACAGCCTTTTAGCTGCGCCTGTGCAGGTGAGTCACTTCGCAGACATCTCCCGCTTGGCAATTAGCCCTCCGCTGGACGCGCAACTCTGAAAGATATGCGTCAGCCATGATAAAGACGTATGCGGCTAGACGCATCTCACATGTCTCCTTAGGATCGCTAGGAACAATGCACCCTGTACTATTCTGTGAATCATTGCAAAATATTTCTATTGCGCATCCAGAGGAGGACTTGACTCTTATACACATAGATATGTGACATCAGTATAACATTGAAAACCTTTTAGCTGTGCTTGCGATCGTGAGTCACTCAACATATAGGTCCTGGCTGGACCGTAGGTGCAAAGGTTATGCATGACTGTGCCAGCAAAGGTTGTTAGGTGAACATGTGCGGGGCTGGAGGCATCTTACAGGCTGAACCGACGTGCTCGCGCCGCCCTGGCGTGTGCATATTGGTGCCTCTGTAGGGATCAGTTCGCTGATATGTTGCGGTTGAATTTCTTAACGATACTTCGAAAGCGTTTTTACATGTGATGAGTGTTTGTACACAGTATTATTTCGGCTGTTTAAGTGTTGTGAGCATATTTGCGTTTTACATGCTTCGGTGATTTACGAGTAGTTTGCATGTCTGTAGGTCGTGAAATGCATTATTTCGACAGTTTACAATTAGTGAGCGTGTTTAGAGAGCGTTTTACATACATTATTTTGACAGTATATGAGTTGTTTCCATGTCTGTACATTTGTGTACTGCACTATCTCGGTGATTTACTAGTAGTTTGCTGGTCTGTAGGCTATTTACTGTGACTCAAGCACCTCAGGGTGAGTTTTTGTATCAGTGTAATAAATAAACTACTTGAAATCCCTCCCTAAATAAGTTGTTCCAAAATAAATAAAATACACTCCTTCCTCTCCTCTTCCAGCTGGACACAGACTGAGTCGTTCTCCTGCCATTTTTCGCCAGGCCGCCATGGGACAACAGTGCACTCTGGTGGCAGTACTATGTAGTACTAGGTCAGCTGGACTCTGGACTTCATGGTGAACACACTGGATAGAACTACTGCCTAAGACAACTCAAATTGTTTAAATAAACACTGCATGCAAAATAAAGACTTATGTTCATCTTATCCAGCAGCCCACCACAGACTGAGCCCTTTTCCTGTCAATTCCAAGGAAGAGGTGGCGGTCAGATGACTTAGGATGGTGGAGGCAGCCCAAGTGCCCTTTTTGCCACACCAAAATTTGAACTTCATGCCATTTTCTGGGTGAGAGGGGGAGCGAAGGGGGTTAGGTCAGTGGGGGAGCCCAGTTGACCTATTTTCAAGCCAAAATCTGAACTTCCCGCCATGACGCCATACCAACGTTGCCATCGTGGATCCACCATCTTGAATATTTTTTATTTAATAAAATGGCGACCAAATAGCCATATACAGTTACTTTGCTTAACATTTTACATTTTTGCATATTCATTCATCGATTTCACTCTTTTACTGCACAGTTCAATGTCATATTGTTCACGGGCTTCATTACATAGTTCAAATTCACATGTTGTGGTTGGTTCGTGAAAGTTTTGTTTTTGCAGATTAGATGATGAAAGCCGTGAATAGAAAGTCTACTTACGACATGTCGCTGTTCGAAGTTTGGTTGCGTCCATGAGCGGTTCGTCTTTGCTTCGGTGCCATAGAACTCCGGCCGTATTTTTTCTCGTTAGTCCTCCATGATCTTCAGTTGCTTTCTAGAAGCCTTGGTGTGTGGCACCACACATCAAAGTCTGATGCCTTCAGCTAGGAACGCCTCTCTCGCTGGCAGCTACACTAGTCTAGGTCTTGTCGTCCTTGAGAGACCTAGTCCTCTTTTTAGATAGGTCGATTTTACCTTTTCTAGTGTTTCTAGGTTTTTTTCTATCAGGTGGTCCCATATACCCTCCGTCCCATAGGCCAGGATTGGCAAGATTTTTGTGTTGAATAATTTCATGGCTGTTTCTAGACTGAGAAGGTGGGTGTTTTTGATGTCCTGTATTGCTATTATTGCTTAGGCTGCACAGTCTGTTGTAGGTTTTGTGAAGCATTTGGCTGTTGGTTGCAGTGTCAGTCCAAGGTATTTAAAGTCTGATGAGATTTTTATTTTTTGTCCTCTGATGCTGATTTCCGCATTCTTGGGTGTTTTGCCTCCTTCTTTGAAAATTAACATTTCTGTCTTTGTTATGTTTATATGTAGTTTGTATTCACTGCACAATTTGTCTATTTTCTCAATGATGCTCTGCAGCTTCTGTATATCTGTTCAACTTACGGCTATGTTGTCAGCATATGCATATACATATACGTCTTCTTCATTTTCTCCAATTCGGAGTATTTCTTCAATGGCAAGAATGTACAGCAAAGGGCTCATTGGGTCACCCTGTAAGACTCCGTTCGATTGCAGAATGGGGTTCGAAAAAGAGAGGTTGTCTAATATTGTGATTAAGTCTTATTTCAGGATTGACTTGACTATTCTTGCCCATACGCTATCTTCTCCCATTCTGTTTTCCAGTTTTCGGACTTTGAAACTCTTTCCGGTAGGTCAAAGGCTTTGTAAAGTCTGTGAACACTGTATAGAACATTTGTTTCTTTTGTAGCGCTTCGTCGATGTTGTTTAGAAGGACTGCCATATGTGTTGATCTTCCAGATCTGAAAGCCATCTGTCGTTCTGGGAGATGACTGTCCACAGAGTCTTGGATTTTTTGTGTTATTATCTTTGAAAACATCTTGAATAGAGTATTTTCCATACATTTGGCAACAATGGAACTTGGGGTAGTACGAAGGTTGTCCCACTATTTACGGGATCGATCACCTCACAGAGGCCACTGCAAGGTGTAGAGTGCACCCAATGAGATGTGTAACCCGCAGTTTGTGGAGTGTGGAGTTGAGGCCGGATGTGGCTCTGTGATGTTTCGGAAGTGTGTTTCACACCATGCCTTCTGCCTCCTTATTGAAGTTACTGTGAACATGAAGCAGAATGTTTATTTCATCATTGTCAGTTACAAAATTATGCTCTTTCTTCTACACGATGGGTGGTATTTTTAAATGTCCATAAGTTTTGTGATTGTTGATATTCATTAGTGAAAGGTGTTACGTTTTGTTACAGCCTCCTGGAGGAAACCTTCACCATCTGTAGCATCTTCTTGTGGTGAACGACGAGATGGCAGGAAAGTTGACTCTGCGAAAGTGCGCCTACATCGCTTCGCGGTTTGAATTGTTCAGTGATAGTGGTGGGGTGTCCATGGCCCTCATGCCACACTTGACACTAACGCCAAGAGGAACTGTCACAGCAAGCTAATGATAACTGGGTCAGATGAGAATAAACCACGAAGATAATGGCTTTCAGTGGCGCGACCTCCAGAAAATGTGGTACCAGTGAGGAACGTCTTACCGCACAGTTATGATAAATTAACACATCAGGCAGCTTATAAGAGTAGAATCAGTAGGCACACGGTATGTGTTGCGTTGAAGAAGACCATGATCTAGAAACCCTGGGAACCCCATTACGTAAACCCTGGGAACCTTATTACGTATAAGAGTTATCGTTGGGGGATTGTGACAGGCGGCTGGAAACTGTCATGGCATAACAGTTGGTCAGATTAGTTCGACAATCTTATTTGAAGTGATGAAGTGTTCCACGTTGGAGGGTTTGTCAATAGACACAACTGCCATTCCTGGGCACAAACAAATCCAGGAGTGACAACTGAAAAATCACAAAGTTGACCAAAATTCACAGTCTGGTGCGGTATGACAGCAGTCGTTTCATTGGACCATTCATATTACGAGACACCATGATCAGCGACCGGAATCACCCACTGCTGAATGAATATGTGTGGCTATTGATATCACGATGGGACAATGTTGCGAATATCCTATTTCAGCAAGACGGGGCACCGCTTCATTTGACGTGCATCGTTAGCTACAGGACGGCAAGGACCCCAAGAATGGCCTCCGAGAAGCCTTGGAACTATGTCTTGTGGAATTAGGCAAAAGAAGCAGTGTAGCGAAAAATGCACGCACTCTGGACGAATTAGAAGAGAGGATCACCTCTGTTCTCGGAAATTATACCTGTGACTTTCCTGCAGAAATGTTGACGACATTCCTCCACGTTTACGTCGTTTCTTCGACAACGCAGGGGCATAATTATGATGAACTGCAGTGAAGTACACATGTTCTCAGGGTCCTGGGAACCGATTACAGTTTGTTCTATGTGCAAATATTCATCAATAAAAAACTTCTGGGCATTTAAAACTAGGAGTGACTTTAAACTTACCCTGTATCCACTACTGGCCATTAAAACTGCTACACCATGAAGAAATGCAGATGATAAACGTGTATTCATTGGACAAATATATTTATGTTAGAACTGACATGTGATTATATTTTCACGCAATTTGGGTGCACAGATCCTGAGAAATCAGTACCTAGAACAACCACCTCTGGCCGTAATAACGGCCTTGATACGCCTGGGCATTCAGTCTAACAGAAATTGGATGACATGTACAGGTACAGCTGCCCATGCAGCTTCAACACGATACCACAGTTCATCAAGAGTAGTGACTGGCGTATTGTGACGATCCAGTTGCTCGGCACCACTGACCAAACGTTATCTATTGGTGAGAGCTCTGGAGAATGTGCTAGTCAGGGCAGCAATTCAACATTTTCTGTATCCAGAAAGGCCCGTACAGGACCTGCAACATACGGTCGCGCATTATCCTGTTGAAATGTAGGGTTTCGTAGGGATCGAATGAAGAGTAGAGCCCCGAGTCGTAACACATCTGAAATGTAACGTCCAATGTTTAAAGTGCCGTCAATGCGAAAGAGAGGTGATCAAGACGTGTAGCCAATGGGACACCATAAAATCACGCCGAGTGATACGCCAGTTTGGCGATGACGAATACACGCTTCCAACCTGCGTTCACCAGGATGTCGCCAAACAAGGATGCGACCATCATGATGCTGTAAAAAGAACCTGGATTCGTTCTGGAAAATGACGTTTTGCCATTCGTGCAGCCAGGTTCGTTATTGAGTACACCATCGCAGGCGCACCTGTCTTTGATGCAGCGTCAAGGCTAACCGCAGCCGTTGTCTCCGAGCTGATAGTCCATGCTGCTGCAAACGTCTTCGAACTGTTCGTGCAGATGGTTGTTGTCTTGCAAACGTCCCCATCTGTTGACTCAGGGAGCGAGACGTGGTTGCACGCTCCGTTACAGCCATGCGAATAAGATGCCTCTCATCTCGACTGCTAGTGATACGAGGCCGTTGAGATCCGGCACGGCGTTCCGTATTACCCTCCTGAACCCACCGATTCCATATTCTGCTAACAGTCATTGGATCTGAACCAACGCGAGCAGCATTGTGGCGATACGATAAACCTCAATCGCGTTAGGCATCAATCCGACCATTATCAAAGTCGGAAACGTGATGGTACGCATTTCTCCTCCTTACACGAGACAGCACAACAACGTTTCACCAGGCAACGCCGGTCAACTGCTGTTTGGGTATGAGAAATTGGTAGGAAACTTTCCTCATGTCATCACGTTGTAGGAGTCGCCACCGGCGCCAACCTTGTGTGAATGCTCTGGAAAGCTTATCATTTGCATATCACAGCATCATCTTCCTGTCGGTTAAATTTCGCGTCTGTAGCGCATCTTCGTGGTGTAGTAATTTTAATGGCCAGTAGTGTATTCCATGTTGTTGATACTTCCGTCTTCCAGTATGACGACAGCCGCGTTCACAGACATGCATGCGGACGTTGCAGGTTTGAGGAACACTCAGGAATCCAATCGTAACTTGACATTAACCCCTCCCCGTCCCAAAACCACCCAATCTTAAAATATTATCGCATACGCCGGCCGGTGTGGCTGAGCGGTTCTAGGCGCTACAGTCCGGAACCGCGCGGCTGCTACGGTCGCAGGTTCGAATCCTGCCTCGGGCATGGATGTGTGTGATGTCCTTAGGTTAGTTAGGTTTAAAAAGTTGTAAGTCCTAGGGGACTGATGACCTGAGCAGTTATGTCCCACAGTACTCAAAGCCATTTTATCGCATACAATATGTCTGCGAGAAAATGACGGTTATTGAAAGAAGTGACCAAGTGAGAGAAAAGAAACTGAAATGGTTCAACAGAGGGAAGGTCACTAGAGTTGACGGGATATCAGTTAGGTTCTGCACAGACTGGAACTTGCTCCTCTTCTACTAGCAGTTTGCTGTAGGTCTCTAGAGGAGTGAAACGTTCCTAATGACTGGAAAAAAGCACAGGTCATTCTCGTTTTCGCGAAGGTTCGTCGAACGGACCCACAAAACTATAGGCCTACATCTCTGACAGCGATCTGTAGTTTAATTTTCGAATATTATTTATGCTGGCATATTAGGACATTCACGGTGATCGAAAATTTCCTCTTAAAATCACTCCACTCAATAACTACCGCGGTGACACTGGTACAGCAACTCTAGTGGATCTTTATAACAGCAAAATCATTTTCGATTGCATAAGATAGATTTATTTAATCTTCGCGTGTGACGCCTTGCGCCTCTCCTAGGCATCTGCTGATAATTTGGAGAAATTACAAACTGATATAAGGATAAATTGATATTAAAGGCAATAATAAATGAATAAATTATAGATAACTAGAAGTAGACATACATCGATTGGACTAAAAATTTTAGCTGTTTCTTTATTCCTATTAGCGCCCATTCAATTGACAAAGGCTAGCCATTATATCGGTATATTTTGCACTCGCGAGTTCTTTTCTGCTCAGTGAATTTACATTTGCCTAAGTTAGGTACCCCATGTACGATTTAGTAGCTGTCTTTTTCCTACTGTCATCACCTTTTTCGTCTTGCTTCCAGGTGATGTAATGAAGCATTGACAGTGGCTATTTGGTTGTTACCTGACAGTTCCTTGGAACTCTTAGTCACTTATGACGCCTCGGTCACGCCTCACCATCCCCTGAAACGCGAGTGTGGCCCTGTTCTCCATCGTCCAATAGATGTATGTCCTCCTTTGTTATTTTTAATTTATTGATTTATTATTGCCTTTAATAGCAATTCATACTTACATCAGTCAGTAATTTCCCCAGATTGTCTGATGCCTAGAAGAGCCGAAAAGCCTCACACGTGTGTACTAAATAACCCCATCTTGTGCAACCAAGACTGATTTTTATGTTCTGCAAAAATCTCCTCTGTAGGAACCATGACGGGTTCTTAAAACAACGATCGTGTAACCTCCAGCTCGCTCTCATTGCCCACGAGACCAAGAAAGCACCAGCTACTGCCATCACAGTAGGTGCCGTGTTCCTTCACTTCCGGAAGGCATTCCATACAGGTCCGCACAACCGCCTAGAGAACAAAATACGAGGGCACGGAATATAAGCCTAACGGTGTGACTGGATTGAAGAGTTTCTAGCAAACAGAACCCAGTATGTCATTCTGAAGGGAGAGAAGTCTTCAGCATTAAAACTAACTTCGGGAGTGTCCCAAGGGAGTGTTATAGGTCCATTACCTTTCACAGCGCACATAAATGAAATAGTAGATAAGGTTGGAAGTTTCATGAGCATTTCGCGGATGATGCTGGCGTGTATAGAAAAGTCACGACGCTAGAACATGGTAGCGAAATGCAGGAAGACCTGATCGGTACCGACAATTGGTGCACAGAGTGGCAGTTCACCCGTTGATAAACAAATGTAACGTTTTGTAAATATACTGGAAGAAAGACCGTTTACTGTATGATAACACAATTGTAGAATAATCACACGAAGAAATTACTTCCAAATTTATTTATTTGTATGTATCGCATATCAGTTTGGATAGCGTACATGTGTTGGAAGACACGAGGCAACAGTGATCTTAGAAGATAGATTAACGAAAGGCAAACCTACATTTCTAGCATTTGTAGACTTAGGGAAACCTTTTGACAATGTTGACTGGAAAACTCTCTTTCAAATTCTGAAGGTGGCAGGGGTAAAATACAGGGAGCGAAAGGCTATTTACAATTTGTACAGAAACCAGATGGCAGTTATAAGAGTCGAGGGGCACGATAGTGAAGCAATGGTTGGGAAGGGATTGAGACAGGGTTGTAGCCTATCCCCGATGTTATTCAATCTGTATATTGAGCAAGCAGTAGAGGAAACAAAAGAAAAACTGGGAGTAGGTATTATAATCCGTGGAGAAGAAATAAAAACTTTCAGGTTTGGCGACACTGTAATTCCGAAAGAGACAGCAAAGAACATGGAAGAGCAATTGAACGGAATGGACAGTGCCTTGAGTCGATGATATAAGATGAACATCAACAAAAGCAAAACGAGGATAATGGAATGTAGTCGAATTAAGTCAGGGGATGCTGAGGGAATTAGATTAGGAAATGAGACACTAAAAGTAGTAAATGAGTTTTGCTATTTGGGGAGCAAAACAACTGATGGTCGTAGTAGAGAGGGTATACAGGGTGTATCATAATTAACGGCGTAAAGACATACAGTTGAAAGTACACGGTACTATAACCAAAAAAGTCTCAGTAAACATAGGGTCGAAAATGCATACCTTAAGGTCTACAAGCAATTTTTCATCTTCGATACTGTGAAACAAATCTCTTCTACTGCAAGCTCTTTGCTTTCCATATTTTGGGAAGTGGCAGTATATACCAAAACAAGGAAAAAAGTCCAGTAAACATGTGCTCTAAAATTCATTCCTTAAGAGCTATGAGCACTTGTTCACCTTTGCTACTTTGAAACACAACTCCTCTGATGAACAAATGCTCATAACGTTTAAGGTGTGCATTTTAGAACACCTATTTACTGGACATTTTTTCCTTGTTTTGGTCCATACTGCCACTTCCCAAAATATGGAAATCAAAGAGCTTGCAGTAGAAGAGATTTGTTTCACAGTATCGAAGATGAAAAATTGCTCGTAGACCTTAAGGTATGCATTCTCGACCCTATGTTTACTGAGACTTTTTTGGTTTAAGTATCGCGTGCTTTCAACTGTATGCGTTTTCGCCATTAATTATGATACACTCTGTATAATGTAGACTGGCAATGGCAAGGAACGCGTTCCTGAAGAAGAGAAATTTGTCAACATGGTGTATAGACTTAAGTGTCAGGAAGTCTTTTCTGAAAGTAATTGTATGGAGTATAGCCATGTATGGAAGTGAAACATGGACGATAAACAGTTTGGACAAGAAGAGAATAGAAGATTTCGAAACGTGGTGCTACGGAAGAATGCTGAAGATTAGATGGGTAGATCACATAACTACTGAGGAGGTATTGAATAGAATTGGGGAGAAGAGAAGTTTGTGGCACAACTTGACAAGAAGAAGGGACCGGTTGGTAGGACACGTTCTGAGGCATCAGGCGATCATCAATTTAGTACTGGAGGGAAGCGTGGAGGGTAAAAATCATAGAGGGAGACCAAGACATGAATACGCTAAGCAGATTCAGAAGGATGTAGGTTGCAGTAAGTACTGCGAGATGAAGAAGCTTGCACAGGATAGGGTAACATGGAGAGCTGCATCAAGCCAGTCTCAGGACTGAAGAGCACAACAACAGCAACTTGTATGGCAGTACATAGCGAAAGATTACGAAACTATTACACGTCAAAATTTAAACACAGCTACCAAGCATGAAATGGCACAAATGACAAAATAATACACTCTTGGAAATTGAAATAAGAACACCGTGAATTCATTGTCCCAGGAAGGGGAAACTTTATTGACACATTCCTGGGGTCAGATACATCACATGATCACACTGACAGAACCACAGGCACATAGACACAGGCAACAGAGCATGCACAATATCGGCACTAGTACAGTGTATATCCACCTTTCGCAGCAATGCAGGCTGCTATTCTCCCATGGAGACGATCGTAGAGATGCTGGATGTAGTCCTGTGGAACGGCTTGCCATGCCATTTCCACCTGGCGCCTCAGTTGGACCAGCGTTCGTGCTGGACGTGCAGACCGCGTGAAACGACACTTCATCCAGTCCCAAACATGCTCAATGGGGGACAGATCCGGAGCTCTTGCTGGCCAGGGTAGTTGACTTACACCTTCTAGAGCACGTTGGGTGGCACGGGATACATGCGGACGTGCATTGTCCTGTTGGAACAGCAAGTTCCCTTGCCGGTCAAGGAATGGTAGAACGATGGGTTCGATGACGGTTTGGATGTACCGTGCACTATTCAGTGTCCCCTCGACGATCACCAGAGGTGTACGGCCAGTGTAGGAGATCGCTCCCCACACCATGATGCCGGATGCTGGCCCTGTGTGCCTCGGTCGTATGAAGTCCTGATTGTGGCGCTCACCTGCACGGCGCCAAACACGCATACGACCATCATTGGCACCAAGGCAGAAGCGACTCTCATTGCTGAAGACGACACGTCTCCATTCGTCCCTCCATTCACGCCTGTCGCGACACCACTGGAGGCGGGCTGCACGATGTTGGGGCGTGAGCGGAAGACGGCCTAACGGTGTGCGGGACTGTAGCCCAGCTTCATGGAGACGGTTGCGAATGGTCCTCGCCGATACCCCAGGAGCAACAGTGTTCCTAATTTGCTGGGAAGTGGCGGTGCGGTCCCCTACGGCACTGCGTAGGATCCTACGGTCTTGGCGTGCATCCGTGCGTCGCTGCGGTCCGGTCCCAGGTCGACGGGCACGTGCACCTTCCGCCGACCACTGGCGACAACATCGGTGTACTGTGGAGACCTCACGCCCCACGTGTTGAGCAATTCGGCGGTACGTCCACCCGGCCTCCCGCATGTCCACTATACGCTCTCGCTCAAAGTCCGTCAGCTGCACATACGGTTCACGTCCACGCTGATCGGCATGCTACCAGTGTTACAGACTGCGATGGAGCTCCGTATGCCACGGCAAACTGGCTGACACTGACGGCGGCGGTGCACAAATGCTGCGCAGCTAGCGCCATTCGACGGCCAACACCGCGGTTCCTGGTGTGTCCGCTGTGCCGTGCGTGTGGTCATTGCTTGTACAGCCCTCTCGCAGTGTCCGGAGCAAGTATGGTGGGTCTGACACACCGCTGTCAATGTGTTCTTTTTTCCATTTCCAGGAATGTATATATGGATATCAGTCTTTTATGTATTTTATCACATCACTCGTCACTGACAGGAAATCTTCGAAAGAACACTTGTAAGCAGGTGCAGGACATGTTGATGCAACGTGAGCAACTGTTTGTCGCCCTGCAGCAGTCATAGGATGACGATGAAGATTTGCCCCACTTGTGGAGGGTGTCTGCACATTTTCCATGACGGATCAGGGTAGAGCAAATTGTCCGCGGTTGGTCGAATTCAGGGAGTTTCTTCTGGAGGCAAGGCAGTTCCAGATATTGTGAAGAACAGTTTCAGTACCAGCAGCCTTTCCATTCATCGATGGTAAGGAAGTCAGTTTCCGTGAGAGTCCTGGCTGTGAGAGGAATGTCTCGATCTACGTCTTTTTCGCTCCGCAGCGAATACGCCATGGAAGGTCGGTGTTATCAGCAATCTTCTGTCATTCACGCGGTAGCAAGATCTTCCGTCAGATATCAGGAAGTGCAGTGTGCCTCAGATTAGGTAGCTAGTATGTGGGAGAAGATCATATGGGCCCAGTAACAAAGCGAATTGTCTTGTTAAGTTGTACGTCTACCTTTCATACGTGTGAACAATTAAGTCAGATAGGCACACAATTCTCTGCTGCTGAGTATATCAACCCGAATGCTGATTCCCAAAGAGTGTCTGCTGACGATCCCCAGCGAGTGCCACAGTGTTTGTGGATAATGTTGTTTCTGGTTTTCAGCTTAGCAGATGCTAGTGCCAAGTGCTCCTTAAAAGAAAGTGTCCCATCTAACGTGATCCCAAGGTATTTTGAATGGATGTTATGAGGAAGTCTGTCTCCCTTAAAACAGACATCAAGGGCTCGTGTGCCGATCTATTAGGCAGATAAAAACAGGCAACTTATATTTTATTTGAGTTTGGTTGTAACCTCAATTTACAGAAATTGTAGCTTAAGATGTCCATATCAGAGGTTAAGATTTCTTCAGTTGTTTCACGGGCTCTGTGTTGGGAAGCTACTGTCCAGTCGTCCACATAGCAAAACGTCTTGGACTGTTCTGCAGAAATATCATATACATCTACATTGAACAAGACAGGAGCAAGGACAGATCCCTCTAGTAAGCCATTATTCAATTACTTTTGTGGAGCTAGTGTCTTTTGCTGTAGTTATTATACGAGTAAACGTCCTTCCAACTAACATATTGTCAATTAGTTTTGTTGTCTGTTTGCATGGGACAAGTTGTAATAATTTGTAAAGCAGTGTATGCGTCCAAATCGTGTCATAAGTTGCACGTAGGTCAACGAGAGCAACTGACGTTTTTTGCTTCATTTGGCATCCTGCTTCAATGAATGTTGTTAAACATAAGCATTGATCAGTGCAGCGCCCTCCTGGCCAGAATCCAGCTTGCTCCACAAGAAGATTCTGAAAGATCACTGGACCAATCCGATTGTATAGAATTCTTTCAATGAACTTATAAATAGTGCTCAAGAGCGCGATTGGGCGATAGTTCTTAGGCTGATATGATGACTGGCTGGGGTTGAGTGTTGATATGACGTTTGGGACGCAATCAGATATCATAATGTCAGAGAATTCCGCCAGCCATCTCTTTGCTTGTTTCTTACTATACCTAAGAAATTCCGAGTGGATTTGCCATTTCATGGTCCCTTTCCAAGTTTTAGAATTTTAAGAACGGCAGATATTGCAGATACAGAGAAAGTCCTTGAGAAGTCAGATTTTTCATTACCGTTCTTTTTGAGCAAATGCAAGTTTGCGTCTGATGTATCTTATATCAGTTTTATCCCTTCCTGCTCTTGATGTGGACAGTAAATGTGATGCAATCCTGTTGACTGATATATGAGTGCTGTCTATTACTTTCATTTAGTTTAAATCCAACTACTTTGGTAATGGCCACTCTCCTCTACTTGACGTTTGAAAACTGAATGACTGAAAAGTGTCTACCCACCTAGTACATGAGTGACTGCATCGAGGTTACGAAGTAGATTAGCCACTATTTCACGGGTCCCTGTTTCTTACCAGTTTACACTACTGTTTCTCAGTAGTTGCATTCCAACTTCGAATATATTGCTTCCACTAGTTCCTGGGTTGCCCTCTTTGCTGCACTTATTAGCGCCAACAAGACTTGCTGCACTTTTTATAGCACCTACAAGCCTGTCACAGTTCTTTGCTTTTGGGGGAATCCAACCAGGACATCAGATTCTTAGCAAATAAATCCACTTTGCTTTTCTTAAGTTACATCTAGGTCGTGGAAAGATAATTCAAGTGGAATATTCGTGTCTATTTCAATCATGGTTGGACGGTGTGGTTGGGTGGAGAATCTTGTAATACAAACCACAAACCCTGGAGTGGTAATTTATTTTGATTAGTTGTTACTATTGGTATTATACTCCTGACTCCAAGCTATTGGTGCAAATGTTTATTTATCCTTTGCACACAATACCAAATACACTGAAGAGCCGAACAAACTGGTACACCTGCCTAATATCGTGTAGGACCCCCGTGAGCACGCACACGTGCCGCAAAACGAGGTGGCATGGACTCGACTAATGTCTCAAGTAGTGCTGGAGGGAATCGACACCATCAATCCTCCAGGGCTCTCCAGAAAACCAAAAGAGTACGAGGGAGTGGAGATCTCTTCTAAACAACACGTTGCTAGGCATCCCAGATAGGCCCAACAATGTTCATGTCTGATGAGTTTGGAGGCCAGTGGAAGTGTTTAAACTCAGAAGAGTGTTTCTGGAGCCAATCCGTAGCAGTTCTGGACGTGTGGAATGTCGCGTTGTCCTGCTGGAATTGACAAGTCTGTCGGGATGCACAAGGGACATTAATAGATGCGATTGATCAGATTGGATGGATACGTCGGTGTCGTACCCAGGTTTCACGAGTTCTGTGTTGGGACGCTAATGCCCAGTCGTCCACATAGCAAAAGTTTCTGGACTGTTCTGCACAAATATCAGATACACCTAAATTAAACAAGACAGGTGCAAGGACAGATCCCTGTGGTAAGCCAGTATACAATTACTTTTGAGCAGCCCATATCACTCCAACTGCAGACGCCTCACACCATTACAGAGCCTCCACCAACTCGAACAGTCCCCTGCTGGCATGCAGGGTCCATGGGTTAATGAGGTTGTCTCCATACCCGTACACCTCCCTCTGCTCGATACAATTTGAAACGAGACTCGTCCGACCAGGCAACATGTTCAAAGTCATAAACAGTCCAATGTTGATGTTGACGGGTCCAGGCGAGGCGTAAAGCTTTGGGTCGTGCAGTCATCAAGGGTACACGAGTGGACCTTCGGCTATGAAAACCCATATCGATAATTTTTCGGTGAATGGTTGCACTCCTGTCCGCTGAATGGTCCTCTTCAGTCGTCGTTGGTTCCTTTCTTGCACGATCTTTTTCCGGCCGCAGCGATGTCGGAGATTTAATGTTTTACCGAATTCCTAATATTCACAGTACACTCGTGAAATGGTCGTACGGGAAAATCCCAGCTTCATCCCATCCCTCGTGCACCGACTATAACACCACATTCAAAGTCACTTAAAGCTAGATAACCTGTCATTGCAGCATCAGTAACCGATTTAACAACTCTACCAGACACTTGTTGTCTTATATAGGGGTTGCCGGCAGCTGCGCTGTATTGTGCCTGTTTCCATATCTCCTTATTTGAATACGTATTCGTATACAAGTATCTTTAGCGCTTCAGTATATAATCTATCGTCTTTTGCCCAATTTACAATGGCTTCGCCATTTCCATCATTTTCCCTCCCTCTCCATTGAGTACGGTGCCTGTCAAAATCTGAGTTAGATGGCGGTGTGTTGTGTTTTCGGGATGACCTGTGGAACTCATGGGATACCTGGAGGGTTGAATATATTAATTACTGTTATTTCTTCCATTTTTATTTCGTGGATGTCACTGAGATGATATACAGAGCATAGATGTGCGCTCTTGGCTGACGATCGTACGTATGTTGCCATTCCGTAAGCACGATCGTACGTTGCTCCTACTAAGTCAAAGCCAGGGATTTTTCCTCTCAGTTTCATTTGCTCTTCGTTTTCATTATGTGTTTCCCGAATAACAACAATATCGATGTTATATTTTGATTTACTTATGGCTTCAAATGGTTCAAATGGCTCGAGCACTGTGGGACTTATCATCTGAGGTCGTCAGTCCCCTAGAACATAGAACTACTTAAACCTAACTAACCTAAGGACATCACACACATCCATGCCCGAGGCAGGATTCGAACCTGCGACCGTAGCGGTCGCGCGGTTGCAGACTGAAGCGCCTAGAGCCGCTTGGCCACGCAGGCCGGCACTTATGGCTTCAGTGTTGATCTGACAGGTCTATAGTTTATTGCTGAAAGGTCCTGAGAATAACCGTGTGAGTCCATGTGTTCTAACAATTTTTTTCTTTTAGCCAGGAGATCTTTCCTGTGCTTCTTCGCTTACGTATAGCTTGGAGTGTGTGTGCGGAGGGATCTGAAATGGAACGAACACATAAAATTAATCATCAATAACGCAGATGCCAGACGGAGATTCATTGGAAAAAAACTTCAGGAAATGTAGTCCATCAATCAAGGAAGTAGCATACTTCTACATCTACATGACTACTCTGCAATTCACATTTAAGTGCTTGGCAGAGGGTTCATCGAACCACAATCATACTATCTCTCTACTATTCCACTCCCGAACAGCGAGCGGGAAAAACGAACACCTAAACCTTTCTGTTCGAGCTCTGATTTCTCTTATTTTATTTTGATGATCATTCCTACCTATGTAGGTTGGGCTCAACAAAATATTTTCGCATTCGGAAGAGAAAGTTGGTGACTGAAATTTCGTAAAAAGCTCTCGCCGCGACGAAAAACGTCTATGCTGTAATGACTTCCATCCCAACTCGTGTATCATATCTGCCACACTCTCTCCCCTATAACGCGATAATACAAAACGAGCTGCCCTTCTTTGCACCCTCTCGATGTCCTCCGTCAATCCCACCTGGTAAGGATCCCACACCGCGCAGCTATATTCTAACAGAGGACGAACGAGTGTAGTGTAAGCTGTCTCTTTAGTGGACTTGTTGCATCTTCTAAGTGTCCTGCCAATGAAACGCAACCTTTGGCTCGCCTTCCCGACAATATTATCTATGTGGTCCTTCCAACTGAAGTTGTTCGTAATTTTAACACCCAGGTACTTAGTTGAATTGACAGCCTTGAGAATTGTACTATTTATCGAGTAATCGAATTCCAACGGATTTCTTTTGGAACTCATGTGGATCATCTCACACTTTTCGTTATTTAGCGTCAACTGCCACCTGACACACCATACAGCAATCTTTTCTAAATCGCTTTGCAGCTGATACTGGTCTTCGGATGACCTTACTAGACGGTAAATTACAGCATCATCTGCGAACAACCTAAGAGAACTGCTCAGATTGTCACCCAGGTCATTTATATAGATCAGGAACAGTAGAGGTCTCAGGACGCTTCCCTGGGGAACACCTGATATCACTTCAGTTTTACTCGATGATTTGCCGTCTATTACTACGAACTGCGACCTTCCTGACAGGAAATCACGAATCCAGTCGCACAACTGAGACGATACCCCATAGCTCCGCAGCTTGATTAGAAGTCGCTTGTGAGGAACGGTGTCAAAAGCTTTCCGGAAATCTAGAAATACGGAATCAACTTGAGATCCCCTGTCGATAGCGGCTTACAAAACACTCGTTCCACCAAAACTTGAATACTGCTCGTCACTATGGGATATGTGTGTATTATGCTTCACGATATAGTCTGATGTTGAAGTTCCATCAGCGTACCTTCCTACAACAGTCAACCAATATATTGCTTCCTTATGCGTATGCCTCGTGAAAGGTGTCTTAAGATGAGATTAGAGAGATTCCGACCGGAAGAGGAAAAGTGGATAGGGAGACTGGTAAAGAAAGTACCCTCGGCTACACACCATAAGATGGCTTGAGGAGTATAGATAGAGATGTAGATATTGATTTGGAATAGCGGGTGAAACCTAACAATCAACATCGTGGAATATGGAAGTTCTGCGGGAATTAGCCTCCTTCAGTTCGATAAGGCTTACCTTGGTAACTTTATGGTACCTCTTCCTCGCCAAATTGAGGTATTCACCAAGGGTAGAAGGTCTATCGATCCATTGTGGACATGAGACAGCGGCTGGTCAAGTATTTAACCATGAAATTCTCCAAGATGCGTGTAAGTCTAGAGGCGGTGTTAGATGGTACTAGCGCGCTGTCTGCTCGCTCTGACTAACTTCTTGTCCCATGTGCTTATTGCACCCGATTCTTCTTGGAACGTACGCCCTTGGGATTTCAACAGCAAAAGTCACTCAGCGTAGTGGACAATGTCGAATCTCTAGCTTTCATACACAGCATTATCTACATCGGGTGCTTGTGCTCTTCAAACCCAGCTGACCACTTGTTGAAAGGGAACTTTACCCGTTAACATACCTCCCGAACGGAACACAGATTGCAAATAATTTAAAAGAGGTAACCACATTTTCAGAAACTCTACTTCTCACAAAGAGAAAAGAAAAAAAAGCCGAAACAATCATGAATACAACGCAGGTATTACATCTTCGTAACAGGAAGGTGAAAACTCACGCTTTAGTTAGCATACAATGTGCCTGTTGACTTCAAATTGAATCCTAACAATGAAAGTTGGGAGGCGTGTTTCTACTTCTGGAAGATGATAATTATTAAAATTTCACGTGGGAAAGAGGAACACCTAAATCTTTCTGTTAGAGATATGATTTCTCTTATTTCATTAGGATTATCATTTCTCCCTACGTAGGTGGGTGTCAACAAAATATTTTTGCATCCGGAAGGGAAAGTTGGTGACTGAAATTTCCTAAATAGATATCACCGCAAAGAAAACCGCCTATATTTCAGTGACTGCCACTCCAACTCGCGTATCATATCAGTGACACTCTCACCCCTGTTGCGCGATATCACGAAACAAGCTGCCTTTCTTTGCACTTTTTCGATGTCCTCCGTCACTCCCACCTGGTAAGGATCCCACACGGCGCAGCAGTATTCCAGCAGAGGACGGACAAGTGTAATGTAGGCTGTCTCTTTACTGGGTTTGTCGCATCTTCTGAGTGTTCTGCCAACAAAGCGCAGTCTTTGTTTCGCCTTCCCCACAATATTATCTATGTGGTCTTCTCAATTTAAGTTGCTCGTAATTGTAATTCCTAGGTATTTAGTCGAATTGACAGTCCTTAGATTTGTGCGATTTATCGTATACCCAAAATTTATAGGATTTATTTTAGTAGCCATGTGGATGACCTCGCACTTTTCTTTGTTTAGTGCCAATGGCCATTTTTCACACCACACAGAAATTCTCTCTAGATCATTTTGTAATTGGAGTTGATCGTCTGATGATTTTACTACACGGTAAATGACATCTACAAACAATCTAAGGTGGCTGCTCAGATTGTCATCTAAATCATTTATGTAAATCAGGAACAGCAGACGGCCTATGACACTACCTTGCGGAATGCTACATCTACATCTACATCTACATGACTACTCTGCAATTCACATTTAAGTGCTTGGCAGAGGGTTCATCGAACCACAATCATACTATCTCTCTACTATTCCACTCCCGAACAGCGAGAGGGAAAAACGAACACCTAAACCTTTCTGTTCGAGCTCTGATTTCTCTTATTTTATTTTGATGATCATTCCTACCTATGTAGGTTGGGCTCAACAAAATATTTTCGCATTCGGAAGAGAAAGTTGGTGACTGAAATTTCGTAAAAAGCTCTCGCCGCGACGAAAAACGTCTATGCTGTAATGACTTCCATCCCAACTCGTGTATCACATCTGCCACACTCTCTCCCCTATAACGCGATAATACAAAACGAGCTGCCCTTCTTTGCACCCTCTCGATGTCCTCCGTCAATCCCACCTGGTAAGGATCCCACACCGCGCAGCTGTATTCTAACAGAGGACGAACGAGTGTAGTGTAAGCTGTCTCTTTAGTGGACTTGTTGCATCTTCTAAGTGTCCTGCCAATGAAACGCAACCTTTGGCTCGCCTTCCCGACAATATTACCTATGTGGTCCTTCCAACTGAAGTTGTTCGTAATTTTAACACCCAGGTACTTAGTTGAATTGACAGCCTTGAGAATTGTACTATTTATCAAGTAATCGAATTCCAGTGGATTTCTTTTGGAACTCATGTGGATCACCTCACACTTTTTGTTATTTAGCGTCAACTGCCACCTGACACACCATACAGCAATCTTTTCTAAACCGCTTTGCAGCTGATACTGGTCTTCGGATGACCTTACTAGACGGTAAATTACAGCATCATCTGCGAACAGTCTAAGAGAACTGCTCAGATTGTCACCCAGGTCATTTATATAGATCAGGAACAGCAGAGGTCCCAGGACGCTTCCCTGGGGAACACCTGATATCACTTCAGTTTTACTCGATGATTTGCCGTCTATTACTACGAACTGCGACCTTCCTGACAGGAAATCACGAATCCAGTCGCACAACTGAGACGATACCCCATAGCTCCGCAGCTTGATTAGAAGTCGCTTGTGAGGAACGGTGTCAAAAGCTTTCCGGAAATCTAGAAATACGGAATCAACTTGAGATCCCCTGTCGATAGTGGCCATTACTTCGTGCGAATAAAGAGCTAGCTGCGTTGCACAAGAGCGATGTTTTCTGAAGCCATGCTGATTACGTGTCAATAGATCGTTCCCTTCCAGGTGATTCATAATGTATGAATACAGTATATGCTCCAAAACCCTACTGCAAACCGACGTCAATGATATAGGTCTGTAGTTAAATGGATTACTCCTACTACCCTTCTTGAACACTGGTGCGACCTGCGCAATTTTCCAATCTGTAGGTACAGATCTATCGGTGAGCGAGCGGTTGTATATGAGTGCTAAGTAGGGAGCTATAGTATCAGCGTAATCTGAAAGGAACCTAATCGGTATACAATCTGGCCCTGAAGACTTGCCCGTATCAAGCGATTTGAGTTGCTTCGCAACCCCTAAGGTATCTACTTCTAAGAAACTCATGCTAGCAGATGTTCGTGTTTCAAATTCTGGAATATTCCATTCGTCTTCCCTGGTGAAGGAATTTCGGAAAACTGCGTTCAATAACTCCGCTTTAGCGGCACAGTCGTCGATAACAGTACCATCGGCACTGCGCAGCGAAGGTATTGACTGCGTCTTGCCGCTTGTGTACTTTACATACGACCAGAATTTCTTCGGATTTTCTACCAAATTTCGAGACAATGTTTCGTTGTGGAACCTATTAAAGGCATCTCGCATCGAAGTACGTGCCAAATTTCGCGCGTCTGTAAATTTTAGACCATCTTCAGGATTTCGCGTTCTTCTGAACTTCGCATGCTAGATATCACTTCTGTTTCACTCGATGACTTACTTCTATCACTACGAATTGTGACCTCTCTAAGAGGAAATCACAAATCCAGTCACACAACTGAGACGATACTCCATATGCACGCAATTTAATTAAAAGTCGCTTGTGAGGAACGGTATCAAAAGCCTTCTGTAAATTTAGGAATATGGAATCGATCTGAGATCCCTTGTCGACATCACTCATTACTTAATGGGAATAACTAGCTAGCTGTGTTGCACATAAACGATATTTTCTGAATTCGTGTTGATTATGTATCAATAAGACATTTCTTAATGTGCTTTATAATGTTCGAGTACAGTATATGATCCAAAATCCAACTGCAAATTTAGGTCAGTGATATGGGTCTGTAATTCAAAGGGTTACTCCTGTTTCCCTTCTTGAATATTGGTGTGTCGTGTGCTACTTTCCAGTCCTTAGGTGAGACCTTTCGTCAAGTGAGCGGCTGTAAATGATTGCTAAGAAAGTCGCTATTGTGTCTGCACACTCTGAAAGCAACCTGATTGCTATGCCATCTGGACCGGAAGACTTGCCTTTCTGAAGTGATTTGAGTTGTTTCGCAACACCTAAGATATCTATTTTTATGTCACTCATGCTAACAGCTGTTCTGGTTTCGAATTATGGAATATTTACTTCGTCTTCTTTCGTGAAGGTATGACGGAAAACTGTATTTAGTAACTCCGCTCTAGTGGCACTATGATCGGTAGCATTTCCATCACTATAGCGCGGTGACGGCATTGACTGTTTTTTGCCACTGGTGTATTTTACATACGACCATAATCTCTTTGGGTTTTCTGCCATTCCACTGACTCCGAGGTACCGCCATTTGCGACTTCCGTGGTTTCAAACGAGAGCTTATTGGTGGTCAGGGTGCGGGTATGTTGTGTTTGTTGAGGAAAGCTGGTTTTGCCTCGGTACAAGTGACGGCCGCGTGTCGATTAGAAGAAGGCCAGATGAGAGCCTGCAGGCAACCTGTCTGCGCGCTGCACACACTTGACCTCCACCTGCAGTCACGGTCTGGGGTGTGATTTCATATGATAGCAGGAGCACTCTCGCGGTTATCCGACACACCCTGGCTGTAAATCTGTACGTCAATCTGGTGATTAGATCTGTTCTGCTGTCATTCATAATCAGCATTGCAGGAGGTGTTTTCCAGCAGGATAACGCTCGACCACATAGCGCTGTTGTAACCCAACATGCTCTACAGAGTGCCGACATGTTGTCTTGGCCTGCTCGATCAGCAGATCTAACTCCAGTCGCGCACATATTGGGCATCACCATTAACTGTGCCTGAACAGACCGACTAAGTGCAACAGACATGGAACTCCATCCCACAAACTGACATTCGACACTTGCAAAGCCGCAAACATGCAAGTTCGCAAGCTTGCACTCAACATTCTGTCGATTATACAGGTTGTTGATGTACCAGCATTTCACATTTGCAACGGCTTATCTCGTGCTTACATTAACCTGTGATCTTGCGTACTGAATTACATATGTACCTAGACAAATATATTGCGGACATTTCATTAATCTACATTAATTATTTTTTGGTATTGCGATTTTTTTCTCACGAGTACATATTTGTGGAACACATATCTAGCGCTGTTACGAAACTGTTAATAAGAGCCGCGCGGGATTAGCCGAGCGGTCTCAGGCGCTGCAGTCATAGACTGTGTGGCTGGTCCCGGCGGAGGTTCGAGTCCTCCCTCGGGCATGGGTGTGCGTGTTTGTCCTTAGGATAATTTAGGTTAAGTAGTGTGTAAGCTTAGGGACTGATGACCTTAGCAGTTAAGTCCCATAGGATTTCACACACTGTTTTTTTGTTAATAAGAGCACTGAACTTTCTACTCAGATGCTTCTGCATGACTAACCTTTAGAAGTAGATAATAATCGACTCCTATGTTAAAACAAAAACCGATAACAGTGACAGATTATATACGGATAGCCACTTACCATCCCCTACTAGGATGCTGTGCCAGCTTAATAATTGCACCCCCCCGTCCCTCCACCCCCCTCTCTCACAACGAACATCTTCGAATTTCTTACCCTTCCCGGAAACTTATCATCA
Source organism: Schistocerca gregaria (assembly GCF_023897955.1). NCBI lineage: Eukaryota > Metazoa > Arthropoda > Insecta > Orthoptera > Acrididae > Schistocerca > Schistocerca gregaria. Next base: position 23,597,783 of record NC_064928.1, on the reverse strand, counting down.
ATCCCACTATCGTTTACCCTCAATTATCAATTTCCATACTCTGCTGCCCTTGTACCAACACGTCATCCCAGCGTTACACCCACAAGCTGTGCACATCACACACCCGACGAACTTACACCGCCTCTGCCGCCTGACCATCACTGCCGCCCAGAAACCCCACTGATCCGCCCGCTTCCAACAGATCTGTCCTCTTCATCTCTATGCCAGGGCTCCAATTCAACACAGCTCTCACATCCCCCCTCCCCCTGCCAACTTACCCAAACGCGTGGTTCAGGCTCTTGCTCCCACTCTTCCATCCCACACGATGTCCACAACACTTCTCGTCATTTACTGTTTATTTTGTGTAACTTCATTAAAGGTAAGTGCACCAATTTAGAAAGACTGTCATCAATTTACTCAGAAAAGACAACCATATTTTCCTTAAAATCTCCGGCCGGCCACTGTGACCGATCAGTTCTAGGCGCTTCCGTCTGGAACCGCGCGACCGCTACGGTCGCAGGTTCGAATCCTGCCTCGGGTATGGATGTGTGTGATGTCTTTGGGTTAGTTAGGTTTAAGTAGTTCTAAGTCTAGAGCACTGATGAGCTCAAATGTTAAGTCCCATAGTGCTTAGAGCTATTTGAGCCTTAAAATCTTCAATGTAGCCTTAAAATCTTCAATGTATGAGTGCAAACGTCTATTTTAATAAATTTACAAACATGTACACACTTTGCATTTTTAATTTTTAGAAATTGTGTCTTTATATTTTTTACTGCCTTGGGCTCAAAATGGCACTAAAGAGCTGCCAGGTCACCACACACCATGGTACAAAATAGCAATAAAGAGAACAAAGCTTGGCAGGAGTAAAATAATTATCCGCAAAGCGAAAAATTGATTTGAATTGGGTTAGTGGAACTTAAATCACTTACCAAAAAAACTTTCGAAACAGACGATCGTGTGAAACCCAGCTCGCGCTATTCGTCCACGAGACTCAGAGGGCCATCGACACGGGTTCCCAGGTAGATGCCGTGTTTCCTGGCTTCCGCAAGGCGTTTGATACAGATCCCCACAGTCGTTTAATGAACAAAGTAAGAGAGTATGGACATTCCGACCAATTGTGTGATTGGATTGAAGAGTTCCTAGGTAACAGAACGCAGCATGACATTCTCAATGGAGAGCAGTCTTCCGATGTAAGGGTGATTTCGGGTGTGCCGCAGGGGAGTTGCTATTCACAGTATACATAAATGACCTTGTGGATAACATCGGTAGTTTACTGAGGCTTTTTGCGGATGACGCTGTGGTGTATAGAGAGGTTGTAACAATGGAAATTTGTACTGAAATGCAGGAGGATCTGCAGCGAATTGACGTATGGTGTAGGGAATGGCAATTGAATGTCAATGTAGGAAGTGTAATGTGCTGCGAATACATAGAAAGAAAGATCTCATATTATTTAGCTACAACATAGCAGGTCAGCAACTGGAAGCAGTTAATTCCATAAATTATTGATCGTCGGTAAAGCAGATGCCAGACTGAAATTCATTGGAAGATTCTAAGGAAATGCAATCCGAAAACAAAGGAAGTAGGTTACAGTACACTAGTTCGCCCACTGCTTGAATACTGCTCAGCAGTGTGCGATCCGTACCAGATAGGGTTGATAGAAGAGATAGAGAAGATCCAACGGAGAGCAGCGCGCTTCGTTACAGGATCGTTTAGTAATCGCGAAAGCGTTACGGAGATGATAGACAAACTCCAGTGGAAGACTGCAGGAGAGACGTCTCAGTAGCTCGGTACGGGCTTTTGTTGAAGTTTCGAGAACATACCTTCACCGATGAGTCAAGCAGTATATTGCAGCCTCCTACGTATATCTCGCGAAGAGACGATGAGGATAAAATCAGAGAGATTAGAGCCCACACACAGGCATACCGACAATCTTTCTTTCCACGAACAATACGAGACTGGAATGGAAGGGAGAACCGACAGAGGTACTCAAGGTGCCCTCCGCCACACACCGTCAGGTGGCTTGCGGAGTATGGTTGTAGATGTAGATATTGCTGTTTTTGTTCATCTTAAAATAATCTGAAATCTAAATAAAGAATAAAAATGTGTGCGCAGCGGAGGGTGTCATGGTGACCGTCCAGTGCCTACAATACAATTCAGTAAAGAGATGTCGGTAAGGCTACAACGACGCAGGTGGTTTAGGTGGAACCGCGTCGAGTCGCGCGGGAGGGAACACAAATTATCAGCTGTACGCAGAAACACTGGAGAGCAAGAGAAATGACGTCAAACGAGTTGCCCGGGAAGAGGCGTGGCTGGCTCGCGAGGAGTGGCAGGTACAGTTACGTGGAAAAGAAAAGCAAATAAGGCAGCGGAGACGGCGTGGAGTCGTAGCAGCGCAGTAAGAGGGCGGGGCGGTCCCCAGAACTAACCAGGACCCTCTCACCGCGAGACGCTTATCAGGCCACAGACAAGGAGTGATGTCTCCCAGCAGATCCAAGGTCGACGTCGGCTTCCTTACACGCTCCTGCGAACGTGCATCATCTGCTATGACGCAAATGGATCCAGTTTCATTCCGTATATGACAGTTCAACACGAATACAGCGGTTCCAAACGGCTATAACAATTTAATGGACAGCGATACAGCGATAAGAGTATTGGAGAACGTAAAAAAAGTTCAAAATTTCGATTGCGGCTCACCGAAACTTAATGTGCTCTCCGCGAAATCACCACAAAAATTCTACGTTTTATGCTTCTCTAATAGCTATACATTTCAATATACGCTGAGGGAGTCCCATGGGGTTCAATTTTAGGTCCATTCCTATTTCTCATACACGTGAATGAGCTTCCATTTAAAATACATTACGTAAAATTGGTACTTTTTGGAGAGTCGAGCAGCTCCTCATAACACAAACATTTCTGTAATGAATGCGGAGCCACGCTTGGAGTGGTGTAAAGAGCGTGAATGACTGGAAACGATTGTTTTGGTGTGATGAATCAAGCTATACCATTGGAGGGATTAGGCTTGTCAAATGCCTGGAGCACGTTACATGCGATATGTGTAGTGTCAACACTGAAGTACAGAAAAAGGTCGCATTACCGGATGGGGGTGTTCAAGATTGTACCAGAAAGTGAACACGAAACAATTTCACCCCTGAATATTTCAAAGCGTCATAAATCGCTAATTTAATGCACGTCGTATCTGCAAATATAATTCCGTGGTACATTCTCTTTGGCGTTATAGGAAGTCATATGTTCGCAATGCCGTCGCAGCGCATGTCATTAAAACAGAGATTCAGCAATAAAATGAAGCGTAATACAAAATCTGTAAAATAAGGGTGGCTATTCCTTCTTTCCCTGTAACAATAAAATTGCGACATTTAACGTCGGACACTTGTAAACATGGGAAACGAATTACAAACTTTAAGACAAGTTTATTCCCCTTATTCAAAGCCTATCAGGCAAAGGTATAGAATCCATGATAGGGCGTCTGCCTGTACTAGCGATTTAATAACACTCAAAATCTGTGGAGCGTTTACAAGAGAACATTACTCCATTGGTACGTGACTTTATATGCAATGTATGTCGGAACAAAAGTTCTCTTCTGTGCACCTCAATGACCACTCCGTCGCTGTTACTCCGCTATGGTCCGAGCCACGGAAAAATTACATGCCAATTATATGGATATCACTGATACAGAGTTCTTACGGTGGACAGCATTAGATTTACATGAAAAATAAAAGAGAAGTCATTATATTTCAGCTGTGTTCACGAGAAAACAGTGAGGATTTGTAACGAGAACCTTACTGAATGTAAGTTTTCAGCAAGACGTTTGGAAAGACAAAACAAAAATATTGGAATATACTGTCTCATATTTGAAGATCATATTGCTCTACTTTGGGAAAACGACATCTGCTGTAATTCGAACTAATCTTGTGGGAGTAGCCAGTAGTATTCACTTAAGAATTCTAAAAGAAAAAACCAGATTTTTAAGAAACATTACAAGTACACCGAAATTTCTGAAAACATACATTGGCCAAATACAAAAGATTAAAGAATTTAAGTATTGTTTGGGAGATCCAAAAAAATTATTTGGAAAAAGCTGCTGTAGAAGAAAGGCTACATGAAATGGGAAGAGAATATGATATTACAAAAGAATTTTACAATAAAAAATGTCTGTCTAAAAAGGCAAAGATAAGCCATTACAATACAGTAGCGAATCCATGCAAATCCATGCAAATGAATGTCTAACATTAAACTGTAATTGAGATAAATTAGAAATACCAAAAAGACGAATCATTAGGAAAATATTTACGTTCACGCAAACCTGTGAAAGGTTGGAAATTATGAAATAACGATGAAAATCATCGAAACACCGGAAACATATCATAAGTAATGAGAAAAAGAAGATTGGTATTTTTTGGATATTTATATCGCATGTACAATAGTAGATCAGCCAAAAAGATGTTCCAATACTTGTGGGATAAAAAATAGCAATAAGCTGGATCCATGAAGCAAAAAAGATGTAGAAAATTTAAAAGCTGAAGAAACAACTGAGAAATGGCCTGTTCCCATTGGCTAGCGTACGGATGTGATGTAGTTTCATGCATTTACTTTTTTCGTAGAATCTTGTCAGAGCTGTAGCGTTTCCTTGAAGCGATTAATTTGATTGATAGTAATTCTGTTTGAAAGACATACACACAGACTGGTACAGATATGAGATGAAGTATTACACAAGGAAAAGCTGAACGTTTGTGGCATGTGGGTGCTGGGAACTTGCAGGGATTGCAGTATAGGTTGCTGTTGTTTTCTTGTAAACAATTACTCAATGTTGCTTTGTGCTGTCAGTATTAAGGAAAAAGAATTCGTAGAAGAGTCGCACAGCATTAATGTGAACTGCATGTTATTATATAGGTGGTTTAATAACTGAAGGAATACATTTAATTGTTGAACCATACCCTTCATTCATTTTTAAAATATAGTGATTTCATTTACATTTTTAAATACATTTGATACATTCCTTTGTACGATCAGTGTATCTCTTTGAATGACATCAGTAATATGTAAGTCGAACGTCATTCCATCAGTCGTTGGGACATTTAGTTGCCACCTAACGATTCCCTCAGAAGCTGAAAACCGGTTTGTAACGGAACTAATAAAAGTCGTAGATACCCAGCGAAGTGTTTCCTTTTCTTGTTATGTTCTGACAAGCACAGGTGGTTAACGAAGACTTGACTGAAATGGACCACATCGTAACTGATGGTGCAAAATGTATGTTGTAGTTGTATGTGATGGCGGCTGTTGCACCAATTTGAATTTCCTGCCCCCACAGTTAGTAAACATCGTTCTGACGTACTCGCAGACTGCTTTCCACTGCAGATCACTTCAGTCCTCCAACGATTTCGCTTTACTTTCAGGTAACTCAATAGACCACCGGCTCTTTGACTACTGGTATCATGTTGAAGACCAAACAATATATTCGAAAAATACCTTTAGAATACATCTACCATTATAAACCGCAAGCTATATTTCGGCGTGTGGCGTAGAGTGCAGAACCATCATTTCCCCCCTTCCTTGTTAGATTCACTAGCGCCGCGTGGGAAGATCAGCTGTTGGTAAACTTCCGAACAAGCACCAAATTGTCAAATTTCCCCAAAGAGCACACAGTTACCCCGTAAATTAAATTCTACTCCCCATCTTCTATATACCTCACTCGATCTGCTTCTTCGTAAAACTCTCTCTCTCTCTCTCTCTCTCTTTCTCTCTCTCTCACACACACACACACTCACACACACACACACACACACACACACACACACAGATGCTAAGCACCTCAAACGCCAATACGACATTGAACGCCACACGTCAAACGAACACAGAACGAAATAAATGAACACAACATAGCTACGAAAACAAGTGAAATGTGCTAGAAACCTTGTGCTCTGCTGATGAATTATCTCAAATGCGTGTGTAACATCGAAGAACGACAACAGACAACAGTGCTTTAACAGGTCACAAACAGATGAAGCAACACCATAAAAAGAGAAAATAGAAACTGCAAGTAACACAGCACATAACACGATTTTTAGCTTTTCTCAGTCGGAAATTAACGATAAACAGAAAAAAACAGAAAACGTTTCGTCGCTTGCAGATGACAAGCTGTAGGATTTATAATTCACATAAAATTACCAGCATACACAGCTAATAGCGTCATGTTACGTATGTCAACACATCTGTATCAGCAATACAACGTGCAATAATGTATGCGTGTCCAACGATCCTTCTTGAAGATTGTTCCATCCTAAAATCTCGTACTCAATCATCCTCAGACACAAAATAGGAATTTTTTCCATTCATATACTTATTAGGCCTTTAACAACGGCACCATCCATTATTCAAAATTATACCATTCCTGACGCATATGGTAAATTCTCCCTTCCCCGGCCGCGTCATGCTTCTCAATGCGGTTCTGTAACATTTTTCTTGGAACTTTGAAGTTGACTTGAGGTCCATCTTTCACCGCTTTCACAACCAAAATATTTTAACGTTAGTATGCGGGTCGTTAAAAAGATCGTACAAAAAAATGTGATCATCAGATTTCTTCAATGCAGAAATCTGACATCTTAGAGAATCAAATTTTGATTTTTGTTGCCTCCCTTTCACCCTTGTCGATGGCTCTCTGGAACTAATGAACCAACAGAGTGACTCACTCTCTCAAGCTCTCTCTCTCTCTCTCTCTCTCTCTCTCTCTCTCTCTGTGTGTGTGTGTGTGTGTGTGTGTGTCACCCTCCACCCCTCCCATACACAATTTTATATTATACTTTCTTTGCTCTGTTATTTCCCATGCACTATCCTTATTTACCACGTATTGCAATTTACAAGCCGTGTGTGTGAACAAAATAAATACGATCTGAAAAAAACCAAGTTCTCATAATTTAACGATACTAAGATTTATATTATCGCTTACCAACGCAATCAACATAACCTTAGAGGGAAGAGCATGTACTAAAACGGTTTGTTTTAAGATTGAATCTTTTACTTTGTGGCAGAGTGTATTCTATTTTTGAAACTTCGTGGCAGTTTAAATGTGTGTGCAGGACTGGGGCTCGAACCCGGACCCTCTCTTTCACCGACTGAGTAATCCAAGCAGAACTGTCGGCCCGGCCTTACAGCTTCATTTCCGACAGTACCTCGCTGCTATTGTCCAAAGTTCATGGTTCGGCACACAGTTTCAATAAGCTAATTTGTTTTTGTTTTCGTTGCCCGGTATTGACACAGGGCGGACAGAAAATTCGTCTGTGCCTTATTAACAGACCTATAAATAAATTCATTCGACCATAACGATATAATCATTCCAAAGGCGTCGTGGGAAGATGAGTACAGCTAATTTGTTACGTTTGCTTGTTATTTCAATCGATATTCATAATAGTCTCGGCTAGCCTCCAAGCTTTCACATCTTCACATTTCTAACCAGTTTGAAGCATTTTCTCCACTCTTATCTTCTGTAGAGGATTCCGTTGCATCCATTCCGAATACCAGACGAGGCGGCACTGTGGAGATTTCGTAACGTTGCGCACTAAGGGGCAGAGTGAAAGATTCATTCTGGGTTCGATAAAATTCCGGACCAGCACTTCAGTGTTCAGGGTAATACCACTTTCGTGAGCAACAGTTCAACGCTCCTTTGTCTCAATGGCTTTTCCCTAGCCTATCAGTTACCCGAATCTACTGTAGCGTGCGACGACGCACTCTAGCCTGCAACAACTTCTCTTCTTACATTAGAGGCATTCCGTAAGAACGCGTCTAATGAATGACGTAATAATCTAAACACAGTAGCACAGGGCATTTTGTGGATACGTCTTTCAGAGAATTGCGTCATGAAACGAGCTGAGTGTCAAAGCGTGAACTTTGGTCCTGGCTGCCGTGCCGCAAGGTGTTACTTCTCGTGGGACAGCGCCGTGGTGCCATTTATCAACAGGACAATGCTCGTCCGCGCATGGATGCTCTCTTGGCCAGCAAGATCCCCACATTAGTGCCCGATATAACATGCGTGAGATCACGTAGAAAGTCACTCCGTCGCAATACCAGTATCCAGAACATCAAGGACTCGTTATACCATTCGTGGGCCAGCTTGCCTCAGGAGAGGATAGAACGGCTTTATGACACCCTTCCCAACCGAATCAGAGCCTGCCAATGTCTTTGTAAATTTGACTCGATGCTGTAATCACTGAAATAACATCACACACCCTTTCGACTCGTGATATTCTTTTTCATTTCCTCCTTCGCTTTTAGGTGCTTCATTTTTATTTTTCACCTAGTGAATTGAAAAACAACAAGGCGGCAGAGACAGATGGTATTCCAGCAGAACTGTTGAAGCAAGGAGGCAGAGAGCTGGAACAAAGCCTTCTGAAAATGGTCACCAGAATCTGGGAAGAGGAGAAAATGCCCCAACAATGGAAAGAGGGTATCGTAAGTCCCATATATAAGAAAAGAGATAAGATGGAGTGTGGCAATTACAGAGGGACCACACTACTTAATTTGGGATATAAAATACTCTCTAATATACTATTCGACAGAATACTCCCAATCAAACAGAGGGAGACGGGGCCGTACCAATGCGGATTCCTTCCTGGGAAGTCAACCATAGATCAAATATTCACCTTAAGACAAATCCTGGAAAAAACAAACGAATACGGAGTTAGCACGCATCACCTCTTTATAGACTTAAAAAAAGCAGCTTATGATAGCATAAATAGAGAGCAGTTATATCGAGCTCTAGATGAACTGGGAACCTCTAGAAAATTGGTAAGGCTGGTGAGAATGACAATAAGCGAAACACAAGGTAATGTAAGAATAGGAGGAATGATGTCCAACATATTAAATGCGTATTGAAAATGGAGTAGGGCGAGGGGATGCATTGGCATGCCTTCTCTTAAATGCCGCCATGGAGAAGGTGATGAGAAACGCAAACCTTCTAAACAGAGGAACGATCTTCTATAAATCGGTGCAGATAATGGCCTACGCAGATGACGTAGATATGATAGCAAGAACCCAAAAAGCAATGGAAGAGACATTTACAGTTCTTGAACAGGCCAGTAGGAACATGGGGTTAATTATTAATGAGCAAAAAGCAAAATATATGGCAGCTGGAAAAGCACATAGAGAAAATATGCCAAATGCAACAACAATGGGCAATTATACATCTGAGAAAGTTGAACATTTCAAGTATATGGGCTCGACAGTTACGCATCTAAATGGTATCTCCTTTGAAATTAAGCAGAGATTAATGCTGGCCAACAGAGCCTATTTTGCCCCAATAAGACTTCTATCCTCCAGGCTCCTGACTCGCACCACGAAATTAACTATGTATACATCGCTTATACGACCAGTGCTTACATATCCCTCTGAAGCCTGGACATTAACAACTAAAAATATTGAAACACTGGATGCATTTGAATGAAAGGTACTTAGACGAATTATTGGCCCAATCTGTGAAAGAGGAATATGGAGGAGAAGATACGACCATGAGTTGTATACGTTATACAAAGACCAACCTATCAGAAGGATAGTGAAATCATCCAGACTCAGGCGGCGGGACATGTGGCTCGCATGAGTGATACAGAAGTACCAAAAAGAATGTTACAAGGAAAGCCAGGAGGGCAGAGGGGACGTGGTCGACCAAGAGCCAGATGGGAAGATGGAGTAATCGAAGACCTTAGGAAGATGGGCTATAGAAGCTGGAGAGTATTGGCAAAGGACAGAGAGAGATGGAAGGAAATTGTAGAAGAGGTCAAGGCTCACCATGAGCTGTAGAGCCAAGAAAGAAGAAGAAGAAGAAGAAGAAGTATTGGTAAGCTGCACGTACACAATAAAGCGAATGAATTACAGCAACTGATGCAGAACATGCTTTTTTCATAATTAGAGAGCTTCTTATTTGTTAAATTCACAGTGGAAATAAACGGCAGGCACTACCTGAAATTATTAAAGGGTTTCCTTGGCAGAATCGAGACACAAATCACATCACACGTGAACCAACATGCTGAAAACGTTTAAACAAATATTGGTGTTACGTAGAGGGGCAGCGAGTTCTTCCATTGCTTTGGAAGCAACAATATGAAGATTACGTCAGCACCAGTCAAGATGTTTCACGCTAGAACGCTCACAGAGCCTTCAGCCGTGTTTGAAGTAGAGACACACTGCTCGCACCACGAGTAACTAAGTGACATTACGATTACATCGATGCTACGGCCGTAAGCTCTGTCGCGTCTGTGTGTTCGTGTTAACATATCGCACCTCACTTCATGGCTAACTACTTTTGTTGTGATTCTCAGTCCCCAAAACTCATCTAATTTTTTGCTATTATCATTCTTTCTAGGGTCTAGACGACTTAAAGTTGTTACTCGTTTGATTCTCATTGTGTTCTACGTATGTTTTTCTTGTCCTACAGCAAATAGGCAGCTCGCCGTATAGCCCAGAATAGTGGGTTGGCGAAATTCCATTCTTTGTGAAAAGACTAAGCACCGTTGATGTGTTTTTATCGTGAAGACATCTAATTTACTTTCAATTCACTGTCTGTTACAGGTTCGTAGTTTTCTCGTTCACTTAATTAATCAAGCCATTTATCCAGGCAATAGAATTCCCTGCTGTAGCTGATGGAGGCTGATGTGTTCTCCATCCACGGAACACAATATAAGCACGTGAGATTATTTTTATCAGCTGACAGGGAAGTAGCGACAGACAGTACGTCTCATTTCCTTCCGATAAACCTACAGCCCTAAACCAAACCACACCAAACGCCAGGATCTATGCACACTCGAATAGTCCGTGGCAAAACGAGCACCTAAAGCTTTCCGTACAAGCTCTGAGTTCTCTTATTTTAATGCGAGGGTTATTTCTCCCCATGTAGGTGGCGTCAACTAAATATCTTCGCTTTCCGAAGAGGAACGAGTTGATTGAAATATAGGAATAAGACGTCACCGCATCGAAAAACGTCTTTGTTGTAATGTTTTTCACGCCAACTCCTCTATCATACCCGGGACAATCTTTCCCCTCTTTCGCGATAATTGAAAACGAGCTGCCGTTCTTTGAACTCTTTGTACGTCCTAAGTCAGTCCTATAGCTTAAGGGTCCTACACCGCACCGCAATGGTCCAGAAGAGGACAGACAACGTACTGCACGCATTCTCTGCAGTAGATTTGTTGCACCTTCTAAATGTTCTGTAAATAAAGAGCAGTCTTTGTTTCGCTTTCCTCACATCGTTTTATGTCACTGTCCCAACTACAGTGATTCGAAATTCCAATTACTGAGTATATAATTGATCCAACAACCGTAATATTTGTGTGATTTATCGTACAGCCGATATTTAAAAGAAATTTTTAGTACTCATTTGGAGAACCTCACACTTTTTATTGTTCAGGATCAACTGCCAATCTCTGCACCACGCAGATTTATTGTCTATATCAGTTTGTAATTCGTTTTGATCTTCTGATGACTTCTCTAGACAATAAACGAACTCATCATCTTCAAACAATCTAGGACGACTCTGGCCACCTCCTAAACCGTTTATATAGATCAAGAACAGCACACACAAACTTCAGTTTCACCAGATGACCTCCCATACGTTTCAAGGGATCGTTACCTTCTGAAAAGAAATCGCGAAACCAGTGCCACAACTGGGACGATACTGCACAGACACACAGTTCCATCAGTAGCCGCTGGCGAGGAGCGGTGTTAAAACTCTACACATACAGAATCAGCATGAGATCCCCTGTTGACAGCCCCAGTCTTCGAGTGAATAAAGAGCCATTTGTGTTTCACAGGAAGATATTCTGTGAATTCCTGCTGTTTACGAGAAAACAGGCTATTTTCTTCGAGGTATTTCATAATTTTGTAATACAGAATATGTTCCAAGATCCAACTACGAACCGATGTCAATGCTATAGGTCTATAATTCTGCGTATTACTTCTGTTTACTTTAATATTTATTGGTGTGATCTATGCAACTTTTTCCAAAGGTACCGATCATCCGTCGAGCCAGCTGTTACGTACGACTGCTAAAAATAGGTCCATTTCACCAGCTTACACTCTGAAGAACTTGACTGGTATGCAATCTGGACCGGAGGACTTTCCTTTACTAGCTGGCTAAAGATAGTTTACTACATCAAGGATATGTACTTGCAAAGTTATCCGTGTTGGCAGCGTAATTTTGATACGAATTGTAGAATATTTACTGCATATACTTTGCGGCGAGTTGTGCTGTCGTCGATAACGCTGCCACCGCTGTCACGCAGCGAAAGTATACAGGGTGGTCCATTGATCGTGTCCGGGCCAAATATCACACGAAACAAGCATCAAACAAAAAACTACAAAGAACGAAACTCGTCTAGTTTGAAGGGGGAAACCAGATGATGCTATGGTTGGCCCGCTAGATGGCGCTGCCATAGCTCAAACGAATATCAACTTCGTTTTTTTAAAAAATAGGAACACCCATTTTTATTACATATTCGTGTAGTACGTAAAGAAATATGAATGTTTTAGTTGGAACTCTTTTTCCGCTTTGTGATAGATGGCGCTGTAATAGTCACCAACGTATAAGGACGTAATATCACGTAACATTCCGCCAGTGCGGACGGTATTTGCTTCGTGATACATTACCCGTGTTAAAATGGACCGTTAACCAATTGTGGAAAATGTCGGTATCGTGTTGATGTACGGCTATTGTGATCAAAATGCCCAACCGGCGTGTGTTATGTATGCTGCTCGCTATCCTGGACGACATCATCCAAGTGTCCGGACCGTTCGCCGGATAGTTACGTTATTTAAGGAAACAGGAAGTGTTCAGCCACATGTGAAACGTCAACTACGACCTGCAACAAATGATGATGCCAAAGTAGGTGTTTTAGCTGCTGCCGCGGCTAATCCGCACATCAGTGGCAGACAAAATGCGCGAGAATCGGGAATCTCAAATATGTCGGTGTTGAGTATGCTACATCAACATCTATTGCACCTGTACCATATTTCTATGCACTATGAATTGCGTGGCGAGGACTTTGAACGTTGTGTACATTTCTGCCACTGGGCACAAGAGAAATTACGGGACGATGACAGATTTTTTGCCGCGTGCTATTTAGCGACGAAGCATCATTCACCAAGAGCGGTAACGTAAACCGGCATAACATGCACTATTGGGCAACGGAAAATCCACAAGTGGAACATCAGCGACCTTGGCGGGTTAATTTATGGTGCGGCATTATGGGAGGAAGGATAATTGGCCCCTATTTTATCGATGGTGCAATGTATGCTGATTTCCTACATAATGTTCTACTTATGTTACTACAAGATGTTTCACTGCATGACAGAATGGCGATGTACTTCCAACATCATGGATGTCCGGCACATAGCTCGCGTGCGGTTGGAGCGGTGTTGAATAGCATGTTTCATGACAGGCGGATTGGTCGTCGAAGCACCATACCATGGCCCGCACGTACCCGGATCTGACGTCCCCGGATTTATTTCTGTGGGGAAAGTTGAAGGATATTTGCTATCGTAATCCACCGACATCGCCTGACAACATGCGTCAGCGCATTGTCAACGCATGAGCGAACATTACGGAAGACGAACTAGTCGCTGTTGAGAGGAATGTAGTTAAACGTATTGCCAAATGCTCTGAGGTTGACGAACATCATTTTGAGCATTTATTGCATTAATGTAGTATTTACAGGCAATCACGCTGTAACAGCATGCGTTCTCAGAAATGACAAGTTCACAAAGGTATGGTACATGTATCACATTGGAACAACCGAAATAAAATGTTCAAACATTCAATGTTCTGTATTTTAATTTAAAAACCCTACCTGTTACCAACTGTTCGTCTAAAATTGTGAGCCACATGTTTGTTACTATTACAGCGCCATCTATCACAAAGCGAAAAAAGTTGTACAACTAAAACATTCAAATTTCTTTACGTACTACACGAATATGTAATAAAAAATGGGGGTTATTATTTTTAAAAAGAACGCAGTTGATGTCCGTTTGACCTATGACATCGCCATCTAGCGGGCCAACCACAGGGCCATCTGGTTTCCCCCTTCAGGCTAGACAAGTTTCGTTCTTTGTAGTTTTTTCGTTTGACGCTAATTTCGTGTGATATTTGGCCCGGTCATGATCAATGGACCACCCTGTATACAGTGCCTGCCGCTGGTGTACTTCACATACGATCACAACGAATTTCGATTTTCTACCAGGTTTCAAATAGAGGTTTGCTGTGGGGACTATTAAAAGCATCTTGCATTGAAGTTCGCGCAACATTTCAATCATTGGTAAGCCGTCGCTAATCACAGAGGTTGTGCGTTACAAAGGGGGGATCTAGTAAAATTGGTCAAAAAATGTTGGAATTTGTTTTTGTCACCAAGTGATTCTGTAACATGTCAGAAGTACTGTCTCCAATTTTCAGAGTTTAATTCGTGCTACAGATGACGTAAACGTCGTCTTGTTTCAAGCAGTGCGCAGTGGCACGCCTCCTTTTCTACATGACTGTGTCCTTCTTCGCAATGTTTTATTATTTTCTGCCGTCACAAAAGCATCTGAAGAATATAAAAGGCGTGAGCTTGTTCACGATGTGGATGATTACGATTTATCAAAGAAATGCACCAACGGTGGAACAGAAAATCCGAACGAAACTTTTAATAATCTCAGTTGGAACAGACGCCCAAAGACAACGTTTTGTTCATCCACTGTTGTTAAAACTGCCTCATATGATGTTTGTCTGGTGGTAGCACTGAAAGAAACAGGACCTCATGAAATTAGGACTTGATGCAAATTGTTTTACTGAAACCTTACTGCAGGAGATAATGTGCGTACTGCTAGCTCTGAAATGTCTGTGAGCGATATTGCCAAAAGGACACGCCAGAAGGACAGACCAGGAGAAAAGGGCTACATGAAGACTGAGAAGACCAAATGTATGGTTATGGCCAACACTGAGGTACATGTTTATGGCAAAAGGCTAATAAAAACTTTTTGCATTTACTGCACTTTTCGTTTTCCAATATATAGGAACCATTTTCTGCTGATCCACTGCAGATAAAAATGTGAAATTTCCTACTGTAAGAATTTCCTGTTGCACAAAATTGTTCAAAGCACGCTACTGCTATATTTATTTAAATTTTATTTTTGTGAAACAAAAGCTGCTACTTATCACAAACATACATTTAAAAAAAATTGTTGCGAGTGTTCTACGTTTGATATAAAAAAGGATGGTGCACAGAACTGTTTATCTAATTACTCAGACTAACCTACCACATTGTGAAAGTGATAAGTAAAGCAATGTTTGAGAAAATGTTCTCCGTGCGACGTGTGTTCTAAAAGTCCCCAGCAGTGGCCTGATCAAATTATTTTAACAAAAACATTCAACAGTTCCAAATTATAGCCAGTAAAATAATTATATAATTACAACACATGCAGAAATTTGGTTCAATTGTTTCTCAAACAGGAGAACTTACAATAGCTTATTTGTACCCGTGTATTTTCTCATCCACCCTCTGCCCCCCCCCCCCCCCCCCCGGCCCGGGCACACCTTTACACCTGGTAGGCTCTGTTCCGCCTCTTATTAATTAACTTGATATATAACTGCCAGCTGTCGTCGACATTATTTCTTTGAATTTGAGCCACATTTTGTCAAAGTTTAGGTAGTCTGAGAGGAATAGACATAGTTTCTTAGGAATGCACCAAGATACTTTTTATTTGCTTATTAAGGAGATGAGGGAGTAGCTGTACTCAGTGCATCCAAAGTACCTGTTCAGTAGAAATTCATTCGCTAAACGCGTTTTAATTGCCCATAGTAAGCAATACTGCACATACTACTTCTTATGCTTTGTGGAAAACTGTACAGCTTCAAAAACAACTCCTCCATACACGTATATACAGGCGATTTGTTTTGTGTTGCTTTTATCCATTTTACGGCCACTTCACGAAGCATATTTGCTGGCGTTCCTAGGATTGCATGAAGCAGATCATGTATATCACGATACCTCTGAATAACATACGCCTGTTTCACATAAACAATAAACTGAATTTTTAAACAGGCTGAGGACCTACTTTATTCCTGTCAAGGAAGGTGTCGAAATATTAAAATTCAATGTCAAGTCGACCTGTTCAAATAATTGGGGCGTTTCGCAACATGAGGATGTTCCTTAGTCATTTGTTCGTAGCGCTGCCAAACCAAGGACTGTTAGACTTCCCGCACGCGCTATCATGTGTGTGAATCATTCGAACAATAATAGGTACTGCTGAATTTTAAAATTCCAGACGCCTATGTTCAAAGGGGAATCAAGGAATACCTTACTGCCCCCTACAACTATAACCATGTATGATTATCGAGTACAGGCACTGTTTCGGAATCATCGTATGAATACATAACGCACTTAGTGCAATGGCTGCGCTATTACCACCTGCGCATCCGCGGTTCGTTGGCATGTGCTTTCGTTACACTTGACAAATTAGGATAGGAGGGACGTAAAAATACGTGGCATGACCTGCATTCGGCGAAAAGAGCTGACACATGCCTATGAACCACCTTCGATAAAGTAGATAAACCGGCTGCCCTTCGCCGTATTCTCTTCCTCCTTGTGCTTTGATAGCGGTTCTCAATAGCTGCCGCGAAAGTTCCTGGAAATGAAAACAGCTTCCTCGAACGAAGGACTTCTTATGAAATAACGTCAGCGCCTCAACAAATGTCTCGCACCGGCTTTCTAGATGCACCTCGTAGAGGAACTGAAATAGGTACAAGTGCCAAGAAATAGTCTGTCGACGAATAGAGGCTGATCGTAATTTTGAAACAGTAAAAACAGATTGAAACTGTGTCTATAGATACAACAGCAAGCACCTTCATGCTGAACGAACTCAATATTTTTTATTTTCGTGTAAGAGAATTACAAATGACGAATACGTAAATTTCAACAAAAATATTTTACCAAGGAAAAGCAATAAAAATAGTTTCGAATAACGTTGCGCACGAGCCTTAGCTTCCAGGAGCAAGTACTCCGATTTGCAACAGAAGGTCGAGATTTCTTTTCTAGCTCCGTTCACTAATTAAAGACAACGCGTTTACCACTAGTGGTAGCCTCAAAGCTTTTACACCAATTATGATTTGAGCTATTACATATGGCTCTGAAATTTGATCTGTAGTCTGTGATACTCACATAAATAAAATGCGACGACTCCAAAACCAATTCCACAGGATTGCTATAAATACTACTGGGTAAAAGGTTTTTATTTATTTTTTATTTTTTTAGGGCGCTCAACTACTAAGGTCATTAGCACCCAGTCACAAACGTTAGTGCACTAAAAACGCAAGGGGGCAACATCAGAAAGTACTTACAAAGACGCAGAGAAACAAAATAAAAGAGTCAGATCGTTTTGGACAAGTCCGTCAGTGTAGTGAAACGAAGGATACGAGCAGCTGCTCGAGCGTCATCAGCTAAAAGTACCTGTAAGTTAGACGGCAGACACAGGACGACACGAGAGTGAATAAAACGGGGACAGGACAACAAAACGTGGCGCACCGTCAATGGATGACCACAGGGGCACCGTAGGGCGGGGTCATAGGACAACAGGTAGCGGTGGCTAAATCGCCAATGCCCTATACGCAACCTGACCAAAATGACATCCTCTCGCGGGAAAGGGCGTGAGGAGGTCATCCAAGCCGTCGGGACCGGTTTGATAACCTGACGCTTATTTTCATGGAGAGAGGACCAATCCTCGTGCCACAATGATGAAACGCGCCGACAAAGAACCCCACTAACATCAGTTGATGGGACACAAAAGGAAGCTGTCCGAGGCAGGAGGACAGCAGCCTTGGCCGCAGCATCAGCAGCTTCGTTCCCAGGCACACCAACGCGGCCAGGAATCCAAAAAAGGGACACGAGCGCCGGTATCAGTTAGCGACTGAAGGGACCGTTGAATTCGTTGCACGAGAGGGTGGTCCGAATATGGGTCACAGAGACTCTGAATGGCGCTCAAAGAATCAGAGCAGATGGCATAGGGAGAATGACGATGGCGGCGGATATATTGAGCAGCCTAATAGAGAGCAAAAGGCTCAGCCGTAAAGCTTGAACACTGGTCAAGGAGCCGGTATTGAAAGGTATCATCCCCAATGACAAAGGCACATCCGACGCCAGCAGTAGTCTTGGAGCCATCTGTGTAAATAAAGACGTTATTAGTGAGCCTCGAACTAAGTTCGACAAACCTCGAGCGGTATATCGAACTCGGGGTCCTCTCCTTTGGAAGCGAGCTGACTTCAAGGCGAACGCGAACCTGAGCCTGGAGACAAGGTGGCTTCGGGCTCTCACCCACTCGAAATTCGTAGGGAAGGTAAAATCAAGTTGTTGAAGCAGGCGACAAAAGCGAACTCCAGGAGGTAAGAGGGCAGAGACATACAGCCCGTATTGATTGGTGGTCGAGAGAGGCGTCAAAGAAGGAGAAATATGACGGGTGGTCGGGCATTGACATCAGTCGGCAGGCGTACCCACAAAGCAACATATCGCGCCGGCAGTTTAGCGGTAATTTGGCAGCTTCGGTATACAAACTCTCAACAGGGCTGGTGTAGAATCCTCCAGTCGCCAGACGTAACCCTCGATGGTGGAGTAAGATGAACGGCTGGGGAGAAGAGTAGACAAAGCTCCCATAATCCAGCTCTGATCGGACAATGGACCGATATAAGGGAAGCAGGATCATTCGATCTGAGTAAATGTACAGCTCCCTTCACACCGAAAAAAACCCTGAAATAGTTCTGTCTAAGTGAACGAAAATCTCCCATTTAGTTACACTATCGGCGCATAACCTCATAAGCAGGAAGCGAAATAACCCACTGGAAACTCACAACCAAATTCTCCAAAATATGACAACAATTTCACATTTAGTAACGGTCCCTAACGCACAAAGAATAAAATATCCATTATGATAAAAGCACAACGATCAAACTGAAAAACCCGAAAGATAGAAGGCGCGATGGACGCGACTCTTCGTGAAACTACAGGACTGAACGAGGAAAAACAGCACCACTGCGACTCTGAAATCCTTTTCAGAAGTCTGCATGAAATGCAACCCACACGAATAGTCACATATTGGCCACAGCCCCAGAACTCACCACAATACACATGTAATTGTGTAATCGTGCCAGACTGGTCACATTATCAGACTACTCCATCAGAGGCGTGACAGAACGTGTATCACGTGCAAGAGTAATCCAGGGGGTCAATTAGAACTATCTGGCCATCTGGATTGCGCTTATGCATTAGTTTTCCAAGTAGCTTCACACCGAAAACTGCATTAATAAAAACAAAATAAAAGGTATTTCCACTCCACAGCAGTATTGTAAAAAATAATTATTTCGTGTCAATCGAGTAAATGAGACGGGTCTTTCCGAAACTGAACATCTACTTTGCAGTAGTACATAACAATGTTCATTGTCCAGTTCTCAAATACGGGGGCTGCCAAGAAAGTAATGCATCGAATTGTGTTCCTTCGACAATTGTTTATTCAACATAATGAGACTTACATAAACGAAAGATCGGTGTTTTATCTACAAACGCTATTTTCCACGTAATCTCCATCCCGTTCTATGGCCTTCCTCCAGCGCGAAACAAGGGCGTGTATGTGGTGTCGGTACCAAGCCTTGTACTGGTGGCGGAGCCAGTGCTTCACTGTGTGAATCACCTCCTCATCGTCCGCAGAATGTCTTCCACGAGTGGTATCCTTTAATGGCCCAAACAAGCGGAAGGCCGAGGGGGCTAGGCCAGGGCTCTAGAGTGGATGGAGTAAGACTGTCCAACCCAGTTTTGCGATGTGTTCAGCAGTCCCCAGGCTTGTGTGGGGCCGAGTGTTATCGTGTTGCAGCAAAACATGTGCTGCGTTGCTGTGACGACGAAGTCACCGGAAGCATGTCCTGAGTTTTGTTAGTGTGTCCACGTATGCCTCTGAATTAATGGTACCGCCTCTTGGCATCCATCAATGAGAATCTCTACTTCACAGTCGCAGAACACGGTGATCATGACCTTACCGGTGGAAGCAGTTGCTTTGGCTTTTTTTTTTCTTCTTCTGTGGGGAGTGGGAATGGCGCCACTCCATCGACTGTCGCTTTGTTTCGGGCTCAAAATGGTCAACCCAGGTTTCATCACCTGTTAACGATCCGGGGAGGATGTCCTTCGCCTCAGCTTGAAAACGCTGCAACAAATCACGACATATGTTTTTCCTGTGAGATTTGTCACCTACCGTTAGACGCATTTGTACACACTGTTGAATATCCAAGAGAGCATATAATTGCACCCACACTTCCTTTGCTGATTGCCAGATGCAGCGCCAGCTGCCGAGTCGTGATGTGTCTGTCCTCGTGAATGACAACATCATCTCGCTGCAACGTGTCAGGTGTGACAGCCGTGGATGGTCTCCCCGACCGCTGCAAATCCTGGAGCTCCGCTGAACCGCTTTCTGATAACCTCACCATCCGTGCCTAGCGACTAATTGTACCTCTGGCGACAGCAGATGCTCCGTAGGCTTTGAACAAGCGTTTGTGAACATTTCCCACAGTTTCTTTCTCTGCAGTGAGAAATTGAATGACGGCACGTCGCTTGTAACGTACATCACCTACAGACGTCATACTGAAACTGTCCTGCAGCTACGCTGTCTGCCGGAAGTGACGGGAACTTGGCGCGCTCACTCAGGAGACTTCAAGTAATACATGTGTAACCTTTCGCATTCGTAGCATTGTTTTCGGCTGGGAAAAAAGTGCAATGCATTACTTTCTGGGCAACCATCGTATTATCTAACCGCCTTACCTGTGATGCCTAAATTATTTATCGCCTTAGGACTGAGATGTTGGCTTCAGAACAGTTTAAGATGTCTCTCTTTTTTTATAGCTTTAAAAGTTCTAACACCAGTAATAAACTAAGTGGAAGCAACATATACTGAATTGGGTTTGCTGGTGACACGGCAGTTCTTGCTATCACCGAAATTAATAGACAGAAAGTCGTGTATAAGTTGTTAAATATTTTGGAAGAGTATCATTTACGGGATAATGTGAACATGACTATAATTTAAGTATTTACGAAGGAAAACAAGAAAATAATGAATAAAAATTTAAAATGCCAGAAACAAGATTAAGCAAATGAACCACTTCTATTATCCGAATTTGATCACTGCAGATGACAACATGTGCTTTGTAGAGATTATAAGTACAACTGCTTCGGCTAAAAGCGTATTTCGTGACAAGTAATAGCCTTTGACGAAGTTTTAACCAGCGGGAATAGAAAGAATCTTGTCAAAAAGATATATCCGGACTAAATTACTGTCAGCTAAGGTTAGAATCAGTTTACAAGACGATGTAAGACATCTAGAAGCAAGTTAGTTACTAAGTCCACCGACAACGGTGAGGTCGTATCACACCGGATGGGAGAAATCTGTTTTTAATTGTTCCGAGGCCAAAACCGCATAAAAAGAAAAGATGACATCGGTTTCCAAACGTAGTGAGATTGACGAAAGACATTTTTAGTACGTTGTCCACCGTTTTCTACCACAAGCAGGAATCGAGAAACAGCATGTTTCACAACACATTGGAGTGTCTCGAGGCCACATTCAGAATGCGTTGCACAAACTGTCTCTTCAGTTCAGCTACGTTCATAATTGGAGCACTGAACACATCTTTGAGATAACCCCAAAGCCAAAAGTCACGCGCATTAATACACTACTGGCCATTAAAATTGCTACACCAAGAAGAAATTCAGATAATAAACGGGTATTTTCAGATCCTGAGAAATCAGTACCCAGAACAACCATCTCTGGCAGTAATAACGGCCTTGATACGCCTGGGCATTGAGCCAGTTGCTCGGCCACATTGACCTCACGTTTTCAGTTGGTGAGAGATCTGGAGAATGTACTATCCAGGGCAGCAGTCGAACATATTCTGTATCCATAAAGGCCCGTACAGGACATGCAACATGCGGCCGTACATTATCCTGCTGAAATGTAGGGTTTCGCAGGGTAGAGCCACGGGTCGTAACACATCTGAAATGTAACGTCCACTGTTCATAGTGCCGTCAGTGCAAACAAGGGGTGACTGTGACGTGTAACCAATGGAACGCCATACCATTACACCAGGTGATACACCAGTATGGCGATGACGAATAAATGCTTCCAATGTGCGTTCACCGCGATGTTGCCAAACACGGATGCGACCATCGTGATGCTGTAAACAAAGCCTGGATTCATCCCAAAAAATGACGTTTTGCCATTCGTGCACCCAGGTTCGTCGTTAAGTACACCATCACAGGCGCTCCTGTCTGTGATGCAGCGTCAAGGGCACCGCAGACATGGTATCCGCGGTGATAGTCCATGCAGCTGCAGACGTCGTCGAACTGTTCGTGGAGATGGTTGATGTCTTGCAAACGTCCCCATCTGTTGACTCAGAGATGGAGACGTGGCTGCATGATCCGTTACAGCCATGCGCATAAGATGCCTGTCATCTCGACTGCTAGTGATACGAGGCCGTTGGGATCCAGCAAGGCGTTCCGTATAACCCTCCTGGACCCACTGATTTCATGTTCTGCTAACAGTTATTGGATATCGACCGACACGAGCAGCAATGTCGCGACACGATAAACCGCAATCGCGATAGGCTACAATCCGACCTTTATCAAAGTTCGAAACTTGATGGTGCGCATTTCTCCGCCTTACACGAGGCATCGCGGCATTTCACCAGGCAACGCCGGTCAACTGCTGTTTGTGTATGAGAAATCGGTTGGAAACTTTCCTCATGTCAGCACGTTGTAGGTGTCGCCACCGGCGCCCACCTTGTGTGAATGCTCTGAAAAGCTCATCATTTGCATATCACACCATCATCTTCCTGTCGTTTAAATTTCGCGTCTTTAGCACGTCATCTTCATGGTGTAGCAGGTTTAATGGCCAGTAGTGTATGTTGCTGAATAATGGACACCTTTCTGGACGAAACTAAGTAATTTTAAGCCTTCATGACGATCACTCTTATTTGTAATACTGATTCCATGAAATGACCTATTAGTCTGAAAGAGACAGATATTATTTAAGACAAATTTCACTAAGGAATACATTTATTGGCAGGCAGTAGTCACTATCCCTAGTTCTTTGACATGGCCTGTGGGGCGGCGAAGAAGTTGGTATATGAGTTGTTTGAATGTTCATTTCACGTAACAGACTATTGCCGATGCAACATATGTGGGACGGCGAAGAAGTCGTTGTTTAATGTTGAATGAAAGTTGAACATTGCCACCTTAAATCACGCGAGCCTGGCAACTAATTTGGTGGCCAATCAGAAAGCGAACGGAAACTTACTGACCTTAGTTCCCAGTCTGCACGGCCACATTCCTGTACAGCCCAGCTAAACGAAAAATATCCATAGTCCTTCACGGGATTAGGGCTGCTTCAATAAAATTTAAAGTTCCAAACAAGATTTTATTATCTTAAAGGCTCACACAAATTACTCGAAACTTCTGAAAATGCTAAAGACATTAAATATTGTTAATTCAGCCAATCGTTTAATAGTTCAGAGACGACTTCTACAGCAAGTTCCTCCCGAATAGTTCATTACTCTAACTAACGGTGCTCTATTAATAGTTCGCAATAATGTTAAAAAAAAAGATTAATGCTCGCCTTAAAAGTGGAGTTAGTCACCACTTGCCACGCGGAATTATACTTCACACGGACGGCACAATAACAGTTTGTTACCGAAGTCTAAACGATCCAGGACGGTGTACAGTCCTCGCGATTTTCAATGTCCGTTTACATTGCTAAGTACGCGCATGTCACAGCCCGCTATGACGTCACCCGAGGCGAGGCGCGATCGGACGTTAAGCTCGCGTGGACTAGGCGTTGGTCTAATGCGGAGTGAGCTTACTACTGCCTCTGCCGCTCTTTTTATATAGCTCCGGCGCGTACCGCCAAGAGAGCATCTGTTCTTTCCGTTCCTATGCAGATGCCTGTAGCCTACAAATGATCGCTATCTCAGGCACATAATCTTAAATATCACATTTAATAATAGCTTTACAAACTTCTCAATTTTTGTATACATACATCTGAGCAGTACAGAAGCACGTAGAAAATCTCAGCCCGCTAAAATTAAAACTTTACTCTCTAGAATTTTTACAATGGAACTAACGGTAGATTGTTACCTCTGAACCATAGCTTTATCAAGACTTGTATCAGCTGTTAATTATGCTACAAGACTAAAACTTGGTGTAGCTTTGTTAATTGTCCTATCTGATCATTGGTCTTAAAGAATTTGTTTTATCATTAAAATTTAAAGTACTTAATCTATAATGCTTATGTACATTTTACTCACAAAAGTAGTTTTTACTAAATTACTAAAAAAACTAGAAGAGGTAACTGATTGTGGTATTTCCATTATTATTATTAGGGTGAACTGAAGCATCCTACCAATTTTCAATATTGTAGCTCTATTATTTCGCGCCTCTGATTTTTCCGAAAAACGCGGATTCTGGAGTCAATTTTAGTTTTATGGTTTTGGAAACCAGCACCACTCATTAATGACTTCTTACTGCACCTTCTCACCAAATTTTGGCTTCCTAGCGTCATTATTTAGCGCCTCCTATTTTTCTTTCAAAACGTGAATTTTACGTAAACTACTAATTTTATAACATTAAGATTTGTTACCTGAAACATTATTACATAGAACTATACTTTAACAAAGTTTTACACACAAATCTTAATTTTTACTTTTATGTTAAATGTGGTGCAATACTATATGCAGGCGCGTTACGATGACGTGACGCTACTAGCAGTGAACTAGGGTAAGTCCCGTGCACTCGCTCGCCTCTGTATCTTATACATGATACAGCGCTTGCTTTGCTTCATCACCCCCTTTTTAATTTTCGTGAAAATCTATTTTTGAACAAAATTAAATTTCTAAAAGAACAAACAAGCGATGGATTACTTTAGTATACCTCTTTCAACTTAAGTTGCTTCTTCTTAGGAAATTCCTTATTACTACATACACAAAATAACCATACTCATATACACATAGAAAAACCTAGTACAGAAGACATTCACAAATTATTTACATACATTTACATGGAAATATAAATTTTTCAATGGTTACAAAATAGTTATTTTCTTTTTCTTTAAAATCAGTCTCTTCCTGAAAAAGAAAATACACACGACTTTTATCACTGCAACGCACTCACATTTTTCTTTTACTATAATACTCGGCACTGTGGTGGGTGTCCTATTGTAACACTCATTTAATTTCACTGATTGACAAAATTGTGGGAGGAAATTGTATTCACTGTGGTTTGCGTCTCTACTTCCAATCTCCCTACCGCTTGTTGTCAGTCATTCATGCAGCCTGCATGTCCCTGAGAAACAGACAATACAGTCTAAGTTTCTGTTTTCAACTTATATCTAAGGTAGGACAAAGTACATTTTATAGTTTATATTCTGGCACTATTTTACTAATTGTGAAGTTGTCAGAAAGACATTTAGCACTAAGTCGTATCTGATACAATAGCTCCTACTTTCTTCTTTCATAAATAATCTTTTAGGTTCCTAAATAGTGAAAATTCTTTTAGCAAATTAATATATTAAGATCTTGCTTCAACTTAGAAAATTGAGTAACCTTTTAGTTTTAATGTACTCTGGCTTAATTATCGTACGGATTAGTTCATCAAAGAAGTCATTTGCTGACCAGCACTTTGCTTTATTGTATGAATTACTAAAGAAATTAGTTATTTTCAGTATACCGATTCCAAATTTCTGCATTTTCCAATATTTGTGTGTTTCTGTTGTCTGTTTAACTATTTATTTGCCTCAAGCAAGATTTAGCGTTTTTCACCATTTCACGAGACGTGAGGGAATTATTCTTTAATCCTACATCATTTACTTCAATTTACTTACTTCACTTCTTCACCTCATTCATTTTCTCCCTTTTCTTCCAGATTCAAAATACTTCATTTCTCCACTTCTTTCTCCCTTTTCCTTTTGTCAGCCTATTGACGTCCTGTTTCTATATATTTGGTGCGATCCTCACACCACTTCCACACATCTCCATTTATTTAATTCTAAAACGCCATTGCTTGCCTCTATGAGCATTACCTTCTTACGCTGTTTTCCTTCAGACAACCTTATTTCTAGCAACATACTACCTTCTGCATAATCTCATGGATTATTCATATTCATACCGTACTTCGTATACTGCAAAGTGTCTCTCTTAGTTGTAGTTTCTAACCCTTTACAATTACATGAAATATTTTAATTTATTTATTTTAGCCATGTTTGCCTCTTATTGGTACTCAGACTTTTGTTTTGCCATTCACTAGGTAGATCCTTACTAAGAATACTTAAAACCTAATAGCATATATACAACATGAAGACATATGTGATTCTTACCTGTTATGATAGACCAGAAGAAGGGAATGAAACTTGAAAAGGAAATAAAGTTTCACCCAGCTGGGACTGCACGGTACGCCAAACCGTGTATCCGCCAAAGAGTGGCAGACTCCCTACAGTATTTAATTACTGTTAATTTTAAATTCCTTTAGATCCACAATATTTCTTAGACCTAGTTCTCTCTTACTCTTTGGATATTCCAAACGATAGGCATTTGCATGAGGTTTACTTACTATTCTAAATGGTCCATGATATACATGCATAAACTTTTTAGTTTCTGCAGAAATTTTCTTTGATTTTTCTTTTGTTTTGACCAGCACTAGCTCACCAATTTTAAAACTAGTGGGGGAAGCCCTTGCATCATGCCTCTTTTTCCTATCTGATCTTTATTCGTCAGCAATTTGCTTTGTTGATTGTACCTTTTCCTCTATTTCCTTTAGGATGTGTCTCTCTTCAACCTTAGCACTTTCCTCATTCTCACTGAAAACCAAATTTTCCTGCAAGTATCCTTTATTCTTTATTACTCTAATAGGCAGTTCCCAAGTTTCATTACTACCGCCTATATGACTTCCTATAAAAGACTCTCTTATCACTTTAGAGTCAGGTAAAGTTAAAATTAAGTTGTTCTGATCAAAATTGATCTTTCCCTGGTACTTTGATAAGAAATCAGTACCAATCAACATATCAACACTTAAGCCTAGCACAATCAAACAAGGATGATCTATTACTACGTCATTTATACCAATGGGTATCAAAGCTTCGTGTTGAACTGGTCTAGAGACTTTTCCAGTAGCACCTATAATCTTTAAGCCACTTACTTTCATAACTGTTAACTTCTCTTTATTGGGTATGGTGTCAAAAAAATGTTTGTGATAAAGCACTTGCTTCACTGCCACTGTCAAGCAGACAACGCACAGTGACTCCTGATATGTTTACTTTGATAACAGGGTGAGTTATTTTACATTGAACAGGTTGCTCACACACCTCGTCTAATAAATCTCGTTCTATGTTCTTCCAGCTAAAGTAATTCTGATCAGTTGCAATTACATTTACATTTACATCCTGGGGCTCATCATGCTCTATAATCCTAGCTGCTTTCTCTAATCTGTCCACTAACTTTAAATCGAAGCATCTGACGACTTTTTCTACTTTTGTTTGCTGCACATCAGCCAAACTATCCTCTACCTCTGAGCAACTGCGTCCCTGCGCAATATTGCTGTTCATAAGAATGTCGTCACCTTCAACCATTTGTGGCACGTTTACACAGCTACTAGATTCTTTCACCTCGTTACTATTTCTACCCCCTTCATTCATCATTTCCTCCTCTCTAAAGTTTTGCAGTACTGATTCTACTTCTGCTACTTCTACTTCAGCTTTTAGATTGCCATTTTCATCGAAGATGTAAGCTTTTACTTCATCATTATTCCCATCAGACTCAAACCCATTATCTATTTCTTCCCCATTATCTACCTTGAGTTCCTGTTCTTCCTTGACCCATTTTTCTAGTGTATCCAAAATACTATCCACTATTTTGTGAGAGTGGCTTAACACATCACTGGTATTATCTGTATTTATTTCGTCATCCATGTTGTCTGTCTGTGTATGTTGGCTGATTGTCTGTGTTTCCGTTACTGGCTGTGTTACTGTTACCGCCTGGTGAGCGCCAGTTTCCTCATAGACGGGATTTAGTTTCCCACACGCGGCCTGTTGTGTTCATCTGTGACACCACTAGATATAGTAGCATCATGACTCCCTTCTTGTCT
This sequence comes from Schistocerca gregaria, assembly GCF_023897955.1. Lineage (NCBI taxonomy): Eukaryota > Metazoa > Arthropoda > Insecta > Orthoptera > Acrididae > Schistocerca > Schistocerca gregaria. Next base: position 23,569,626 of record NC_064928.1, on the reverse strand, counting down.
TAATGGCATAGGATTTACTTCTCCACTTTCGTCATAGTAGTTGTTACGAAAGCGTGGTGAGTATCTACCCACTCTTCCTCTGCCACGGCTTTGGTTTCGATAGTTTGTTTTGGTGTGCCTAACTTCCATATTTCTAACGTTCACGTTTCCATTATTTTGTACGTGATTGTTAGAAGATTTGTTATTCTGCTGCACCTGCTCCTCAGCAGCAGCTACTCTTTCCACTCTTTCCAGATATTCAATAAATTTGTCTATATTATCTCTAGGGGCGGAAATGATCCTCTTCTGCCAGTACCACGGCAGCTTACCTTCTAAACCCATAATGATCATATCTGGCTTCATCTTTTCTGTCAAATGTGACAGTCTTGAAACCTACTTCCTAGCGAAATCCTTTACTGATTCACGCCCTGGGAAAAACTTCTTACCACTCCAGAATTCCCTTAACACGTCATTTTGTTTGTTATGTGACCAGTATTCGTTGAGAAATGCAGACTTAAATTCAGATAAAGTTTTACATTTGATCATTACATCCGCTGACCATCGCAAAGCATCACCTGACAAATGACTTCTTATAAATGAAATTTTTTCTCTTTCTGACCAAGTGTTGGGGAGAACATCCTCAAAGTCATTCCAAAATTCAAGAGGGTGAATGTACTTATCAGGATCAAAGCGCAAAAACTGTCGACACCCTATAAAAGCGGCGTCAACTGAAGTCACATGCTGTACAGTAGAATGACTAGAATTAACAGAGGTTACTCTATTTTCTAGGTTAGCAATGTTAGTATTTAATTCCTCTACTTGTGACTCTACTGCTTCTATCCTGGCAGAACATCTTTGTTCCACTGCACCACGAATTTCGGTACAGGTTTCTTTTACTTTCTCAATGTTTTTCTGACAAGTATCTACTTTAATTTGTACCTCTTTAACTTTGTCAGAGCAAAGTTTGGACTCGTTGCTCAATCTTTCGGACAACCTCACTTCCAAAAGTTCATCTGCCTCTTGATAATTTTTTTGAATTTGATCTATTTCACATTTGAAAGTACTATGCATTTTAGTTAACTGTTGCCCTACTTTTACTTGAATGTCATGATGAATAGCATCTATCTTATAATTCAAACTATTCCATTTTGATTGCAGTTCTTCTTTTAGTTCTTTATTACTATCCTCAATTTTAGCCTCAATTTTATTTTGGTTTGATTCGAGTTTGGCAAACAGTATTTGCATCCAATCCGGAGCTTCTACCTTGATACTTTGTATCTCTTGACTTGACTGAGCTGGAGATATATTGAGCTCAGTTTCACTACCTGACAAAGTTAGCAACTCTACTGGCTCCCTTTTGACTTCTATTTCACTTATTGATTGCATCCCTGCACTCTCATTTAAATTAAAGTCATAATTTACTGGTGACAAATTACGTTCTAGTTCAATATTTGAGGGATTAATGGAACCATCCTCATTAAACTCAATTCCTGATCCTGAGGATTCTTGGTCAGAGACCGGTTCCCTTCTGAAATGTACACTACTTTCCATATCTTTTAGTTTGTTAGCAGCAGTTAATAAATATTTTAAAAGTCTTTGACTTAACTTAAATGCTTGATTTCGACGAATGATGTCGTCGCGGTGTACCAGCAATCGTGATGCGACGCGTCGCGACGTATTGAAGGCAGCAGCAGCAGCTGTAGCGTCGAGTACCGCCACAGGAATCGCCTACTGCAATAGCTCCAGGGGGGGGGGGGGGGGAGGGGGGGGGGGGCAGCAAGGCACCGTTGACCGCTCGGCGCAGCCGGCAGCTGTCTCGCAGATCAGCGCAGCCCCGCGATGACGCACCGTCTTCCTTTAGTCTCAGCGCCGTCGGCAGCCGCGATCCAGCATCGTCGCCTTCCTCACCATCGTCACTAACCAACGTACAGCGGTAGACACTTATTGTTTATACACTACACCCGCCTTTACTGGTAACACTGTTCCCACACTAGTTCAATTCAGTGTCCTGTTATTGCCTACCGAGTTCGTTAATTTATACCAATCGCTTTCACACATCGAGCACTTTTATTTGCTTTTAATTCAGTTTTCCCGGCCGATGCACCATATGTGGGGCGGCGAAGAAGTTGGTATATGAGTTGTTTGAATGTTCATTTCACGTAACAGACTATTGCCGATGCAACATATGTGGGACGGCGAAGAAGTCGTTGTTTAATGTTGAATGAAAGTTGAACATTGCCACCTTAAATCACGCGAGCCTGGCAACTAATTTGGTGGCCAATCAGAAAGCGAACGGAAACTTACTGACCTTAGTTCCCAGTCTGCACGGCCACATTCCTGTACAGCCCAGCTAAACGAAAAATATCCATAGTCCTTCACGGGATTAGGGCTGCTTCAATAAAATTTAAAGTTCCAAACAAGATTTTATTATCTTAAAGGCTCACACAAATTACTCGAAACTTCTGAAAATGCTAAAGACATTAAATATTGTTAATTCAGCCAATCGTTTAATAGTTCAGAGACGACTTCTACAGCAAGTTCCTCCCGAATAGTTCATTACTCTAACTAACGGTGCTCTATTAATAGTTCGCAATAATGTTAAAAAAAAAGATTAATGCTCGCCTTAAAAGTGGAGTTAGTCACCACTTGCCACGCGGAATTATACTTCACACGGACGGCACAATAACAGTTTGTTACCGAAGTCTAAACGATCCAGGACGGTGTACAGTCCTCGCGATTTTCAATGTCCGTTTACATTGCTAAGTACGCGCATGTCACAGCCCGCTATGACGTCACCCGAGGCGAGGCGCGATCGGACGTTAAGCTCGCGTGGACTAGGCGTTGGTCTAATGCGGAGTGAGCTTACTACTGCCTCTGCCGCTCTTTTTATATAGCTCCGGCGCGTACCGCCAAGAGAGCATCTGTTCTTTCCGTTCCTATGCAGATGCCTGTAGCCTACAAATGATCGCTATCTCAGGCACATAATCTTAAATATCACATTTAATAATAGCTTTACAAACTTCTCAATTTTTGTATACATACATCTGAGCAGTACAGAAGCACGTAGAAAATCTCAGCCCGCTAAAATTAAAACTTTACTCTCTAGAATTTTTACAATGGAACTAACGGTAGATTGTTACCTCTGAACCATAGCTTTATCAAGACTTGTATCAGCTGTTAATTATGCTACAAGACTAAAACTTGGTGTAGCTTTGTTAATTGTCCTATCTGATCATTGGTCTTAAAGAATTTGTTTTATCATTAAAATTTAAAGTACTTAATCTATAATGCTTATGTACATTTTACTCACAAAAGTAGTTTTTACTAAATTACTAAAAAAACTAGAAGAGGTAACTGATTGTGGTATTTCCATTATTATTATTAGGGTGAACTGAAGCATCCTACCAATTTTCAATATTGTAGCTCTATTATTTCGCGCCTCTGATTTTTCCGAAAAACGCGGATTCTGGAGTCAATTTTAGTTTTATGGTTTTGGAAACCAGCACCACTCATTAATGACTTCTTACTGCACCTTCTCACCAAATTTTGGCTTCCTAGCGTCATTATTTAGCGCCTCCTATTTTTCTTTCAAAACGTGAATTTTACGTAAAATACTAATTTTATAACATTAAGATTTGTTACCTGAAACATTATTACATAGAACTATACTTTAACAAAGTTTTACACACAAATCTTAATTTTTACTTTTATGTTAAATGTGGTGCAATACTATATGCAGGCGCGTTACGATGACGTGACGCTACTAGCAGTGAACTAGGGTAAGTCCCGTGCACTCGCTCGCCTCTGTATCTTATACATGATACAGCGCTTGCTTTGCTTCAGGCCCCTGCAGGACGTTCTTGAGCTCACACCACAAATCCGTTGCGTTCTTTGCGCGGAAGTTCACATACTCTTTTCCTTGAGGGCACTGGTACGACATCATACAGAGAAGGTTCACCGACAGCTTCAGCTGAGTTAAAATGCTCAGGTGTTGAGAGCTAAACGGTCTTGCTCAAACCAAACGGTCTGACGAGCTACATAGTTTACTTGAGGATCACTTTCTCTGCAGTAAACACTGACTGAAGGAAGCAGGACCAATAAGCAGGGCAGGACGAAACAAGGCTCTGCTCACTCTCAACCCGACAGTGAACATTTCAATCGTATGTGAGCAGTGCTTATGAGTGGTTATCTATGCCGGGTACTCCACTGAACAAGGTAAGAATGAAGCGTTCCTTAGTCGTTACTGCTCAGCAACACTCTGTTCTTATGAGATGCAAACACTAATTGGTGAAAAGAATATTTTGTGGCTCACTTAATTTTTGAATAATGGAAGTCTCGAGATTTTGGATTCTCCTCTCATAAATCTATCAGCCGGGATCAGTAGCCGAATATCAGGTGTCAATTCCGCTGCCTCTACACAGAGCTTTTGTCGGTGCTGAAGGCGTCGAAAATGTACTGTACGTAACGCTGCTGTACTTAGTTATGTCTAATTAATTATAATCTACTCGATGTTGCACGGGCGATTGCTATCGGATGAGCATTATGCCTGTAACCAAGTGGCACTTACGGTTTGTTTCAATATCGGACGCAGAATACGGAGGAAAAGTGATAGCGAAGTTTCAACACTGAAATATATTTCGCAACTGATAGTTATCACTGCTGCTCATAGATTGATATGTATAAACAGCTGTCTGCAAAGCTCAACGGATAACACGACCTATGCCTAAAACAGTGACCATCTCCGTAAGACAGTTTTTCCGATTTCTATTGGTTTTGTTCAATGTCCGATTATAAAGACTATAGAAGAAACGACCAGCAGTAGTCGTTCTGTCAAATAAGCGAGCGTGTTCTCCCATAATGGCAATTTGCGAGTAATAATTTATTGCCCTGGATTTTAAAACTGACAAAATAGCGAGAAGATAGAAAAGTAAGGAGATGGGATCCGATTAAATTCAAAGAACGAGAGGTTGTTGAGAGTTTCAAAGGCAGCATAGGCAAGAGTTGAAACAAACAGCGCGAAGAAATATAACAAAAGAATGAGCAGCTTGAGAGATAAAATAGTGAAGCTAGCAGCAGATCAAATACGTAAAACAATAAAGGGATGTAGAAATCAGTGGATACTAAACGCGATCTGGATTTTAGCTGACGAAGGGAGAAAATATAAAAATGCAGTAGATGAAGCAGGCTCGTGATAATCCAGAAGTCTAATAAATGAGACTGACAGAAAGTGTAGTATGGTAACAAGAATGGCTGGAGGACAAATGTAAGGCATTCATAACTAGGTGAAAGATAGATACTGCCTATAAGAAAACTGAAGACAGACTTTTGCAGAAAACATGAGCATATTTAGAAGTATCAATAGCTGAGATAGAAAGCCAGTAATAAGCAAAGAAGGTAAGTAGTAAGCAAAGAAGGAAAAGGTGGAAGTAATAGACAGAACGGCTATACGAGTAAAATGAACTTATACTGAATACTATAGAAAGGGAAGAAGAAGTAGATGAAGATAGGACAGAAGATGTGATACAGCGAGAAGAATATGACGGACCTCTGAAAGACCTAAATGGAAACAAGGTCCCTGGGGTAGACGGCATTCCGTCAGAATTACTGATAACCTTAGGAGAGCCAGCCATGACAAAACTATTCCGCCTGGTGTACTAGATGTATGAGAGGGGGAAATAGCCTCAGATTTCAGGAAAAACTTAATAATTCCAATTACAAAGCATGCAGGCGCTGACAGGTGCGAATATTATCGAGGTAACAGTTTAATAGCTGATGGCCGCAAAGTTAATGGCTCGAGTTATTTACAGAAGAATGGAATAAATTGATATGGACCAATCGCGGGGAAGATCGGTTTCTGTTCCGAAAAAATGGAGAAACACACAAGGCAATACTGACCCTCCGATTTAAAACAACCACGAACCTACGATTATAGTGTTGATAGATTTATTGATAGTTTCAAACAGTGCTGACTGGACTATGCACTGTGAAATACTGAGGGTTGCACGGATAAAATACAGAGGGCGAAAGGTTGTTTAAACTTGTAGAGAAACCAGACTGATGTTATAAGAGAGGAAGTATATGAAAGGGAAGCAGTGGTTGAGAATGGAGTGAGACAAGGTAGCACAAAATTAATAAAAGTAAAACAAGAAAAGGGAGCGCAATCAGATGAATCGGGTGGTTCTGAGGATGTTAGATTACGAAGGAGTCACTAATAGAATCTGATGAGATTTTATGAGTGGGCAGCAAAATAACTTACGTTGGTTGAAGTAGAGAGGATTCAGCAAGCAGACTGGCAGCAGAATGACAAGCATTTGTGAAAGAGCGGAATTTTTTAACATCAGATACAAATTAAAATGTTGGGAAGTATTTGTGAAGGCATTTTTGTCAAGTATAGCCTTCTACGGATGTGAAACGTGGCAATACACAACTGAGACAAGTAGCGAAGGGAAGCTTTTGAACCGCGGTGTTACACAAGAATGCTGAAGGCTAGATGGGTAGATGAGTCACTAATAATGCGCCGCTACCGAATCGAACTGGGAGCGAGATGGGAGAACCAAATTTGTGGCACAGCTTAACAGAAAGAAGGGATCGGTTAATAGGAAATATTCCCATGCATCAATGAAGCCTCAGTTTTGCATTGGAGGGAAGCATTGTGAGAAAGTAAAAACTGCAGTGACTGACCAAGGGATGAGGAAGGTAAGCAGAAACAAAAGGACGTAGGTTACAATAGTTTTACAGAGATCAAGTGACTTCTACAGAATAGACTTGCGTGGAACCCTGCATCATACCACAAATCACATCAGTAACAACAACATGATACCTCACAGTTAAGGTCTGCATGGATGCACATATCCGCAGTAATAGTTACTTTGCAGATAAAAGCTTGCGTAGACGAAAATTGAGGCCGCGCGTATGTCTGTCGGCGGTGTTGGGACGTATTGAAGGGGTTGAAATGCTTCACAAAGCTTTGAAGACGCAGAGACGGATGAATGACTTGCGATACGGATGGCAAAGTGATCTGAATAGCATTTTTCTTATCAGTGGAGAGCTCAGTCGTCAGTGGGTGCAATCGCGGATGATATTCTAAAACAACTGCCTTGATTAGAAGAAAGAATGCATTGACAGAACACATCCTGAGGCATCACAGAATAGCGGTTTTGGTAATGGAAACAAGTGGGGCTAGGTAAAAACTGTAGAGCGAGACTAATGTTTGACTACAGTAAGTACGTTCAAATTGATGTATGTAGCGGTAGATAGATGAACGTGGAGAGCTGCATGATACCAGGTTTCGGATTGAAGTTCACAACAACGACAAATAACTGTCTTTAAATGAAACAAACTCTGATCCCCAAGAAGGAAAGTAGCCAGAACTCCTTTTAATATATTAAAAAATTCTCCCCGGCCGGGAATCGAACCCGGGTCTCCCGCGTGACAGGCGGGGATACTAACCACTATACTACCGAGGACTCATAAAATTACATAGCAGACTTGCGTAATCCAACGGCTATAGGTAACGGACAAACACTTTATCACTGACTTGAGTTTTTTTTTTCATATCGCTAGCTCTTGAATGTGTTCTCCCACAGCGCTTTCGTCTTTAAAACTGGTTTCCTCTACTATAAATCTCTTCACTTATTATCCTCTCGGTGTTTTTCGATGGTGCCAATCCTGTAAACAGCACTTCACTCTTTTCGCAGATGGAGCAGCAGTAACCTCAGATTTTTCGCATATGAAGCAGGTGTCGGCAAAAAAAGGTGCAGTCTGAACGAAGCGGAACGAATATTCAGTCAGACCTCGATAAGACTCCAGTGTGGTGCAAGGCCTGGCAACTTCCTTTAAATGTTCATAAATGTAAAACTGAGAATGTTACAAAACGAAAAAAACCTATTACTGTATCCTGCGACTATAATATCAGTAAGTGAAATCGGTAAACTCATACAAATAGCTGGGTGTCGTACTTAGTAGGGACATGAAATGGAACGATTACATAGGCCCAGTCCTGTGTAAATCAGGTAGTAGTCTTCGGTTTATTGGGAGAATAACAGGGAAATTCAATCAGTCTACAAAGGAGATTGCTTACAGATCAACAGCAGGGCAAAGTGAACATACACAGAGAAGGGCAGCACGCATGGTCAAACGTTTATATAGTCTGTTAGAGAGTGGCATAAAATTAAATCTAATCTTATCGTCACGATTTGAGCACGCACAGAGGCATTTAAACAATCAGTTTTCCCGCGCTCCATACGTGAATGGAACCGAAAACGCCGTAATAACTGCTATAGCGGGACGTAGTGTCAGAGCGCATTTTGTAGTGGTTTGCAGGATGCAGATGTAACCTTAGTGTAATTTTTAGTGGATGTCCGAATTCTTGCACCCCTCTTTGCTAATAACCGATTGTAAGCATATAATTTCATCGATCATGTGACTTCTGCGGCTGTTAATTAAAATCAAAAACTATATATTTCTGCACCATTCACAAAATTGTTAGTTCGTATACTTAGCGTTTCGACGGTTATACCGTAATTTTTTTCCAGCAGCGTTACAGGCAGGAAATGGGTTAGGTTACCACCTCCACTGGAAATGATTTAATTACCCAAGATATCTATTGATATGACGTTCAAATGTTTTAAAGGTGTAAAAGGTATTTTGAATGCAAGAAGAACAGTATGTGTTGCTATCTGGCGTGTAAAATCGCATATGATTCTCATTGAGCATCCATCACATAATGTTGTGGTTCTGTCGAAAGAAAAGTTACATTGTCCGTCAAAGATTTTAGGTGAGAGAACTTACATAACACATTCACGGCAAACAAAAGATGGATTGAAACGTGAATGTTCGTCTTCTATGTTATTGCGCCACAGGGCCAATGGGCGTTTTTAATTGCGTATTTAACAGTAGTAGGACCTGATAACAATGTTTCTTAATTTCTTTATGTTACAAATTTTTCGATAATAACATAATAAGAACCAACTACAGCTTCCTTTTAAGAAAATGCATGACATGAAGCTGTATTAATCTTTCATCATCACCATCAGTTTCAGTAAAATACAGTACCTATACCAAAGGAAAGAAAAAGCCAACTTTTCCTGTGGTTGGCTTTCACTGAAACAGATACTGTGTTGATAGTATTTTCCTGAAACCGGCTGCAACAATAAAGAAATGTTAATACAGCTTTGTGTCATGAATTTTTTTTTTCAAATACATAACGGCGGTTTAAAATTGTCTGAAAAAAATATATAAATAGGAGAATGATGAGATTCTTCATGAGTGCGCTGAAACTGGTTTCATTTTTGTTGCTTACATAGTAACACGACTGTAAGATGCTGAGAGATAAGAAACAAATCAGTAAGTAATTACACACCTGGTAAGCACAATGATGCACCTTTAATGCCTACATTATAACGTTATGGTCATAAACAAATGGAATATATGTTCAAAGACCTCAAGTCGCTTAACAGAAAGTGCCTGATACGTGTCCTCTATAAACCTCCTAAAGTAGGTAGGTTTGCCTGCTTCTAAACTGCTCTTTCAAGTCTCCAAACGACATACGTGCGATGCAAACACCAATTTTCTATTCAACAGTTCTTCTAGTCCGGAATTTAAGCGGATGCTTTCTTCTTCAAACGTGTCGCTCCTTTACCTTGCTTCTACCCATCATAATTATCTGAATTTGCAATTGAGGAGCAAGACATGGTTTGGAGAACGTCTTCCATTCCCTCCTCGGACATAAATGAAAAACTCCATGGATTTCCTAAAGAAACTTAGTAAACTACACAGTTATGCTTCCTAAAAAACAGCAAAAGTAAGAAGGAATCCTGCATTGTGACGAACTGACGAACTAAAACGGTTCATGAATCTCAGAGACGCTGCACATTGGGCATACAAAGTGGACCGCACATCTGAAAATTATACTGTTTGCAAGCAGAAGCGGAACAGTCAGTCAAGTTGTGAGAAACGCATGCCCATACATTAACCGACCTACGGGTACACTTTCGTGGTAACACTTGCATAGTAACGTTGTCCCAGCCAAAGTACTGAACCGGCACTTCACACTACCAACAATCACAGTGGAACCACAAATGAAACAGAAACTAAAACAATCACAGTGGAACCACAAATGAAACAGAAACTAACAGATTACTTCATGGGAGTATAGGTCTGTAGCCACGAAAAATTATATCTAAAGTATGTTGTTTGCAAAAAAGGCCATCATTTGTATCAGATCAACACGTACTGGACACGATAGCATCACTGACCTCATGATGAAGCTTATTACCGAACAACTACTGCTCATTATAAGAGATATTCCCAACCATTCTTTAGCCGCAAGTATTTTCACTGAGGTCTGTAAACTGCCACTAGTTTAGCCACTACCTAAGAAGGACGTTGACACAGCACCCTCTGAGTAGAGACCTATTTGCATTCTTGCTGCACTATCCAACGCTTTAGAATATATTGTCCACGACCAACTAACAAACCACCTAACTACGAACAATCCACCAGAGGAATATACCAATCAGAGCACCAAAAAACATCACAGCACAAAACTCGCCTTAATAAAGGTAGCAGATGATCTGAAGCCTGCCGTGGATGCACAAGAGGTGACTATTATCCGCTTCTTAGACTTCGGCAAAGCCTTTGACATTGTCGAGTTCGACATTTTACTTTCGAAACGAAGCAGTCTAAATTTCTCGCCAAGTGGAGTGCACCGGTTTCGCTCATACCTGATGTCTCGCCAGCAATGCGTCACGTCTGGCACCGTAAAGTCACAATGGAGGCAGGTAGTATCAAGCGTCCCCCAGCGTCCTGTATTAAGTCCTATACTCTTTTCATTGTATTTCGTTCGGCATTAGGTCCTATACTCTTTTCATTGTCCTTCAGTCTTGTCCTACTGCAAATACCACACGTAAGCTGATATAGCCCAGTTGTACCTATATGCAAAACCAATGAATCTGAATGCAGCTATCGCGAGTCTCAATACTGCACTTATTTGGTCATTCCGGGCTCATTAGCACGAAATATCCCTACCATCTTTAACCCCAAATGTGACGTACATCAACTTCTTTCCTTCAGCAAAGAGTCTACGAATAATAATAGATGAAAATCTGAATCAGACTGAGCACGTTACTGTAATAAACAAGGAGGCATCAGCATCTCCCCACGCCCAACAGAAATATAGAAAGGTCTTCTCTCTTGACCCGAAAATGAAACTTATATCAACATTTATACTTCAAAGGACTGATTGCAGGGACATTATCCTGCAAGGCCTGTCCTAGGAAAGCTCGCGGCGCCTGGAACTGCTAATAAATGTCTGTGTTCGTTCTATCTGTGATGTTTCCGGCCCCAGTAGCTGAGTGGCCAGCGTGACGGAATGTCAATCCTAACGCAGAAAAACAGTGCTACTGCCGATAGGGAATCAACGACTCAAACCAGACAGCCAGTGGTATAAAATAGCAGAAAGCCTTGTCCACTTAGAATGGCCGCATACAACTGGAGGGACGTGCTACACACCATAAGAGGTCTCTCCAGACAGCACGCGAACCTGAAGCTAACAATCCTCCAGAAAACAGAACTGATAAACACGACGATCCTGTCGAAAGCATGGTACCGGACGTGAGTCGTGCTTCGGTAGCTCAGTTGGTAGAGCACTTGCCCGCGAAAGGCAAAGGTCCCGAGTTCGAGTCTCGGTCGGGCACACAGTTTTAATCTGCCAGGAAGTTTCATATCAGCGCACACTCCGCTGCAGAGTGAAAATCTCATTCTGGAAACATCCCCCAGGCTGTGGCTAAGCCATGTCTCCGCAATATCCTTTCTTTCAGGAGTGCTAGTTCTGCAAGTTTCGCAGAAGAGCTTCTGTAAAGTTTGGAAGGTAGGAGACGAGATACTGGCAGAAGTAAAGCTGTGAGTACCGGACGTGAGTCGTGCTTCGGTAGCTCAGTTGGTAGAGCACTTGCCCGCGAACGGCAAAGGTCCCGAGTTCGAGTCTCGGTCGGGCACACAGTTTTAATCTGCCAGGAAGTTTCATATCAGCGCACACTCCGCTGCAGAGTGAAAATCTCATTCTGGAAACATCCCCCAGGCTGTGGCTAAGCCATGTCTCCGCAATATCCTTTCTTTCAGGAGTGCTAGTTCTGCAAGTTTCGCAGAAGAGCTTCTGTAAAGTTTGGAAGGTAGGAGACGAGGTACTGGCAGAAGTAAAGCTGTGAGTACCGGACGTGAGTCGTGCTTCGGTAGCTCAGTTGGTAGAGCACTTGCCCGCGAAAGGCAAAGGTCCCGAGTTCGAGTCTCGGTCGGGCACACAGTTTTAATCTGCCAGGAAGTTTCAAAAATCCTTCTGTCACACTCATTCAGCCACTTTCTCCAAGTCCTTCTCAGTAGTCCCTCTGGAATAGCCTCCCCCATTCTATTACAGAACTAAACATCTCCAGCTTCAGAAGACAGTCAATGACGTATATATTAAAACAACAATAATTATTACTATTTTGCCTTTATGTGTTCGTTACTCTTGCACATTCTTCATTTTCCCAGGACTAACTATATCAAAAAATCTATATTTTGTCACCAATAAATACTTTTTATATCAGGCACTATCGTTATTATTATTATTAGCATAATTACTATTAGTAGTAGTACAAGTACCACCACTATTAACGTTATTAGTTGATAGCCAGTATTAATAACTCAAATTGCTATTATAGACACGCAAATGATTTTAATATTATATATCATATCAAAAATTCTAGGTAATTTTGACGTGAAACAGGTGCTGTATGTGTGAAATCCTGGTCTGATATAAGAGAGAGCAAGATGACTCTAGTCAAATCAGGTTAAATAAACAAATACATAAATAAATGCCGAAACTTTTCACTGAAACAGCTTTGTTAAATATGTTTTCCACCTAATGATGGTTTACCAGAATTATGGCCCAAACTCTCATGCGGGTACAATATCTGTGGATGATATCTTGTAAGTGTGTTTTTTCCTCCTTAAAATATGAGGTCAGATTGGTGATGTTTCCTTACGAAAGTACTATGGATCGAATGGGGAAGAGTTGTAATAAAAAATGAAGTTGCTACATTGGCCATGATGGCAGAACGTAAAAATTTGTTCTGTGAGACTCCCCAGGTAACGGGAAAGCAAATCTGGAGCGATAGAGTGAGAGGGATGATGCCATCTATGTACTTCAGATGCCATTTTTTGACTTTGTTAAAATGCAGGCAAGTAATTGTAACGAGTAAGGAAGATAATAAACTAAAAGCAGGAATAGGTCCTAGAAACGAAAATCGAAATTTTCAGCCTTGCCCCCCTTTGGATGACTGAAAGCAAATTACTTTAGAAATAAATACAGTATCCTAGCTGTTACAACCTGAAAATATGGATGTTAGAATCGCGTATATCGTCTTAAAAACGGTGCCGTCACAAACAGCTACAGACCTACCCTGATGCTGTTTACTAAATAAAATCCCTAATACGAGATTAAGAAGTGGAGACAGTGTGCGGTGCACAGCTCTATTCACAATTGTGGCTCAGCATAATCAAGGGTCGAACGGTACATGTACACTTTCATGCCCTGCTATTAAACAAGCAGCAAAAAGTAGTTGTAGCCTTGATCTTTCAAACTAATTATGCAAGCATTGTCACATAATGCGAATTTTTAAGTAAAAAACAAGTTGTAATAAAACAGAATAGTAATAATAATAATAATAATAATAATAATAATAATAATAATAAGGGTAATACTCTACTGAATAACTGATGTAGACGACAGTAAATAGTTCAAACTGAATGACTTCTACTTCTTGGAAATTTATGAAACCGTTAAAACGGTCCTGCAATATTTCACATACAAATGAAAATAAAAGTATAACACTAATCAAATGTAGTACAGTTGCTTTAATATGTAATTAGAATGGTAGCAAATACTCCACAAACTATTGAAGCAGTAATGATACTAAACAAAAAGTTTCATTCTGTTAAACTAAACACAAAATATTCCCCAGCAAATATATACATAAGACCGGCAACCGGATCAAAATATTAAAATTGGTGAAATCACATGCACATTCCTGAACTCAATCCAGTACTTCTTCCAAACTACAAACAAAACAAGTTTATGTTAAACACTGTCCATCATCTAGTACTCATGACTTGTTAAATATCCAGCCAGTTCTCACAGTTTCAAGTCTCAGTTGAGTTGGAGTTTTTCTAAATACAAATGAAACTTAAAGTATTACTGCAGTCATTCGCTACCGCCCAAAATCTACCACTTTTACAAGCGTGAAGCAATACTATGAGCTCACCAACATATGGATTCATACAGAGTGGCTGTCAGATGCAGAAAGTTCAGGAGCGGCCGCTCGCTCACGTTCTTAAGCCCTCAATTTCCCCGCCAAAACTCGCAACGTACTTAAAATATGAAAAATGGACCACAATTCAAAACACATTAAGTTACAAACATTATATATGTTAAATAAAAGATCTTTCTCTCCCAGTCAACTTCAGACTATACACATCAATCTATATCTAAAACTTTAAGCATTATCAGGTAAAATATGAATTTTGTGCATACACACTTATGATGAATACAAAGAAAAGGTTTTTTTTTAAATACGCAAAACAAAAAGTTGGCCTGGTCAATGGATGCCGCTTTTTACGCTCTATTCAATGGTGGTATCAAATCTCAAATGCTTATTATCAGCCTTGAATGAGAAGTGTCGTTAATGTAGGCTGAAATAACATTTAATTAAATAAACTATAAATGAAGTAATGATACAGTCACATGGTTAACTAGGGAGAGGTATAAGGAATGTCATGCATGCGGCATTCATTTGCCATGAAGCTGTGCAGAATACAATGATCTAACAGAATTACATAATTAGACAGATATGAAATATGTAATAACTCTATAAATAAAATATATAGGACTATGTGGTTTTCTGTGATGATAGCTATTGTTCTAAGCTACCATCCAGTACCTTGTTCATCAAGATCACATGGAGCGTTCTAGAGTTATTAGTCTTTGATGATTTGTTGTAACCTTTTTCACTTGATGTGACCACCTAACTTCTGTAGTTCAGATGAATCTAACACCGCTTGAGAACGACGCCAAGCTGATTTTGATTTTTTAAGCAAAAATTATTTTTAAAAGATTACTTACATTCTAAATGAGACTGCCTTGTGTAGAAACACTATACAAAAATTAAAGTGCACAGAAAATTAATTTTTCTAAAACAAAAGGCCGTAGAGCAGGAAAGAAATGAAGAAAAAACATTTCAGTAACACACAAATCTGGCCACCAAGCACATACATTTCAAATCAGTTTTTATTTTAATGAGGGTTTTCATTTTCAAGTACTTCTTTCAAGTTAACTTTTGGTTTCTGTTTAGGCTTGCAATACAGAATTGGACGTAATACTGGACGAATTGTAATACTGTTTTGGATTTTTTATTTGGAAAGTAAAAGGGCTGTAATACAAATTAAATCCAAATTTTCATCATGAAAATCGACGCTTTTTCTGTATAACAGAGGAGATGCTTGGTGTTTAACGTCCCGTTGATGATGAAGGCAGTAGGCATGGAACACAATGTCGGATTGAGTGAAAACTGGGAGGGAAATGGGGCGTATCCTTTTAAGGCAACCATCGCCGGAATCCCATTGCCTGATTTAGGACAGTTACGGAAAATCTAACTCTGGATAATCAGTCTGGGAATTGGACCGCAGTCCTGCTGAATACTAGTCCAGCATCTTAAGACTGAGCGACGTCGCGTAGTGAACAAAAGAGATGAGAGAAATATCAGGCGTGCCGGAGGGGAGAGCCCAACCCAAGTACATGCCCAGGGGCTTCAAGACTGGAGTTAACCACTGTAGGTTACTGGGAAAATGTAACGTCTCTACAAGGGAGACTGCTTACGAAATACTCGTGTGACCCATGCTAGAATACGACTAAAGTGTGTGGGACCCCTACCAAAACCAGACTGACGAGGGATACTGAACGTACATAAAGCACGGTAGCGTTTCAAGTCAGGAATCTAGGAACATATAGCAACGCCAACGCATAGTTCCTGCAGGGATTGGGAAGACAAGAGCAGACTAGGTAAAGTGCGCACCTGTGCTCCACATGCGAATGTAACGGGAAGAAGCTCAAATAACTGGTACTACAGGCACTACCTTGTGCAACGCACTTCACAGTGGTTTGCTGAGTATGTAGATTTTGATGTAAACGTAGACTTTAGGAGTTATTTGCCTTCAGCTGGTTGCAGTGATCTGTCTCTTTTAAAATCACAAGAGAAGAAGATGTACCTGAATAGTAACAGAAGACACAAGGGGTTGAAATTCAAGACGGCAATGAAAAAAGCAGGTAACATGAAAAGGATTAATACTTTGATGCAGTAAGCAATGAGCTAAGTTAAGATGTCACCAGAAGTTCATTAGATGAGCAGAGGTATACAGGGTGAGTCACTAACTATTGCACCTAGAATAATTTCGAAAATATGATAGGAGCTGAAAAGTTTGTGGAACAAAAGTTCCATGGGACAACGTGGACCATAACATGACGTTGGTTTTTTGTTGCTAGGTGACGTCGCTTCAGAGATATGAGGGTCAATTATTTTTTTTAAAAATGGGATGCTATAGTTTGGTACTCATTTTCTGATAGCAGCTATCGAGACGAATCGAATTATGTGTTATGGTAAGGTCTTTGAAGGTCAACGAAGGTCACAAAGGTGGCATGAATGTCAATTTGCAGAAGGTGTTCTTCTTATCGTGGATTGAGTGGTATTTCTTATAACATCAGCACTCATCAAAGCACATGCTCTGACAATTCTCTCGCGTAAATCTTCAGGTGTAGTTGGAACATCTTTATAAACAATGTCTTTTACGAATCCCACAAGAAAAAAACCAGAGGCCTCAAGTCCGGCGAACGAGCCGGCCAATAAAACGATTTGGAAATGGTCTCTGCAACTCATTTCTAGCCATCAGCGATAAATGTGCCGGACACCTATCGCATTGATACCACATTCTGTTCCTTGTTCCTAAAGGTATTTCTTCCAATAACAGACCTACTATTTCTTGCAGATTTCTTTCGATGAAATAGGGGTCTCTAATTCTGTCCTCCAGAATCCCACTCCATACATTCACCAACCATAGGTTTTGGTGTGCAACTTGCTGCAGCCAATATGAATCTTCAGTTGCCCAATAATGCATGTTATGCAAATTAATATTTCCATGGTTCATGAATGCACCCTCGTCAGTAAATAAAATCAAATTAATAAATGTGTTATCCCTCTGAATCTGAAGTTGAGACAACCGGCAAAATTCAATGCGATGCATACAATCCTTACCAGTTAATTCTTGGTTTGAGACTGATATGGTAAGGATGATATTTATGAGGGTGCAGAACACGAACAACACTATTCTGGCTCATGCCAGATTCCCTTGCGATTTGAAGCGAACTAACACTAGGATCTCGAGCGACAGTGGCAAGAGTACCAATTTCCGTTTCCTCGTTAGTAACTTTCCTTCACTGTATATGTTTCTGATGCGTTAAACATCCAGTTGTTCTCAATTTATCATGTACGTATTTAAATGTACGGCGTGTAGGGTAAGTATGTTGAGGATATCTTTCAGCGTACAAGTCTCTAGGTCTCACTGAATTTCGTTGGCATTCTCCGTAAATGAGAAGGAATAAATCATTCACATTAGCTTGATTCGACGATACTATTCTTACCGTTCCTATTAGTGTTATATTGCGAAACCGTCGAATAGTGTTTACATATCGATGGAACGTTAGATGGATACACAGTATTCGGCGAATATTTACCATTTGCACGATATACGAGAGAGAATTGTCACAGCATGTGCTTCGATAACTGCCGAAGTGATAAGGAATACCACGCAATCCACGATAAGAAGATTGCAGCACTGCATTGATACCAGTGGTCATCACTTCGAACACCTTCTGTAAACGTAGGTTCATGCCACTTTTTTACCTTCGTTGACCTTCAAAGACATTACTGTTACAAATCATTGGATTCCTCTTGATACCCGCTATCAGAAATTGAGTACCGAACTACAGCATCCCATAAAAAAAAGTCGACCTACATATCGCTGACGCGACCCCACCTATCAACAAAAAACTAACATCGTATTATGGCCCCCGTTGTCCCACGCAACATTTGTCGCACAAACTTTTCAGCTACTATCATACTTTCGGAGTTATTCTAGGTGGCAATAGTTAGTGACTCACCCTGTATAATAAAGAAGCCACTCATTAGTGTAGCACAGGAAACTGTAGGTACAGCAAAAACAGTGGCTAAGAAACTGTGGGTAATTCAGGAAATGCTGAATCTTAGAGTTGGTAGAAGAAATTACAAAATCGTAAGGGTACAGTAGGAAAGTACAGTATAGGTTGTTTATGAATGAAACTGATAAGAAATGTAGAAACGGGCTGAGTCAGAATAAATGAAAGAAACATGTAAGGATATGGAGAAAGACATGGTTGTAGGAATAATTGGGATTATGTGCATGAAGAATAAATATTAATGTGAAGAAGTAAAATGTAACGGTGCTGATTTACAAGATGGAAAAACCTCTATCAAATGCAGAAGATATGGCAAACAGATGGCAGCAGTATATCAAAAGCCTATGTGGGGGGAAAGAAACAGTGTGATCCTACTGAGAAGACTAACGTGGAAGAAATGGATGTTCTGATGATTACATTACATTAATATTCTTCCACAGATCAGGAATACGTATTATATGATGTGTAAATGTGTCAGTTTAACTATTTTTACAATTAATACTTTATAGCTAAAAATTCGTCTACAGAGTGGAATGAGTTATCATTCACAAATTTTTTTAGTTAGTTATTAAATGTTGGTTGGCTACCTGTCGCATTTTTAATGCTATGTGGTAAAGTAACAAAGACTTCTTTAACAGTATAATTCACTCCTTTCAGAGCCAAAGTCATATTTAAACCAGAATAGTGAAGATCATCCATTCTTCTAGCGTTGTAGCTACACACTTTGCTATTATTTCTGAATTAGGATGGGTTATAAATAACAAATTTCATAAGCGAATATATGTATTGTGAAGGTACTGTGAATATCCCTAGTTCCCTAAATATATGGTGATCTTGGGTGGGCTCCAGCTATTATTCCGATTACATGCTTTCGTACAATGAATACTATTTCTCTTAATGATAAATTACCCCAAAGTATGATGCCATATGAAAGCAGTGAATAAAAGTAGGCATAGTGGGCTACAACCCTTACAGCACAAATAGCTGAACTCAAACGTTTCAGCAGATGATCAGTCTTGTTTCTTCCAATTCAATTTCTCATAAATGCACACACCCAAAAATTTTGAATATTCTGCCTTAGCAACGGACTTCTGTTTAAAGTCTATATTTATCCATGTCATTTGCAACACAGAACTGTATATATTGTGTTTTTTTCAAAACTTAGTGACAATCCATTTGCGTTCAGACTCTGAGATAGCGTTGAGTGATATGAAATCAAACAATTCAATCAATGTTATATCATCAGAGTTAATGAAATATGTTGAATGTTTAGGAACTAGAAGGTTGTTTTCCATGGTATCAGAAATGTATTATGAAAAGGATGAATTACTAACAGGTTTCCAGAAGATCATTATCATCACATTATCTGCGAAGATAGGTGTCGATAAATGTGAAAACTACTGGACTAATAATCTCACAAAGCACGCTTTCGAACTACTGACCAGAATGATACATAAATGAACAGAAAGAAAAATTGATTTACTAAGTTTGTCGTATAATAGTCGGAAAAAGAAATGCCGTTTGCTAGAAGTATATGTGCTGGAGTTAATGACTACCCATAATACTTTTGTGGGAACTCGGAACATTTATGAGAACTTTAATGTTTTCCCGACGCACTAAGAAGCCGATGGCAATTCGGCAATAAAGTCAGAAGCAAATACATTTTTATGCTTGTATTTCGACTCATACCTTCCGGTCACGTTCTGGAACCGAAGACTATATAGCAACAACAGTGCCATTTTGAACCGCTGTTCAGTATTCATATTGTGCAAGGGACGCAAGACACTGCCTCCACAGTCAAATCTCACCGATCAACTGTGTTCATTTCTTGTGCCGCTTGACTTGGGCAAGTCATTTGGACAAAAAATCTTGTTTACCACTAAAACACTTCCGACAGAATTGCGTGTACAGCCATATAGGAACACATTCCTCATGCTTGAAAAAACTCCTATAGATCGTGCTCTACCTAATTCCATAAGCTTCTCTCATGACGTTTATCACTCCAATTAAAAGTTCCAATCAGTTCTCAATCTATTTGTCGAGAATGCGGTTCCATACGAAAGTAAAATTTGGTTCTATGAAAAGGAAACAACGTTTACCTGCTCGTCAGCTGAATGAGACATAAAGGTGCTTGAGTGAAACATGTTTAACTTAAGTTCTCAATCGCCCAATGTAAAACTGCCTAGGAATGTATGTTACTTTTTGCTAATTTTCCGCCCACGAATCGGTGACTTGAGGCGTCTAATTCGCTGAATGAAAATGGATATCTGCTATAGCACTGCGTTAATCTATGTGCTTAATGTTTAGCATGACTAGAAATGCCCAATATGAACACTTCTGAATAAATTTCATTATGTGCAAGTTTCAAACTGTGAGTTGTGTTCAGAGCGCTTAGTCACCGTATGAAATTGGAATAAGAAACACTTATTCAGATAAATAGTTTTTTAATTAAACCCTTATATGGTAAATCATACACGTTTGAATACACTACAACATTTACGAACGATGTGAAAACAAATATGTATACGGTTTGTTCCATAATTACCGGCACAACCGCGCGCACGCACTGTGGCGACATCTGTGCCGCCGGCGGGAACTAAAACTAGGCCGAAGCTTCACCAATATTGTGTGTCTCGCACGTCTTTTTTTCAAAATTATATCCGAAACGAGGACAATTAAAAATCTTCCTAAAGGATAACGTAACAAATGTTTTTCTTATTAAACTTGACATATCTCTACTGCATACGGCCGCCTCCTTAGCTCAGTGGTAGAGCACTGGTCTCGTAAACCAGGGGTCGTGAGTTCAAACCTCACAGGAGGCATTTTTTTTTTTTATTTAGTAATTTGCCCAATACTCGTTTTACTCTACGAAACGAATACATACACGTCTCTCGCTGTCCGCTGTGTTTGTGAGACATTCTTGACGTTTAAAATAAACGGACGTCAAGATGGTATAGTTAAATGAAGACAGCAATGGTGAAATGATACGGGGCAGGTTTGTACGGTGATTACAGTGCTACTATGAAATATTGGTGCACTCATCATTTCAGCACTAAGATGAACGTTTAGGACGGCACTAATGTCTAAACAATTTCTAAATTACATTACTAATTATTCCATATTAAGCTATAACTTATTTTGTTAAGCACGTTCACTGAAAATACGATAAACTAATCTGTCGGAGTTCAGGACAAATGACTTTTGGAACTGCCAACAAAACGTAGAATGGTGTTTTCAAATATGTAGATATTTTTTCATATTTTGCTTCTAATAATGTTGGTGTCCATATTACCACTTGAACGATGTACACTAACTTCTGTATCACAATGCATTTACTTTATTTGAAATGTTCCTGCATCCAACCATCTCTGCAAGTTGTATGTATTGCGTTTGGCGATGGCTATGAGGAAAGTGTCTTGTTCAGCTTTGGCTACACCGTATTTTATCAGCAATTAAGTCGTGGGTACAGAAAACTTCAAACTCAAAATATACTGGAACAGTGAGAGAATGTCTATTTCCAGTCCTTGAACAAGTGGAAGCGTTTCTAAGTTTTTCACTGTCTTCTGAATTATCACCCATCCCCCCCCCCCCCCCCAAAAAAAAAGCAATCTATCTTCGCCAATTTGAAGAGAGGTTCAGCTTCAAAGAGCATTCACATTACTATATATCCAGATATACTTTGCATCAGTGTCTCTTACTGAACGCTAAATTTAATGCAAGTATCATACATTCCTAGCTCCTTGATAATACACTTGCAGTAATCCCCCCAATGGCCTGATTTTGTATCGCTGTCATAAAACCCTGTTTCTGTGCACATACCTTCGTGTGGCAACAATACCAACTGTATTGCAGTAGTTTTAAAATTAATAGAAATTAATCTTACTAGAGAAACTAAGTATCCACGAATATATTAAGTGAAAGAACAATCATAAAATATGACCACGTATAGTACCTAATCCTACTTACAAGCATTACAAACTACTGTCTTTATTACTTTATATGTACACGGCCTACAAACATATCTCTTGCATTTACTGCACACTTCATTCGTCTTGTTTCTGCATTTCCTCGTTTGGCATAGTTTTCTTACTTTCGCAGGAATTCCCGCTTCTTCTCTTTCTTCATCACCATCGCCCTTTTCTTTTCCATCCCTTGGCATCCTTTCCTGATTTCTGGTTTCCATACAGGCTCTACGTAATTCTTCTGCTAGATTTCCTCCTACTTATTTTGATTCCTGTCACTAGCTTGAAAATGATCCATAAGTTGGTGGCTGCTGAATCAAGGATATTGTGAAATACGTGTACAGGCCATCGACGAGTACCAGAGCGGACAGAATATTTCCTCGTCATCTGGTCCAAGACATCTACACCAAATTTTGTGCTATTGTATAAGCTCACTGTTTCGGGAAGGTGTTTCGAATTATTTTGTGTTTTAATATCTGTGTGCATGGAGGTACACAGAAGAACATTTTTGTTCTTTTTCCCTTCGTAAACAGTCAGAGAACAGTCAAGAGAACAGACGTTTAAAGAGAAGTTTTCATTTTTTTGTAGTGTTCAGAATTTCTTCTCTTGCACGGTTGATAGTGCCGACAACACTAGTTTTCTCTTTTTCCAGTCTCTCCCCAAGTGTGACCGTAGTGAAAAATTATCAGTAGTCACATTTCGCCCCTTATTGCGATATGGAGCTACCAACTTCATAACTATTTGATCTGGAAGTTCCCCATTAGGTGCCCTCTGTTGGTTCTTTCCTACATAAGGGAAACCATTACGAAGATATTTTGTTTCTACATCCGCTAGAAGCCACAATATGATTCCGAATTTATCAGGCTCATTCGGCATATATTGCAAATACGGACACATGGTTCTGCTGGAGAAAAGTTGTTCGTCCACAGTGACATTTGATCCATGTATGTAATTAAACTGACAGTATTCTATAAAATGATTCCAAGTAGTTGATATAAGTCAAATTTGTCACATTTCAAACGTTCCGACCGTGTATTTTCTTCATCAACACGCAGATATTTCAAAATTTCACGGAACCTGTTTCTGTTCATTGTGTCAGTGAAAAATGTGGCTCCCCTCTTTTTCGACCACAACTCATCTACTTCAATACATCTGGCACCTACTGCACCACGAACATATAATAAAGCAACAAATGCATCTAATTCTTCTACATCCAAACTCCTGGAAGAAGCCGTTGTGCCTCTGATTCTGTGCATTTCTTTAGGTGTTTCATCATTGACTGATCAACTAAAAGGCGCCAGGCACTCGAAACATTATCATTTGAGACGTGCCACTTTGCGTGTGGAATAGGTCCCCGTGTTTCTTTCAACATATTCTGTTGACCTATCCTACCTGGGGTAGTAACACCGAAGTCTGCTACAGTTCACTCCGTGATCCCGTCCTTCCCCAGGAATTTTGAGCCAGGTTCTGGAAGTGAACACTCACTTCGTCTCCTCTTTACGTCCATTCTGTATTGGTCCACTTACAGGAGTTGCAGTCCCTTTTTTACCCACGGTAGCGACAGGTTGGTAGTCTTCATCTGTAGAATCTTCCACAAGGTCCTCAACTTCAGGATCGTTTTCAGCATCCGATTCATACAAAAGCGTGACAATTTCTTCATCCGAAAGTGGCTGTGCCCATGGTTTGTATCGCTGTGACATATGAGCCGTGTCTACTATTTTGAGACCAGAACTCAAATAATCAGTCTAGTTTATGCGAAACCCAATAGCAAACAATAAATGATATATTGCATTGTTGAGCTTTTAAATTCAAACAATGCGAATAAACTTCAGTAACCAACATATTTAGTACATTTTTGACGAGTGCTAAAAATAAATCCGGGGAGTGACGCACAACAATCTTTAAAAAATCTGTTTTAAAATATACATGTATTGTGGTCAAAGTGACCACTCGGCGGTTTTAAGTATAAGTGGTCATTCAAAGAAAACTAATGAATATAAAATAAATATTGGACTATTTATATGATCTACATAAACATTTTGGATAAATCATTAACTCACAACAGCATAGATTAGAAATTGACCCAATAATAACATGTTAAAATATAAAAAGTGGTCAAATCTACCACTCGGCGGTCCTAGTGTTAAATCGTGTACGAGTTATGTCTGCAGCTCCTATTGCCTTATGTAGCCTCGAACTGCTGTTACGAAAATACTGCTTCCAATTCCTAAGTTGCATCTCAAGTAGGTGCAGAGTATCTGCTGGATCTGAATCTCATTTTTCACTCACGAAGGTCAGCTGATACAGGATGGTCGAGTATTCCTCCGTCGATGCTCATGAGGTGACGGCGGCAGCGCCTGCGACAAAGTTCCATTAGCTCCATTCGTAATGAGAACATAATGGTTACTTGTACAAGATTCAGATTAAGCTCTTGATGTTATTACGACCATAATTCATCTGCCTACATACGTCGCTCCGACTGTCCCTAAACAATGATGGCTCGTCCCCACAATGACCAACTTCTAGTCGTGCATCAGAGACAGACACACACACACACACACACACACACGCACGCACACACACACACACACACACACACACACACACACACACACACACACACACACACACTCATCGTAGCTACTCTTGGAGTACCGAGCGCGTGCACTCTGACGTAAAACGATATGTGTGTGAACTTTTTCTCTTAGCACCCTGACATAATTTGGGAGCGATACCTGAGAGGATTGTTAGTCGCGAGTTACACACGAACAAACAGACGCACTTGACCAGACAACTGTTTAACGTATCATTCCCTTGTGAGCGACAATGATGGACATATCGGGAACTGCATTTTATTTAACATAAGATTGAATGGAGAAATATTGTCTGCATTACGGGAGTACGTAATCTATATGTCGCACAATTAGGACAAAAACGTCGCTTCACAAACTCTATTTACAAAGGTGTGCACCTAATTAGCACTACTATGTAATGACAATTAAAAGACAGAAGAATGGAAATTTTCCTTTACTTTCCAAGCAGTAAGGAAGTCACGCGAGCTATATTGACTCGATAAGCGGAATGGAACCGGAATCTATAGACAACAGGAAGTGATGGGAGCGCCACACGCAAGCATCCGACCTCAGGAAGGAGTGTTCTCCCCCAGTGAGTAAAATGAAATTTCGTTGTCGACCAAGTTGGGAAGTTTTTCGATGTCAGTTTGCATACATATGGTCACATTATATGACAGTCCACACTGTCGTCATTAACTGAGGGTACTCCAACTACAAAAATTAAACTAATCCCAGATAGTAGAGACACTAGCACTCAAGAATAGAGCGTGACACCGTTAGAGTTGCACACGAATCGCCTTATAAAAGAAATGATTCCAAAGCCATCATTCAACTGACAGTTTGATAAACTGAAGGGGAGTCTCTATGTCCCAACATTAGCATCAATGGAAGACTGGAAGAAAAATAAGCTGACACTGAATTCGCGATTGCAGACTGCAACTCAGGCTAGAGACAGACGATAAGCATAAAATACCCAGGAACTTGTTTAAGACTTCAGTGCCAATGTGTGGTGTCGCCGCCAGACACCACACTTGCTAGGTGGTAACCTTTAAATCGGCCGCGGTCCGGGAGTATACGTCGGACCCGCGTGTCGCCACTATCAGTAATTGCAGACCGAGCGCTGCCACCCGGAAAGTCTACAGAGACTTCCTAGCACTCGCCCCAGTTGTACAGCAGACTTTGCTAGCGATGGTTCACTGACAAATTACGCTCTCATTTGACGAGACGATAGTTAGCATAGCCTTCAGCTACGTTATTTACTACGACCTAGCAAGGCGCCAGTATCCGTACTATTGATATTGTGAATCATGTACCATAAAGAGCGACGTTCGTCATTAATGGATTAAAGTTAAGTATTCCACCAGCTACGACCGTTTCCCTTGTCATGATACAGACCTCACGCCAGTCGGCGTGAGCTAAAACGCGTGCATATCGGCCTCCTTTAACCATACGGTTGGCTTTCCTGCCAACCACAACACAATGAATAGGGCTTAGCAGATCCGCTGTTTGTCTTTATACAGAATATATCAAAACCACAGCTGAATTGAAGAAACATAATTAGAGTTGATATGAAGTTTAGAAAGAAATATGTCAGTGTAACCACTTAGTTGGACAAAAGCCGCTTCATCTCAAATTTTCCTCTGTTTAGTCCATGTAATAAAACCCGTATTTCGGGGAAGGAGCAAATTATTCACCCTCTCTCATCTTCGAAGACTAATGAACACAAATAGCTCAAACCTTAACTCTATATACATTAAAGACGTGACTTAAACGTACCAATTCGTAACGGCTAAAATAATAGGTCACTACAACCAAATAATAGGTCACTACAACCAGCTGAATAATCGTATTTGAGAGAAGTGTTTACAACAGAAACTAACGCACTGACAACATTTGGGCAACTGAAGATTGCCGTAAGCTACATGTCAAGCTAATATTGGAAACTAAAGAAAAGCGACTGACTGCGAAAGGTGTGTTTTTTGTAACATCCCTAGACAGTGGCAAACGTCACATAAACTTCACTGTAGTAAGAACAAATATAATATACTAACTGAAAAAAAACTGAAGCACACATAAGACATGGTGTGATGTCAACAGAACTTTTACACGTGCACACAGTCAGCGGGAATATCAATCATGAGAGCTGCGATTACCTGTGACTAGCAGGACAGTCAAGAGATGGCCTTAGTGTTATTCGTATTTCGTGTTGTTGCCAGGTGTGGTAGGCTAGATACATTATGTGATCAATAGTATCCGAACAGCCCCAAACAGATATTTTCTCATAATAGGTGCATTGTACTGTCACCGTATCAGCGACCTCAGTAGTCATTCGACGTCGTGAGGGAGCAGAATGGGGCGCAAAACGCAACTCACGGACTTCGAACGTGGTCAGGTGATTGGGTGTCACTTGTGTCATACGACTGTACGCGAGATTTCCACACTCCTACACATCCCTAGGTCCACTGTTTCCGATGTGACAGTGAAGTGGAAACGTCAGGGGGCATGTACTACACATAAGCGTACAGGCCGACCTCGTCTGTTGACTGACAGCGACCGCCGACAGTTGAAGAGGGTCGTTATATGTAACAGGCAGACATCTATCCAGACCATCACACAGGAATTCCAAACTGGATCAGGATCCACTGGAAGTGCTATGACAGTTAGGCGGGAGGTGAGAAAACTTGGATTTCATGGTCGAACGGCTGCTCATAAGCCACACATCCCGCCGGTAAATGCAAGACGACGCCTCGTTTGGTGTAAGGAGCATAAGTATTGGACGACTGGACGCTGGACAAACGGTGTATGGAGTAACGAATCACTGTACTCGGCGTGGCGATCCGATGGCAGGGTGTGGGTATGGCGAATGCCCGGTGAACGTCACGTGCCAGTGTGTGTACTGCCAACAGTAAAATTCAGAGGCGGTGGTGTTATGGTGTGGTCGGGTTTTGCATGGAGACGGCTTGCACCACCTGTTGTTTTGCGTGGCACTATCACAGCACAGGTCTACATTGATGTTTTAAGCAGCTTCTTGCTTCCCACTGTTGAAGAGCAATTCCGGGACGGAGATTGCACCTTTCAACACGATCCAGCACCTGTTCATAATTCACTGCCTGTGGCGGAGTGGTTACACGACAGTAACATCCCTGTAATGGCCTAGCCTGCACAGAGTCGTGACACGAATCGTACAGAACACCTTTGGGATGTTTTGGAACTCCGACTTCGTGCCAGGCATCAGCGACCGACATCAATACCTCTCCTCAGCGCAGCACTCCGTGACGAATGGGCTGCCATTCCCCAAGAAACCTTCTAGCACCTGAGTGAGCGTCTACCTGCAACAGTGGAAGCTGTCATCAAGGCAAAGGGTGGGCCAACACCATACTGAATTCGAGCAATTCAGTCAGGTGTCCGGATGCTTATAATGACATTGTGTACGAGGCGTGGACAAAGTCAGTTGTTGAGTGATAACTATGAGGGACACGAAAATGCGGCGTACGTGTACTGGTGTGAAACCGCATTATCAGCACCTGAAAGGATTTGAAAGTGGCCTCATTGTGGGTATCGATTCGGCGGCTGGGTCGAATCGTGCAATAAACAGATTTGTGAGGCTTTTGGACGTGACAGCGATCCGACACTGGACTGCGTGGCAACGTAAGAGCGGACATACTCGTCGTGAAGGATCCGGTCGACCGCGTCAGAGGACCACAAGGGAGGATCGCAGTACTGTGCACCGAGCACATCGTAACCCCTTCAGATCCGCAGCTGCCAACCCATAGCGAGTAATGGATTCCCTGCAACATTCACTGGTCGCAGATTAACAGCAGACGGACTACGGTATTACCGGCCCGTGCGTAAGCTGCCGTTAACACCACAAAGCAATCGGCTATTTTTCGAGTGGCGATGCCACTTTTGAGCCATGGACTGCTGATGAAGGGTATCGCATTGTGTTCAGTGATGAGTCGCTGTTCTGGACCTGCCTGTATGACCGACGAGTACAGTGGTGAATTGGGGAGAGGTCTCATTCTTTTAATGTTTGGGAGAGACACAGTAGCCTTACGCCTACTATTTAGGACGTGGTGAGATATCGGGAGTGACTTCAGCTCATCGCTAGTAGTGTTTGAAGGGACTCTGAAGGCGCGACGGAACGTCACGGTCATCCCGCGTCCTCGCATGCTATTTCTCATACGATAGCGTCTTGTGCTAATTTTCAATAGAACAATGCTTCACCACACATTGGACGTGTCTCTATTATGTGTCTGCGCGATATTCAGGTACTCCTCACATCTCTCCCTGATAGAATACGTGTGGACCCAGCTTAGACGAAAACTCCGTCCCAGTTGCAGTGTCCAGAATACCGAGGGCATGTTAAAACAACTGTGGGCTAGCTTGCGTCGGGAGAGAATGAAATGGCTTTATGGCAACCTTCCCAAACGAAGTAGCGCATGCATCCAGAGCGGAGGGGGTGCAACGTTATAATTATAAGTGGGCTCATACTGCCAAGTTCTTCATAAATGTGACAAACTTTTCCAATCACTGCATTAATATCGAATTAGGCCAGAATGAGATTTTCACTCTGCAGTGGAGTGAGCGCTGATACGAAACTTCCTGGCAGATTAAAACTGTGTGCCGGACCGAGACTCGAACTCGGGACCTTTGCCTTTCGCGGGCAAGTGCTCTACCAACTAAGCTTAATATCGAATGACATAACATACACAACCCCAACACTTCGCCTTAAGATGACGAGTAAGAAACTTGTCGAAACGTTGCCGCCGCAGAACGGCGTATTCATCCTCTCAAGTGTCAAGTTTCATTTCCATCGTATGCATTATCTTGAAACATTATACATGGTGTTTCAAAATGAATATACGGGTTTTATAACTATGTAGCATTTGCCACATTCAACTTAAAATTATAAAAAAATAAACAAAATGAAAGAGCACCTCAGACAGTTTTTCTTGCAAGTGTTCAATGTGAGCACCATTTGTCGCTCACCGAGTCGAAAGGCGAGTTCTTTCCATACCTTGATCAGTGTGTCTGCAGAAATTGTTACAACAATGCTGTTTCTAAGGTTGCGTAGACCAGCTAGTAGCGGAGACATATACACTTATACACATGATCCTTCATTAAGTCCCAAAGAGAAAAATCGCATGGCGTAAGATCGTGTGTGAAAATGGTGGTCATGCAAAACAAGCTCTGTCATCCGGCCACTTGCGGCCAATCAAGCGGTCGGGTACAACGTCGTTTAAACAATCGCGTACTGAGTTATGCCAGTGAGACGGCGCTCCATTTCGCTGCCGAGTAATGTTCTACTGAAGCTTCTTCCAACTGAGGAGAGAGCCACGGTTCTGCCGTGTAAAGATAACAAACACCACTTAAGAGTTGCTTCACCGAAAAAAAAAGGCCCACACAATCTCTGCCTGGATATGGCACCAAGAAAATTCAATTTAGGGGAGTCTCGTTACAACTACACCTTCTCGTGGGTATTTGCTGATCTGTAGATGCGCACATTGTGTGTGTTCGCATTTCCAGTTAGATCAAATGTCGATTCATCACTGAGGACAACATGCAGAAAACTTTCATCGTCATGCAGCAACATTTCGTTTGCAATGTTGGCACGTAGATCATAGTCTCTAGGCTTTACAGCTCTTAACCGCTGCAAACGATAAGGACGTAATTTTGTTTCCTTAAAAGTGTCTGCACAGACGTCACTGGAACTACTAACTCATTATTAGCCTTCCGAACTGATTTCTTGGGGCTAAACGTGAAAGACTCTCACTAGGTCGACACGTTCTTTACTCAGTCTTTGTCGTCCCGCGCTTTTCCCTTGCCGCACAGGTGTACAAGCAAAAGTGTTTTAGTTGCTCTATCTTTTGATGTGTTATTTATAATTGCAAGCTGAATGTAATAAATCCTACAAAGCCTTAAAACCTGTATATTAATTTCGAAACAACCTGTACTTTTGAAACTAGGTCCTCATACAGTCTCTAGCACCTCAATGTACATGTTAGACTTCCCTCTAGTGTTCTGCCAAGCAATGCATGATTTACTGCCACCTAAGTGCAGAAGACTGCTCAAATCATAACACTTCCACCACCAAAATTTCTACTCATTCTTACCTGCTGCTCTGTTCTCAGATTAACAATATCGAAATCCATCCGGACCATTTAAATTAAACTTCTTCGTATCATTGAAGACTGCTTTATCCCATTTTAAAGTGCATGACATACCTTTCTCAACAAACTCCAGTGTAGCCTGTTTATATTTGGGTGTTAGAACAGGGTTCTGCGGTCGTCTCTCGAATGCAAGATGTTTTCACATTTAACAAAATTTGTCGTACGCGTCTTGAAGTTACTGGAAACTGTAAATCAGCAACAAGTTGAGAAGAATAACAATTTACGGCCCTTGCTCTGCACAAAAATAACCGTTTTGATGCCTCAGACTATCTTATACATTGTGCATTGTTCTGTCCATATCGTGCGTCCAGTCCAGTGAAATTATCCATCACTGTACTTGAACGGTTCAACTTCTTGACAGTTAGAGAGTCACATTTCCTTGCACGCACCGATATTTGCTTTTTCATCACATGATAACTGTTTTCCTTGTGGCGCTGTCGCAGTCGCGGTTTACATTGTCACTAATGGGTTCGGTTTACACCCGCACTAAAAGCACGTTCGTACACAGTAACACCGCGCAGAGCCGACTGTCTTTATACCAAATACCCCTTCTCCCACCTGAACTGTTGATGTCTTGTTATATACTGTACTACTGATTTCAAGTGCAGTACCATTCGACGGTATTTGCCGGTATACCGGATCTGTACTATTGCATGTACGCACACACTAACACTGGACAGAGCTGACTGTCTTTATAACAGGTGCCACCTTCTCCCGCCTGAATTGTTGATGTCCTGTTACGGCTCAAATGGCTCTGAGCACTATGCGACTCAACTGCTGTGGTCATCAGTCCCCTAGAACTTAGAACTACTTAAACCTAACTAACCTAAGGACATCACACACATCCATGCCCGAGGCAGGATTCGAACCTGCGACCGTAGCAGTCGCACGGTTCCGGACTGCGCGCCTAGAACCGCGAGACCACCGCGGCCGGCAATGTCCTGTTATATTCCACGGGACTGGAAGAAGGCCCAGACCATAGCAATATATAAAAAGGGTAGAAAATCGGAAGCACATAATTGCCGGCCAATTTCACTGACATCGATTTGTTGTAGAATCATGCGACATATTTTGTGTTCAGACATAATGAACCTTTCGAGACTATCAGAAGCTCATCTGCAGAAACCGGCACGGTTTTAGGAAACACCGGTCATGCGAGACACAACTGGCCCTCTCTGTGCGTGATACACAACCGGCTCTAGAAACCCGCTCCCAGGTTGATGCCATATTTTTCGACTTTCGAAAGGCGTTCGACTCAGTTCCACACTGTCGCTTGCTCCAAAAAGTACGCGCTTACGGTCTATCCGATGACATATAAGGTTGGAGAGAAAGTTTTCTAACAGACGGAGAGCAGTATGTCGTCCTGAATGGAGTGACTTCAACAGAAGCAAGCGTAACATCAGGTGTACCCCAGGGGAGCGTAATAGTTCCTCTGCTTTTTACGATTTACATAAATGGTCTGGTTGATGGTATTGACAGCGCCAATAGACAGTTTATCGATGACGCTACGGTCTAGAGCAGAGTAGTAGCACACGAAAGTTGTGAACAAATCAATTAGGATTTGTAGAAAATAAATGCGCGGTGTAATGACTGGCAGTTATCTCTCAATATTAGTAAGTGTAACGTACTGCGTCCAAGGCGAAAATCCCCATTGAAGTAAGAGTACAAAATAAATGCCCAGTCTTTGGAAGCGGTAAAATCCGTCAAGTATCTTGTTATGACTATTCAAAGTGACCTCAAATGGAATGATCAGATTACACAAGTAACGGCAAAGGCGAACTCTAGATTGCCGTTTATTGGTAGAATCCTGAAGCGATGCAGTCCTTCTACAAAGGAATTGCTTACAATACGTTAGTTCGTCCAGTCTTAGAGTACTGTTCGTCTGTATGGGACCCTTACCAGTCAGGGCTAATTCAAGAGATTGAGAAGGCCCAAAGAAGAACGGCAAAATTCGTGACTGGTACATTTAGCCATTGCGAGAGCGTTACAAATCTCATAGAAAGTTTGAAGTGGGACATACTTGCAGATAGACGACGCGCTAAACAGAAGGGGCTGCTCACTAAATTCCGAAATCCAATCTTCGCCGAGGATGTAAAGCATATATTATAACCACCAACTTTAAAATCGCGCAATGATCACCATTCAATGGTAAGGAAAATTAGAGTTAGTACTGAGGCGTTCATACAGTCGTTTTTCCCTCGCGCGATCCGCGAGTGCAACAGAGGAGGGGAAATATGACTTTGGCGCGAATAGTGCCCTCCGCCACACACCGCTTGGTGGCTAGCGGAGTATATATGTAGATGTAGACACTGTACTACTGACTTCAAATGCGGTACCACTCGACAGCATTTTCCGGTATACTGGATCTCTACTACTGCATCTGCACTGTGCACTATTCCAAGCGGTAATGGTTATTTTCCCACATATACCCACGTCTTTATACTACTGTAGCTATGCTGAGACGTCCAAATACCCGTTGATTAAAGTAAATTGATCCACTTACCTTACAGAGACTGTTTTGCCAGCGCCCTCTGAGCGGTTCAAGGCGCTTTCTGTGTTCTGAGACTGCTGCACTCAGATTAGGCACCAGAACTTCACAGGCTGCAACAACGGAAATCTCTGCAGGTCCCTGTTCAAACACTTATACTTATTAGTCTACACCATAGGGATTTTGAGTAATGTATTTGACATTTATGCCTTCTTGGACTGTTTCACACAATATTTAATTACGGTTGATTAGATTGTTTGGATCGACAGCGTATACTGAATGGTGATTGTTGGGGACAACAATGGAAATATCTGAAAATTCGTTTTTTCTCTTCATGTGTCAAACGAGATGCCACGAGCAATGAGGGTAATGGACAAGGGACACTACATTAGAAGTGTGTAGATAAGTTGAGATATTGGGTGTGACGGGAGGCGTGCTAGGGTAGTGCGTGCAGTTGCAATGACCATTGTGTCCAGATGGCTCAGTGGTCAGACCAACTGCCTAGTAGGCTGGAGGCCTGGGTTCGAATCCCAGTCCGGCACAATGATTTCAATCAATGCCCGCTCGCAGCCAACGTCTGTAATTCCTTTGTTCTTACATCATCTTTCAACTTCGCTGAATCAGCTTCGGTAACTTTTTGAACACTGTAAAATATCTAAGTCTTTATCTATTATCTTCGCCAAATTCTCAATGCGCTCCAGTTTTGTATGAGGCCGTAGCGTGATACCTTTGTCATGGCTGACAACGACAGACGCTTTCTGTCTCTATTGTAATACTCGTAGATAAAAAAACAGCACTCGGTGTTCCTTGTACGCTTTCTCGTGAGGATAATGATTACGCATCACCACAGACTGCACTCACAGCAGTGTAAACTTTTAAAAAGCACCAACATCGTTTCCTTCGTTTCTTTTGGGACGTGGATCTTCTTGTATTGTGTAATAACAGTGCTTTCTAATTTATCTTAGATAAATAAATCGACAGAACCCAAGCTTCGACGGTGTCCTTCAAGACGACATTTGCCATAAGACTTTAAACGTCATTGCAGTCGCAAATACTGACACTCACTGCAAAGAACTTTAGATGTACGCAATAATGGCATGCAAAGGACGGCTTTACTGGAGGTTCCAACTAGGGAGACAGGATAATTTACAGTGTCGTCCGAAAGATAACCAAAAACGATCAACATAGCTGTAACTGCACCATTAACAGAGCTACGTCTGTCAGTATAGACTAACCGTTTCGCATTCACGTGTGCACACTTCTGCACCTGACATGCTATGTGGGGCGAAACAAGCATTAATGGCTTTGATCCCGGCGGAGGTTCGAGTTCTCCCTCGGGCAGGGGTGTGTGTGTTTGTCCTTAGGATAATTTAGGTTAAGTAGTGTGTAAGCTTAGGGACTGATGACCTTAGCATGTGTGTGTTTGTCCTTAGGATAACTTAGCTTGAGTGGTGTGTTAGCTTTTTCATTCACCTCTGCCTTTCTTGTGTTGTGACCTGATATTTGTGAGTGTTTCGTATCGAGCAACGTAACCTCTTACCTGTGTTTACATTCCGCGCTGACCAGTTGCAGCTGTAGCGGCGCATCGAAAGCTAAGTACTCATTAATTGTTTGTGTATAGTGGTTTATTTAGGAACTTTAGTAGTCTTCAACCGCGGCTTTTTGTGTTTTCTGGTGAAATAATTTCAGAAGAACCTTTTGGGAACTGTTTTCAGCTTCCTTACTGTGTAATTAGGCGTTTGATTCTCTTTCTGTATTAGTCTTTTGTTATATTCAAATTTGTTGTTTATTAATACTGTTAATAATAGTAGTTACTTCCCTTGTAGAGTAAGTTTGTGATTATTGTAGTCAGTTTTTTTAACATCTTCTTATTGTAGTAGCGGAACTTCGAAAATTTTACCATGAGTGAGAAGTGTCGGCTTTGCCGTAGGTTCGTGACTAGTGGATTGCGGTGTGAGACTTTTTCGAAGTATTTTCACTGGGGGGGGGGGGGGGGGGGGGGGAATGCAGTGGGGAAGCCAGTGGGCATTCTGGTGAAATCCTCTCATGGAACTGCAGGTTATATAGCAAGAGTAAGTTAATAGAGGAGCAGGAGCGTAAGATCTGTGCCCTTCAGGTGCAGTTGAAAAATGCACAGGAGCAGCTAGATAGGATGAGGAGGGAGAAGAGGGTTGGGGAAAGGGAGCTGGCTGTTGGCAAGAGATCTGCTAGGAGAATATTTTCAGATAGTTTTACTATTTATGTTTACAATAGATATGACCAACTGTCAGAGTCTAGTGGAGAGGAATCTCTAGTAGCTGTAGATGTAGGAAGTATGCAGCAGACCTAAGTAGTTACGGTGGCTAGAACAGTGGCAAAGTCGAAGGGGAAGAAGAAGGTTCTGCTGTTAGGTAGTTCTCATGGCAGAGGTGTAGGCCAGCAGTTGCAGGAAGTGCTGGGGAGTACCAGGTCACCAGCATTGTGAAGCCTAATGCAGGATTGGCTCAGGTGTCTGTTAACACAGGGGGGTTATGTAGGGATTTTAATAAAGATGATCAGGTAGTGATAGTGGGTGGGGCTGGTAATAGTGTTGATAGGGATGGGGCGTATGACATAGATGGTGACCTGGAAAAGATAGCCACTCAGACTGGCAACACGAATGTGCATTTCGTGGAACTGTTTCAGCGTCACGATCGGCCTCATCTTAATACAGCCGTCTGGCGTAATAACATGAGATTTTGGGGTGCGCTGATGACAGAAAGCATGGTTCACATTTCAGTGGTGTCGGTGGAGTCTACCAGCAGGACGGGTTTCACTAGACGTGGCCTGCACCTCAACAGGTATGGGAAGGGGAGGTTAGCAAAGCTTATAGGTGACAGCATAGGTGGGGTTGGTGGGATCACTCATGGCAAAATTTCTGCAGTAGTGGGAGTTAGAGCTGCACCTTTTTTAGATTGAAGTCAGCTGATAGGTATTCCTGCTTGAGGAAAGTCTGTCTAACAAAGGAACCACTTTCGACAAAGCTTAGGTATCCGAGTAATGAGGGAATTAGTATATTTCATCAAAATATACAAGGTATTAGAGATAAAGTTAGTGAATTGCTTATAAATGTTGACTCTGAAATTATTGGTATATCTGAACACTTCTTAAATAAGGAGATAATTCAGAGGCTTCCTTTACCAGGATACAGGTTGACTGGCAGCTTTTCGAGGAGCTCTTTGCGGTGTGGGGGAGTAGCCATGTATGTGAAAAACGGCATCCCATTCGAGTCAATTGATGTTTCAAAGTATTGCACTGAAAAGGTGTTTGAATGTTGTGCAGGTGTGATTAAATTTAATGGAGCTAAACTTCTAACTGTTGTTATTTATAGATCCCCAGACTCCGATTTCACAACATTTTTGCTAAAGCTAGAGGAGGTTCATGGTTCACTTTATAGGAAATACAAAAAGTTAGTTATATGTGGTGCCTTCAATATTACTTGTATAAGTGATTGTGCAAGGAAGAGGATGCTAGTAGACCTCCTTAATTCATATAATCTTATGCAAGCCGTATTCTTTCCAACAAGAGTGCAAGGGAACAGTAGAACAACCATAGACAATATTTTTGTTCATTCCTCATTACTAGAAGGGCATTCTGTTAGCAAAAAGGTGAATGGCCTTGCACAAATTTTAACTCTAAAAGATTTTTGTGCTGCAACACGTGTTAAATAGTCATCAGCTGTTTAGGAAAGCTAATCCAGTTGCTGTAGAGACCTTTGTAAACCTTACCAAGGAACAAGAGTGGCAAGATGTTTATAGCGCTGATACAGTAGACTATAAATATAATGTTTTTCTCAAGACTTTTCTCGTGCTCTTTGAAAGCTGCTTTCCGTTAGAACGTTCAAAACAGGGTACTAGCACAAACAGGCATCCTGGGTGGCTGACTAGAGGGATAATAATATCTTGTAGAACAAAGTGGCAATTATATCAAAACGTTAGAAATAGAATCTAAATGCAGCAGCCCATTACAAACAGTATTGTAAGGTGCTTAGAACTGTTATTAGGAAGGCAAAAAGTATGTGGTATGCAGATAGAATAGCTAAGTCTCAGGATAAAATTAAAACCATACGGTCAGTCGTAAAGGAAGTGGCTCGTCTGCAGAGACAGGTCGAGGATATAGAATCAGTGCCTAGTGGGAATGTCCGTGTTACTGATAAGTCGCATATATGTACAGTATTTAATAATCACTTTCTGAATATAGCAGGTGAACTAAATGGAAACCTAGTCCCAACAGGGAATCATATAGCGCTCTTAGAAAAAAGTGTTCCGAGACTGTTACCTGAAATGCTCCTCCATGATCCTGACAAGAGGGAGATTGAGTTAATAATTAAATCACTAAAGACCAAGAACTCTCATGGATGTGACAGGGTATCTAGCAGAATACTGAAGTATTGTTCTATGTATGTTAGCCCAGTGCTTAGCCATATCTGTAACTTTTCCTTTAGGAGTGGTCGGTTTCCTGAACGACTAAACTACTCGGTAGTGAAGCCACTTTATAAAAATGGAGACAGGGATAATATTGGCAATTATAGACCTATTTCTATGCCATCGGTGTTTACTAAAGTTATCGAGAAGGTTGTATATACAAGGCTACTGGAGCACTTAAATTCATATAATTTGCTGTCGAATGTTCAGTTTGGTTTTAGAAATGGTTTAACAACTGAAAATGCTATATTCTCTTTTCTCTGTGAGGTTTTGGACGGATTAAATAAAATGTTGCGAACGCTAGGTGTTTTCTTTGATTTAACGAAGGCTTTTCACTGTGTTGACCACAAAATATTACTGCAGAAGCTGGACCATTATGGAGTAAGAGGAGCAGCTTACAATTGATTCGCCTCTTACTTTAAGAACAGAAATCAGAAGGTAATTCTCCGCAATATTGAGAGTGGTAGTGATGTACAGTCCCAATGGGGCACTGTTAAGTGGGGCGTTCCCCAAGGGTCGGTGCTGGGGCCACTGCTGTTTCTTATTTATATAAATGATATGCCTTCTAGTATTACAGGTGATTCAAAAATATTTCTGTTTGCTGATGACACCAGTTTGGTAGTGAAGGATCTTGTGTGTAATATTGATACAGTATCAAATAATGTAGTTCATGAAATAAGTTCGTGGCTTGTGGAAAATAATTTGATGCTAAATCACAGTAAGACTCAGTTTTTACAGTTTCTAACTCACAGTTCAACAAGAACCGATATTTTGATCGGACAGAATGGGCATATTATAAGCGAGACGGAACAGTTCAAGTTCCTAGGTGTTCGGATAGATAGTAAGCTGTTGTGGAAAGCCCATGTCCAGGATCTTGTTCAGAAACTAAATGCTGCTTTATTTACCATTAGAACAGTATCTGAAATAAGTGACACTTCAACACGAAAAGTAGTCTACTTCGCATATTTTCATACGCTTATGTCGTATGGTATTACTTTTTGGGGGTAATTCTTCTGATTCAAAAAGGGTATTTTTGGCTCAAAAACGGACTGTTCGAGCTATATGTGGTGTAAGTTCGAGAACCTCTTGTCGACCCCTATTCAATAGTCTGGGAATTCTGACATTGCCCTCACAGTATATATTTTCTTTAATATCGTTTGTTGTTAGCAATATTAGTCTATTCCCAAGAGTTAGTAGCTGTCACTCAGTTAATACTAGGCAGAAATCCAATCTGCATGTGGAATGCACTTCCTTGACTCTTGTGCAGAAAGCAGTGCACTATTCTGCTGCATCCATTCTCAATAAGCTACCACAAGAATTCAAAAATCTTAGCAGTAGCCCAAACTCTTTTAAGTCTAAACTGAAGAGTTTCTTCATGGCTCACTCCTTCTATTCTGCCGAGGAGCTCCTGGAAGAGCTAAAAAATTAAGCAAATTCCAGTGTTACATTGTTGATTTTCTTTATTTAAACTTACGACTTGTCACCTGAATATGTTTTTTTATATTTTATTTTATCTGTTTCTAATATCGTGTTATAATTTCATGTATTGGCTCGTTCCATGACCATGGAGACTTCTCCTTAATTTGGTCCCACGGAACAATAAATAAATAAATAAATAAATAAAATAAAAACATGTACTTAGAAGTAATAACTAGCTTAAAAACATGCTACTCCTAATTAGTCAGAGTTCTACATATACGACAGCTCTTCAAAGCGGCGTCCCCTTGCTTTCATGCAACCATGAGATCGTCGTACAAAAGTCTTTCCCACGAGTTCTTGTTGTTCTAGCAATGTCATAGGCTGCAAGAATTCGTTCCAGTGCAGGAGTGTCTCCTTAGTTTTGACAGGTGCCTCATCCACAACACTTTTCAGATCAGGCGATGTCAGATCACAAAAACAGTATCTCCTTTTCCTACACACCTTCCAGACAACCTCAGACAATAGTAATAACTAAGCGGCAGCGCAGCCGTTGTGGCCACAGACGGGCCAATCGAGCCCAACCGACCGCCGTGTGAGAGCCCGAGTGAGACATGTCATCGACAGTTCCTGTCTCTCTGTATCTCCTCCATGTCCGAACAACGTAGCTTTGGTTCACTCCGAGACGCCTGGACACTTCCCTTGCCGAAAGCCCTTGCTGGAACAAAGTAACAATGCGGACGCGATCGAACCGCGGGAAGTACTACGTTGTCAGTAGAGAAGCAGTAACAAGAGAGTGGGTTGGTGAGGAAGGCCCACCGACTTCTAACGTGGACCACTAACCGGATGTGCCGGCCGAAGTGGCCGTGCGATTCTAGGCGCTGCAGTCTGGAATCGCGAGACCGCTACGGTCAAAGGTTCGAATCCTGCCTCGGGCATGGATGTGTGTGATGTCCTTAGGTTAGTTAGGTTTAACTAGTTCTAAGTTCTAGACGACTGATGACCTCAGAAGTTAAGTCCCATAGTGCTCAAGTGCTCAGAGCCATTTGACCCATTTGTCCTCAGTTACTCCCATTTGGTACGTGTCCCACGAGCCATTTAATTAGTTCTAAGTTCTAGGGGACTAATGACCTCAGAAGTTGAGTTCCATAGTGCTCAGAGCCATTTGAACTAACCGGATGTCACCTGATGGTTCAAATGGCTCTGAGCACTATGGGACTCAGCTTCTTAACATCTGAGGTCATCAGTCCCCTAGAACTTTGAACTAATTAAACCTAACTAACCGACGGACATCACACACATCCATGCCCGAGGCAGGATTCGAACCTGCGACCGTACCAGTCGCGTGGTTCCGGACTGAAGCGCCTAGAACCGCTCGGCCACAGAGGCAGGCGATGACACCTGAGTAACAAATCCATCAGCGACACTTCAAGGCTTCTCAAGCTTTTCCAGTCGAATGGCTGTCTGCGGTGTGATTATGACGTGCAAACGGGAAGGAATAACCACAGTTGAACCAAGAGCAGGCAGATATTCGACAGTGAAGTAGGGAAGAGGTGGTCCAGCGTTATGGGAGCTGTTTTCATTGTTAGGTTGTGGCCACGTTATTGCGTTTTAGAAAACTCTAAATGCGAAGGGATGCATTTTACGGTATTGTGCATTGCGTACATTCCACAGACGACTGTCTGTTTCACCATGACAATGCATCCCGTCATAAAGAAGCATCTCTGAAAGTATCGTTTGCGGAAAATAACGTTCCTTAAACGCGCTGGCCTGCCCAGAATACCGACCTGAAAGCAACGGAATACCTTTGGGATGAGTCAGAACGCCGACTTCGCTCTACAACGCAGCGTTCAACACAACTGCCTTCTCTGGTTTGGGGTCATGAGGATAACTGGCTGCCATTCGTCTACACACATGGAAATACCTCCCTGAAAGTGTCCCTACGAGAGTTCAAGCCGTCAAAAAGGCGAAGCGTGGACACATCCAGTATTAATGTTCACTAATATGTGTCCGGACGACATTCCTTAGCGCATAGACTAATAAGATGAGGAGTGGGTGCTTCGATGCATACAAGGAAGGATTACAAACAATCGTAGATTGATACCTGCTGCGGAACATTATGTATCTGAATGAATGAAGCTTTATTCCTGACGACTGGACTGCATACAGAATTCCATTTTAAAACGATCTGTGAACATATTGAATTTTTTTTCCTAAGAGGGTAGGTCAGTGTAGTGGGCGGCTAACAAATGGCTCTGAACACTGTGGGACATAACATCTGTGGTCATCAGTCCCCTAGAACTTAGAACTAATTAAACCTAACTAACCGACGGACATCACACACATCCATGCCCGAGGCAGGATTCGAACCTGCGACCGTAGCGATCAAGCGGTTCCAGACTGAAGCGCCTAGAACCGCACAGACACACGGGCCGGCGCGGCTGCCATCTCTGGGCGACTTGAACTGCCTGGTTTCTCGTCAGGGTTTTCACCCGTAGGCGCAAAGCTCCAGTTTTAAGGCTCCAGGCACTCGCCTTTAAACCTCTCCAGTTAGCTACACTATCCAAGGGTCCACACGGCTTAACCTTTCGTGGACGTGAGACTGGGATACGCTAGCACAGCTGCTAAGAAATCGCATCTACATCTACCTACATCTACATCCATACTCCGCAAGCCACCTCATGGTGTGTGGCGGAGGGTACTTTGAGTACCTCTATCGGTTCTCCCTTCTATTCCAGTCTCGTATTGTTCGTGGAAACAAGGATTGTCGGTATGCCTCTCTGTGGGCTCTAATCTCTTTGATTTTATCCTCATCGTCTCTTCGCGAGATATACGTAGGAGGCAGCAACATACTGCTTGACTCATCGGTGAAGGTATGTTCTCGAAACTTCAACAAAAGCCCGTACCGACCTACTAAGCGTCTCTCCTGCAGAGTCTTCCACTGGAGTTTATCTATCATCTCCGTAACGCTTCCGCGATTACTAAACGATCCTGTAACGAAGCGTGCTGCTCTCCGTTGGATCTTCTCTATCTCTTCTATCAACCCTATCTGGTACGGATCCCACACTGCTGAGCAGTATTCAAGCAGCGGGCGAACAAACGTACTGTAACATACTTCCTTTGTTTTCGGATTGCATTTCCTTAGGATTCTTCCAATGAATCTCAGTCTGGCATCTGCTTTACCGACGATCAACTTTATTTGATCAATCCATTTTAAACCACTCCTAATGCGTACTCCCAGATAATAGATGGCATTAACTGCTTCCAGTTGCTGACCTGCTATATCGTAACTAAATGATAAGGGATCTTTCTTTCTATGTATTCGCAACACATTACACTTGCCTACATTGACATTCAATTGCCATTCCCTGGACCATGCGTCAATTCGCTGCAGATCCTCCTGCATTGCAGTACAATTTTCCATAGTTACAACCTCTCGATATACCACAGCATCATCAGCAAAAAGCCTCAGTGACTTCCAATGTTATCCACAAGGCCATTTATGTATATTGTGAATAGCAACGGTCCTACGACACTCCGCTGCCGCACTCCTGAAATCACCCTTACATCGGAAGACTGCTCTCCATTGAGAATGACATGCTGCGTTCTGTTACCTAGGAACTCTTCAATCCAATCACACAATTGGTCTGATAGTCCATACTCTCTTACTTTGTTCATTAAACGACTGTGGGGAACTGTATCGAACGCCTTGCGGATGTCAAGAAACACGGCATCTACCTGTGAACCCGTGTCTATGGCCCTCTGAGTGTCGTGGACGAATAGCGCGAACTGGGTTTCACTCGACCGTCTTTTTCGAAACCCATGCTGATTCCTACAGAGTAGATTTCTAGTCTCCAAAATTCTATAACTGATCGGCGTTAGAGATGTAGGTCTATAGTTCTGTACATCTGTACAACGACCCAATTCAGTCGATGTAAAGACAGCCTATACCACTGTAGAGCCACACTGTCTTGTTGGCGATTCGGCTACATGGCTTCGTGGGGTGCGCGCCACACTCGAATCCTACCCTCAGCTGTTAGCAAGTGAATCCGGGACTCATCTGACCAGGCACGTTCTTCCAGTCGTCTAGGGTCCAAGCGATAAGATCAGGCGGTGTCGCGCTGTTAGCACAGGCACTCGCGTCGGTCGTCTGCTGCCACAGCCCATTAACGCCGAATTTCGTTCCATAGTCCAAACGGGTACGTCCCACACTCTTTCACACAGTGTTGCTTGTCTGTTAGTACTGACAACTCCACGCAACCGCCGCTATTCTCGCTCGTTAACTGAAGACTGTCAGCCACTGCGTTGTCCGTGGTGAGAGGTAATGCCTGGAATTCGTATTTTCGGCAGACTCTTGACACTACGGATCTCGGAATACTGAATTCGCTAACGATTTCAGAAATGGGATGTCCCATGCGTCTAGCTGTAACTACCATTCCCAGTT
Organism: Schistocerca gregaria; assembly: GCF_023897955.1. Classification (NCBI taxonomy): domain Eukaryota; kingdom Metazoa; phylum Arthropoda; class Insecta; order Orthoptera; family Acrididae; genus Schistocerca; species Schistocerca gregaria. The sequence continues at coordinate 23,525,854 of NC_064928.1, read as the reverse complement.
CAAATTCTGTAATTGCCGTCCTGCAGCCATACTCGTGTTGGAAACCTTTTCACACGAATCAGATGAGTACAAACAACAGCTCCGCCAACGCACTGCCATTTTATGCCTTCTGCACCCGATACTATCGCCGTCTCTGTGCGTGAATATCGCTATCCCACGACTTTGCAGGCCTGAATGGCTGTGCAGTTCTAGGCGCTACAGTCTGGAACCGAGCGACCGCTACGGTCGCATGTTGCATCCTGTCTCGGGCATGGCTGTGAGTGATGTCCTTAGGTTAGTTAGGTTTAAGTAGTTCAAAGTTCTAGACGACTGATGACTTCAGAAGTTAAGTCGCATAGTGGTCAGAGCCATTTGAACCATGACAGTGGTCACCTCAGTTTACAATGAAGACATTCACGACCAGATGTCATAGATGCTGAAGACTCTTCCTTTCTGTATGGCCGTGGCCGAAGAAAAATTTTCGGTTCCTGACGTTTCGTCCAGAACTGCGCTGGACATCTTCGGAGGCGAGATCCGATAAGACAGCGCGGCCAGGAGTATAGATGCGATGTCCAGCTCTACTGTGGAGAATACATCAGGAGCGGAAAAGTTTCTTCGGTTGCGGACACACAGCCCGGAAGACACGTCCGTGATCAATTCAGGGGCGATTATAGAATTCTGTCAAGGGGATGGCGGCTAATGAGGTGGGGGGATGGGGGGGGGTTAGGGGAATGGAATATCGCTTAACCAAAGGAGAGTTGGGGTCCTTCACCGACAAACTGGTAACTGTTTAGGAGTTCAGGGTAAAAAAAAAAAAAACTTATTTTAACACGGGAGATTTTATAAATTACATAAAGCATAAAAAGGTCAACTTACAAAAAAATAAGTTTTCATTAATTTTCTCGATACAGAAGAAGATATGAATGTAAAAATTTTAACTTGACAAGAATATATAAAAAAAAAATTCCGTCTTCTACCCAATTTGTCATGATCATTCGTCTCGGTTTCTTTTTACTGAATATAATATTTTAAATGTCCATATCTCTTTCTTTATGGATATTTGCAAGAGCCAATCTATTTGGTCTCACCTGTCCCACTGTGTTACGCAAATAAGCGTGGTTGTTAGTTCTGGGAGAAGGAGACCAAACACCGAGGTCATCGGTTAGGGAAGGATGGAGAAGAAGTCGATCGTGCCCTTTCAAAGGAACCACAACGGCATTTACCTGAAGTGATTTAGGGAAGTCACGGAAAACCTAAAACAGAGTGGCCGGACGCGAGATTCTACCGTCGTCGTCCCGAATGCGGGTCCAGCGGCAAACAAGCCTTTATTCGTATCGAAGTAGAGAAGCTTCTTCCAGGAAGGCTTATGGTGACAGGGATAGACCCAAAGATTTGAAGAAAAGCTGCCTGTCAATGTTGTTTAAAGCTTCAGTTGCTGTTTCAGGTCTTGTTCCATAGTTTCAGCTCTCCTTTCATTAAAAGCGAAGGACTCCCCGAAAACTGTTCATATTCCTCGGATGGCTTGGTTCAAATGGCTCTGAGCACTATGTGACTTGAAATCTGAGGTCATGAGTCCTCCGGAACATAGAATACTTAAACCTAATTAACCTCACGACATCACACACATCCATGCCCGAGGCAGGATTCGAACCTGCGAGCGTTGCGGTCGCTCGGTTCGAGACTGTAACGCCTAGAATCGCACGGCCGCTCCTGGAGGCTATTACTCGGATGCCTAGATGACTTCATCCTCACTGTATTTTAAACAGTAAGCACGAATAAGACTTTCAAGTGGAAATATGGAGCGAAAATCTTGGGTGTTTCTACCACTGCTTCTACATCTACATCTACAAAATGTGTGTGCCCGGGAAAATAATACGATCTGACCCAGGTTTTCGGCGATTTCGAAGTTATTGTCTGGCGTCAGCAATTTAAGTGTCGGTAAGCATAAACGGCATATTTAGCATTCTTGATTATTGTAAGTGGTACTCGTACATTGATATATATCCGATGTTGTTGTTGTTGTGGTCTTCAGTCCTGAGACTGGTTTGATGCAGCTCTCCATGCTAATCTATCCTGTGCAAGCTCCTTCATCTGCCAGTACCTACTGCAACCTACATCCTTCTGAATCTGCTTAGTGTATTCATCTCTTGGTCTCCCTCTACGATTTTTACCCTCCACGCTGCCGTCCAATGCTAAATTTGTGATCCCTTGATGCCTCAGGACATGTCCTACCAAACGATCCCTTCTTCTAGTCAAGTTGTGCCACAAACTTCTCTTCTCCCCAATCCTATTCAATACCTCCTCATTAGTTACGTGATCTATCCATCTAATCTTCAGCATTCTTCTGTAGCACCACATTTCGAAAGCTTCTATTCTCTTCTTGTCCAAACTATGTATCGTCCATGTTTGACTTCCATACATGGCTACACTCCATACAAATACTTTCAGAAACGACTTCCTGACATTCAAATCTGTACTCGATGTTAACAAATTTCTCTTCTTCAGAAACGCTTTCCTTGTCATTGCCAGACGACATTTTATATCTTCTCTACTTCGACCATCATCAGTTATTTTGCTCCCCAAATAACAAAACTCCTTTACTACTTTAAGTGTCTCATTTCCTAATCTAATTCCCTCAGCATCACCCGACTTAATTCGACTACATTCCATTATCCTTGTTTTGCTTTTGTTGATGTTCATCTTATATCCTCCTTTCAAGACACTGTCCATTCCATTCCATTCAACTGCTCTTCCAAGTGCTTGGCTGTTTCTGACAGAATTACAATGTCATCGGCGAACCTCAAAGTTTTTTATTTCTTCTCCCGGGATTTTAATACCTACTCCCAATTTTTCTTTTGTTTCCTTTACTGCTTGCTCAATATACAGATTGAATAACATCGGGGAGAGGCTAGAACCCTGTCTCACTTCCTTCCCAACCACTTCTTCCCTTTCATGCCCCTCGACTCTTATGACCGCCATCTGGTTTTTGTACAAATTGTAAGTAGCCTTTCGCTCCCTGTATTTTACCCCAGTCACCTTTAGAATTTGAAAGAGAGTATTCCAGTCAACTTTGTCAAAAGCTTTCTCTAAGTCTACAAATACTAGAAACGTAGGTTTGCCTTTCCTTAATCTTCCTTCTAAGATAAGTCGTAGGGTCAGTATAGCCTCACGTGTTCCAACATTTCTACGGAATCCAAACTGATCTTCCCCGAGGACGGCTTCTACCAGTTTTTCCATTCGTCTGTAAATAATTCGTGTTAGTATTTTGCAGCTGTGACTTATTAAACTGATCGTTCGGTAATTTTCACATCTGTCAACACCTGCTTTCTTTGGGATTGGAATTATTATATTCTTCTTGAAGTCTGAGGGTATTTCGTCTGTCTCGTACATCTTTCTCACCATATGGTAGAGTTTTGTCAGGACTGGCTCTCCCAAGGCCGTCAGTAGTTCTAATGGAACGTTGTCTACTCCGGGCCCTTGTTTCGACTCAGGTCTTTCAGTGCTCTGTCAAAGTCTTCACGTAGTATGCTCTTCCATTTCCATAATATTGTCCTCAAGTACATTGCCCTTGTACAGGCCCTCTATATACTCCTTCCACCTTTCTGCTTTCCCCTCTTTGCTTAGAAATGGGTTTCCATCTGAGCTCTTGATATTCATACAGGTGGCTCTCTTTTCTCCAAAGGTCTCTTTAATTTTCCTGTAGGCTGTATCTATCTTACCCATAGTGAGATAAGCCTCCACATCCTCACATTTGTCCTCTAGCCATCTCTGTTTAGCCATTTTGCACTTGGGTGTCGATCTCATTTTTGAGACGTTTTTATTCCTTTTTGCCTGCTTCATTTACTGCGTTTTTATATTTTCTCCTTTCATCAATTAAATTCAATATTTCTCTGTTACCCAAGGATTTCTACTAGCCCTCGTCATTTTACCTACTTAATCCTCTGCTGTCTTCACTACTTCATCCCTCAGAGCTACCCATTCTTCTTCTACTGTATATCTATCCCCCATTCTTGTCAATTGTTCCCTTATGCTCTCCCTGAAACTCTGTACAACCTCTGGTTTAGTCAGTTTATCCAGGTCCCATCTCCTTAATTTCCCACCTTTTTGCAGTTTCTTCAGTTTTAATCTACAGTTCATAACCAACAGATTGTGGTCAGAGCCCACATCTGCCCCTGGAAATGGTTCCTAAATCTCTGTGTTACCATTATATAATCTATCTGATACCTTTTAGTATCTCTAGGATTCTTCCATGTATACAACCTTCTTTTATGATTCTTGAACCAAGTGTTAGCTATGATTAAGTTATCCTCTGCGCAAAATTCTAACAGACGGCTCCCTCTTTCATTTCTTAGCCCCAATCCATATTCACCTACTATGTTTCCTTCTCTCCCTTTTCCTACTGTCGAATTCCAGTCACCCATGACTATTAAATTTTAGTCTCCCTTCACTACCTGAATAATTTCTTTTATCTCATCATACATTTCTTCAATTTCTTCGTCATCTGCAGAGCTAGTTGGCATATAAACTTGTACTACTGTGGTAGGCATGGGCTTCGTGTCTATCTTGGCCACTATAATACGTTCACAATGCTGTTTGTAGAACTTACCCGCACTCCTATTTTTTTATACATTATTAAACCTTCTCCTGCATTACCCCTATTTGATTTTGTATTTATAAGCTTGTATTCACCTGACCAGATATTAATAAATAACAAGACGCCCATTTTAAGTTCAATGATATATATATTGGTTTAGATAGTGAGCTATTTGCCGCTCTTAATCTTTTGTTAAAATGTGTTTGAAATACATTGCAACATATATTGCTACATAATTATTAAAAAATATTGAATTTGTTGAAGTAATATATTCGCTGATTTCTGAAGTCATTTCATACAGTGTAATATGATACTCCATTGGGGGGGGGGGCTATACGCCCCATAGACTCCCCCCCCCCCTTGCCACCGCACCTGAATCAATTACAAAGCAAGGGAAAAGAGATATGAACGGCGACAGAGTAACAGAGGCTTCAGTGAAGCCGGGTCACGCGTAAGTCTCCTCCACGAATTGATTATCAACAGAAAGAAGAAGAAGAAACAGTTGTAAATACTTCATGTCGTTACTTTCGAAGGTGTATCTTTACTGGGCTCGATCATGTCTGTTGCTTCGTCAGCAAAGTGAAGCCTCCCGCGCGCCAAGCTGTATTTCCGAGGTGGGATTCCTTGTCAATGGCGCGGTCGCCAGTGTCGAGCCAAATACGCCGCCGACAAAAGGCGCTGCGCCCGGAGAACCGGCTTTCCCCTTCTCGCCGGAGCGCGGGAAACATTTGGCGGGAGAGCCGCTGCACGGCTGCCGGCGACCGCTTCAAGGTCGCTGCAAAGGCGCGGGCGGAGGAGGCGGGAGCGGTGTACAATGCCATACCCGCAGCTGGCCCCCAACAGCTGAGCAGCTGGTCCTCCCACAAAGGGAGCGCGCCGGCGTTCGAGAGCCGTTGCGTCCTCGGAAAGGACGGCGACAGCAGAAAGAAAAGAAAAGCTCGGTCCCTGGAGCGGGGCACCGTGTGTGCTGGGCCTGACCCTCCGGGATTCTTTTCCCGCCGCTTCCTCGGTTAAGAAACCGCTACAGCTGAGAATGCACCTCAGCGGTCCGCAGCCAGGCAACAAAGGACAGCGGCGCACTGCAGACCCTGGCACGCGGCCTTTTGTGAGCGCTGCCTCCACTGATCCGGCACCGAGCGACCGCTCCTTCCCCACCGTTACTTAGCTGCACCTCCTCCTCGCCGGAATCACTCGAGCGCCGAGGAAAAGGGGACAAGGCCGTTCACTGGCAAGCTTTCATTTTTATTTCTGTACCAATGATGATGACGCATAGTTCAAAACCTCTGCGAATGGTGTATAAAAAGGCAGTGCTTATTACAGTTCTGAACTTCGTCATCCATGTCTACAGGGTGGTCCACTTACCGTCACCGGACCAAATATCTCGCGAAATAAGCGTCAAACGAAAAAAAACTACAAAGAACGAAAAAGAAATATGAATGTTTTAGGTGGATAGATGGCGCTGTAATAGTCACAAGTATATCACACACAATTTTAGACGAACAGTTGGCAACAGGTTGTTGTTGTTGTTGTTGTTGTGGTCTTCAGTCCTGAGACTGCTTTGATGCAGCTCTCCATGCTACTCTATCCTGTGCAAGCTGCTTCATCTCCCAGTACCTACTGCAGCATACATCCTTCTGAATCTGCTTACTGTATTCATCTCTTGGTCTCCCTCTACGATTTTTATCCTCCACGCTGCCTTCCAATGCTAAATTTGTGATCCCTTGATGCCGACCTACCAACTGGTCCCTTCTTCTCTTCAATTCTCTTCAGCACGTCATCATTAGTTATGTGATCTACCCATCTAATATTCAGCATTATTCTGTAGCACCACATTTCGAAAGCTTCTATTCTCTTCTTGTCCAAATTATTTATCGTCCATGTTTCACTTCCATACATGGCTACACTCCATACAAATACTTTCAGAAATGGCTTCCTGACACTTAAATCTATACTAGATGTTAACAAATTTCTCTTCTTCAGAAACGCTGTCCTTGCCACTGCCAGTCTACATTTTATATCCTCTCTACTTCGACCATCATCAGTTATTTTGCTTCCCAAATAGCAAAACTCCTTTACTACTTTAAGTGTCTCATTTCCTAATCTAATTCCCTCAGCATAAGTTTTTTAAATTAAAATGCAAAACGTAGGTACGTTTCAACATTTTATTTCGCTTTTTCCAATGTGATGTGTGTACCTTTGTGAACTTATCATTTCTGAGAACGCATGATGTTACAGCGTGATTACCTGTAAATACCACATTAAGGCAATAAATGCTCAAAATGATGTCCGTCAACCTCAATGCATTTGGCAATACGTGTAACGGCATTCCTCTCAACAGCGAGTAGTTCGCCTTCCGTAATGTTAGCACACGCATTGACAATGCGCTGGCGCATATTGTCAGGCGTTGTCGGTGGATCACGATGGCAAATATCCTTCAACTTTCCCCACAGAACGAAATCCGGGGACGTCAGATTCGGTCAACGTGTGGGCCATCGTATGGTGCTTCGACGACAAATCCACCAGTCGCAAAATATCCTATTCAATACCGTTTCAACCGCACGCGAGCTATGTGTCGGACATCCATCGTCTTGGAAGTACATCGCCATTCTGTCATGCAGTGAAACATCTTGTAGTAACATCGGTAGATCATTACGTAGGAAATCAGCATACATTGCACCATTTAGATTGCCATCGATAAAAAGGGGGCCAATTATCCTTCCTCCCATAATGCGACACCATACATTAACCGGCCAAGGTCGCTGATGCTCCACTTGTCGCAGCCATCGTGGATTTTCCGTTGCCCAATAGTGCACATTATGCCGCTTTACGTTACCGCTGTTGGTGAATGACGCTTCGTCGCTAAATAGCTTGCGTGCAAATAAACCTGTCATCGTCCCGTAATTTGTCTTGTGCCCAGTGGCAGAATCGTACACGACGTTCAAAGTCGTCGCCATGCAATTCATAGTGCATAGAAATATGGTACAGGTGCAATCGATGTTGATGTAGCACTCTCAAGACCGACGTTTCAGAGATTCCCGGTTCTCGCGCAATTTCTCTGCTACTGACTTGCGGATTAGCCGCGACAACAGTAAAACACCTACTTTGGCATCATCATTTGTTGCAGATCGTGGTTGACGTTTCACACGTGGCTGAACACTTCCTGTTTCCTTAAATAACGTAACTATCCGGCGAACGGTCCGGACACTTGGATAATGTCGTCCAGGATACCGAGCAGCATACATAGCACACGCCCGTTGGGCATTTTGATGACGACAGCCATACATCAACACGATATCGACCTTTTCCGCAGTTGGTAAACAGTCCATTTTAACACGGGTAATGCATCACGAAGCAAATACCGTCCGCACTGGCGGAATGTTACGTGATACCACGTACTTATACATTTGAGGCTATTATAACGCCATCTACCACAAAACGAAAAAAGTGGTCGAACTAAATCATTTATATTTCTTTACGTACTACACGAATATGTAATAAAAATGGGGCTTCCTATTTTTAAAAAACGCAGTTGGTACCCTTTTGACCTATGGCAGCGCCATCTAGCGGGCCAAACATAGTGCCATCTGGTTTCCCCCTTCAAGCTAGACGATTTTCGTGCTTTGTAGTTTTTTCGTTTCATGCCTATTGCGTGGGATATTTGGCCCAGTCACTATCAATGGACCACCCTGTATAATCTGCTGCAACATACACAGATATGAAGTGGACTGTGCAGAACAGACTAGCGCGAAGAGCTGCATGGAACCAGCCTTTGGAGTAAAGAGCACAACACGCACATTAATTCCAGCCTTTGTGACTAACCCCCTCCTCCTCCTCCTCCACCTTCTCCCTCCCCCCCCCCCCCCCCCTCCCGGTGTTTAACCGCCAGGCAGCAGGTCATAAATAGCTCGCCCCACAATTTTCATACTGCCATGACTGCGTATGTCTTTTGAAGAGGGGATTTATAAGTTGCGAGGAATTTAATTATCTTTCGCAGTCTCCACTGTGGATGATGACAACATTCCTACTTAAATGGGTTCCCAATTTCACAATTAATGAAGAGGCTGAGGAAGATGCATAGGGATTCAACACTGATAAAACAGGTTTGAGACTAACAAAGAAAGGCACTTTTTCTGAATTCACAACCGTGTGTCGCAGGTTCGAGTCCTGCCTTGGGCATGGATGTGTGTGATGTCCTTAGGTTAGTTAGGTTTAAGAAGTTCTCAGTTCTAGGGGACTGATGACCTCAGATGTTAAGACTCATAGTTCTCGGAGCCATTTGAACCATTTGATTTTGAAGAAAGCAGTTGGAATGTTACCAAGCCACACATAACGAATTCAGTCACATACGAGGGCAACTCCAAAAGAAATGCACACCATTTTTTTTAAAAAAAATTTACATGTTCGAAAGTTTTACAGTGTATAGATACATCCTGTAGGAACAATATTCTCATTACTCCACACAATTTCCATCCCTCTCAACTGCCTTACGCCATCTTGCAAGCAGCACCTGTATACCCGCACAGTAAAATTGTGGACCAACCTCTTGGAGCCACTGTTTGGCAGCGTGCACAAGGGAGTCATCATCTTCAAACCTTGTTCTACGAAGAGAGACTTTCAGTTTCCCAAAGAGATGATAGTCACATTGAGCCAGGTCAGGACTGTAAGGTGGCTGTTTCAGTGCTGTCCATCCGAGTTTTGTGATCGCTTCCATGGTTTTTTGACTGGCATGTGGCTGTGCATTATCGTGCAACAGCAAAACATCCTGCTTTTGGCCATGTGGTCGAACACGACTTAGTCGAGCTCGAAGATTCTTCAGTGTCGTCACATGTGCATCAGAATTTATGGTGGTTCCACTTGACACGATGTCCACAAGCAAGAGTCCTTCGGAATCGAAAAACACCGTAGCCATAACTTTTCCAGCAGAAGGTGTGGTTTTCAATATTTTTTTCTTGGGTGAATTTGCATGATGCCACTCCACTGATTGCCTCTTCGTCTTTGTGTGAAAAATGATGGAGCCATGTTTCATCACCTGTCACAGTTCTTCCAAGAAATACATCTCCACCATTCTCGTACTGTTCCAAAAGTTCGCTGCATACCGTTTTTCTTGTTTCCTTGTGAGCCACTGTCAACATCCTGGGAACCCACCTGTCACAAACCTTTGTTAACGCCAACACTTTCAGTATTCTGCAAACACTTGCTTCCCCTATCCCAACGTAGCATGACAATTCGTTTACTGTGATGCATCTGTCAGCAGCCACCAACTCTGCACATTGTCTGGAGTGTGTGCAGTACGAGGCCTGTCGCTGCGAGGACAATCCTCAATATTGCCGTGCCCGCTTTCATCACGTAACCTGCTTGCCCACCGACCAACTCTACTGCGATCGACAGCAGCATCTCCATACACCTTTTTCAACCTATTGTGGATGTTTCCCACTGTCTCGTTTTCACAGCACTGGAATTGTATGATAGCACGTTGCTTCTCACGAACGTCAAGTGTAGCAGCCATCTTGAAGACATGCTGTGACGGCGCCACTCACGGGAACAGGTTGAACTAAGTTTGAAAACAAGCGGGAAGGATGTTCAAATGGCTCTGAGCACTATGGGACTTAACTTCTGAGGTCATCAGCCCCCAGTACTCCTTAAACCTAACTAACCTAAGGACATCACAAACATCCATGCCCGAGTCAGGATTCGAACCTGCGACCGTAGCGGTCGCGCAGTTCCAGACTGTAGCCTAGAACCGTTCGGCCACCCTGGCCGGCGGAAAGATGTATCTACACACTGTAAAACTTTCACACATGCAGAATGAAAACTGTATTTTTACAAAAATAGTGCGCATTTCTTTTGGAGTGACCCTCCTACGTATTAGGAAAAAAGAAGTTACACCCGAAATATTGGAACCTTTTTACAAAAGCAGCTCACTAAACGCCCTGATGAGCATAAAGCTATTTTATTTTTTATTGTTTTATTTAGAGTCTATGGTGTTACAAAAAGGTACGGCCAAACTTTCAGGAAACATTCCTCACACACAAATAAAGAAAAGATGTTATGTGGACATGTGTCCGGATACGCTTAATTTCCATGTTAGAGCTCATTTTAGTTTCGTCAGTATGTACTGTACTTCCTCGATTCACCGCCATGATTTCATACGGCATACTCTACCTGTGCTGCTAGAACATGTGCCATTACAAGTACGACACAACATGTGGTTCATGCACGATGGAGCTCCTGCACATTACAGTCGAAGTGTCCGTACGCTTCTCAACAACAGGTTCGGTGACCGATGGATTGGTAGAGGCGGACCAATACCATGGCCTCCACGCTCTCCTGACCTCTTGTCTTTCATTTATGGGGGCATTTGAAAGGTCTTTTCACGCAACCTCGGTACCAAATGTAGAGACTCTTCGTGCTCGTATTGTGGACGGCTGTGATACAATACGCCATTCTCCAGGGCAGCATCAGCGCATCAGGAAATCCATGAGACGGAGGGTGGATGCATGTATCCTCGCTAACGGAGGACATTTTGAACAATTCCTGTAACAAAGTGAAGTCACGCTGGTACGCTCTGTTGCTGTGTGTTTCCATTCCATGATTAATATTGAGATTTGAAGAGAAGCAATAAAATGAGCTCTAACATGGATAGTAAGCGTTTCCGGACACATGTCACATGTCCACATAACATATTTTCTTTCTTTGTGTGTGAGGAATGTTTCCTGAAAGTTTGGCCGTACCTTTTTGTAACACCCGATATATATATATATATATAAGTTTGTCTTTATAACTGATGTGAATATCCAATCCTTCAATGCAGCGCACTGCGTCTGGAGTTGCTAGCAGGAAGTCCTATTCGACACCGTGATAGGCTCGAATCCTGCACTCACAGACAATGTGCTGAACAGTCTGATATGGAGCCCCGCAGTCACAGGCTGCATCAGGCAGCTTCTTCCACTTACAGAGAGCATCCCTGCATCGGCCGTAGCCGGTACGGATTCTGTTGAGAGTAGTCCACGTCTTGCGCGGTAGGTCGAATCCACTTGGAAGTTTACCACCTGAGAAGATGTTATGCAGGTGCACATCTGTAACTGCTTCCCACCGACCTTTCCATTCTTCAAGGGGGTTGAAATTCTTAGTAACCATGTCAGCAGCATCGCACAGATTTGGATGGCGTGATTTCAGTCTCTTACGATTTAAAAAAGGCAGGTCGCTCCGCACGGGTAGGTTAGAATTCCTGGAGGTCTTGTGGAATTCCCTCATAAAGGCAGCATATCTGCGTAGATCAGGAGGCATTATATCGGTGAACAGTCGAAGCCAATGAACTGGAGCAGATCTGATTGCGCCATTTATTATGCGCATTGTCGTGTTCACCTGCGTGTCAACAAGCCTTGTATGATGACTGTTCGTCCAAACAGGTGCACAATGCTCAGTACTTGAGTACACCGAGCCCACAGCTGAAGATCGCAGGGTGGTTGCTGAAGATCCCCAGGTAGTTCCACATGGCTTATGGCGGATGTTGTTTCGAGTCCTCAACTTTTGAGCTAAATTAAGAAGGTGTTGTTTGAAGCATAGTATAAAGCAATAAAAAACAAGATAGAAACAAAGTGCCCTGTAGAGAAAGGAAAATGGGTCTAAAAAATTAGTAACGGAATAGAAGATGATTCTAAGTAAGAAAAATGTGATGAAGCTTACTCTAAGGTTAAATGGTTACAACACAGACAGACAACCAACAGTAACACAGTGAGAGACAAAAATGGGATACTGTTATTTGATACAGAAGATGCAAGTGAGGCAAAAACTGAAAGTTCAGATGAGTATAATAAAGATGAAATACTAATTAGTGAAAGCAATAAGGGGCCATCGATTCCAAAAGAAGAGTTATTGTTTGCACTAAATACGTTAAAATCAAATAAAGCAACGGACACAGGTGACTTCCCTGGAGAACTAAAAAACACCAGTGACAAAGTTAAAAGTAAATTATTTACTGTGGTGTACAAATATCATAAAGAGGGTATCATACACCTGACATCACGAGTGTTTGCTCTTTCCAACAGTACGTCGTGCACGAACGTATCTAAGAAAACATAATAGTTATGATTTTGTTTAAATCGGGTGATTCTTTTTGGTACACCCTGTACTACGTACTCTCCTTCCATTCACGTATTGGGTGCGAGTAGAATGACTGCCTAATGACTCTGAATGTTTAATATTCCCTATGCAGTCTCTAAACCAGGACGATCAGGCGTTGACTTGAACCCAGTCCCTTCGGAATGCGTGTCCAGTGCCTTAAACACCGTTACTCAAGATAAACAGAACCAAATGTCCTAAATTTTTCCAGTACACGCTGTGCAACTCATCCCACTTTTATTAACAGGTTATTGCGATACAGCTACCGGCCACAATTCTTTGTTAAACTCCCATGACTAGTTAGTACTGCAAAGAGCGTTGTAAACTATCGTCAAGAACAACAGATGACATTTCAAAAACATTTAATACGATTACATGTAGATCTTAAAGAAGTAATCTCCTGTCTTGGCACGTGCTGTGTCTACCTACGGAGGAGGAGAAGTACACCCCATATGGGAGAGCATTTTCTTCGTATGATGGACTGTTGCTGACACAACGGAACATAACAAATTACTCAACCTGCTCATCAGAAATGGGTTTCTTCTTGTGGCGACTTTGCTTTCGTCCATTCTTGTGGCTAACTTTTGTGGTTCACTGTTTACAAATTCTGAAGAACAGTTACAACGTGTTGTTTATTATAATCAACACAACTGCACAGCAGAAATAAGATGGCTATCAAAACAAAGCTTGTTTTGACGTCACAACCGATGTATCGAACCGGGTGTTATGGTTCAAAAATGGCTCAAATGGCTCTGAGCGCTATGGGACTCTATGGCTGTGGTCATCAGTCCCCAAGGACGTAGAACTACTTAAACCTAACTAACCTAAGGACATCACACACATCCATGCCCGCGGCAGGATACGAACCTGCGACCGTAGCAGCAGCGCGGCTCCGGACTGGAGTGCCTAGAACCGCTCGGCCACCGCGGCCGGCCCGGGTGTTATCCTTCATTTTCTAATGAATTGTGGTTATGCACAAAACTGTGTGTGTATATATAAAATTATTCACTCCTGGAAATTGAAATAAGAACACCGTGAATTCATTGTCCCAGGAAGGTGAAACTTTATTGACACATTCCTGGGGTCAGATACATCACATGATCACACTGACAGAACCACAGGCACATAGACACAGGCAACAGAGGATGCACAATGTCGGCACTAGTACAGTGTATATCCACCTTTCGCAGCAATGCAGGCTGCTATTCTCCCATGGAGACGATCGTAGAGATGCTGGATGTAGTCCTGTGGAACGGCTTGCCATGCCATTTCCACCTGGCGCCTCAGTTGGACCAGCGTTCGTGCTGGACGTGCAGACCGCGTGAGACGACGCTTCATCCAGTCCCAAACATGCTCAATGGGGGACAGATCTGGAGATCTTGCTGGCCAGGGTAGTTGACTTACACCTTCTAGAGCACGTTGGGTGGCACGGGATACATGCGGACGTGCATTGTCCTGTTGGAACAGCAAGTTCCCTTGCCGGTCTAGGAATGGTAGAACGATGGGTTCGATGACGGTTTGGATGTACCGTGCACTATTCAGTGTCCCCTCGACGATCACCAGAGGTGTACGGCCAGTGTAGGAGATCGCTCCCCACACCATGATGCCGGGTGTTGGCACTGTGTGCCTCGGTCGTATGCAGTCCTGATTGTGGCGCTCACCTGCACGGCACCAAACACGCATACGACCATCACTGGCACCAAGGCAGAAGCGACTCTCATCGCTGAAGACGACACGTCTCCATTCGTCCCTCCATTCACGCATGTCGCGACACCACTGGAGGCGGGCTGCACGATGTTGGGGCGTGAGCGGAAGACGGCCTAACGGTGTGCGGGACCGTAGCCCAGCTTCATGGAGACGGTTGCGAATGGTCCTCGCCGATACCCCAGGAGCAACAGTGTCCTTAATTTGCTGGGAAGTGGCGGTGCGGTCCCCTACGGCACTGCGTAGAATCCTACGGTCTTGGCGTGCATCCGTGCGTCGCTGCGGTCCGGTCCCAGGTCGACGGGCACGTGCACCTTCCGCCGACCACTGGCGACAACATCGGTGTACTGTGGAGACCTCACGCCCCACGTGTTGAGCAATTCGGCGGTACGTCCACCCGGCCTCCCGCATGCCCACTATACGCCCTCGCTCAAAGTCCGTCAACTGCACATACGGTTCACGTCCACGCTGTCGCGGCATGCTACCAGTGTTACAGACTGCGATGGAGCTCCGTATGCCACGGCAAACTGGCTGACACTGACGGCGGTGGTGCACAAATGCTGCGCAGCTAGCGCCATTCGACGGCCAACACCGCGGTTCCTGGTGTGTCCGCTGTGCCGTGCGTGTGGTCATTGCTTGTACAGCCCTCTCGCAGTGTCCGGAGCAAGTATGGTGGGTCTGACACACCGGTGTCAATGTGTTCTTTTTTCCATTTCCAGGAGTGTAGTTATGAACAAAATTCAAAATAAAACCGGTCAGCTGCACATTTGTTGTATTTTATTGCACTTAACAGATTAAATTGTCGAAATGAGTTCATTGCAATTAAATATATCAATCGTGCAGTTGACGACTAGTTTCTAATGTTTTCTGAACAACGGGCACGTCACAGCACACACAAAGAAGAAAGACTATTAATTTCACAACTATGTTTACTCTGGTGAATAGTGACAAAATGTCAAAATACTGCTAAGATTGGCAACTTGCTTTAAACGTCGAGAAATATAAAATTAGGCACTTCACAAAACGAAGAAATATATTTATCCTAAAAGTAAAATACGAGGGATGGAACTTAAATATTGGCAACTATTTATTCACACTCGATACAAAAGAGTTACATGATTGCACCTGTTAGTGTCAAATGGTTCAAATGGCTCTGAGCACTATGGGACTTAACGTCTGACGTCATCAGTCCCCTAGAACTTAGAACTACTTAAACCTAACTAACCTAAGGACATCACACACATCCATGCCCGAGGAAGGATTCTAACCTGCGACCGTAGCGGTCGCGCGGTTCCAGACTGTAGCGCGCAGAACCGCTCGGCCACCTCGGCCGGCCCTGTTAGTGTCTTTCAAAGTAGTCACCAGCGTGTGTAGAATCCGTTGCCGGCGATGTGGAAGGTGCAGTACACCGTTAGCAGAGCCTGTTCTGTCGATGGTGCGAATGGAGCGGTCTACTGCCTGACGAATCTTTGCAACAGTTCTGAAGCGAATGCCAGGAAGTGGTTCCTTCATGTTGGGAATCAAGCCAAAGTCACAACGACTTAATTCCGGGGAGTATGGTGGATGGTAAAGTACGGCACAGAACAGCTTGCGTTGTACGCGCCCGCGCATTGTCGTGCAAAATGATGGCTGGGTTGCGCAGGAAGTGTCGCCGCTTCTTTCGCAAAGCTGGGCGTAGTTCAGGCTCCAAAAACGAACAGTAGTACTCTGCACTGACTGTATGCCGTGGAGGAACGTAATGCGTTAGGATAACACGGTCACAGTCGTACACGAGAATTGCCGTAACTTTCCCCATCGTATACGCTCATCTAGTTTCGTGGGCGGCTTCACGAACCCTATGGCGTCGGTCACTGTCCACCAACGCGTCAACAGCGTGCAATTCTTGTTCAGAGACGCTAGGATGACCTGCCCGTTGCATGTCTGTCACAGTTTGCCGACCTCCGTTGAAGGCTTTTACCCAACGTGCCACTGTTCTGTACGGCAATGCCGATTTCCCGCACGCCTCTTGAAGACCTCGATGAGACTGTCGTGCTGTATGACCTTTGTCACATTCAGTCTTGATCTCCGTTGTTCCTGTTTGGAAAACATAGTGACACTCGCTCACAAGTGCCTGTGTTTCCCTCGATTGTGCGCACGCCGGTGACGTGAGACGGGCGAGTCCATTTGCTCGGAGGTAAGGTAGACATGTCAACAACATGTGCTATCAGCGACAATAGCAGATTCCATTGCGCAGTGTCTCCACAGCAGTGTTGCCACTATTTAAGTTCCAACCTACGTATCAGTGAGTTAAAGTTGGAATCAGTCAACTCAGGCAAATACAACGGTGCAACACTTTGTAGGAATGTGAAGTGGAACGATCACACTGGCTCAGCCGTAGCGAAAGCAGCTATCAGGCTACGGTTTATTTTTCGAATAGTGGGGAAATGTAAATTAGTTTATGAAGGACATAAATGGCTCGTGGGACACGTACCAAATGGGAGTAACTGAGGACAAATGGGTCAAATCGCTCTGAGCACTTGAGCACTATGGGACTTAACTGCTGAGGGCATCAGTCCCCTAGAACTTAGAACTACTTAAACGTAACTAACCTGGGGACACCACACACATCCATGCCCGAGGCAGGAATCGAACCTGTGACCGTAGCGGTCACGCGGTTCCAGACTGTAGCGCCTAGAACCGCTCGGCCACTCCGGCCGGCAACTGAGGACACTGAACGTAAACAGACAAGGGCAGCACGAGTGGTTACAGGATTGTCTGACCTGGTGGTGAAAAAACTGAACTGGCCCACTCGTGAAGATACAAGTTAACTATCTCGAAAAGCTTGTTCACACAGTTTCATTCAGCGGTTATAAACTATGACGCTAGGACCATGCTGCAGACCCTGCGTATTGCTCCCGCAGGGATCGTCAAGACAGGACTACATTAACTACAGCGCGCACAGGGGCCTTTAAACAGTCGTTCTTCCCATCCTCCATACGTGGAGTACAGTGGTTTGCTGAGTATAGATGTACATTTATGTTAATATTAGTATTTTTGTAATGTCATTTTTTGCCTGGAAACATGTTGGAATATTTTTCTGCTCATTACAAATTCAGAGTGGTAGCGGTCTCGAGAAAGCCATTTCTAAATTTTAACAATCAGTCACATTTCAAATAGCGACCATTCTGGCTGTAAATCGTCCCAATTTCACCAATATCGTCTAAGATTTGCCAAAAAGGCAAGGACTGCTAATGGAAAGGTACTGAAAGCTATAATAATAATACCAACAATGGAGGGATTCTTGAAGTTGTTTCACGAAGCTGGCTTGCTACTTAGCAACTTTCTTCAATTTCGTTTCCAGGGATAACCTTAAGATGAGAAACGGGATGGAAAGATTAGTGTAGGAGTTCAAGTGTCGAAATTTGGAGGAACAGAACACTGCAGTAACGATAGTCCAAATAATGATGGGATATGCATATCACGTGCTGACAGTGATTCCAATAAGACATGAAGCAATATCTATATTACAGTGTATGCATTACAACAAGTAGCTTAGTTTGTATCCACCTGCTTAGCAATTAATTCACTACCTAAACAACTATGTCGGTGTTCTTGATGTTAACACCTATATATTTTTCTCGTCTCCTATTTTCAACGGAATCCACAGCCAGACCATTTTTTCTGAATGACATGGGGCTGCCTGAATGATTGTTATTAGCTGCATCGAAATATTCTTTTATTTTCGGTTCTCCACTGCTGCACAGTTTCAGCTGTCGTTTCAAGTGTCTGACATTCACCATTCAAAGTATTTGTAAACCTGTTACAGGACATTAAAATCGGATGTGTGCACACGTCGCTATACGAGGCTTGAACTCTGCTGGGGAAACTTTAGATGAGGTGCCTGAATGTCCGTGGAGGAATAATAGGCCAATTCTCCTCAAAACCCGAAACCAGAGAAAGTGGTCATGTTGTACGTTGGGGTCTGGAGCGACGTCGACGTTTTAACTCATCCACAGGTGTTCTGTTGGGTTCAGGTCGGGGCTCCAGGCAGGCCGCCCGCAGCTCGTGGTCTAGTGGCTCGTATTGCTGCTTCTGGATCATAGGGTCCTCGGTTCGATTCCCGGCCCGGTTGGGGAGTTTCTCTGTCCGGAGACTGTGTGATTGTGTTGTCATCATCATTTCAACATCATCATCATCATCATTCGTGACAGGACAATGGCTACATTGGTTTGTGCACAAAATTGTAGTGAAAAAATTGAGACTTTGTACGGGCACTGATGACCGCGCAGTTGAGCGCCCGACAAACCAAACGTCATCATCTGGGCAAGCCACTGCATCTCAGGACTGTAACTGTCTCCAAACCATTGCCTCATACATTTTGCATTATTACAGGATGCATTGTCTTGATACAATCAATTATTGTCTCCGAAATGTTCCTCTAGTTTAAACAGAAAACAATGCCGTAACGCTTTTAGCGATTACGTATGTGCAATAAGGGTACCACACCGCAAACACGAAAGATATCCCCACAATTTAACCAACATCACTTCTTCCATACTTCAATGTTGGTATTACAAATGATAGCAGGTAACGTTTTCTTGGCATCTGCCAATCCTAAACCCTGCCATCGGATTGTGACCGGGTTTAGCGCGTTTTTCACTCCAAATCACTCTTTTCCAGTCATCAACTGTGTGCCGGTGTCGCGTTTACATACTTCGCTTGACGTTGAGTACCGAAATGTGTGAGCTAAGAGCAGCTGTTTGACCATCGTACTCCATTCTTTATAACTTCCCGTGCACAGTAGACTGGTGGTAGCACTTTGGAACTCAGCAGCGATCTCTTCCGATGATTCCAAGATATTTTTTACACCTACCCTCTGCAATGCTCGACGCCGACTGGCAGTCAGTAGATGAGTTCTGCCGGGTCTTTGTTTAGGTGAAGTTGTTCATTCACATTTCCACTTCACAACTACACCAACAACAGCAAACGTGGCAGCTTTAGAAGGACTGAAATGTCCCTGATGGACTTGTTATTCGGGTGACATCCAATTTCCAAGTCACTCTCCTTACCGACTCACGCTGTTGTTACTGCTGCTCTACTGGCTACACTCGCACTCGCAGTTGTGTTGTTGTGATCTTCAGTCCTGAGATTGGTTTGATGCAGCTCTCCATGCTACTCTATCCTGTGCAAGCTGCTTCATCTCCCAGTACCTACTGCAGCATACATCCTTCTGAATCTGCTTACTGTATTCATCTCTTGGTCTCCCTCTACGATTTTTACCCCCCACGCTGCCCTCCAATGCTAAATATGTGATCCCTTGGTGCCGACCTACCAACCGGTCCCTTCTTCTTGTCAAGTTGTGCCACAAATTTCTCTTCTCTTCAATTCTGTTCAGTACCTCCTCATTAGTTATGTGATCTACCCATCTAATATTCAGCATTCTTCTGTAGCACCACATTTCGAAAGCTTCTATTCTCTTCTTGTCCAAACTATTTATCGTCCATGTTTCACTTCCATACATGGCTACACTCCATACAAATACTTTCAGAAATGGCTTCCTGACACTTAAATCTATACTCGATGTTCACAAATTTCTCCTCTTCTTCGCTGTTGCGGGGAGTGTCGCTCCTGCAGCAAGTCCGTCCGACTTGCCGGTGCAAGCTACTGATGAGCCGGTTGCCGCAGACGATATTCAATAAAATCCACGGGCTGACTGGCGGAACCTACCCTATAACAACAGGAAGCTTGTGTGTGCTGTACAGCTGGGGAAGGCGCAACACTGGTTTGAACGGCTGATTTTGCACGCTCTGTAGGGTAGTAATGTGAGAGTTGGCGGCGTACCCCCGAACCACAGTGTAAAGTAGAGAGAGGGTGATGGCGTGGCGAGGGGGAAGCGTCGACTCGGGTTTCAGCAGAGCGTAGGGCGTGCGAAAACGCCCCAGAGACCTACCCCAGATATCTCACGCAGAGATAAGGCTGTGAGTTTTACAGCGAGGTAGGTAGCCGTTTTTGTCCAAGGGATGGGGCGTCACGAGACGGAAGGGTCGGTGGCACCTTCCGTCTGGTAGAAATGACCGCCTGACACTGCTCTCCGCCTCCTTTCGTACAGATGGGTACGGATCTAGTGACAACTAGCGATCAGTTTCGCATTGCATAATGGTATCCAGACAATTTTAATTCTCGAAATATGGCACTGGCGTGCTGCTCAATACAATTAAGTACGTGACAAATAGTGTTTAAAAGGTGCTCCAGCTTTTATGAACAACAGATTACGGAAAAATTGAAAAAATCAACAAAATGATCCAAATGGTTCTCAGCACTATGGGACTTAACATGTGATGTCATCAGTCCCCTAGACTTAGAACTACTTAAAACTAACGAACGTAAGGACATCACACACATCCATGCCCGAGGCAGGATTCGAACCTGCGACCGTAGCAGCAGCGCAGTTCGGGACTGAAACGCCTAGAACCGCTCGGCCACAGCGGCCGGCGAAAAAAATCAACACATAAAAATATCTTGATTAAATAAAATACTAGAACGGTAGTGACTTTGAAGATAATGAACGAAGATACGGCATTACGTCACAGCAACAAAACTAGGAAATTTGTAAGAAGCCGAATGCCTGGGTTTGACGAAGACAGGAGCAAATAGACAACATTGAAAAGAAAATCAGCAAAATCCTAAGAAAAATGATGGGGCCAATGAACCAACGGCGAATACAGCGTCAGGAATGACGAAGATTTGCAAAACAAAAAATGGACAGCTAAATGTAACGATGAGGAAACGAAATTTTATGTCCAAATGGTTCGGAATAATGAAAAGAAGATACTCGAGATAATTTCTAACACAGCAACAGCGAATAATCTCCCTGGTGGAAGTGGCTGCAAGAAGTCAGAGACGATCTGAAAATGACAAAGATTGAAGAACGTGGTATGCTGGTCATTTCGAAAGGGGGTTTTCGACTACCGAAAACGCAGAAGATCGCAAACAGCAGCACTCTAACCGAATGAAAAATGGAAATGTAATTAGAAGTAATTATTTACAAATATTATTTACAAATTGAATAAAACCATAAAAAGTCATTACTTTTATTTTTCTTCGCCTGACTGTGCAACGGCTATTTATATTGGTATTTTAGATACACGCCTGGCAAAAATGTTAAGCACCCAGAAGAAGAGGAGGAAACGAATTGAAACTTTACAGGTTGAGAGGGTCTGTGATGTCGTTTCAGTGATCACAAAATGGAATGAGATTTACAAAGAACATGGCAGTACGAGCCCACTAATTAGTATGACGTAGAACATGCATGTATTGATTCGTTTAGGAAGGGTGCCATAAGTCCGCTGTATCCTCAACCTAGGCAAGCTGGCCTGCAACCGCAGTAACTCGTCCTGGACAGAGATGATGCCCCAACTCGTCCCACGTGTGTTCTATAGGTTGTGGATCTTGCTGGCCACAGGAGTACCTCAACGCAACACAGACAGTTCATGTACACAAATGCCACAGGTGGACAGTTCATGTACACTAATGCCATACATGGACGAACGTTGTTCTGATGAAAAGTGGCATGACGATACTGTTGGTTGGTTAGTTGCCCGGTTTGGGGGAGGTGACCAAACAGTGAGGTCATTGGTTTAGGGAAAGCTGGGGAAGGAAATCGGCCATGCCCTTCCGAAGGAACGATACCAGTATTTCCCTGAGGTGATTTAGGATAATCATGGAAAACCTACATCAGAATGGCTGGGCGAGGGTATGAAACGTCGTCCTCTCGAATGCTAGTCCAGTGTGCTAACCACTGCGCCGCCTCGCCCTGTGGACGGTACTGTCCTATGAGACGTAACACATGAGGACGAAAAGCGTCCGTGATGTACCGGTTGTGCAGTCAGAGTTCTCTCCATCAGTACTGGCCGTGACCTGTAATACCTGAAGCCTCCCCACACTATGAGGACAGGAGCAACAACGCCGAGTCTCCACAATATTTTGGAACAACAGGATCTCTCTTCCGCCCTAATGTTTCCATGCATTCCAAGATCAGATTCAGATGTTCCATAAATCTGCATATTGCACGATTCGACCAGTTAGCCAAATGGTAACCCATACTGAGGCCCATATTAGATTCTATCACGTGCTCAAAACGTTGTCTCACAGGAGTATGCGGCACTTAAGCTTCCTTCACAGCCATCAGTCAACATATGGCGCTGTTCGCGCCCCTCATATACTCTATGAGGCCCGGTAACAACACTAAACACGAACAACACTAATGCACTTTGGTGGTCGTCTATGTGTTACCGAGAACTACAATCCTAATCATTTACATACGCGCCAATGGTATGTACATGTACGAAGTTGCAGGCCAGAGTGGCCGTGCGGTTCTAGGCGCTACAGTCTGGAACCAAGCGGCCGCTACGGTCGCAGGTTCGAATCCTGCCTCGGGCATGGATGTGTGTGATGTCCTTAGGTTAGTTAGGTTTAACTAGTTCTAAGTTCTAGGCGACTGATGACCTCAGAAGTCAAGTCTCATAGTGCTCAGAGCCATTGAACCAATTTTTTTGTACCAACTTGCACAGACCTCTGAGCATATATTTTGGATGCTTCACTTTTCTTGTCACACAGTGTATAGAGGGTGTATCATAATTAACGGCGTAAACGCATATAGTTGAAAGTACACGATACTAGTAGCAAAAAAGTCTCAGTAAACAAAGGGTCTTCGATTCTCTGAAACGAATCTCTTCTACTGCAAGGTCTTTGCTTTCCATATTTTGGGAAGCGGTAGTATGGGCCAAAATAAGAAAAAAATGTCCAACAAGCATCTGCACTGAAACGCATACCTTAAAATTTACGAGCAGTTGATCGTTAGAAGAGTTTTGTTTCAAACTAGCAACGATGAACAAGTGCTCATAGCTCTTAAGGAATGCATTTTAGAGCACATGTTTACTGGACTTTTTGTTTTGTTTTGGTCCATACTACCAGTTCCCAAAATATGAAAAGCAAAGAACTTGCAGATTTTCGACCCCATGTTTACTGAGACTTTTTTGCTACTAGTATCGTGTACTTTCAACTGTATGCGTTTACGCGATTAATTATGATAAACCGTATATTACTTCTGATATGTATTTCAAACGCTATGACTACACAGCTGCAATTGAGCAGTGATGGAATATCCAAAATGAGAGGTTATTATAATCCTGCTAGTTGGCGGCTCTGCAAACACTAGCCATCTCCAGCAACTGCGAGGCACCACGAGTTCTGAAGGTCAATGCCCTCTCCTGCAAAGTAGGAGCGAGACTCTGGAAGGCCTGTTAAGGCATGGGATTACCACATATGTGTGTGTGTGTGTGTGTGTGTGTGTGTGTGTGTGTGTGTGTGACGGCCCACCCCGCAAGCAGCACAAAAGGAAAGGACGAGGTGCGGCATCGAGGTGGCGCAGCTGACGCATCGCGGGCAGACAGCGCGGTGACGTCAAGGCGGCTATTATGTAGCCGCCATTGTAACGGTCTCAGCCACTCGACACCACCTGGCAGTGACGACACTCTTTAAGAGTAGGCTCCACAGGGCCGTTTGATCTTCAGGTTACAGAGGGGACGGAGGGGTGAGGCAGAGAGATATGCCGCCGATCGGCACGGTCACAGAGGTTTTCAACGCTCAGCAGGACAATTACGTGCACCCCTCTGCTCAAACAGATGAATAGTTCAAATGGCTCTGAGCACTATGGGACTTAACATCCGAGGTCATGAGACCCCTAGAACTTATATGTACTTAAACCTAACTAACCTAAGGACATCACACACATCCATGTCCGAGGCAGGATTCGAACCTGCGACCGTAGAGGTCGCGCGGGTCAAGACTGAAGCGCCTAGAAGCGCTCCTCCACACGGGCCGGCAAACAGATGAACTTTCGCGTTGTAACGTTTCACCGACTTTCAGATCATCGACAGGACATCGAACTTTACAGGCTAATTCTTACAATACCGTTAAAACAGCAACCAGCCACTGTTTATGTTGTTGTTGTGGTCTTCAGTCCTGAGACTGGTTTAAAGCAGCTCTCCATGCTACTCTATCCTGTGCAAGCTTCTTCATCTCCCAGTACCTACTGCAACATACATCCTTCTGAATCTGCTTAGTGTATTCATCTCTTGGTCTCCCTCTACGATTTTTACCCTCCACACTGCCCTCCAATGCTAAATTGGTGATCTCTTGATGCCTCAGAACATGTCCTACCAACCGATCCCTTCTTCTGGACAAGTTGTGCCACAAGCTCCTCTTCTCCCCAATCCTATTCAATAACTCCTCATTAGTTATGTGATCTACCATCTAATCTTCAGCATTCTTCTGTAGCACCACATTTCGAAAGCTTTTATTCTCTTCTTGTCCAAACTAGTTATCGTCCATGTTTCACTTCCATACATGGCTACACTCCATACAAATACTTTCAGAAATTACTTCCTGACACTTAAATCTATACTCGATGTTAACAAATTTCTCTTCTTCAGAAACGCTTTCCTTGCCATTGCCAGTCTACATTTGATATTCTCTCTACTTCGACCATCATCAGTTATTTTGCTCCCCAACTACCAAAACTCCTTTACTACTTTAAGTGTCTCATTTCCTAATC
This sequence comes from Schistocerca gregaria, assembly GCF_023897955.1. Lineage (NCBI taxonomy): Eukaryota > Metazoa > Arthropoda > Insecta > Orthoptera > Acrididae > Schistocerca > Schistocerca gregaria. The sequence continues at coordinate 23,500,862 of NC_064928.1, read as the reverse complement.
TAATTCCCTCAGCATCACCCGACTTAATTCGACTACATTCCATTATCCTCGTTTTGCTTTTGTTAATGTTCATCTTATATCCTCCTTTCAGGACACTGTCCATTCCATTCAACTGCTCTTCCAAGTCCTTAGCTGTCTGTGACAGAATTACAATGTCATCGGCGAACCTCAAAGTTTTTATTTCTTCTCCATGCACTTTGATACCTACTCCGAAATTTTCTTTTGTTTCCTTTACTGCTTGCTCAATATACAGATTGAATAACATCGGGGAGAGGCTAGAACCCTGTCTCACTCCCTTCCCAACCACTGCCTCCCTTTCATGTCCCTCGACTCTTATAACTGCCATCTGGTTTCTGTACAAATTGTAAATTGCCTTTCGCTCCTTGTATTTTACTCCTGCCACCTTTAGAATTTGAAAGAGAGTATTCCAGTTAACACTGTCAAAAGCTATCTTTAAGTCTACAAATGCTAGAAACGTAGGTTTGCCTTTCCTTAATCTTTCTTCTAAGATAAGTCGTATGGTCAGTATTGTCTCACGTGTTCCAGTGTTACTACGGAATCCAAATTGATCTTCCCCGAGGTCGGCTCCTACTAGTTTTTCCATTCGTCTGTAAAGAATTCACGTTAGTATTTTGCAGCTGTGGCTTAATAAACTGATTGTTCAATAATTTTCACATCTGTCAACACCTGCTTTCTTTGGGATTGGAATTATTATATTCTTCTTGAAGTCTGAGGGAATTTCGCCTGTTTCATACATCTTGCTCACCAGATGGAGAGTTTTGTCAGGACTGGCTCTCCCAAGGCCGTCAGTAGTTTCAATGGAATGTTGTCTACTCCCAGGGCCTTGTTTCTACTCAGATCTTTCAGTGCTCTGTCAAATTCTTCACGCAATATCATATCTCCCATTTCATCTCCATCTACATCCTCTTCCATTTCCATAATATTGTCCTCAAGTACATCGCCCTTATATAGACCCTCTATATACTCCTTCCACCTTTCTGCTTTTCCTTCTTTGCTTAGAACTGGGTTTCCATCTGAGCTCTAGATGTTCATACAAGTGGTTCTCTTATCTCCAAAGGTCTCTTTAATTTTCCTGTAGGCAGTATCTATCTTACCCCTAGTGAGATAAGCCTCTATATCCTTACATTTGTCCTCTAGCCATCCCTGCTTAGCCATTTTGCACTTCCTGTCGATCTCATTTTTGAGACGTTTGTATTCCTTTTTGCCTGCTTCATTTACTGCATTTTTATATTTTCTCCTTTCACCAATTAAATTCAGTATTTCTTTTGTTACCCAAGGATTTCTACTAGCCCTCGTCTTTTTACCTACTTGATCCTCTGCTGCCTTCACTACTTCATCCCTCAAAGCTACCCATTCTTCTTCTACTGTATTTCTATCCCCCATTCCTGTTAATTGTTCCCTTATGCTCTCCCTGAAACTCTGTACAACCTCTGGTTCTTTCAGTTTATCCAGGTCCCATCTCCTTAATTTCCCACCTTTTTGCAGTTTCTTCAGTCTTAATCTACAGGTCATAACCAATAGATTGCGGTCAGAGTCCACATCTGCCCCCGGGAATGTCTTACAATTTAAAACCTGATTCCTAAATCTCTGTCTTACCATTATATAATCTATCTGGTAACTTTTAGTATCTCCAGGGTTCTTCCATGTATACAACCTTCTTTCATGATTCTTAAACCAAGTGTTAGCTATGATTAAGTTGTGCTCTGTGCAAAATTTACCAGGCGGCTTCCTCTTTCATTTCTTAGTCCCAGTCCATATTCACCTATTGTGTTTCCTTCTCTCCCTTTTCCTACACTCGAATTCCAGTAACCCATGACTATTAAAGTTTCGTCTCCCTTCACTATCGAATAATTTCTTTTATTTCATCATACATTTCTTCAATTTCTTCGTCATATGCAGAGCCAGTTGGCATATAAACTTGTACTACTGTAGTAGGTGTGGGCTTCGTATCTATCTTGGCCACAATAATGCGTTCACTTTGCTGTTTGTAGTAGCTTACCCGCATTCCTATTTTTCTATTCATTATTAAACCTACTCCTGCATTACCCCTATTTGATTTTGTGTTTATAACCCTGTAGTCACCTGACCAGAAGTCGTGTTCCTCCTGCCACCGAACTTCACTAATTCCCACTATATCTAGCTTTAACCTATCCATTTCCCTTTTTAAATTTTCTAACCTACCTGCCCGATTAAGGGATCTGACATTCCGCGCTCCGATCCGTAGAACGCCAGTTTTCTTTCTCCTGATAACGACATCCTCTTGAGTAGCCCCCGCCCGGAGATCCGAATAGGGGACTATTTTACCTCCGGAATATTTTACTCAAGAGGACGCCATCATCATTTAATCATACAGTAAAGCTGCATGCCCTCGGAAAAATTACGGCTGTAGATTCCCCTTGCTTTCAGCCGTTCGCAGTACCAGCACAGCAAGGCCGTTTTGGTTAGTGTTACAAGGCCAGATCAGTCAATCATCCAGACTGTTGCCCCTGCAACTACTGAAAAGGCTGCTGCCCCTCTTCAGGAACCACGCGTTTGTCTGGCCTCTCAACAGATACCCCTCCGTTGTGGTTGCACCTACGGTACGGCTATCTGTATCGCTGAGGCACGCAAGCCTCCCCACCAAAGGCAAGGTCCATGGTTCATGGGGCATACTATCGATTCTTCAAAGAATCGAAATCCGGTATATGAAACAGATTCTAAATGAGTTAATGTGTTAAATATTTGACGTGAAGCTTGTAAGCAGACCTCCACGCTCTCCTCCAATGAGCACTTGCTCGAGACCACTGAAGTCGTGTGGTGTCACCGCCAGACACCACACTTGCTAGGTGGTAGCCTTTAAATCGGCCGCGGTCCGGTAATATACGTCGGACCCGCGTGTCGCCACTATCAGCGATTGCAGACCGAGCGCCGCCACACGGCAGGTCTAGAGAGACTTCCTAGCACTCGCCCAGTTGTACAGCCGACTTTGCTAGCGATGGTTAACTGACTTCTAAGCTCTCAATTGCCGAGACGATAGTTAGCATAGCCTTCAGCTACGTTATTTGCTACGACCTAGCAAGGCGCCAGTATCTGTACTATTGATATTGTGAATCATGTACCATAAAGAGCGACGTTCGTCATTAATGGATTAAAGTTAAGTATTCCATCAGCTACGTCCGTTTTTCTCTATTCTAATTCCCTTGCCATGTTCCAGACCTCACTTCAGCCTGCGTGAGCTAAAACCCGTGCATTTCGGCCTCCTTTAGAAAAACACGGTTGGCTCTCCTGCCAACCACAAGAAGTCGCAAAAGGCTGTGGTTTGCGGCCAGTGGAATGCACGCTACAGGGCGTTTGGCTCTGAGTTGTTCTTCAAGTAACCGATCTGTAGCGGTTCATCACGTCACGTAGGCCTCAAGTGCTGCAGCTGACACCGTGCGGTGCGTTCCTGAACCCTAAGTCTTTTGTGACCACCTCTGCCAGCAACTATGTACAGTGGCTACAGTCCCGCCAAGTCTTTCTGCAGTATCAAAGAAGAAACAACCAGTTTCCGGTAGCCATTTTACACTACCTCGTTCTAACTCAGTAAGGTGTTTGTCGCCTTAAATGGATTTTTGACAAACGTCAACTCACGACGTCAGTCTCAATCGTGACTGGCGCTCACGGCCGTTACAGCGCGTGTTTAACCCGACCTCACAGTAGTGCTACTGGCGCCATTCTTGCGGCCGCCGTGAAGCCTGAACAGACATCACCTTTCAGATGTACAAACGCGCCTACCAGCTTCCGTTCACAACGCACGTCTCATTAGGGCTGTCATTTTTTCCGTCAGTGGGTAGTTCTTCCGATCTTCTACCTCCATCCTCCTTTCCTTCTCCGTCTCTTCCTGCTCCGACTCATCGCCCATCTCCTTCTTCCCTCCCTCCATCCATCTCCTTCTTTTTTTCTTTCTCTGTCTATTTTCTCCTCTCCTATATCTCTATCTATCTCCTCGTCTTCCCTATCTCTGTCTATTTCCTCCTCCCCGTTACTCTGCCCATCTCGTGCTCCCCTCTCTCTGTCATCTCCTCCTCCCCCCCTCTCTCACTCCATCACTTCGTCCCCTGTCCCTGTCCTACTCCTTTTCTCTTTCTCTCTCCCTCTAGTCCCTCCCCCTCCGTGCTTCTCCTCCCACCCTCTACTCCACATCACCCCCAGTAAGTGCATCTCCTCCTATTCCGCCCCCCCCCCCCTCTGGCCATCACCATCCTCTTCCCTTTTTGCAAACTTCCCCCTCTCCCTCTCTCTGTCCACGTGCTCCTCTCCCTGTGCTCCTCTCCCTATCTGCGTCCATCTCCTCCTCCTCCTCCTCCTCTCGCTGTCCATATTCTCCTCGAATGCACATGTCGCAAATATTTAACATATTTCACACGTATTTCTACATATAAACACCTATACCTCTAGCAAATTCTGCTCTGCAGTTTCATTTTCAAGCAGCTCAGTGTTTACGACGTCATATCTCCTGAACTGTTTATCGTTACAGTGATACAATTTTTCACTAAGATTCAGTGGTATATGTGCATACTGTTTCCGAAATCTGCTACGAATGGAGTTAAGTCATGGCTGAGGCGGCAGTTTTGCTCTATGAACAGCGAAATTGTGCAAATAACTTACGGAAATGCAGCCGGTTGACGTCATCGACAACTGTCAGTATCCTTTCACCATTTTGTTGCTAAGGAGCGGTACAGGAGGGTGGAGTGAGCGGTCAGCGAGAAAAAGTCTCGTAAAGGTTTGAGGTTATATGGAAAGTTGTCTGCAAGTGGTATCACTCTCAAATGCTGGATGAGTATCTACACCTACATCCATACTCCGCAAGCCACCTGACGGTGTGTGGCGGAGGGTACCCTGAGTACCTCTATCGGTTCTCCCTTCTATTCCAGTTTCGTATTGTTCGTGGAAACAAGGATTGTCGGTATGCCTCTCTATGGGCTCTAATCTCTCTGATTTTATCCTCATCGTCTCTTCGCGAGATATACGTAGGAGGGAACAATATACTGCTTGACTCATCGGTGAAGGTATGTTCTCGAAACTTCAACAAAAGCCCGTACCGAGCTACTGAGTGTCTCTCCTGCAGAGTCTTCCACTGGAGTTTATCTATCGTCTCCGTAACGCTTTCGCGATTACTAAATGATCCTGTAACGAAGCGCGCTGCTCTCCGTTGGATCTTCTCTATCTCTTCTATCAACCCTATCTGGTACGGATCCCACACTGCTGAGCAGTATTCAAGCAGCGGGCGAACAAGCGTACTGTAACATACTTCCTTTGTTTCCGGATTGCATTTCCTTAGGATTCTTCCAATGAATCTCAGTCTGGCATCTGCTTTACCGACGATCAACTTTATTTGATCATTCCATTTTAAACCACTCCTAATGCGTACTCCCAGATAATAGATGGCATTAACTGCTTCCAGTTGCTGACCTGCTATATCGTAACTAAATGATAAGGGATCTTTCTTTCTATGTATTCGCAGCACATTACACTTGCCTACATTGAGATTCAATTGCCATTCCCTGGACCATGCGTCAATTAGCTGCAGATCCTCCTGCATTGCAGTACAATTTTCCATTGTTGCAACCTCTCGATACACCACAGCATCATCTGCAAAAAGCCTCAGTGAACTTCCGATGTCATCCACAAGGTCATTTATATATATTGTGAATAGCAACGGTCCTATGACACTCCCCTGTGGCACACCTGAAATCACTCTTGCTTCGGAAGACTTCTCTCCATTGAGAATGACATGCTGCGTTCTGTTACCTAGGAACTCTTCAATCCAATCACACAATTGGTCTGATAGTCCATACTCTCTTACTTTGTTCATTAAACGACTGTGGGGAACTGTATCGAACGCCTTGCGGATGTCAAGAAACACGGCATCTACCTGTGAACCCGTGTCTAAAGCCCTCTGAGTGTCGTGGACGAATAGCGCGAACTGGGTTTCACACGATAGTCTTTTTCGAAACCCATGCTGATTCCTACAGAGTAGATTTCTAGTCTCCAGAAAAGTCATTATACTCGAACATAATACGTGTTCCAAAATTCATTCCCGTTTTGGCGTGCCGTGAGCTATGTTCCTTTTTCACTCCCAACCCTTTCAGAGGTTGGTGGTTGTGACGCCCACAGTGGTTCCGTCCGGACTTTGGCCGAGATCGAACAAGTGGTTTAGGAGGAGATGTGGAATGTACACCATACACACGTACATACATACGTCCAATTTTTTTATTAAATGTATGGTTATGGATACTAGAAATCAATTTTCTTCCCTGGAATCCGTACGATACGGAATCTGCAATTAAACTAGTTTAGCCAATTACTACACAGGACTTCCACCGGTTTCGAACCGACAGGACCATCTTCAGACAAATGTTCGCATTTGAAATTATTTACTCATATGCTGTACATGTGATATACGCTGACTGTGGCGAAGGTTTCTTGATGTAGTCGTGCCCTACAGCAAAAAGCAATGTAAGGAAAAGGACTAATTGTAAGTCTACGAATGAATTATAATAACGTAAACAACTTAAGATTTACTTCAAAATTGCTGTTACTGCAAAATAAACATTCATCAGAAGCAAGGGGACGCCCCTAGCAGATTTCTCAGGTCCCGCATCGAACATGATACTCGACGTTTTGTAATCACTGTACAGTCCACAGCGTACGGTGCGCCACCAGCCACACCTGGATGACTTCCATCTGAAAATGCACAGAATTGTCGAATATGGGGAACGGAAAATCCACACGCAAATCAACCAGTACCACTTCATCCTGAAAAGGTCGCTGTGTGGTGCTGGTTTACGGCATCATTTATCATACGGCCATATTTTGTCGAAGAAACAGGTGCTTCCGATCCTGTTACCTCTACCGTCGCTGGTAAGCGCAATGAATGTCTTTTGCGCAACCACGTCATTCCAGCTCTCCAACAGCGTGGCTTGGTGGATGGGATCATTTTTATGCGAGATGGCGCACCTCCGCACATTGCAAATCCAGTTAAGCAGCTGCTGAAGCGCCATTTCGGAAATGCTAGAATTGTCAGCCGCCATTTCCCTACAGCCTGGCCGTCTCGATCACCTGATCTTACTCTCTGAGACTTCCGGCTGTGGGATTATCTAAAAGATGATGTGCTCAGTGTTCCGATTGCAAACTTAGCTGCATTGAAGGCACGCATTGCGCAAAACATTCTGAACGTGACCTCGGAAATACTTCTATCAGTCGTGGAACATGCTGTTTGTCGGCTTCAACTTGTTGCAGAAAACGGTGGACAGGATATTGGACATATTCCAATCACACGGAAATTAATAATCCTATTTGGTTTTGATTGATGGTTTTTTTGCGGATTTTAGCCTCAGGACAGTTAAAAACCAATTTTTCCCACCTAGCCGTGGTGGATGGCCGCCCATACTGTCGCAAGCCAGCACCCAGCATTTTGCTAGAAATAGTGATGTAACTTCCAAAAATCATCAGAATATGAACATGAAAAGGTTCTAAAACCGATTCATGGAATAAAACATAATTATTCAAAAAAGTGACTGGTTGCAGTTTTATATAACTTATTTACATTGAAAGTTTACGTTTCAAATAGAACTCTACCAACTAGGACAGTATTTCGTATTGAAGACAGTGGAGGCTACTAACCATACAATCGAAATTACCTCGCAAAAGGCTCATTTGCGGCCCTATGTTTACGGGAATGTTTCTGTTTCTTATCGTACACTTTCGTACGTCTAGTTTTCATTTTTCCAGTTTTTCATCCTGGCTATATATAAGGAAAATTCTCTACACTAATGTACACTCAGGTAGTTAGTTACGGGACACTTCCCTCCTCACATCGTGTCCGACCTCCTTTTGCCGGCACAGTGCAGCAGCGCGACGTGGCGTGGACACACTTCGCTGGAAGTCCCCTACTGAAATATTGTGCCATGCTGTCTCTAGAGTCGCCCATAACTGCAAAAGAGTTCTCGATGCATAAGTCTGTACACGAATTGACCTCTCTATTATGTGCCAGAAACGTTAGATGGGATTCATGTCAGGCGATCTAGGAAGCCAAATCAACCGCTCGAATTGTCCAGAATGATCTTCAAAGCAACACTGAAAAATTGTGACCCGGTGACAAGGCGCGCTGTCATCCACACAAATTCCATCGTTCTTTGAGAACAAGTAGCCGAACATAACCGTTTCCAGTCAACGATGGGTTCAGTTGGATCTGAGGACCGAGGCCATTCCATGTAAACACAGCCCACACCTTTATGGAGCCACCACCAGCTTGCGCAGTGTCTTGTTCACAGCTTGAATCCAGAGTTTCGTGGGATCGTCACCACACTCGAACTCTCCCATCATCTCTCGTCATCTGACCAGGCCGCCGGTTTCCCAGACCTCTAGCGTCCAAGCGATATGATTGCAACCCACGAGATGCGCTGCAGCCGATGTCGTGCTGTTAGCAAAGGTACTAGTCTGCTGCCGTAGCCCATTAACGCCAGATTCCGCCGCACTGCTCTAGCGGATGCGTTCGTCGTACGTCCCACATTGTTTTCTGCAGTGTTGCTTGTCTCTTAGCACTGACAACTCTTAGCAAACGCTACCGTCGGCCGTTAAGAGAAGCCTGTCAGCCACTGCGTAGTCTGTGGTGAGAGTTAATACAGGAAATTTGGTATTCTGCGCACATTATCGATAATGTGGATCTCGGAATATTGATGGCCCAAACGATTTCCCGAATGGAATGTCCCCTGCGTCTAGCTCCCACTACTATTTAGCATTCAATGTCTGTTAATTCCTGTCGTGCGGCTAAAATCACATCGGAAACCTTTTCACATGGATCACCAGAGTACAGACATCTCCGCAAATACACTGCCCTTTTCTACGTTGTACATGCGTATATCGCAATCCCACGACTTCTCACCTCACTATCTCTACATATATTTTCCACATCTCCTCCTCGTCACTAGATCCACTTTAATTGAACTTGGTACATCATCTCGCTGAGGCCGGCTTGGGGGTGAGAATCGGATGACATAGGAACTGCAGAGAGAAGAGGGGTGAGGTCTGGATATATTTCGTAAACCACATCAAATACTGACGAATCGATTCCACAGCCCGAACGTGAGGAGAGGAGCTAGTGTAATTGGTTAATACAAACCATACAAAAATGCACGGAAGTATGTTTCTTAACACAAATCTACGTTTTTAAATGGAACCCCGTTAGTTTTGTTAGCACATCTGAACATATAAACAAATACGTAATCAGTGCCGTTTGTTGCATTGTAAAATGTTAATTACATCCAGAGATATTGTAACCTAAAGTTGACGATTGAGTACCACTCCTCCGCTGTTCGATCGTGTGTATCGGAGAGCACCGATTTACGTAGGGATCCAAAGGGAACGGTGATGGACCTTAGGTACAGAGGAGACTGGAACAGCACATTACGCCCACATGCCAACACCTTTTTATTGGTCTTTTTCACTGACACATATGTACATTACCATGAGGGGTGAGGTACACGTACACACGTGGTTTCCGTTTTCAATTACTGAGTGGAATAGAGTGTGTCCCGACATGTCAGGCCAATAGATGTTTAATGTGGTGGCCAACATTTGCTGCACACAATTGCCATCTCTGGTGTAATGAATGTCGTACACGCCGCAGTACATCTGGTGTAATGTCGCCGCAGGCTGCCACAATACTTTCGTTGTTTCATATCCTTTCGGGTTGTAGGCACATCAAGGTACACATTCTCCTTTAACGTACCCCACAGAAAGAAGTCCAGAGGTGTAAGATCAGAAAAACAGGCTGGCCAATTTATGCGTCCTCCACGTCCTATGAAACGCCCGTCGAACATCCTGTCAAGGGTCAGCCTAGTGTTAATTGCGGAATGTGCAGGTGCACCATCATGCTGATACCACATACGTCGACGCGTTTCCAGTGGGACATTTTCGAGCAACGTTGGCAGATCATTCTGTAGAAACGCGATGTATGTTGCAGCTGTTTGGGCCTTTGCAATGAAGTGAGGACCAATGAGGTGGTCGCCAATGATTCCGCACCATACATTTACAGTCCACGGCCGCTGTCGCTCTACCTGTCTCAGCCAGCGAGGATTGTCCACGGACCAGTAATGCATGTTCCGTAGATTCACTGCCCCGTGGTTTGTGAAACCTGCTTCATCGGTAAACAGATAGAACTGCAACGCATTCTCTGTTAATGCCCATTGACAGAATTGCACTCGATGATTAAAGTCATCACCATGTAATTGCTGATGTAGCGACACATGAAACGGGTGAAAGCAGTGACGATGCAGTATGCGCATGACACTACTTTGACTCAGTCCACCGGCTCTCGCAATGTCCCGTGTACTCATGTGTGGGTTCATGGCAGCAGCAGCTAACACACCAACTGCACGCGCTTCTGCTGTGACGGTCCTGTTACGGACCCGTTTGCGTGCCACGACCATACCTGTTGCATACAGTTGGCGGTAGATGTTTTGCAATGCGCGGCACGTTGGATGCTCTCTGTACGGGTACCGTTCTGCATACACCCTGCAGGTTTCAGCTGCATTTCGTCGACACTCGACATAGATGAGTATCATCTCCGCCTTTTCAGAGTTCGAATACACTATGGTCACAGTTCCTACAACACTACACTATCACAGACATCTGGTAACACGGTGTACTACAGTTGGTCTGCATGCGGAGATGAATACAGAATAACAATAGCAGCAAGCGCTACATGCGGACACTGCGACAGCTAGACCAAACCACAACAGTGCACTACAGCCACACTCGTAAACACAGTCGTCATCGTAAACATGTACCTGCAGATGCTGCTGGCCGACCGTGGCCCGTGTTTGTTACAACAGGCAACTAAACGTCGGAGGTTTCAAGTGTCAACTTTAGGTTACAATATCTCCGGATGTAATTAACATTTTACAATGCAACAAACGGCACTGATTATGTATTTGTTTATATGTTCAGATGTGCTAACAAAACTAACGGGGTTCCATTTAAAAAAACGTAGGTTTGTGTTAAGAAACATACTTCCGTGCATTTTTGTATGGTTTGTATTAAACAATTACACTAGCGCCTCTCCTCACGTTCGGTCTGTGGAATCGGTTCGTCAGTATTTGATGTGGTTTACAAAATATATCCAGCGGTAACGTTAGGTAACTCACCCTGAGAGAGAGAGAGAGAGAGAGAGAGAGAGAGGAGAGAAGAGGTTGGATGAAGAGACGCAGAGGAGGAAATGGATAACGAGAAGGGGCATCTTGTGAATGACTTCCTTCAAGATAAGGACGTCACTCGACTAGAGCGGCCAGCATGTTCTCCAGTCACAAACCCTATCGAATATGTCTGGGATGGATTGAAAAAGGGCTGTTAATGGACGACGTGACCTACCAACGACTCTGAGGGATCCATGCCGAATCGCCATTGAGGACTGGGACAATCTGAACCAACAGTGCCTTGATGAAATTGTGGATAGTATGCCATGACGAATACAGTCATGCATGAATGCAAGAGGACATGCTACTAGGTATTACAGGTGCCGGCGTGTACAGCAATCTGGACCACCACCTCTGAAGGTCTCGCTGTAGAGTGGTACAAAATGCAATGTGTGGTTTCAAGAGCAATAAAAAGGTCGGAAATGATGTTTATGTTAATCTCTATTCCAATTTTCCGTAGAGGTTCCGGAACTCTCGCAACCAAGGTAATGGAAAACTTTATTTGATAGGTGAATATTGATCACGTCTTCTCCTCCCCCATCTCTCCCTCCATCCCCTCTTCACCCCTCTCTCAGTCTGTATCCTCCTCCTCTCCCATCCCTCTTTCCATTTCCTCCTTCCCCTTTTGTGTGTTCATCTCCTCCCATTCCTCTCTCTTTTTCTGTCTGCTCCTAACTCCTTTCGTCATCTCTTGTTCCACACGTTCCCTCAGAGTGGTTGGTGGGTCACGTCGTCCATAAACAGCCCTTTTCAATCTATTCCACGCATGTTCGATATGTTCGATAGGGTTTATGCCTGGAGAACATGCTGGCCACTCTAGTCGAGCGATGTTGTCATCCTGAAGGAAGTCAATCACAAGATGTGCACGATGGGGGCGCGAATTGTCGTCTTTGAAGACGAATGCCTCGCCAATATGCTGCCGATATGGTTGCACAATCCGTCGGAGGATGGCATTCGCGTATTGTACAGCCGTTACGACCACCAGCAGCGTACGTCGGCCCCACATAACGCCACCCGAAAACAGCAGGGAACCTCCACCTCCACCTTGCTGCACTCTCTGGACAGTGCGTCTAAGGCGAGCATTCTGCAAGGGCTGCCTCCAAATACGTCTCTGACGATGGTCTGGTTGAAGTCATACGCGACACTTATCGGTGAAGAGAACGTGATGCCTATGCTGAGCGGTCCTTTCGGCGTGCTGTTGGGCCCATCTGTACTGCACTGCATGGTGTCGTGGTTGCAAAGATGGACCTCAGCATGGACGTCGGGAGTGAAGTTGCGTATCATGTAGCCTATTGCACAAAGTTTGAGTCGTAACACAGGACTTCATGTGGCTGCACGAAAAGCATTATTCAACATGGTGGCGTTGATGTCAGGGTTCCTCCGAGCCATAATACGTAGGTGGCGTAATCCACTGCAGTAGTAGATCTTGGCCGGCCTGAGCGAGGCATGTCATCGACAGTTCCTGTCTCTCTGTATCTCCTCCATGTCAGAACGACATCGCTTTGGTTCATTCCGAGACGCCTGGACACGCACCTTATTGAGAGCTCTTTCAGGCAGAAACTAACAATGCGGACGCGATCGAACCGCGGTAATGACGGTCTAGGCGTGGTTGAACTACAGACGTGACGAGCCGTGTACTTCTTTCCTGGTGGAATGACTAGAACTGATCGGCTGTCGGACTCCCTCCGTCTAACAGGCGCTGCTTATACATTGTTGTTTACATCTTTGAGCGGGTTTAGTGACACCTCTGAACTGTCAAAGGAACTGTGTCTGTGATACAATATTCACATTCACATTCACATTCATCTTCTGGAGTTCTGGGAACCGGGATGACGCAAAACTTAAAATGTGTGTATATGACATAGGCGTACACACATGAAGATAAGGGTAAGAAGCTAGTTATATTTATAAGAATCACTGTGTGGGCATAACTACGTTCGTTATCTCCTCACTGGATCTACTGCTACCCAACTCGGTGCACGTTGAGAAGAATGAGCAAAAGTTCACGGCAAAGGTAACTAATGTCTGAGGAAAGAGGGCGATGACAAGTGATACGTGACTTGTGTGGAATAATGTTCTCGAACCGACCCTGCCCAGACCAACCGTCGACCTGAACTAGCTATGGACTCAAAATGAGTTAGTGGTAGTGTAAACAACAAAGGCTATTGATAGTGTAAACAAAAGAACCCATCCAACGTTGTTAAGTTACAGATGGCGTTAAAATAGGGAAAATCTTTTATCTCGCCATCAAATATTATGCAATAAACTGGCAAATAGTAAATATGGTACATTTAATACTAATAATGGGTAAAATACTATTATCAGACACTTCCCAGCATATATCAAAGGAAAACTGAAACGAATATTACTTTGGACGAAATACAAAATCAAATTCATCAAGTATCTCAATGTTACCACTTCTGTATATCAACAGAAAGCGGAGGGGGAAAACTAGAAGAGTGTCTCCTGGGCGTGCAAAAAATCGGAAGTTAATTATCACTGAATAAAATATTGCAACCAGCCACACTTATTCAATGTGTGATTTCTTTCACTGTTATTAGTTTCGGGCCTGGGCCGATTGTCTGTGGTAGTGAGGAATCTCATACAAATTTCATATTTTGTCGTATAATATAAACGAATTTTCATGATGATCTTGTTCACAAAAACTTTTACACTGAAGCGCCAAAGAAACTGGTATAGGTATGTACATGAAAGTCCTAAGAGATGTAAACACGCACAGTGCGGCGCTGCGGTCGGCAACGCCTATATAAGACAAGTGTCTGGCGCAGTTGTTAGATCGGCCACTGCTGCTTCAATGGAAGGTTAGCAAGATTTAAGTGAGTTTGAACGTGGTGTTATAGTAGGTGCACGAGCGATGAGACACACCATCTCCAAGGTAGCCATGAAGTGGGGATTTTCCCGTACGACCATTTCACGAGTATGCCGTGATTATCACGAATCCGGTAAAAGATCAAATCTCCGACATCGCTGCACCCGAAAAAAAATCCTGCAAAAACGAGACCAACGACGACTGAAGAGAGTTGTTCAGAGTGCCAGAAGTGCAACCCTTCTGCAAATTGCTGCAGACTTCAATGCTGGGCCATCAACAAGGGTCAAACGTCCGAACCATACAACGAAACATTTTCGGTATGGGCTTTCGGAGCCGAAGGCCCACTCGTGTACCCTTGATGACTGCACGACACAAAGCTTTATCCCGCGCCTGGGCCCAACAACGCCGACACTGGACTGTCCATGACTGGAAACACGTTGCCTGGACGGATGAGTCTCATTTCAAATAGTAACGAGGCAATACTAACCTCACGACTTATCTTAGAAGAAAGATTAAGGAAAGGCAAACCTACGTTTCTAGCATTTGTAGACTTAGAGAAAGTTTTTGACAATGTTGACTGGAATGCTCTCTTTCAAGTTCTAAAGGAGGCAGGGGTAAAATACAGGGAGCGAAAGGCTATTTACAATTTGTACAGATGGCAGTTATAAGAGTCAAGGGGCATCAAAGGGAAGCAGTGGTTGGGAAGGGAGTGAGACAGGGTTCTAGCCTCTCCCCGATGTTATTCAATCTGTATATTGGGCAAGCAGCAAAGGAAACAAAAGAAAAGTTTGGAGTATGTATTAAAATCCAGGGAGAAGAAATAAAAACGTTGAGGTTCGCAGATGACATTGTAATTCTGTCAGAGACAGCCAAGGACTTGCAAGAGCAGTTGTACGGAATGGACAGTGTCTTGAAAGAAGAATATAAGATTAACATCTACAAAGCAAAACGAGGATAATGGAATGTAGTCGAATTAAGTCGGGTGATGCTGAGGGTATTAGATTAGGAAATGAGACACTTAAAGTAGTAAAGGAATTTAGCTATTTGGGGAGCAAAATAACTGATGATGGTCGAAGTAGAGAGGATATAAAATGTAGACTGGCAATGACAAGGAAAGCGTTTTTGAAGAAGAGAAATTTGTTAACATCGAGTAAAGATTGAAGTGTCTGGAAGTCGTTTCTGAAAGTATTTGTATGGATTGTAGCCATGTATGGGAGTGAAACATGGACAATAAATAGTTGGGACAAGAAGAGAATAGAAGCTTTCGAAATGTGGTGCTACAGAAGTATGCTGAAGATTAGGTGGGTAGATCACGTAACGAATGAGGAGGTATTGGATAGGATTGGGGAGAAGTTTGTGGCACAACTTGCCTAGAAGAAGGGATCGGTTAGTAGGACATGTTCTGAGGCATCAAGGGATCACAAATTTAGTATTGGAGGGCAGCGTGGAGGGTAAAAATCGTAGAGGGAGACCAAGTGATGAATACACTAAGCAGATTCTGAAGGATGTAGGCTGCAGTATAGAGTAGCATGGAGAGCGGCATCAAACCAGTCTCAGGACTGAAGATCACAACAACAACAACAACAACAACAACGAGCGGATGGACGTGCACGGGTATGGAGACATCCTCATGAATCCATGAATCCTGCATGTCAGCATTGGACTGTTCAATTTGGTGCAGGCTGTGTAATGGTGTGGGGTGTATGCAGTTGAAGTGATATGGGACCCCTGATACGTCTACATACGACTTTGGCAGGTGACATGTAGGTAAGCATCCTGTCTGATCACCTGCATCCATCCATGTCCATTGTGCATTGTGCATTCCTACGGACTTGGGCAATTTCAGCAGAACAGTGCGACACCCCACACGTCCATTATTGTTACAGGGTGGCTCTACGAACACTCTACTGAGTTTAATGACTTCCGCTAGCCACCAAACTCCCCGACATGAACATTATTGAGCACATCTGTAATGCCTTGAAACGTGCTGTTCAGGAGATATCTTCACCCTCTCGTACTCTTACGGATTTATGGACAGCCTTACACGATTCGTGGTGTCAGTTCCCTCCAGCACAACTTCAGACATCAGTCGAGTCCCTGCCACGTCGTGTTGCGGTACTTGTGCGTGCTCGCGGGGGTCCTATATCATATTAGGCAGGTGTACCAGTTTCTTTGGCTTTTCAGTGTACGTTACACATACCGTTTCTAAGCAACAGCAAATTTAGGATCTCTCAAAAACCCGTCATTAACTGTAAGATTTGTTGTAAAACGACGCGAAACGTTATGCTGGTGGTTAAACGATTACTGTAACTAACATATTATCAAAGTATGTCGTTTCAATGCAACGACACGCTAAGTATCGATAAAAGACGCATCGTTCTTGGTACAGTTCATTGGAATTAAATGTCAATTAGTAACATGTTTACAATTAACGCTTTCACGAGATCGTGCGACTCAAAGGTGAATTGTACATCTTCACGGTCGATATAGTGCAACGAGCACGGACGCAGAATTGCAAAGTGACGCAGTTGCTGTGTACAAGTAGTGACATAGTTTTCACTTTCTTGTTTCAAGTTTTGCATTTCACATGCTGAAACTGAATAGGAACAGCGACCAAGTAAGAATCTCCTTCGGGTTTCACTTAAATGTTTATTTTGTTTTAGGGCGGAGAAACAAATAGGGTCATACGCGCCCATTCAGAACTGTAGAACACGAAGACAAAAAGAGCTTCAAAATGGCTCTGAGCACTATGGGAGTTAACAGCTGAGGTCATCAGGCCCCTAGAACTTAGAACTACGTAAACCTAACTAACCTAAGGACATGAGACACATCCATGCCCAAGGCAGGATTCGAACCTCCGACCGTAACGGTCGCGCGGTTCTAGACTGAAGCGCTTAGAACTGCTCGGCCACTCCGGCCGGTGACAAAGAGAGGAGTTAAAAACAACCACACATTAATCCCAATCGACGGAAGAGAAGACAGCAAAAAACAGGAACGAAAAAATTAAGTGGCCTTCGCCATACAGCTACGACGGATAAAAAGTAAAACGCAGTTGATAGCCCGCGCGTCTTTCTCTAAAACGGCCGATAACTCAGACGGAAGAAAAAGGCATTGCGTCAGGAAATGGCGGACCTTCAAAGGTTGAGTGCAATGAGTATAAAGTGGTGGGGGCGCACCAATTAACAAATTACGATGGCTATGAAGACAGTGCAACCTAGTTAAAATGATGTCTTCACGGCGAGAGAGACGAGAGGATGTCGTCCAAGCTGCTGGAGGAGGCTTAATAACCCGGAGCTTGTTCCCATGAAGAGATGTCCTGTGGTGACACCACCAGCAAACAGGCGGCAACGCAGTGATCATCGGAGGGAGTGGAAGAACCAGTGAGCTGAGGTACGAGGACTGCAGCCTCGGCGGCCTCGTTTCGTGTCAGACCGACGTGACCAGGGACCCACATAACCACCACAGTGGCTCCATCAAGAGTGAGCCAGTGACAGCTTTCCTGGATCCGTTGCACTTGTGAGAATGATAAAATAATTTTTATCTTACGTGGAAAGCTGTTATAAATTTGTTAAGTTGCAGCTTGCTCTGCTGTTATGTGTGCATGTGTGAGTCGACCAGGCTTCAGCAGTCGTTAGTGCAAGCTGCCTCCCACACTCGCGAACTCAGTTCGCAAAACATCAAAAAACCTATGCGCAGACAGAATCTTACACAATCGTACTCTGTTAAGACGATGATTATTCACATTGCTATGTGCTAACTGAAATTTCATTATCAATTAACTAAATTCATATAATTAAAAATGAAAGCTTCCTTTGATGATGAAAAGAAAACAATATGTTTCTCGTTATACACCTGCATAACATGGAAACACCGTCACAATGAGACTGCAACTTAGTGAGCAGAATCCACTGATGATATTTCTTTCTTCCTTAAAAAAAAAAAAAAATAATAATAATGAAAAAGGGGGGGTTGCTTCAACAGAATGTTGTGGGAGGTTATGATGGACTGAGAAATATTATTTTCAAATATACTAATTTATATGAATATGGTAACAGTTAATGGGGTGTCTGTGGATCAGCAACGTGATAATATTCGAATTCATGAACACTGTATCTGTACATAAGGCACCTGAATGCTCTCTGGAAAACTTGATTGATATGCAATGCATTTTCAAAAGTCTAGGCAACTCGCAAAATGCGCACATACTGGACAGCATCACCTCTCGGTCCCAGTACGATAAAAAAAATAACGACAAAATGCAGTCACGAGTTCCAAAACAGACTCGCCAATTGTGAGCTATGTAATCACGAGTTCCAAACCAGACTCGCCAATTGCGAGCTATGTAATGCAAAGACAAAACGCAACCACTCGAAAACAGCTAAAGGCGCGACAGACTGCAGCCATACACCGAAGAGCAACTGTCCAACGAAAGAGTCACTGGCAGCAGCCGTGTGCTCGCCCAAAAATCGACACCTCCACACTCCAAGCCAACTCCGACTACAATCTGTCTCGAACACTTCTCGAAATTACCGCAGGGAGGGAGCAAATTCCACGGTTTCCCACAGTGACAAGTGAAGATGTTCCTTTCTTTTCTTGCACACAGGGAAAGTCTGCAGAATTTTCTCATCCAGCATTTGTTGTATTCTATGTTTACAAGCCTAACTCGGCACAATACCGGCCGTCACCTTACAGTAGGTGGAAAGATATCTGGGTGTATAAATGGAGCTCATTTCCCACGCCGTTAATGGGAACATAGTAGTGGCCATCCTTCGTGCTTGAATCTACCGGAAAACCTATGGGCTTTGTCGAAATGCTTCAGGATCTCTCGTGGCTAGCACGGCTTTAAAGGATACTTTTGTAGCACCCTGGCTTAAGAGACACAAGAAGCGGGTTACTCACGTGACTGCTGCCCGTAAGAACTTCTGTTGGGAAATCTCTCGGAATTGCACTGGTGTCAACACATTGCCGAAGACTTGCAGGTGCTATGCCTCACCACATCCCACGAATTGAGGAAAACCCGAGCTAATATGTCAGAATTCACACGCCCTGCTCTACCCATTCAGGAAGTTTATGAGAATATAACAAACCAACGTCGTCACACTTTCTATCGCATTGTCTGTAATGGGACTTGTTTAAACTGATGACCTCACTGACTGGACATGAAGCTTTCTTTTTTGCCTTATAACGAATAATAATATAAATATTGAAGTTTCTATTTAGTTTCCTACAGACAGAACAACACGAAGCTAACATATGAATTTTACTCCCATCCATTTCGCAAACTGTGGGATTTGCAAGTCAGATACAGCCAACAACTTTCGCTGCAGAGCGCTGCGATCCCGTATATCACGCTGAAGCACACTACCGCATGCATAAGGGGCATCGTTTCTGTGCGTTTAGCAACACAATGATCTGCGCGCACAGTGTTGATTTTCGGAAGCACCGGCCGTTTGCCGACGGCTTTAGCCGCTCTCGGACACTGAAATAACTTCAACGATGCCAAGCGGAAATTTGTGCCCGACTGGGACTCGAACCAGGATTTCTCGTTTTTTGCAAGAGATCGCCACAATTGCTTCAGCTATCCAATCACACGATACGTCCAACTTTGTAAATAGGCATCAAGTCATGCAGCTGGATCTCTCCTATCGTCTGCTTTTCGCCAAACAATTTAGCAAATACGACTACTGTGTCGATCACGAATAATTTGAAAGGATTATTTTATCTGTAGTCTAGTAATTAATCTATTTTTTTTGGCCACCGATCACCCATCTGTTCCATCGTTGCTGATTTCGATCGCTGACTACCACACCTATGTTTTAAATCTTTTATTTGCTTCATATGGAGTATTTCCATTTCTTGATCTGCTAGCTACTTTTTGTGACTTCGTTTCTAGCAATTTAACTATCATTCCAGAAATATGGCCATTATAGGATAAAATTTTTTGTAGTTAGCTTTTTTTAACAAGGGAAAAAATTTCCTCAAAAGAAAAAAAAATGCTTAGCAGAGCGTGGTTTCGATCCACGGACCTCTGGGTTATGGGCCCAGCACGCTTCCACTGCGCCACTCTGCTGTTGCATACTACCTGCCTTCTACGCGAACCTCAATACCGACACGGTTGTTTCGAGACGAATCATATCGCGACGATTCCAGCATCGTTCCATCGTACAAGAACAATACATAAGCGGTAATAGTTCTAATACATTTAACATGGTACGTTCTTTTCTACACTGGTTGATCTGCCGGAATTTATGTGATCAACCATTTCATGTAGAAAGGACTTCAACATTTTTTCCTCTGCCTGAAAGAAGTTCTCACCACGTAGTTCATATTATAAGATTCAGTCACATCCAACTTTGTCAGCTTCTGCGAAATGTGCAACAGGATAATCATGAGATAGTAACTAATAATGACACTGAACCGGCCTTAGTTGCCTCTCCTGGTTGCACACTTGGAACCCAACCACTATATCTACGTCTACATTTATACTCTGCAAGCCACCCAACGGTGTGTGGCAGAGGGCATTTTAAGTGCCACTGTCATCACCTCCCTTTCCTGTTCCAGTTGAGTATGGTTCGCGGGAAGAACGACTGTCTCAAAGCCTCCGTGCGCGCTCTAATCTCTCTAATTTTACATTCGTGATCTCCTCGGGAGGTATAAGTAGGGGGAAGCAATATACTCGATACCTGATTCAGAGACGCACCCTCTCGAAACCTGGCGAGCAAGCTACATCGCGATGCAGAGCGCCTCTCTTGCAGAGTCTGCCACCTGACTTTGCTAAACATCTCCGTAACGCTATCACGGTTACCAAATAACCCTGTGACGAAACGCGCCGCCCTTCTTTAGCTCTTCTCTATCTCCTCCGTCAACCCGATCTGGTACGGATCCCACACTGATGAGTAATAATCAAGTATAGGTCGAACGAATGTTTTGTAAGCCACCTCCTTTGTTGATGGACTACATTTTCTAAGGACTCTCCCAATGAATCTCAACCTGGTACCCGCCTTACCAACAATTCATTTTATATGATCATTCCACTTCAAATCATTCCGTACGCATACTCTGAGATATTTTACAGAAGTAACTGCTACCAGTGTTTGTTCCGCTATCATATAATCATACAATAAAGGATCCTTCTTTCTATGTATTCGCAATACATTACATTTGTCTATGTTAAGGGTCAGTTGCCACTCCCTGCACCAAGTGCCTATCCGCTGCAGATCTTCCTACATTTCGCTACAATTTTCTAATGCTGCAACTTCACTGTATACTACAGCATCATCCGCTTAAAGTCGCATGGATCTTCCGACACTATCTACTAGGTCATTTATATATTTTGTCAAAAGCAATGGTCTCATAACACTCCCCTGTGGCACACCAGAGGTTACTTTAACGTCTGTAGACGCCTCTCCATTGATAACAACATGCTGTCTTCTGTTTGCTAAAAACTCTTCAATCCAGCCACACAGCGGGTCTGATATTCCGTAGGCTCTTACTTTGTTTATCAGGCGACAGTGCGGAACTGTATCGAACGCCTTCCGGAAGTCGAGGAAAATAGCATCTACCTGGGAGCCTGCATCTAATATTTTCTGGGTCTCATGAACAAATAAAGCGAGTTGGGTCTCGCACGATCGCTGTTTCCGGAATCCATGTCAATTCCTACAGCCCCCTGCGGGTTCGGGGGTTAGAATAGGCCCGCGGTATTCCTGCCTGTCGTAAGAGGCGACTAAAAGGAGTCTCAAACTTTTCGGCATTATATGATGGTCCCCTGTTGGGTTTGACCTCCATCTCTTAAAATTTTCCGAAGAGCGAGCCGATTGGGGAAGGGCGCCTTACTTGGTACATTGTGTCCATTTTGCGATCAGACCTTTCGCCAGCTTATACACCATTGAACTGCAGTCCTGTCCGCTCTCCATCTCTTGGGCATGACTCTTTTTCTGCGTGCAGATAACACCTTGCACTGTGCAGTGCCTCTTTCTGCACCGACGGCGACCATGGACCACATGTTACCTAACATCCAGCATGGTAGCCAGTCCGTTGTGGTGGGGCCGCCATGAACCCTGTTGGTTGTAGCCCCCTGACAACAGAGGGATCGCTCTACTGATGCCTGCGCCATTAACTCCCCACGTATGCCAAGGAGTAGATGCCTATCCTCCTGGGGTATCGGGACTCCCGGCAATGGCCATCCTGCCAGGTGGCTCTTGCTGTGGCTGGGTGGCGCCTGTGGGGAGGGCCCTTGGTCGGAGTAGGTGGCATCAGGGCGGATGACCCGCAATGAAGCGTGGTACATCGTCTCTCGCTGGTGGCCAGCAGCCAGCAGTCTCTAAGCGTTCTCGGGCTCAGTTTAATGCTCAGAAGTATGATCCGAAAACGTTCCCCTCCCTGGCCACACCGTGGGAGCAACGTAAGTCTCAGGATGGCAGTAGCAGTTATTCGCCCCGCTTCTTAGTTTGTATGAGGGTTGATGGGGAGTCTTTTCTCTCCACAAAGCCTCAGTTTTTCGTCGAGCATTTAGAGGACAAGTTTGGGGAGGTGGAGGGCTTGTCAAAAATACGCTCTGGGTCAGTCCTGATACAAACGGCATCCTCTGCCCAGTCACGACGGTTACTCGCTTGTGACAAGTTGGGGGATGTTGCCGTTACGATCACACCCCATAAGAGTTTAAATATGGTCCAGGGAGTTATTTACCATAGGGATCTTCTTTTGCAGTCTGATGAATAGCTGCGCGCACATTTAGAGTGCCGAGGTGTACATTTCGTCCGGCGCGTGCATCGGGGTCCGAAGGAAAATCAGATTGCTACCGGTGCCTTCATCTTGGCCTTCGAAGGGAATACATTACCGGAAAAGGCCAGGTGATGGTCTACCGATGTGACGTTAAGCCCTATATCCCTCCCCTGATGGGGTGCTAAAAGTGCTGGAAGTTCGGCCATATGTCTTCTCGCTGCACTTCCAGCCTCACATGTCGAGATTGCGGACGCCCATCACCTCCCAATACTCCACGTGCCCCGCCTCCCATCTGTGTCAACTGCGGGGAGCACCATTCACCTTGCTCGCCAGACTGCCGAATTTTCCAGAAAGAGCGTAAAATCATGGAATACAAGACCCTGGACCGACTAACCTATACTGAGGCCAAGAGGAAATACGACCGACTCCATCCTGTGAGAATGACATCTTCCTACGCTGCTGCTACAACACCTTTGCTAGCCCCGTCTGTTTCTCCAATTGTGGCCGGATCGACGAGTAGTAAAACTCCTCCTGCCACCTCGCCAGTGGGGGGCTCTACCCACCGGGTTGCTCATGTGCCACCTACCTCAGGAGCGACACCATCCCACCCATCGGGGACGTCCGTCCCCACTTCTAAGCCGGAGAAGTGCCCAACTTCTTCGGCTTCTCACGCTCGCAAGGGGTCCCTTGGGTCCCTCCCTTCCCAGGTTTCCGCCAGCGAGAAGCCTGACGACCGACAATGGCGTAAGTGCCCGCAATCAGCTGGTCGTAGGGCTTCACGATCCTCCCCCGTCCCGGAGACTGAATCGGTGAAGCCCTCCCAGCCGGAGCGACCCAAGGAACGACGTGAGAAACCCAAGAAGAGCTCTCAGCCCAAGGAACAAGCGGTGACAGCCATCCCACCGCAACCTTCCAGCTCTGCCTCTGAGGATGCGGTGGAGATTCTGGCGTCCGCTGAGGACCTCGATCTCGCCGGTCCATGAGACGCCATGGAAAGCACTATCACAGGTGCTAAATCGGAGGCAGCAGGTGACCCAGCGGCGTAATCTCCCTTCCCAATCCCGTCAAGCCTTTCTCAGCCATGGACAACACCATCCTCCAGTGGAACTGCAGCGGTTTCTTCCACCATCTAGCTGAGCTCCGCCAACTTATCAGCCTTCACCCTTTCCTCTACATTGCTCTGCAGGAAACTTGGTTTCCGGCAATGCGAACACCCCCCCCCCCCCTCCGTGGCTATCGGGGTTATTATAAGAACTGGGCAGCTTATGAAAGGGTGTCTGGTGGCGTCTGCATCTATGTCCTGAACTCTCTTCACAGCGAGTCTGTACCTCTCCACACACCTTTAGAGGCTGTCGCTGTTCGGGTGTGGAGGTCACAGGCTGTTACCGTCTGCAGTCTTTACCTTCCACCGAATGGTGATGTCGCACAGCATGTCCTGGCTGCTCTGATAGCTCAATTGCCTCCACCTTTCCTGTTACTGGGCGACTTTAACGCCCATAATCATCTGTGGGGTGGGTCAGTGGCAACAGGTCGAGGTGCCATCGTTGAGCATTTATTGGCGCAGCTCGATCTCTCGATCTTAAATGATGGTGCCTTCACACACTTCAGTGTAGCACATGGCACATACTCCGCCATTGACCTTTCCATCTGTAGCCCTAGCCTCTTACCGTCTGTCCAATGGAGAGTGTATGACGACCTGTGTGGTAGTGACCACTTTCCGATCTTTCTGTCACTGCCACAGCGTCAGTCTTCTGGACGCCCTAGCTGATGGGCTATGAATCAGGCTGACTTGGACTTGTTCTCCTCCACTGCCGCTATTGAGCCTCTCTCTAACGATGCCATTGATGCAGTGGTTCAATCTGTCACCACCGGCATCGTTACTGCCGCCGAATCTGCCATTCCCCGTTCTTCTGGGTCCCTTCGGCGGCGGACTGTGCCTTGGTGGTCGCCTGAGATCGTTGAAGCGATTAAAGCTCGCCGGCGGGCGCTCCAGTGTCACAAGTGACATCCTCAATCGACCACCTTATCGCCTTCAAACGGCTGCGTGCGCGAGCCTGCTGCATCATCCGCCAACGCAAGCAGGAGTGCTGGGAGCGGTATGTGTCCACCATTGGCCTCCATGTCACTCCATCGCAGGTCTGGGCCAAGATTCGCCGCCTCTATGGCTATCGGACCCCTGTCAGTGTCCCTGCGCTCTCACTGAATGGAGCAGTTTGTACTGACTCCGGCGTCATTGCAAACCGCTTGGCAGAGCACTTTGCTATGAATTCCGCTTCTGCCAACTACCACTTGGGCTTCCGCTCCATTAAGGAGTGGATAGAACGTCGGAGACTTTCTTTTCGCACTCACTATCCTGAATTGTACAATGTTCCATTCAGTGAGTGGGAATTTCGAAGTGCCCTCGCCGCTTGTCCTGATACCGCTCCTGGGCCAGATAGCATCCACTCTCAGATGCTGAAACATCTTTCAGTGGACTGCCAGCGACACCTCCTCGATCTTTACAACTGCATTTGGGTCGAGGGTGAGTTTCCGTCGCAATGGCGGGAAAGTCTTGTTGTCCCCATTCTGAAACCAGGGAAAAACCCTTTGGAGGTGGACAGCTACCGTCCCATTAGCCTCACCAACGTTCTTTGCAAGTTGCTTGAACGGATGGTGAGCCGGCGCTTGAATTGGGTACTGGAGTCTCGAGGCCTTCTGGCTCCATCTCAGGGTGGGTTCCGTAAAGGCCGCTCCGCCGCCGACAATCTGGTGAGCCTGGAGTCGGCCATCCGTACTGCCTTTGCCCGCCGTCAGCATCTGGTTGCTGTCTTTTTCGACATGCGGAAGGCGTATGATACGATATGGCGTCATCACATCCTTTCTACGCTTCATGGATGGGGTCTTTGGGGCCCTCTGCCGATCTATATCCGCATTTTTCTGTCGTATCGTACCTTCCGCGTGCACGTCGCGGCCTCATATAGTTCCTCCCAAGTCCAGGAGAAAGGTGTGCCACAGGGTTCTGTTCTCAGTGTGTGTCTGTTTTTAATAGCTATTAACGGGCTCGCTGCGGCCGTGGGAAATACTGTCTCCGCTTCCCTGTATGCTGACGACTTCTGCCTTTACTGCAGCTCTATTGGCATTGCAGCTGCTGAACGTCAGCTACAGAGCTCAATCCGCAAGGCGCAGTCTTGGGCTGTAGCGCATGGTTTTCAGTTTTCCGCAGCCAAGACCTGCGTTATGCATTTCTGCCGGCGACGCACTGTTCACCCGGAGCCGCGGCTTTATCTTGACGGCGAGCTTCTTAAAGTGGTGGAGTCACATAGGTTTTTGGGGGTGGTTTTTGATGCCCGGTTGACTTGGCTGCCTCATATTCGGCAGCTTAAACAGGCGTGTTGGCGGCATCTAAATGCTATGCGATGCCTGAGCCACACCAGGTGGGGCGCCGACCGATCTACTCTCCTACGGCTTTACCAGGCGTTAATCCAGTCCCATCTGGACTATGGGAGTCTGGCTTATGGCTCAGCATCCGCATCTGCGTTGCGGGTGCTGGACCCAATCCTCCACAGCGGGATACGCCTTGCCACTGGTGCCTTCCGAACCAGCCCTGTGGACAGCATACTTGTGGAGGCAGGTGTCCCTCCACTGCGGTTACGACGCCAACAATTACTGGCTGCTTATGCTGCCCATGTTTTTAGCTTGCATGAGTATCCAAATTATCGTGTCCTCTTCCCACAGTCAGTCGTTCATCTGCCAGAACGTCGGCCCCGGTTGGTTTGTCCGATCGCCGTACGTGTCAAACAGCTCCTTTCCTGACTTGGGTGTTTCCCTGTTCCACCTCCTTTCCGGGCCCCTCTGCCTACACCCCCGTGGTGTGAGCCTCGCCCTTGCCTTCGGCTCGACTTGGCACATGGCCTGAAGGACAAAGTCCCTCCGGAGGCCTTCCGACGCCGCTTTTATTCCATCCTGGCCACGTATCAGGGCTCTGGCGTTGTCTACACCGACGGTTCGATGGTTGCTGGTCTAGTCGGTTATGCACTAACTCTAGGGGACCATTCTGAACAACGTTCGTTGCCGGCTGGCTGCAGTGTTTACACTGCTGAGCTGGTCGCCATCTTTCGTGCCCTAGAGTATATCCGCTCCTGCTCAGGTGAGTCCTTCGTTATCTGTAGCGATTCCCTGAGCAGTTTACGAGCTCTAGACCAGTGTTTCCCTTGTTCTTGTCTGGTGATGGCTATCCAGGAGTCCCTGCATACTCTCGCCCGTAGCGGCAGGTCTGTGGTCTTTGTTTGGACCCCAGGCCATGTTGGTATACCCGGCAATGAAACTGTTGACCACCTGGCGAAAGAGGCCACCAGTGCGCCATCTCTGGAGATTGGCCTCCTGGTGGCTGATTTGCGGGTAGTCTTACGCCGCAAAGTTCTCTCGTTTTGGGATGCTGAATGGCGCGGTCTGACCACCCCTAACAAACTCCGTGCCGTCAAGGACATGACGACTGCGTGGCGGTCATCCATGCGAGCCAACCGCAGGGACTCAGTTGTCCTTTGTCGGCTCCGCATTGGCCACACCCGACTCACGCACAGTTATTTACTGTGTCGTGAGGATCCCCCTCTTTGTCGTTGTAGGGCGTCCTTTATGGTGGTCCATATTCTGTCGGAGTGCGCCCTTTTAACCGTGCTCAGGCAGACTTTTGCAATGCCTGACACGCTCTCTGCTCTTTTATCAGATGACTCTGCCATGGTGGACTTGGTTTTGTGTTTTATCGGGCAGGGGGTTTTAATCCAGATTCTGGCTTTTAGCCTCTGATTTTAAACTGAGTTTTTAAAGTGTTCTTGGTGGTTGGCTTTTCCTCTTTTTCTCTACGGTCGGCCAACCACCGTCACACTGTGTGTTTTAATTTGTTTTGTCTGGTCTCTGTCAGAGTATTTCATGTCCTGTTTCGTCTGCTGTCTTTACTGTTGTTCGTTTTTTATTCTCTTCGGGTGGTTTTAGTTTTCATGGAACAAGGGACCGATGACCATAGTAGTCTGGTCCCTTTAATCCCACAAACCAACCAACCAATCGATTCCTACAGAGTAGATTCTGGGTTTCCAAAAACGACATGATACTCGAGCAAAAAAACATGTTCTAAAATTCTACAACAGATCGACGTCAGAGGTATAGGTCTATAGCATTGCGCATCTGCTCGACGACCCTTCTTGAAGACTGGGACTACCTGTGCTCTTTTCCAATCATTTGGAACCTTCCGTTCCTCTAGAGACTAGCGGTACACGACTGTTAGAAGGGGGGCAAGTTCTTTCGCGTACTCTGTGTACAATCGAATTGGTATCCCGTCAGGTCCAGTGGACTTTCCTCTCTTGAGTGATTCCAGTTGCTTTTCTATTCCTTGGACACTTATTTCGATGTCAGTCATTTTTTCGTTTGTGCGAGGATTTAGAGAAGGAACTGCAGTGCGGTCTTCCTCTGTGAAACAGCTTTGGAGAAAGGTGTTTAGTATTTCAGCTTTACGCGTGTCATCCTCTGTTTCAATGCCATCATCATCCCGGAGTGTCTGGATATGCTGTTTCGAGCCACTTACTGATTTAACGTAAGACCAGAACTTCCTAGGATTTTCTGTCAAGTCGGTACATAGAATTTTACTTTCGAATTCACTGAACGCTTCACGCATAGCCCTCCTTACGCTAACTTTGACATCGTTTAGCATCTGTTTGTCTGAGAGGTTTTGGCTGCGTTTAAACTTGGAGTAAAGCTCTCTTTGCTTTCGCGGTAGTTTCCTAACTTTGTTGTTATACCACGGTGGGTTTTTCCCGTCCCTCACAGTTTTACTCGGCACGTACCTGTCTAAAACGCATTTTACGATTGCCTTGGACTTTTTCCATAAACACTCAACATTGTCAGTGTCGGAACAGAAATTTTCGTTTTGATCTGTTAGGTAGTCTGAAATCTGCCTTCTATTACTCTTGCTAAACAGATAAGCCTTCCTCCCTTTTTTTTATATTCCTATTAACTTCCATATTCAGGGATGCTGCAACGGCCTTATGATCACTGATTCCCTGTTCTGCACATACAAAGTCGAAAAGTTCGGGTCTGTTTGTTATCAGTAGGTCCAGGATGTTATCCCCACGAGTCAGTTCTCTGTTTAATTGCTATAGGTAATTTTCGGATAGTGCACTCAGTATAATGTCACTCGATAATCTGTCCCTACCACCTGTCCTAAACATCTGAGTGTCCCAGTCTATATCTGGTAAATTGAAATCTCCACCTAAGACTATAACATGCTGAGAAATTTATGTGAGATGTATTCCAAATTTTCTCTCAGTTGTTCTGCCACTAATGCTGCTGAGTCGGGAGGTCGGTAAAAGGAGCCAATTATTAACCTAGCTCGGTTGTTGAGTGTAACCTCCACCCATAATAATTCACAGGAACTATCCACTTCTACTTCACTACAGGATAAACTACTACTAACAGCGACGAACACGCCACCACCGGTTGCATGCAATCTATCCTTTCTAAACACCGTCTGTGCCTTTGTAAAAATTTCGGCAGAATTTAACCCTGGCTTCAGCCAGCTTTCTGTACCTATAACGATTTCAGCTTTGGTGCTTTCTATCAACGCTTGAAGTTCCAGTACTTTACCAATGCAGCTTCGACAGTTTACAATCACAATACCGATTGCTGCTTGGTTCCCGCATGTCCTGACTTTGCCCCATACCCTTTGAGGCTGTTGCCCTTTCTGTACTTGCCCGAGGCCATCTAACCTAAAAAACCGCCCAGTCCACGCCACACAACCCCTGCTACCCGTGTAGCCACTTGCTGCGTGTAGTGGACTCCTGACCTATCCAGCGGAACCTGAAACCCCAACACCCTATGGCGCAAGTCGCAAGTCACTAGAGTGATGGTGAGTTCAAAATGAAATCTGTCTGCGTTAAGGGGAGCCGGGACGATGAAAATGACAAAATTAACGTTTTTTGGTGTTTTTCTATATAAAATTATTTGCAGTTTCTGGCAAGGGCAGTGCTCCAGGGACAATGTTATGTGGAATTATAAACTTGCCAAAACCACCAACCAAGTTTGGATTTTATAATGAATTGGCGGGGTCTTCTGCTGAATATATTGCTCAAGCAACAATGAGGAAAGCAGTTGAAGAAGCTGTGAAAGATAATGGGAATTGTAGAGATTTAAGTGTTACTTTAAATGGATCATGGCAACGTAGAGGTCATAAATCTATAAAAGGAGTTGTGACAGCTACCAGTGGAGACAGTTGCAAAGTAATCGATGTTACTATACTCTCAAAAAATTGTAGATGTAAGGGCAATACCAAGGACGAATACAGTGAAGGTTGTGAAACAAATTTTCACAGCACTAGTGGAGTGATGGAAATACAGGGAGTGAAAGCAATTTTTTCCAGATCACAGGAGTGGAATAATGTACGATACACTAACTATCTAGGAGATGGGGATTCTAAGGGATTAAAGCTGTAGAGGAACTCAAACCTTATGGCAATGAAATTCACATTAAAAAACAGGAGTGCATTGGACATGTGCAAACTAAAGCAGACATTAGGATCCCAGAAGCTTAGTGATGGTGAAGACCCTTGGAGGAAGAGGAAGATTAACAGATGAAGCAATTGATAAGATTGCAGAGGTATTATGGCCGTGAAATAAGGCAAAATACAAAAAGCATTGAACATATGAGGAGAGCAGTATGGACAATGGTTTTTCATACTGCATCACCAAATGAGCACCCACAACATGCACTGTGCCCCACATGTGATGACTCATGTTGTAAGTGCCAATCAGGAAAGGAATATGCCCACAAAAACAGTTTGCCAAGTGTTGTAATTGATGTAACTAAGCCCATATTCACAGATTTATTACAGCTAAGTATATTGGAAATGTGTTTACATGGGAAAACACAAAATCCAAATGAAAGTGTAAATAATTAAATTTGGATTAGAATTCCCAAAAGAGTGTTTTTATACATAAAAACATTGCATTTTGGAGTGTATGATGCAGTGGCAACATACAATGAAGGAAACATTATCAAATGTGATGTGCTGAAACGTTTAGGTTTCCAACCAGGACACAGCACCATTTCCACAATGCGCCTATTGATGAAGAAAGACTAATAGATGCAGGGAGAAGAGACAAAATCCTACAACACGCAGCAAAAGGGAAGAAAAGACCAGTGAAAAGGAAACTAACACTGGAAAAAGAGGATGCTGATAATCCATCATATGGGGCAGGAACATATTAAAAAACTTGATAGATTGCAGAGGTATTATGGGTGCCATTTCCCATAACTTTAAAATTTTCATCTTTGAGGAACATTTTCTCAAAAGCTGCAAACACTATATCTATGAAATTTATACACAATATTGTTTACTTCTTTCCTTCATTTTTATAATAATTTGTAAAAGAAATAGTGTATAATTCGAAAGTTATAGAAGAAAAACGGCAAAATTTTAGAGAAAAATAAACATCTGTTTAAAAAAATTGTAAAACAAAAACCAATATATATTTCTTACAACTTTGTAGAGAAATATTCACTGAACATGTAGTCCATATTTCAGAGAAATATGTTTAATGGTTTTAGAAAAAATGTTCTTTCTATTAGCTAAAATTAACATTAATTTAAGGATAGCTGTAGCTGTGCAATAATCGGTTAGGATACCGGAGAACATTTCAGTCCTGAGACTGGTTTGATGCAGCTCTCCATGCTACTCTATCCTGTGCAAGCTTCTTCATCTCCCAGTACCTACTGCAACCTACATCCTTCTGAAACGGCTTAGTGTATTCATCTCTTGGTCTCCCTCTACGATTTTTACCCTCCACGCTGCCCTCCAATACTAAATTGGTTATCCCTTGATGCCTCAGAGCATGTCCTACTAACCGATCCATTCTTATAGTCAAGTTGTGCCACAAACTTCTCTTCTCCCCAATCCTATTCAATACCTCCTCATTAGTTATGTGATCTACCCATCTAATGTTCAGCATTCTTCTGTAGCACCACATTTCGAAAGCTTCTATTCTCTTCTTGTCCAAACCATTTATCGTCCATGTTTGACTTCCATACATGGCTACACTCCATACAAATACTTTCAGAAATTACTTCCTGACACAAATCTATACTCGATGTTAACAAATTTCCCTTCTTCAGAAACGCTTTCCTTGCCATTGCCAGTCTAGATTTTATATCCTCTCTACTTCGAGCATCATCAGTTATTTTGCTCCCCAAATAGCAAAACTCCTTTACTACTTTAAGTGTCTCATTTCCTAATCTAATTCCCTCAGCATCACCCGACTTAATTCGACTACATTCCGTTATCCTCGTTTTGCTTTTGCTGATGTTCATCTTATACCCTCCTTTCAAGACACTGTCCATTCCTTTCAACTGCTCTTCCAAGTCCTTTGCTGTCTCTGACAGAATTACAATGTCATCGGCAAACCTCAAAGTTTTTATTTCTTCTCCATGGATTTTAATACCTACTCCGAATTTTTCTTTTGTTTCCTTTACTGCTTGCTCAATATACAGACTGAATAACATTGGGCAGAGAATACAACCCTGTCTCACTCTGTTCCCAACCACTGCTTCCCTTTCATGCCCCTTGACTGTTATAACTGCCATCTGGTTTCTGTCCAAATTGTAAATAGCCTTTCGCTCTCTGTATTTTACCCCTGCCACCTTTAGAATTTGAAGGAGAGTATACCAGTCAACGTTGTCAAAAGCTTTCTCAAAGTCTACAAATGCTAGAAACGTAGGTTTGCCCTTCCTTACTCTAGCTTCTAAGATAAGTCGTAGGGTATGTATCGCCTCACATGTTCCAACATCTCTACGGAATCCAAACTGATCTTCCCCGAGGTTGGTTTCTACTAGTTTTTCCATTCGTCTGTAAAGAATTCGCGTTAGTATTTTGAAGCTGTGACTTATTAAACTGATAGTTAGGTAATTTTAACATCTGTCAACACCTTTTTTCTTTGGGATTGGAATTATTATATTCTTCTTGAAGTCTGAGGGTATTTCGCCTCTCTCATGCACCTTGCTCACCAGATGGTAGAGTTTTGTCACGACTGGCTCTCCCAAGGCCGTCAGTAGTTCCAATGGAATGTTGTCTACTCCCGGGGCCTTGTTTCGACTCAGGTCTTTCAGTGCTCTGTCAATCTCTTCACGCAGTATCGTATCTTCCATTTCATCTTCATCTACATCCTCTTCCATTTCCATAATATTGTCCTCAAGTACATCGCCCTTGTATAGACCCTCTATGTACTCCTTCCACCTTTCTGCTTTCCCTCCTTTGCCTAGAACTGGGTTTCCATCTGAGCTCTTGATGTTTATGCAAGTGGTTCTCTTATCTCCAAAGGTCTCTTTAATTTTCCTGTAGGCATTATCTATCTTACCCCTAGTGAGATAAGCCTCTACATTCTTGCATTTGTCCTCTAGCCATCTCTGCTTAGCCATTTTGCACCTCCTGTCTATCTCATTTTTGAGACGTTTGTATTCCTTTTTGCCTGCTTCATTTACTACATTTTTATATTTTCTCCTTTCATCAATTAAATTCAATATTTCTTCTGTTACCCAAGGATTTCTATTAGCCCTCGTCTTTTTACCTACTTGATCATCTGCTGTCTTCACTACTTAATCCCTCAAAACTACCCATTCTTCTTCTACAGTATTTCTCTCCCTCATTCCTGTCAATTGTTGCATTATGCCCTCCCTGAAACTTTGTACAACCTCTGGTTCTTTCAGTTTATCCAAGTCCCATCTCCTTAAATTCCCACCTTTTTGCAGTTTCTTCAGTTTTAATGTACAGTTCATAACCAGTAGATTGTGGTCAGAGTCTACATCTGCCCGTGGAAATGTGTTACAATTGAAAACCTGGTTACTAAATCTCTGTCTTACCATTATATAATCTATCTGAAACCTATCAGTATCTCCAGGCTTCTTCCATGTATAGAGCCTTCTTTTATGATTCTTGAACCAAGTGTTAGCTATGATTACCAGGCGGCTTCCTCTTTCATTTCTTTTCCCCAGTCCATATTCACCTACTATGTTTCCTTCTCTGTCTTTTCCTACTACCGAATTCCAGTCACCCATGACTATTAAATTATCATCACTCTTCACTATCTGAATAATTTCTCTTATTTCATCATACATTTCTTCAATTTCTTCGTCATCTGCAGAGCTAATTGGCATATAAACTTGTACTACTGTAGTAGGCGAGGGCTTCGTATCTATATTGGCCACAATAATGCATTCACTATGCTGTTTGTAGTAGCTTACCCGCATTCCTATTTTTCTATTCATTATTAAACCTGCTCCTGCATTACCTCTATTTGACTTTGTGTTTATAAACCTGTATTCACCTGACCAGAAGTCCTGTTCCTCCTGCCACCGAACTTCACTGATTCCTCACAATATCTAACTTTAACCTGTCCATTTCCCTTTTTAAACTTTCTAACCTATCTGCCCGATTAAGTGATCTGACATTCCACGCTCCTATCCGTAGAACGCCAGTTTTTTCTTTCTTCTGATAACGACATCCTCTTGAGTAGTCCCCGCCCAGAGATCCGAATGGGGGACTATTTTACCTCCGGAATATTTTACCCAAGAGGACACCATCATCATTTAATCATACAGTAAAGCTGCATGCCCTCGGGAAAAATTACAGCTGTAGTTTCCCCTTGCTTTCAGCCGTTCACAGTACCAGCACAGCAAGGCCGTTTTGGTTATTGTTACAAGGCCAGATCAGTCAATCATACAGTCTGTTGCCCCTGCAACTACTGAAAAGGCTGCTGCCCCTCTTCAGGAACCACACGTTTGGCCTCTCAACAGATATCCCTCCGTTGTGGTTGCACCTACATTTCGGCTACCTGTATCGCTGAGGCACGCAAGCCTCCCCACCAACGGCAAGGTCCATGGTTCATGGAGGGGTTTTTTACATATAGAGTGGTTTAGTATTGCAGTTATGACAGAGGGATTTTAGAGTATCTTTTCTAGTTTCCTGCCAATTATTTTTTTATTAATGACCCAATTTTTTTTTACAAATAATTGCTTTATAATTAAAGTCAAACGAAACTACTGAACATATTGCCAAATGGCTGTGTTACAATGTAAGTTTGACCACTAGGAGTGCTGTATAAAAATTTCATATCTCTAGCTTGAGTGAATTTTGAGAAAATATTCCTTACATTCGCAAAATTATAATTTATGGGAAATGGCTATCAAAGTTTCTCATTACATTCCTGCACTATAGGATGGATTATCAGGGTCTTCTTTTTCATCCTCCAAAAGCTTCCTCTTCTGTCTTCTTTTTTGGCCTGTTGTTCCATCATACTTCATATGCCTTTCTCTTCTTTCTGTTCCTCTTATCCTTTCTCTGTCAATATTTCTTAGTGCTCGTACAGTGCTCGCCCCAGCTGTAAATCCTAATGCCTTCAGAACTTCACACTTCACACTGTTCCCTTGGTTGTAGGTTGCTATTGCATCATAAATGCCAAAGTGCAGTGTTTTTATGCTTACCAACACCCTTTTAGGAATCACTTTCCAAATCAAATTATTTACGCTCTCATTAGGATTCTGCATCTTTCCGTGTAGACATTTGTGTAACAATTCTGGCTGTGCTAAGTCATGAAAAATTGGTTTTATTGCATTTATCACAACTGCTGGCAAACCATTTTTGTGATCATAGTCCTTTTTTGCATTATATTTGCACCAGGAATCTTTTGGGCACAGGCTGTGTTGAGGGTATTCATTGGAAGAGGCAGTATGAAGGAACAATGCCCACACTGCTTTTCGCATGTCACTAACATTACTAGTATTTTGCCTTATAGCATACCCATAGTATCTCTGTAGACGTTCAATCACCTCATCAGTAAGCTTGCCTCTCTCTCCTATTGTCTTTTCATCACTGAGCTTACTTGAACCCAAAGTCTGTTTGAGCCTTCGAAGCCGTGCACCCATACACTTTTGCACATGCCCAATGCAGTCCAACTTTTCAACTGCAAATTCATTTCCATATGGTTTCAGTTCCTGTATAGTCTTGAAACCTTTTGAGTCACCATCCCCGAGGTAGTATTTGTACTTTATGTTGTATCTGGGAAGTCAACGTTCAAAAATTTGTTTCACTCCATCCACTTCCATTGCTCCACTTGATCCACTAAAATTTGCCTCACAGGTTCCACTGTGCTCTCCTTTGATTTTATTTTTGCACCTACAATGTTTTCATAATATTGCAACATCTATCACTTTTGCACTATCACCACAAGTAGCAGTTACAACCCCATTCAGGGATTTATGACCCCTCTTTTGCCAGGAAGCATCTAATGCCACTACCAAATCCCTAGAACCACCGTTCATTTCTACAGATTCGTCCACTGCTTCCTTCATGTTTTTCAAAGCCACATCTTCACAGTAGTACCCAAATTTGCTTGGAGGCGATGGCAAGTTCATAATACCACAAAACAGTTTACCAGCAGCAGACCCTTTTCCAATAGATCGAAGACCATACACAAGTTGAACATTCACATCAAACACTCTAGATCGTCCATTTTCACCAAAGAGACTGGCACATGAATTGTTGAAAGTCACTTGATACTTGCAACATGCACAGATTATCTTCATCTCATCTCACAAGCTGAACCAAAGTGCTTTGTTATCTCTAGTCCCACTCCTACACTTGAACACAATTTGCACAGAACACTTTCTTTCGCCAGCCACGGTGGCCGAGCGGTTCTAAGCGCTACAGTCTGGACCCGCGCGACCGCTACTGTCGCAGGTTCGAATCCTGCCTCAGGCATGGATGTGTGTGATGTGCTTAGCTTAGTTATGTTTAAGTAGTTCTAAGTTCCAGTGGACTGATGACCTCAGAAGTTAAGTCCCATAGTGCTCAGAGCCATTTGAATCATTTCGAACACTTTCTTTCAGCACAGAAGATAATAATCCAATATTCAGTACTTCGTTAATATCATCACTGTCACTAACATATTCACGAAATCTGTCACTTCCACCAGTCAGCTTCTTGCTAGAAGATGTCACAGGGCTATGGCCGGCCATGTGTTGCTTAGCAGAAGAACGCACTGTTTCAGTAATTGTAGTATCAAAACTTGGTATTAGTGTTAATTTTCTGTTCCCTACGTTCTTCCTCTTCTTATATACACGGTTACTAAAACGTGGCATCGTAACCAGAACAACGCTTTACACAAGAAGTATAATACTACCAACAACAGGTGCAACACTGAACTAATTCGCAACGGTTAACAGCAAAGAGACGATGTTCCGCGCTCTTAGCGGTTTATTTGTCACAGAAAACAATGTAGCCAACCCTTGCACACTCGCTGAATGCGTAACATAAGGCGCTATTTGCGTAACAGCCCAGATCACGTAAGAAACAAATTGACCGTCCTTATGGCGTAAAAGGCAACCGTAAAAACAGTTTTCCCGTCGGTCAACAGATGTCGCAGGCGACGCTACAATGCTAACTGACCTGTCCATGTTGCGGAATTGGCAACGCTGTATCTTCTGTGACGTGAATGATGCTGATTTGTGTTCGGCTAGAGAGCTCCGCGCGAAATGCATTCATCACACAGCTGACTGTAGACCATGATTGGCTATGGTTTTTCTCGAGTTTTCAATCGAAGAATGTAGATTAACTCCTGTAATTCTACAAACCAAGTTTATTTCTACCGTAGGGATACTTCTTGTGGTGTCACCACCAGGCACCACACTTGCTAGGTGGTAGCCTTTAAATCGGCCGCGGTCCGGTAGTATACGTCGGACCCGCGTGTCACCGCTATCAGTGATTGCAGACCGAGCGCCGCCACACGGCACGTCTAGTCTAGAGAGACTTCCTAGCACTCGCCCCAGTTGTTCCGCTACGTCATTTGCTACGATCTAGCAAGGCACCATATTCAGTTACTACTGATATTGTGAATCATGTACCGTCAAGAGCGACGTTCGTCATTAGTGGGTTAAAGTTAAGTATTCCACCAGCTACGTCCGTTTTTCTAAATTCTAATTTCCTTGTCCTGTTCCAGACCTCACGCCAGCCTGCGTGAGCTAAAACGCGTGCCTTTCGGCCTCCTCTAGTAACACGGTGTTGGCTCTCCTGCCAACCATAACACTTCTCACAATCATATGTGAAAGGAAATAAATGAAAAGTAACACACAAATATTTCTCGTGAGTTACTGTTTAAATGCAGACTGTATTGCAGTCGCATAGATTTCACACTTGCCTTCCATGCCGTCTATTTCCTCTTTGTTATATAGCTCTTCCGATACGGATTATGGTGGTAAAAAAGATCTCCACGTGCAGGTTAACACTAGAAAGTTTTCAAAATCTTCTCAACGTCTTTGAAATATAATCCGTTAATTTACAGAAAAATATTGCAGTGAGCAGTGGGTTTCGCGTCCTGACATTACAGACATAATTATTTATTTTGCATAGAGCATTTATAGGGATTAAGTGAGTTATAACGACAATATATTTTTCACGTTGAGACTGTAAATAAGTTTAAGAAACAGATTTTGCTTCCTTTCAAAGTATTTCTGTAAGCGTTCTTAAGTATAACCACATTTTGCATTTGACTACTGTTAGTTGTAAACGAATATAATTTTCATGTACGCACTTAACAACGATATCTTCGAAAAAAAAATAAAGGAAGGGCTGCCACGTTATAGCAGAATATAACGTCGACAAAATTTAGATAGGATCGAATGCTTAGGGTTCTTTATTAATTCTTACTCATAAATAACTCATTAATTTACCTGTATTTAAAATTCACTTCCGTAACCTTTCTTTATCTTTGATGGGAAATCTGAACATTTTTAATTCCGGATTTGTTCGTCTACTCCTTCCACAGCTGATATACTTGCAGGCCCTCGGCATGACGACTCTATCCACTACCACCGGTATGTCAGAAACAGCTGTAATTCACAGACGCCAAATAGTGGAAAGCTGCACGCGTTCGGCCGATGTTGCCACATATTTCACAGAACGGAGTGCCATCTAGTGGTTGATTCCACAACTAAGGGTGTGACGTTGTTGCCGCCTGGTGGCCGTTCCCTGACAAGGGTTGCCTGCTAGACCAAGCGAGCGGGCAATCTGTTTCTTCGTGATCTGGGGTAACAGGTCGAGAAAATCCAAAGCAGTTCGCCAGGAAGTCACGAGAGGGTGTTAGATGCATTCAGCGGCCGCCCATTTCCCCTGCAGGCGTGGGGGAAAATGGTAATAACTCCACTTCTAGGGCGAATAGAACAATAATTCAAAGTTTACATTAAAGAGGAATGTTCCAATTAATTAACGGTAGCAAAAAAATCGTAATTTTTTGGATTTGACCACCTCCGGCTTCCCTTAAAGGGATTTGAACATAAGCAAATTACGTGTGCCACGTCGGTTGATCTAACAAAGACCTTTGGCACAATATCTGATAATATTCTTGGAACAAACAGTATGGGATAACCGATACGACGTTGGCTTCTGAACATCATAATGAGAATGCCTCTGGTATCGGTATTCGGACAATTTTTGTCCATTGTTTATGTTAATGATTTGCCTAGCTACCTTTCAAAGCGGTAATGTACGCAGATGATACCCCATTTATTACTACCCATAATGACAAATCTACTATGGACGAAATGAATAAACTTTCGACGGGCAAAGCATCTTGCTGGTTTAAGCCAAATGATTTCAAATTAAACAGCAGCAAAGCCGAGAGTGTAGTGTTCTCCTTAAAAGATGATGACTGCCTTGGCAAAGATTCTGTCAAATTACTGAGTATCCCACAAGACAGAAAACTAGCCTGGAAAACATACACAGATAGTTTATGCGACTAACTATCCCGTGTGTTGTACCTATTTAGGAAATTAAAAACATCTGTTGGGGCAAAACAGCTACTTCTTGCCTACTACGCCTTTTTCCTCACACATATAAATTAAGGAGAATGATGTGGGGTAACAATGCTGCAGCCAAAAGGGCTTTTATTTGGCAAAAACTATTTGGTGTGTGTGTTATGCGGTCTAACACCCAACACTCCATGCAAAATGTATTTTTCTGATAACAAAATAATGACTGTCCCAAGTCTACACATATTTCACACCTTTATGCACACTAAGAACAATTGGGATAAACATGACACAAAATCGAACGTTCATTCGTACAGAACTAGGTATAGAAACTTTTTGAATATTCCATGGTCTAGGTGTACAAAAATTCACAAAAACTTTCTGTGTGCACGAAGGTCCCGTTTAATAGATTACCAAGTGTGACGAGGAGTTACATACTAATAAGTTCAGAAAAAATATAGAATCTTGACTGAAAGAAAAAGCTTTCAATACTGTTGATGAATTTGTAAAAAGCGCCATAAGTAATCTAGCAATATAACTATAAACAAGTTTCTGCTATTCGTATTATCCATTAATTTGATTATAAACAAGCAGCTTCGATATTTATTATTCTTAAGAATCTGTGCAGAACAACTTTTTACAGGTAGTGTAATCAAATTTAGCCTAGTACAACTATAGAACTGTGCAGTTAACACAACCTGTAACTCAGAATACGTAACACATATGTACGTAACTGTGATAGTGCCTCACGCGGC
This sequence comes from Schistocerca gregaria, assembly GCF_023897955.1. Taxonomy (NCBI): domain Eukaryota; kingdom Metazoa; phylum Arthropoda; class Insecta; order Orthoptera; family Acrididae; genus Schistocerca; species Schistocerca gregaria. The sequence goes on along the minus strand of NC_064928.1, from coordinate 23,460,504 downwards.
TTGAAAGGTTCCTTACATTACCCAAAGCGCAGCACGCCAGTTCTTGTTCCCGTGTTTACATAAGGCATGGTCAGTTTATTTCATCAATTCTTTTTCGGACTGAACTAGAACTGCGTCTCTAATGACCTTAATGTCGACGACGAGTTAAATGCATACTTCATTTCTTCACTAGCTAGTGACAGAATCTAATATTCCTTTCTTCACCAGATAATAATAGCATGTTACATTCAAGAGGACATGCGTTGTATATATAGGAAGCTGCTGCGTAGAATTTTCTAAGAGAATTTCCGCGAGAGAACTTTTCGATTCAGTGCACTGTAACGTAAGACGGCATTCATGTCTTCAGCGGCGCAACTAATTAGGTACATTTCACAGTCCGACATTCTTGTCTTGTCCTTGACAACGACAAAATTCCGGACGTTAACTAACATTATTTCCATAAGTTTTTTGATCATTCTATAGGTCGGAAAAAGATGAAGCCCTACACATTCCCATGTTTTATCAACCTGTTATGACCTGTTTGTTTTATCAACCTGTTATGACCTGTTTGAACACTTGGTTGTCGTCAACTCCCCTGAGCAATCTTTATTCGACACTGCTTTTAGTCACTACTAAACTATTATTGAAAAAACTGTTGCCACATTTCAAGTAGAAAACATTCGACAAGTTGCTTGCTGTGCCGTGCATGATACTCATCTTCCTCAATGTCTTTGTCGCTCGCTTGGGACCGCTTCTACCATTTATACAATATTGTTTTCTTCAAACAATATTCGCCAAATGTAATAATAAAACTGAAAACAATTGAAGTAATTTTTCCCTCGATTAGGCTGTAATTTCAATCTCACGTCGTCCCAACTGGAATGTGATTTAAACTATTTGATCAAAAGTATCCGGACACCTAGCTGAAAAAGACTTACAAGTTCGTAGCGCTCTCCATCGGTAATGCTGGAATTCAGTATGGTGTTGGCCCACCCTTTGTCTTGATGACAGCTTCCACTCTCGCAGGCATACGTTCAATCAGGTGCTGGAAGGTTTCTTGGGGAAAGGCAGCCCATTCTTCACGGAGTGCTGCACTGAGGAGAGGTGTCGATGTCGATTGGTGAGGTTTGGCACAAAGTCGGCGTTCCAAAACATCCCGGAGGCATTCTATAGGATTCAGGTCAGGAATCTGTGCAGGCCAGTCCTTTTGAGGGATGTTTTGTCGTGTAACCACTCCACCAAAGATCGTGCATTATGAATCCGTGCTCGATCGTGTTGAAAGATCCCCGAATTGCACTTCAACAGAGGGAAGCAAGAACCGGCTTGAAACATCAATGTAGGCCTGTGCTGTGATAGTGCCACCCAAAACAACAACAGGTGCAAGATCCCTCTATGAAAAACACGACCATACCATAACACAACCGCCTCCGAATTTTACTGTTGGCATTACACACTCTGACAGGTGACGTTCACCGGGCATTCGGCATACTCACATCCTGACATCGTATCGCCACATTGTGTACTGTGATTCGTCACTGCACACAACGTTTTTCCACTGTTCAATCGTTCAATGTTTACGCTCCTTTCACCATGCGAAGCGTCGTTCTGCATTTAACGGCGTGATGTGTGGCTTATGAGCAGCTGCTCGACCATAAAATCCAAGTTTTATCACCTCCCGCCTAACTGTGATAGTACTTGCAGTGGATCTTGATTGAGTTTGGAATTCCTGTGTGATGGTCTGGATAGATGTCTCCCTATTACACATTACGACCCTCTTCAACTTTCGGCGGTACATCTCTCTTCACGTTTCCACTTCACTATCACATCGGAAACAGTGGACCTAGGGATGTTTAGGAGTGTAGAAATGTCGCGTACAGTCGTATGACACATGTGACACCCAATCACCTGACCACGTTCTAAGTCCGTGAGTGTCGTTAAGCGTCCCATTCTGCTCCCTCACGATGTCTAATGATTACTGAGGTCGCTGATATAGAGTACTTGCCAGCAAGTGGCGGCACAATACACCTAATATGAAAAATGTATGTTTTTGAGGGTGTCGAGATACTTTTGATCTCATAGTGTAGAAACAGCGATTCCTTTTGATATAAAAGGAAAATTAATGCACTTATTGTTGTGGTTGGCAGGAGAGCCAACACCGTGTTACTAGAGGACGCCGAAAGGCACGCGATTTAGCTCACGCAGGCTGGCGTGAGATCTGGAACAGGACAAGGAAATTAGACTTTAGAAAAACGGACGTAGCTGGTGGAATACTTAACTTTAATCCATTAATGGAGAACGTCGCTCTTTATGGTACATGATTCACAATATCAATAGTACGGATAGTGGCGCCTTGCTAGGTCGTAGCAAATAACGTAGCAGAAGGCTATGCTAACTATCGTCTCGGCAAATGAGGGCGTATTTTGTCAGTGAACCATCGCTAGCAAAGTCGGCTGTACCACTGGGGCGAGTGCTAGGAAGTCTCTCTAGACCTGCCGTGTGGCGGCGGTCGGTCTGCAATCACTGATAGTGGCGACATGCGGGTCCGACGTATACTGCCGGACCGCGGCCGATTTAAAGGCTACCACCTAGCAAGTGTGGTGTCTGGCGGTGACACCACACTTATCTGTGTCAAGGTACTTTTATTTTCTCCTTTAATCCAATAGTCCAACTGGAGAGAAGCGTGTAAGCTCTCTAAACGTGTTGGGTAAGAAAATAAAAATTATTTTAATTTGTCTTTTAGAATGTATTTATCAGACAAAAGTATACAGGTCTTCCACGATCATCTCACTTCGACCACTACAGCAGCTTTCAAGTGATCAATAAGTATATATATTAAAATCCCACCAGGATTTTCATTTTTGTATTTTATGACTAATCTAAGTAACCAATTTTTGATGCGGTTTTCACTGACAGACAGACTGATTCACAAGGCAGGTTCGTGTAAATATATATATATTTTTTGTTTATAGCAATGATGAGTTGTAATACTTGTATTGTCATCTGTTCCAAATTTAATTGGCGTTTGGAGTGATATCTCGTGGCAGTGATAGGGGCTACAAACTTGTCAGCCAGCGACGAGGTGGCATTTGACGGGAAAAGCAATAAACAGCGCCGCCAACTCACGAGGGCAGCGAAGCTGCGCCACAATCTACAGGTATTACAAATGAATGCCCCCATACGCGCTTTTCTGTCTGTATAAGAAGGCTAATCTGAGGAACTACTGTAGAGATTTTAATACGATTTGTCTAATACAACGTGTGTATGTCAGATACATTATTTCTCAAGTCAACATTCCTTTTTCTGAAAACATACTAATCGTGCAGGGATGAACGAGGTATTTTAGAAAGATTTTTTTAACCGGCCTCTAACATGGAATACCGATTTCGCGCTAAAACGTACTATTTGCGAAAAAGTTCAACATAAAAGAAACTTGAAACTATTACACCCAAGAGGGCAACATGGTTGCACGCTTCATACCTACACTTTACGTAGCTAATTTATTAATCACGAATAAGAAACTCTCTTTTCTTATTATCGTATTACAAACACCATTTCACTTGTTTTAATGTAGTTACTAACTTGATAATTTGTATACTGCATTGTTGTACGTAATAACAGTGACCACTGTGGTAAACCATTATGTCTGCTCGTCGTACAAGTTGTCTTTTCTAAAGGAATACACTTTCCGAAACGATAAACGTATTTGTCACTGTCGTCTTGAAGTGTGACCGCTACTACAGCCAAATGTGCTTACTGCAACTGAAAATGTTTGTCGAGTTAAGGTTGTAGGTTATGTCACCCTACTGACAATCCCTGTTATCTGCTGCCGTACAACCCGGCACAAACATTCTCGACGCAAGCTCTTTTTTGGGCACATGGAAATGTATATACAAGGATATACCATAAATTAATGATTATTATTTCACGTCTTTCGCGGTTCATTTTTAAACTTTTTTTTTTCTCTTCATTCCCACAACTACCTTTATCCGAAGGACTACATTTACTACAAGTACTGTCATTATTTAAAACTATAAAAGTGCGAATGTTCCGCACGGGTACCTAGCCACTAAACATTGTAACAACCACACCATGAACCACGGACCTTTCCGAGGTGAGGAGGCTTGTGTGCCTCAGCGATAGAGACAGCCGTTCTGTAGATGCAACCGCAAGTAAAGGTTATCTGTTCAAAAATGGCTCTGAGCACTATGGGACTCAACTGCTGTGGTCATTAGTCCCCTAGAACTTAGAACTACTTAAACCTACCTAACCTAAGGACATCACACACATCCATGCCCGAGGCAGGATTCGAACCTGCGACCGTAGCAGTCGCACGGTTCCGGACTGCGCGCCTAGAACCGCGAGACCACCGCGGCCGGCAAGGTTATCTGTGATGAGGCCAGACAAACATATGGTTCATGGAGAGGGGTAGCGGCTGCAGGGGTAAAAATCTGGATGATTGACTGACCTGGCCTTCTAACATCAACCAACGTGGCTTTGCTGTGCGGTTACTGGGATGGGTCTATTCAGGTGGATGTCGTAGTCTAGGTCTGCGTAACTGGAGGGAGCAACAGAGGCAATTCGACTTGCAACCTGGAAGAGTTCACTGCCCATAGACGTTTCACCAAGAGAACTAACTCCTGACGCAAACCTACAATACCCTGTATGGAGGTCCCCTAAAGGCCTTAGAGTGGGCGTCCCCCGATGCAAGACCAATCTGAAGAAATGGGGAATCCTTCCAGCGAGCGCTGACACCTCTTGCGGCTGCGGAGGTGAAGAAGATCTAAGCCCCCGCCTGGGCAACCCGTGCACAATATAAGATGTTCACGAAGGAAATGATAATGCTACCGCTCCTATTTTTTTGGAAATGCTGGCCGGACACGGAAATGAATGACTACGGAACTACTCCACCTGGTGTGCAAGATGTATGGGACAGGAGAAATAATCTTAGATTTCATGAAGCATGTAATTATTCCAATTTCAAAGATGGCAGTTGTTGCCCAGATGTGAATATTACAGAACTATCAGTTCAATATGTCATGGCAATAAAACACTAACACGAATTTTTTACAGAGGAATGGAAAAACTGGTAGAATCCAATCGCAGCGAAGGTCGATTTGGGTTTTCCAGAAATGTCGGAACACACGAGGCAATACTGACCCTAAGAAAATAGCAAATGGCTCTGAGCACTATGGGACTTAACTTCTGAGGTCATCAGTCCCCTAGAACTTAGAACTACGTAAACCTAACTAACCTAAGGACATCACACACATCCATGCCCGAGGCAGGATTCGAACCTGCGACCGTAGCGGTCGCGCGGTTCCAGTCTGCAGCGGCCACTGTGTTCGAACAGATGACACCAAGTATCTACGAACGAATTGTTTATAATGTTGTAATGAGTCCGAAGATTAATTTGATGCTGTCCGGTACCAAACTAACAGTTCCTTGATGTCTCAGAATGTGCCCTATCAACCTACCTCTTCTTTTAGAGGTGTCATACCTGCCACAGTGGCCGGCTGACCCAAAGAATTTTCGTAGAAGAGAAATTACAGAATCTATGCTTATAGCATATGTAGACTTATAGAAAGCTTTTTACGATGTTGACTTTAATACACTGAAATTCCGATGGTACCAGGAGTAAAATGTAGGAAACGTAATGCTATATACAGCTCGTAGAGAAACCAGATAGCAGATATAAGAGTCTACGGGTATGAAAGGGAAATAATGGTTGATACAGGAATCGGGCAGGGTTACAGACTGTCCCCGATGTTAATTCAGTGTCTACATCGAGCAAGCAATAAATGAAACCAAAGAAAAAAAATGGAAAAAGAATTAAAGTTCAGGGAAAAGAAATAAAGACTGCGAAGTTTACCGAAGACATGGCAATTGTGTTGGAGACAGTACAGATGAGTAGTCAAACATAATGGATGCTGTGTTGAAAACAGAACATCAACAAAAGTAAAACAAGGGTAACGGAATATAGTCGAATTAAATCAGGCGATAGTGAGGGAATTACATTAGAAAATAAGATAAAGTAAAATATGAGTTCTGCATTTGAGCAGAAACGTAACTGATGATGGCCGAAGTAGAGAGGTTATAAAATGTACACTGGCAAAGGGCAAGAAATCGTTATTGAATACAAACTTGTTAATATTTCATATAAATTTAAGAGTTTGGAAGTATTTTCTGAAGGTATTTGTGTGGACTGTGACCCAGCACGGAAGCGAAACTTGGACGACAAGCAGTTCAGACAAGAAGAGAGTGGCAGCCTTTGGAATGTGGTGCTACAGCAGAATGCTCAAGATTAGACAGGCAGATCGCGTAACTAGCGAGGAAGTACTGAACAGAATTGGAAAAAAGAAATTTGTGGCAGGTATGACACCTCTAAAAGAAGAGGTAGATTGATAGGGCACATTCTGAGACATCAAGGAACTGTTAGTTTGGTACCGGACAGCATCAAATTAATCTTCGGACTCATTACAACATTATAAACAATTCGTTCGTAGATACTTGGTGTCATCTGTTCGAAGTTAGGATGCGTCGCTAATAACTTATAAAAAAGCTGTAAAATCCAAATTACGCAATCATCTGTAAAGAAATGTATCAGATGGCCGCAATATGCTACAGTGGCAGAAATGGTCATGGTGAAAGTCTGTCTGATAAACGCAGCACTCAGAATCCAAAATCTAATACATATTCGTCATCGTCATCGCCATGGTGCCTTATGCAGCGCATTCCCTTTTCGCGGGCCGTCTGTCATCCATTTGTAAGACGTGCTCGTGCCAGTTGCTTTTTTGTTCTTCTACGTTTTTTTATATCCAATATGTTTAGATTCTATCAGAGGATTTCTATTCTTATTTCGTCTGTATGGGCATATACAGCCAGTCGTCTCAGGGATTTCATTGTGCTGTTTCAACAGCTTTCTTCTCCTTTGTCTTCCTAGAACCAAACGATAGCACAGACACTGCTTTCATTTTATAAAATTTCCTTTGTGTGTTATTTCTTGCTTTATTTGTAATCTTTCTGTTGGTAGTGCCACACTGAATTTGGAAGGAGCATCACACAGATACTACTATCTGTGTGGACAACGCAGGGAGAAGTGTCCCAGGTGCAATCATAAACCAGTGGGCGGGAAACGTCTGCTTCGTATCTCCGAACCGTTTTAATAGCTGAATGACTGACTTGTGAGAGACTGGCAGAGCAGTGTAAACCGCTTTTGAACTTTGCATCATACTTAAAAAAATATTTTCTCTCACAAGATTCTACTTGCAGCCAATGAGACTGGCCTACAACCGGGCCAAGCATACAGTCTTCAACTCAGTTTTTAACTATTACCTAAAGACATCGTTCACCAATCTGAAGTAATGCATTTAAGGATAAATGTTCAGCCCGTTCAGAGATCTCAAGTGACTATATTATAACTGAGCAGGTTAGCACCGTTAACTATTTAGGACGCTAGTTTCACTTATGATGATTAACTGAGAATTAATTTAGCCAATTTTGAACTGACGCAAATTCCTTGTTACCCTTTTTCTGCAATTTAAAAATTGCCGAGCGTACGAAAACACCGTTTTATCTATTCTTCAGCTAATGATAAACATACAATTGACTACCAAGGTTAAAAGACACCAGGGACAAGTATAAGAACACAAAAACCAAATATCGTTATACTGGACGTTTACTAAATGCCCGAAATAAGTAGTTCCGGTTAATGTTTTTAACCAAACCTTGCATAAGTGCCTGTGAAAACTTTAGTAGCGAATAGTCTAATCTTAATTCCAGTGTCCTACGGCAGTAGTATGCAAGGAGCCCAAACGATTTCCGGACTGGTTTCACGGGACATCAGATTTTGAATCTTTCTAGGATTTGTCAGTTCAGATTTTTCATTATTGTTACAATATTTTTTTCAGTATCCAGTTCGTCTGCGTCCACGCGACTGCCATTTCTTACGCACGCTCGATTTTGTGTTACTACTGCCTGATTTTCTTTTCGCACAAATCATGCAAAAAAAAAGGGCGGTAACTTCACAATTTGCTTCAGGGATTTTATTTCGTCACTGGGTGAACGATTTATAATTTCAGGAATGGACTAACAACCATCTTTACACCCTTGTCCGCTGGTGCTCAGCAATGTGTGTACGGCACATGCTTGTATATTTGCCAGCATAGGGCGCGGGCCGTTATCTGCGCCGTGTAACGGCAGTCGCGTATCGCGCAGAGCAACGTGACACATTTCCGCAACGATAACACACCAAAGCGTGTTGCACGGTTGAAATTCACGAGTAGCGAAGACAGCACGAATTCTCCATTAACATGCTTGATATGTGACAAGCGTGACTGGTTAGTTTATCAACAAATTTGTAACTGAGATGGTCGTCGTGATTTGTTTACTAAATACAGGTAGTCACAGTAAGCGTTGCACGTAAGGGCAGAGAGTAAGGGAGGGATCGGTCCATTCCTCCTCCTCCTCCTCCACTCACAAATAATACGCATTTCCAAGTTTTTAATTCAGCTGCAAGATTAAAATATACACAATCCGTCAGACTAACATTATGGCCACTGCCCACCAAGAGACTGAATACCATCCGGTGGCGCTGCGGGCACGCTTAGATGTGAGTACATACACTCCTGGAAATTGAAATAAGAACACCGTGAATTCATTGTCGCAGGAAGGGGAAACTTTATTGACACATTCCTGGGGTCAGATACATCACATGATCACACTGACAGAACCACAGGCACATAGACACAGGCAACAGAGCATGCACAATGTCGGCACTAGTACAGTGTATATCCACCTTTCGCAGCAATGCAGGCTGCTATTCTCCCATGGAGACGATCGTAGAGATGCTGGATGTAGTCCTGTGGAACGGCTTGCCATGCCATTTCCACCTGGCGCCTCAGTTGGACCAGCGTTCGTGCTGGACGTGCAGACCGCGTGAGACGACGCTTCATCCAGTCCCAAACATGCTCAATGGGGGACAGATCCGGATATCTTGCTGGCCAGGATAGTTGACTTACACCTTCTAGAGCACGTTGGGTGGCACGGGATACATGTGGACGTGCATTGTCCTGTTGGAACAGCAAGTTCCCTTGCCGGTCTAGGAATGGTAGAACGATGGGTTCGATGACGGTTTGGATGTACCGTGCACTATTCAGTGTCCCCTCGACGATCACCATAGGTGTACGGCCAGTGTAGGAGATCGCTCCCCACACCATGATGCCGGGTGTTGGCCCTGTGTGCCTCGGTCGTATGCAGTCCTGATTGTGGCGCTCACCTGCACGGCGCCAAACACGCATACGACCATCATTGGCACCAAGGGAGAAGCGACTCTCATCGCTGAAGACGACACGTCTCCATTCGTCCCTCCATTCACGCCTGTCGCGACACCACTGGAGGCGGGCTGCACGATATTGGGGCGTGAGCGGAAGACGGCCTAACGGTGTGCGGGACCGTAGCCCAGCTTCATGGAGACGGTTGCGAATGGTCCTCGCCCATACCCCAGGAGCAACAGTGTCCCTACTTTGCTAGGAAGTGGCGGTGCGGTCCCCTACGGCACTGCGTAGGATCCTACGGTCTTGGCGTGCATCCCTGCGTCGCTGTGGTCCGGTCCCAGGTCGACGGGTACGTGCACCTTCCGCCGACCACTGGCGACAACATCGATGTACTGTGGAGACCTCACGCCCCACGTGTTGAGCAATTCGGCGGTACGTCCACCCGGCCTCCTGCATGCCCACTATACGCCCTCGCTCAAAGTCCGTCAACTGCACATACGGTTCACGTCCACGCTGTCGCGGCATGCTACCAGTGTTAAAGACTGCGATGGTGCTCCGTATGCCACGGCAAACTGGCTGACATTGACGGCGGCGGTGCACAAATGCTGCGCAGCTAGCGCCATTCGACGGCCAACACCGCGGTTCCTGGTGTGTCCGCTGTGCCGTGCGTGTGATCATTGCTTGTACAGCCCTCTCGCAGTGTCCGGAGAAAGTATGGTGGGTCTGACACACCGGTGTCAATGTGTTCTTTTTTCCATTTCCAGGAGTGTATATAAAGACAACGAATGATTATATATATTTTTTAAAAAAGGACGCTTTATTCAAGAGAGAGGGCTCCATAAATTGACGAACTCAACAACTCGTTCGTCCACCTTCGGTCCTTGTGCAAGCAGTTATTCGGCTTGGCGCTGATTGTTAGATTTGTTGGATGTCCTCCTCAGGCATATCGTGCCAAATTCTGTCCGCTTGGCATGTTAGATCGTCAAAACATCGAGGCGGTTGCAGAGCCCTGCCATTAATTCTGCAAAGATTCTCAATTGGTATTATAACTAGGAGTAACACAATAAATATATCACCGTTCTACGGTTTATTGACACAACACTGATACAAATATTTCTGTTACCAAGCGCCAAGTTGTACGGGGTGTTCAAAAAGTCTCTCCGCAATGCCGTATGATTGTTAGCTGCGCCTGTCGTATGACTGTTCGCCTGAACGACACTGCAGTGATATTCCATACCCTTACATAGGAGAACTTGTGTTAAGTGAAATACTGCACGGTTATTTTGAACAAGATGGTGCAACCGCGCATACATCTCGCTTTCCAATGTCACTTCTTGCTGGTTTCACAGGAACTTTTGCCACCACGATTAACTCCACATGACTTTTTTCTTCTGGGGTGCAGGGAAAGCAACTGTCTATAAAAACCGTCCAAAATCCATCGATGAATTGAAAACTACTATATCCACTTTCACTGCTTCTGTTACAGAAGAAATGTTACAGCTTGTGTTTGGAAACATGATTAGACGTATTGAATTGTGTATTCAACAACAGGGGGAAACTTTCAACATTTAATGTGAAAATCTGTAAGTAAAAAAGAATATTCAATTAATTAATAATTGTATTTCACTGAGTTTCATTTCGGTATATTCATTGCGGCATACGGCACACGCGGCTAACAATCATACGGCACTGCGGAGAGACTTTTTGAACACCCCGTAGATGAACACTTTATGGAAAATTATATAGTGATGGTGGTTATTCCAATGTCCACGAAGTGCAAGTGAAATGCAGAATTCCAGCGCAAATCGTAAGTCCATTGACATATTAAGCCTAGTGAATGTTGAAGTCCAAGTTCCAGTTTAGCATTCAGCCAGATCAACATCGAGCAGCAGGTCCACCCCTCCACAGCGTAGCACTTCCGAGTTCTGGAGTAGAAACATAGCACGGTAAGGAACTGGCTTGTAGATGTCGGTAACAGTGTTAAAATAAGGCTGCACAGGTAATGGAGCCGGCGTCTGAAGTCGCTGTATATTCCGGGCTGCCAATCGCTCAGTGTTACGGGTGGTCAATCGCTGCGGTTTGAAGGGCGCGAAGGCGGCCTGCGACGTTAGCTGCGTACCGCGCACGGGGAAGAACGGCCAACGATGGGTTTCTCGGCCGCGCGTCATGGAGCAAGGTGCGGAGATTTAATAGCGGTGGATACGACGACTGGCGACAGATCCCGCGGCTTTACTGGCCAAGGCAGGTTTTGGAAGTCACGAAGACAAGCAGTAGAAAGTCTCGCCGTGTGCGGGTGGGCGGTATTTTGCTGATATTTAAGTTCAAGATGTGCCCCAAAGTCGAGCGAAGACGTGTCTGCAGACGGCCCTGACCAGATCACCATACAGTCTGACAATCGGGACTGACTCTCCGGAATGCCATTCCATTTCAAAGCAGCACTCGTTTCGTTGTCATCCGCAGCTCCCTTACAGCCCAACAGTTTTGTTGCCCTTCATATCAAACCGAGCCCGGCACGGCCGACGGTCTCTTCTTAAATGAGGACGCTGAAGGATTACGGGCAGGGCTCTCCAACTATAGCGCCATTTTAACGCTCTAGCGTGCCAATTGGACAAAATTTGCCACGATATTCCTTAGAAGGACATCCAACAACTCCATCAATCACTACCACGCCAAATACACTACTGGCCATTAAAATTGCTACACCGAGAAGAAATGCATTTGATAAACGGGTATTCATTGGACAAATATATTATACTAGAACTGACATGTGATTACATTTTCACACAATTTCGGTGCATAGATCCTGAGCAATCAGTACCCAGACCAACCACCTCTGGCCGCAATAACGGCCTTTATACGCCTGGGCATTGAGTCAGACAGAGCTTGGATGACGTGTAAAGGTACAGCTGCCCATGCAGCTTCAACACGATACCACAGTTCATCAAGAGTAGTGATTCGCGTATTGTGACGAGCCAGTTGCTCGGCCACCATTGACCAGACGTTTTCAATTGGTGAGATATCTGGAGGATGTGCTTTCCAGGGCAGCAGTTGAACATTTTCTGTACCCAGAAAGGCCCGTACAGGACCTGCAATACCCGGTCGTGCATTATCCTGCTGAAATGTAGGGTTTCGCAGGGATCGAATGAAGGGTAGAGCCACAGGTCGTAACACATCTGAAATGTAACGTCCACTGTTCAAAGTGCCGTCAATGCGAACAACAGGTGACACTCCATACCATCACGCCGGGTGATACGCCAGTATGGCGATGACGAATACACGCTTCCAATGTGCGTTCACCGCGATGTCGCCAAATACGGATGCGATCACCATGATGCTGTAAAATGAACGTGGATTTATCCGAAAAAATGACGTTTTGCCATTCGTGCACCCAGGTTCTTCGTTGAGTACACTATCGCAGCCGCTCCTGTCTGCGATGCAGCGTCAAGGGTATCTACAGCCATGGTCTCCGAGCTGATAGTCCATGCTGTTGCAAACGTCGTCGAACTGTTCGTGCAAATGTTTGTTGTCTTGCAAACGTCCCCATCTGTTGACTCAGGGATCGAGACGTGGCTGCACGATCCGTTACAGCCATGCGGATAAGATGCCTGTCATCTCGACAGCTAGTGATACGAGGCCGTTGAGACCCAGCACGGCGTTCCGTATTACCCTCCTGAACCCATCGATTCCATATTCCGCTAACAGTCATTGGATCTCAAACAACGCGAGCAGCAATGTCGCGATACGATAAAACATGATGGTACGCATTTCTGCTCCTTACACGAGGCATCACAACAACGTTTCATCAGGCAACGCCGGTCAACTGCTGTTTGTGTATGACAAATCGGTTGGAAACTTTTCTCATGTCAGCACGTTGTAGGTGTGAATGCTCTGAAAAGCTAATCATTTGCATATCACAGCCTCTTCTCCCTGTCGGTTAAATTTCGCGTCTCTAGGTCGCCATCTTCGTGGTGTAGCAATTTTAATGGCCAGTAGTGGAACTGCTTGCATAATGGTCAGAGAAGGACCAACATGTTATTGACTTCTTCAATTTGTGAAGCTCTTTCCCTTCAATCAGTTTTTTTTCTGAAATTGTAATCGTTTCTTTGTCTGTACATGTTCGTCACATCTAACGATTTCCGTCCCTTTCAGATAGTTCGATCGTGCTGTGTCGTTTTCTTTTGCCTTAGAATGTATACACTGATGAGCCAAAAGAAAAAAAGAAAAAAAAACGGTAAACCTGCCTAATATCGTGTACGGCTCCATGAGCACGCACACGTGCCGGAACACGACGTGGCATGGACTCGACTAATGTCTGAAGTAGTGCCGGAGGGAACTGACACCATGAATCTTGCAGGGCTGTCCACAAATCCATAAGAGTGCGAGGGGGTGAAGATATCTCCTGAACAGCACGTTTCAAAGCATCCCAGATATGCTCAATAATGTTCATGTCCGGGAGTTTGGTGGCTAGGGGAAGTGCTTAAACTCAGAAGAGTGTTCCTAGAGCCACTCTGTAGCAATTCTGGATGTATGGGGTGTCCCATTGTCCTGCTGGAATTGCTCAAGTCTGTCGGAATGCACAATGGACATGAACGGATGCAGGTGATCAGACAGTATGCTATACATTTCACATGTCAGAGTCGTATCTAGACGCATTTAGCATTCCATATCAATCCAACTGCACACGCCCCACACCATTATAGAGCCTCCACCAGATTGAACAGTCCTCTCCTGACACAGGGTCCATAGATTCATGAGGTGGTCTCCGTACCCACACACGTCCATCCGCTCGATACAATTTCAAACGAGACTCGTCCGACCGGGCAACATGTTTCCTGTCATCAACAGTCCAATGATGGAATTAACGGGCCCAGGCGAGGCGTAAAGCTTTGTGTCATGCACTCATCCAGGGGACACGAGTGGGCCTTCGGCTCCGAAAGCCAATATCAGTGACGTTTCGTTGAATGGTTCGCACGTTACACTTCTTGGCCCATCGTTGAAATCTGCAGAAATTTGCAGAATTCTTGCACTTCCGTCACGCTGAATGATTCTCTTCACTCGTCGTTAGTCCCGTTCTTGCTGGACCTTTTTTCTACCGCAGCGATGTCGGACATTTAATGTTTTACCGGATTCCTAATATTCACGGTACACTCGTGAAATGGCCGTATGGGAAAATGCCCGCTTCATCGCTACCTCGCAGTTACTGTTTCCCATCGCTCGTGCGCCGACTATAACATCACGTTCAAACTCACTTAAATCTTGATTACCTGCCATTGTGGTAGCAGTAACCGATCCAACAACTGTGCCAGACTCTTGTTGTCTTATACAGGCGTTGCCGACCGCAGCGCCGTATTCTGCCTGTTTACATATTTCTGTATTTGAATACGCATATCTATAGCCCACTAGTTTCTTTGGCGCTTCAGTGTATATTCGTGGAAGTAATAATATAGTGATAACCTTTATTGCTAGTCAGGTTACCTATGATTAATCTCGAACTAGCCTTGTTATGGAGCAGTCTGTCTCTGTCTCAGATACCTGTCGTGAAGGGGCATAGGAACAGACGAAGAGATCTTCTCAGAAAGGCTGAGATGCACCTCACAACAGAAGTTTAAGCAAAATAGCTGAAATATGTATCTCAGTCGGGAAAAACAGTGGACAGAATCGATGTAGGACCTATCTGCCGCTGTGTCCTCCTCTGTTTTGAGAAAGTAGATGAAAGCAATATGAGGCAAACGTTCTAAAAATTCTGGGAAGTTGGTGACTTTGATGTTTACAATGCATGTTGTAGTCAATCTGAGGAATGTATGCAGGTGCAAGGCAGCTTCTGAACATATATCAGCTTTATTCGTCATTATGTTACGACATCTGGCGCAAATCAAATTTAAGGAAAGGTGGGCAGCAAAATCCAATTCTTACTTTTCGACTCAAATACTCTGAATCCACAGACTTATAGACAAGAAGGAAGCTGTTAAGGTGTCCTTCTCAGATCGCATCCCTCCTGTTCATCACGGATTTTTCTTGTCACTAAAAGCAACATGTTTGGACAATTGACACATCAGTGACGAATGATTAAGTATTTTGCACCAATGAGCTATGCGGTTAAGTTACCGAGAAACTTTGTGTAAATTTTCTCATACGGTTATCTGTCGTTAAGTTTTGTCGTTAGCAAATGTGAATTTGGTAACATCATGGTATCTCCACTACAATAATGTGTTTATTTTAGTGTATTTCATGTGTGACAGTCTGTTTGTTGTTGTTTTGCTGTCTGTATGGAAGAATATAGATATTAAAAGTCACCCAGAAAAAAACAAACGTTAGAATAAAATTATTCAGATTTGTGGATCAAGTGCAAACGATAATTCTCTCTATCTCCAGACCTGCATATTGGCGCTCACTATTTCGTTCCCACAAGCAGCTGAGTTCCATGCATCTACTCAGCTACCCTTCTGAAAAATGGAATAACTAACGCTTTTCCCTAGTCGCTTGGAACCCTCTGCCTGCCAGCGATCTACAGTAAGATATTCCTAGAAGGGAATATAGTTCATTTGCATTATCTATGAAGGGCATTTAACAATTAAAGAGACAAATTAATAGGGAAATGAAACATTTTTTACGTGGAGTTTTGTATTTTCATAACTTTAGGCTGGCATCACTGGGATGAGGCGCGAACAGCTGACAGATAAAAACTGTTTTCTCTGTATTGTATTTAACGGTGGAGTTTCTGCGTGAAGTTTCCATGTTACTTGAACAATTTTCAGTGATCCGTTTTACACTTTCTTAAGGTGAAAAACAGGCTAAAATCTTTTGCCGAATGATTTTACAGTATGGTGAAAGTTGCATGAAATGCAGAAATTTTTAAAAGTGGGTAGAGCAGTTCAGAAATGGTCGAAACTCAGTGAATAACGAGCAGCGTCCTGGACGGCATATTGAAGTGTCAGCTCCTTCGTTTGACACCCACATGGATGGCATTATTCTTTAACACCGACATATTACAGTTGAAAATACAGCAAAAACCGTTGCAGTGAGTATTGGCGCGGTTCATAATATTGCCAGTAACAAGCTCAAGTACAGCAAATCAAGCACAAAGTGGGTTCCGGATGAGTGAACGCAACAACACAAGGAAACTTAACTCAAAGTGTGTACACTCTTGATATAACACTTTGGAAGAGAAGGTGACGCTTCTCTAAATAAGATTTTAGCGTGTGATGAAACGTGGGTTCACCATTTTGAAACAGAATCCAAAAGACCAAGAATGGAACTGAGCCACACCAGCTCAACTGTCCGAAAGAAATTCGTAATGCAAGCATTAGTGAGAAAAGTCCTGTTGACCATCTTTTAAGATTTCCAAGGTGTCGTCTTTTGTGATTATTTGGACGATCAGCGTACAATAAACAGTGCTTCCTACTCAGACATGTTGATGAACAAAGTAAACCCAGCAATAAGGAAACATGTCAAGGAAAAGGCTTGAGGCTCATACATGATAATGCTCGCTCCCACACCTGCCAGGTGACCCACGAAACCATTGAAAAAATTGGGTTGGGAGATACGATATCATTCCCTAAAGTCCAGATAGGAGCATTATGTGTAAAAACGTTCAGCAACAACGAGCAGGACAATGAATTTGTGGCTAAGTGGCTCAAACAACAAGACAGAGGCTTCTTTGCACCAGGTATAACGAAACTAGTTCGCCATCGAGAAAAGTGTGTCAAATTGGAGGGGATTATGTTGAGAAGGAGCAAAAGTTTTTGGAAAAATACATTTTTTTCTACATCAATTCGTCTCTTTAATCACTGAATGTTCCTGGTTATAGACTTGTAAAGTATTATTCCCTGGCCACAAATGTGTGGTCTTATCTTGGCCATCGTCTACGATAAGGTTGTTTCCTGCGGCAAGGAGGCTTCCTCCAGCCTCGAATTGACGTCCTAGTCCTCTTAAATGGGCGGTGGTCTGTCCGTAAGAGGCTGACGCATGACTGACTGGCGGCTGGTGTTTAGCAACACGCACTCCAGAGAAACTACCAGAGCTCGCGACATCGATGAGACCCAGACCAGCCCTCGTGGGCTGTACAGCTAGTGCGTTATTTCAGGGTAGTTCATTACCCGAGAATATTCGGTCCTTCGCCATCAACCGAGTTACTTCTCGTAGTACCTAAAACTGAGGGAATAGCAAAATGCGTTCCCATGCGTGGTCATAGATTTTGGGTTAAACAATCCCGCTCCTCGGTAGTATAATGGTTAGGACCCTCGCTTGTCACGCGGGAGACCTGGATTCGATTCTCGGCCGGGGAGAAATTTTCGCCCTTACAATCAAATGGTTCAAGAGGCGCTAGGCACTATGGTGTAAGGGGTTCATTATGTAAGAGGTTTACTGTCCACTACCCTACTGGAGCAAATTTAATTCCGATGTATTGCTCAAGCGCTGCCTGCGATATAAACATCTCTGCTGCAATAGAATCGCAGGTCAGAGCAGTGCCGGCAGCAGTAATAATCGCTCGCTCCTACAGAGCAGTCGCTATAGTTCGTTGTTATGGCGAAGAAGTAGTAGCTCACCGCTACAGTACAGTTGCTAGCCACGTAAGAGCAATAGCGATCGCCGCTGGTGCAGCGCAGTTCATTGCCATGTAGTGTAAGGTAAACTTTATTATTCTTGATCGCCATGCGAGTACTTAAATTTGTTGTCTGAGATGTAAATATGAATTTGTTTCAATCTTTTTATGATTTGTCAGCACTATTTAAGTCAGACTTTCTATGTTCAATTTTTTATGTAATGGTTTGCAGAAATGTTTTCAATAATAAGGTTTTTCAGATCATAATTTTTTTACCAGTCATTTACTTGAATTTAAATATTTTACAAATTTTTTCACATCATAGTCATGTGTTGTTTAATAATCAGCTATGCAGCTGTGTCAACAAGCAAAGTCAGTTTTTTTTCTAATAGTGCAAATCTCAGACAAATGTTGTTCAGTAGTAGTAGATAGGCCAGCATTGCACTAAGCTGTGCCATTTAGGAGCAGGTATATAGACAGCGTTATCTAGCGACACCATTATGAGGTAAGAATTTTTTAGTTTATTCAGGTTGATTTCACAGGGCCATGACGTAGCGCTGTTTTCGTTCAACATTTAAGAGTTTCAATTCTGAGTCAAATTTGTACCCGGAAATTTTTATATACGGAAAGGTTACAATGGAACTTGACATCTGAGGTCATCAGTCCCCTAGACTTAGAACTACTTAAACCTAACTAACCTAAGGACATCACAACACATCCATGCCCGAGGAGCATTCGAACCTGCGACCGTAGCAGCAGCGCGGTTCCGGACTGAAGCACCTAGAACCGCTTAGCCACAGCGGCCGGCGCCCTTAACAATCCCATCATCAGTGTGTAACATGCAGTGTCTTTTAGTTTGGTTATGGTCTTCAGTCCTGAGACTGGTTTGATGCAGCTCTCCACGCTACCCTACTCTGTGCAAGCTTCTTCATCTCCTAGTACTTACTGCAACCTACACCCTTCTGAATCTGCTTAGTTTATTCATCTCTTGCTCTCCCTCTATGAATTTTACCCTCCACGCTGCCCTCCAATGCTAAATTTGTGATCCCTTGATCCCCCAGAACATATCCTACCAACCGGTCCCTTCTTGTCAAGTTGTGGCACAAACTCCTCTCCTCCCCAATTCTATTCAATACCTCCTCATTAGTTATATGATCTACCCATCTAATCTTCAGCATTCTTCTGTAGCACTAGATTCCGAAAGCTTCTATTCTCTTCTTGTCCAAACTACTCATCGTCCATGTTTCTCATCCATAAGTGGCTACAATCCATACAAATACTTTCACAAACGACTTCCTGACACTTAAATCTATACTCGATGTTAACAAATTTGTCTTCTTCAGACACGCTTTCCTTGCCATTGCCACTCTACATTTTATATCTTCTCTACTTCGACCATCATCAGTTATTTTGCTCCCCAAATAGCAAAACTCCTTTACTACTTTAAGTGTCTCATTTCCTAATCTAATTCCCTCCGCATCATCCGATTTAAGTCGACTACATTCTATTATCGTCGTTTTGCTTTTGTTGATGTTCATCTTATATGTTCAGAAAAGAGCCATAAAAATAATAAATAAAAACAGTAGTCGACTTCATTGTAAAATGTTCAAATGTATGTGTGAAATTCGTAAGAGACCAAACTGCTGAGGTCATCGGTCCCTAGACTTACACACTACCTAAACTGACGTATGCTGAGAACAACACACGCACCCATGCCGGAGGGAGGACTCGAAGCTACGGCGGGTGTGGCCGCCCGAGTCGTGACACGGCGCCTCTAATCGCGCGGCAAGCGCTCATTGTAATGATCTATTCAAAACATTGGGGATTTTAACTGCTCCAGTTGTACTGTACACATCAAAAATAACATTGGTAATTACCGCACAAACAGTTCAGTCCATGAACATGGAAGAAGAGATACGCTGAACTTACATTTATCAAGCAAAAATAAACATAAAACTCAAAACCACATTTTCTACCAAGAGATAAAACAGTACAATAAATTACCAAAAGAGGTTACAGAAATATCAAAAGTCGACTTATTCAAAAAGGCAGCTAACAACTACCTGTTGTGCAATGGATCGTATACATTGAAGGATTACTTAGATAAAACAGGGTAGGGGTTTCGTAAAAAAAAGTTATAGAAATAAATAATTATAATCATTATAAAACATACAACATTCCACATAACAGGTCCACACTCTGTCTTTTTTCCTTTTTTTTTTCCTTTTCTAGAAAAATTTTCCCCCAAGCTATGCATAGTACAATACGAACACCTCTTCTTCTTTCTGAATTCAACATCTCACTCATTAAAGGGGGATGCTGACTCAGTTTTTCAGGGTAGCAAACGGGAAGTTGCGGTACAGAAAATAGCCCAGAGATCACCAGTGTGTGTGAGTTTGTTTGTGTGTGTTGTGAATGAAGTGTCGTAAACAATGTTTGTATGGTGTTTGCAGTGTCTGATAGTGAGATGTGAGTGAACAGTGTGGCATTACGTTATTTAATAAGTTATTTGTAAAAAATTGTATTGCATACGTGGAGGAAATCTACTGGTGGTCTCTAACTAGAAGGCTGTAAATGCATGTCTATACAAATTAGCTTATTTTAAATTGGTCTAAACTTGTAAACAGTTTGACATGTCTTATATCCTTGTAAAAAGAGATCTACGGATCAATACAGGTACTACCACTAGTACTAGTATTACTAAGGTCTTCTAGGCGAGTGTCACCGTCTAATGGGTATCCAGGCGCTCAGCAAAAGACCTCATATTAAGTTGTAGAGGCAAGTACTGTAGCTAGAATTAAATTCATTAATTTCAATAAATCTTATAAGTGACATCTAAGTGCAAGTAGATAGCAAGGCTAGGGTTGAGTAAACAAAGGAATTAGGAAATATATCGGGAAATTAGAAAACATATCCGGTTGATGTGTTTGTTTTCATCTACACTCAGTATTCTCCAAGACAGTGTTGTATACATGCAAAAATACAAGTGGCGTTCAGAAAGTTTCCGTTTGAGGGTTTCTGCAGCGTATATGCAATTCAGCGCGACTCAGATGCATGTATATAAGCCTCGACATGTAGGCAAGGGATATGCGTGTAGTAAATGCGAAAACATGAACTATGGCGATTTCATTGCTAAATGGGTCCAGACAGGACCAACCTGCTGTTATGTTTTTCTTGGCTACCAAAGGACACACAGAGGGACACGTCCATCGGAGAATGAAGTATGTGTATGGCGCAGCAAATCTGTCGAAAAGCATCATTGTGAAGTGTTGCGCGACAAGGGGTGCTGGTGCATCACGATAACGCAGGCCCCATGTCGCAAACGTCCCCATGTAGAAGTTTCGCCAGCTCAAGTGGGAGACTCTCGAGCACCCGTCCTATAGTTACGGGTCTGCGCGGATAAGAAAAGTGCACCCCGCCCGCACCCGCAGGCCCTAATCCGCATCCGCATGTGTGTAAGCTTTGGATGAGTGATTAACAGCAACGGGCAGCGGTACTCAGAACTGTGGTGCGACAACTTAACTACTTTTGAATTCTTAAATCACAGGAAATGCTCTACACCTACTCTAAAGCAGACCATTCCAAACAGCAAAGCATTGGCGTTCCGGAGCACACACACTAGTGGCTCGGATCTCGTGACATTGGAAACGCTATTTTAAAAAATAAAATTCACTGTAATAGTATTAAATGATGAAAATACGCGTATAGAAACTATTATATTTCGCTGCTCTTGTGCCAAGGCAGCTGAAAAGGGCGATGGTTTCAAACCGTTACTAGCACATTGCATCATGTACCGACAGTTTTTTTGTACTCACTGCTTAGATGTGTCAAATTTTGAAGCCATTCATGTCAGCTGATGATTATATTATAGCTTACGCGTTCAGTCCTCGTCATTTCCAGGTACAAATATTCACAGTATTAAGCCTACACTGCAAAACGCTGGCGCACCTGTGAAAAAGTTTAAGTGCCAGAAATAATTTACGTTGTCTGAAAGAAATAACTCGTCTTCCGAAGAGTGACAACAAAATCAGTGGTTATAGAAAATATGAGCCCATTTAGCTTTAGCTAAAAACACGATTGAAATCTCGAACCTCACCTTTTGGCTGATTTATCGAATTAAGACCTAGCGATAAATGAAATGTATGTTTCATTCTCAACAAAACAAAGTTTTTCTCACTTTAAAACGTCCTCAACATTGGTCTAAATTACTACGCCAAAATTTGCGGTAGATTTCGCAGTTAATACTTTCAATGTTAATTTTTTTTTTCCAAAGTTTAATGGAACTGCAAACGATTTCAAGATGTCTATATAAAAACCACTGTCCCATAACGTCGAATGTTAGGCACTGTTCCCTGTTAAGTAATACCGAGTTACACTTAAAATGTTCAATTTTGTTACGAATTTCAGCCCTTATCTTTACTAATTGGCTTGTAAATTAAAAGACACATCATTATTTTGGATGATTTGAAGCTTTTGTAAGTTTTCAATGTGACCAGAATAATCTTTCACGGGCCATCACAGTCACAGCTTGTTAGTGGTCGTGAGCCGTAGTCTGAAGTCCCACTTGTAATTAATTAAAAGGCCTGCCGTGCCACCGCTCTGGCCGGGCTGTTCCACTGTTCACAAAGAGCGACAATGCTCGGCGGCTGCAAATGTTACTGTAGCGCACGCTAAAATTTAGTAGGCACTTACGAGATCATCATTATCTAGTTTAATAATATTGACGTCTTCGCTGTTGAATGTTCTTGTTGCGAAGAGTAAAAACCTAAAATTGAGCTCTTTTGTATGAAAATTAGAACAAAACAAATTGCTTATTAAATATTTCCTTTTTTTACCTAATGCTACTTAAATGTTCTTGTTGGGAATATTAAAAATACTAACAATATGTCGAGGAAATTCTTTACTATAAATATTACAATAGAAACTCATAGGATTCAGATTAAATATTTTCATCTCCTGCTTGCTTCTGATTCAAATTCTGTAAGAGAAAGAATCAGATGAAAAAAAAATTGTAACTAATTGAGATAAGCAAAAAGAAAAAGTGAAGTAAGAGAAGCTGTACAAGTACCTTTTTACTTTGGAAGATTACTATGCAGGAACATGATGTCATCAATCGACTGTGGCTTCAAAGACGTGCGTCGGTCCTGCATTATTGGTCCCGCAATAGAGAAGCTCCTCTCAGATGGCGCGCTGGACGCTGGAGTGCAGTGCACGAAGTAGGCGAGTTTGGAAAGACGCGGATAGACGTTTTCACGTCCATGCCACCAAGCTATCAGGTCGATGCCTTCCGAAAATTGGACTTTATCATTCGTATATGTGAGAACTTCATCTGACAAATAGTCAAGATCTCTCGTCGATTCATCTTCGGAGGAAATCTTCAAATGCTAAGAAATTTTAGGTTTTTATATTTTGGATTAGAAAACGTTGCAACTTTATGCGTTACTGTTATGTCCCATTTGCTAATTAAAATATATTTGGCAGTACTCTTTAAATCTATCATAAAGGGGCTGTCGCCATCACTTTTTTTCAAGGAAGGAGAGACGTTTTAACTTCCACAACACACACAAATAAAGCGTAGGAGTTTGGAGGCTTCGAGATCACAAGAAGCTATTTTAAATGGTGTCAGAAAGGTTATTATACCTTCCAATATCCTCTTGTCTATAGAATCAATCAAATTATCTTGATTTTTCTCTGACAAAATTGACAGAACTTCAAACCATTGTAAATTGATAGACTCAAACATATCCAATATACTGTTCCACCGTGTGTCTATATCCCCTTTCAATGACTTCTGAAGGCGATTCTGAAGACCAGATCTTTTAAAGAAAGTTGTGATAGCTCGACAGGAATTTATTAGTCGCTGCACGTCACTCTTCTCATCATTCGCGTCTCCTCGAGTCGTGTGCTCCAGCACAGTATTAAGAATGTGTGCTGAGCACGAGAGCGAAGTGTTGCCACAATATTTAGACCTCTATCCGTAACGAACACGATGTTATTCACAGCACTGAAGAAATCGAACGATCGTGGTATCTTAATTAATTCGAGTTTAATATTTTCTCCTTTTTTAATGTCACTGTCAAAATTTCTGGTGCACAACACTCGATCCTTAAGTTTCACTTCTTCATGACTAACATAATGTGCAGTCACTCCCATATAGTTTATTTTAGGGTAGGAATCAGTCCATAAAACCACAGTTAGTGCTCCACCTATATCTCTGAATATATTCTTCACTTCTGCGGAGACAGTTTCACAAAGAAGATCGGCCGTTTCCTTCAAATTTCTGGATATGGGGGTTGGATGAGGTAGCAGTTCCTTAGCACTCACTGCACCGTACTTGGCCCCACATCAATAAGAAACTGTGCCGTCTCGAGAAACCCAGATCCACACGCAACTTCGAATGGTAAAATGTCTTTGCTGACAAGATTGATAAGTTTTTCTGTCGCGGCTGTTTTCAAATTTGGCGGAAATTCAGGAACTTTCACGTCTCTCTTGGTATTTAAATAAGTAATTATGTTACTTTGTTTAGCCTCACACGAGTGTTTTACCAAATTTGAAGTTCCGCTTTTGTGTCCAGTGTAGGAATATGTTTTTTAACACGCAAAACAAGCCAATATATCTTTTATCTTTTCGTTACCATCAAATACGTATCCGAATTTTTTCCAAATTGGCGATTTCAATTTGTTTTCCTTCACTAATGTAAAATCACCTTTTTTCACCTTACACGAAACTGAACCCATCGATGTGGTGTTCATTTGAAGAAAGAACTCTCACTGATATTTGCTACGATGCACGTTGTCACTCGGTCACTACAAAGCGCTAACTGAAGGCAGCGGAAAATTGCAACGGGCACCTGTCTGGTAGACAGTGGGCAGGTTTGTCACCCAGAGAGCACTTCACAGGCCACACAAAAGACACGGTCGCGGAAACGCATTAGGCGCAGGTCTCTCGGGTACAGCTACGTCGCTCGTAGCCCGGGGGCTGAGGACAACAGACATCCGCTCTACCCGGGCCCTGCAAGATTCCAAGAATGTCAACAGACTTGAAGTTTTCAACTAACATTGCAACATTCGTACTGGGCAGATGCCTCGCTCATTATCCGCAGACGACCCGCGGCTATCCGCGCCGGTCGCGATTTTATCCGCCAAGTAGCAAATACCGCGGATATCCGCATCCGCGCAGACCTCTGCCTATGGTCCCAATTATCACGCCTTCGGTCCCTTAAAGAGGGTCGACGACTCCTGTGGGACGAGGATGTCCAGCAGGCAGTTGCCGACTTCTTGACGCAGCAGGCCACAGAGTTTTACCGAACGGCCGTCTCCAACCTGGAGCGTCGGTGGGGTGATTGCTTCAATGCTCACTAAGACTTTGCTTGATCGTCACACCGATTCTGGACTGCACGGCCTTGGAACGAAAGTTTTTGGCCGCCCCTTATAGTTACGTGAGTTGATATGCTTGTTCCCTGTAGTGTTGTGATGTCGGCAGTCTACTCCACGTCGCGGTACTGTACAATTCTTGAATTTCGATTCGTTAGTGACAGTTGACGGCGTATTTTGAAAAATGAAGAAACCGCAGGACACGACCGGTTACGGAACCCTTAAAATTCCATCATCTGTTGTAAAAAATAAAATCACTTGCTCATCTAAGGTCATCCTCACCCCAATGTCGTCATGGACCCGACATGAACGTGTTCAGTTGTGTCTGCGCCTTGACAGTGTGCACATCATTATTACGGACCCAAGTGTAGATGTATCAACTTGCTGCAATTGTAGCACTCACGCAAGCAGGTTTATCCGTGTCCCAAATTGAGAAACCATGTGCCATGTGTATAGAGGGAGTGCAACACACACTTCACCGCAAGAACACAACAGACAGCAGTAGGGCCCTACCACGACCAGGATGACCTCGCAAAACAACTAAAAGAGATGAAAAGTTCACCAGAGTAACTAGTAAGAAAAACAGATTCAAAACAGCAGCACAACTTGGCCCTGAATTGGTAGAAATGAACAAACAAAGTCTGTTGCAACGGTAAAAACGGGTAGCTTGAACGAAAGTGTGGTAGAAAGGAAATCTCTTTTAAAGACCACAGATAAAAAGAAGAATCTTGAAAGGGCTAAGAAACGTAGTATGTGGACACATGAAGGAGGTTTTATTTCACAGATTAATCGGAATTCGAGATTTTTATTACCAGAGGGAGGACATTTGTTGGTAGATTTGAAGGAAACAGGGTGGGGCCCAGCAGTGTACTCTGCCTGCAGCTGAACACGGTGGTGAGGCGTGTACTACGGTTGGAGGACGTTTCGAATGAGACAAAGTTGCCGATATTGTGGAGGTAGAAGGGTGTATGGACCAGTAGAATTACTACCGCACACTTCATTATTCTACGACACCATGTGGTTTGCGCATAATGCTGAACGGGTTTACACTACAACATGATAATGAACCAAGACATCGGTCGCGTTCTGTAAGAAGAAAATAGCCTCAAGGGATAAATAAAAGGTACAGAACGATACGTTGTGGCAGTCCCAAAACCCTGGTCGTAATCCTATTGAAATGGTTTGGGATAAAGTGGACAGACGAGACAAAACAAGCAACGTGCATCTTTGCAATTCGTTAAGGATGTGTCCAATCAAACAGACTCCCAATACCTGCAAAAATTTATTGACTACATGCATCGAGTTTGTGAGGCAGTTATTAAATCCAAAGGAAGATACTTTGATCAAAGGAAAATATAATTTTTCTGATTGAATTACTTATGCTTAATTGTCTATAGTTATTTTGGAGAAATAAAGTTTCGTTTGTGTCGATTTGAGATACCAGTCATGGTTTACTGAAATTAATGAGCGCTATTCTAGCCGGGTGGTAGTGTTTAGTGAACGACTTGGCGAGTGTTTCATTGAAACCAATAAATTATATTTGTTTCCGGGCGAACATGAGCGTGGTGTCTTTTACGTCACTCTTTTCCTATTGACTGTGAAATGTCTTCTTCTTTCGTTGTTGCGGAGTTTAGCAGTGGAAGGTGCAAGGTGCCAGTTGGAGGCGGAATATGAACTGTTAGCGGTGTAGACATTTCATCTCAGTGGTCGGATCCCGGAATCTTTCTTAGCGTGATGTTCTGGTCAAGACTGACGCAAAAACAGATTGTCCTTACTTAATTTTCATCCCTGAACTACGTAGATTGCGCCTGCAAAAGGTTATTTGATTGCGAAAGTTGCACGGAACGGTGCGCTGGCCGAAATACAGGCAGCAGTAGCCGCTCGATGAATTTGTTCAAGAAATGATTCAACCAGTGTACGAACTTCTATCCAATTAAGATTTGCTGAAAAGATATATTGGAGCCAATACACAAAATGACGACGAGAGCTCCAAGGCATGCGTTTGGAAACCGGTACTGAAACATATTTATTGCGCGGCTAAAGCTGTTGAAATAGCAGCATACTGCAGATATATTCAACGAAGGTTATTCATCTATCCTGAAGACCATGAACGTGTTAGGAACCGTCATAGGAACGGACAGCCAACACTTGGCGGAGTTTTCTTACAGGAAACGCGTGGCAGCAGCGGGGTAAGGAATGTCTCAGTTTCTTAAAAGAGATGGATTGAGAAAATACAGCACCAAATTCAGAACGAAACCTTGTTTGAGGAAGAGGACGGGTGCCTGGACCTCACATTAACCATAAGTTTTGAAACAACGTATTTTTTATTACTCCAAACTTCAAACGCATCTCGAACCAACATTTTCCAGCGCGCAAAGCGCTGTATAGCCTCGACAGGTTAACGGATTAATTTCATTTTATAAGTAAAAGCTAATAAATTTGGAGGACCTTACTGAGAGCTGTTTTCATTAGAATTTTAAATAAATTGGCCGAGTGGTTCTAGGCGCTACCGTCTGGAACCGCGCGACCGCTACGGTTGCAGGTTCGAAACCTGCCTCGGGCATGGATGTGTGTGATGTCCTTAGGGTACTTAGGTTTAAGTAGTTCTAAGTTCTAGGGGACTGATGATCATCGATGTTAAGTCCCATAGAGCCATTTGAATTTTTTTTTTTTGAACACCGCTTGGCGCACGCCGATCGCGTATGCTTTGGTATGTGCGTGCTCGGCAGCTCAAATGGTCCAAATGGCTCTGAGCACTATGGGACTTAACTCATGAGGTCATCAGTCCCCTAGAACTTAGGACCACTTAAACCTGTCTAACCTAAGCACATCACACACATTCATGCCCGAGGCAGGATTCGAACCTGCGACCGTAGCGGTCGCGCGGTTCTAGACTGTTCGGCAGCTCAGTTGGCATCCATTCCTGACATCGGGAACGTCGCTGCGCGTCTGTTTTTTTTTTTTTTTTTTTTTTTTTTTTTTGTTTTTTTTTTTTCGACATTCGAATTTGAAATGAGCGGTGCAATCGGAAATCCCGCCAGTTGTGAGGTACGGCCTGTGATACAGTTTTTGTTGGCAAAAAACCTAAAACCTATAGAACTTTATCGTGAACTGTGCGACGTGTACGGAAACAACGTAATGAGTGAATGTTCCATCCGGAAATGGTGCATTCGGTTCAAAAATGGCCGAACTAACGTTCGTGGTGTAGAAAAGAGTGGACGCCCGAGCATTATGACTCACGATCTTGTCGCTAAAGTTAATGAAACGATTCGTGAAAACTGTCGCGTCACAATAGTGGAGCTTTAGCTTTCTTTTTCACAAGTTTCACGTACTTTGTTGTTTAAATTTGTCACTCCAAAGCTGCGCTACCGCAAATTTTGTGCATGATGGGTGCCCAAAATGCTTACAGACCACCATAAAGAACAGCGAATGGGGGCAACGTTGACATTTCTGGAGGACTATCACAAACATGGTGATTCATTACTGGATCTAATCGTAACCGGTGACTAGACTTGGGTGAAACACGTCAATTGCGAGACAAAATTACAGTCCATGGAGTGGGTGCACACAAGGTCCATCAAAATCCAAGAAAATGTTTGCAAACCTTGTCAGCAAGGAAGTTGATGGCGACATTGTTTTGGGATAGGCAAGGTGTGCTTCTTATTGATTTTATCGAACGTGGGACAACCATAAATCATGCCCGGTACTGTAAAACTTTGCACAGTCTTAGAAGAGCAGTTCAAAACAAACGCCGAGCAAGGCTGACATCCAAAATTTTGTTTTTGCACGACAATTTTCGACCTCACACGGCAAACCGCATTAAAGAACTCCGTAATTCATTCAAATAGGAAATTTTCCCACATCGGCCCTACAGCCTCGATCTTGCACCAAGCGACTTCCACTTGTTTCCCAAGATGAAGAACTGGCTTGCAACGCAGCGCTTTGACGACGACGCCGATTTCAGACGGGCGTGACTCACTGGCTAAAGTCTCAAGCGGCAGAATTTTACGACGAAGGTCTTTCAAAGCTTGTCCACCGCTATGTTAAGTGCCTCAGTGTGTTTGATGATTATGTGGAAAAGTAGTATGTCACTCGCTCTTTGTGTTGTATATAATAAAACGTATTTCTTGTACTTAGCTTTTTGTAAATGTCAGAACGTACCCTACTTTCTGAATAGCCCTCGTATATTCCTGGACTCGTCATTTAAAGCTCGTTCTTGAAACTTTTTAAGTACGCTTTCTAGGGATAGTTTACGCCATCTTCAAGTGTACCATTGCTCATGAGCACGTAGAGCCGTAGATGACTGCGAGATTGTCCCCAGCGATACTGAATCTCAGCGCCTCTTTCTGATACCCCAAAAACCGACAGCAGGTGGTCAACCGTTGATGCCAAACATACCTGCATTCAAAGCATTCAGTGAGCAGCTCACGAGCCACTGAGCTAAGTAGAAACGCACCTTCTGGCGCGTTCGTCCGATGGCATCCTCTCTGCTTTGAGTGAGCCGAAATAGCTCAGTTGGGAGAGCGTTAGACTGAAGATCTAAAGGTCCCTGCTTCGATTCCGGGTTTCGGCATTCATTTTAATGGCGTCCAAATATGCTGCCACCAATATCTTACTGACAATTGCTACAGAGAAGCAAATTCAAGCATCCACTATAGATAACTGTGTTTCCATTTAAATTCGATTGGCACGCGTCTACACCAATATTCTGGAAAACACTGGGAAGTGCGGAACATTGTTTCCCATTGTACCAATTATTACTAGCTTCTTCCCATTCCATTCATCCGGGAAGAATGCTTAAATTCCTCTTTGGGCGCTATAATTAATTTAATCTTACCCTCACGATCCCCACAGAGCGTGACGTAGGGTTTTGTAGTATATTCCTAGATTCATCATTTACAGCTTGTTCTTGAAACGTTGTAAGTAGGCTTTCTCGGAGTAGTTTACCTCTAACTTCAAGCGACTGTCAGTTCAGGCTCTTCGCGTTTTTTTGTGACATTCTTCCACGGCACGGGTCAAGCAAACTTGTGACTATACGTTCTGCCATTCCCTGCCTCCGTTCGAAGTCCCCTGATTGTGTTCTTTGTTACTGGTCCCACACACTTGAACGTTTTTCTAAAACGGTTTCGCACGCGTGATTTGCAAGCAATCTTCTTTGTAGACTGACTGCACTTCCTCACTATTGTAGCAATAAACCCAAGACTGAGCCTGTGTGATCATTCCATTTCACATCTCTACATAATGTTACACACAGGTATTTGTTTGAGTTGGCCGATTACATCTGCAACTTATTGACATTAAAGCCACGGTATACTACGTTTTTTCGTTTTGTGGAGAGCACAATGTTACATTTCTGAAAATTTAATCTAAGTTATTCTCTGCGCCACTTTGAAATGCTGTTATCGAGATCTGGCTGAATATCTGTGCAGCTTTTTATGCACAGTATTTTATTATAGATAATTGCCCGATCCGCAAAAAGTCTGAGATAATATTAATACTGTCTACAAGACCATTAATATAATACATGAACAGCAAGCGTCCCAACCCACTTCCCTGAGGCACCGTCGAAGCTATTTCTACATCAGTTGATCACTCTGCACTCGAGATAAGATGTGCGTCCTGTCTACCAAGAAGTCCTCAGTCCAGTCAGAAATCTTGCTTGATACCTTGTATGATTGTGCTTTTGATAAAAAGCGTAGGCGTAGTGCTGAATGAAATGCTTTCCAGAAATCAAGAATTCTGCATTCCATTTTTGATTTTTTTGTTGGAACAGTAGCCCACCTAGGAAGTTAATTTATCAATCATCGTAACAGTGAGGGCTATTACGACATGGTAGAATGGATTTTCTGGTAAGCACAACGTTTCGTATCCCACTTCCCTTGTGCGCACCTGAACTTACTTCCACGTCACACCATGACTCTGCACCCAGTACAGCATGCTGTGTCCTCCCTACCAAGAAGTTCTCAACCAAGGCCCAAACTTCGCTTAGTATCCATACTGTCGTACTCTCGACAATGATCGTAATTGCCATACTGGTCAATTTTTTTTTAAGTCCATAAATACTGCATCTACGTGACTGTCTCCGCCCATGGCTTTCAGGATATCATGTGACAAAAGTTTGAGCTAGTTTTCACGTGATCGATGTTTTCGGAATCAGTGCTGGTTGGTATGGAAGAGATCATTCTGTTTGAGATACCTCATTGTGTTTAAGCTCAGAATATGCTCTAAGATTCTATAACAAATGGATGTCAGGGGTATTGCACGCTAGTTGTGTGGATCACTTCTGCTACACTTCTTGCGGACGTGTCCTGTGCTCTCATACTTGGCGCGATTTTCAATCCGAGTGGTGTACAGTAGATTATCGTTAAAAATGGGTTAACTCATACGTAAATTCGGTGCAGAATGTAATACGGATTTCATTAGGTCCCGGGCGTTGTTACTTTTAGCGATTCCAGGTGTTTCTCAGCGTCACTGACTCAGATTTCAGAGTTTCTTACTTTGCTTTGCTGCCTTCAGTTTCAGTCCGTGTCTAGTGCATTAGTGTCTGAACAAAAAGTGCCTTTGCTCGTCAACAGCATTGTCTACAATTCTCCTAAACCTGAGCCGTGTGCTAACGTGTCAAGTTTCGGAACATGTAACCACTAACACCTGCTAGCCCAGCAGCGAAGGAAGTAAGTAAGATTATGGTTCACGCGTTATAACATCGATGTCATTGGAGAAGGCGCACACGTTTGGAATTTTTATTTTTAAGTACGGGGAAAGAATTCAGCCATACCCGTCAAAGGAACCATTCCAGCATATGCCTCGAGCGATTTAGGGAAATCGCAGAAAACCTATATCTGGATGACCGGATGCGTATTTGAACGAACGCTCTCGCGGATGGGAGTCCAGTGTGGTAACCACTGCGCTACATGGCTCGGTGCACTGCATCGGTTGTTGACGTATCCGGTACTTTCGTGGCATAGAAAATCAACTAACATCTCTAAAAGCACCGCGGCTGATGAGATAGCAGTAATATTCTTAAACGTTCCTTTTGTCCGTTGATTGGAGGTATCGTAGCGCCGCACCAAGTCCCGCCTGCGCTCGAGCCAAGTCACGCACTCTCGGCACAGTGAGCCCGCAAAACAAATCACGAGGCGTATTACTGAAGATTCTACTGGCGGACCTGGAGTACTCTGCACTGCCACACCACCTGATCACTGTAGACAATGATCACCAGCGTCGGACTCACGAATCGGAGGTAAACTCACCACCCCAAAGCCAATAAATAAAAATCGTGTCGCAATCCAATAACTTTTAAGGAGAGGTTCTGGTCGAGAGGCACGAAAACGGGGTGTAGCCTAATTTTTTTCATACAAGGATGTTTTTTTATTGAAATGGGTGTTTACAACTTTATTATACATGCGTTCAGTTATGAAAAAAATTATCTCTTAAGAATTTAACAATGGTGGGTGCAGCCTTTATCGACCGACCGAAGTGGCCGAGCGCTTCTAGGCGCTACAGTCCGGAACCGCGCGAAAGCTGCGGTCGCAGGTTCGAATCCTGCCTCGGGCATGGGTGTGTGTGATGTCCTTAGGTTAGTTAGGTTTAAGTAGTTCTAAGTTCTAGGGGACTGATGACCTCAGAAGTTAAGTCCCATAGTGCTCAGAGCCATTTGAACCATTTTTTTGATGGCGGTCGCCGTAATTTTCGCGCGACGCCATATTTCCCTCTTATTTGTCACTATCATATATCTAGTCCCATAACAATACATAAAACTACATAAAATAACTACTATAATTTTGACATGCAAGGAAAATTAGTTCTAATGAGACGAAGAAGTTTATATCTGCTGGTGTTTCAACAATGAGTACTAGGCAACTTTTAATTCACTGATTGTAATTTTATTTTCGTTAGCAGAAAGCAAACATAAACTAAACAAAGAATTTATTTGAACAGAGTATATAATTCTTATAGATTTAATAGAGAAAGAAAGTTACTAGGTCAGGGGAAAAGTTTTCGGCGAAATCTATTAACTTTTTGTTGCATGTGAAGCGTTGCGTTGGGCAGCACGATGTCGGCGGGTTACGATGATGGGAGTAGGACACAGGCAGTTCCGCTGGTTAATGTTCTCCGGCGAAATGCAAATAAAGTTCCGGCACAGCTGTATCATTAACCCCGTGGTGATTAACAAACCACAAGACGCCAGTATACGACCGTTGTTAACATGTCCTCTCCTGTCCGTGATGCTATCGACCATAATTACACAGTTTGTCACATTCATATAGTCTTAGCCACAAATACACAGTTCATAGAATTGTTCTTGTGTGTGAAGCACACCGTAAACAATGTCCACTGTGTTCTCGCATTTCAAACTTCGACAACGTCACTGAAACTCATTTATATTGCACAGTTAATTAAAATAGAATGTGATAGACAACCGTTCCACTACCCAAAACCAACACCGGCAAAGTTCATTCGCATAAAAGCACTGTTCGTGTCGGCCACAACAAAGTATTGTTAGCAGCACTTTCACAGTCTGGTTTATTTGCTCTTACAGTTCGCTGGCGATGGCGTTACATGCTGCAGTGGTAAAGAGAATCAACAATCTGATAGTTCGGTATCACTGTCCATACAATTACGTATGCTTTCCATAAAACACAATACTATTTTTTCCGCGCACGCTTCACAGACACACAATCCACCATCCCCTCTACTACACAACGACTATCGATATCACTATCCCTATCCCCTGTCTATAGATATTATATCGTTATCGTAAATTACATAAATCTTTATAAATGTTATTGACAGCATTTTTCACAATTACTAATATTCCAAAAGAACTTTACAAACTTTACCACAGGTACAAAGCAAGAAACATATTCCACTGTTAAACGAAATAATCACAATTACATCTTTACATTTAAAAACCGCAATTAGAAATGCCCATATGAACAAAAGAAAAAGAATAGAAATATAAATAAAATAACAAAAAAAATTTATATGCGTTATTAGCAATGCCTTCACACCTTCTTTGGACTTTTTCGATGTACACCGTCAGGACAGACAAGCATAGTGTAGGCAGTCTCCTTAGTAGGTTTGTTGCACTTTCTAAGAGTCCTGCCAGTAAAACGCAGTCTTTGGTTAGCCTTCCATACAACATTTTCTAGTTCCTTCCAATTTTAGTTGTTCGTAGTTGTAATTTCTAGGTATTTGGTTGAATTTACGGCTTTTGGATTAGACTGATTTATCGTGTAACCGCAGTTAACGAGTTCCCTTTAGCACTCAAGTGGATGACCTCACACTTTTCTTTATATAGGGTCAACTGCCACTTTTCGAACCATTCAGATATCTCTTCTATATCGTTTTGCAGTTTATTTTGATCTCCTGATGACTTTATTAGTCGATAAACGACAGGCGTCATCTGGAAACAACCTCAGACGGCTACTCAGATTGTCTCCCAAATCGTTTATATACACTCCTGGAAATGGAAAAAAGAACACATTGACACCGGTGTGTCAGACCCACCATACTTGCTCCGGACACTGCGAGAGGGCTGTACAAGCAATGATCACACGCACGGCACAGCGGACACACCAGGAACTGCGGTATTGGCCGTCGAATGGCGCTAGCTGCGCAGCATTTGTGCACCGCCGCCGTCGGTGTCAGCCAGTTTGCCGTGGCATACGGAGCTCCATCGCAGTCTTTAACACTGGTAGCATGCCGCGACAGCGTGGACGTGTACCGTATGTGCAGTTGACGGACTTTGAGCGAGGGCGTATAGTGGGCATGCGGGAGGCCGGGTGGACGTACCGCCGAATTGCTCAACACGTGGGGCGTGAGGTCTCCACAGTACATCGATGTTGTCGCCAGTGGTCGGCGGAAGGTGCACGTGCCCGTCGACCTGGGACCGGACCGCAGCGACGCACGGATGCACGCCAAGACCGTAGGATCCTATGCAGTGCCGTAGGGGACCGCACCGCCACTTCCCAGCAAATTAGGGACACTGTTGCTCCTGGGGTATCGGCGAGGACCATTCGCAACCGTCTCCATGAAGCTGGGCTACGGTCCCGCACACCGTTAGGCCGTCTTCCGCTCACGCCCCAACATCGTGCAGCCCGCCTCCAGTGGTGCCGCGACAGGCGTGAATGGAGGGACGAATGGAGACGTGTCGTCTTCAGCGATGAGAGTCCCTTCTGCCTTGGTGCCAATGATGGTCGTATGCGTGTTTGGCGCCGTGCAGGTGAGCGCCACAATCAGGACTGCATACGACCGAGGCACACAGGGCCAACACCCGGCATCATGGTGTGGGGAGCGATCTCCTACACTGGCCGTACACCTCTGGTGATCGTCGAGGGGACACTGAATAGTGCACGGTACATCCAAACCGTCATCGAACCCATCGTTCTACCATTCCTAGACCGGCAAGGGAACTTCCTTTTCCAACAGGACAATGCACGTCCGCATGTATCCCGTGCCACCCAACGTGCTCTAGAAGGTGTAAGTCAACTACCCTGGCCAGCAAGATCTCCGGATCTGTCCCCCATTGAGCATGTTTGGGACTGGATGAAGCGTCGTCTCACGCGGTCTGCACGTCCAGCACGAACGCTGGTCCAACTGAGGCGCCAGGTGGAAATGGCATGGCAAGCCGTTGAACAGGACTACGTCCAGCATCTCTACGATCGTCTCCATGGGAGAATAGCAGCCTGCATTGCTGCGAAAGGTGGATATACACTGTACTAGTGCCGACATTGTGCATGCTCTGTTGCCTGTGTCTATGTGCCTGTGGTTCTGTCAATGTGATCATGTGATGTATCTGACCCCAGGAATGTGTCAATAAAGTTTCCCCTTCCTGGGACAATGAATTCACGGTGTTCTTATTTCAATTTCCAGGAGTGTATATGAGGAACAGCAAAAGACCTGTAACACTACCTTGGGGAACGCCTGAAATCACTTCTGTTTTACTCGATAACTTTCCGTCAATTACTACGAACTGTGACCTCTCTGACAGGAAATCACATTATCTTCGCCCTTCCTTAACTAGTGGTGAGAAACGTTAGGTGATGACAGTACACAGCATAATATTGAACATCCTTTTCATATATATTGATATACTGGAAATGTGTAACTTGACAGTGATGCACCTACGGTAGGCCTACACAATTACATTCAAAATAGCTATTTGTTTGAGTGTTTGGCTATACTCCGCACGGCGAGAGAAGAGCTCCCATTTGATGTGATCTTGGCGAACCCTGCGTCGCGCGTCCGTGACAGGGCTCCTGGTTTCAGTCAGTGGTGCCAAGTGTTTTTTCGTTCGGGTTTGTGTGGGTACGTGTGTATTCCATTAATTCTTTGAGTTTCTTACCGCGCGTATGGAAGATAGCTTACTGTATAGCACAGAAAAGGACTTCTGGAAAATATGCTACGCTGAAATGTGAAGCACGCGGATTTATATACAGATCGCGTGTTTACTCTGAAAGAGAAAGAGACAGTGGTGGGCTTTTGATACCAGTGAGTAAAGTGCGAGAAGCACTGAAAATCTCGACAGCGACGGTCGAAAGAGTCACAAATAATTCAGAGGCTGCCAATTCAGCTGGGAGCCTTGTTTTTCTGACGTCTGGAAAGTCGAGGAAGACAAAGTGTCGTGTGACTGAAACAGACAACTTTGACGCAAGTGTTACCAGGCGCCATAAATATGCATACTGCTGGAGGAAGTAGTACCAGACATTTAAAAAGTTGGAGCCATCAATGTCGCACAGTAATTTGTTAACGGGCAGAATGACAAGTCTCTCCACTGTTTAAATAAAAAGAAAAAAAAACTTGCTTCCGATTGAAAAATCTCTAAGGAAGAAAGGTACTAATGGAAGGCGAACACACATGGCATGGAAATGTCGTTTCCTACGTGAGTTGCTAGCAGTGAATGCCGAGAAGGAAATATGTATTGATGAAACATGCGTCATGCACGATCCGTCGCGTGGACAGAAGATACGCGAGATACGCGCCGTGGAACCATGTGTGTGCCAGCTGGGAAAGGTGGCTCTGTGCACGGTTTTTTGTCCGGTGCTGTGATGGTGTAAAAAAAAAGAAACACCGAGGAAATACACGCATCTGAGTACATAGTTCGTTTACTCCTTTGTTACCAAACGTCAGTTCTGGTGGTGTTTTTGTAATGGACGGGGCGCCATACTGTTCTGTACAATTAAATAAAGCACCAACGGCTGCTGCAAAGTTAGACGAAATTGTGAACTGCTTCAAAGATAGTAAAATAGGCTTTGAACAGAATATGCGAAAACCGGAATTTCTGGAATTTGTGAAACAATACGAGTCACAGGAGAAGCAGTATCACTGCCATTACAATGGCATCGAACTTGTCTGTGCTCAAATAAAAGCCGATATCGCGAAGCGAAATAAAACCTTTACGTTGTGAGGCAGAGGCTGTCACACGAATAACGTCAGAAAACTGAAAGAACGTCATGACCCCTGTGTTGAAATAGATCACAAGGCGAACCTAGAGGTAAGCGTAAGTGAAGAACCCATACAAAGTATTGTAATTTCTCTATCAGGCGATGAGGATAGCAGCAACCAAGATACTGAAGCCTTTGTGTTCAAGACGAAAGATGATCAATCAGATGATGATCTAGGCGTTTCTGTTCTCCCGCACAAAAACAAAGGTAACACCTTTATTTGACATTTTACACGAAAAATTTGTGCGGTTTGCTGTACCGTGTTATGTCGAAAATCTGTGTGTTTTTGCGCGCGCGGAAGGGTGGGAGGGGGAGGTCTGTCACCCCTTCTATGTTGAAGCTCTGCTATTTTAACCTGGTCATGTTAATTTACACCTGTTGGATATCAACTCCCTCTTATGAGGGGGGTCGGAAAGCTTCTAGGGTAACAAATAAAGAATGACAGAAATCTCATGATACCAATTTATTTGTCAATTCAGTACGCGTGTACACTAACACACTTGCGGGCATGCTCGGATAACTTCTGCAAACCGTTCAAAAAAAAGTCTTCGATTTCGAGTCCAACCAAGCGTCCACAGCATCAATCACTGCATCATCATTCCCAATCATCGTCCTTTAAGGCCCTTTTTTAGGTTTGGGAAAAGAAAAAACTCTGACGGAGCCAAATGTGGAGAGTATGGCGGATGACGTAACAATCTGAACCCGCAATCACGCAGAGCTTCCAGTCTTGCGAGGGCTTTGTGCGCCGGTGCGTTGTCCTGAGGCAAAAGAATTCCGCTCGCCAATTTTTCGCTCCTTTTTTTTCTTTAACTTTTCTGTCAAACGGCGCAAAAGGGTGCAATAGTATGAGGCATTGATAGTTACGCTGTTTTGCAACCAGTCCACCATACTTACTCCTTCTGCATCCCAGAAGACCGATGCAATGATCTTATCGGTTGGTTTTTGCACCCGAGATTGATTTTGGACTACGAGATGAAGGACGTTTCCACCGTTGTGACTGTTGTTTTCTCTCAGGATCAAAGTATGAACCCATGTTTCGTACACTGTCACATACCTTGCAAGAAAGCCGTCTTCATCCGCTTTAGTTTGGCTAACGATTTCTTCACACACTCCCGTCTCTGGTCTGCATTCAAGTCGTTCGGCACGCCCATCAGAACAGAAACTCCAAATGTTGTTTCAATGCGCTGCAACGTTGTTCGACGATCCTGCAAAATGGTATTGCAAATTGCAGTCACTGTTTCATCACTAGCATCTGTGACAGGCCTTCCGCTCTTTGGCGCATCCTCCACGCTCGTTCTTCCACGTTTGAAGTCGGAGACCCAGATTTTTTTACTGTTGCGTACGACAAAGCGCTATCTTTAAGTGCATTCCGCATGTCTTCCGCAATTCCTTGGGATCATTCCCTTCAAATGAAGATATTCAATCACAGGACAGTTCTCTGGATATTCGCCATTTTGCTTACACTACGGAGTACAACGCATCCTAGCGGCAAAACTAACGAAGCTAGAGCCGCGAATTTTGACTTGATACCCACAAAGGTTCACCTGGCGCTGCCACTCTTCAGGTTGGGTTGGGTTGTTTTGGGGAAGGAGACCAGACAGCGAGGTCATCGGTCTAATCGGATTAGGGAACGAAGTCAGTTCCCGTGCCCTTTCAGGGGAACCATCCCGGCATTTGCCTGGAGTGATTTAGGGAAATCACGGAAAACCTAAATCAGGATGGCCGGACGCGGGATTGAACCGTCGTCCTCCCGAATGCGAGTCCAGTGTCTAACCACTGCGCCACCTCGCTCGGCAAAGGGTCACCATAAAAGTGGGTGGTGGTGTTTGGGTGAGACATTACGGTAACAATCTCGTGCTAGAAACTATTCGACCGCCCCTCCTATTTGTAACTATGGAAATACCGTGTTTAGGCATGGCAACAAGACTGACGCACTTAATTTACTGTGAGGCCTCTGACAAGAACATAAATCAAGCATTTTCATTTGATCACTAATAAACTCTATTATAATTGCTAGTTCATTAACCCCGTAACTATATTTTGACTTTTTGAATGAAGGACAATCTCTTGTACGAATATTTCCAAGTTTGCGGTTCGAGTGCCAAACTGCACAGCAGACATCTCTCGCGAGGCACGCAGCGTTGGTACTGAGGTGTAACCGAACACTAGCACTGGGAACAAGCAAGACTCATTACGGGAATGAAACGCCATGGCCACATAATTTGACTGACTTGCCACTAGCAGACGACTGCTTGTGTAAAACTGATTTTAAGGCAACTGTTAATCAACACACATTGTGTTAGTGTCGCGCTAAAGAATAGCTGGCAACTGTGTGGCTGAGGGAACCTCATACCATTTATAGGCATGTTTTTTAGTATACACTACTGGCCATTATAATTGCTACACCAAGAAGAAATGCATTTGATAAACGGGTATTCATTGGACAAATATATTATACTAGAACTGACATATGATTACAGTTTCACGCAATTTGGGAGCATAGAACCTGAGAAATAAGTACCCAGAACAGCCACCTCTGGCCGTAATAACGGCCTTGATAGCCTGGGCATTGAGTCACACAGAGCTAGGATGGCGTGTACAGGTACAGCTGCCCATGCAGCTTCAACACGATACCACAGTTCATCAAGAGTAGTGACTGGCCAGTTGCTCGGCCACCATTGACCAGGCGTTTTCAGTAGGTGAGAGGTCTGGATAATGTGCTGGCCAGGGCAGCAGTCGAACATTTCCTGTATCCAGAAAGGCCCTTACAGGATTATCGTGCTGAAATCTAGAGATTCGCAGGGCTCGAATGAGGGATAAAGCCACGGGTCGTAACACATCTGAAGTGTAACGTCCACTGTTCAAAGTGCCGTCAATGCGAACAAGAGGTGGCCGAGACGTGTAACTCAATGGCACGCCATACAATCATGCCGGGTGATACGCCAGTATGGCGATGACGAATACACGCTTCCATTGTGCGTTCACCGCGATGTCGCCAAACACGGATGCGACCATCATGATGCTGTAAGCAGAGCCTGGATTCATCCGAAAAAATGGCGTTTTGCCATACGTGCACCCAGGTTCGTCGTTGAGTACACCATCGCTGTGATGCAGCGTCAAGGGTAGCGGCAATCATTGTCTCCGAGCTGATAGTCCATCCTGCTGCAAAATGTTCGTGCAGATGGTTGTTGTCTTGCAAACGTCCCCATCTGTTGACTCAACGATCGAGACGTGGCTGCACGATCCATTACAGCCATGCGGATAAGATGCCTGTCATCTCGACTGCTAGTGATACGGGGCCATTGGGATCCAGCACGGCGTTACGTATTACCCTCCTGAACCCACTGATTCCATATTCTGCTAACAGTCATTGGATCTTGACGAACGATAAACCGCAATCGCCATAGGCTACAATCCGACCTTCATCAAAGTCGAAAACGCGATGGTACGCATTTCTCCTCCTTACACGAGGCATCACAACAACGTTTCACCAGGCAACGCCGGTCAACTGCTGTTTGTGTATGAGAAATCGTTTGGAAACTTTTCTCATCTCAGCACGTTGTAGGTGTCGCCAAGGGCGCCAACCTTGTGGGAATGCTCTGAAAAGCTAATCATTTGCATGTCAGAGCATCTTCTTCCTGTCGGTTAAATTTGGCGTCTGTAGCACGTCATCTTCGTGGTGTACCAATTTTAATGGCCAGTAGTGTATTATACAGAGTTCCCATTTAACTTATCACCCTAAATAACTGTTTGTCCGGATGCAAATCACGAAATGCTTCGAGCAGATGTTCTTCAGCCGTCAGGGGGACATCAATCAACATGATTGCCTTCGTTGTAGCTTTCTTTTTTACAAAGATATGAACGGCGGTATGAGGGCCCTATGTAGTTTTCAGTCGGTAATACATTTCCTCTCCTAAATACCTATTCAAAAATGTATCACAGTGTACCATTCACTGAAACACAATGTTATTAATTACATAACACAACATTGACATTGGCGCTCCCAGCGCTTAGTGAAGGTACTCAGGATAAAGGAACACATCCACGCGCTGACGTTGACAGAGGAGAAAGGTAAACATAAGTAGAGTGCACACCCGTCATTCCGTCAACCATCGTCAGTTGAAGAGTTGTGTGAGCAGAATGTACACCAACGAAAAGAAGGTAGAAATGATACTCGTCTATGGAGAATGTAAGTTAGCAGAACAGTAATTGCAATACTGTTTTCTTATGTACTGGTACATTTAGTACAATAGTTTAGTCGTTTTAAATATTGTTGTGTAGAGTAGGCATACAGTAAAGGCTATCCTTCCTAGAAACTACATAGATATAACGTTTCTCTTATTGTTGTTGTTGTTGTTGAAGGTAGCCGAAATGCTGTGCATGCAGCGGAACAATACAGAGAACGATATTCTGAGAAGAACCCACCTTCCCGACGGACGTTTTCTCGTCTTGGTGCGACGCTTCAGGAAAGGAGAAGTTTCAACCCACGACAACGCAATCGTCGTAGCACTCGCACAGACGAAGCTGCCGAAGTTACTGTTCTCGCTTCCGTTGCTATGACTCCACATGTGACCACACGACAGCTTGATCGAGAGACTCGGATTCCTAAAACCAGTGTACATCGTATTCTTACACGTCACCGGTTCCATCCTTACCATGTACACCTACATCAATAATTGAATGGGAATGATTTCCAGAATCGTGTACAGTTCTGTCAGTGGGCACAGCAACAAATCCTCGCCAACCTGAACTTCTTCCCCAATATTCTATTTACCGATGAATGTTCCTTCTCAAACAAAGGACAGATAAACACAAGGA
Source organism: Schistocerca gregaria (assembly GCF_023897955.1). Taxonomy (NCBI): domain Eukaryota; kingdom Metazoa; phylum Arthropoda; class Insecta; order Orthoptera; family Acrididae; genus Schistocerca; species Schistocerca gregaria. Next base: position 23,418,074 of record NC_064928.1, on the reverse strand, counting down.
AAATGTATTATTGGTCCAGCGACAACCCACGATGACTTAAACAGGTGGAACATCAGCGTCGATGGAGAGTTAACGTCTGGTGTGGGATACTTGGTACTAATTAGTGGTCCTTATTTCATCAACGGTAGTCTATACGGCACAGCGAATGCTACTTTCCACAGACGAATTCTTCACCCTCTTCTGGATGAAGTACGGCTAAGAAGCAGAATGCTTATGTGGTGTCAACACGATGGATACCCAGCACATAATGCCTGAACCGAAGGCGTCCTGCCAGGTGGACTGGTCCAGGAGGAACACTCCTGATAGAAATCCTCTGAACTTTTTTCTTTGGGGATGCATTAAAGACGCTGTCTATCGCGATATTCCAACAACTCCAGACGACATGCAGGAACGTATCGTGCTTGCTTGTAACTCTCTTCAGCAGGCAACACTGGAAGTATACCAGTGTTCTAAAAGAACTTCATGTCAATATTAATGAATTGTTGGTGAGCTTTTACATAGTATCCACCTTGACCAGGATACCACTAGAGTAAACCCACATATGTGGCCGAGTGAAAGAATTTCTGGATCTTTTGTACTACAGGTTGGTACGTGGATCACATAGAGATCCTGAAAAGTACTGATGGAATCAGAGCATACAGAAGATTTGGAGGTTCCGATTCGGCAGATAACAAGGAGACATGATCAAGATAAACAGCTCTGCAGTAAAAATCAGGCAGTGGTCTAAAGGATGATACCTAAAAAAGACTTCGCCGAAAACGAAGGCGCATCCAGTTCACAGTCGTCCTTAAGCCGTCCTCTCACGAGACTTGAAAACACATGTGGACGAGGAGCTGGTGATGTCATAGCGTCATATTCCACGGTTCACTACACGGCGCAGCGTGAAATAAAATAGGATGCTTGTCATCACGACGAGAGATGTCGCCAACGGGGTGCTGCATCGTTTTTCATCACGAGCCGCCATATTGTATGGCTTCAAACATCGTATTTGGTTTGTTTTCTTTCTCATAAGAGTACGTGTTTAAGCTGTTTCAATGAATCAGAAAACTGAGGATCTCTCAAAAACGCGCCCTTTTAGCTACGAGCCGGCCGGAGTGGCCGTGCGGTTCTAGGCGCTAAAGTCTGGAACCGAGCGACCGCTACGGTCGCAGGTTCGAATCCTGCCTCGGTCATGGATGTGTGTGATGTCCTTAGGTTACTCAGTTTTAAGTAGTTCTAAGTTCTACTTGACTGATGACCTCAGAAGTTAAGTCGCATAGTGCTCAGAGCCCCCCCCCCCCCTTCTTTTAAGCTACGATTTATTATAGTACAAAGACAGGAAACTACACATCGCTACGTAAAGGCTTCCTGTACTTCATGTTTCTGTGTTCCAGCTTGTGTGCTACGAAAGTATACTATTTAAGTGCCACGGCAAGATGTTGATCTATCGAAAACGCGTCTTTTTGGTACAATTTGCATATTAAATATCAAGTAATGACATATGTACATACCGTCCTTTAGACAGTGTATGGCAATAGGGAGATCCAAATGCTATGTCGAAGCTTCAGTGCAGTTGGTAGGGTCCTGAGTTGCTAAGATATTAGTCGGTACGTGTCCACTTCCTTCCAAATTTTTTTTCACGTCGCGTGTTCTAAAAGATTCTGGGTATTTCTTATTCATTTAAGAGAAGTATTATCTCAGCAGTCGATGTTACTTATTATAAAAAATGTATTTCTGCAATTCTTGTTTCAAAGACCAACCCCTGGAATATTTCCCCAGTGGCCAGGCATCTTCACGTGACTGCTAGTCTACGTATAAAAGTAAACACTAGTTACACAATGACAGTTTTCGCTATTACGAAACTTTCTGTAAAATATATATAAATATCTCTGGGTCCATGGGCTGGCTCATGTTTGAGTCTTGCTGATAAACATCTTTTACAATGATGGTGATCTGGGTCACCACGAAATGTCCATTCCTTGAAATGCTGTGGTTACCAAACACTCTATGTACTGCTGTCACAAATTTGAGTACAATGAGCCATAGCACCATCTTGTTGAAACCAATACTCATTTGCAGGAACCTGTTCAATGCGAGGAATGTGTCAACCAGTGAGACGTGACTGTGGTTGTTCGTCTATGTTCATCCTCAGATAAGAAAGGGTCGATGATGCCCACTGAAGAGACAGCGAACCACACTGTGACTTTCTGGCTGCGTAAGTGGCACTACTGGTGTTCGTGAGGATTAACGGCAGTTCCAGTTGTTGACGTAATCACTGAGACGAAAATGTGCCTCGTCACTCATACAAAGCAAATTTAAGAAACCTTCTTTGCCTGTTGAACTGTTGATTAAAAACAGGGACAGTCATTAGCTTTCCATAATCATTTTCATTTAACTGTTCCGGAACCCATATCTTGCAAGGCGGAAACTTTAAATCTTTACGTAAAATTCTGTGCACACCATGACTGGACATTCCCACTGCCACTACACCTTGTCTCACGACTGGTTACAGCAACTTGCATCTCCTCTATTCGTTCCTGTGAGTGACAACTTCCTGGCGATTTCACCTCCTTTTGCTTCAAAGTTGTTCAGCCGTAACCTGATTACATGTGCTGATGCTACAGGGTCATTCCGACTACGGTTGAACTGACGCCAGTTTCCCGTCTTGGAGCAGCGACACAGTACGCAAAAGGCCCTCACACCCACAACACGTGCAGGCCTGCTCCAGCAGTCCATCTCACAAGTGGCGAACCTAGCTGAAAAATATTATAGACATTCACTGTTGCCAATAATAGAATTCCACTTTTAGAGACTAATTAAAAGAGACCATTTTTGTGCCATTTCCAATGCGATGCATCTATAGTACAGCTGCGATCGGCCTAGGGCTGTCCGGACCGCTCCTAATGAGGTGCCACTTAGCGAGCTGAGCGGACCAGCACAGTTTTTGTCGACTGTTAAACGACCGGAACACCCGTTACGAAGACAGCTGGTGAGGAAAATGGGGCAGCGACTGGAAGGGAGGTGACGTGTTTACCAGGAAAACGTACATGGATTACAGTGGTTTCGTGCCACCATGTAGGAAATGTACCATCCTTCCAGATACGATTTCAACGAAGAGAAAGGCAGCGGTACCAAGATGCAAAGAGCCGGGAGATACCCCTTTCGCCGTCAGAATTTCATACTGATACTTGTTTCGGTCCCCCCATGAACCACGGACCTTGGCGTTGGTAGGGAGGATTGCGTGCCTCAACGATACAGATAGCCGTACCGTAGGTGCAACCACAACGGAGGGGTATCTGTTGAGAGGCCAGACAAACGTGTGGTTCCTGGAGAGGGGCAGCAGCCTTTTCAGTAGTTGCAGGGGCAACAGTCTGGATGATTGACTGATCTGGCCTTGTAACACTAACCAAAATAGCCTTGCTCTTCTGGTACTGCGTACGGCTGAAAGCAAGGGGGGAAACTACAGCCGTAGTTTTTCCCGAGGGCATGCAGCTTTACTGTATGATTAAATGATGATGGCGTTCTCTTGGGTAAAATATTCCAGAGGTAAAATAGTCCCCCATTCGCATCTCCGGGCGGGGACTACTCAGGAGGACGTTGTTATCAGGAGAAAGAAAACTGGCGTTCCACTGATCGGTGCGTGGAATGTCAGATTCCTTAATCGCGCAGGTACGATAAAAAATTTAAAAAGGGAAATGGACAGGTTAAAGTAAGATATAGTGGGAATTAGTGAAGTTCGGTGGCAGGAGGAACAAGACTTCTGGTGAGGTGAATACAGGTTTATAAATACAAAATCAAATAGGGGTAATGCAGGAGTAGGTTTAATAACGAATAAAATAATAGGAGTACGGGTAAGCTACTACAAACAGCATAGTGAACGCATTATTGTGGCAAGATAGACACGAAGCCCTCGCCTACTACAGTAGTACAAGTTTATATGCCGAACAGCTCTGCAGATAACGAAGAAATTGATGAAATGTATGATGAGATAAAAGAAATTATTCAGGTAGTGAAGGGAGACGAAAATTTAATAGTTATGGGTGACTGGAATTCAAGCGTAGGAAAAGGGAGAGGAGGAAACATAGTAGGTGAATATAGATTGGGGCTAAGAAATGAAAGAGGAAGCCGCCTGGTAGAATTTTGCGCACAGCGTAGCTAACACTTTGTATATAATCGTTCAAATTCCTCTGAGCACAATGCGACTTAACTCCTGAGGTCATTAGTCGCCTAGAACTTAGAACTAATTAAACCTAACTAACCTTAGGACATCACACACATCCATGCCCGAGACAGGACTCGAACCTGCGACCGTAACGGTCGCTCGGCTCCAGACTGTAGCGCCTAGAACCGCACGGCCCCTCCGGCCGGCCTTGGTTTAAGAATCATGAAAGAAGGTTATATACATAGAATAACCCTGGAGATACTAAAAGGTATCAGATAGATTATATAATGGCAAGACAGAGATTTAGGAACCAGGTTTTAAGTTGTAAGACATTTCAAGGGGCAGATGTGGACTCTGACCACAATCTATTGGTTATGAACTGTAGATTAAAACTGAAGAAACTGCAAAAAGGTGGGAATTTATAGAGATGGGACCTGGATAAACTAACTAAACCAGAGGTTGTACAGAGTTTCAGGGAGAGCATAGGGGAACAATTGACAGGAATGGGGGAAAGAAATACAGTAGAAAAAGAATGGGTAGCTTTGATGGATGAAGTAGTGAAGTCAGAAGAGGATCAAGTAGGTAAAAAAACGAGGGCTGGTAGAAATTCTTGTGTAACGGAAGAAATATTGAAATTAATTGATGAAAGGAGAAAATATAAAAATGCAATAAATGAAGCAGGCAAAAAGGAATACAGACGTCTCAAAAATTAGATCGACAGGAAGTGCAAAATGACTAAGCGGGGATGGCTAGAGGACAAATGTAAGGATGTAGAGGCTTATCTCACTAGGGGTAAAATAGATACTGCTAAGAGGAAAATTAAAGAGACCTTTGGAGATAAGAGAACCACTTGTATGAACATCAAGAGCTCAGATGGAAACCCAGTTCTAAGCAAAGAAGAGAAAGCAGAAAGGTGGAAGGAGTAGATAGAGGGTCTATACAAGGGCGATGTACTTGAAGACAATATTATGGAAATGGAAGAGCATGTAGATGAAGATGACATGAGAGATATGATACTACGTGAAGAGTTTAACAGAGCACTGAAAGACCTGAGTCGAAACAAGGCCCCGGGAGTAGACAACATTCCATTGGAACTACTGACAGCCTTGGGAGAGCCAGTCCTGACAAAACTCTACCATCCGGTGAGCAAGATGCATGAGAGGGGCGAAATACCCTCAGACTTCAAGAAGAATATAATAATTCCAATCCCAAAGAGAACAAGTGTTGACAGATGTGAAAATTACCGAACTATCAGTTTAATAAGTCATGGTTCAAAATACTAACGCTATTAACTTACAGACGAATGAAAAAACTGGTAGATGCCGACCTCGGCGAAGATCAGTTTGGATTCGATAGAAATGTGAGGCAATACTGATCCTACGAGTTATCTTAGAAGATAGATTAACGAAATGCAAACCTACGTTTCTAGCATTTGTAGATTTAGAGAAAGCTTTTGACAATGTTGACTGGAATACTCTCTATCAAGTTCTGAAGGTGGCAGGGGTAAAACATAGGGACTGAAAGGCTATTTACAATTTGCACAGAAGCCAGATGGCAGTTATAAGAGTCAAGGGGCATGAAAGGGAAGCAGTGGTTAAGAAGGGAGTGAGACAGGGTTGTAGCCTCTCCCCGATGTTATTCGATCTGTAAATTGAGCAAGCAGTAAAGGAAATGAAAGAAAAGTTCAGAGTACGTATTAAAAACCATGGAGAAGAAATAAAAACTTTGAGATTCGCCGGTGACTTTGTAATTCTGTCAGAGACAGCAAAGGACCTGAAAGAGCAGCTGAACGGAATGGACAGTATCTTGAAATGAGGGCATAAGATGAACATCAACATAAGCAAATCGAGGATAATGGAATGTAGTCGAATTAAGTCGGGTGATGCTGAGGGAATTAGATTAGGAAATGAGACACTTAAAGTAGTAAAGGAGTTTTGTTATTTGGGGACAAAGTAACTGGTATTGGTCGGTGTAGAGGGGATATAAAATGTAGAGTAACAATGGCAAGGAAAGCGTTTCTGAAGAAGAAAAATTTGTTAACATCGAGCATAGATTTAAGTGTGAGGAAGTCGTTTGTGAAAGTATTTGTATGGAGTGTAGCCATGTATGGAAGTGAAACGTGGACGATAAATAGTTTGGACAAGAAGAGAATAGGAGCTTTCGGATTGTGGTGCTACTAAAGAATGCTGAAGATTAGATGGGTAGATCACATAACTAATGAGGAGGTATTGAATAGAATTGGGGAGAAGAGGAACTTGTGGTACAACTTGACTAGAAGAAGGGATCGGTTGGTAGGACATGTTCTGAGACATAGAGGGATCACCAATTTAGTATTGGAGGGCAGCGTGGACGGTAAAAATCATAGAGGGAGACCAAGAGATGAATACAGTAAGCAGATTCAGAAGGATGTAGGCTGCAGTAGGTACTGGGAGATGAAGAAGCTTGCACAGGGTAGAGTAGCGTGGAGAGCTGCGTCAAACCAGTCTCAGGACTGAAGACCACAACAACAACAGAGTTGTTTCGGTGGAAAAGTGGAAGCCACGTCCATGCTCGAACAGTAGCGAAGTCAAAAGACAGCTGTAGTCGCCGCCCGAGCAACCAGATCCGCCGGCAACTGCAGTAGACTGCAAGATCATCAACGTGCCCAGCCGGAGACAGCCAATAACGTTGATTGCTTTTCAATGTCAGTCTTCTGAAGAGTAAGACAAAGCGCTACGATATAGTCACTCGTGATCTCCTGTATGCTGATGATCCTGCAATTGTTGCGAACTCCACAGAAGATCTGCAAGCGCTAGTATGAAGATTTAGTCACGCATGCCACCTATTCTCGATGAGTGTAAAGAGCAGTAAGACTGTAGTTATGGTTCAGGGTGCTAATACAAAGCCGAATATCACACTAGGTGGCACTACTCTGCAAGTCGTAGATAACTTCTGCTATCTTGGATCTACTATAGAATCAAACATATCTGTTGGCAAGGAAATTGATGCTCGCATTGGATGAGCTGCGACAACTTTTGTATAGCAAACTTGCGTCCTCACCATCCTTTTGTATGCATCGGAAACATGGACTACCTGTACCAAACAAGAACGTCGCCTTAATTCTTTTCACATGCGGTGTCTGAGATCCATCCTCTGAGTAACGTGGAAGGACCGAGTGACCAACGAAGCAGTGCTATCTAAAACTAACTGCAACAGTATTTCAGCTATCCTGGAGCAGAGACGACTCCGCTGGCTGGGACACGTCCACCGTATGGATCCTGACGGATTACCGCGTGAGGTGATGCTTGGAGAGATCTCTATAGCCAAAAGACCTGTAGGACGTCCTGTACTGAGGTTCAAGCACTCCTGTAAACGAGATATGGGGAGCTTTGGAATCGACACAAACAGATGGGAGGCACGGGCTAGCATGAGATCAGAGTGGAGTGATGATACATAATCTGGAATGTCGAAGCATGATGAAGGCTTGTTAGACAGATTAAGGCATAAAAAGCTTCGCAATGCTACCACTGCTCCTGCCTCAGCAGCCAGATACACTTGTGAAAGTTGCGGCAAGAGATGCCGTGCTGCCATTGGCTTGACAAGTCATATGAAAAAATGCAACCCATAAACACACAGACACTGCAACAATCATCTACCAAGTCACGCCCACCAACAGCCCCTGGGACTCACGTCCTCCAGCAAGTGTCGTAGACCGTTTCCAAACAAAAAAATAGTCTGGCACTTCCACAGAAAGTTGTGCACGACGCCGGTCACCCAGCGAGACCAGATGGTCGAATGCAGCTCTATGACTGCGAAAGCCACACTGCATGTTTGTTAGCTATCTCTGTGACTAAAGCTACCCACATTATCCGCCTACTGATTATTCGTTCGGTCACGTTGCGAACACTATTGATGAGGTAAATGGGACTACGACTGTAAGGAGAGAGTCTATGTTTACCGGGCTAAGTTATATGGATTACAGTGGCTTCGCACCACCACCTACGAACTGTGTCGTTCTTCCAGCTACGATTAAGTACGAAGGAGAAAACGGTTGTCAATAGGAGAGAGGTTGTCCAACATCTGAATGTCAATGTCATTCACGTAATGATGAAGAGATGTGCTAAAGTTCCTTCGCAGTAAAAACACTAAATGTATACGTGTTGTCTTCTTTGTTCTTCTACCTCTTTTTCTGCAGTTACAGATATGCAAGTTGTAGAGGATAGTTATCGTCTTTCGCAATTGTAATGAATGTCTTATTGAGACCAGAGGTGTTATGGAAATGAAGTCCCATGCTTCTTGACGGAGCGTAGGGGAACGATGCGGGAGACTCCACCGTACCAGGCAAGGTCCTGATGGAGGTGGTTTGTCGTTGCCCTCCTCCGACCGTAATGGGGATGAATGATGGTGACGAAAACGAGGCAACACCCAGTCATCTTGAGACAGGTGAAAATCCATGAGCCCGCCGGCAATCGAAGCATTTCGTTTTTCGTTTTTGTAATGTGATAAAGTTTTCTTTACAAATTAACAATACATTGATGCATATGAAGATACCTTTAAGTTTCTTGTGTATATCTGCTGTTAGTTATCAATTGTCTTTTTCTTTTCTCTTCGCTGTGTTTCTTTTCTCATACACAAATTTTGTTTATAAAATGTCTATTTTTTTATATTTTGTTTGCTTCCAAATTGACTTATAATGTTTCTGTGATTTTATTTTAGTTTTATACCTTTAGGTGTCAGTGGTGGAGGGACATTGAGTTCTTCTTTCTTTTCTTTTTTTCAGTTTTTGTTTGTGTTTTAGATAATTTTATGAGTTTGTTAATTCCGTCATTTCAAAACTGCTGACACTTGGGAGAGAGATTGGTCTGGTACCATAGTATGGCATCTCTTAAAAGCTGATAGTAGTTTTATCTTACTGATTATGGCACACATCTATGAAAACAATGAACAATGACATGGAACTTAAATAGTGGCAACTATTTATTCACAACCGATACAAAAGAGTTACACGTTTGCACCTGTTACTGTCCTTCAAAATAGTCACCAGCGTTGTGTAGAACCCGTTGCCAGCGATGTGGAAGGCGTAGTATACTCTTAGCAGAGCCTGTTCTGCTGATGGTGTGAATGGAACGGTTCTCTTGCCCTGTCGAATCTCTGGAATAGTTCTGATGCGGATGCCACGAAATGGTTCCTTCATCTTCGGAATCAAATCAATGTCACAACGACTTAAGTCCGGGGAGTATGATGGGTGATACAGTACTTCCCAGTCCCATCGACCCAACAGAGCAGCCACAGCTTGCGCTCTATGCGCCCGCTGCATTGTCGTACAAAATGATGGGGGCGGGGGGGGGGGGGGGGAGGCTGCGCAGAAAGTGTCGCCGCTTCTTTCGCAAAGCTGGTCGCAGGTAATGCTGTAAAAACGAACAGTAACACTGTGCATTGACGGTCTACCGTGGAGGAACGTAATGCGTTAGGATAACACCACCATCACAGTCGTATACGAGGATTAAAATAACTTTCGACCGCTCCATATGCACCATCAACGGAATAGGTTCTGCTAACGGTATAGTACGCCTTCCACATCGCTGGCAATTATTCCTACACAACGCTGGTGACTACTGTGAAGGACAGTAACAGATGAAAACATGTGTCTCTTTTTCTATCGGTTGTGAATAAATAGTTGCCACTATTTCACTAGGAAGGATCCATATTTGCTTTAACGAGAGCTAGTCGTGAAATATTGGTTGAGAGAGAGCGAGAGAGAGAGAGAGAGAGAGAAACACACCTGAGTCATATGTTATAGAAAAAGTCTTGGCAATTCTTAATATTTGTATAGAGGCACAAACACAGTTCTAGATGAACCTAATATGATTATTGATAAGGGTTGCAGTGAGATGTTTGTTCGAATGGTTCAAATGGCTCTGAGCACTATGGGACTTAACATCTGAGGTCATCAGTCCCCTAGAACTTAGAACTACTTGAACCTAACTAACCTAAGGTCACCACACACGTCCATGCCCGAGGCAGGACTCGAACCTGCGACCGTAGCGGTCGCGCGGTTCCAGACTGAAGCGCCTAGAACCGCTCGACCACTCCGGCCGGCGACACTTTAAAGATTTCCCGCCTCCACAGCAGATAACACACAGCGCTTGTTATGGACTTGCCTATTTCAGTCGGTACATTTATTAGCTGTCCCATGTACCGTGCTTTCGCCAGGATCTGTGTTGTCTGTTGGAGTGTGTTCTCACGAGCCCTCTGGTGGTGTTCAAGATGTTCCGCCAATTTTCTGCGGCCATTTTCTGTGGGCAGTGCTGCAGCCCGATACATATCGCCTTATGTTCCTCCGTCACCTGGCACCACGGTCTGGCCTCTCTCACTCTCGACTTCCCTCTCGGGAGCAGCACTGTTTTCTTGGGGTTTGTTTTCGCTCCGGATGCCTTATCGAAGCATTCTATTATTGGGAAAATTTTGTCGATTTCTTGCTTTTCTTCCACAAAAATGCTCATGTCATCGGCATATGCCATGCATGTCACTTTTGTGTCCTGCACTTTAAGCCTTTGATGGCGGCGGCGAGTTTTCTGAGGAGTGGGTCAACGGCTACTGTGAATAAAGCCATCGACAGGCGGCACCCCTTGCCTCACGGATTTCTGCAATTTTATTGGCGCGGATAACCAACCGTTTATCATCACTCTAGATGTGGCATTGGTCGACACGTTTTGGATGACTTGGGTGAATTTGGAGCAAAAACCGAGTCTTGTCAAAGTTTTTAGCAGGTACCGGTGACCGTTCCTGTCGAAGGTCTTCTGGAAGTTGACAGAAATAATCGCTGCAGTAGCGCTGTCGGTTGCGGCGTGCGCTATAACGTCTCTGTACGTGCAGACGGCGTCGAAGATGTTCCATGTTCCTGCCTGACACTGCACAGGTCTGTCACGGGATGATGGCTTTCTTGAGGGCGAGATTCATGTTGTCGGCTACGCATTTCGCTGCTATCTTGTAATCCGCATTTAAGAGGGTTATTGGGCGGAAATCTGTTAGTACTTTCGGAGTTTTTGTTTTTGGAATCAGAGTTATAGTCCCTCGAGGAACAATGGTGGTATCTCCTTTTCATTCAGAATTTCATTAACAATTTCCGTAATTATTCCACCTATCGTCAACTAGCACGTGACGTAGAATTCTGACGGTATTCCGTCCGCTCCTGGAGCAGATTTTGAGGACGGCTCTCACTTCGTACTCGGACACGGCCTCGGTCAGCAGACCGCGATCAGCGTTTTTCAGCTGTCTCCGCGTTGCTTCTTTTCGCAGTCTCAGCGTCGTCTGGAACATCGCTCTTGAAGAGGGCAGTGAAATGCTCCTCTATGTGACGCATTGTGTCCCGTCTGGTCGTCATCTTACGGCCTGTTGCGTCGCTAAGCTCCCTAATAGCTCTGCTGTTTGCCCCTTCCCTCTCTCTGTGCAGGTGGTGCAGTGTGGCAGCTTCATCTTGGTTAGCGCCGTGTGTCCGGCTGAGAACGAAGACGCCTTTCATTTGTTGTGGCTTGAGGCTGAGTAGGCGCGCCTTTATTGCTCTGACTCGCGTGAGATCGTGAGTATCGTGTGAAACCCAGCTCGTGCTATTCGTCCAAGAGACTCAAGAGGGCCATAGGCACGGGTTCCCAGGTAGATGCCGTGTTTCTTGACTTCCGCAAGGCGTTCGATACAGTTCCCCACAGTCGTTTAATGAACAAAGTAAGAGCATATGGACTATCAGACCAATTGTGTGATTGGATTGAAGAGTTCCTAGATAACAGAACGCAGCATGTCATTCTCAATGCAGAGAAGTCTTCCGAAGTGAGAGTGATTTCAGGTGTGCCGCAGGGGAGTGTCGTGGGACCGTTGCTATTCACAATACATATAAATGACCTTATGGATAACATCGGAAGTTCAGTGAGGCTTTTTGCGGATGGTGCTGTAGTATATGGAGAGGTTGTAACAACGGAAAATTGTACTGAAATGCAGGATGATCTGCAGCGAATTGACGAATGGCGCAGGGAATGGCAATTGAATCTAATGTGTAGACAAGTGAAATGTGCTGCGAATACATAGAAAGAAAGATCGTTTATCATTTAGTTACAGTATAGCAGGTCAGCAACTGGAAGCAGTTAATGCCATAAATTATCTGGGAATACGCATTAGGAGTGATTTAAAATGGAATGATCATATAAAGTTGATCGTCGGTAAAGCAGATGCCAGACTGAGATTCGTTGGAAGAATCGTAAGGAAATGCAATCCGAAAACAAAGGAAGTAGCTTACAGTACACTTGTTCGCCCACTGCTTGAATACTTCTCAGCAGTGTGGGATCTGTACCAGATAGGGTTGATAGATGAGATAGAGAAGATCCAACGGAGAGCAGCGCGCTTCGTTACAGGATCATTTAGTAATTGTGAAAGCGTTACGGAGATGATAGATAAATTCCAGTGGAAGACTCTGCAAGAGAGACGCTCAGTAGCTCGGTACGGGCTTCTGTTGAAGTTTCGAGAACATACCTTCACCGAGAAGTCAAGCAGTATATTGCTCCCCCACAGAGGCATACCAACAATCTTTCTTTCCGCGAACAATACAAATAGAAACAAATAGAAGGGAGAACCGATAGAGGTACTCAAGGTACCCTCCGCCACACACCGTCAGGTGGCTTGCGGAGTGTAGATGTAGATGTAGAAGCAGGTCGTCGTCTGGAGGATCGTTGAGTGCGTCCTTCAGACACTGTGCCTAAAAGTCTGCCGTGTTCTTCCTCCAGAACGCTTTCCCCGAGATGTGCCTGATCAGTGTCTTCGCTATTTGCGGTTTCCCTCATTCGACCCACTATTGTGTGCTGGACGGATATTGACTCCGCGTCAGTAAGCTTTCTTGTATGTAGTGCGCAATCTCCTGCCACTCACTAAGATGTTGCGTGTTGAGTTTCCATGCTGATCTTCCTCCTGGGGTTTTTCTGGGTCTCAGCTGTAGCTTCAGACTTCCATATGCGATACAGAGGCGGCCAACTCCCTGTTCACACAAATCCTGTCGAGCCTGCTTCTTCCACGGTTATGGAAATACCTGAATTCGGTTGCGTTGGGGTACAGTAGGCGCCACGAGTCGTCTAATTTTAGTCTTCTTACGAGTTCCTGCAGCTCCGCGCACAGATTTGGTACCGGGATTTGATCCTCTGGAGCAGCTACGCGGTTGAAGTCGCCTCCCAGCACAACATTGCTGTTGTCGTGGAAGGAGTCCGCAGATGTCTTCGTTGAAGAACTGGCTTCTGGCCTGCTTATTTTCCGTGCCTGACGGCGCGTAAATGTTTTTGCAGCATTTCCACGTCGGCAGATGGATGCTCCAGGAACTCTGTGAGGGCATCTGTCTTGACAACCGAATTCATTCTATTTACATTGCAAGTGATGACATTATAGGCACAACGTTCCTGCACTTGAGCACTATGTGGAGGCGGGAGTTGTTGCTGTGGGCGGTCCGGCCGGCGGACGAGGTCCTGTGGTTCGGTGCTTTGTTTCTCTTGCGTTCGCCGGAGATGAGTCCGACGCTTTCCCGCCAGAGGTCTCCATCCTCTGGTCGTCCATGTCACTGGTTCGGCTTTGTCGTCTGTTGCGTCGCCTCTTCGTTTTGGACGATACCGGGACCCCACGCTCGGGACGCGAGAAAGCTGCCGCGAGACCACGAGCTGCGGACACACGCGTTACGCTTTGCTCTAAATCCATTTTCAGTGGTCACTCTAACAATACGGTTTTTCTCTCTTGCAATTTTGTTAGACAGAATCCTGATCAGTGCGCATACCTTGCTTGCTGCTATAAGCCGTTTTAATTCTTATCGTTAACTCATTTTTTTTTTTACTTCATTCTTGTTCTTCTTCCATATGTACGTTTTGGGTATTCTGCTCACAGCACTTTCGCTGCACTAAATTTTTGCGCTTCAATGCTTTGAAGAACTACAACTACTGTCCTCTCGCCATTTCGCGTGTTTTGTTTTGTAATTGCGGAATGCGTCCGTCTTCTGTTTGTTTTGATAGTGGTGCTATAGCTCTGTAGTATTTATATTTTCCGTGTGTGTGAAGGGTGCTAACATGTCTTGACTGCTGTGTATCTGTAAACTACAAGAGAACTTCCAACTTCTCGACACCACAGAATTAATATCACGTTAGCTCTCTTCACGCCCACGCCCACGCCCCCCCCCCCCCCCCCCCCGCACACACCCAAGGACAACCACACCTCACAAAAAAAGTACAAACACACACTTTTGAATCGGAAAACATTAACATTCCTAGTGCGTTAGCAGAAGCTTCCACCACTATCAAAACAAACAAAAGACGAACGCATCGCGCAACAGTAAAACAAAACACACGAAATACCGAGAAGACTTCTCAATACAGAAAGCTAAATATTTAGTGCAGTGCTGTCTCCTCAATATCCAAAACATACTGTCTCCTCAATATCCAAAACATACACATGGAAGAACAACAAGAATGCAGTAGGAAACAAAAAAGTGAGTTACGATATCAATTAAAACTCATTATAGTAATAAGCAACGCCGGCTAACTATCCAACAAAATTGTTGAGAGAAAAAAAAATCCATATTGCAAAATGACCACTGAAGATGCTTTAGAATAATGCGTAACGCGTCTGGTCTTAATAACACTTTCATTGCAGCTGCAAAAGATGGTAATTAACCCAGACAACTTGTAAAAAGAACTCTACGACACCACTAACGATTATGTGTAGCAACAGAAATCTCCCAAACCTCAGCCATTCGCTATTTTTTTTTTTTTTTTTTTGTAACGTATATAAACTTTTACTAACAATTTTTAACAATTACAGATCTTTACATGAAATGGTGTGCTTGATTATTGAGCGATAAGTTCATTTTCTCGTTTTCTGTTCTGATGGTTCTTTTAGTAGTTTTTTGGTTGAGTTACAACACTTTTATTCTCTGAGTGTTCTTCAGATAAATTTTTCCTGTCAATTGTTTATGTCTTCTGGAGGCAACGACAAGGGATCGACAGAATCCAAACACGCATTCTTTACACAGCCAGGAGGTAGCGAGAAACCGCTACAATACCAATACTTCACTCATTCCGTCACAGTGATTCGGAGCGCCGAACACACTGTAGGCGGCCTCGCAACACCACGTGGCGGCAGCTCCGTGAGACGTGGCACCGTTCTCACGTCGGTGCAACGCTGCAGTTCGGTCACCAGACGTACAGTGCTTAACCCCAACAATACCAACAAATTTGCCATAACGCTCATTACCAGTGGCGGCGGGAGTGTAATATATCTCTACCCCAAAAAAAGCGAAAAAAATCGTTACTTGTTGCTGGCTTATATTAACAACATAGTTAGGTACTGATGTGTACTGAAAATATCTCAGCACACTCTTAGGAACATCAACGCATTTTCAATGATGTGTACTACAAAGCTTAGGGTACTTCATGACGACCACAAAAAATTTAAAAACGCCGATTTCAGTAATTGTTCTTACCTTTTACTCACAACACACTTTTTAGAGATGCTGATGTGTAATTAAAGTCCTGAACTTTGAAGTACTAAATACTTCATCCATTGTGGAAAGTGACAGCTACCACTACGACTTAAGTTTTTGGATTAAGTTTACGTGAAAGATTTAAAACACTGAGGCGATCTGGTACAAGAAGTCATTGAAAAAAAAGCAAGTATTTCTTTCAAAATGTTATAATATAACGCAACTGACTAGATTATAATATTTTCAAAGGATGTGCATAAAGTAACCCCCTGGTATGGCGAGGGTTAATTTCTAAAATTTTATGTGCCGGTACGCACTTCGTTAACGCCTCATAAAAAATCGCAACTTTTCTTTTTTTAAAACTTGTGATGAATCTTACATTGAGACCTATTTTACAAAACACTGTGTCGGAAACTGAGGTTTTTCTTATAATCGCAACAATAAAATCACAAGATTTCATCTAAACAACAGGTGCTACCGACTGTCCCCATAGCAGTGTCACTTAGCTCCCTTGCTCTGATCGACACACATCGGCACAAGTAGATAGTCTTCGTTTCTGTGACGTCATGTTTTCAACTGCTGCCAGCGGGAACGTTCGAAAACTTACATTGTGAACTTACGCTGGGTATACTGTACACACACACACACACACACACACACACACACACACACACACACACAGCACCTCGCTGCAAGCCCAACCATATAGCATCACGTTTGTCAACCACTGTCACGCTCAGTGGTGTCGACGCGGCGGCAAATTATAGTTACGTTCCGATTTAATACATGCGTACAGTTTTAAATCCCCTGTGCCAACTTGTTCCTCTGAGTTCAAAAAAAAATTTCCTAGGAGATGTTGGAACGTCGTTATGGCCGAAATGAAGCCCTGGGCTAGATTAGCGCGACATTGTCAATCATCGTCACAGATTCCCAGCAGAAAAAATCAAACCTCAATTTTCACCCCATTATTTGTTCTCATACATCAACATATCTTGTTATGACAGCATTTCTAAGGCTTTCGGGAATATAGAGAGGTTTTTTTCCGGATAACATTTCAGCCCGTTACTGCTTTTCATATAACACTGTATTTCTCAGACTTTCTCGAATCTGGACAGCTTATTTTTCTTCCGTCAATGTTCTTCTTTTAGTAACCACGTTTGCGGAATTCTCTAGGCACACAATTGTTTATTGATCCTTGCAAACATCCACCACTCTTACGTTTTATGTGGCCCCTCCACAATCGGCGATACTCCATGGATTTTATCATTCAAGCAGTTGATTCTGATGGTTCTTCTTTACAAGTTCAGTCTCCCCAGACATCACAGGCCGATTGTAGAAATAAGATTTTCGAGATCTGTTTTCTGTTTTTGTCCTTACTAGTAATTACAAAAAACTAAAACACACCATGTAGGCGTACCTACATAAGACTGGAAAGTGGTAGGTGCTATGATTTAAACGTCAATTGAACAGCTAATTTTATGAAACCCGACTGCAATATGTTAGAACTCCATACAAAATTTTGTTACTTGTTGTGATATATGCATGGAAAACATATGTTTCAAGACATCATGGTCAACTTGTTGAAAACAGTGTACACGTGGGAACGTATAAGTGTACTTGGCACAGAGACTTTGCACGAGAATTTGTAATTTGTAATTAAGAAATTTGTAACATTCATCCTTTCAACACAAACTGCTTGAAACAAAGCATGAAAAACACTCTGGATGATTGGTTTGTAAAATCAAATTATCCTGAATGTTAACGTGACGGGTTAAAGATATCCATTACTCAAATACGACGTGGGTTCCAAAAAATAAGTTAGACAGTTCGTCTCACGCTAAAGCCATCGCGCAACCAGTGTGGCGCATTGTCGGAAAGCGAGTACATTTTCTGGGTTCTCCGCAGAGACAGTTCTGCTGCGGTAAGGATAACAGGGCATCAGAGTGTACGTCTGATGGTGCGGTAAGGATAACAGGGCATCACAGTATGCGACTGATGCTGCGGTAAGGATAACAGGACATCACCGTGCGACTGAAACTGTGTGGCAACTGCAAACCGAATTCCATAGTTGAAGTCGCGTGGTAGTACGATTCGTCTACGTAAATTTCACGCAGATTCACCGTGAAATTATGGCGGTATATGGACGAAACGCAATGTGGCATCTGGCTGTAGGGAAAAGGTGCCACCAATTTGATTAAGACAGCACAGACATGGTTGATGCTGAGTGGGAAGTCCAGATCTCGCTCCACGCGATTCCAATCATTTCGGCAAGTCGAAAGAACATCGAGAGAGATAGACATTTTCAAACGATGAGAACATTCCAACAGTGGTTCCCGGAAGGCTCTCCGTCTAAGAAGTAGATTTCTATTGTCCAGGGACTAATGACCCAGTAGTTTAGGCCATTTAAACTCATAATCATAATCATTATCGTCATCTACCGTCGAGGAATTGTGCGACTGGTAGAACGCTCCAACCGTTGTTTATAGAGTCTTGGCGACTATGTCGGAAAACTGGCAGAACCTCTATGTTGGAAGTATTGACTCTGGCTGTTGATACACTTGTTCCACTGTGACACAAGGCGGTGAAAGGTTGTCTCACAAAATTCTCGGGGCAGCGATGTTAACCAGTTCTGCACGTACAGCTGGGCGTCGCCGTCCACAAGGGTGCAGGGAAGGTTATGCTGACTGACGTTCTTCTTTGACCAACATGATTCGCTTCCTGCAGCAGGGGACAGCAGTGAGTGCCTAGCATTTCTCGCAAACCTTGACCACCCTTCGCTAAGCGATCAAATCAAAACAACCAGGCAATCTCACCCGAGGGGTCCCCAACAATGCAAAGCCTCATACGGCCGGTACAGTCACGGCACTCCTGCAGAAATTCAGATAGGAGGTTCTCTGCAAAATCTGGACCTCTTCCCCTGTGATTATGCCATTTTGGTCCCCTTAAAAAGGCTCTGAGGGGTAAACGATTCACCTCGGACGGCGGCGTGCAGCTGTACGTGCGAAACTGGTTAACATCGCAGCCCCGGGAATTTTATGAGACAGCCATTTATCATCTTGTGTCACAGTGCGACAAGTGTCTCAACAGCCAGGACAAATACTTTTAAGATACAGGTACTGGTTTCTGTAATTAAGCCTCCGGCTCGTTTCTTTTCGAACGCCCCTTACACTTTTTGAAGTCCCTTGTGAGAATTTGCGTTGTACATCTGCAGCAATGCAGAGGATAAAGTAGGTACAAAGACGAGGGCTGCTAGAAATCCTTGGGTAACAGAAGAAATATTGAATTTAATTGATGAAAGGAGAAAATATAAAAATGCAGTAAATGAAGCAGGCAAAAAGGAATACAAACGTCTCAAAAATGAGATCGACAGGAAGTGCAAAATGGCTAAACAGGGATGGCTAGAGGACAAATGTAAGGATGTAGAAGCTTATCTCACTAGGGGTAAGATAGATACTGCCTACAGGAAAATTAAAGAGACCTTTGGAGAGAAGAGAACCACGTGTATGAATATCAAGAGCTCAGATGGCAGCCCAGTTCTAAGCAAAGAAGGGAAGGCAGAAAGGTGGAAGGAATATATAGAAGGTTTATACAAGGGCGATGTACTTGAGGAAAATATTATGGAAATAGAAGAGGATGTAGATGAAGACGAAATGGGAGATACGATACTGCGTGAAGAGTTTGACAGAGCACTGAAAGACCTGAGTCGAAACAAGGCCCCCGGAGTAGACAACATTCCATTAGAACTACTGACGGCCTTGGGAGAGCCAGTCATGACAAAACTCTACCAGCTGGTGAGCAAGATGTATGAGACAGGCGAAATACCCTCAGACTTCAAGAAGAATATAATAATTCCAATCCCAAAGAAAGCAGGTGCTGACAGATGTGAAAATTACCGAACTATCAGTTTAATAAGCCACGGCTGCAAAATACTAACGCGAATTTTTTACAGACGAATGGAAAAACTGGTAGATGCAGACCTCGGGGAAGATCAGTTTGGATTCCGTCGAAATGTTGGAACACGTGAGGCAATACTGACCTTACGACTTATCTTAGAAGAAAGATTAAGAAAAGGCAAACCTACGTTTCTAGCATTTGTAGACTTAGAGAAAGCTTTTGACAATGTTGACTGGAATACTCTTTTTCAAATTCTAAAGGTGGCAGGGGTAAAATACAGGGAGCGAAAGGCTATTTATAATTTGTACAGAAACCAGATGGCAGTAATAAGAGTCGAGGGGCATGAAAGGGAAGCAGTGGTTGCGAAACGAGTGAGACAGGGTTGTAGCCTCTCCCCGATGTTATTCAATCTGTATATTGAGCAAGCAGTAAAGGAAACAAAAGAAAAATTTGGAGTAGGTATCAAAATTCATGGAGACGAAGTAAAAACTTTGAGGTTCGCCGATGACATTGTAATTCTGTCAGAGACGCAAAGGACTTGGAAGAGCAGTTGAACGGAATGGACAGTGTCTTGAAAGGAGGATATAAGATGAACATTAACAAAAGCAAAACGAGGATAATGGAATGTAGTCAAATTAAATCGGGTGATGCTGAGGAAATTAGATTAGGAAATGAGACACTTAAAGTAGTAAAGGAGTTTTGCTATTTAGGAAGTAAAATAACTGATGATGGTCGAAGTAGAGAGGATATAAAATGTAGACTGGCAATGTCAAGGAAAGCGTTTGTGAAGAAGAGAAATTTGTTAACATTGAGTATAGATTTAAGGGTCAGGAAGTCCTTCCCCAAAGTATTTGTATGGAGTGTAGCCATGTATAGAAGTGAAACATGGGGTAGATAAATAGTTTATACAACAAGAGAAGCTTTCGAATGTGGGGCTACAGAAGAATGCTGAAGGTTAGATGGGTAGATCACATAAATAATGAGGAGGTACTGAACAGCATTGGGAAGAAGAAGAAATTGTGGCACAACTTGACTAGAAGAAGGGATCGGTTGGTAGGACATGTTTTGAGGCATCAA
Source organism: Schistocerca gregaria (assembly GCF_023897955.1). NCBI lineage: Eukaryota > Metazoa > Arthropoda > Insecta > Orthoptera > Acrididae > Schistocerca > Schistocerca gregaria. The sequence continues at coordinate 23,397,486 of NC_064928.1, read as the reverse complement.
GGGATCACAAATTTAGCATTGGAGGGCAGCGTGGAGGGTAAAAATCGTAGAGGGAGACCGAGAGATGAGTACACTAAGCAGATTCAGAAGGATGTAGGTTGCAGTAGGTACTGGGAGATGAAGCAGCTTGCACGGGATAGGATAGCATGGAGAGCTGAATCAGACCAGTCTCAGGACTGAAGACAACAACAACAACAACATCTGCAGCAATGTGGGTGCCTTGGATAAGCAAAAATTGAAATGTTTGTTGATGTCTTACCTTTTGCCTGGTGTCGGTGCTTCGTGCCCCTCCTCCGCTCCGCGGTTCCCTTCAGTTTTTGCTGCATTTGGACGGACACATTCGTGCTGCTCCCCAACCGTCGTGACTCATACTGATGCCCAGCAACGGCCAGGCTCATTGCGCGGACCCTGTGTTGTTAGGAACTGCGTCACTTCCCGATCCGTTGTTTACTCTTAGAGGACCTGCGGAAAATAATTACCACGTACTTAACGAAACTATCTAGCGATAATATCAGATCGGGACTGGTCTGGAGTACAAGGGGCGATTCCCGAGGACCCCAAGGAAGAAGAAGACGAAGGAAAGGAAGAATACATAAAAACCGAAAGTAAAAATAGTAAAAGTAGTGAAACCGATCGGTCAAGTGAACTCTTACGCTATCTTAAAATAATCAAAGATGGTTTCGGAAATCGTTCACAAGTAGAGGTATGCAGATCAATTAGGTTGGTCACAAACAGTCTGAAAAGCTTCTGGAGATGTTTTAGAGTAGGATCTGCTGAGAAATAACTGTTAAGAAAAAAATCGACACGCTGCGTCGTTTCCGAGTTAATTAGCACCGAAGTTATCCAATCAGGCCATCACGCACGCAAATCCAAGAAGCCTGCCAGAGACAGTGCAGCCAAACTTGCTCTCCGTTTAGTTTCTTCAAAACGAAGAAACGTGGCTTTTGCTTACCTGGCTGAAATTTCAAACTTCCCAAACGGGCGTTTGAACGTGTGGTAACTCACGGACTCACAATGTCTGTGCATTGCCGCATTTTAGCGCGTGCAAGTGATTGAATTTGTGCGCGCAGCGGCTTGATTGGCTAACTTCAATGCTAATTAACTCGGAAGCAGCGCATATAGCAATTATTATTCCTTAAAAAGTGATTCTCAGTACAACTTCCCCTACAACACTCTTACATGCTATTCTGACTGTTTCTAACCACCCTGTATATATTCGCTCTTCATGACGAAGACAGTTTACAAAAAAAAATGATAAACCTTCGGGTTATGATAAATAATACATCACAAAATACAATTAATACACGGATCATAACGAGCCACATAGGATATGAGAGAAAAATATTTAGCACATTGGAAAATACGCTATACACTCTACACACACATAGCTCGTCTGAACTGAAAAGCACACTGAATCATGTATCTACAGGAATTACTTAGAAAAATAAACGTTTATTAATGAGGTGCGATATACACTAAATAAACAGCAATACAGTCAAACAGCAGACTGAAGACTACTCAGCCACTGGAGGGCATCTCCAGAGGCACTGCGGATGAATCATGACGACGAATTGGGAAGTAGCACTGGTCTGATATCTTCTTCCACTGCTTCTCCATTGCAGCTTTGCATCTGACGTTTAGTGGTTGGATATTGGTTAGTACTGATTAGGTTATGGGTTTTTTTTGTTTAAAAAATTCCGGTAGCGCACCACCCACACCTGGAGCCTTATGGCTTTTCACGTCTTTGAGAGCAGCGTCTATTCCACCAATATCAACTGTATCCTCAGCCCCCCCCCTTTTTTTTAAGAGCAATTTTCTCACTAGCTCTTCAGATTTCCTCTCATTTCCTTCTTTTGTTAACTGCTATTTTTAATTTTTTGTTTTTTGTCAGTGTGGAAGAAATCTAGCTTAACGATACACTGGCAGCTCCAGTTGTCATCTGGGTTCCTCCTCCCAGTTTTCGTAGTAAATTTTATTCCTTACGATTACACTGTGTTAAGTTAAGAGAAGTACTGTCTCCTGCCACCTGTTTCTTGGTTCTTGATCTAAGATATCGATTCTACGCTCACCAACTTCACTGTCTTCAGTGCTTTTTAAAATCATCCAATAATATTACATATTCCTCTGACCAGCATAGGATGTACCTTTTCTTTCATCCTCGAGCGGTGGATTTCCTTGCTGACCTCATTAGTAGCCTAGTAAATCTTTGTAGTTTGTCGGGCATGGGTGGATTCTTCTTGTTCTTGTTCTTCTTCTCTCCGTTTGGGCCTACTAAAGACCCGAGGGGATCATTCTGACTCTTTTTAAGAGTCTTCTGTTCCTTGGAAGTCCAAAAAGCTTTCATTCTCTGGCTGCGAGCGAGCTTCCTCTCCTCTGCCCACTTCAGGCTGCTGGTTCCCATACACGTTTTGCTGATAAGGAACAAAGGAAATTCAGCTTGAACATTGAACTGACGAGTTTGGACCGTTCCTGCATAGTTTATAGTGAAATTCCAAGTTGGTCCAGAGCTGTTTTCACTGTCTTGATGCATTTGTTCTTGGGTCTTTCCGTCTACCTGTCGTACTGAAGATCTTATTCTTGATCTGCTGGGGTTTATGCGGGTGAAATGTCCATAGTAGGTCAGTGGCCTTTTCGTCATATATGTGATTCTGTCTTCTTTTATCTACGCTGTGGGTTTATATGTCATCACCAACTTATGAAAAGTTTATTATAGTTAATTTCCAATGAAAATAAACGTTGTCGCTGTTCTATCCTACTTCAGAAAGATGTTCGCATGACAATTCACGTCGTTCACAGTGATTGGTTGATACAATAAAACATGGAAGGGCGCCGGAAGGTTGACGGTCAAATCCCTGTAGGACCATCCAGGCTTAGGTTTTCGGTGATTTCCCTCTATATAACTCTAGAAAAATGCCAGAATAGTTCCTTTTACATGATCGTGAGCGATTTCGTTCCCCACCCTTTCGTAAATCGAGCTGGTACTCGTCACTAGCGACAGCGCTGTCGATGCGAAGTTAAAATTCCAAACTTCCTTCCTTTTTTCGTAAATAAACTCGTGTTTGCTACAGTTGTCGGCGTGAAAAATCAGAAAATGGCAGTTCAGCATATGAAACGGTTGCCAGCTGATGTACCATGACGTTTCTAGCATCTATGTGACTAAGTGGAGGTCCCTCAACAGAATAAGAAGTGGTGCGAGTAAAACAAAGTATAATATGGCCAAATGGAACTATCTTCCCCATCAACTGTATGCGAATGTTGAGCCGAACAAACCCTCAAGTACCTGTGCGACTCTCCCTCAGTGCCCAATTTCTCGCACGGTGGAGGACCTGTTGTTGGACGCGAACAACGCCGTTGAAGTCGCTAATTTTTGGTCTCATAGTATTTAGCACTTATAATCGGTCTATATAGAACTATTAATATGTGGCTGTATTTGCTTCACATTGTATCTATACTGAAGAGCCAATGAAACTCCTACACCTGCCTAATATCATGTACGGACACCGTAAGTGCGCGCAACTACAGCAACACGACGTGGTATGGACTCGACTAATGTCTGAAGTACAGTGTGTTAACTGTAAGACGCAGACTTGTGAGGGGAGTGCGGGGAGAGGAGGAAGCAAGTATTGGCTGGCGAGGGGAGGGGAGCTGAGCCGTTGGGGGGGGGGGGGGGGGGCGAAGGCACGCCTACCAGTTGCAGTGCTGGCACTACAAATTGCCCGCCATGCTTACACGAAAGCAGACGAAAGGCTTGGAAGTAAAACTCGATTTAAATGTTGTTTGTAAACGAAACTGAAATCGTCATGCACATTAAAATCTATGTATATAAAAATGAATGTACGTATGTTTGTCTACTATGCGCTTACAAACCATTCATCCGACTGCAATAAAACTGTGGTGAGTTGTTCTCCGAACGCCCGAAAAGAGTAATGGACAATGTTTCAACAACTACGTCACTGTAGCATGCGTAGCGCAATTGATTAGGTAAAGGCTTGTCATGTAGCGGACCCAGGTTCGATTCCCACTGCTCGCAATTTTATTTCATTCCCCGCAATGTTAAACTATTAATTATAAAATTTAAATATACTTCAACAGGTCATATAGTATAACTCCAGCATTCGCACTTTTGTGTCAAATTTCGTTGGAGTTCTCTCTGTTTGCCTGTTATGGTAAGGAGCGTTATCCACAACTATAACTGAATTAGGCGGGAGATTTGTCAGTACCTTCTCTCCGAACCACTTCTTAAAGTTTGTCGAATTCATCTGACCGTGATACTCGTCCTTTGTCGACTTTGCCCTTCTTTGACGAACCCATTCTTGGATCCGACAGTTGCAACTATCAGTCTTCTCGATGAGCTCCCCCAAGCAGTGACATCAACGACACTCTCTTCACGTAAGTCACCCTTCCTCTGCCAACATTTATTAAACGTTAAGTTGTTATCGATCCACGATTCATCGAGATAAAATATTTCTCTGCCTGCTTCCCTGAAGCTCTTCGTGTCAACAATGAAACGAGATCGCCAGTGCACAATGTCTGGTCGTTCTAACAACACATTCCTTTTGTTTTCCACCTTACGCCATACGAATCCCACAGACAAAAGTACTTTTCTCAGCGAGACAGTACTCCACTTCCAGCCTATTTTGTCGTTCAAAACTGGAAGCGGTGTTCGAAGGCTCGGCACAATCTTCCGCACTGAACAAAATTCCGCTATCGTGTCGCGAATGACACGCTGGTTGAAATTATCGATCATTACTTCGATTTCTCCACTTCTTTTCCTAAGTTAAAAGAGAGAGAAAGATTTATAAGAAAATGCCTTCTGCACTGCATGTATTTTTTTGAATTTGGAAATGTACTATAATATGAATGTATTTCGGAATAATACAGTAACCAGTGGTGTTTCCATACAAAGCAATACGGTAGCAAGGAAAAATGAAGTATAACGTAATTCGGACGAAATAGGGGGCTAATTCAAAGTGACCTCTAACAAAATATCTGAAATGGAAACTCACCTTTTCTTGCCATGCGTTTGTGGTGATACACCAGGACGATTCTTGGAAAACTGTTTGAATCTTCCAATGCTACACATGCTTTGTCCTGTGTATGTAGCAGCTCTCACTGAATATTTGTAAATGGGTTGAAGCAATTTTTTCTGCTCCCTTTCCCTTTTGTAGCATTCAATGACACGCAATATAATTTTGCGAGCATCGTTACGTAATACTGGTTTCCTTCTAACCGTAGGCCTACCAGTAGGGGTTGTTGGCGACTCCCGAGATGGGCCAGCAACTGCCTCTTCACTCATTTGATAATGTTGAGCACAACTGCACAATAAAAACACGCAGAACAGTACAGCGCAAAACAATAACGAAGCAGACGACAATGGCTACCTTGTACGACGCAGTCAGCTACGTAATGTTGGCAGCAGTCGAAACTGTGTGCCTACCGAAGCCTCCCGACGTTTACCGACTTCTACCGATTCAGGACTAGGGAGAGGTCTGCCATTTAAAAGTTTACACACTGTAGTACAGGAGGGAACTGACACCATGTATCCTGCAGGGCTGTCCATAAATCCGTAAGAGTACAAGGCGGTGAAGATCTCTTCTGAACAGCATGTTGCAAGGCATCTCAAATATGCTCAATAATGTTCATGTCTGGGAAGTTTGGTGGCCAGGGGAAGTGCTTAAACTCAGAAGAGCGTTGCCCAATGCACAATGGGCATCAATGGATACAGGTGATCAGAGAGGATGCTTACGTACGTGTCACCTGCCAGAGTCGCATCTAGACGTATCAGGGGTCCCATATTAGTCCAACTGCACACGCCCTACACCATTACAGGGTCTCCACCAGCGTGAACAGTGCCTTGCTGACATGCAGTGTCCATGGATTCATGAGATTGTCTCAACACTCGTACACGTCCATCCGGCTTGATACAATTTGAAACGAAACTCGACAGACCAGGCAACATGTTCTCAGTCATCAACAGTCCAGTGTCGGTGTTGACAGGCCCAGGCGAGGCGTCAAGCTTTGTGTCCGTCAGTTATCAATGGTAAACGAGTGGGCCTTCGGATCGGAAAGCCCATATCGATGATGTTTCGTTGAATAGTTCGCACGTTGACACCTTGCTCTTGGCCCAACAATGAAATCTGCAGCAATTTGCGGAAGGGCTGCACTTCTGTCACGTTGAACGATTCTCGCCAGTCGTCGTTGGTCTCGTTCTTGCAGCATCTTTATCCGGCCGCAGCGGCGTTGGAGATTTGATGTTTTACCGGATTCCTGATATTCCTCGTGAAATGGGCGTACGGGAAAAATCACCAATTCAAAGCTACTTCAGAGACGCTGTGTTTCAACGCTCGTACGCCGACTATAACGGCACACTCAAATTCACTTAAATCTTGATAACCTGCCATTGTATCAGCAATAACCGATCTAACAACTGCGTCAGACACTTGACGTCTTATATAGGCGTTGCCGACCGTAGGCCGTATTCAGCCCCTTTACATATCTCTGTATTTTGAGTATGCATGCCTATACCAGTTTCTTTGACGCTTCAGTGTATAATGCTTGTATAACAACTTTATGAAGATTATGCAAAAAGTGATGTCCTAGAAATCACTGACCATCTTCTGCATAGTTTCGATGCTTCTAGAAGACAACGATGGACAGAGACGGTTGAAGAAATGAAGTCCTCCGAGCAGGCCGGAAACAATGAAGCGCTACATAAACTTGTCGATTTCACTGCAGTCAGAAACAATCTCCTGTCGTATTAGACAAGGCTAGGCCGCAGATACAATTGTGGAAACATCCAGACTGCCTCATGAAAGCTCACATGCGACACAGCGTAAAACGAGATTTAAGATCACTAAGAAGAAATTTTCCGATCGAGTCGAACATGTCCAGATCGTTCTCCTTGCTCGTGCCGGAAATAAAGTATCTCGTACACATCATCTCTATTATAATGGCAAATGAAAATATCTCCAAAGAGTTGAGAAGTCGAAAATCATCGCTGTGTTAAAATAATAATAAAACAATCAGCCACAAAGCTGTAGACCAATAGCGCTGCTCAGCTGTATGTATAAGCTTTTCGAATGTGTCTGATGTACCGGGATCTCGGATGCAATCACAGAACGCCTTCCACCAGAACAAGGAGGATTCAGACCGGGCTGCAATCGCTGAGACCTGATGCTGTCATTAACATCTTATATAGTAGCCGGTTCTAAACCTGTAAACATCCTGGACCTCACATCAGCGTCTGACACAACGCGGAGCGACAGGGTCATCTACAAACTGCTAAGTCATATCCTGTCAAAAAAATGGCACGCATAATACAGATCTTGCAGATTTGACCAAGTCATACCGGTTGAAGTATGAGCAACACCAGGATTATCTATAAGGGACTACCACAATGGTCCTTCTTACACCGCTCACTTTCAACCTCCATTATATAGCCGATTTCCCAGAAACAGAGGGACACAAGTTTTGTTATTTGTTGTTGTCCACTAGAGACAAATTTACTGTAGCCACCCAGAGAAGTTGTTCTCAACAACGATCTTACTGTAGCTACTGCATACGTACTTCATCACAATGAGACTTAAACATAATCCATCTAACACGAGGTCACGACATTTCATCTTAATAATGATCTGTCAATTCTAAGAACAAGTGTGCATCTTGCAGGAGTTAGTCTGAATCATAACAAACACCCCAAATATCTAGGAATGACACCTGACCACACTCGTACGTACAGAACACACCTTCACAATGCCGCAGTAAACATATCAACCCGAAATAACGTAGTTCGGGAACTCCGTGTAACTATTTGGGGAGAAATTGCTGCAAAACGGGTGTTGCAGCTCTACTATTCTCGGTGGTTGAATATTGCAACCTTATATGGACCAACAGTAGTCATTTCAAGGTTGTTGATAAACAATTGAGGAACATCATGAGATTGGTCTCCTGGATCTTTATATCCACAACTGTGTGTTGGCTTTCAGTGTTGTGTAACTAGAATTTGTAGACTTAGAGAAAGCTTTTGACAATGTTGACTGGAATACTCTCTTTCAAATTCTGAAGGTGGCAGGGGTAAAATACAGGGAGCAAAAGGCTATTTACAATCTGTACAGAAACCAGATGGCAGTTATAAAAGTCGAGGGGTATGAAAGGGAAGCAGTAGTTGGCAAGGGAGTGAGACAGGGTTGTAGCCTCTCCCCGATATTATTCAATATGTATATTGAGCAAGCAGTAAAGGAAACGAAAGAAAAATGTAGTCGAATTAAGTCGGGTGATGCTGAGGGAATTAGATTAGGAAATGAGACACTTAAAGTAGTAAAGGAGTTTTTATATTTGGGGAGCAAAATAACTGATGATGGTCGAAGTAGAGAAGATATAAAATGTCGTCTGGCAATGGCAAGGAAAGCGTTTCTGAAGAAGAGAAATTTGTTAACATCGAGTTTAGATTTAAGTGTCAGGAAGTCGTTTCTGAAAGTATTTGTATGGAGTGCAGCCATGTATGGAAGTGAAACATGAACGATAAACAGTTTGGACAATAGAAGCTACAGAAGAATGCTGAAGATTAGATGGGTGGATCACATAACTAATAAGGAGGTATTGAATAGAATTGGGGAGAAGAGGAGTTTGTGGCACAACTTGACAAGTAGAAGGGACCGGTTGTTAGAACATGTTCTGTGGCATCAAGGGATCACAAATTTACCATTGGAGGGCAGCGTGGAGGGTAAAAATCGTAGAGGGAGATCAAGAGATGAATACACCAAACAGATTCAGAAGGATGTAGGATGCAGTAAGTACTGGGAGACGAAGAAGCTTGCAGAGGATAGAGTAGCATGAAGAGCTGCAACAAACCAGTCTCAGGACTGAAGACCACAACAACAACAACAACACATGATTCCCTCTTTTAGTGAACTTGTGCCATAAATGTCTTCGCTCTCTATTTCGATTCAGTATCTCTTCTCATTAGTTATTCCATCTATTCAGGTAATCTTCAGGAGTCTTCTGTAGTACCACATTTCAAAAGTATATATTCTCTTCTGTCTGAAGTGCCTATCTTCCTCGTTTCGCTTCCATACAAGGCTACACCGGTTGAATACTTAATGCGACACATTTTTTCTCGGCCAATTTCGCTCGAAAAAAATGCGGAATTTGTTGTGAGACATCGTGGAATATTCCCGCTACAGCCTCTGTAGCTTCATGAAGTTCTGATAGGTGGCGGCGCTGTACGTAGTCTTCATAATTGCGTCTGTGACGAACGTGCGTTCCAAGTAGAGGGCTGTCAATGAGATTGTATTGCAGAAAACTAGGCGCTTGAGAGTGTCTACGGTGACTTAGCAGTGAGCAAAAGCATGGTCGGTTTTTGGGCGCGGCGTCTGTCACCATGACAACAAGGTTGCGCTAGCCTGTCCGATCTCTAGCGTGCCGGCCGGCCGCACTCAGCTGTGACGCCTGCAATGTTGGAACTTGCGGACACTCTCATTTGGGATGATCGGTGGATCAGAAACACACCGCTGTGCAACTAGTGCTAATGTTAACACATTTATCCTCTTCAGGAACGTTTTCCTTGATACTGCCAGTCTGTAAGTTATATCCTTTCGACATACACTGTAGTCAGTTATTTTGCTGACTAAATAACAAAACTTATGTTCTGTCCCTACTGTCTCACTTTCTAACTTAGCCGGCCGGAGTGGCCGTGCGGTTCTAGGCGCTACAGTCTGGAGCCGAACGACCGCTACGGTAGCTGGTTCGAATACTGCCTCGGGCATGGATGTGTGTGATGTCCTTAGGTTGGTTAGGTTTAATTAGTTCTAAGTTCTATGCGACTGATGACCTCAGAAGTTAAGTTGCATAGTGCTCAGAGCCATTTGAACCATTTTTCTAATTTAATTCCATCAGCATTGCCTGGTTTAATTCGAATACTTTCCATTCCCCTTGTTTCACTATCGTATATCTTATAACATCTATACAAGAAATTGCGCTTAAAGCCAATGATCTTTGAAATACTTTCCTGTAGTTGACAGAATTTTAATTTATTCTCCCTGCTCTTTAATTCCTTTTCCAACTTTCGTTTTGGTCTCCCTCAGCGCTTGCTCAGTATACAGACTAAATAAGAGTGATCTTTCTGATAATGATGCACATCTAGTTACAGTATATGACACATCTCCATACTGGAATGTAAAACAGTTCTCCAAATTAGTGCGTTCAATTACCGATTTAGCAACTGCACATTTTAGACAAAGTTTGCAGCGGTTAGACTGGTATGAGCCATACAGAAAACGTGATGCTAACTTAAAATTTAACCTATTTCATAATGCCTTTGTGAATATATATGAAATATTTGAAAAATTTCCCTAATAAAACTGTAAAACTCAATTGTAAGAAATCATCTCAAAAACCATGGCCTACTAAAGGGATAAAATTATTTTGTAAACAAAAAAGGAAAATGTACCTGACAGTTAGAAGAGTTAATGAATTAGAAACAGCCAAACATTACAAAAACTACTGCACTGTATTAAGAAAAGTTATTAAAAAGTCTTAAACTATGTGCGTTATGTGTGAGATTACCACCTCTGACAATAAATTAAAACAATTTGGAATACTGTTAAAAAGGAAACAAGGCAACCTAGAGCACAGCTATAAAACTCAATGAAAAGTTCGTTAGCAAAAAGTCAGAAATACAAATTACTTTTAATAATCATATCTAAGTGTTGTAGAGAGAACAGGATCCAGCTGTTTATTAAAAAAAATTCAAGGCTGTATACGGAAGAGGCAATACCTACGCAATTTGATGAAATTGAAATTCAACCGACCTCTCCTACCGAAATCAGGAAAAGAATAAATTTACCCAAAAGTAAAAGCTCGCAAGGAATTGATGCCATTTCCAACAGAGTACTAAATCTGGTTCCCAATAGATAAGTAACATTCTCAGCCACATATTTAGTAGTTTACTGAAACAGGCCTTTTTCGGGATAGACTGAAATATTCTATTGTTAAACCATGGTATAAAAAAAGACTGGGTCTGAGGTTAAAAAACACCAACCAATCTCACTTCTGACGGATTTATCCAAAATTCTTTAAAAAAATAATGTATTCAAGAATATCTTGAATAGCCGAACATCGCTCAGACAAATTTTTTGTGATTTCTCAAAGACTTTTGACTGTGTAACTCATGCAATCTTTCTAGATAAGCTTAAGTATTGTGGTATGAGTATGACAGCACACAAATGATTTAATTCATATTTAACTGGAAGAACATAGAAGGGTGAAATTGATAGTGCAAATAGCCTGCAAAAATCAGTAGAGTACTCTAACTGGAGAGGTATCGAAAATGATGTGCTACAGGGATCATTCTTGGGTCACTTATTGTTCTTAATACATATTAATCGCTTTCTGCTCTATATTCATGAAGATGCAAAGCTAATTCTTTTTGCTGGTGATACAAGTATAGTAAACCTACCCAACAAACAAGAGTTAGGTAAGGAAATTGTAAATAGTGTCTTTCAGAAAATTATTAAGTGATTTTCTGCATATGGACTCTCACTAAATATTGAGAGAAGATAGTATATACAGTTCTGTAGATTAAATGGCATAATACCACTGATAAATAAAGATTTCGAACAGAAGTCTGTTACTAAGGCAGACTATTCAAATTTTCTAGGTGTATGCAATGACGAGAAATGAAATTGGAAGAAATACACAGATGATCTGCTGAAACACTTAGGTTAAGCTACTTATCCCTTTAGGGTTATTGCAAATTTGGTGATAAAAATATCAGTAAATCAGCAGACTGTTCCTATTTTCTTTCACTGCTTTCATACGATATATTTTCGGGTAATTCATTATTAAGAAAAAAGTCTTCACTATTCTGGATTAAACCAAACTTTGGCCCAGAAAGGGGTGAATTATTCTACCAGAAAAATCTTTGGTCATCACCCAATAGCATTAAAAGTCCATACAGATAGCCAACCAGCATTTTAAAACAAATTAAAAGAGCTTCTGAATGACAACTGCTTCTACTCATTAGATGAATTTTTCGATATGAAGTAGTAATTGCATTAAAAAAAGATATATTTTTAGATGTGAAGTAGGAAAAAATTATTTTGTGCAAAGAAAGCGTATGTTAAGCTGACACATTCCACATCATTATAAAATGTTGTATCCGTGATCTATGGAACAAATATTAATGTAATGTACTGGAAATACAATAATGTAGAGGAGAGGCTACAATGCTGTCTTACTCCTTTCTGAACTACTGATTCCTTTTCATGTACTTTGTCTCGCATAACTGCAGGCTGGTCTCTGTGCAAGTTGTATGTGACTTTTCGCTCTCTGTACTTTATCACTGCTAATAACAAAGACTATTTCCGTGGAACTGCAATAAGCTTCCTCTAAATCTACAAATGCTATAAAAATAGATTTGGTTTTCTTCAACCTCTCTTCTAAGATAGTGGTTCCCAACCTTTCTGACGCTATTATCCCTGAGTGAAATCAGATGTTGGCCAATATGCCCTCCCGCCCCCCTCCCTACTTACATTAGCGTCTAGCTCAACTTTATAATGAAAAAGAATTATGAACAATTTTGAAAATTTACTAAAACAGGAACTAAGGTTCAATGAGACAATTGCTACAGCTTATTTGTAATAGTCTTCTTTCCTAGAATGAGCAAAGAATTATCAGTGCATTGCAAGCGCTACTTACGACTCATCCTCAGAAAGGAAACTATCCACTTTGACAACAGACACTTGTTACGAAACATACTTTCCCTGCACCACTCCTCTTCCTAGTGACACTTCCTTCGCCCACTTTTACTGCAACCCCATTAAAAATCATCCAAGTTAAACTCTGTGCACGATACTTACTGTTTATATATTACTTGAATGCATTCCTTACTCCTGAAATAGCGCTAACTGGGATACTTCGGGTTGGTAACGTTTTGTGTCTCATTACTAGTACCAGTAAACTACTACTACTACGAGTAATGATGATGATAATCATAATAATAATAATAACAATGATAATAATACAGTGTAGTCCACACACCAGAGCAGCAGCCATTACGTAGTTACTGTAGTACTGTTAAACTAGTTCGTTTATTGTTCCAAAGTGAATAATGAAGCAATTTACGGTCTATTGTCGCGAACTACCCACAACCCTGAGAAGGCAGTTTCATATATCAATTTTCTGCCATAGATAAATGGTACAAAGAACAAACTCCATGTGTAGTGTGTATCTTCCATTGACTGGCTAACGCATTAATGCTGGTACTTGAAATAAAAAATGTAATTATTTGTAACTTTTGTAATCAGTATTATTGTCTTAGGAAGTAGTGATAATTTAGTTTCGTGACCGAAAGAAAACTGAACCCTTTTTTGTAACGCTGAGAAACTGCTATTTTATTCCCCAAGGTGTAATTCTCCCCTGGATGGGAACCACCGTACGGTCGGTACTGCATCATGTGTTCCTGCATTTCTGCGTGACCCAAACAGTTGCCCATAATAAGCGTCAGCACTTCGCAACCACTGAACAGGTGGGTCGGTGGTATTCACACCTGACGGCATATGTTTTCTTTGGTACTGGAATTATTTCATTCATCGAGTAGTATGAGGTCACTTCCCTTTTCTCACATGTCTTAGATATCAAGGCAGTCCTCCCAAGAATCTCAATAATTCTGAGGGAATGTTCCAATGGCCTTGTCTCCACTTGGGTCTGTCGAATTCTTCTCGCTGTATATCTCTCACCTCCTCTTCTTCTATTTCCTCTTTCCTTTCTATAAAACTGCCTTCAACTTCATAGTCCTTTTCTATGCTCATTCGGCCTTTCAGCTTTCCCTTCTTTTCTCAGTACTGGCTTGTCATGCGAGCTCTTGATATTCATACAGATCCTTCTCTCCTAGATGCTTCTGTAGTCATTCATGTTTCTATAGCCTAGCATTTGTTCTCTAACCATCGTGCTTGGCCATATTGCATTTTCTGACAACCTCATTTATTAAACGTATGTATTACACATCGCCCTTTTCATTTTCTGCATTTGTATATTTTGTTCTTCCGTGATTTAACTGACACCTGATATAGGCAGCATTTACATCGAGAAATTAAGAGGGCAGTTCGTGTAAGCCGACAGACAGAGAGAGCCAGGGAGAGACGTTTTTGCTGCTACTATACATATCACTGCAACGCCGGGAGAAGACGACGCGCCGGCTGGAGTGGCTGTGCGGTTCTCGGCGCTGCAGTCTGGAACCGCGAGACCGCTACGGTCGCAGGTTCGAATCCTGCCCCGGGCATGGATGTGTGTGATGTCCTTAGGTTAGTTCGGGTTAACTAGTTCTAAGTTCTAGGAGACTAATGACCTCAGAAGTTGTGTCCCATAGTGCTCAGAACCATTTCTTTTTTTTTTTTAAGACGACTTGCGGTGCCCGGCCTGCGGTGTCCGCAAATACACTTCCTTCATACTCGATGTTGTTAAGCGCGTCCCAGAAACACGACTTGAATTTATCCCAGACAAGTTTCCCATCTCGATACTCTTGACACTACTTGCAGCAAAGGATAACGGCTCCGGTATGGTGTAGTGGCTCGCCGGCACGGTAGCTCAGTGTGTTTGGTCAGAGTGTCGGTTGGCCTCTGTAATAAAAAACTGAATGGAAGGATCAACCACCGAACTTGAACAGCATGTCTTGCGACGCCCAGGAGGCTCGGGTTTGATTCCCGGCACCGGAATTTTTTTTCTACAAACATTTATATAAAAAATTTTCTCAAATTCTTATATTAACGTTAGGGTCACTGAAGCGGACATAAAATTAAGAAATGTAAATCCTTAATTTACAACCGGAAGAGTAATAAAACTGTTGCTGAAATCTATAGGTTCAAAGGCAGATCTCAAATCATTTCTTGAAATCACTCGGCATCTTCATGCATAATGGTTGCAGAACGTAACAGATCAGTGAAGGATTACTGGCATGTGTCCACATGTCCCCTCGTCGTCCGTGTAACATGCAAATACCTCTTCTGACCCAGAAAGCAAAGTCACCTACTTCCCCCCCCCCCCCCCCCCCCCCCCCCGAGAACAACGGTTCCGATCATTCCAACCACGCTTCGTTAAATAATATCCAGTAGTGTAGAGATTAATTGAAATGAGACAAGTACTGTGGGATACCCCGGAAAAAAGCTTGCCACACTGGAATACATAGGCGAAGCGAAAGCACCTATAAGATAATTTGCCTTAAGACGGGACTAGAAACAAAAACAGTCAAAACTAGAGGCAAGAAAATAATTGAAAAGATGATACAGAAAAGTAGCTGATTGACAGACTATACACAGGTCACACGAAACAGGTGTTTATAACTACACTAAACCTCCTTTATGTGGAGTAAGCTGAAACCTAGTTTATCCGGATTATCGAAAATCCGGATGGTCCGGAAATTAAGAAAAACCAGAATGACATTGGTTAAATGCCGAAAACATCCACGTAACATTTATTTTCAAGTAAAGAGACATGAACTAAAAGAACCGAGTTTCGTACGCTGTAATACCCAGTTTTCTCTGAGCCAGCCTATTGCATCGCTAGTGTAGCCTACAGCATCAGTTTATCCGAAGTTGTTTCCGCGCGGTGTTCAAAATAGACCACTACATTGTTGAGCTGTTTTGTTGCCTCTGCATGTGTTGGGACTGAGTGCCAACTTCGCCAATAGTGCACCATCACTGTCAGCAGACGTACAAACAGACGACTTTCGCCAAACTGCACATTAACATTTCACAGCCAGTCATTTACCTCATTAACACCTATGTCTGAGCATCCTGGAATATTTTCAAACGCTTCGACATGATCTCCCGGGTCCACAGCGTCACCAGTCACTTTATTCAATGTAAGCACCAAGTCAGCGGGCTCAGAAATGGCTGGTAGTAGATTATTCCTGCAATCTGACATCATTTAAGTTCTAACAATTTTAGCGGCAGTGGCTCTCCAGCACTATTCGCAAGTGAAGAACATGTGGACTAACCGGAGATGCGGATCGATTAGGGTTCGGCCGACCGTTGTGACCGAGCGGTTCTAGGCGCTGCAGTCCGAAACCGCGCGACCGCTACTGTCGCAGGTTCATATCCTGCCTCGGCATGGTTATGTGTGATGTCCTTAGGTTGGTTAACTTTAAGTAGTTCTAAATTCTAGGGGACTGATGACCTCAGATGTTAAGTCCCATAGTGCTCAGAGCCATTTGAACCAATTAGGGTTCCATTGTAAACAATTGGAAAACGGAGAATTTGTAACGTTAAAGAATCGTTTATAAGTCTTGCAAAACAAAAGCGTCGACAAATTTCACCGATTTGAGTGCCCGAAAAATGCACTCTTAGGAAGACTCAGAAGAAATTAAGAGACACAGACATAGAAAACAATGGCACGTATGAGCCATAATGTATGAAAAGATCAGGAAAACTGACAGCTTTGAGAATTAACACGATCTCGTTTTCCTCAAAAAAGTCATCAAAGGCGATTATAGTTCAATTCTTTTATCTTGGCGGTTCGCGCATGCCCGCCCAGACGCGGGAGATTGCTGTGTTGCCAGTTGTGCGCGCCAAGAGAAGCAGCGCCATAGTATATGCGCAAACTTACGTTTAGGGGGGAGCGCGCAGTTTATGAAGTAAAGTCACCACGGCCGCATTGACCCTTTCGCTGCTCCAGAGATGTGCTCCCCGCATTCCGCGATGTGCGCGATTTTGTCATCATTGCACTACTCGCCTGTGCAGACACACACTGTCATTCGATTTCACAAAAACTATTTTGCCCAAAAATTTGATTTTTACACATCTTTTTGACTGATACCTTCCTCCCATAAATGACTTAATTTTGTTTCGATGTTCAACGCAGTTATTGTGCAGCATTGGATTTAGTAAACCATTGCACGAAATTTTGAAGAGTTTGCAGAGGTAAAAGTCCATAGCGTATACTTTCCGTATGGTCGATTTTAGTTGCCACTAGAAATTTCAAAAAATTACGTTCGAACGAATAAAATTCATGAAGTGAGACACTTTTGTATTGTTTTTAAAATAAAGAAAACATTAAGCATAGATTAAGGTTTGAACTCAGAACCTTTGGTTTTGCAGCCATATTCTTTAACCATTACGCTAACGCTCGCCGTTCAATATGACTTTCGGAGGACTTTAAAATATTACGCAAAACACCGACAAACACTGTTGGTATGATTATGAATTATTCACGTTTCGTCGAAGTACAATTGGAAATAAACAATTACCGCTGTTCTTTATTGCGAAAAAGCGGTTAGTGAGAATGATACAAATACCTTTCCTTGCTATCGCCTGAAGTAGGAGGCTTATTGGTTGTTTGGTTTAATTAATTCAAAAATGGTTCAAATGGCTCTGAGCACTATGGGACTCAACTGCTGTGGTCATTAGTCCCCTAGAACTTATAACTACTTAAACCTAACTAACCTAAGAACATCACACACATCCATGCCCGAGGCAGGATTCGAACCTGCGACCGTAGCAGTCGCACGGTTCCGGACTGCGCGCCTAGATTTAATTAATTAATAGAGTATTAAGCAATTGGTATAAAGAACGCTTTTTCCAAACTTTCTATAAAAGAAAGTCTGCTATTAAGACATTGCTTCTGTTCAATTTCTTTACTTATGACTGAACGTTTCTAAAACTGAAGACACTCGTCTGTGCTCTGCACTGCAGTCGCGCCCTGGCAATGTCGTTCTCTGTTAATAGGCTGACTTTGTTTTAGATGCACAGAAAGAACATAAACTCGGCCTCCGTCATAAATGACGCGCACTTTAGTTATCATTCACGAGAATCCATGAGAAACTACTGTCAAAGGGTACAGAAAGACCGACGAGGCAGAGTCGCAGGTGTTGCCACGGAGGGAATGCGCTGAAGGTGGCGAGAAAGCAAACACAGAAAAAAAAAACAGAAAACATTACGCATTGGCAACAATGTAATACATACATTTCCCTGACTCCAACTGACTTAAAATACGCTAACCCTGAGGCTGGAGAATTTTTTTATGGAGGGATGAAAGATTAGATTTTACTCTCGAGAGGACGTCAAAATAATTGAAGACAGATAACAGGTTTGGACTCGGCCAGGGTAGCAATGAAAATTGGTTGTGTCAATTCCAAAGGAGCTATCCCCCAATTGTCTCAACGATTATGAGAAACGGCGGAAAACCTAAGATGGATGGCCATACAAGAATTGAATCGCCGCCATCTCATATGCTCGGCATATAATTTAAATCCCTCGGCTCACACATACTTCATAATGATGATAAACTTATGCTGTGCTGGATGCGAAAAGAAAATGAAGAGCTTGAAGAATATTTGTCCACTATAGAAGTGGATATATTGTTATCGCAGTAGGCCACACCACGACATTTAGAAAAAATATTCGGATACGAAATATTAAATTACGTGCCGAGATTTCGGCTCTCCTGTTGAACGATGGCACTACAGTTTACAAAGAGACCAACGCTCTGCTAAGCTGGGGAAACGCGGTGCAGCACATTTTTCGTAGTGCTACAGGCTCAGTTCATTTGCAAATAACCACGTTTTCATCACTATTTACTATAAATTTTAACAAAAATTTAGGGCTTGTCCGCGAAACTTCATACAGTCCATAGCAGTGCCGAGAAACTTCTGTTCCACTGGAATTTTCCAGCAGAATTTGGTCTTGGATTAATCAGCAGTCAGTATTCGTTTTTGGGGGAGATAGTGCGGGTAGCGACCTAAAATTAACTTTTTTAGAAGTTGCAATGAAGCACATGCCGAGCAACTCAGCGATTCAATTCTGCGACACACACAGCATGTCTTCACATTATTGTCTGAGATGTATTGTCATCAATTCAAAATCAACGTATTTCGAAATGTCTGACTAATGGTTCGCCTGGTTGTAAGGTAAGTGGCAGAAATCCCCTCTCAAATTTTCACAATAAGAAACCCGTCTAGTGCGTTCCCAGATATGGATATGACTGAAAACGCCGCATCTCAAAACAATCCGCTCTACCATTCGCGGTATGGAATAAAAATTCACTCACTCTCTCTCTCTCTCTACCTTTTGTCAGCGAGTGAAGGCATAGGTAAATCAATTGCCTCATCACATCGCTCCGTAAACAACTACAAAAGTGGGCGCCATGATGTTGATTGAACGCGAGTCATAAATGTACATTTGCATCGCAAGTTGGTTCAGGGTTGAATTAGTCCAAAGAGTTGATCTCTCTCGGGTTGACCCGTACGACGGCTGCAGATAAGCAGTTTTTGCCTGGCGCTGTCGTTAATGGCAGCAGAGCAACAAATGTTACTCCAAAAATCGTGTATAATGTTTTCCCGATATGTTACTGCGTCGTTATTTTGCTACATAGATCAACAACAACACGGCGTTGTTACAGTACCAATGGCCACGGAAGCCCAAGTCCGCATCACTTCAGAAATATTTGAGGTTCGAACTAATTTGTTGGCCAATTAGACTGCTTACAAAAACTTGTAAGTGATGAATTTGTATACCGCTCATATGCGTCGCACTGACACCAGACAAGATTAACTGAGACGTTAGGCTAGAGGCCTATAAAAGAACAAGTGCGGATGGTCACAGACTTATTGAGTCGTGGGAGAGGGTGCGGGAAGAGATGGTGTGTCAGCTGCCGGGCACTAAGAGAGGCGCCTGGCGGCTCCTGCGAACCAAGTATTAGGTTGGTGCATAAGTTCGTAGCGGGGTGGCGGCAGCAGAGACATCCAGAAACATTTCCGCCGTGTATGGAGATAATGCAAAAGGACAGAGCACGGCAAGAAAATTTTTTTCGTTTTAAGGAAGATTGTTTTGGCATTAGTGACCCTCCGCGATCAGAAGGATTTTTGGGCTTTTATGAAGATCGTTTAAACGCATAAATCCACAATTACCCACGTCAGTGTACTCGAAAACAGATCAATGAGACGAACTGTGATCATTCCACCACCGTTCGACTTTTGTATGCAATGGTGAAGGTCCAAAAATTGCGCATTTGGGCACCGCACGGTCTAAACCAAAATCACAAAAATGAGCGGGTGGCCACATGTCGTCATCAATTGGTTCGTGAACAATGCCGGCCGTTCCTATCCTGTATCGTCATTGAAAACGAGAAATGGTGTCTTTATGCTAACTTAAGGAGAAGGAAAGAAAAGTTGACCTCTGACGACGCAGCAACTCTCCGTACAAACACATGCGAGCATCCACAAGAGATAATGTTACGATCTAGGGGAACAACAACGACTGTGTGGTGTACTACGAACTGCTTTGCCGAGCTGTAACCACTACTACTCACACTGTCTGTCAACAACTGAGGCGTGCAGACACAATCGAAGAACAACGACCAGGACGTCTGCGTGAAGTGATGCTTCTCCACGGTAACGGCCACCCGCATTCTGCTAGGCTCACAAAAAGCACCATACGGTAGTTGGAATGGGTAGTCGTTCCGCAGCCACTTTATTCACCTGATCTTGCGCCCTCAGATTTTTCAACTTTTCCGATCTGCATCGAACAACCATCAAACAGCTTCCTTTCGGGATCAAAATGCGCTCCGAACTTGACGACTTCTTCGCCTCAAAACCACGTGACTTTTACAGTCGCAGAATCGAAACCCCAATGTTGGCAGTGTGTTGCAAATAGTGAAGTAGAGTATATTATTGATAGCTAAAGCCGCTGTGTTTATCAAACTTACGGGAAAATGCTACGAACGTATACACCAACGCAATAAAAACAAATGCTTCCTGACGGAATAAACGACTGTCGTTCAGTCACCCTTGCAGAGAGGGTAAAGACAATACTACACAAATAAAACCTGGAGAATAAGGAGACATACCATGGTTCCTCGTGACTGGAGAGGCAAACAATGTTAATAGGCACACCGGACAAAAACTAAATCAACCCCCGAAGACGTTCCGCTAACATCAATTCCAGGCTTGATAACTGTCTCAATTTGGAGAGGAAGAGTGTCCATAAGACCATAAGTTTCTTCAGGTACGAGAATCCAACTCAAGCCATAAATGGATGATTAGATGCCGTAGAGCTCCCAGATTGCGGGGACATTGTTTCCTGCCTATCACCCGCTGTTCCAAATAGTTCCAGATACTTCCTATGGGATTAGGACCGCATGATTCAGCATGCCAGTGGAGGTGATTTCTACAGTCACAGCTCCAGGCTGCTTTGCCTTTCGTCACACAGCTTCTCGGCTCGCAAGGTCTGGGCATTCGCAGAGGCTGGGTTTGCTGGTAGTTGGGAGCTCCGACGTTAAGCGCCTAATGGGGCCCCTTAGGAACATGGTTGCCAAGGAAGGGAAGGAACCCAGTGTGCACTTCGTGTGCATTCCGGGGGGAATCATTCCGGATGTGGAAAGCGTGGTTCCGGATGCCATGAAGAGCACAGGGTGCAGCCAACTGCAGGTGGTGGCTCATGTCGGTAACAATGACGTGTGTCGCTTTGAACCAGAGCAGATTCTGTCTGGTTTCAGGCGGCTAGTGGAAATGGTAAAGACTGCCAGTCTTGCTTCCGAGATTAAGGCGCTCACCATCTCCACCATCGTCGATAGAACCGACTGTGGTCCTTTGGTGCAGAGCCAAGTGGGGGTCTGAATCAGAGGCTCAGGCGGTTGTGTGACCGTATAGGATGCAGATACCATGACTTACGCCGTCGGGTGGTGGGTTTCCGGTTTCCGCTTAATAGGTCAGGAGTCCGCTGCACACAGGAGGCGGCTACAGTGGTAGCGGGGTCTGTGTGGAAGGGACTGGGTGGTTTTTTAAATTAGAGGGTCTCAGGGAACCACAGAAGGGACGTCCATCTAAAAGTAGGCAGGTAAAACACAGCAAGTTAGTTGTAGAAACGACTGGTATTATAGTTGTAAACTGTCGTAGCTGTGTGGAAAGAACCAGAGCTACAAGCCCTAATAGAAAGCACTGAAGCTCAAATAGTTGTAGGTGCAGAGAGCTGGCTAAAGCCGAAAATAAGTTCAGAACAAATTTTTTCAAACGATCCAACAGTGTACAGAAAGGATACATTAAATACAATTGGTGGTGGACTATTTATTGCTGTCAAAGGTAGTTTGCCTGGTAGCGAAACTGAAGTAGATAGTTTGTGTGAAATAGTATGGGTAGAGGTTATACGTGACAATCGGACTAAACTATTAATTGGATCGTTTTACCGACCCCCAGACTCAGAAGATATAGTTGCTGAACAGTTCAAAGAAAACTTGAGTTTCATATCAAATAAGTACCCCGCTCATAGAATTATAGTCGGTGGTGACTTCAAACCAACTCTCGATATGCTGGAAAAATTATACATTTAAAGCCGGCGGCAGGCATAAAACGTCAACCGAAATTGTACTGACTGCTTTCTTAGAAAATTATTTTGAACAATTAGTTCATGAGCCCACAGAAAGCATAAATGGTTGCGAAAGCATGCTTGACCTCTTAGCAACAATAATCCTGGGCAAATAGTGAGTGTTGTTGTTGTTGTGGTTTTCAGTCCTGAAACTGGTTTGATGCAGCTCTCCATGCTACACTATCCTGTGCAAGCTTCTTCATCTCCCAGTACCTACTGCAACCTACATCCTTCTGAATCTGCTTAGTGTAGTCACCTCTTGGTCTCCCTCTACGATTTTTACCCTCCATGCTGCCCTCCTATACTAAATTGGTGATCCCTTGATGCCTCAGAACATGTCCTACCAACCGATCCCTTCTTCTGGTCAAGTTGTGCCACAAACTTCTCTTCTCCCCAATCCGATTTAATACTTCCTCATTAGTTATGTGATCTACCCATCTAATCTTCAGCATTCTTCTGTAGCACCACATTTCGAAAGCTTCTATTCTCTTCTTGTCCAAACTATTTATCGTCCATGATTCACTTCCATACATGGCTACACTCCATACAAATACTTCCAGAAATGACTTTCTGACACTTAAATCTATACTCGATGTTAACAAACTTCTCTTCTTCAGAAACGCTTTCCTTGCCACTGCCAGTCTACATTTTATATCCTCTCTACTTCGACCATCATCAGTTATTTTGCTCCCCAAATAGCAAAACTCCTTTACTACTTTAAGTGTCTCACTTCCTAAACTAATTCCCTCAGCATCACCCGACTTAATTCGACTACATTCCATTATCCTCGTTTTGCTTTTGTAGATGGTCATCTTATATCCTCCTTTCAAGACACTATCCATTCCGTTCAACTGCTCTTCCAAGTCCTTTGCTGTCTCTCACAGAATTACGATGTCATCGGCGAACCTCAAAGTTTTTATTTCTTCTCCATGGATTTTAATACCTACTCCGAATTTTTCTTTTTTTTTTCCTTCACTGCTTGCTCAACATACAGATTAAATAACATCGGGGATGGACTACAGCCCTGTCTCACTCCCTTCCCAACCACTACTTCCCTTTCATGTCCCTCGACTCTTATACCTGCCATCAGGTTTCTGTACAAATTGTAAATAGCCTTTCGCTCCCTGTATTTTACGCCTGCCACCTTCAGAATTTGACAGAGAGTATTCCAGTCAACATTGTCAAAAGCTTTCTCTACGTCTACAAATGCCAGAAACGTAGGTTTGCCCTTCCTTAATCTAGCTTCTAAGATAAGTCGTAGGGTCAGTATTGCCTCACGTGGTCTAACATTTCTGCGGAATCCAAACTGATCTTGCCCGAGGTCGGCTTCTACTAGTTTTTCCATTCGTCTGTAAAAAACTCGCGTTAGTATTTTGCAGCTGTGACTTATTAAACTGATAGTTCGGTAATTTTCACATCTGTCAACACCTACTTTCTTTGGGATTGGAATTACTATATTCTTCTTGAAGTCTGAGGGTATTTCGCCTGTCTCATACATCTTGCTCACCAGACGGTAGAGTTTTGTCACGACTGGCTCTCCCAAGGCCGTCAGTAGTTCCAATGGAATGTTGTCTACTCCAGGGGCCTTGTTTCGACTCAGGTCTTTCAGTGCTCTGTCAAACTCTTCACGCAGTATCGTTTCTCCCATTTCATCTTCATCTACATCCTCTTCCATTTCCATAATATTGTCCTCAAGTACATCGCCCTTGTATAGATCCTCTATATACTCATTCCACCTTTCCGCTTTCCCTTCTTTGGTTAGAACTGGGTTTCCATCTCAGCTCTTGGTGTTTATACAAGTGGTTCTCTTATCTCCAAAGGTCTCTTTAATTTTCCTCTTAGCAGTATCTATTTTACCCCTAGTGAGATAAGCCTCTACATCCTTACATTTGTCCTCTAGCCATCCCCGCTTAGTCATTTTGCACTTCCTGTCGATCTAATTTTTGAGACGTTTGTATTCCTTTTTGCCTGCTTCATTTACTGCATTTTTATATTTTCTTCTTCCATCAATTAAATTCAATATTTCTTCTGTTACCCAAGGATTTCTACTAGCCCTCGTCTTTTTACCTACTTGATCCTCTGTTGCCTTCACTACTTCATCCCTCAAAGCTACCCATTCTTCTTCTATTGTGTTTCTTTCCCCCACTCCTGTCAATTGCTCCCTTATGCTCTCCTTGAAACTCCGTACAACCTCTGGTTCTTTTAGTTTATCCAGGTCCCATCTCCTTAAATTCCCACCTTTTTGCAGTTTCTTCAGTTTTAATCTACAGGTCATAACCAACAGATTGTGGTTAGAGTCCACATCTGCCCCTGGAAATGTCTTACAATTTAAAACCTGGTTCCTAAATCTCTGTCGTACTATTATATAATCTATCTGAAACCTGTCAGTAAATAGTGAGTATCGTGACGAATACAGGGATTAGCGACCACAAGGCAAGTACTGCTAAGCTGAATACCCTAACACCCAGAACCATCAAAAGGAAACGCAAAGTAGATCTATTTAAAAAAAGCTGATAAAAACGCTCTTAACGCCGTTTTAAGGGACAGTGTTCACTCCTTCCGATCTGATCATGTAAGCGTATAAAAGTTGTGGAATGATTTCAAAGGGATAGTATCGACAGCAATGGAGAGATATATAGCACATAAATTAATAAGTGATGGTACTGATCCCCCATGGGACACAAAACGGGTCAGATCGTTGTTGCAGAAGCAACGATAAAAGCATCCCAAATTTAAAAGAATGCGAGTCCAGTGTGCTAACCACTGCGCCACCTCGCTCGGCCCGTTCCCCAAGGAAGTGTTGTAGACACTCTATTGTTCCTGATCTATATTAACGACGTAGGAGACAATCCGAGTAGCCGCCTTAGATTGTTTGCAGATGATGCTGTCATTTACCGTCTTGTAATATCATGAGATGATCAAAACGACTTGCAAAATGATTTAGATAAGATATCTGTATGGTGCGAAAAGTGGCAATTGACCCTGAATAAGGAAAAGTGTGAAGTTATACACACGAGTACTAAAAGAAGACCGCTAAATTTCGATTACGCGATAAGTGACACAAATCTGAGGGCTGTAAATTCAACTAAATACTTAGGGGTTACAATTACATATAACCTAAACTGGATCGATCACAGAGATAATATTCTGGGTAGAGCAAACCAAAAACTGGGTTCAATGGCAGAACACTTAGAAGGTGCAACAGGTCTACCAAAGAGACTGCTTACACCACGCTTGTCCGCCCTATTCTGGAGTATTGCTGTGCGGTGTGGGATCCGCATCAGGTGGGGCTGACGGATGACATCGATAAAGTACGAAGAAGGGCACCTCGTTTTGTATTATCGCAAAGTAGGGGAGATAGTGTCACAGATATTATACGTGCATTGGAGTGGCAATCTTTAAAACAAAGGCGGTTTTCGTTGCGACGGGATCTTCTCATGGAAGTTCAATCACCAGTTTTCTCCCCCAATTTCAAAAACATTCTGTTCGACCCACCTACATAGGGAGAAATGATCATCATGATAAAATAAGAGAAATCAGGGCTCGCACGGAAAAATTTAAGTGCTCGTTTTTCGCGCGTGCTGTTCGAGAGTGGAACGGTAGAGACACAGCATGAAGGTGGTTCATTGAACCCTCTGCCAGGCACTTTATTGTGAACAGCAGAGTAATCACTTAGATGTAGATGTAGGTGCCGCAAGGGTGTCTGAGTGTACGCAGAATCAGGGAAGTAAGTGTACAGCCCTGTGAACACGGTGATTCAGTCAGTCAGTCACAGTCGTCATACAGGAAGGGAGTGTCCACAGCCTACTCATCAGGAAGATGCAGAAGGAAGGGCGGCATTTGGTCAAACGGTATGACAAACTCCTCCGAAACTGCAGAGGACCGCCTCCGGCCTGAACTACGCTCTCCACACACTGCAGGTTAAACGCCTCGTTGGGCTGCTTGGGCTTTCGGCGTCTTCCATCTTCTGAAAACAGACAATCTCGGGACTCGTGGGACCGCACTAAACGCCTCCGGCCAGCTAGTGGCATTTTGCGAAGTAGGCTACCGTGGGGAGTTCAGAATCGTGGGGCCACGTGGATAGAAATAAGAAAATATTCTACGCAGCTCGAACGTCATTATGTTACCGGACCATTGTTATACAAGTCGTGCAGAAGCGGCAAGAATGTTTTCCCAGACATATTTAATACAGACAGCAATCAACAAGAATGAAATGGAAGATATAAGAAAGAACCACTTACAACAATCCGCCATGGAACATTAGTTTTAATCAGTAACTCACATCTAGTGTAAAAGCGGGAAAATACCTTTCTAACCAATGACGTTGGCCCACCAATGGAAGTCGCAGAAGTTTTAGCTAATAAGCCTCCCTTCTTCGACAGTAGCGCGGGAAAACTTCTTTACTATCCAATGAAGATGGCCGACCAATGGTAGCCCAAGACTTTTCAAATCAATAATCCCACTTCTCCAGCACAAGTGCGGGGAAAACTCCCCTATAGTTGAGGAGACACTGTTCTTCAAGAGTGATCAATCTACAAGGGGCACCACAAGACCTGAAGAAGATCCCAGTAGAGGGGTCGGAACGTCTATTGTCTGAAGAAATATGACGCGGCCTAACAACCTAGAAAATTTTAACTTCTTAATTCTGCTTAAAATAAGGTTGTTATTGAAATACAGCATGAATACCAGTTATAAATATTTCCACTACCAGTTGTATAGCACCAACTAAGTCGGTCAACAGAACAACTAGCAACATCTGTTACAAATTTGAGCAACTGCCTACCCTTAAAACATAATAACGCAACGGGGCTACGAGAATCAGTCTTCCGGGAGCTTTCTGAATCGGAATATAATCTATATTACTTATTCTTTATTAAACTATTTGTGCGGCCTAATTACACACAATAATTATTCAGCCTCCACTACAAAATTTGTTTTCGGTAATATTTTCCACGTCGGCTCAAGGCAGCAAACGCTGTGGAGGGAGTGGAATGCATACGAATTTTCCCCTTCAGTTCCAAGCAAATAAAATAACACAAATTCCTTCCTTCGCCGACATCCCTCAATGATAAGTACCGTCCTGCTACGACGGTATCACACATAAACCCACGCCCTGAAACTCCAAGATTTCGGGAAGTCATAGTTCAGCAAAACATTATTATTATTTTCTTCAGTTTTGCCAACCGCAACGAAAGCCACGGGTACATACATGCGAGGAGAGAGAAAACTTCAGCTTGCCATCTGACTTCACCAGCTCATCTCCGTCTTACAAGATAGAAGAGAAAATTGAATTTTGAAAACTGACAAAGAAAGACGGTCGAGGGTTGCAGAAATGCGTTGAATGTTCAAGACAAACCTTGAAGTCCAGAAGAGGATTCATCTTTATCATCACCTGAACCTAAGTCGGATCAATAAAATATACTTTGTAGTTTCTGAAAGCTCTAATATTAACGTCCTAAATCTGTGAACAAAGGGGCATGGTTGACGTGTGATGAGTGCAAAGAGTGGTTTCATGAAGTTCATGTGGGGGATGCTGGTCGTGTCCAAGTCGGCTGTGAGAAATGCACGTAGCATTTACTGGAACAGTTAAAATTATAATCTTCCATATTGTGTACGGCTGTGTGACAGTTTACACTGATTCAAGTAGACTCATTTACAATACAAACAGAGCCACCAACTTTTTAAATTTTTTCGTCGTTTCAAAATTTTAAATTTTGCTGTTTCCAATGAGCAGGACCAGTTCTCGGAGATATATACATTGATGAAAAGAAACTCAAATTAAAATGCATAGCCGGCCGATGTGGCCGATCGGTTCTAGGCACTTCACTCTGGAACCACGCGACCGCTACGCTCGCAGGTTCGAATCCTGCCTCGGGCATGGATGTGTGTAATGTCCTTAGGTTAGTTAGGTTTAAGTAGTTCTAAGTTCTAGGGGACTGATGACCTCAGATGCTAAGTCTCATAGTGCTCAGAACTATATTTTTAATGCATAATTAAGTTTTTACTCTCCTTTTGGGGCCTAAAAAGTTGAAATTACTCACGAAACCTCACCTTTCCCTACTCCAAATGTCCAATGAGTGCAGCTGCCCTCGCAATGTTGAGATGGACCTGCACTGACTGACAGCAGCGATTCCTGAATGCAACTGTCCCAACAGATCAAAAAATGGCTCTGGGCACTATGGGACTCAACTGCTGTGGTCATTAGTCCCCTAGAACTTAGAACTACTTAAACCTAACTAACCTAAGGACATCACACACATCCATGCCCGAGGCAGGATTCGAACCTGCGACCGTAGCAGTCGCACGGTTCCGGATTGCGCGCCTAGAACCGCGAGACCACCGCGGCCGGCCCTAACAGATCGTGGCATTCGTCTCCGACCTGCGAGGTTCAGTATCTTTCTGAGGCCACTTTTCTCACGGTGTTTTGGTTGGCTGCGACTGGTACATCATATCTCGTAGACACATTGGACAGCAGACGTTGATACAAGAACAAATCGAACAACTTCATTCGCAGAGGGATCATGGTCACGGTCAAATGTGAGAGCTGCTATTTGTCTTTCTGTCACGTCTCTACCACGATCCATCGTACTGTACTGATTTCTGTTTTAAGGCGGCTACTAACATTTCACTCCTGGCCCGTCCGGTTGGCCGTGCGGTCTAACGCACGGCTTTCCGGACGGGAAGGAGCGCCTGGTCCCCGGCACGAATCCGCCCGGCGGATTTGTGTCGAGGTCTGGTGAGCCGGCCAGTACGTGGATGGTTTTTAGGCGTTATCCCATTTGCTCGGCAAATGCGCGCTGGTTCCCCTTATTCCGCCTCAGCTACACTATGTCGGCGATTGTTGCGCAAACATGTTCTCCACGTACGTGTACACCACCATTACTCTACCACGCAAACATAGGGGTTACACTCATCTGGTGTGAGACGTTCCCTGGAGTGTCCACCGGGGGCCGAACGGCACAATACCCTTGGGTTCGGTGTGGGCAGCGAAGGAGTGAAGTGGACTGCGGCAGTCGTCGTGGGGTTGCGGACAACTGCGGCTGCGGCGGGGGCGGAGCCTCTCCGTCGTTTCTAGGTCCCCGGTTAACGTAACATAACATTTCGCCCAGTGAGCTTACATCGTGTAATTAAAAGTACCTTCCGTCACAATGTTTCGCAGACTAATATTATAAATCCACCTGTAACACAGGACGTTTACATACAGTTGTTGCTGTAGTGTCTGTATCGCATTAACTGGACTACTCTATTGGCTCTCCTTTAGAACAAAACCACTCCGCTGGAAAATAAGATACAGCTGGTAGAGAGAGAGAGAGAGAGAGAGAGAGAGAGAGAGAGAGAAACACTCTGTCGGTTGCACGCCAACTCAAGGTGACCACGAGCGTAAGTGCAAGATTGACAAGTATGAATGACCAACAATTGTGAGCAGGTATATTTGACCGCAATGTAATTCTGCGTAACTATTCGGACTGTTAAAACTGCCTCCGGCTTGGTCGACTTTCAAGCTTCTGCACGCATGTTACACTGAAGCGCCAAAGAAACTGCAACAACTGCCCAATATAGTGTAGGGCCCCCGCGATCACGCAGAAGTGCCGCAACACGAAGTGGCATGGACTCGACTAATGTCTGAAGTACTGCTGGAGGATATTGGCACCATGAATCCTGCAGAGCTGTCCATAAATATATAAGAGGGTGTGGAGATCTCTTCTGAACAGCATATTGCAAGGCATCCCAGATATGCTCAATAATGTTCATGGCTAGGGAGTTTTGTGAAAGCGAAAGTGTCCAAACTCATAAGAGTGTTCCTGGAGCCGCTCTGTAGCAATTCTGGATGTGTGGGGTGTCGCATTGTCCTGCTCGAGTTGGCCAAGTCCGTCGGAATGCACAATGGACATGAATGGATGCAGGCGATCAGACAGGATACTTACGTACGTGTCACCTGTCAGAGTCGTATCTAGACCATCATGGGTCCCACATCACTACAACTCCGCTCGCCCCACACCATTACACAGCCTCCACCAACTTGAACAGTCCCCTGCTTGCCATGGAGGTTCCCTGGATTCATAAGGATGTCTCCATACCCATACACGCCCATCCGCTCGATACAATTTGAAACGATGCTCGTCCAACTAGGCAACATGTTTCCAGTCATCATCAGTCCAATGTCGGTGTTAACAGGCCCAGGCGAGGCATAAAGCTTTGTGTCGTGCAGTCATCAAGGGTACAGGAGTGGGCCTTCGGCTTCGAAAGCCCATATCGATGATGTTCCGATGAATAGTTTGCACGCTGACAATTGTTGATGGCCCAGCATTGAAAACTGCAGCAATTTGCGGAAGGGTTGCGCTTCTGTCACGCTGAACGAATCTCTTCAGTTCTCGTTGGTCCCTTTTGTGGAGGAGATTTGATGTTTTACGGTATTCCTGATATCAACGGCACTGCCGTGAAATAGTCGTACGGGAAAATCCCCACTTAATCGCTGCCTCGGAGGTGCTGTGTCCCATCGCTCGTGCGCCGACTGTAACACCACGTTCAAACTCACTTAAATCTTGATAACCTGTCATTGTAGCAGCAGTAAGATCTAAAAACTGCGCCAGACACTTGTTGCCTCATATAGGCGTTGCCGACCGCAGCGCCGTATTATGCATGTTTACACCTCTCTGTCATTTGAATGCGTATGCCTGTACTAGTTTCTTTGGCGCTTCAGTGTAATATGCCTAACAACGTGCAGGCTTACATAAGCAAATGTACCTTGTAATGCAGTCCTCGTGGGGGCACTATTCATGCAACATCAGGCAAACCATTGAAAATTTCTGGATAAGTTTATTTGACTACTGGAAAGCTTGTGTTGTTGCAAGCTGCTACCACAGTAGGACAAAGAGGTAGGTTCCATACTTATAACAAAATACTAAGCAACTGAGGGTGTCAGAGGCAAACATTTCGTTATTACAAAGATAGATTCTCCCAGAACTTAACTACAGGAGAGGAAAAGAAAAAATTAAATCGAAGTCATTATTAATCCGGGGCAAAAAGAGATGAAAGCAAAAGTCAACACTTGCATAATGCAGACGTGTACAGATGCCTATTTGAAGTCTTCATAGCCTCTGCAGCACGCGATAAATCGTAGTACCGCTGACAGTGTTTCGTTTGATGGTACTATTGCACCCTTCGTTTCAATCGTAGGTGTTGCAAGCAAAAGAAAATTGAAATAGGTTCGTGTAACGTTCCTGAAGTAATTATAACAATCACGTGGATATATCTTCAGCTCAGAGTACCTTAATGAGAGAACAGGTTTCTCGTCTCTTTACGAAGTCTTTACACCACACATCACCTCTCTTTTACCCTTTTCTGCATCACAGTGGCGAAACCTGACGAAACGAGGGAATCGTCGTCATCCGATATCCGATTCGATGCACAAACAGCTGCTTTTACTAACATGCGTGGACTGTGTGAATGCGTAAGAGGTTTATGTATGCTTACACAGAACACTTGATTATAAATTCTTGCTAATTTTGAGATTAAAAGTGTGTTGCCTTTAAGAGACAAGAAATTAAGATGGCAGCTTTCGTAGACCAAGGCAGCCCTGCTTCGTGATGGCGAGGTCCTCCTTGCCGGCTGCTCGCTATATTTACCCTTCCTGACCCACAGGAAGCCAGCTTGCCGTGCCCAGAGACGCGGCGCCCAAAAATATACTACGTCCGTATTCGACAAAGTCATTCTTACGTTCAGTTTAACGCAACGCAAACTAGTCTCTCCTATGAATTTCTACGTTGCTGGTAGAACTGCAAACTATCTCCGGTATGGTCTAGTGGCAGTGGTAGCTCAGCGTGTTCGGTCAGAGGGTTAGCAGCCCTCTGTAATAAAAAAAAAAAAAAAAACTGAGTTAACCGATCAAAGACGAACTTAAACGGATGTCTTACGACGTCCGCCCCAAGCACATACAACGAACGAAAATGAACAAAATGAGGAAAAAAAGAAAAGAAAAAAGTGGCTAGGATACCTGGCTCTCACTCAGGAGGCTCGGGTTCGATTCCCGGTACCGACATGTGATTCTTTGGAAAGTTCAAGATCCCAGAAGATGATGTCATTGATTTTCAATACCACCTTCTCAGCAACATGTTCCATGTTAAGTTGAGGAAAAATTAAAACTGCAACCAAATAATCACTTTAATAAGTGGAAGCACCGAGTACCGCCACAAGTCAGGTGAGGTGATTAGTGTCAACATTACACAATATTATAGTTTAGGAATTCGTTGTGACGCAGTTTACAACTTACCATTTGAAATCAGTTCGTAGCGTTTTTGTTTTGCAAGTTGGTATTATGGTTCTATGTAACCACCTCCCAGTTTCGCACCGAACTATATTATTCGCATACGCTGTAGGTGAAGTTATATTTTAATTATTTTAGCATAGTATATATCTTTCCTCCTTGTCATGTGACTCATTGTTGTCCACTTCCGTTATTGTGAAAACTACTAAATGATAACATCTCCTTTCTTAAATGCTGGAATTTATTAATTAAATCACTCAATTTATAAACATTTATGTACATAAAACACTGTGTGCCATTCTGCCACTCATCTCCGGCCTCGCTACCGAGCAGCCTCTCTAGCCTCTCACACCCGACTTCCACCCGCGGACTCCAACACTCGACTGTCACTTCTTATTTGTAGCTCATCGTTACTATTTGAGTTAACTTATTGTCATTTTGTTACTTGGAGATAGTGAGTGGAGTTGTGGACGCTGCAAAATGGAGTGGCAAGTTGCAGAAATAGGAACATTTCCGACATATTCCTCTCTTTGAGTACAATAGATGGGTGACAGCAGCAGAGGCAGCTAGAAACTTTTGCGCTGTCTATGGGGATAATGCCATTACAAAGAGCACGACATGGAATTGCATTCTCGTTTTAAGGAGAATCGCTTTCACATTAGTGACTCTAGACGTTCAGGAATACCTTAGGGGTTTGATGAAGATTGTTTAAACACATTAATCCACAATGATCCACGCCAGTGTACTTGAGTTCTGGCAGATGTGATGAACTGTGACCACTCCACCAACGTGCTACTATTGTATGCAATGGGTAAGGTTCAAAAATCTGGTGTATGGGTACAGGATCCTCTAAGCCAAAATCAAAAGCATCAGCGAGTGGCCTTATGTCCATCTCAGCTTGCACGTCATCAGTTGGTTCGTGAACAACACCGACCATCCCTATTCTGTACCGCTGCTGGTGACGACAGATAGTGTCTTTATGCTAACACCATGAAAAGAAAGGAATGGTTGAATCCAAACAAAGCAGCAACTGCCAGTAATTAAACCTGCGCGCATTCACAAGAAATAATGCTATGCATCTGGTGGAACAACATCGACGGTGTGCTGTAGTACGAATTGCTTCTCCGAGGTGTGACCATCACTGCTGACATTTATTGTTAACAACTGAGACGTCTTGCAGACACAATCCAACAACAACCAAGAAGTTTGGGGGGAAGTGATTCTACTCCACAATAACGCCTATTCACATTCTGCCAGACCGACAAATAACAGTATACAAGAGTTGGGTTGGGATGTCTTTATTCTCCTGAGCTTGCGTACTCAGATTTTCACCTTTTCCGCTCTCAGTCGAACAGCAAGGAAGCAGTGTATGCAGGGTGTAGAAAATGATCTTATGGCATCCGATATCAGGCTATCTACTTGGGATCCTTGCTTCCTCCACTCCCTCACACCGGAAAACCAAGTCGTATTGATGAAAGGGGAATCACCCAGGCAATTGCGTCATGTGACAAAAATGGCGGGAACCCTCCCCCTCCCCCTAACCATCTATAACAGTGAGGATAATGCACCCGCTTCACAGTTCCGTCTTTGATAACTGGGGCACTTGTGTGTGAGGGGTTACTCAGAAGCTGGACAGCACAGGATGAGGATGTGTGCATTTGTTACTGTCAAATTACTTTAAGTGACGTCAGTTGAGTTTTCTGTTAGCCACAGCAGCAGCATAGTCCACAGATAAGCAAGTACTCTGATTTACACGTATTTTTCAATATTTTTCCACACTCATACATATTTCTCATCCATTTTCCACAATTTTCCTATTTTATAACAGGAGGCACTCTGGAGCGTAGGGAAGTGTTGTGTCTACGTGTTTATAACAAATTACGCCACTCTACGTCTATTTGTTAATAACAGTATTAGGTGTCATCTGCAGAGACCACACCTAGGCAAATATCTAAATACAATTACATTTACGTATTTTTTCCAATTTTATTTATTTTCCACAATATTCCTACTTGACAACTGGAGACCCACTGGAGTTCCGTATAGCTTATGAAGACTAGCAGACACCATACCCAGACAGTTATGTATTTACTCTCAGTTTAACGTATTTTACACATTTTTGCGCATTCCACCCAATTACGCGAGTTATTTGCCAACATTGAGCCGCAACACGTCACGACATCGTGTGACTGTGTAGCATCGTTTTGCGTCACGTCGTCGCTTTGCGTAGCGTCGACATCATGAAGTTGTCAGTTTTTGTACCATTACTAAGCCACCATTCCATTACTCGTGGTGACGTCATAGTAATAGAAACGAATACGTTGATAGAAACAGTGATTTCATAGAGACGTCTATAAGTCAAAGTGTAGGTCCTATAAAATATACCACACTGTATTGCTAGATTATGTGAAGTCATAGCAAAATTCTGATGCCTCCAGCCAAAGCTAGTGTATTTCGAGGACACCTCTAGAGAGAATAGTCCACTATCTGTGACAACCACAGCGGAATCATGTCGCCATAACACCTTCATACTTCTGGCCGAGAGCTCTCATGCTCGCGGTAATAACGACAAACTGATGCCAAGTCTTGGGTGAAATTATCAAAGACTATTGCAAATACACACCGCTCTCCTCCTGGAACTCACCGGATAATTGCAATACGGTGAGGAACTGCTCGTACGAATGTGGCCCCCAGACCGCGAACGGGCCAGATCGACATATCTGTCTAACGGTAATCCAGACAAGCCCCCGAGGCGTGGTAGAGAAATTTGCGCGATGTATGTGTAATCACCTCACAAATGGCGGTCAGTCGTCCAGGGAGAGGGTGTCCCGCCACAGCAAAACGTGTAGTAATTTATCAACGCCTTTGCAGATAACCGCTGCTAACAGTTTAAGAGCCACCCCCCACCCCCCCCTTCTCGCTCCTCCATCCTTTTCTCTCTCTGGGCCACCACTTAGACAAACCAGGCGTAACTGGCAGACATCTTTGGAGATACATGTTAGCAAGTCTCTCCCCACCAACCTTCCCCTCTGAACCAAGCACAAACACATTCCCACCACTCCCTCCACTCAACCGTGATGCTTTTAAAACTAGCGTTGATGAATGCACTTACAGTCAGGCAACGAAATAAATCCTTCAAAGTATAAGCGAACAATACTATAAGCTAAGCATATTAACCACAGGGAAACCGTACGTAATTTCTACTGATGGATAGACTTCCAAAGACATGCGCTACATTGCTAACACACTGCTGTACATGCCACGAAACACATTTCTGTGCGTTATTGATGAATATCCCTCAAACGTGAGCAGGACTGGTGCAGACCTAGAGATGGAGGGGGGGAGGAGGGGGGGGGGCGCTACAGGTAATTTCCAGAGGCCTCTTGATGAAGAACCAGCGAATCGCCTGTCGACTGCAAAGCAGACAGCAGAGACTGTCAGAATAAAAACATTCTAAAATTAATTTACGTTACACATCTGTGAGCTGCTGCATACAGTGTTATTAACAAAAAAGCATTATTTACCAGCTAAAGCAATCCATACTTGTACTGGTTACAATATTATCAGCGGGTGTGGGACGTTAAGATTCTACCAAGAATCCGCCTCTCACCTATCATTAGTACTCCGACAACTCAATATAGTTGACGACGATGCATAAATCTGGTAATATAGGAGACTAACACTTCTGAGAGGAACGGTAGCACACTCTACCTGCAGAGCTATATTTTATTAAGTCGATTAAGAATGATTTTGAAGTAATAGGTTTAACATCAGAAGAGGCACCAATGTTAGCACTGAATAGGGGAACATGGAGGAATTTTATAAGGGGGCTATGCTCCAGACTGAACGCTGAAAGGCATAATCAGACCTAAATGATGATGATGATGATTGAAACGGAAGAAAAACGTTTTGAGACAATGTGCAGTAACCTGTGTCATGTTTGTGGTAGTGATGTGGACCATTAACAAAGCGTTCTGAGAACTTATACAGTGTTATATTACGGTCGATGTACCACAAGACAGGCTCACACATTGTTTCGTACGAAGAAACGATAGGAGCTATGATCAACCAATGCGTTTCATAATGTAGCTGACTAATATCGTAACAGTAACTCTTTCTGTCGCTATTAACAATCTCCTTACTAAACGGATGACTTCTACGTCTAGAATTTATTTTGAATTACGCTTATGTAAGCATTGGACTGTCAGTAATAAACAAGAGTTTTATGGAAGTAGCTCTTGCTATAGCTGTAGCCTACAACCATTAAAACAACCTGGTAAGGGTATCAGGCCATTGATGAAATTGCGTATTCTGTCCTAGTACACTACAGTGATCCTACACGTGTTATGTACGTGATAATTAATTACTTATCCGAAACCAATCACAGCTGTCACATTCGTACTGTATAGTGAACCGTGACACATCTGAAAAGACAATGTTTTTATCAACAATTCCCTGCCGCCGTTGGATAAGCAGCTGCAGCAGCAAGTCGTATACTCCTAGCTCACTCATTTGTTACATAGTTCAATTCTTAATTTCTTTGCGTGTTTTTGGTACTTGCATTGTTTAATTCATAAATTTCGGGCGTATTATAGTATTTGAGAGTGGTAGCATCGCGTTTTAGTACCTGAATAGTGTAAAATCGCGTAGTCTCCTACCGCCGCCGAGCAGTGTCAGCAGTGCGCAAGTAGCAGCATTACTGCATTTACTAGGAAATCTTGTATTTTAGTAACCGCTTAAATTTTGTGTGGAATTGTTTGTGCTCCCTGTAGATTAGTTCAGACATTCTTTGCACAACAGTATCTAGCACTGCGACTGCTGTGTTTTCCTGCGGACTGAGTTGGCATTCCTTCGCTCCCAGCCTCAGGCAGTGTTGGCTTTGGTCACACAGCTTGAGGCTGTTGCCAATGGGCATCACTGTGGGGGTCCGGATGTGGGTTTGTCGGGGACGGCCAGCTCGCCCCACGCATCCCCCGATCGGACTACGACTGTGGTTGCTCAGGATGCTGCCCGCATTGAGGCTGATCCCTCACCTGTGGTAGAGTGGGAGGTCATCTCAAGGTGTGGCAGGGGGCGAAAGACATTCCAGAGGGCTGAACGGAAGGCCTCTCCGGTTTGTCTCACGAACCGGTTTCAGGCTCTGTCTCTGGCTGATACTGATCTTCGGCCTGACATGGCTGCTTGTCCTATTGCCCCTTAGTCTGCAAGATCCGGGCGGTCGCAGAGAGTGGGCTTACTGGTAGTTGGGAGCTCCAACGTCAGGCGCGTAATGGGGCCCCTTAGGGATATGGCAGCAAGAGAGGGGAAGAAAACCAATGTGCACTCCGTGTGCATACCGGGGGGAGTCATTCCAGATGTGGAAAGGGTCCTTCCGGATGCCATGAAGGGTATAGGGCGCACCCATCTGCAGGTGGTCGCTCATGTCGGCACCAATGATGTGTGTCGCTATCGATCGGAGGAAATCCTATCTGGCTTCCGGCGGCTATCTGATTTGGTGAAGACTGCCAGTTTCACTAGCGGTATGAAAGCAGAGCTCACCATCTGCAGCATCGTCGACAGGACTGACTGCGGACCTTTGGTACAGAGCCGAGTGGAGGGTGTGAATCAGAGGCTGAGACGGTTCTGCGACCATGTGGCCTGCAGATTCCTCGACTTGCGCCATAGGGTGGTGGGGTTTCGGGTTCCGCTGGATAGGTCAGGAGTCCACTACACGCAACAAGCGGCTACACGGGTAGCAGGGGTTGTGTGGCGTGGACTGGGCGGTTTTTTAGGTTAGATGGCCTCAACGGGTGCGGGGCAAAGTCAGGACATGCGGGAACCAAGCAGCAATCGGTATTGTAATTGTAAACTGTCGAAGCTGCGTTGGTAAAGTACCGAAAACTTCAAGCGCTGATAGAAAGCACCGAAGCTGAAATCGTTATAGGTACAGAAACCTGGCTGAAGCCAGAGATAAATTCTGCCGAAATTTTTACAAAGGTACAGAAGGTCTTTAGAAAGGATAGATTGCATGCAACCGGTGGTGGAGTGTTCGTCGCTGTTAGTAGTAGTTTATCCTGTAGTGAAGTAGAAGTGGATAGTTCCAGTGAATTATTATGGGTGGAGGTTACACTCAGCAACCGAACTAGGTTAATAATTGGCTCCTTTTACCGACCTCCCGACTCAGCAGCATTAGTGGCAGAACAACTAAGAGAAAATTTGGAATACATTTCACATAAATTTTCTCAGCATGTTATAGTCTTAGGTGGAGATTTCAATTTACCAGATATAGACTGGGACACTCAGATGTTTAAGACAGGTGGTAGGGACAGAGCATCGAGTGACATTATACTGAGTACACTATCCGAAAATTACCTAGAGCAATTAAACAGAGAACCGACTCGTGGAGATAACATCTTGGACCTACTGATAACAAACAGACCCGAACTTTTCGACTCTGTAAGTGCAGAACAGGGAATAAGGCCGTTGCAGCACCCCTGAATATGGAAGTTAATAGGAATATAAAAAAAGGGAGGAAGGTTTATCTGTTTAGCAAGAGTAATAGAAGGCAGATTTCAGACTACCTAACAGATCAAAACGAAAATTTCTGTTCCGACACTGACAATGTTGAGTGTTTATGGAAAAAGTTCAAGGCAATCGTAAAATGCGTTTTAGACAGGTACGTGCCGAGTAAAACTGTGAGGGACGGGAAAAACCCACCGTGGTACAACAGCAAAGTTAGGAAACTACTGCGAAAGCAAAGAGAGCTTCACTCCAAGTTTAAATGCAGCCAAAACCTCTCAGACAAACAGAAGCTAAACGATGTCAAAGTTAGCGTAAGGAGGGCTATGCGTGAAGCGTTCAGTGAATTCGAAACTAAAATTCTATGTACCGGCTTGACAGAAAATCCTAGGAAGTTCTGGTCTTACGTTAAATCAGTAAGTGACTCGAAACAGCATATCCAGACACTCCGGGATGATGATGGCATTGAAACAGAGGATGACACGCGTAAAGCTGAAATACTAAATTCCCTTTTCCAAAGCTGTTTCACAGAAGAAGACCGCACTGCAGTTCCTTCTCTAAATCCTCGCACAAACGAAAAAATGGCTGACATCGAAATAAGTGTCCAAGGAATAGAAAAGCAACTGGAATCACTCAACAGAGGAAAGTCCACTGGACCTGACGGGATACCAATTCGATTCTACACAGAGTACGCGAAAGAACTTGCCCCCCTACTAACAGCCGTGTACCGCAAGTCTCTAAAGGAACGGAAGGTTCCAAATGGTTGGAAAAGAGCACAGGTAGTCCCAGTCTTCAAGAAGGGCCGTCGAGCTATATCTCTGACGTCGATCTGTTGTAGAATTTTAAAACATGTTTTTTGCTCGAGTATCATGTCGTTTTTGGAAACCCAGAATCTACTCTGTAGGAATCAACATGCATTCCGGAAGCAGCGATCGTGTGAGACCCAACTCGCTTTATTTGTGCATGAGACCCAGAAAATATTAGATACAGGCTCCCAGGTAGATGCTATTTTTCTTGACTTCCGGAAGGCGTTCGATACAGTTCCGCACTGTCGCCTGATAAACAAAGTAAGAGCCTACGGAATATCAGACCAGCTGTGTGGCTGGATTGAAGAGTTTTTAGCAAACAGAACACAGCATGTTGTTATCAATGGAGAGAGGTCTACAGACGTTAAGGTGGCCTCTGGTGTGCCACAGGGGAGTGCTGTGGGACCATTGCTTTTCACAATATATATAAATGACCTAGTAGATAGTGTCGGAAGTTCCATGCGGCTCTTCGCGGATGATGCTGTAGTATACAGAGAAGTTGCAGCATTAGAAAATTGTAGCGAAATGCAGGAAGATCTGCAGCGGACAGGCACTTGGTGCAGGGAGTGGCAACTGACCCTTAACATAGATAAATGTAATGTATTGCGAATACATAGAAAGAAGGATCCTTTATTGTATGATTATATGATAGCGGAACAAACACTGGTAGCGGTTACTTCTGTAAAATATCTGGGAGTATGCGTGCGGAACGATTTGAAGTGGAATGATCATATAAAATTAATTGTTGGTAAGGCGGGTACCAGGTTGAGATTCATTGGGAGAGTCCTTAGAAAATGTAGTCCATCAACAAAGGAGGTGGCTTACAAAACACTCGTTCGACCTATACTTCAGTATTGCTCATCAGTGTGGGATCCGTACTAGATCGGGTTGACGGAGGAGATAGAGAAGATCCAAACAAGAGCGGCGCGTTTCGTCACAGGGTTATTTGGTAACCGTGATAGCGTTACGGAGATGTTTAGCAAACTCAAGTGGCAGACTCTGCAAGAGAGGCGCTCTGCATCGCGGTGTAGCTTGCTCGCCAGGTTTCGAGAGGGTGCGTTTCTGGATGAGGTATGAAATATATTGCTTCCCCCTACTTATACCTCCCGAGGAGATCACGAATGTAAAATTAGAGAGATTAGAGCGCGCACGGAGGCTTTGAGACAGTCGTTCTTCCCGCGAACCATACGAGACTGGAACAGGAAAGAGCGGTGATGACAGTGTCACGTAAAGTGCCCTCCGCCACACACCGTTGGGTGGCTTGCGGAGTATAAATGTAGATGTACAACAGCTGCGAGAGCAAAAGTAAGCTGGTCTACCAGCCTTGATGCTGTAGAAAGTAATGTGGGAAGATAAGATGATTTCAATCATCTGGCAGAGTAACTTTCAATTCCACAATTAGTTTGGTTTCCAGTATAATTGTTTCATGTAATCGGCTTCTATGTTAAAACTATAGGTACATAGGTATAGATCATCGAGGTACTGCATCCTACCATTAGCGAATAATCCATTACAACTACAGTCTTGCACAACATGTACACATCCAGCTAAAAATACAACCTCGGTGTAAAAATTACGAACAACTTCAGTTGGAAAGACCACATAGATAATATTGTGGGGAAGGAGAGCCAAAGGTTGCGTTTCATTGGCAGTACACTTAAAATATGCAACAAGTCCACTAAGGAGACGGCTTACATTACAGTCGTTCGTCCTCTGTTAGAATATTGCTGTGCGGTGTGGGATCCTTACCAGGTGGGATTGACGGAGGACATCGAAAGGGTGCAAAAAAGGATAGCTCTTTCTGTATTATCACGTAATAGCGGAGAGAGTGTGGCAGATATGATACGCGAGTTGGAATGGAAGTCATTAAAGCAAAGACGTTTTTCATCGCGGCGAGATCTATTTACGAAATTTCAGTCACCAACTTTCTCTTCCGAATGCGAAAATATTTTGTTGAGGCCAACCTACATAGGTAGGAATGATCATCAAAATAAAATAAGAGAAATCAGAGCTCGAACAGAAAAGTTTAGGTGTTCGTTTTTCCCGCGCGCTGTTTCGGGAGTGGAATGGTAGGGAGATAGTATGATTGTGGTTCGATGAACCCTCTGCCAAGCACTTAAATGTGAATTGCAGAGTAGTCATGTAGATGTAGATTGGCATGTTTGGAGTCATAATCAGAAAAGATGTCATGATCAATTACATCAGAGCTGGTATTACTCACCTCAAACTGTAGAACTATCTCAGGTATACATATTCCGTAAATTCAGTAGGCCTTCTCGACAACCATGTCTCATATTCGCATCACGAAGGCATAATGTTTTCTATATCGCATATCTTCTAGAGCAGATGCGTAGTTGTTCTTTGCATTATCAGATGTACTCACACTAGCATTTCCCATACTGATTTGCTTACAGCGAGTAGATAATTATTCGGATGTGCAACATCAATACTGTCAGAATTCCGTTTGGTATTTTGTGTAACCCATCAGTCCATTTTGGTGGAATTGGACGTGCTTCCACCCTGTCACACGTACATTAATTTTCCAAGTAGCTGTGGGTTGATCCCAAGTCAATCTATCTTGCCGGCCGGAGTGGCCGCGCGGTTCTAGGCGCTACAGTCTGGAACCGAGTGACCGCTACGGTCTCAGGTTCGAATCCTGCCTCGGGCATGGTTGTGTGTGATGTCCTTAGGTTAGTTAGGTTTAACTAGTTCTAAGTTCTAGACGACTGATGACCTCAGAAGTTAAGTCGCATAGTGCTCAGAGCCATTTGAACCATTTCCAATCTATCTTAGTAATTTTACATACCTGTCAGTTCGCTATTATTGTGTAGGCCAGCCTTTGGAACGCATATTTCGATGTTAAATGATTACAACCACAGGGAAACGGTTCTATAACCGATCATTTGACCTGACTGTCAGGAATACGTGTGACTATTTACAGGTCACCCATATCTACCTTAATTCCCAGGAATATTGTGTTTAAGATATAAAATCGACCTGTCTTACTATTTACCACTTCTCTCTCTCTCTCATTTGTCACCTTTTGCACGCCTCTGGTAAACACAAGATGACAATTATTTGTACTGATGTCAGAAAACAACATATGGTTAAAGATAGAAGCACTTTCGGTCATGAAGGATCGCCACCCCTTCAACAACCTAATTTACGCCTACTCACACTGATTCCTTTAAACACCTAGACAACAACCAGTTAGTCCTCTCTTTTGCACTATCAGAATTACTTTCGCTAGATTTTTTCCCCAATATTCTTCACACACCAGTAAAAATCTCTGGGAAAGATGACGCTTTTGACAGTTTTAGAAACTGTAAATAACAAGCATGTCTCCAAATCTCGATTCAATGGCGTATAGCAGTCCCCCAAGTTGTAACATGTGTGACGAACGGACGATCATCCCACCTCTTTCGCATTGAGAGAGGGGAAAAATACGTTTCTACAGCTCACTAATTTACTTATGAGGAATATCCAGCTGTGCTTGGAAAAAATAAACCTGGTTTGCAAGCAATAATTTTTCTTTTTTTTTTACAACCGGTGGACTATGACAGGAGCAGCTCACAGAATGGCAGATACAGCTGTCGCCGACCCTAGACGATTCAGCAGTGATGGACGTGACCTGCCCCACCCAGCAACGATGAGATGTGGACTGGTGGGCGGAGCACGATTTCAGGTCTGGTTACGACAGCAGCCGTGACCTACCACACAGATCTGCTGTGTTAGTGGGTACCAGTCCTAATTCGAAGATATCTTTACCTGACAATTCACGATAGTGTGAAGAAAAGTGTCTGGAATTGAGAGAAATATGTTTCTTATTCTTCAATACAGCACTTCCCAGTAATACCTTACGTCGTCTTTGTTGGAGTCAGTGTTATGAATCTCAGTGTAGTAAATAATTAAAATTGTATCCAGACGGAACATAATTAATAAGGTTTCCTCGGTCTTGAGTCTCAGGACGGTTAAAGGCAATTTTCGAGTATTCTTACTACTTCTAGTAGACTAATACTGCGGTTCTGCAAATTATCCTCGGTTGACACCACATGGATGTAACTGGCACAGAGTACACTGGAGCACATTATAAATACTGTCTGTTACAGTTCAAAAACACTTAACCAGTCTTGCACAAGCTGAGACACAAAATACATTCTGTAGTTCTATAATGTAGCCTCCAGCCTGATAATGCTATGGACTTTGGCCAAGGAGTACGTGAAAGCTCCTCATAGTCACATGTCTGGACGCTTCATTAAATCTGCAAGGCGGTTACCGATAACTTTGTTCACACCGGAGCTTGTGATTTGACACATAAATTTATTATATGTCTTTACTGTACAACAGGTCATCCATTTTAAACAGTCTATGCAAACTTTCTTATAGTTGTCCACAAAAACATCCAGTTTCGGTGGCATTTTACTTCCATGGAGAAGTCGTAGTCTGGTGTTACGTAAGCGAGGTATGTGAGGGGCCACCACTATTCCAATATCCACTCGTTACAGCTCATCTCGACCGATTACCACATCCATATAATAATTACGTTTTTCCTAAGCATAGCTTTGGCCGCATGCCAAGACTTCCATCGATATTAACAATAAAATCCATACATTTTCCCCAAACGGTGCATGACAAGCTCTCTCTCCCTTAATCTTTACCACTCACATGTGAATTTGGTGAGAGATGGTGTAGTGATTCTAAAACATCACTCATCGTTATAGGTTTCTAGGAAAGCGTCCAAGAGACTTTCCACACA
This sequence comes from Schistocerca gregaria, assembly GCF_023897955.1. Lineage (NCBI taxonomy): Eukaryota > Metazoa > Arthropoda > Insecta > Orthoptera > Acrididae > Schistocerca > Schistocerca gregaria. The sequence continues at coordinate 23,352,813 of NC_064928.1, read as the reverse complement.
ATTTGTTCCTGTGCTTATGTCACATTAATACCATACTCTTAAGTATAAATGCAGATATCCTCTGCGACCACACCGAAACCACACTTCCTACCGAATTTTCATATTTTTCGATACTTATCTATTTTTTTGATATGTAACTGTACAAGAATACCAGGTGTAGAAGCATCAAACCGGAAGTTGGTTACAATAATTACAAGTCTGTTGTTTGAAACCGATAAACAATATTTTATTCAAAATAATCTCCATTGCTATTTATACTTTTCTTCCACCCCTCCGACAGGCTACGAATGCAATGCAAAATAATAATAATAATAATAATAATAATAATAATAATAATAACAGTAATAAAAATATTTAATTTCTTCTTTTGAAGCGAACCAGTCAGCGAGTCATTTTCGTACATTTTCAAACGAATTGAAGCGTTGTTCAGCGAGAGCGTGTCCCAGTGGTGCAAACAGGTGATAATAGGACGGAGCCAAGTCTGGAGAATAAGCCGAATGCCCTAGTATTTCCCAACTGAACGCCTCGATCGTTTCCCTGACCCGTTTTGATGTGTGTGTGATGTGGTGATATCATGAAGCAATATGATTTTGTGTTGCCTTTTTCCATGCTCCGATCATTTTTCACGTGATTCTCGATATAAATCAATCATTTGATTTCGACGATTACCTCCATCGCCATCGTCAGGAGCAACTGACTATTGCTCGAGATTTTATCCAGAACTGACGAGGCAAGAATACCGATAATGTTTCAGACGTAAGTGCCGTCGCGAAAAACTTCGTTTCCAATCATTTGCTGTTGATAGTGATCAGTGTTAACGGTTTCACCAGATTTTAGCAGCTCATAATAGATGACAGCCTTCTGATCACACCAAACACAGCGCATTGTCTTCCTTCCAAAGCGATTTGGTTTTGCAGTGGCTGTTTATGGTTTGCCTGGATTCACCTCTGATTTACGACGCTTAGTATTCTCAAAATATATCCATTTTTCATCACCTGTCACTATTCGATCGAGGAACGACTTCCTTTTGTATCTGGCGAGCAGAATTTAGCAAGTGGACTTTCGACTTGCTTGCTGTCTTTCATTCGGTTCATGCGGAACACATTTTCCCACTTTCTGCATCTTTCCCATAGCTTTCTGTGTCACGTTCAGTTGTTCCGTGGGTTCCTGTTGAGTTTGAGAATCATCTTCAACCAATAAGGCCTGCAATTCGTTGCCTTAGAACTTTTTCGGTGGTTTCCCGCGCTCGTCGTTTCTCACGTCACAACCACCACGTTTGAATTTTTTGAACCACTCAAACATTGTGTTTTCCCAACAGCATAATCGCTGAAGGTTTCGACAAGCGTTCCATGCGATTCAGCAGCAGTTGTGTTCAACTTATAATAGAAAACCAATGCTGTCCGCAAATCGTACTTCGTACGCATAAAACTCGACATGTTTAGGGGTATGAAACAGATACCGATGTATGGAACTTAGCTTAGTGTGTGCCGACATTCGTCGTCAGCCGTTACAGGAAGCAGATGGCGTTGCAGACGCGGTCTCACGGGCCATACACTGACGGCTAGCGCCATCTATAGGGAAATTCCGGTTTCATACTTCTACACCTAGTAAATAATTTCTTATTGCTTGCATGGCCAGACGTAAAATGGTGTTTTGTTTTATGCCATCCACCTTCGATACAGTGCCCCAACATATCCAGCGCATATACTTATTCCTCCAAACGGCATCACTAACGTTAAAACATATAAGTTGCTGTTGGAGGCAATGTGATGACGTCATTCTGGTGTAAACGCACATTACATTATTCCACGCGTAGGCTTTCCACTCTATCCCTCCCCCGACGCTAGAGGCGTCGTCGGAAGCGGCTTACGATTGAGTAATTACTTATCACGTACATAACTTGTACAGGATTGCCATAGTGTGTTACGACACAATACGGTATATATTCAATAGCCTTATGCTCTTATCAGGGTGTTTTAATGGCTGTAGGCTATAACTACAGCAAGAGCTACTGCCATAGAATCCTATTTTTTACTGACAGCGCAATAATTACATAGGCATAATTCAAAATAAATACTAGACATCGGAGAAGTTATCCACTTGCTAAGGGGAGTGTTAACAAACCTACGATGCTACGATGTTGGTCAGCAACCTTATCAAACGCATTGGCTGATCATAGCTCCTTTATGTTCTTCTTACGAAACAATGTGTGAGCCTGTCTTGTGATACATCGACTGTACTATAACACTACAAAAGTTCTCATAAAGCTTTTTGATGGTCCACATCACGACGGCAAAAATGACACAGGTTACTGCACATTTGTCTCAAAACGTTTTCCTTCCAGAACAATTGCGGGTTCAATACCCCGCCGGGTTGGGGATTTTCTCCGCCCGGGTACTGGGTGTTTGTGTTGTTCTCATCATATCATCATCATCATCATCATCATCCGTGACAATGGCTAGATTGGACTGTGTAAAAATTAGGACTTTGCATAGGCGCTGACGACCGCGCAGTTGAGCGCCCCACAAACCGACATCATCTTCCTCCGAGTAAACGATCGACTTAATAAAATATAGCTCGCTGCAGGTTGACTTTGCTACCGTTCCTTCAGAAGTAGGCCTATCAGTCTCCTATATAACCTGATTTATGCATCGTCATCAACTATATTTTGCTGTCGGAGTTCTAAGGATTTGTGAGAGGCTGATTGTTGGTGGAATCTTAACGTTCCACACCTGTTACTGTAACCAGTACAAGTATGGCTTGCTTTTGCCATTAGTAATGCTTTTCTTGTTACTAAGACTGCATACAGCAGGTTAAAGACGTGTAATATAAATTAATTTTAGAATGTTTTTATTCTGACAGTCCCTGCTGTCTGCTTCACAGCCGACAGACGATTCGCCAGTATCTTTACCAAAAGGCCTATGGAGATTGCTTGCCGTGGACACCCCCCACCCCCCCTCCACAGTGTGATATAGATGGGAGAGCGGTGTGTATTTGCAAGCCTTTGATATTATCACCGACGACTTGGAATCAGCTTCTTGATTTTACCACGAGCATGGGGACTCTCGGCCAGAACTGATGTAACGGCAATGTTAGGCACCAACCACAACTTGGGGCTCTACTGTATGGTTAAATGATGATGGCATCGTCTTGGGTAAAATATTCAGGAGGTAAAATAGACCCCCAATTCGGATCTCCCGGCGGGGACTACTCAGGAGGATGTCGTTATCAGGAGAAAGAAAACTAGCGTTCTACGGATCGGAATGTGGAATGTCAGATCCCTTAATCGGGGAGGTAGGTTAGAAAATTTACAAAGGGAAATGGATAGGTTAAAGTTAGATATAGTGGGAATTAGTGAACTTCGGTGGCAGGAGGAACAAGACTTCTGGTCAGGTGACTACAGGGTTATAAACACAAAATAAAGTAGGGGTAATGCAGGAGTAGGTTTAATAATGGATAGGAAAATGCGGGTAAGCTACTACAAACAGCATAGTGAACGCATTATTGTGGCCAAGATAGATACGAAGCCGAAACAACTACAGTAGTACAAGTTTATATGCCAAGTAGCTCTGCAGATGTCGAAGATATTGAAGAAATGTATGATGAAATGAAAGAAAATTACTGACATAGTGAAAGGAGACGAAAATTTGGTAGTCATTGGGGACTGGAATTCGATAGTATTAAAAGGAAGAGAAGGAGAAGTAGTAGGTGAATATGGAATGGGGTAAGGAACGAAAGAGGAAGCCGCCTGGTAGAATTTTGCACAGAGCATAACTTGGTTTAAGAATCATGAAAGAAGGTTGTATACGAGGAAGAGGCCTGAAGATACTGGAAGATTTCACATAGATTATATAATGGCAAGAGAGATTCACGAACCAGGTTTTAAATTGTAAGACATTTCCAGAAGAAGATGTGGACTCTGACCACAATTTATTGGTTATGAACTGTAAACTAAAACTGAAGAAACTTTAAAAAAGGTAGGAATTTAAGGAGATGGGACCTGGATAAACTGAATGAAACAGAGGTTGCAGAGAGTTTCAGAGAGAGCAATAGGGAACGACTGACAAGAACGGGGGAAAGAAACACAATAGAAGAAGAATGGGTAGCTGTGACGGATGAAATACTGAAGGCAGAAGAGAATCAAGTAGGTAAAAAGACTAGGGCTGATAGAAACCCTTGGGTAACAAAAGAGATATTTAATTTAGTTGATGAAAGAAGAAAATATAAAAATGCAGTAAATGAAGCAGGCAAAAAGGAATACAAACGTCTCAAAACTGCAAAACTGAGATCGACAGGAAGTACTAAATGGGTAAGCAAAATAGCTAGAGGAAAAATGTAAGGATATTGCGGCATATATCAATAAGTGTAAGATAGATACTGTCTACAGGAAAATTCAAGAGACCTTTGGAGAAAGAGAACCACTTGTATGAATACAAAGAGCTCAGATGGAAACCCAGTTCTAAGCAAAGAAGGGAAAGCATAAAGGTGGAAGAAGTACACCACACAGGGTATATACAAGGGCGATGTACTGGACGGCAACATTATGGAAATGGAAGAGGATGTAGATGAAGATGAAATGGGAGATATAATGCTGTATGAAGAGTTTGACATAGCACTGAAAGATCTAAGCCGAAACAAGGCCCCGGGCGTTGACAACATTCCATTAGAAGTACTGACAGCCTTGGGACAGCCAGCCCTGACAAAACTCTACCGTCTGGTGAGCAAGATGGATGAGACAGGCGAAATGGTTCAAATGGCTCTAAGCTCTATGGGGCTTAACAGCTGAGGTCATCAGTCCCATAGGACTTACAACTACTTAAACCAAATTAACCTAGGGACATCACACACATCCATGCCCAGGGCAGGATTCAAACCTGCGACCATAGCGGTCGTGCGGTTCCAGACTGAAGCGCCTAGAACCGCTCGGCCACACCGGCCGGCACAGGCGAAATACCCTCAGACTTCAAGAAGAATATAATAATTCCAATCACAAAGAGGGCAGGTGTTGACGTGTGAAAATTACCGAACTATCAGTTTAATAAGTCACGACTGCAAAATACTAACACGAATTCTTTGCAGAAGAATGGAAAAACTAGTGGAAGCCGACCTTGAGGAAGATCAGTTTGGATTCCGTAGAAATGTTGGAACACGTAAGGCAATACTGACCCTACGACTTATCTTCGAAGAAAGATTAAGGAAATGCAAACCTACGTTTCTAGCATTTCTAGCCTTAGAGGAAGCTTCTGATAATGTTGACTGGATTACTCTCTTTCAAATTCTGAAGGTGGCAGGGGTAAATTACAAGGAACGAAAGACTATTTAAATTTGTACAGAAACCAGATGACAGTTATAAGAGTCGAAGGACATCAAAGGGGAGCAGTGGTTGGGAAGGGAGTGAGACAGGGTTGTAGCCTCTCCCCGATGTTATTCAATCTCTATATTGAGCAAGCAATGAATGAAACAAAAGGAAAATTCGGAGTAGGCATTAAAATCCAAGGAGAATAAATAAAAACTTTGAGGTTCGCCGATGACATTGTAATTCTAAAAAAATGGCTCTGAGCACTATGGGACTCAACTGCTGTGGTTATCAGTCCCCAGAATTTATAACTACTTAAACCTAACTAACCTAAGGACATCACATACATCCATGCCCGTGGCAGGATTCGAAACTGCGACCGTAGCAATCGCGCGGTTCCGGACTGAGCGACTAGCTTCCACTTGGAAGAGCTATCTGGGAAGCAAAATAACTGATGATTGTCGAAGTAGAGAGGATATAAATTGTAGACTGGCAATGGCAAGGAAAGCGTTTGTGAAGAAGAGAAATTTGTTAACATTGAGTATAGATTTAAGTGTCAGGAAGTCCTTCCCCAAAGTATTTGTATGGAGTGTAGCCATGTATAGAAGTGAAACATGGGGTAGATAAATAGTTTATACAACAAGAGAAGCTTTCGAAATGTGGGGCTACAGAAGAATGCTGAAGGTTAGATGGGTACATCACATAAATAATGAGGAGGTACTGAACAGCATTGGGAAGAAGAAGAAATTGTGGCACAACTTGACTAGAAGAAGGGATCGATTGGTAGGACATATTCTGAGGCATCAATGGATCACCAATTTAGTATTGGAGGGCAGCGTGGACGGTAAAAATCTTAGTGGGAGACCAAGAGATGAATACAGTAAGCAGATTCAAAAGGATGTAGGTTGCAGTAGGTACTTGGAGATGAAGAAGCTTGCACGGGATAGGATAGCATGGAGAGCTGAATCAGACCAGTCTCTGGACTGAAAACTACAACGACACACAAGAAAAAATATGTAAGAATTACTGTACTCAGGTATCTGCTTGAGTGTGGTGTCTGTAGGTATTTCGTAATACTCTTATTAACAAATAGACCGAGAATGATGTTATTTGTTATAAACATAAAGACACAACATTTCCCTACTCTTCAGTGTGCCCCTCGTTATATTTAGAAAAAGTGTGGAAATCATGAAGAATACTGAAAAATAGGTATAAACTAAAGTACTTACATGTCTGTCTGGGTGTGGTCTCTGCTCGTGTCACGTAATATTGATATTAACAAACACAACTCAAGTGATGTGATTTAACGTAATTTGCTATTAACAAATTGACACAATGCACTCCTATTGCTGTTCAGCTCCCGAGCAAACCCTCATACCCATTATACCTATGGGTATAATGGAAGAGGACCCCAAATGTAGGATCTGTGATGAGAGTGAAGAAACTGCATCACACCTAATCTTTGAATGCATGGCATTGGAGACTAAAAGATACAGAATCTTCGGGACAACTAGACCTGAAAAAATTGTGTCTAACAAAAAACTGGTAGAGGGGCTCCTTGCACTATTTAAGGGCACTGGTTGGCTTTACTAGATATACAGGGAGCGATAGCACACAATAAACCTAGTTTTGATGCGGGCAGTGGCGGGTTAGACCTAAGCTGTTTTAGCTCTCCTGTTGAAATCAAATCAAATCAATCAAATCAAACCCTCACACACAAATGCACCAGTTATAAGAGATGGTGTGGAGAGGGTGCATTATCCTCATTGATCCAGGGGGAGGAGGGGGTGGGGGAGGATGCCCGCCATTTTTATGTCACATGCCGCAGTTACCTGAGTCATGTCACTGGCTGACCTTTGATCAATTCTCCTTGGTTCCCCGGAGAGAGGAAGTGGGGGAAAGGAAGGAACCCAAGAAGGTAACGTGATACCGGATGTGTAAAATGACAGAGGATGTGATAGTAAGATCGTTATCTGCAACCGTGCATACACTCCTTCCCTACTGTTCGATATAAAGCGGAAAACGTGAAAATCTGATGGAGCAAGATCAGGTGAATAAGGTGGGTGCACAAGGACTTCTCAACTCAATTCCTGTACAGTGTTTTTTGTCAGTCTAACAGAATGCAGGTGGGCGCTATCGTGGAGTAGCATCTCTTCATGCAAACTTCTTCGTCGTTGTCCTTGGATTGTGTATGCACGACGTCTCAGTTGCTGACAATAAATGCCAGCAGTGATGGTTAAAACTCGGCGAAGCAATTCGCAGTACACCACACCGTACTAGTTGTTCCACTAGATCATAATATTGTTTCTTGTGGATCCGTCCAGATGTTTGTACGGAGAGTTGCTAATTTGTTGGGCTCAACCATTCCTTTCTTTTCCTTATATTAGCTTAAAGACGCCATTGCACCTCACCAATAATGGAACAGGATAGGAAAGGTCGGTGTTGTTCACGAGCCAATTGATGAAGTGCAAGTTGAGACGAACTTGCTGATTTTTGTGGTTTTGGCTTAGAGCATGCGTTACTCATCCGCCCGCTTTTTGAACCTTACCCATTGCATATAAAAGTGGCACGATGGTGGAATGATCACAGTTCATCACATTTGCCAGTACTCGAGTAGCCTGACTTAGATCATTGTGGATTAATGTGTTTAAACGATCCTCATCAAACGCCGAGTGTCTTCCTGAACGTACAGAGTCACGAATGTCAAAATGTCAAAACAATCTAAAAGAAATAATAAAATAAAATAAAAAAAATTCTTGCCGTGCTCTGTCCAATGGCATTATGTCCTTACTCGGCGCAAATGTTTCTGTCTTCCTCCGCTGCTGTCACCCCTCTGTTGCACTCAAACATAAGATACGTCGAAAATGTTCCAATTCCTTCACTTCGCACTCCATTTTCTAGCATCCACAGCTCCACTCACTATCTCCTAATGACGAAATAACAATATGTAAACTCAAATAGCAACAGCGAATTACTAAGAGAAAATGACAATCGATAAATAAACCCATAGCATCCGGGGTACCAACTGCAAACAAAAACACTATGAGCTCATGCACCAGCGTAACACACTTGCAACTCACCTGATACAACAAAATCACGAACTTATTAACATAAAAACGCAAGTAACCAGTAATTATAATGCGTAGACATTTAATGACCTTCCACCAGACCTAAAAAAGGTCAGTGGTAGTCAAACTGGTCCCTACCGCCCACTATTGGACGTTCCAGCTGTTATGGTGGACTGTTGGCGGCAGAGCCTTAAAAAAAAAAAAAAAATTAAAAAAAAAATTATAATGTATCTGGGACGTAATTATTATTGTATGTGTTATCTTGCTGTACTTCTGCTTTATAAATTTTATAAAGATACGCCACTTTTTGCACTTGAAGGTTGTAGTCCAGGCCTAATATTTCCGAAACAGATTTTGGCTGTGTTGTAGGTGACATGCTGCTTACGCAGATATGTGGCTGAAATAGCTAGACAGCCACAGAAAGGTAACATTCAAATAATTATTATTAAATTTTTAAATTGTTCGCAACATGTCGTTCCCAACAGAGTAGCGACTTCTGACCATAGATTCCGACACATATTCCTTTCATTATGTTTCTCATCCTCAAGTGCCGGAAACTCCTTCTTCCTTGTCCTTAATTTGTAAATTTCTCATAATCTACCTTTAACGTGTGGGAACGACGGCCGATTTGAACGAAGCAAACAAACTGATCTGAATTCCAGCGACCGTCGTTAGAAATCTTTACGTTCGAGCGTTGAGATCGGTTGCGCTGATCCCGCGCCCGCACTGGCGTACTGATTTGACAAGATCGGCCCTGTTCGGCCGGTGCCGATCGTCGTCGGAATCCTCCGATGTCGTCGGCACTGCGGCCGCAGCCTTATAAGCCGTTGGAAGCCAATTTGCGGCGCCCAGGCACGTCCGATCCGAACATCACTACGTTCATGTGCCACGTTAATGAAGGCTGTAAACAACTCACATAACGTCGTCGCAGCCAACTATCACAGTACAGGATTGTGAAAAACTGGTAGCATTAGCCAATGTATCCGGTATGGCGTAGTGTCAAGGAACCTGTAATTAATTTTAGTTTGTTTTATTACTTTTTAAATGTCACTCGAAAATTATGTACTACTGTGGTATGTTATGACCAATAGAGTTAAAAAAAAAAGTGGCTAGGATACCTGGTTCTCACCCAGGATGCTCGGGTTCGATTCCCGATACCAGAACAATTTTCCCCCAAACATTTGATGCAGTTAAACTATTACAAGGCGTGGTATAAAGTTTTAAATATCTCCTCGAAAAAATAGTCACGCAATTAATCTTTCGTTTTTTTGCGATTATGTCTGCAGTTTTGAGACACATTGAAATCCCCGCGCTTCCGTACCGTAGCATGCCTCTAGGCCAGGGCTTCCCAACTTTTTCAGCTGGTGGACCCCTTCTTCAGTCGAAAATCCATGGCGGACCCCTAGTCTGTTCCTAATAACCACCCCCCCCCCCCTCCCTGCCCCCGAAGTGTCATTAGTCTTTGGTTTAGAGATGAATGAAAACAACTTGAAGGTCAAAAATCGACTTATGGAGTAGGTAGTGCACTGACAATGCAAGTTTAACATTTAATGATACCTGTATCTGCCATACGTGCCAGCGAGTGCTGTGATTGGTCGACAAAGCTCGCTCCGCGCATGCGTAAAAGGTTTCAGCGCATCTACCGCCGTGAGCTGGCGCACAAACGACCCTCGTATTGTTGCGAAACAGTCGATCAGAGAAGCCGCATTCTCGGGCACTAAACTGTGTATGCGTTCTCACTTAGGAACCGCAAAGGCTACTTGGGAATACGACCTGAAGTAAAAGCACACATTTTTTTCACACGAAAAAAAATAGTGATGAATTTGATTTTCACATTTATATTCTATAATTTTACTCATTATTTTACACGATTTGGTGAAGGGTGGCCCCGGACCCCCTAGAAAGAGCCGGCGGACCCCTAAGGGGTCCGAGGAATACATGTTGGGAAGCCCTGCTCTAGACGATCCAAAACGAAATGGCGCAACTCTTTGATCATTTGGAACCGGGTTGCGCCCTTGTCTTGGGTGCTCTAGACAAGTGATACGATAATGAAGCGTGGAGATTTTATAATTTGTATCAGAACTGCATCAATTACGTAATTTAATTTTTTCGAGGTGATAATAAAAACTTTCTGTCCATCGTTGTAGTTCCCATAGCTTCTAAGACTTTTTTTCGCCGTTGTCCCATAGCATGTCCTTTTGTCAGATTATTCTGATTTAATATTTCCGAAATATTAAACTTAATTTCCGTTCTCAATGTCTTCAGTAATGACATACGTTTCACGGCGCATAACTTGGTTGACTGGATTACAGTAATTTGTTGTGATGTCTACAGGTTTGCTTATTATCAAACACGCATTGTGTTTCCTGACTTGCTTTGACATTTATCAGATTATATATAACCTGGACGTCTTAAAATGCGAAGTGAAAGGCCACAAAAGAGAATAATGTACATTATAGTGGAGTGCACAGTAAATGAACGATGTATAAAACTAGGCAGTAAATAGAAATACAGCATTGCTGCCCACGTTCTCCGAGAATATCAACGATTTTTGCCTGTTATCGGCATCGATACAAGCAAAATATACGTCTACCCATTCCTCAGAAAAAAGGTTCTTATCGAAAGGACAGACAGACAATCGGATAACAAAAGACCAAAAAAAAAATTCTTTTTATGTGTTATAAACATAGATTAACAACTTTCAGATTTTTTCCTTTACTTGTACTGTGAAACCTTGCTTCTTGCCAAATTTCATGGTTCTGAGTCAACAGGAAGCACCCAGAGGTTTTGATGAGTAAATTTGCGAGTATGAACATATTGGACATAAATGGCCGTATCTGACTGCGTTGAGATAACCTTGATTTAAGAGTTTAGATTTTTTACACGGGCAAGACATTAGTATGTGAAAATTTGGATTTTATATATTTACTCGTTCCTAAGAAAAAAGGTTCTGGACAGACAAAACCCTAAAACCATTCTGTTTGCAATATAGGGAGAAATTTATAGCTGAATTGCAACTGACATCAGTCACGGGGGATGAAGTAAAAAGATCAGCTTAAACAAAATGGGAAGAGCGGTGGTGGGGGAAGGAGGAGGGGGTGGTAACTCCACTTAAAATGACATTCACGAAGCATACGAGTATTGTTCATTATTCATTTTACAGGTTCTTAGTCGAGTCATCAGTTGAAGTGGAAGGCCTTCCTGATCGAGGACCACTTTGAAATTACGAAAACCCTTTGTAACATTGCGTACGACTCAGAGCATCATTTCTGTGAGCTCGTTTCTAAAACTGAAACGTTTGTGCAAACGTATCCCGTACTTTTACGAAAGATTTTAAGTTGCATCGTTGCCCCAGAAAATCGCCCATTTCAAAAATCGTATATCGCCATACGTACGGATTGCAGAACTTGTGGCATTAATGATATATGACGAATGGCGGCATATTTATGTTTTGTGCAGTCGTACAGAACACGCCGTATCAGACTGCATCCATAACCAACTCTGTTTTCTAAGTGAGATAGGTTCACCATAGGAAGCCCCAGAAAATAATCGTTCCCATCATTTGAACCTCAATTTTGCATCTGAACACCCAAAATTGCGGCGTAGCGGTTGTGAACAAAGCGACAAATTTAACGTAGCGAAATGAGACGAAGACGGCTGTAAGTGTTAAGAGACTCGCAGAATAAACGTGAAACTCGGTAAGAAACACGTCCATAGGGAGTGCTCGTAACAGTAACGTGACTGCCGATGGCCGCTATCGACAGGGGATCTCAAGTTGATTCCGTATTTCTAGATTTCCGGAAAGCTTTTGACACCGTTCCTCACAAGCGACTTCTAACCAAGCTGCGGATCTATGGGGTATCGTCTCAGTTGTGCGACTGGATTCGTGATTTCCTGTCAGGAAGGTCGCAATTCGTAGTAATAGACGGCAAATCATGAGTAAAACTGAAGTGATATCAGGTGTTCCCCAGGGAAGCGTCCTGAGACCTCTGCTGTTCCTGATCTATATAAATGACCTGGGTGACACTCTGAGCAGTTCTCTTAGGTTGTTCGCAGATGATGCTGTAATTTACCGTCTAGTAAGGTCATCCGAAGACCAGTATCAATTGCAAAGCGATTTAGAAAAGATTGCTGTATGGTGTGGCAGGTGGCAGCTGACGCTACATAACGAAAACTGTGAGGTGATCCACACGAGTTCCAAAAGAAATCCGTTGGAATTCGATTACTCGATAAATAGTACAATTCTCAAGGCTGTCAATTCAACTAAGTACCTGGGTGTTAAAATTACGAACAACTTCAGTTGGAAAGACCACATAGATAATATTGTGGGGAAGGAGAGCCAAAGGTTGCGTTTCATTGGCAGGACACTTAGAAGATGCAACAAGTCCACTAAGGAGACAGCTTACACTACACTCGTTCGTCCTCTGTTAGAATATTGCTGCGTGGTGTGGGATCCTTACCAAGTGGGATTGACGGAGGACATCGAAAGGGTGCAAAAAAGGGTAGCTCGTTTTGTATTATCACGTAATAGGGGAGAGAGTGTGGCACATATGATACGCGAATTGGGATGGAAGTCACTACAGCAAAGACGTTTTTCGTCGCGGCGAGATCTTTTTACGAAATTTCAGTCACCAACTTTCTCTTCCGAATGCGAAAATATTTTGTTGAGCCCAACCTACATAGGTAGGAGTGATCATCAAAACAAAATAAGAGAAATCAGAGCTCGAACAGAAAGGTTTAGGTGTTCGTTTTTCCCGCGCGCTGTTAGGGAGTGGAATAGTACAGAGATAGTATTGTTTGTGGTTCAATGAACCCTCTGCCAAGCACTTAAATGTGAATTGCAGAGTAGTCATGTAGATGTAGATGTAGAAGGCAATAACATTAGATACAATGCAGACAAGAGAGAAACACTAATTTAATAGAAGAGATTACCAGACTCTTAAGAGATTGTGTAAATAGAGATTCCACAAAAAGAATCAACGGTCACTAACGTTACGGCTAAAACAGCGTATAGAAACTATAACGTCTACAGAAAAAAAGTCGTTTATATAACGCGCAAACAAACGACAGTCACAAACTGTCGTAGATCCAATACTAGAAGTAAACACCTGCTTCAGAAGTAGGATGATGGTTGGAAGATTCACGAAAAAAGAAACAAGTGATGGGTCTCCGAAGAACCATGGGCTTCGCGGTGATGCGATGGCCTGCAAACATAACGGATACACGTAGCCACACAATAGGTGGAACCATTTCGGATGGGTCTCTGTGCAGAGGCCATACTAAACCGTGGTCCCTGAAGAGGGGTATAATTTTTTCTTCAGTTGCAGCGGCAACAGTCGGTATGATTAATTTGGCCTTAGCATAGCCATGCTTCTGCGATCGGCTGAAAACAAGAGGAAACTAAGCCGTAATATTTCTACCGTGTGTTTTAGCGGTGATGTCAACTTCCAGGTAAAATATTCCAGAGGAAAAACAGCCCATCATTCGGATCTCCGGGTGAAAACTACTCACGAGAATGTCGTCATCAGAAAAGCAGAAAAAAAAGAAACATTGGCGTTCTATGGGTTCAGATGCCCTAATCGAATGGTCAGACTAGAGAACTTGAAAATAAAAACTGATGGGACTTGGTGAAGTGCAGACGTGGGAATAACAAGATTTCTGGTCAGGTGAATACAGCTTTATTAACGCAAAATTAAATAATAGTAATGTTGCAATAAGTCTACTAATGAAAAAGAAAATAGTAATACCGATGAATTACTATCAACTTGATACAACAAATCTTTATTTGCTACCAGTTTTTATGGAGATTCCCACTCTCAGGCTACGTTTAATAACCCCCAAAGCGACTTAGATGACGCTGAGACAAGTAATTTAAGACACATGGGTCCGCAAATGGTCGAGAAACACCCCAAAAGTGGATGACAAATGCTGAACATGTGACGTCAGCGCATGCAGCGGATAGGCTTGTCGAACCTACTCTCGATGGTACAGGGCACAGCTACACATCACTCCTCTACGTTACTCTGCTTTCATACATGTAAACTGATTCATCGTAGTCTTGTATTACAACTACCATCATCACTACCGGATCACATTGGATAATGCAACAACGAAAACGAATACCCTAGTGCAGCGATTAAATTACTCGTCTTATCGTCCTCTACAGGGCTTTGGGGAGGGGGACGGGGGTTAAACGTTAGTAAGACTCACCCTGTGTAAAACTGGTTGTACAGCTTATACGGCACAGGTTGCACACTTTAACTTGGCGTTTCTCTGACCGGTGGTCAGTTGACATCATACCGCTCTGGAATGTGTACGCTCGTTCCCAAACTTAATGTATGTAACAATACTGTGTAATGTAGTAACAGTTAGCCATTCTGGATCAGGTATTGATTCGTGTGTGACGTCGTGCCTAGTGACTGCTACTATTATATATAAAAACGAACAAAGAGCATCTACCTAGTCCTTGTACCAACTCGGCATAAACTTTTAATCCATTACATGTTCGTTTCTTTTACACTGCCCAGCCACGTTAATGTGACCACCTGTCAAAAGCGTGAGGGAGGTGGCGCAGTGGTTAGCACACTAGACTCGCAGTCTAGAAGACAACGGTTCAAACCCGCGACCGGCCGTCCTGATATAGGTTTTCCGTAATTTCCCTACATCGCAAATGCCGGAATGGCTCCTCTGAAATGGCACGGCGGACTTCCTTCCCCGTCCTTCCCCTAACCCGATGGTACCGATGATCTCGCTGTTTGGTCCCTTCCCCCGAGTCAACAAAACAACCTGAATAACCACCTTTTGCAGCGCGGAGCGCAGCAAGACGTGCAGGAAGAGTGTCAGAGAGGTTCTGGAAAGTACCATCAGGGATGTGGAGCCACGCCTACTCCAGTGCCTTGGGCACTGCGCTATGTTTCTCGTCTGAGGATCCACGGCGTGAACGGCCCAATCGGGGTAGTCGCGCAGATTCTCGATTAGGTTTAAATCTGTAGAGTTTTGTAGCCAGGGGAGTACGGTAAACTCATTCTGGTGCTCTTCGAACCACGCACGTACGTTGCAAACTGTGTGACACTGTGCATTGTCCTACTGGTAGATGCCATCGTGCCGAGGAAAAACAAAACTGCATGAAGGGTTGAACATGATTTCCAAGCATAGATCGATACTTGTGTTGACTAACTGCGCCTTCCAGAATGAGGAGATCACCCAGGACATGCACTGAAAACATTCCCCAGACCTAAACGCTCCGTCCTTCGGCCTGACCCCTTCCGATGACTGTTGCAGGGTGTTTTAGTTTAGATGTTTCACGCCAACGGCCGTCTCTCCCATGAAGCATAAAACGTGATTCATCTGAAAACGTCAGCTCTCACCATTTAGCGGACGCCCAGCTGCGGTACTGGAGTGCAGTTTCCAGAATTCGTCGTAAATGAACAGCAGCGTGCGAGCACGAACCTGGCGCCTACTGAGGAGGTCCAAACGTAGCAATGTTCGTTGAGGAGACACTCTCAGTAGCCCCTTGGTTCATCTGAGCGGTCAGCTGCTCAATACTTGCATGTCTGTTCGGCCATACACGTCTCCGGAGCCCTGGTTCACCCCTACCTACCATTTATGTCTCGTGCCGCACCACAGTCGGCTCGACGCCAGTTATCGATAGCGCCATTTTGCATACTTTAACCACTTCGTCATGCGAACAGTTGACAAACTTAGAAGTTTCGGAAACCCTTCTGCCCTTGGCCGAATGTCAATGCTCATGCTCTTTTCAACGTAATAAATAGCTCTGTTTCCGCATTACGACAACGACTGCAATGCTTTAGTGTTCTACCGGGACGCTTTATACAGGGTGGTCCATTGTTAGTAACCGGGCCAAATATCTCGCGAAATAAGCACCAAACTAAAAAACTACAAAGAACGAAACTCGTCTAGCTTGAAGGGGAAAACCAGATGGCGCTATGGTTGGCCCGCTAGATGGCGCTGCCAGAGTTCAAACGGATATCAACTGCGTATTTTAAATAGGAACCCCCATTTTTTTTATTACATATTCGTGTAGTACGTAAAGAAATATGGATGTTTTAGTTTAACCACTTTTTTCGCTTTGTGATAGATGGCGCTGTAATAGTCACAAACGTATAAGTACGTGGTATCAAAATGCCCACCGGGCGTGTGCTATGTATGCTGCTCGGTATCCTGGACGACATCATCCAAGTGTCCGGACCGCTCGCCGGATAGTTACGTTATTTAAGGAAACAGGAACAGTTCAGCCACATATGAAACGCCAACCACGACCTGCAACAAATGATGATGCCCAAGTAGGTGTTTTATAGCTGCTGTCGCGGCTAATCCGCACATCAGTAGCAGACAAATTGCGCGAGAATCGGGAATCTCAAATATGTCGGTGTTGAGAATGCTACATCAACATCGATTGCACCCGTACCATATTTCTATGCACCAGGAATTGCATGGCGACGACTTTGAACGTCGTGTACAGTTCTGCCATTGGGCACAAGAGAAATTACGGAGCGATGACAGATTTTTTGCACGCGTTCTATTTAGCGACGAAGCGTCATTCACCAACAGCAGTAACGTAACCCGACATAATATGCACTATTGGGCAACGGAAAATCCACGATGGCTGCGACAAGTGGAACATTAGCGACCATTTCGAGTTATTCGTAATTTTGCACTCATGTACGCGATCGCTGTTTAGCAGCTAGCAACCCCCAGAGGTGCTGTCCATCCACGAAAACTTTTTCCCCAACTCAAACAAGCCATATCAGTCTATCATTATTTGCTAACCAATGCTGGAATGGGATAGAAAAGACACCATCCATGTACTCTAATAATAAACATGAAACTTGATAGCGCGAACAATTTTACACTAACTTCAACACAGGCCATTCATGTGACAGCATGTTTCCTCAATTTCAGTATCGTAGCTAAACCATCCTTTCTCTACTTGGCGAGTATCATTGCGAACATGGATAAATGACTTCTCAGCACGCCCATTCACAGTTAAATCTCGAACACTTAAATCATCAATGTGTACAAGACAGCGCTCTACATATTTCTAAGACCTCGAGCACAGTACTTAATTTACCATCCATCTCTCTGTGTATGGGAGTCACAGAGCATTCTCAGCTGTAAATTATTGTTCTAGAGTCTAGGGTCTGTACGTGTAAGGTATTGGTAAGAGAGAGAGAACATTAACACAGACACTCCTAAGACTACAACGATCTGCTTAAAAAATGGCTATAATGTTAGTTCAATTAACTTTCCTACCTATCAGACATACATCCTTCTTCAAAGTTTCCCTACGCTGAACTATCTTATCGAATCGTAAAACGAAAAACTATTTCCGTAAAATATTTACTTTGCATCATACCAGCACACTATAGCTTTGCGAAGACGCATAGTGTCTGCTGTTCACATCCAATCACAGTTCAGAAATTATACCATGCCTGCATCGGGCCTATATAAAATGATAGTAGCGGCGGATACATACTACAAGAAAACAGATAAACGCATAACAGCAGGGTCCGACATGTGAAAATTACAAGTCATTCCGCCACTAATTCTGTTGTTGTTGTCTTCAGTCCTGAGACTGGTTTGATGCAACTCTCCATGTTACTCTATCCTGTGCAAGCTTCTTCATCTCCCAGTACCTACTGCAACCTACATCCTTCTGAATCTGCTGAGTGTATTCATCTCTTGGTCTCCCTCTACGATTTTTACCCTCCACGCTGCCCTCCAATGCTAAGTTTGAGATCCCTTGAAGCCTCAGAAGATGTCCTACCAACCGATCCCTTCTTCTAGTCAAGTTGTGCCACAAACTTCTCTTCTCCCCAATCCTATTCAATACCTCCTCATTAGTTACATGATCTATCCACCTTATCTTCAGCATTCTTTTGTAGCACCACATTTCGAAAGCTTCTATTCTCTTCTTGTCCAAACTAGTTATCGTCCATGTTTCACTTCCATACATGGCTACACTGCAAACAAATACACTCCTGGAAATAGAAATAAGAACACCGTGAATTCATTGTCCCAGTAAGGGGAAACTTTATTGACACATTCCTGGGGTCAGATACATCACATGATCACACTGACAGAACCACAGGCACATAGACACAGGCAACAGAGCATGCACAATGTCGGCACTAGTACAGTGTATATCCACCTTTCGCAGCAATGCAGGCTGCTATTCTCCCATGGAGACGATCGTAGAGATGCTGGATATAGTCCTGTGGAACTGCTTGCCATGAGATTTCCACCTGGTGCCTCAGTTGGACCAGCGTTCGTGCTGGACGTGCAGACCACGTGAGACGACGCTTCATCCAGTCCCAAACATTCTCAATGGGGGACAGATCCGGAGATCTAGCTGGCCAGGGTAGTTGACTTACACCTTCTAGAGCACGTTGGGTGGCACGGGATACATGCGGACGTGCATTGTCCTGTTGGAACAGCAAGTTCCCTTGCCGGTCTAGGAATGGTAGAACGATGGGTTCGATGACGGTTTGGATGTACCGTGCACTATTCAGTGTCCCCTCGACGATCACCAGAGGTGTACGGCCAGTGTAGGAGATCGCTCCCCTCACCATGATGCCGGGTGTTGGCCCTGTGTGCCTCGGTCGTATGCAGTCCTGATTGTGGCGCTCACCTGCACGGCACCAAACACGCATACGACCATCATTGGCACCAAGGCAGAAGCGACTCTCATCGCTGAAGACGACACGTCTCCATTCGTCCCTCCATTCACGCATGTCGCGACACCACTGGAGGCGGGCTGCACGATGTTGGGGCGTGAGCGGAAGACGGCCTAACGGTGTGCGGGACCGTAGCCCAGCTTCATGGAGACGGTTGCGAATGGTCCTCGCCGATACTCCAGGAGCAACAGTGTCCCTAATTTCCTGGGAAGTGGCGGTGCGGTCCCCTACGGCACTGCGTAGGATCCTACGGTCTTGGCGTGCAACCGTGCGTCGCTGCGGTCCGGTCCCAGGTCGACGGGCACGTGCACCTTCCGCCGACCACTGGCGACAACATCGATGTACTGTGGAGACCTCACGCCCCACGTGTTGAGAAATTCGGCGGTACGTCCACCCGGCCTCCCGCATGCCCACTATACGCCCTCGCTCAAAGTCCGTCAACTGCACATACGGTTCACGTCCACGCTGTCGCGGCATGCTACCAGTGTTAAAGACTGCGATGGAGCTCCGTATGCCACGGCAAACTGGCTGACACTGACGGCGGTGGTGCACAAATGCTGCGCAGCTAGCGCCATTCGACGGCCAACACCGCGGTTCCTGGTGTGTCCGCTGTGCCGTGCGTGTGATCATTGCTTGTACAGCCCTCTCGCAGTGTCCGGAGCAAGTATGGTGGGTCTGACACGCCGGTGTCAATGTGTTCTTTTTTCCATTTCCAGGAGTGTACTTTCAGAAACGACTTCCTGATACATAAATGTATAAACACAACATATGTCAGGCAAATGTGTACACGGGGATTGCAGCACGTCACAAGCTGATACCGATAACTTAGTTATGACACTGAAGTCTCGATTTTACACACACAAGATGAGACAGGGGCGATCTCATAATTCAAAGTTCGTTTAGAGGAGTGTGTCAAGTTTCTTCACACATGAGATGGAAGTCCTCTGATGACAGACAGGTTTACCGTTAACGATCGCGAGTAAACAGTGCTTTAAAACATATACGTAACACGTATATGAGTAGAACGCAGCCAATGTCACGTGACTGACGCATCCGGAATCACTGGTACCTCAACAGACATACAGTATAATGCAGTCTCAGTGGGAATTAATTGACTGCCTCCCTTATTCCCTTCATTTCGATGTCCACGATATCCCGCATTCATCCTGTTGCCGCATACTTCCTCCCATATACAAATTGTTCTACGCGAACCAGAAGACAGCAAAGTACTTCCTCAATTTCACCGCATTTCGCTCTATATTCGGTCAATTTATGCTTATTCCCTCGTCGTTTTTCGCAATTCTATCCATTTAAGGTCAGATCTATCCATGCGATCATGACATTACATCCCGTTCTGCGTTCTAAAACTGATTCTAAATGTAGCACAGCTGCGAACACCTAACCCAAATGCACTGATCGGGAGGTGTAATATAGCACTGCACTCGACTGTACCAAGTCACCTCTGAAGAGCGTCTGCTCTGCTTTCTTTATGTCTGTGTATATATTGCAAAAACTAATGAATCATGTAATTTGGTGCGGTGTGGTGGAGTCGCAAATAGCGCTTGCATACGACGTTCATTAAGCGAATGACTTTCAAAGTTCATTACGTTTATAGCGATGTTGCATGGTTGGCTGTTAACACAGACATTTCTACGATCACAGTCACGGTATTTGTCCCGAAAACACAACCTAATTCAAAGGTAAAGTCGTACCTCAGATTCGTAAAGCGGCTATAGGTTTCAACATGGATACTTGGGTGCACCTGCAGAACGAAGAGCACTTGTGAGAGTAACATTCAGTAGTTGTTGGGATCGGGATTTTTCTTTAACATCTGCTCGACTACGTCCATGACACGGTGGTATGACTTGGAGGAAGAACGTAGGAGAGATGCAGACCAATATTTGATTTTTGGTCAATATTATTTCGTGATGTATGCATCCAGTTATTGACAAGTTAATATTAAACTTAGTATTAAAGCTGGGTATGAGATATGTTCGCATTTGAGCATCAGGTTTATAAAGTATATGTGTTTGTGTAAAGGAAATGTCTATGTCCTGTTGTAGGGTTGTAGGGAGGGTATGGATTTGACTTGGAGTACTGTGATAGCGAAGGGAAGAGCGTGTCTAGTGGTAAGAAAGGTGCATGTATTTCCAGAGCCACAGCGGCCAACAGAGTGTGTTTCCGATACTTGGGCCATTGCCGAATACCGTTCAGTTGAGACCACGATCATAAGGTTTAATTCAAAATGGTTCAAATGGCTCTGAGCACTATGGGACTTAACATCTGTAGTCATCAGTCCCCTAGAACTTAGAACAACTTAAACCTAACTAACCTAAGGACATCACACACATCCATGCCCGAAGCAGGATTCGAACCTGCGACCGTAGCAGTCGCGCGGTTCCGGACTGAGCGCCTGAACCGCTAGACCACCGCGGCCGGCTAAGATTTAATTGTTAAGTATAATGATAGAAGATATATGTGTGGAATTTTCTAGAATGTGTCCGTGTATGCAAAGTCTGTGGTGGTATTGACTGGCGTTCCCATGTAGCAGTCTTCCGAATGTAGAGGCCTGTTGGAGTGTAGGAATGTATCAAAGTTAACTTTATTATCTTCTAGACGACCGAAAAGCAAACTAGTATTTGGTATGTGCTGGGTTGCTTTCGTGATCAAGTGTAACTTTGAGAAGATGGTGCGTTTGCGGTGGAGTGTTATTCCTTCCCATGTAAATTGTTTGGTCGATTGCTTATGCACATTTGGTGCCTTTATTTAGTTGAGGGAAGATCGACTGTGGTGTGTTGGACACATATTTGATTGTTCTCTAGGCGTGGGAAAGACCCTAGTTGGTTTGTAAAGAATATTGATCAATTGGAATCTGTTAGATGACCGACTTCGATATTCTAGAGTGCAAATATTAGTTTCTAGTTAGTCAATGGTTGCGGCACCTTCTAAAGTTTGGTGTTTGTGGAGAAACAATTTACAGTCTATATCTTGTGCATTATGTTGCGTTAGCGACCGGGAGGCTACTGCTCTGTACTTGATATGGAGAAGTACGACGAAATTTGTATAATATTATGGAGAAAATACGGGTGTTCTTACAATCGACGAGTCTTGAGATATCTGTAGAAATGCGAGCAATACGGAAACAGTAACGCATTTGTGTCAGGGGGAAGCGAGCGTGTCTTTGCACATCAGTTCTGAAAGTTACTTCGGTTTGCTGATGTAAAGAGGATGATTTGGTATGGTGGGGGATATAAATTGCATGTTTACTAGATCGTGACGGTACTCAGTGATATATTCCATGGTTACAGATCGGTTTGACGCTCCAATATTCTTGCGAGTATCGTATACATTTGATGACCTGTAGACAACTTTGCGATGTTTAGTTGTCGGTGCAAAATGGTGATCAGTGTAAAACAGTTTATTACCACTGAGTGTAGCGTCTGTAGAAAGAAAGAACAGGTTGGGGTGTATAGATTGAGGGAACTGTCAGTGCAATTTAGCAATCTTTGCAAAATAACAACAGAAATGCCCAGAAAGAAAATGCTCGATTGGTTGCGGTGGGATATAGGAACGGTGAGAACATTTGCGTACGTTGAGAGCAGGAAGGCTATGCGTTAATGTCTGGGAGGAAGACTGGATCCGGCGATATTTTGGTAAACAGGTTCTGTTAATGGCAGGAATTTTGGTGCATACAAGCTGAGACAACAATAAAGCGAGTGTTAACTATTTCTGTGCCACTACAAAATTATGGCGAGCTGTACTTGGCTGGTTTTTTTTTCTTCAGAAAGCCATAAGAATAACATTGAGATCGCGGGTACGTGCAATTGAAAGCATGTGACAAAACGCTCTGTGCTATTCTGCCTTCAGTGGTAAAGACAAGTGGCACCTGGTGTGAGAGCGCTTTGGAATGCTATGACAGTATAACGGTGACTGTACAGAGGCATGCAACTTTCACCGGTGTTCCACGACGCCGGCTCGGTGTCTGTGAGGAAGCGCGTGGGACCCGAGCTGCGGCTGCGGGTGTTGTGCGCGCGGCTCTAAATGGAGCTCTGTGGGTGCTTTGACAGCTGACGGCCGAGTCGACCGTACATGTCATCATCGGTGTCTAGCGGATAGGAATTTCTCAGGTGATACGTATCAACGGGGGTGTCGCCACCTCATGCTTGCGGAAGCCAAGCAGGGGCCTGTGCACGGTTTGACATCTGACTGATGCGTCACTTATGGCTACCTCCTGTGTACTCTACTGGACAGGGGGCGGTGGACTGTGCTTGCGGGCGCTGATTGCATTATTTCGCGAACGGCTCTATAGGCCCTGATATGCGCTATTTTGACAGTTTACGAGTAGTGAGCCTGTCTACACACCAGTGTGAGGAAAATTATTTAGGAGCAGTGTGCTATTGTGTAATTAAATTACGAGTTGATTGCGTGTCTGGGGGCTCTGCAACATGGCCCCAGGCACATCAGCGTGCATATTTTGCATAGATGTGAGACATATACTCTATCGTTAAATAAGTTGTTTGAAAATAAATAGAGTGCACTCCATCCTTATTCTCCCAACCAGCTCAGAGCAGGCACCATCTTAGTTTACATCACGAAAGGGGCGACAGCGTCCTCTGCTGGTGGTTCTGAGTACTAAACCTCGTGGAGAGCATAGTGTTTGCCGCCATCATGGATAACTGTACTTGCGTCATCACCTGATGTCACTACAGCGTCGTCTAGAGGCATGGGTATGAACTAAGGCAGTTGGGCTACGGACTCAGTGGCAAATACACGTGGTGGTAGTGGTGCCTCTAATTCTTTAAATAAAGGCTGGTGTATGATTTCGACAGTTGACGATTAGCAAGCAAGCAGAGTCTTTTGGATGGATTGTTATTTTGATAATTTACGACTTGTTTGCTTTGCATTATTTACGAGTGGTTCGCATGTCTGCAGGTTGTGCGATGTCTTATTTTTGACGGTTTACAATTAGCCAGAGTTTGTGTAGAGCCTTATACATGAGTTATGTTAGAGTAGTTCGCAGGTCTGTATGCTGTGGGGCATGTCAGAGTGTGTGTTCTGTGATAGATATAAATTGTTCCAAAGTAAATAAAGTACATTCCTCTCTCCATCAGCCTAGTACGGGCTGAGTCTTTTACCACCTGCCCCTAGGAAGAGGTGGTGGTCTGGCGACTTAGGTTAGTTGTGGTGGTGAGCTTTGTTTGCAGCAATTTTCTTATGTTGGTAGCGAAAATGCAAGTGAGCTTTGTTTCCTGGCAGAATTCAAACTTGGCGCCGGTTCCTTGGACTAAGTAGCGGTCTGGACCTTGAAAAATAGTTGAAACTAGGTAGTTTAAAGTATAGTGAACACCTTACCCTACCTATATGAAGTCGAATCATGTGACTAATGCAGTAGCCAATAGGAGTGCGGCATTCTAGGGGTTGGGGGTGTTAGGTCACGAATAAACACCGCGCTGATTCTGGGAAATTGTGGAACTTCTGATTTGATCATTGAATATTGAAACTGTAAATTGAATTATTGAATATGATTAAAATTGAAATGGAATTAAGTACTTAGATAACTGATAAGTTAGACGCGCGATATGGGTATTACTTTAGTTAGCACATTTACAGACGATTATGTCCAGTGCATGTATGGAGTTAGCGACTGAGGGTGTGTGACGTAAGCAGTCAGACGGCCGCGAGCCGGTGGCGCGGCACGTGTCCGGTTGTAACACGCGCACGACAGAGACAGCAGACAATCTTGTGTCATCACGCGACATCACAGTAGAGCCCTCTGGTGAACACGATATAAACTAAGTCAGTTGGGCTATGGAGCTCGCGGTGAACACACTGGGTGCAGCCATCTTGAATGACGGTACATGTGTCATCACCTGACATCAGGAGAGCGCCCTCTGCTGGCACTGATATGAACTAAGCCAGCTGCAATCCAGACTCAGTGGCGAACACATCTGCTTGAAATTCGTTAAATAATAAAGACAAGTCCGTTTTTCCCGCTATTATCGTAGGTGGACCGTATTATCATGTTGGAATTTGAACTTCTCGCCGTTTTCTGGGGGGAGGAGCGTTGGGTTAGTAGAGGTAGCTCAAGTGTCGTATCCTCCCGCCAAAACCCACCATCTTGGGTGACATCACGGTGGCAATCTCTGGTGGCGACGATATGAACTAAGTCAGTTGGAGTCCAGACCTGGTGGCGAACACACATGCTTGAAATTGGTTACATGATAAAGACATGTCCCTTTTTCCCGCCATTTTTCTTGGTGTGACGCATTATCCTGTTGGGATTTGAAATTCGCCCCATTTTTCTGGGCGAGGGGGTGTGGCAATTTCCCATAAAAATTCTAGCTTCCCGCAAAAATCCGCCATCTTGTTCAAATTATGGAACAAATAGTAGTCCGAGGGAGCCAAGTCCGGAGAATAGGGGGGATATGCAACGAGTTGGAATCCTATTTCCATTAATTTTGCGACCACAATTCCTGTGTGTGCTGGTGCACTGTCGTGACGGAAAAGGACTTTTTTGCGGTCCAATGGCCAGCGTTTTTCTTGCAGCTCGGTTTTCAAACGGTCCAATAACGATGAATAATATGCACCTGCAATAGTTTTACCCTTTTCCAGATAGTCGATGAGGATTATCCCTTGCGAATCCCAAAAGACAGCCGCCATAACCTTTCCAGCCAAAAGAATGGTCTTCGCCTTTTTTGGTGCAGATTCTCCCTTGGTAACCCACTATTTGGATCGTTCTTTGGTCTCAGAAGTATAGTAATGTATCCATGTTTCATCCACATTGATGAAACGACGCTTAAAGTCGTGCGGATTCTTCCTGAAAAGCTGAAAACCATTCTTGCAACACTTCACAGGATCAGTTTTTGGTCAAGCGTCAGCAATCGCGGAACCCATCTTGCGGATAGCTTTTTCATGTCCAAATGTTTATGCAAAAAAAAAAAATTATGTACCCATTCATTCGAGATGCCCACGGCACTAGCAATCTCACGCATCTTAACTCTTCTGTCATCCATCACCATATCATGGATTTTATCAATGATTTCTGGAGTCGTAACCTCCATAGGGCGTCCAGAACGTTCTGCATCACTTGTGCCCATATGGCCACTCCGAAGATTTTGAAACCACTTATAAACTGTTCTAATCGAAGGTGCAGACACACCGTAATGTTTATCAAGCTTCTCTTGAGTCTCCTGAGGCGTTTTGCCTTTCATAAAATAATGTTTAATCACCACACGAAATTCTTCTTCGTCCATTTTTTGACGATCACTCGAATTCCTTGATTCACACGAATGCCAAACACAAAGAAAGTGACCAATATGGCTGACTCTTGGTGTGCGTTCTTTCCAAAGATGCTATTAACTAAACATGATCTCGATACGCACCGGTTGTGCAATCTTTCGGACTTAGCACAGACTTTTCAAACGCCCCTCATAGATACAAGAGGAGGGCATTTCAAGTATTTATTATGAATTTATGTGTTGATAAGCACCAATTACCTAAACTGTAAACTTCTATCAATAACTCAAAAACAAAGGATGTTTGGACATACGTTTCCATGAATTTTTTCCTTGTTCTGGGGTAAGGAATCTGCCCCAAAGTTTCTAAAAGTACTTTTTAAACATCCTATAAACAAGTCATCGATGTAATAAACTAACACACACACACACACACACACACACACACACACACACACAGACACACACCTCCTCTCATGGGCGGACGTACACACGCATGCGCGAAAGTAAATTACGAAGTGTTACCAAAAAATACGGCGAACACTGATTAAACTCAATCGAAGCACTGTCCTTGGCTAGAAATGCACTTATCTCAACGTTGAATCCACGGTTGGAAGTATTTCTGGAAGGCTTCTTTTGGAAGGGCGTTCCGCTGCTCCGTCGTGGCCCTCTCAATGTCAGGAATGGAGTCAGAACGTTTTCCTTTAAGCACGATTTTCATTTTCGGAAAGAGCAAGAAGTCGCCTGGTATTTAATACGTATACGGACAGACATGAACGCATTTTCTGGGCAAAAACTAGCGAATCAAAAGCGAGGTGGGGCACGGCTCGTTGTCGTGATGACAAAGAAGTCATTGGCCCATTTTCTGGTCTCTTTCTCCGCATGCATTACAGTGCGCCCTTATAAAATTCACCGTTTATAGTTGCTCCCCTTGGGACTAACTTTGATCGCACTATGCCCTCAATACCTATAAAAACAATACCATGACTCTAATATTCGATTTTGACTCGTGTGCCTTTTGTTAGGGCGAGGAGATTCGCTGGTTTTACGTTCGGAACTCTTAATTTTCGTCTCAGGGTCATATCATGGACCCAAGTTTCATCTTCAGTTACAATTTTGGACATAAAGTCTTGCTCTCAATGAAGATCATCCTTCAACTGTGTGCAAACTGACACGATTTTCGTTCTGTTCATCACTCGAAAGTCTGGAAACAAATTTTGCACTCACTCGACTCATTTGCAAATTATAGTTTAAAAAACCGTAGGAGATACTAAGTTCTTCGGTAAGCTCTCGAATAGTTATTCGCCTGTTTGAACGAAAATTTTTTGCCGCTTTTTGCTTGTTTTCTTTTGTTTTTGAGGTTACTGGACGTTCCAAACCTTGCTCGTCTTATGTCAACTCATTTCTCCTTTTAAAACGCTCATACCACTTGTAAAGTTTATATGCCAACTAGCTCACCAGATGATGAAAAAATTTATGAACTGTATGATGAGATAAAAGAATTATTCAGGTAGTGAAGGGAGACGAAAATTTAATAGTCATGGGTGACTGGAATTCGACAGTAGGAAAAGGAAGACAAGGAAACGTAGTAGGTGAATATGGATGGGGGGAGAGAAATGAAAGATGAAGCCGCCTGGTAGAATTTTGCACAGAGCATAACTTAATCATAGCTAACACTTGGTTCAAGAATCATGAAAGAAGGTTGTATACATGGAAGAACCCTGGAGATACTAGAAGGTTTCAGATTATATACTGGTAAGACAGAGATTTAGGAATCAGATTTTAAATTGTAAGACAATTCCATTAGCATATGTGGACTCTGACCACAATCTATTGCTTATGAACTGTAGATTAAAGCTGAAGAAACTCAAAAAAGGTGGGAATTTCAGGAAATATGACCTGGATAAACTGAAAGAACCAGAGGTTACAGAGAGTTTTAGGGAGAGCATAAGGGAACGACTGACAAGAACGGGGGAAAGAAACACAATAGAAGAAGAATGGGTAGCTGTGAGGGATGAAATAGTCAAGGCACCAAAGGATCAAGTAGTTAAAAAGACGAGGGCTGGTAGACACCCTTTAACAGAAGAAATATTGAATTTAATTGATGAAAGTAGAAAATATAAATATGCAGTAAATGAAGCAGGCAAAAAGGAATACAAACGTCTCAAAAATGATATCGACAAGAAGTGCAAAATGGCTAAGCAGGGATGGCTAGATGACAAATGTAAGGATGTAGAGGCTTATCTCACTTGGGGTAAGATAGATACTGTATACAGGAAAATTAAAGAGGCATTTGGGGAAAAGAGAGCCACTTGTATGAATATCAAGAGCTCAGATGCAAACCCAGTTCTAAGCATAGAAGGGAAAGCAGAAAGCTGGAAGGAGTGTATAGAGGACCTATACAAGGGCGATGTACTTGAGGACAATGTTGTGGAAATGGAAGAGGATGTAAATGAAGATGAAATGGGAGATATGATACTACGTGAATAGTTTGACAAGGCACTGAAAGACATGAGTCGAAACAAGGCAGCCGGAGTAGACAACATTCCATTAGAACTACTGACAACCTTGGAAGAGCCAGTCCTGACAAAACTCTACCATCTGGTGAGCAAGATGTATGAGACAGGCGAAATACCCTCAGACTTCAAGAAGAACATAATAATCCCAATCCCAAAGAAAGTAGGTGTTGACAGATGTGAAAATTACCGAACTATCAGTATAATAAGTCACAGCTGCAAAATACTAACGCGAATTCTTTACAGACGAATGGAAATCTGATAGAAGCCGACCTCGGGGAAGATCAGTTTGGATTCCGTAGAAATGTTGGAACACGTGAGGCAATACTGACCCTACGACTTATCTTAGAAGAAAGATTAAGGAAAGGCAAACCTACGTTTCTAGCATTTCTAGAGTTAGAGGAAGCTTCTGATAATGTTGACTGGATTACTCTCTTTCAAATTCTGAAGGTGGCAGGGGTAAAATACAAGGAACGAACGGCTATTTACAATTTGTACAGAAACCAGATGGCAGTTATAAGAGTCGAAGGACATCAAAGGGGAGCAGTGGTTGGGAACGGAGTGAGACAGGGTTGTAGCCTCTCCCCGATATTATTCAATCTGTATATTGAGCAAGCAATAAAGGAAACAAAAGAAAAGTTCGGAGTAGGTATTAAAATCCATGAAGAAGAAATAAAAACTCTTAGATTCGCCGATGACATTTTTTAATTCTGTCAGAAACAGTGAAGGACTTGGAAGAGCAGTTGAACGGAATGGACAGTGACTTGACAAGAGGGTATAAGATGAACATCAACAAAAGCAAAACGACGAAAATGGAATGTAGTCGAATTAAATCGGGTGATGCTGAGGGAATTAGATTAGGAAATGCGACACTTAAAGTAGTATAGTAGTTTTGCTATTTGGGGAGTAAAATAACTGATGATGGTCGAAGTAGAGGGGATAAGCAGCTGCAGCAGCAAGTCGTATAACCCTAGCTTACTTATTTGTTAGATAGTTTAATTAATTCCTTTGCGTGTTTTTGGGTACTTGCATTGTTTAATTCATATATTTCGGGCGTATTTGACAGTTGTGGCATCGCGCTTTAGTGTTTACTTGGTAGATTCTTATTTAAATTGCGTGTGAGTTTCGGATAGGAGGTGCAATTTCGAGTTTTAGTTACTGTAATCGTAAATTCAGCAGATTGTAGCGCAGTCGTTAGGCATTTGTACAGGTTAGTTGATACATTCTTTGCGTGTTTCGCTTGCGTTATCTAGGCACTGACTCGTGTTTCAGTAACTGTTGTTTCAACATCGATTAGAATGGACAGGGACTGCGATTGCTGTGTTCGGATGAGGGCTGACTTGGCATCCCTTCGCTCACAGCTGCAATCGGCGCTGACTTCGATCGCGCAGCTTGAGGCTGTTGCCAATGGGCACCACTGTGGGGAGCCTGACTTGGGTATGACGAGGATGTCAAACTCGTCCCGTCTGTCCCCAGATCGGTCTGCCGCTGTGGTTGCCCCGGTTGCTGCCCGCAGTGGGGCTGAGCCCTCGCCTGTGGTTGATTGGGAGGTCGTTCCAAGGCGTGGCAGGCAGCGAAAGGCGTCCCCGGAGACTGAGAAAGCCTCCCCGGTGCGTCTGACAAACCGGTTTCAGGCACTGTCTCTGGCTGAGCCAGATGCAGCTGCCTGCCCTGTTTCAGAGGATCATTCTCAATCGCAGAGGGTGGGCTTACTGGTAGTTGGGAGTTCCAATGTTAGGCGCGCAATGGGGCCCCTTACGGATACGGCGGGTAAGGAGGGGAAGAAATCCAGTGTGCACTCCGTGTGCATTCCGGGAGGAGTCATTCATGATGTGGAAAGGGTCCTTCCGGATGCCATGAAGAGCACAGGGTGCAGCCAGCTGCAGGTGGTGGCACATGTCGGCACTAATGACGTGTGTCGCTTTGGATCTGAGGAAATTCTCTCTGGATTCCAGCGGCTATCTGATTTGGTGAAGGCTGCCGGTCTTGCTTACGAGATGAAGGCAGAGCTCACCATCTGCAGCATCGTCGACAGGACCGACTGCGGACCTCTGGTGCAGAGCCGGGTGGAGGGTCTGAATCAGAGGCTCAGACGGTTTTGCGACCGTATTGGCTGCAGATTCCTTGACTTGCACCATAGGGTGGTGGGGTTCCGGGTTCCGCTGAATAGGTCAGGAGTTCACTACACTCAGCTGGCGGCTACACGGGTAGCGGAGGCTGTGTGGCGTGGACTGGGCGCTTTTTTTTAGGTTAGAAGGCCTCGGGAAAGTGCGGGATGGGCTGCAATGTCAAATGGTGCTTGGCAATTACAGGACGTGCTTGGATCAAGGAACAGTCGGAATTATAGTTGTAAATTGTTGTAGTTGCGCTGGAAAAGTCTCTGAGCTTCAAGCGCTAATAGAAAGCACAGAAGCTGATATCGTTATAGGTACAGAAAGCTGGCTAAAGCCTGAAATAAGTTCTGCAGAAATTTTTACGAAGTCTCAGACGGTGTTCAGGAAAGATAGATTAGGCAGAATTGGTGGTGGAGTGTTTGTGTCTGTCAGTAGTGGTTTATCTTGTAGTGAAGTCGAAGTAGATACTCCGTGCGAATTGGTATGGGTGGAGGTTATACTTAACAGCCGAATTAAGTTAATAATTGGCTCCTTCTACCGACCCCCAGACTCCGACGATACAGTTGCGGAACAGTTCAGAGAAAGTTTGAGTCTCGTAACAAATAAATACCCCACTCATACGGTTATAGTTGGTGGAGACTTCAACCTACCCTCGGTATGTTGGCAAAAATACTTGTTCAAAACCGGTGGTAGGCAGAAAACGTCTTCCGAGATTGTCCTAAATGCTTTCTCCGAAAATTATTTCGAGCAGTTAGTCCACGAACCCACGCGACTTGTAAACGGTTGCGAAAACACACTTGACCTCTTAGCCACAAACAATCCAGAGCTAATAGAGAGCATCATGACTGATACAGGGATTAGTGATCACAAGGTCGTTGTAGCTAGGCTCAATACCATTTCTTCCAAATCCATCAGAAACAAACGCAAAATAATTTTATTTAAAAAAGCGGATAAAGTGTCACTAGAAGCCTTCCTAAAAGACAATTTCCATTCCTTCCGAACTGACTATGCGAATGTAGACGAGATGTGGCTCAAATTCAAAGATGTAGTAGCAACAGCAATTGAGATATTCATACCTCATAAATTGGTAAGAGATGGAACGGATCCCCCGTGATACACAAAAAAGGTCCGAACGCTGTTGCAGAGGCAACGGAAAAAGCATGCGAAGTTCAGAAGAACGCGAAATCCCGAAGATGGGCTAAAATTTACAGACGCGCGAAGTTTGGCACGTACTTCGATGCGAGATGCCTTTAATAGGTTCCACAACGAAACATTGTCTCGAGATTTGGTAGAAAATCCGAAGAAATTCTGGTCGTATGTAAAGTACACAAGCGGCAAGACGCAGTCAATACCTTCGCTGCACAGTGCCGATGGTACTGTTATCGACGACTGTGCCGCTAAAGCGGAGTTATTGAACGCAGTTTTCCGAAATTCCTTCACCAGGGAAGACGAATGGAATATTCCAGAATTTGAAACACGAACATCTGCTAGCATGAGTTTCTTAGAAGTAGATACCTTAGGGGTTGCGAAGCAACTCAAATCGCTTGATACGGGCAAGTCTTCAGGTCCAGATTGTATACCGATTAGGTTCCTTTCAGATTACGCTGATACTATAGCTCCCTACTTAGCACTCATATACAACCGCTCGCTCACCGACAGATCTGTACCTACAGATTGGAAAATTGCGCAGGTCGCACCAGTGTTCAAGAAGGGTAGTAGGAGTAATCCATTTAACTACAGACCTATATCATTGACGTCGGTTTGCAGTAGGGTTTTGGAGCATATACTGTATTCAAACATTATGAATCACCTCGAAGGGAATGATCTATTGACACGTAATCAGCATGGCTTCAGAAAACAGCGTTCTTGTGCAACGCAGCTAGCTCTTTATTCGCACAAAGTAATGGCCGCTATCGACAGGGGATCTCAAGTTGATTCCGTATTTCTTGATTTCCGGAAAGCTTTTGACACCGTTCCTCACAAGCGACCTCTAATCAAGCTGCGGAGCTATGGGGTATCGTCTCAGTTGTGCGACTGGATTCGTGATTTCCTGTCAGGAAGGTCGCAATTCGTAGTAATAGACGGCAAATCATCGAGTAAAACTGAAGTGATATCAGGTGTTCCCCAGGGAAGCGTCCTGAGACCTCTGCTGTTCCTGATCTATATAAATGACCTGGGTGACAATCTGAGCAGTTCTCTTAGATTGTTCGCAGATGATGCTGTAATTTACCGTCTAGTAAGGTCATCCGAAGACCAGTATCAGTTGCAAAGCGATTTAGAAAAGATTGCTGTACGATGTGTCAGGTGGCAGTTGACGCTAAATAACGAAAAGTGTGAGATGTTCCACACGAGTTCCAAAATAAATCCGTTGGAATTCGATTACTCGATAAATAGTACAATTCTCAAGGCTGTCAATTCAACTAAGTACCTGGGTGTTAAAATTACGAATAACTTCAGTTGGAAGGACCACACAGATAATATTGTCGGGAAGGCGAGCCAAAGGTTGCGTTTCATTGGCAGGACACTTAGAAGATGCAACAAGTCCACTAAAGAGAAAGCTTACACTACACTCGTTCGTCCTCTGTTAGAATATTGCTGCGCGGTGTCGGATCCTTACCAGGTGGGATTGACGGAGGACATCGAAAGGGTGCAAAAAAGGGCAGCTCGTTTTGTATTATCACGTTATAGAGGAGAGAGTGTGGCAGATATGATACACGAGTTGGGATGGAAGTCATTACAGCATAGACGTTTTTCGTCGCGGCGAGACCTTTTTACGAAATTTCAGTCACCAACTTTCTCTTCCGAATGAGAAAATATTTTGTTGAGCCCAACCTACATAGGTAGGAATGATCATCAAAATAAAATAAGAGAAGTCAGAGCTCGAACAAAAAGGTTTAGGTGTTCGTTTTTCCCGCTCGCTGTTCGGGAGTGGAATAGTAGAGAGATAGTGTGATTGTGGTTCGATGAACCCTCTGCCAAGCACTTAAATGTGAATTGCAGAGTACTCATGTAGATGTAGATGTAGATATAAAATGTAGACTGACAATGGCAAGGAAAGCGTTTCTGAAGAAGAAAAATTTGTTAACATCGAGTATAAATTTAAATGTCAGGAAGTCGTTTCTGAAAGTATTTGTATGGAGTGTAGCCATGTATGGAAGTGAAACGTGGACGATAAATAGCTTAGACAAGAAGAGAATAGGTGCTTTCGAAATGTGGTGCTACAGAAGAATGCTCAAGATTAGATGGGTAGATCACATAACTAATGAGGAGGTATTGAATAGAACTGGGGAGAAGAGGAGCTTGTGGCACAACTTGACCAGAAGAAGGGATCGGTTGGTAGGACATGTTCTGAGACATCGAGGGATCACCAATTTAGTATTGGAGGGCAGCGTGGACGGTAAAAATCGTAGAGGGAGACCAAGAGATGAATACACTAAGCAGATTCAGAACGATGTAGGCTGCAGTAGGTACTGGGAGATGAAGAAGCTTGCACAGCATAGAGTAGCATGGACAGCTGCATCAAACCAGTCTCAGGACTGAAGACCACAACAACAACTTGTGAACAGTTTTCAGAGTTATAGAATTATCGCCACACACCAATTTCGACATTTCATAAGTTGCTTTGGCACTTTTTTGCAAGCTGAAGCAGAACTTAAATTCATACGTTGTTCGAAATCCATGATGCGCGACAGGCACGGTTAATACAACGTCACTCCGACATCTCTGGACGCTGATGACAAGTCAGAACGTGTTCCAATGATGCTGCGTGTCTCAGTGTATTACGCTACCAGAAGTTACCATAGGTTTTAAGAAAGTGCCAGAATTGCATATCTTTTAACGTTCTCAGTCGGGAACCTCTTTGCGCCGCTGTCAGTTCTACGGGCTCTGCTTGAAAACGGCGCATCATATGCAGCACTCTCTACTCTTCGTTCTGGAAAATGAATTATGCACACCACTTTTTTCTATACAACAGAGTTATGCCTACAATTAATGTTACTGCTGTTTAAGCCGGCCGAGAATGAATCACATGAGGACCACAACGAACCAAATCGACGTTAACGTCGCGAAGAGCGTGGCAACTAAAAACGCCTTGTGACACATTAAAAAGAAAAACAAAACGATGACACTTGGTGTTTGTCTCTTTTTAATTTCTCCGTCTCCTTCATTGTCAGTTAAAATCAACAGTAACAAATGCAATCTACGAGGGTAGCCTGGAAAGTTCGCAGCCTCGCCCATAGATTGCGTGATTATTTTCCTCGGAGTTTGTTACAACTTTTACCGCGCTTTAAATGAAACTGTATGTCATGCCGTCCAATAGCGGCCTTTAGTAGCTGTCTGAATAAGGTGCGCTGCGCTAATTCTCGGAAATGCAGAAAATCAAGTACCGTGCAGTAACGAGGTTTTTTTTAATAAAAGAATTCTTTCGAATTCATAAACATGTGTGGTGACTGACTGGAAGTTCATAGTGTGTGTGGTGACTCCTTGCTTTTTAACTTTCAGTGTGGAGAAATGGATTGCCGAATTTAAACGATGCCGTAAAATTATACAAGATGAAAGCCGTTAAGTGCGACCACGTCAGAAATCGTCGAAATAGTGCACGGTGTGAACTCAGAAGACAGGCATGTGAAGAGTGTGAAATTGCCAAAACTGTAAGCATTTCGAAACAACATGGCTGCAGTTTGCTTCAAGAAATGTACACGAGAGGGAAAGCTTTGAGCAAGATGAACACCGCGACTGATCACGGAGTATCAGGAACGAATTTGCACGATAATTTCCAAATAGTGTTTGGCGTAATATCATAAAAACAAAATAGGTTTTCTGCGTCTGTATTAATAACGGATGTAACAGATTCACCAATACATACCAGACCCAAAACAACCAGCGAAACAACGGCGAGAGGCCGCCGCTTCTTCAGCTCCGAAGAAGGCGAATATGATTTCATCAGCGGGAAAGGTCACGATATCGGCGTTCTGGGAAGCGAAAGGAAACCTATTAGATGCCTGTATTAAAAAAATGTAAAATGGAACTAGGCTATGAAGGGTGTTTAGGGATTAGTTATTCAAAAGTAGATTTCAATTGTGAAATAGTTAAATAACTTACAAAAAATTTGATACAGCACTGAATACAGAATATCCTCAAGTTTTATTTCCGCCTAACACTGTTAGTTCCCGACGTCTCAGCTAGGTGGCATGCGCGAATAAGTTATTCCAACAGTCATCATGGAGTCGTATAACGATGCAGAGCGTGTCAAGTGTTGTTTATGCTTTCATGAATCCACATGCTTTACTAAACTTCAGAGACAATTCAGGACTAAATAGCACAAGCCACCACCTCAACGACAAATTGTTATTAATTGGTACAATCGTTTCACTGAAATTGGCTGTGTATCACAAAGAACGCCGGGTCAGGGTCGGTAGCAACTGAACAAGTTCGGCAGTGTTACAAAATGGTTCAAATGGCTCTGAGCACAATATAACTCAACTCTGAGGTCATCAGTCCCGTAGAACTTAGAACTACTTAAACCTACCTACCCTAAGGACATCACACACATCCA
The DNA here is from genome assembly GCF_023897955.1 of Schistocerca gregaria. Taxonomy (NCBI): domain Eukaryota; kingdom Metazoa; phylum Arthropoda; class Insecta; order Orthoptera; family Acrididae; genus Schistocerca; species Schistocerca gregaria. The sequence continues at coordinate 23,316,333 of NC_064928.1, read as the reverse complement.
TGCCCGAGGCAGGATTCGAACCTGCTTACGTAGCGGTCGCGTGTTTCCAGACTGAAGCGGCTAGAACCACTCGGCCGAAAAGGTCGACAAACACTCTTACATTCATTCAGTCTGGGTAAACCAACGAGACGTTCCAGCTTAGAATTGAATATGCCTAGCATTGTGGTGTGGAAGGTGTTATGGAAACAACTGCCATTCAAACTGTACAAATTGAAACTGCTGCAAGCTTTAAGAGAAAATGAGAAACAAAAACCTGCTAAGTTTTACGTAGGAATGTTTAACAAAATACAGAATTAAGATAATTTTTCTTACTAAAATTGTGTTCAAAGACGAAGCCAGCTGCTGTAAAGTAATCGGCATAACGTTCGGACATGGCGCGAGCAGAAACCACGTCACTTAATCTAACATATACGGGACTCGCCTAACGTAATGTTTTTTGTGCTGTAAGCTTTAACGTGATTTACATCATCATCATCATTTAAGACTGATTATGCCTTTCAGAGTTCAGTCTGGGGCATAGCCCCCTTATAAAATTCCTCCATGATCCACTATTCAGTGCTAACATTGGTGCCTCTTCTGATGTTAAACCTATTACTTCAAATAACCGAATCCAGGTACCTTCTCCTTGGTCTGCCCCGACTCCTCCTACCCTCTACTGCTGAACCCATGAGTCTCTTGGGTAACCTTGCTTCTCCCATGCATGTAACATGACCCCACCATCTAAGCCTGTTCGCCCTGACTGCTACATCTATAGAGTTCATTCACCCTCCTGCCATTGTTTCCATCTACTAGTACCTGCAATCATCCTAGCTACTTTCATATCCGTAATCTCAACCTTGTTGATAAGATAACCTGAATCCACCCAGCTTTCGCTTCAATACAACAAAGTTGGTCGAAAGATTGAACGGTGCACAGATAACTTAGTTTTGGTACTAACTTCCTTCTTGCAGAAGAGAGTAGATCGTAGCTGAGCGCTCGCTGCATTAGCTTTGCTACACCTCGCTTCCAGTTCTTTTACTATGTTGCCATCCTGTGAGAATATGCATCCTAAGTACTTGAAACCGTCACCTGTTCTAACTTTGTTCCTCCTATTTGGCACTTAATTTGTTTATATTTCTTTTCCACTGACATTACTTTCGTTTTGGAGATGCTAATCTTCATACCACAATCCTTACACTTCTGATCTAGCTCTGAAATATTACTTTGCAAACTTTCAATCGAATCTGCCATCACAACTAAGTCATCCCCATGTGCAAGACTGCTTCTTTTGTGTTCACATATCTTGATCTCAACCAGCCAGTCTATTGTTTTCACCATATGATCCATAAATAATATGAACAACAGTGGAGACAGGTTGCAGCCTTGTCTTGCCCCTGAAACTACTCTGAACCACGAACTCAATTTACCGTCAACTCTAACTGCTGCCTGACTATCCATGTAAAGACCTTTAATTGCTTGCAAAAGTTTGCCTCCTATTCCATAATCTCGTAGCACAGACAATAACTACCTCCTAGGAACCCGGTCATATGCCTTTTCTAGATCTATAAAGCATAAATACAATTCCCCGTTTCACTCATAACACTTCTCCATTATTTTCCGTAAGCTAAAGATCTGGTCCTGACAACATCTAAGAGGCTTAAACCCACACTGATTTTCATCCAATTGGTCCTCAACTAATACTCGCACTTTCCTTTCAACAATACCTGACAAGATTTTACTCACAACGCTGATTAAAGAGATACCTCTGTAGTTGTTACAATCTTTTCTGTTTCCATGTTTAAAGATTGGTGTGATTACTGCTTTTGTCCAGTCTGATGGAACCTGTCCCGACTCCCAGGCCATTTCAGTTATCCTGTGTAGCCATTTAAGACTTGACATTCCACTGTATTTGATGAGTTCCGACTTAATTTCATCCACCCCAGCTGCTTTATTGCACTGCAATCTATTGATCATTTTCTCCACTTCCTCAAATGTGATCCTATTTCCGTCATCATTCCTATCCCATTCTACCTCGAAATCTGAAACATTGCTGATCATATTTTTACCTACATTGAGCAACTCTTCAAAATATTCCCTCCATCTGCCCAAGGCATCCACAGGATTCACCAGTAGTTTTCCTGACCTGTCCAAAATACTTGTCATTTCCTTCTTACCTCCCTTTCGAAGACTGCTAATTACACTCCAGAATGGTTTTCCAGCAGCTTGACCCATAGTCTCCAACCTGTTTCCAAAGCCTTCCCAAGATTTCTTCTTGTATGCTGCAATTATCTGTTTGGCTTTGTTTCTTTCTTAAACATAACTTTCTCTGTCTACCTGAGTTCTAGTATGTAGCCATTTCAGATACGCCTCCTTTTTCCTTTTACAAGCTGCCTTGACTGTGTCATTCCACCAAGCTGTTTGCTTCTTCCTGCTTTTACACAATACTGTTCCAAGACATTCTTTAGCCACTTCTAGTATTGTGTCCCTGTACCTTGTCCATTCCTTTTCCAATGACTGTAATTGACTACATTCAACTAACCGGTACCTTTCTGAGATTGCTGTTATGTACTTGTGCCTGATTTTCTTATCCTGAAGTTTCTCCACTCTTATCGTCCTACATATGGACCTGACCACCTGCACTTTCGGCCTCCCAATCCCGATTTCACTACAGATTAAATAATGATCAGTGTCATCAAAGAATCCCCTGAATACACGTGTGTCCCTCACAGCCTTCCTGAATTCCTGACCTGTTAGTATATAGTCAATGACAGATCTGGTTCCCCTGCCTTCCCAATTATACCGGTGAATGTTCTTATGTTTAAAAAAGGAGTTTGTGATTACTAAGCCCATACTGGCACAGAAATCCAAGAGCTGTTTCCCGTTCCTGTTGGCCTCCATATTCTCTCCAAATTTACCCATAACCTTTTCATACCCTTCTGTTCGATTTCCAATCCTGGCGTTAAAATCACCCATGAGCAGAACACTGTCCTTGTCCTTTACTCTAACAACTACATCACTGAGTGCCTCATAAAAACTATCCATTTATCGTGATCTGTCCCTTCACAATGCGAATATACTGACACAATCCTAATTTTCTTGCTAGACACAGTCAAATCCATCCACATCAGTCGTTCGTTTACATACCTTATTGCAATTACGCTGGGTTCCATTTCTGTCCTGATGTAAAGCCCTACACCCCATTGTGCTGTTCCTGCTTTGACTCCTGACAGGTAGACCTTGTATTCTCCCACTTCCTCTTCTTTCTCACCCCTTACCCGAATGTCACTAACAGCTAAAACGTCCAGCCCCATCTTACTTGCAGCCTCTGCCAGCTCTACCTTCTTCCCAGAGTAGTTCCCATTGATATTAATAGCTTCCCATCTCATTACCATTTGTTTGCCAAGTCGTATCTTAGGAGTCCCTGGTTTGTCAGTTAGAGGTGGGACTCCGTCACCTCCAAAGGTCCGAGGCATTTTGCTCTGATTGTTGCCAGCATCATATTTAAAGTACCAGGGAAGCAGGTTGCTAGCCTTACTTGCCCAGAGTCCCAATGGGTATTACCCCTAACGGTTGAGGGACTAACTGGTGGTTTTGTAGTCTTTGCCGTATGAGCACAAAGGTGACCACTGCTCAGAATATGTCCCAGATGCCCTGCCTTATTCCAAAGTAACTGGTATCCCGACTGTCGGGACCACTTACTTGGCCACTCATACGTTGCCCGTGGTTCATGAACTAGGACATTAGTACAGGAACCCACACCATGAACCAAACGTGATTTACAGTCCTCTTTTTTTTTATCGAGTCAACTGTAACTGGCGTGACGTATCTGCATATGCTTGAATATTACTTAATGCCTCAATTACAACAGGATAACAGCACAGAATCTATTTTCCAGCAACATGACGCGCCACCACATCATCATCATCGTGAATTTTTCGCGTACCTCCGTAGGAATGTGCCGATTTGGATTGGACGAGATGGAACAATACCCTGCCCACCACGATGACCTGATTTAACCCGAAGGGGCCTCTGCGTATGCGTCTATTTCTCCACTTCCCGAAAACGTCGACAGATAACACAGGTAGTGCCTCCACACAATAAGACTTGCTTCTTAGGATTTGACAGGAAACTCATTACAGACGGGATATATGCCGTGTTACGAAAAGTAATCACACTGAACATGGGTAAATAAACTGCGTCCAGTGCTGCAGCAAACATTTCCGTAAGTTATTTACCTTTTACACAATTGAAGGTCACTTTTGTATAAATAATTTACAAACACACTGTAGCTTATTATTCTTTAATATTATTCATATATTAAGATTACAACATTATTTTAAACTGCAAACGAATCTGATTCAAAAACTCGAGAAAAGATACTAGGCTTGAGGGATCTGCGCCCTATGAAGTTTTCGAATATCCGCTCCATTTCCCAGATTTGGGTCCCCAGGCTTCCATCTCAACGAAATTTCCAAGTTTACTTGGTAGACAACGTTTATCGTCCAGCCACAAAACAATCGCAGCAGTTCCACAAGAACCTACACAGGTGGATTAATGTCACTGGAACTCCAATGAGTGAAGTGTACTAATATCCAAGGAGATTGCATTGAAAAATAAAAAGTTTTTGAAAACATGATTTCTTATTTTCATTGTCAGGCCAAGAACTTTTCAGATCATACTCGTAGTGAGAAATACGACGTTTAAGAAGTTAATCCACCTTCCATCTACGCAAAGTGCTGAAACAGTGAGAAAATACTTGCGTACTTACATCTTCTCTTCCGCTATACTGTTGTTCCGATATCGGAAGCAAGAGCGTATTTTTATGTTAAAAAGTTCACTCTTTCATCTACTGAAGAGTGAAAGCTTCAGTATTACATACATTTCTATGTAGTCATAAGTTTTCTTTTTTCCCCAGTTCGCTTAAGTAAGTAATTTGTTGAGTTACGATGACTGTGAAACAGCTTCTTTTTCCGCGTATCTTCTTTTTTTTCACAATTTGTCGCCTTCAGATATTTCGGAAATCATTTAGGTCCACACGCGGATATGGTATAATCAAAGACAATAAATGCATGAGGCATCAAAAGTAAAGCATATATAGACTTAAATACTCTTGTCGTGCTTCTTTACATAAATACATGGAGGAAATTTGTAACCCGCTACTAAGAGCATATGGATGTCAACAGATTCCAGTCTTCAACAAGTCCAGCTTTATGTCACAAATTGCCCATCATAAACACACTGTGTTACACACAACTGTCAAAGGTTTACGGCTAGATGTCCTCGAACAGATGGAGACTGACAATCACAATAAAGTCAGCTCACAAAATTCGTAACGAACAAACAGAATCAGCACAGAACTTTTTCTTCCGGAATACACAAAACTTCCTGGCTCTAAAGCACTATAACGTGATATCGTCATGCTGCTGCAAAGTTTATTCTTCTATCAATGTTGTTGTTGCCTTCAGTCTGAATACTGTGTCCACGCTTTTCTCCACACTAGTCTATCTTCTGCAAATCTTTTCATATCTGCTTAAATGCTGTAAAATACATGCATTTGAACGTGCCTACTGTGTATCGCTCTACAATTTTTTCCTCTCACAGTGCCTACCATTACCAAACTGACAATTCTTTGATGTCTCCGGATCCTAACAAATGACCACTTGTTTTGGTCAAGTTGCGCCATAAATATCTTTTCTCTGCTGTTCGATCCAGTACCTCTTTATTAGTTATTCGCTCTACCCACCTAATACTCAGCATTTCTTACAGCACTACATTTCAAAAGTTTCTATTCTCTTGTTATCTGAAATGCTTTTTGTCCACGTTTCACTTCTGTACAAAGTAACACTCCTTGTCCTCAGAACAGAATTCCTAAAACTTAAATTTATATTGGCTGTTAAAAAACTCCTCTTTTTCAGAAATGCTCTTCTTGGTACTTTGTATCTTGTTTTATATCCCGTCTACTTCTTTCATCATCAGTTATACTGCTACACAAATAACAAAAATCATCTTCTACTTTTCGTGTCTCATTTCCTAACACAATTCCCTCAGCAACGCCAGATTTAATTCGAACACATAACTGCATTCCAGTAACATACACTACTGGGCAATCAAATTTCTACACCAAGAAGAAATGCAGATGATAAACGAGTATTCACTGGACAAATGTATTATACTAGAACTGACATGTGATTACATTTTCAAGCAATTTGGGTGCATAGATCCTGAGAAATCAGTACCCAGAACAACCAACTCTGCCCGTAATAACGGCCTTGATACGCCTGGGCATTGAGTCAAACAGATCTTTGATGGCGTGTACAAGTAAAGCTGCCCATGGAACTTCAACATGATACCACAGTTCATCAAGAGTAGTGACTCGCGTGTTGTGACGAGCCAGTTGCTCACCATTGACCAGACGTTTTCAATTGTTGAGGGATCAGGAGAATGTGCTGGCCTGTGTAGCACTCGAACATTTTCTATACCCAGAAACCCTGCAACATGCGGTCGTGCATTATACTGCTGAAATGTAGGGTTTCGTTGAGATCGAATGAAGGGTAGAGCCACGGGTCGTAACACATCTGAAATATAACGTCCACAGTACAAAGTGCCGTCAATGCGAACAAGAGGTGACCGGGACGTCCCAATGGCACCCCATACCATCACGCCTGGTGATACGCCAGCATGGCGATGACAAATATACGCTTCCAATGTGCGTTCACCGCGATGTCGCCAAACACGGATGCGATCATCATGATGCTATAAACCTAGATCATCCAAAAAATGACGTTCTGCCATTCGTGCACCCAGGTTCGTCGTTGAGCTAATAGTCCACGGTGCTGCAAACCTCTTCGAACTGTTCGTGCAGATGGTTACTAAACTTCCTGACAGATTAAAACTATGTGCCCGACCGGGACTCGAACTCGGGACCTTTGCTTATCGCGGGCAAGTGCTCTACCATCTGAGCTACCGAAGCACGACTCACGCCCGGTACTCACAGCTTTACTTCTGCCAGTATCTCGTCTCCTACCTTCCAAACTTTACAGAAGCTCTCCTGTCCGCGAAAGCGCACACTCCGCTGCAGAGTGAAAATCTCATTCTGGAGATGGTTATTATTTTGCAAACTTCCCCATCTGTTGACTCAGGGATCGAGATGTGGCTGCACGATCCGTTACAGCCATGCGGATAAGATGCCTGTCATCTCGACTGCTAGTGATACGAGGCCGTTGCGATCTAGCACGGCGTTCCGAATTACCCTCCTGAACCCACCGATTCTATATTCTGCTAACAGTCATTGGATCTCGACCACGCGAGCAGTAATGTCGTGATACGATAAACCGCAATCGCGATAGGCTGCAGTCCGACCTTTATCAAAGTCGGAAACGTAATGGTACGCATTTCTCCTCCCTACAAGAGGCATCACAACAACGTTTCACCAGGCAACGCCGGTCAACTTCTGTTTGTGTATGAGAAATCGGTTGGAAATTTTCCGCATGTCAGCACGTTGTAGGTATCGCCACTGGCGCCAACCATGTGTGAATGCTCTGAAAAACTAATCATTTGCATATCACAGCATCTTCTTCCTGTAGGTTAAATTTCGCGTCTGTAGCACGTCATCTTCGTGGTGTAGCGATTTTAATGGCCAGTAGTATATCTGAGCGTTTTCTTTTATCTCATTATACATTCTTTCATTCTCATCATCATCTATGGAGATAGTTGACATATAAATTTGTATTACTGTGCTGTATGTTGACTTCTTTTCTATCTTGGCTACGTTAGTAGTTCATTACCCCTATCTGATTTCGTGTCCATAGCCCTATACTGACCTAACCAGAAGTCCTGTTCCTCCTGCAACGACACTTCAGTAATCCCCACTCTAGCCAACTTCAACCTCTCCAGCTCACTTTTTTAAATTCCGTAACCCGCCTACCCAATTAATGTATGCCACATACCACGCTTTGAACCGTAGAATGCCAGTCCTGTTGTTTCTGATGATGACATCGTCTTGATTAATCCGCTCCCGGAGTTTCAAATGGGGGGCTATTTCACTTCTGGAATATGTTACCCATGATCACCATGAATTCATACAGTAGAGCCGAATGTTCTCAGGGAAAACAATAATCACGGCTGTAGTGTCCCCTTGCTTTCTACCGTTCACTGTACCAGCACAGCGAAACCATGTTGGCTGATATCTTACCCATTGCACCTCAAACTACTGAAAAGGCTGCTGCCCTCTTCATAAACCATGGGAGAATCTGGTCTCTCCTCAGATACCGTTACCCTTCCAAAGTGGTTGCACCAACTGTACGGCTACCCGTGTAGTTGAGGCACGCATGCCGCTATTCCTCGAAAGGTCCATAGTGGGGAGGGGGTTAGCTTCCATCAATATGCAGTCAACATTTCAACTCATGTACACACCTACTGTTTTCCAAGTCCATTCGTGTATGGCATGTACGCTTACTTGTGAGTCTTTCACACTTTTATTCATGTAATAACTACTGCTTACTGGACTAACTTACTTGTAACTCTTTCTCTCTTTACCACTTTCTATTTTCATGTTTTCACAAACAAAACCTCAAGTCATGTACATAGCTACAGCTTTCCATGTTCATCTATGTTTCCCACGTATGCTAGTAACTCATTCACGCTTTTCTTTATGTCATAAATTTTTCAATGTGTTTATTAATCTACAGTTTTCTAAGTCAATATTACAAGTATAACGTCAATGTATGGACACAACTACGTTTTTGATGTCCACTTGCATCCACTTTTTATCTGTAAATGTTTCATATCGTAATCTAATCTCACGTCAAAGATAGAGATTTGGCAGGCTGTAAGAACTAGTATCCTTACGTTCAAT